>NW_023602073.1:5711500-6911500 GCF_014898055.3 Talpa occidentalis | reverse complement strand
AAATAATGCCACTTTTCTCCTCATTTCCGCTCTATCATTCACGAACTTCTCATAGATTCCTGAGTCTGTTTCAAGTGTGAGGTTTCTAAACAGTGTGCCTCAGACTGCTAAGCAGTTACCTTTTTGGAGAATGTTTAATTCCCCTGTGCTTTGTGCTTTGATATCAAGAGTCATGAACTAACTACAGATCCAAAGAAAAAAGTCTCAGAAACCAAGGGTTGTTTTTCCTGGTACTTACATATTCTTGCTTGGATGGAGCTTGGGGACTGACTGTTATTTTTAAATGTGTCCCTTCTCACATTCCTTCCTTCCTGGTCCCCCGACCTTCTAGTAGTATTTTCTTATTTCCATTCATTTTTTTTTTTTTTTTTTTTAAGATTTATTTTTATTTATTTATTTATACAAGCACTGGGTACAGTCAGAAGCGCGGGAGGGTGAGAGAATTCACCAGAGCCAGAGCGGGGAGCAGAGCAGGCAGAAGGACCGAAGTACACTGCTGAGGGGAGCAGCGGGCGGCAGGAGAGGTCTGTGCGCCATGTGGGACCCTCCTCCGGTGGCCGGGGAGCAGCCGGGGATCGAACTGGCACTGCAGAGGCTGCGGGCAGCTTCGCAACCCAGCGCTCAACCGCTGCGCCACCGGGGAGGCCCCTCCATTCATTTTTTATTTTTTCTTACATTGTTTATTTTTGTATATTTGATTTCTGGGCCTCCCTGGTGGCGCAAGAGTTAAAAGTCTCAGCCTATTAGGCTACTGCCAGCCACTGCATCCTGAGTTCAATCTCCAGCCAGGGAGCTACCCACATGGCACAGCAGACCTCTCCTGTCTTGCCTGCTGCTCCCCTCAGCAGTGTATTTCAGTCAGTCTGCCTGTTCTGCTCCCCACTCTGTCTCTGGTGAATCCTCTCACCCTCCTGCACCCCTGCACCTCTGGCCTTCACCCCAGTTCTTATATGCATAAATAAAAACAAATCTTAAAAAAAATACTTGATTTCTCCACTCATCAATAAAAAATATTTGATTTCTCCCCATAAATCCCCCCCACCACATCACCTGTGAACTGTCACCACCCCTCTTATTCCCCCTCCCATGTTTTATGCCTCAGAGCTATCGTTTGCTTGTTAAGTTTTGTCTCTCTCTCTCTTTTTTTTAACCCTTTGTTCAATTTTCCTATATTCCTCCTATAAGTGAAACATCTAAAATTTTTCTTTTTCCTTCTCACTTATTTCACTGAATATAATCCTTCAAGCTCCATCCATGTTTCTGTGAATGGCATAAGTTTATCTTTTTTATTGCTGAGTAGTATTCCATTGTGTATATACCACATCTTCTTGATCTGCTTATCTGTTTGGGGGCATTAGGTTGTTCTACATCTTAGAAATTGTGAATAGTACTGTTGTAAATATAGGCATACAAGTTTCCTGTTGAATGATTTTTTGTGTGTCCTTTGGAAAGCTGTGTGGAGGTTCCTCAAATTAGTGTTTCCATTGTTTTTGACTTGGGAAATTGTCTCTCTCTCTCCCTGTCTTGTTAAGTGACCAATTAATCCTGTTTCAAAAAGAAAGTTTATAGTTTGGCATCAGAAAACATCTCTGGAGATTAGAAATCTAGCAATTTGCAGCCTGAATTAAAAAAAAAAAATCCAGCAGTGAAGTGCCTCTTTGTTTCATCACAGCAAACCATGAAGCCCCTGAGCTCTCATCTTTAGGTTCCCATCAGGCTCCACCTAATGACCAAAAACAAGATGTCTCCCCACAAAGGGTTAAAAGCCCAAGCAGCAACCCAGACACTTGAAAACACCTTCACATTGTGGGAGCGAGTCACATTTCAAGACGGCAGGGAAGAGATGCTTGAAGAGTGTCAGTCACTTTAGTTTTAAAAGACACAGACAGCACTTAAAGGCTGTCAATCATTTCCCATGAAAGGAGACAAGAAACTTTTAACATATGAATTGCCAATATTTTCCACAGTAAATTAAATAGAATTTTTTTTCATGTAAAAAATATATTATTTCTAGATTAGGCCAGATCTTTTCCATAAGAGTATTTGGAATTACCTGTCACATTACAAAAAAAAAAAAAGATTAAATCAATCTAATAAAGCATAAGGAAAATGCTTTGGTCTGACTTCTCTTGACTGGAATGTTCTATAGTCAATGAAGATATTGACAGTTTGCTGGGGTAGCTGACTTGCTGGATAAAGCAAATTGTTCTGTCCAATATGGAGGCCACCAGACATACAAGGAATATTTAGATTTAATTAAAATTCAATAAAACTTTAGTTTCATCCACACTGGCCATATATAGTTACATTCACTGCGCAAGTCATACTGTCTCTGAAACCCATTGTGGCTGAGTGATGACTGTACTGGACAGCAACAGTGTAGAAAGTTTGCACGGTCACATGACGTTCTATGGGACACCACTGATCAGACTTTCACTACTGAGACTATGGTCATGGGTGAGGTGTGGACTTCCTGTAGGAACAGGATGGGCTGTGTGGGTCGGGGGTTTCAGAGCACCCTGTGCTTAGAAAGACTCTGCGCTTGGTTTAATCCTTTGTTACCGCCATCTTGAAAATGCTAATAATTTGTGAACAAGGGCTCCTGTAGTTTCATTTAATGAGAGGCCCATTTCTTTAGGCTCCCGTGTGGCTCACCCCTGCCCAGGTCATTCAGATTCCAGAGTCTGGATTGGAAGCTCACCTCTGTCTGCATCAGTGGGTCTCATCCTGGCTGCCCATTAATTATAGGAGTTGTCAAAACACCCCCATGCCTGGGACGCATCCCCACAGTTTGGGGGTTCAGAATGGGACCTGGCATGGGGTTGGTTGCAGAATTGCCAGTTCATCCTGTTTCTATTTTTCAAATTATTGTTCTCTTTTTCACTTTAAGACTGAACCACCAGAAAATTCTTATTTTTAGAATTATTTTTATTTATTTTGCGTAGAAGACCTGGGGTGCAGGCCAGAGGTGTGTGTGGGGTGGGTGAGAGGATTCACCAGAGACAGAGTGGGGAGCAGAACAGGCAGATCCATGGAAATATATTGCTGAGGGAAGCAGCAGGCGAGACAGGAGAGGTCTGCTGCTCCATGTGGGCTCCCTGGCTGGCAATCAAACGCAGGCCATAGTGGTGGCAGCGCTGAGACTTAACCCCTAGGCCACCAGGGAGGCCCCTAGAAAAATTTAAAAATACAGCCCAGTTCTTTCTAATGCCTGATTAAGGTTGACATTGGTTTTGCTACATTGTCTTTCAATCCTTGAAGTGCTGATAGGAGTCTACCCCACAAAATGAAACACTCTGAGCTTTGTATGAGCTGAGCTCAGCTGGAAAACACACCCTCTTCCAGACTGCAATAAGATTCATAGAACTTCAGATCTAGATGGCATCTTAGCAATCACAGGTTGTTTGAGATATAAGGACCTCTAATTAGATGCCGATTGTACTGACGTGAAAAGAGAGACTCTGGTGACCCCAACTTAGTCATGACCCCAACTTAGTAATGAGGGGCAGAGGGCACCTAGAATTCAGCCTCTTTTCAAGGCACCCAGCAGAGGGAGAAACACCTCTCCCTCTCTCCAAAGAGAAATTAAAGTATCCCAGTCAATAGTTTTCCCCAAACCATAAACATTATAGTAAAATTGGTCTACTTTAGCATTGGGAAATATTTTTTCACAGTGAGTTTGATTAATCTGAACCCCAATTCACAAAGCAACAACATTCAAGTGAACTGTTTTGTTCGAGCTGCTCAATGCTTTTTAAAAACAGAATCAACATTTAAACATTGAGAGATTTCAAATGAAATCTTAGATAACACACTTCTCTTGAAGGCTTGGAATATTTGGCAAGCAGATAATTCCTGCATTCCTGACAGTTCGACTGTCCAGAGCTGAGTCACTTCGGCCCATTGTAAGGACTGAGCCCTCCCCTTTTTGTCACAGCCTCCACTACTTCCAATTGCATTCATGAGTCTAGACCGGCTAAATGTCACTGCAAAATTTAAAACTAAAGTTGACATCTCTGAAATGCCAGAATCCTCCACCCAGTCTGTTTCATGCATTTACATTAACTATTTGGCCCGGGTAGCATTTGAGTTTGCAACTTCCAATCACATCATCATAAGCCCAGAATGCACACACACTGGGGCAGAAAGAACAATTTGTCCGCTGGCTTCTTGTGGAAATTGATGCCCCGGCTGGGTGGTCTCCAGTGGAGACACGCTGAGGGTTCAAGGCCGGATCTTCTATTCTTAAGATTTTTCTTCCTGTCCGCTTCGTTTGTGCTATTCTCCCATCCTGGGCTGCCCTCCCTCTTTTTATGGCAAGTTCAATTCCCCTTCCAGGTTGAGCTTCCTGGATTACTCAAATCTCCTTTCTCAAAAACTCCTGTGGCCTCAGGTGAATAGAGAAACCATATGCTCTTTTGATTTCTCCAGACCCGAGGATAAGCTCCTTAAACTTGCCAGCTTGTAATTCCTTTGAATCCTCCCTAATTCCAGGGACGGCGCTGGACAAACAGGTTCTTCTCAGCAGACCCTGTGCTTTGTTTTTATTTTTTCATATTTTATTTTATTTTATATATTTTTTACATCCTTTTTCATTTTTGCACAATGTATTATGCATTTTCATCTTGGTTATATTCCCCATACAATTCCCACCCCCTCATATTTTGACCCTAATCCCTCCTACCTCTCCCCACCCCATAGTGTGTCTCTGGTTTATCGTTGCTTGTTGATTTTGCTTTTTACTTTATTATAATTAGTCTTCTTCCTGGGCTTTGGCTGACTCCCCTAGGCCTGCCTCTGGCCTGGCAGAGCAGGCACTGCAGTGTCCATGCTCAGCCACAGGAGGTCGTTCTTCCACACAGATCTTGCTCTGCTCAGGTTCCGTGCGGCACAGAGATTTGCTAGCGCCTCTGGAAGTAGGGCAGGCTCATTTATTTCCTCTCCAACACAGCCTCGGGCCATCAGACCCTATGATGTCAGGGTCCCTGCCGTGAAAACTGCAGAATGAAAACACTGCAAATAAAAAGGTCACTGCATCAGCTCTGTACATTGACTGCTGCTCACCTGAAATCTCTGCTTCACTGTCAAAAGCGTCCCAGCTCAGCCTCTGTATGTTCTCCCATCTCAGTATTGTAGAAAGAGGGAGAAGAAATCTGGACTATAGCACATGTGTGTGTGCTTTACAGATGATTGTGGCAGGTCAGTGGCTCTACGTTGTGCCAAGGAAGGTTGCTGTGCATCCTCTTCTGCCCCAGGATAGGGTCCTGTGGCCTAGGCACTGGTGCTGAGCTCTGTTCTGCTTTGGCTACTGCTGTTCTCAACCAATAACAATGACCTTATAAAATGGGTCCTATCAAATGTTTCAATCTTAAAGTGGAAGGCGAAGTCAGGTTTTATTTGATGAGTCTGAAAGCAGGATGCATTGTAGGGGACAGATGCGTAGGGACCTAAGATGACCTCATCAGACATTCCCAAGTGCCCAGCCTGGTGTCACATCAGCCTTGCACACCCACTGGGTGGGTCAGAGTGATTGTAGAGGCTTGGTAAGTAAACGTGTTTGTCTCAGATATTCAAATAGATCCCAGACCCTGGGAAGGAAGCTAGGATAGAGTCTACTTTCTCAGCTGCACTAACTTGTGACTGGTAATTTCTAAGAAGCATTTAGACCCACTGGCAAAGGTTAAAGGAAAGACCATTTTTTCATGTCTGTTTCCTGTCACCACCACCATCATCCTTCTGAAACCAGGCTCTCTGAGAGGGAATCAGAATTCTAACATTTGCTAACCATCACTTAAATCCTCTACCTCAGTTTTTCCATCTGTAAAATGAGACTCATACTCGTACCTATCTATCTCATGGAGTTACTACATAATAGTATCTACCTCACTTTTTTATTATATATATTTATTTAAATATATATATTACATCATTGTTCATTTTTGTGTAGTGTTTGATTTTTCATCTCTTTAATACATAAGAATATATAGTGTGTGCCACATTTGTAAATACCTTTATAAATTTATTACTTTTTAAATTAGAATTAAGTTTATTTATTTTGCATAGAAGACCTGGGGTGCAGGCTAGAGGTGTGGGGGGGGGGGAAAGAGCCATTCTTTTCTAGAATAGAAACAGAGCCATAACAGAGCCATTCTTTTCTAGAATTGTGTCTGGAATGAGGAATGTCAAACAGCTTTTCCAGAAACAGGGCCCATTTCCTACCTAAGCAATAACAATGTTGTTTTCAGCTCAACAAGTCTCTTTTCCTACACAAAATTGATAAAAGGGTATTGCTTTTATTATCTTTAATTAAAAAATATTTTATTTTAATCTCCTGTCCCTTAAAACAACAGGCCTAAAAAATATGGATAAGAACAAAATCAAGAGTTGATGCTTCCCAAATATCAACAAAATTGAGAAAACTTCAGTTAGATTTACTAAGAAAAAAAAGAAGAAACTCAGTAAATAAAATCACAACTGAAGGAGAGGCCATGACTACCCATTTTACAGAAATAAAAAAGATTATAAGGGGGTGCTGTGACCAATTTTATGCCAAGCAAATGGGTGAAATAGACAAATTCCTAGGAGCACACAACATACCAAGGCTCATCACTAAGAAATAGAAAATTTAAATAGATCACTAACTAGTATGAGGATGTAGTCGGTAACCAAAATCCTTCCAATGAACCCAAGGCCAGATGGCTTCACTGGGGAATTGTGCCATTTAAAGAATTGTACCAATCCTCCTTAAACTCTTTCAACAATTGAAGAGGAGGGAACACTTTCAAACTAATTCTATGAGGCCAGTACCCTAATACCTTAGCCAGACAGACACTACAACAGAAAAGAACTACTAACTAATATCCTTGATGAATATTGAGGAAAAAATTCTTAACACACACTTAGGAAATGAAATTCAACAGCAGACTTAATATTGTTAAGTTGTTAATACTACTGAAAGTCACCTATTCAATGTAATTCTTATCACCAATGTAATGTAATTCTTAGCAAATCCCACCTTTGGGGCAGAAATAAAATATTCATTCTAAAATTCATATGGAATCTCAAGGAACCCACAATAGCCAAACAATCTTGAAAAAGATTAAGGTTGGCAGTCTTATACGTCCTGATTTCTCACACTTACTACTATAAAACCATTGAGGAGGGGCCTCCCTGGTGGTGCAAGGGGTTAAGACCCAGCACTATGAAGCTATGCGCAGCCACCGCAACGTGAGTTCAATCCCTGGCATAGCAGACCTCTCCTGTCTCCCCCGCTGCTCCCCTCAGCAGTGTATTTCAGTAAATCCACCTGTTCTGTTCCCTAGTCTGTCTCTGGTGAATCCTCTCACCCCCCATATCCCCCAAACCTCTGGCCTGTACCCCAGCTCTTGTATGCATAAATAAATAAATCTTAAAAAAATAAAAATAAACCATTGAGAAACATGGAGTCAGACATATAGACAAACAAAATTGAACAGATGGCCCAGAATATACCCTCACATATATGGTCAAACGTTTTTTGACAAGATGTCAAAACCATTCAATGAGGAAGGAGTGTCATTTCAATAAGTGATAGTGGAAAAACTAGCTATCCATAGAAGCTGGACCTTACACCATGTTCAAAATTAATTCAAAATAGATCAAAGACCTAAATATTAGATCTAAAGCTGAATAAATATTAGAAGAAAATAGGGGAAAATCTTAATGACATTAGATTTAGCAAAGACTTCATGGATAGGACACAAAAACACAGGCAAAAAAATTTAAAACTTCTGTGCATTGAAGGACATAATCCACAGAACGAAACGGCAACCCATAAAATGGAAAAAAACATTCACAAATCATATATCTGATAAAGGTCTACTATTTAGAGTATGTAAAAAACTCCTACAACTCGATGACAGCAACAATAAAACTGATTAAAATTGGTCAAAGGATTTAGACATTTCTTCAAAGAAGATATACAAGTGGCCAATAAGAACATGAGGAGATGCTCCCCGCTCTGGCTCTGGTGAATTCTCTCACCCTCCCATGCTTCTGACTGTACCCACTGCTTGTATAAATAAATAAATAAATAAATCAAAAAAAAAAAAAAAAAAAAAAAAGAACATGAGGAGAAACATCACTAATCATTAGAAAAATGTAAGTCAAAACTACAAGATTCTACTGCAAACCTATTAGGATGGTACAATAAAAAAACAAAACAGAAAACAGCAAATGTTGGCAAGGGTGTGGGGAAATTGGAACACTTATGCATTGTTGGTGGGAATGTAAATTGGTGCAGCACCGTGGAAAAGCGTCTGATGATTCCTCAAAAAATTAAAAATAGAATTACCATATGATCCTGTAACAAGGGAAAGAGGAGATGGCAGGTCCCTGCCTGGCCCATGGGAGGGTGGAGCTGAGCAAGGGGAGAAGAAACTGGAGAAGAGGCTGAGGAAGGAGGCAAGCAGAAAGGAGAGCAGGAGACCAGGAGGAGGCAAATGGAGTGGAGAGAAATGTGAAGAAGCTGTGCTTGCTTTTTGGTCCGGTTGAAACAGATGTGGGTGACAGACCCACGGGGAGGTTAACAATGGCAATTTTTTTTTAACTAGATTTTTCTTTTTAAAATTTATTTATGTGTACAAGCTGGGTACAGGCCAGAGATACAGGGGGTGAGAGGATTTACCAGAGACAGAGCAGGGAACAGAACAGGCAGACTGATGAAATACACTGCTGAGGGGAGCAGCGGGTGTGACAGGAGAGGTCTGCTGTACCATGTGGGTAGCTCCCTGGTCAGCCAAGCATCAAGCTCCTGCTGCAGAGGCTGCAGATTGCTTCATAGTGCAGTCCTCAACCCCTTGCACCACCAGGGAGGCCCAACAATGGTAATTTTTATCTTGATTTTGCTCCCTCTGTATCAGATACGCTGGTGGGCTCCTTCTGCCTGTTTCTTATGGGTCCCCACCAGAAGGTTCTTTAGACTTGTGACAGATTTTCAGGGCTCAGTGGCCCTGCTTTGGGCCAACCCTGTTTGGCTTGGCATTTACCCACAAGGGGATGGGTAACTTCAGGTGCTTGATTTGGAAACTTTATTCTTCCCCTTTTCCTTGTTGCACACTTATTGTATTAAAGCTCCTTTCCATGGAAGGTCTTATGCACTAGAGTATGTTGTGTCTTGATGCGGTGGATGGCAGACACTATTTAGAATGGGCAAGTTTGGGGATTCTTGGGGTGTCCCTCACCCTGCCCTGTAACAATCCCACATTCCATGAATGGAAGTATAGCCACAAGAATTGAGAGCAGGGACTTGAAAAGCTATTTGTGGGCCTCCCCGGTGGCGCAGCAGTTGAGCGCTGGGTTGCGAAGCTGCCCGCGGCCTCTGCAGCGCCGGTTCGATCCCCGGCTGCTCCCCGGCCACCGGAGGCGGGTCCCACATGGCGCGCAGACCTCTCCTGCCGCCTGCTGCTCCCCTCCGCAGTGTACTTCGGTCCTTCTGCCTGCTCTGCTCCCCGCTCTGGCTCTGGTGAGTTCTCTCACCCTCCCGCGCTTCTGACTGTACCCAGTGCATGTATAAACAAAACAAACAAACAAACAAATAAATAAATAAATATGCCTCTATAAAAAAAAAAAAGAAAAGCTATTTGTGCACCTATGTTCTTAGCAGCATTATTCATAATGGCCCAAATGTGGAAACAACTCAAGTACCCATCAGTCGGTGATGGATAAACAAAATGTACTCTACATGTACAATAGAATATTGTTCAATCCTTAAAAAGAAGAATATTCTGACACATGAATGAACCTTGAAAACATTGTGCTAAGTGAAATAAACCCGTCACAAAGGACAAATGTATGATTTCATATATGTGAGGTACTTGGAGTAGTCAGATTGGTGGGGGGAGGAAGAGAAGACAGAACAGAGAGTAAGTTACAGAATTTCTATTTTGCAGAAGGAAAAGTGTTCTGGAGAAGGTTGGGAATAATGATGGCAGCAATGTGAATATACTTAATGCCATTAAACCAAATGCTTAAAAACAGTTAAGATGGCAAATGTCATATGTATCTTTCCATAATAAAATAACATAAAGAGCATATACTATTAGTTATTCATTCAAAAACAGTGTTCTGAGGGCATGCTGTGTGCTAAGCACTATTTTAGGTGCCAGAATGCAGCAGCGAGACAAATAGGTGTTCCAACCCCAGTAAGAGCTATCATCTAGTAGAGGACACAGGTACTAAACAAGAAAGCAGAGAAGCAGACAATGGATGGTATAGGACTGACTTAGGTGCTGATGCATACAAAGGGAAATTAATGGGGTGCAAATGACTTAGAGGGTGGGGCTCACTTAAAATGGAATGATCAAGCATGATCCCGATATGATTGGGAATTAAAAACTCAAATGCTACCCAGGTCAAATAATTATTGTAAAAAACAAGTCTGAAAGGTCCTAGGTGATCTAAGATCTGACAGATGGCAAGAAGTAGACATGCAAGGAGGCAGAGTACAGGCAAGCTAAGCTGCTGGAGGCAGTGAAGAGCTTGGGGTGATTTGGGGAAGGAAGGAAGACCTGGACCAGAGCTTAAAGAATAAAGGGAGGGGCCTCCCTGGTGGCGCAAGGGGTTAAGCACAGCACTGTGAAGCTGTCCGCAGCCACTGCAGCTCGAGTTTGATCCCCAGCCAGGGAGCTACCCACATGGCACAGCAGACCTCTCCTGTCTCACCCGCTCCTCCCCTCAGCAGTGTGTTTCAGTCAGTCTGCTAGTCCTATTCCCCATTCTGTCTCTGGTGAATCTTCTTACCCCCTGCTTGGCTGACCTGCACCCCAGTTCTTGTATGCATAAATAAATAGATCTTTTTAAAAAAAAAAGAATAAAGGGAGAATGGAGGAGATGAGTTTGGTGAGCCAAGCAGTAGCTATATCCCGAGAACTTTGATCACTGGAATAAGAGGTGTTGACTTTATTCTGATGAAACACTATAAACTAGATCTAAACAGAGTAGAGATATACTCCAATTTTTGCTTTAAAATGTGAGAGAATGAGGGAAAGGAGTGAGACTGTAACAGGGTGGTCCCCAGGAAAGGGGGAGGTTCCCTGCCCCACCCAAGGGAGGGTGGAGCTGAGCAGGGAGAAAAAAGCTGCAGAAGAGACTGAGGAAGGAAGCAGGATGGAGCCAGGAGACCTGGAGGAGGCGCATGGAGCCTAGAGACACGTGAAGAAACTGCGCTTGTCTTTTGGTCGTGGACTGGGTGACACAGATGTGGGTGAGACCCGTGGGGAGGTGACAATGGCAGCTTTTATCTGGATGTTGATTTTGCTCTTTTCCTTCCGGGCTTGTCTGGTTGTTTGTGACCCTTTTCTGTGGGTCCCCACTGGAAGATGCTTTAGACTTGTGGCAGGCTTTGGGGCCTTGTTCTGGGCCAATCCCATATGGATGGACTTTTACCCACGAGGGGACGGGTAACTTTGGGTGCTTCATTTAGAAACTAGACTCTTTGCCTTTCCTGTATTGTTTCCTAGTTTTATTAAAGTTTCTTCCCATTAAAGTCTCATATGTTTTGTGTTGATGCGGCGGATGGCAGAACCCATTTAGAATAGGCAGGTTTGCGGGGGTTTTGGGCTGCCCCTATCCCTGTCCTATAACAAAGGGAAAAATTAATGATTATTTCTAATTTTTTTTTTTTTCATGAGAGGATGGTAATGGCATTTTCTTTCTTTTTTTTTTTTTAATTTGTTTATTTATTTATACAAGCACTGGGTATAGTCAGAAGCGCGGGAGGGTGAGAGAATTCACCAGAGCCAGACCGGGGAACAGAACAGGCGGACTGACGAAATACACTGCTGAGGGGAGCAGCGGGCGGCAGGAGACGTCTGCGTGCCATGTGGGGATCCAACCGGCGCTGCAGAGGCTGCGGGCAGCTTCGCAGCCCAGCGCTCAACCGCTGTGCCACCAGGGGAGGCCCAGGAATGGCATTTTCTAAGCAGAACACAGTGAAAGAAGCAGGCAAGGAGAATTCAGTTTTGCATGTTACACTGAGGATGAGCGCTGGACATCCAAATGGAGAAGTCAAATAGGCATTCAGATATACTGGTGTGGAGTGCAGGAGAGAAACAGATCTGGTGATATAAATGTAGGAGTCAGTAAATGATGAGAGCCAAATCCTGGTTGATAACATTCTAGCAGAGTGTGTTCTGGATATTTTGCACAGTGTCTGCCTGGAATGGAGCCCGTGAAGAAGAGGCAGAATTGGGGCAGGGGGAGGGATCTTCCATTCCTTCAACTTTTACTCATCAAGCAAGTATGTAGTGAATGCTAAACACAAATTAGTCAAACTGCTTTTCTACTTTCCAGTCTGAACGTACACTGGATAGAAATTATGGGAGGCAGATGAGAGAAATAACTTGATTCCTTCTATAAGGAACTTAGCTACTCAGAGAGAAAGGGAGTTAAGGAAAGTCAAGTAATCACAGTGAGGTAGTGTATGGGTTCAGTGAGGAAAAGAGAAACCACACTATATTTTTCAGAAAAAGATTGATGATGTGAACCATTAAAATTTGTGAAACATTCAAGAGTTCACCCAGGGACCAATTGTTAGAATGTTCTAGAACACATCACCAGGAGCCAATAATTCTGAAGGCACCCCCAGATCTATTGATTCAAGAGCTCAATTTGACAGCTACCATGCGAGCCTCAGCAAGTGGCCAGCCCTGGCAACTTCTGGAAACTAGCCTACCCCACCCTACCTCCCCATCACACACACACAGCTCTCTCCCTTAACACCCAGAAAATGGACATGGACTATTGCTGCAGAAATAGTTTGCATCTCTACAGCACCTTTTGCCATTTGCAAACACCCCAATGTGAAGGAAGAAGGGCTGGACCTCTCTGGCGCCTCTTGAAACTAGCACGAGTTCATTTGCTTGTCAGAACCTGTTTCTGGTCCTAAAACTCAGCTGCAACATTGTTCAAGAAATGTAATTTCAGTATTTTAGCCTCTGTGGTTCAGGGAGGTATCCTGGGTAGGGTTCTCCCCACCCTGCCCTGGAGACATTTGGCAATGTCTTGGGAGAGTGCTGGTAGTCACTATTTGGGAGGGAAGATGCTGTTGGCATCCAGTGAGTGGGGGCAGAGGGGATGGCCAAGCATCCACAACACACAAAGTGGCCCCCATGAGAAAGAATTATTTGGTCCCAAATATCTTCAATACTGAGATTAAGAAACACTGCTACAAGAAAGAGGGTGCAGCAGAGATTGACTAAACCCAACCACTGTGTCCAAAGCTGATGCAAAGTCCCGATTAGTTCTATAAATAACTAGTTTCAAAGAGGCTTTTATTTTTTTAATTTAATTCTATTTTTTAGAGTCAATTCAGCCAGTGTTGGAAAGGTTGGAAAATTCTTCATGAATCATGTGGACTGGAATTGTGCTCTGAAGATGGTGAAGGGACATCTATTCTGGGACAGGAAGATGACAGGAGTTAGCTCAGAGAAGCAGCACATTCTCAACCTCAAGTTCTGTGCACATTCTCAACCTCAAGCACAGAACTTGAGGTTGAGAATGAAATGGTATGTTTATCAGAAAAAGATCAGTCTCACTACTGTGGAAACTGAAGCTGGGAAGTTTCAAAATAGATGTTTAAGTAGGTGAGAAGAGCTTTGAATACTAGGACTGAAAAGTTTGGACTGTAGCACAATGGTATGGTAAGGCTTAGGAAGCAGGGAAGCGTGAGATGTATTTTACAGTGAGATTCTGGAAAGAGTCTTAGGTTTTCCAGAATGCAGTTTCCTCAACTAAATGCTCTATTGCTTTCTCTAGTTTATGAAAGATCAGGAGAGTATATGTCCTTCCTTTTTCTCCTTTTGATGATAAAGACCATTTGGAGACTTGTTTCCCAATTCGAGAAGAAACCAGAAAATTCTGCAAACTGCAAGGCCTCTCCTCCATGAAACCATGCTGCTGGGTGTCTAGCCTCTTAGACAAAAGTCAGAAAATAATAATTGGAATCATGTTTTATTTTTAAAATTACATTTGGTAAACTACTTTCATTAATTTACTGAGCACTGCTTAAGGTCATACATATTTATAGGTTTATAAAAGTATTATAATCTACTAGACACTATATGATCAATATTTTTCTAGACTCTTTATGTGCAAAGTGGTATAGTGATGAGATTATTATATCTTTCCAGTTCAAAGCTCCCAACAACCTACATTCATTTACTAATTAACTTTGTTTATGGAGATACTATTTGACTCTAGTTTGCTTGAAAATAAGCTGTTTTCCAATGGCGCTAAAATGCACATAAAATAAAATTCACAGTTTTGATTATTTTCAGATATAAAATTCAGTGGCACTTAGTGCATTCACCATGCTGTGCAAAAACCACCACTATCAAGTTCCAGAACATTTTTATCACCACCCCAAAACCCATGTCCATTAATCAGTCACTTTCCATTAGCTCTTATCTCACAGTTCCTGGAAACCACTAACTTGCTTTCTAGCTTTAAAATGTTACTAATTCTGTGTATTTCGTATAAATTGTATTATAGACTATGTTCCTTTTGTGTCTGGCATTTTTACCTAGGATACTATTTCCAAGGTCATCCACATTGCATTATGTACCAGCACTTTCTTCCCTTTTGTGACCAAATGAGTTCCATTGTATGGATATACCACATGGTACTTATTAATTCATTAATTGGTTGACACTTGAGTTGTTTCTTCCTTTGACTGTGGTTAATATTACTGCTAGGAACATTCTTGTACAAGCTTTTGTTTGAACAACTGTTTTTTATTTGGGGTATATGTGGGTAGATACCTGGGAGTAGAATTGCTGGGTCCTCTGGTAGTTCTGTTTAACTTATGAAGAGCCACCAAATTGTTTTCCACAGCAGCAGTGCTGTTTCACATTCCCACCAGCCATGCACGGAACTTTGATTTGCATTCCTCTAATGATTAATGACATTGAACATCTTTTCATGTGTTTTTTGGTCTTTTTGCAAAAATGTTTATTCAAGTTTTATGCCCAGCTTTTGAGTTGCTTTTTGTTGAGTTGCAACAGTTCTTCATATATTCTGGATACTGGACTCCTATCAGATATATGATTTGCAAATGTTTTCTCCCATTCTATGGGTTGTTTTCACTTTCACAGTGGTATCCTTTTATCCCCAGAAATTACAAATTTTAACAAAGTTCAATTAATTAATTAATTGTGTTGCTTATGCTTTTGTGTCTCATCTCTGAAACCATTGATAAATCCAAGGTTATGAAACCTATGTTTTCTTCTAAGAGTTTTACAGCTTCAGCTCTTATATGTAGTTCATTGATCTATTCTGAGTAATAATGTCTTCTCAATCATCTTGCCTTCTGTGGTGCTCTAATTCACATGTTGCCCGCCAACCCCGATGTCCCAAGTGCCTTGAATTTAACCTAAAATACTCTTCCTATGATCATCTTTTCAGGCCTCTTTCTCTGGATGATTTTGAAATGTCTCCCACCAAAATCATCTTTATCAGGACCCCTTCAAATATTCAGCTCTTTGTTACTAGCAGTGGGGAAAAAAATGAATAAACTTGTAGGAATTAGAATGAATTCAGAACAGCTGACCACTGAAAGGTTTTGCTCTTTTCAAAATATATTACATTTTACTAGTAGACGTTGTTTTAAATACACCATATATTTTAGGGCAGTTTTAAGTTCATAGCCAAATTGGTATTGTATATGCAATGATTTAGATAAATCTGTAATGACATGTAGCAACCCTAACAGTGTCACTAGAGTAATTTCAGTACCTAAAAATCATCTTTGCTCTGCCTAGTCACCCTCGCCTCCGCCTAGCCCTGTAAAGCACTGAACTTTTTACTGTCTCCACAATCTGGCCTTTTCCAGAATGTCATATATTTGGAATTATTGTCTACTAATTTTAAAATCCATAAATTTCCTTAGTTCAAGTACTGAATACACAAACTACTTGAGGGCAGGGAGAGGTTTCCTTTTTTAATTGAAGTAACATTGCTTTATAACATTATATTAGTTTCAAGTGTGCATCATGGAAAATCAACATATGTGTATACAACATTAAATTCATCACTAGAACTTCAATGCTATTCTTCACACACAATGGTTCCCCTTTTCTTAATTATGATTTATCTTCTTATGTTCAGGAGGCATTCAATAAATGTTTTGGGGGTGTGTGAATAAATTATTAGTCATGACCTTTTATTATCTCAGCAATCAGAAATAGGCAATACCTTTGGAAGAAGGCCCCTCTCTGCACCATCGATTTGCAATCAACATCTAAAGGGAAATGAAGCAACAGCTCCAAGAGCCTGGAGCCAGTGTTGAGGGTCTGGGTAACCTTTTTCTAACAAAGTCTTAACCATCCATGATCTCATGTACATTGACATATACGTAAGTAGCAACAACAGCTACTTGACATACTTTTTTTTTAATTTTTAATTTTTTTTTAATTTTTTCATAGAAGAACTGGGGTGTAGGCCAGAGGTGTGGGGTGAGAGGAACAGGCAGATCTGCTGAAATACACTGTGAGGGGAGCAGCGGGCGAGACAAGAGAGGTCTGCTGCGCCATATGTTGGTCAGCTCCCTGGCCAAGGATCGAACTCAGGCAGTCGTGATGATAGCACTGAGACTTAAGCTCTAGGCCACCAGGAAGGCCCGACATAAAATTTCTACATGATTTCTTGTGATATCATTTACCCATCCTTAGGATATCAGGGGCGTTAGGAACAAGGAATAAAAAAATACCTTTTCATCCATAGAAAAATGAGTAATTCCTTCAAAGTACTTCAAAATATCCTACCCCATGATTATAAGATACATAGACCATTCTTTTTCTTAACAGAATTGTCTGATTTCTGTAACATCCTTTCATGAAAATATTTTGCCAATTGTATACTCAGTACTAGGCTAAATTTATGCTTTATCTTAGAGCTGTTTATTATCAGAATCTTGAAAGAGCTAAATATGTCTTTGGTTAGTTAAAGACATTTTGCCTTGGCGATGTAAACACAAAAAAGTAGAAAAGGCCTTTAATATTGAAATTATGGGAGATCAAATATTTAATGTTCAACAGTCAAACAGCAGAGCAATTAATTTGCCAGGAATTTTTACGCAGGATAACTAACTTTCAAGTGCCATCATTCATGACTGAAAAAAAAAATCTAGCTATTATTTCAAATGTCAGTCAGCTTAGCCAAGTTAATTATTGGAGTGTGTGTGTGTGTGTGTGTGTGTGTGTGTGTAAGGAGGTGTACATGTAATTCCCAACTATTTCTCCCTGCAGAGTTGAAAACTACAGAAAAGAATTACAATATTACAAAAAAAAATTAAGTTTTACTTACAGTTGAATAAATATTTTTCTGACTCCCTCTTAATTGGCTTCAGGGTGTTTTGCTAATTTATTTTAGAGAATTTAAGTAGTAGGAGGACAGGGTTTGTGTCACCCTAGTTCAGTGCAAAAAGAGAAAGAGAAGGCTTTGGAGGGAGGCTGGGAAGAAAGGAAATTGTTCAGCAAATAATTAAAGAATAGAGTTTTTCTGCTTCCTATAGGCAACACGAGGTTAACGAAACATTGAAAAGGGGAGAATAATTATTTACACTTTGCTCTTCTTAAGCACTACTCTAAAATCTATAGGGAGAGATATTCTCTAGAGTTTTTGCCTGACAGGGGAGTGAAGTTTAAGTAAGATGGACAAAGATGTGGAAGTTTCAGAAAATGGTAACTGGGTGTTTAAAAGTGTTTCTCAATACCTCTGCCAATTGTATACTCTGCCAATTGTGTTCTTTTTGTGCAAACACACATTTTCTCTTTCTTCTTCTCCTCTCCTCCCAGTCTCTTTTTATTTTTATTTTTTTTTAAGATTTATTTATGCATACAAGAACTGGGGTACAAGCCAGAGGTGGGGGTTTAAGAGGATTCCCCAGAGACTGAGTGGGGAGCAGAATAGCCAGATCTACTGAAATACACTGATGAGGGGAGCAGCAGGCGAGACAGGAGAGGTCTGCTGTGCCATGTGGGTAGCTCCCTGTCTGGGGATCGAACTCATGCTGCAGTAGCTGCAGATAGCTTTATAGTGCTGACGCTTAACCCCTTGTGCCACCAGGGAGGGCCCCCAGTCTCTTTTTACAAATGCATTATCTCACTGTTTTGAATAATATATATCTGAATGATATTTATATTTTTGCTTTTATTAATCAAAGTTATATACTTTTTACTCAAAATTTGGAAATGAATCAAATATCATCTATGTCTTCCACCTTGGTTTCTCTCCCCATCTCATCTCCTGAACTGTTTCGTTATTGGTTGCTTCTTCGGTTTGTGTAGATTTATATCAAGGCTAGTGAATCCTAACAGAAACAAAATTTTAACCCTGCCCATGAAATAATGAAGAAAATGAAAATGTTTAAGAAATGTTACATTGGAATACCTCTCTTAGCTATCGAATTCATCTGTTTATGTCATGCCTTATGCCAGAAATTATTAAGGGTAGCTTTAAAAAATATGAATAATTAAAAAGATAATAGGACAGAAAATGATGAAGAGGAAATTATTTTTTGTTTGAAAAAACCTAAATAATAAAGAAGAACACTTTGAAACCAGGAACAAATCACATTTTAAACTTGCTGAGATTTGCTCTTCTCACACTGCCTGCCCAGATCTACTCAAAAAGATTGTTTTAGAAAACCCCCTTCTGTGCAAGTGGAAGCAAGGCATAGACAGCCTCCTCTGGAGAAAAGACTCTCTGGATTTCTCTCTTATTTTCCATTTAGTTGTTATATCACAGGAGTAAATGAAACACGGTCCTTTCTGATTCTCAAGCACAAAAAGATTTAGCAGCATGAAGAGATGTGGCTGAGGTTCATAATCTGAAAAAAAGATGAGCTGGCAATCTTCTGATGTCTAGATAGAGTGTGCAGGACACATGATGTTCTAGGACACACCTCAGTATCTACATTAATTTATCATTTATTTTTTCATTTATCCAAATCAGCATTTCTCAGCCTCAGCACTCTTGACATGTTGGGCTGGATAACTTTCTGTTGCAGGAGAATGTCCTGTGCACTGTAGGTTGTTAAACAGCACCCAGGCTTCTACCCACTAACTGCAATAGCTTCCCCAGTTGTGACAACTAAAAATGACCCTGGACATTGTCAAACATCCAATGAGTGGCAAAATCACCCCTTGCCGAGAATGACTGATCTAAATTTGATTCCTATTAAGGCCTCCAGGTGAACTAGAGAGAGATGAGTTCTTCCTTCAGAAAGCTTGACATCTTTATCTGCAAAATTAAATGCATGAATTCGGTCATTACACAAATGAGGGAAAAAAGAATAAAACCTGAAAGCCTGAAAAACTATGTTCTTCTCTGAAAAAGCTTTTAAAAATGTGTTTATAAAATCCTTGCTTGGTACTAAGTATTGTGCTGGACCCCCCTGCTTCCTTGGGGTGCTCTGAGGAACAAGAAGTACAAAGAAACAACTAGTGCATTATACATATTCAATAAATGTTTACCATTATAAATGTTTATTATTACTGCCAATGTTGTTATCAGTGTTTATTTAAAGCTTTATGGTTTATAAAGATCTTTTTAAGTACTCTCTCTCTTAATGATCAGCATGACGGGGTTGTTAGTGTTTTTTCTCTTATTTTATAGATGAGGAAACTGAGGCTCAGGGAAAAGATGTACCCCATTGGTAGCTGGTAAATAGAAGACCCAAGATTGAATCTAGTTAAATCTAACTTTTTCTGCCTTCTCCGTACTGTCTGCTAACAATAGAAAAACTGGTAGGGCAAATGCCATAGAGTGCATGGCTGGAATCAGCCTTGGAGATATGTCTTTCCTTTTCCAGACACAATAATCCTCTCAGGTCACTAGGTGCTGTTAGAAAAGGAAAATCAAAAGCTCACTTGACACATTTGTATTTTTGCTAAAATGATCTAGTATTCATAAAACCCATGGCTGCTACCCCAACCTCTGTTCCAAATAATTTCATCAGCAGAGGTGGGTTTTTTTTTTTAAAGATTTATTTATTTATGCATCAAGAACTGGGGTGTAATCCACAGGTGTGGGGGTGAGAAGATTCACCAGAAACAGAGTGGGGAGCAGAACAGGTGGATCTACTGAAATAAACTGCTGAGGGGAGCAGCGGCAGGTCAGGAGAGGTCTGCTGCACCATGTGGGTAGCTCCCTGGCTAGCCGGAGATTGAACTTGTGCTGCAAAGGCTGATGACAACGTCACAGTGCTGTGCTTAACCCCTTGCCACTCCAGGAAGGCCTGAGAAGTGTTGTTTCTTAAAGTCATAAGCCCATCCTGGTCACTGGACACACAGTGGAGAAATGCAGAGCCAAGGATTCTCTATTCTGCTTCCTAAGCACTCAACCCTTTCCAAGACCCTTAGCTCACAGCAGCTATGTCCTGGATCACTTCTAAAATCCCTGTTCATGATTTTATCATCTGTGTTTATGCCAGTTTCTGCACAAGAAAAATATATTTACTGGGTCATTGCTGCCTGCGCCTCCTGGTTCCCAGATACTGTGACTCCAGCAAAAATGCAATCCTTGTCTGCCAAGGCTAAATCCTCAGGATTGAGAGCAGAGACAGCAGACAAAGAAGTGAAAATGTTAGAAGGTTGAAGACTTGAAATTGCTAAGTGAACTTGTCATTGTTCCATGTAGATGGGACAGAAGTTAGATTTTTTCTGAATGTCAAATTTGGATTTAGGAAAATTTTGACCTTTACCATTAGGTGATCAACAGACTCATTTCCCCTCTGCATTTAGTTTCTCTTCCCTGGCCCTCCCACTTTATTATCACCTCTCTGTCTTCCTCTACCTACACACACAGACCAAGAAAACATTTACAGCTTGTGAATATTTCAACAGTGTGGTTTTAAAAGGTACATTAAATTTATTCTAGATGTTGTACTTCTGACGTGGATAATGTTACATGATGGAATAAAGATCTCCAAAGAGCTATTCCTATTAATAAACTGACAGATAAAATGTAAGAGTGAATCACCACTCCTGAGTCTCAAAAAGGGAATCATACTATAATGATGGAACTTCTCCTAGGAGAATACCAGGACCTCTTCTGCCTGGAAGGAAACATATTTTTTTGTTTTAAGGATTATAAAAAAGGAATAATTAGGAAGGGAAAATTAAAAATAAAGTGTACATTTTGAGAAGTAAATAAATTAAAATATCACTTGAAGTCTTTAATTTAAAAAACCTGGGAGAAGTTTCTTGTTCATTTAAAATTCACTAGGTTGGGCCTCCCAGGTGGCGCAGCGGTTGAGCGCTGGGTTGCGAAGCTGCCCGCAGCTTCTGCGGCGCCGGTTCGATCCCCGGCTGCTCCCCGGCCACCGGAGGAGGGTCCCACATGGCGCGCAGACCTCTCCTGCCGCCCGCTGCTCCCCTCAGCAGTGTATTTCAGTCAGTCTGCCTGTTCTGTTCCCCGCTCTGGCTCTGGTGAATTCTCTCACCCTCCCGCGCTTCTGACTGTACCCAGTGCTTGTACAAACAAACAAATAAATAAATAAAATAAAACATGCCTCTATAAAAAAAAAAAAAAAGTAATTTAAAATTCACTAGGTAATAAAACATTATATATGAATCACAATATTGCATAATAGGAACTAAATGTCTAGCAATCGTTTGCTTGAAGTTCTCAAACATGATCTTAATTCTCTGTGCATCCTGTCCAAGAATTTTTCCTGAAAAATCACTCTTTTTGGGCTCAAAGCAGCAGGAGGGGAAAATTACAAGTCTGGGATTTCCTTCTCCTGTCTCACTAGGCATAAGCTTGAGTATTTGCACCTGTGAAAGGAAGACGTCACTAAAGTCTTCTAGAAGAAGTACTCTCCACTCGTAAAACTGCACAAATGTTACTAATACTTGCCTTCCTGAAACAAAACCTGTATTTCCTTAACGATCACCTATGATGATTTTCAGAAGCACCGGACAAACTTCTTTTTCAAAAAGGCAAAACTATATATCTGGAACTCTTTGCATCATCACAGAGAGCTCCATGGAGTCTGGTGAATGGAAGTCACTTAAAATTCTAGAAAGAAGCTGTGGGTAAACCATTCAACCTGCCTGAGTTTCAAATGTCTTACCTGTAAAATATGTACAGTCTGAATAGTTAAGGCTTATTGAGTCCTTGCTATATTCCAGGCATTGTGCTGTATGCTTTGAATTCATTATCTCATTGAATCCCTTCAACAATCCTTTAATATAGGTTTTTTTTTTCTTTTTAGCAAACTGTCCCAGTTTTTATTCATCAAAACAGCAAAAGAAGATTTACAGAGCCACATGCCAATAACAGAACAGGAAACCAAACGTTTCAGAGACATCTTGAAATGTTTCAAAGGACACACACTAGGCTAAAAATTCTTAGTAAAACTACGGCTGCACAATACGATATAGTCACTCCTGCGTTTCCTCGAAGATAGAGTCATTCCTGCATTTCCTCGCTAAGTTCTTGTAGCTGCCTTTCTCTTTCCAGCTTGTCAAGTTTTGGCTTTGGGTTCAAGATCTCTTTCCCCATCTGTGCAGTCTTAGCCTGGGGAAGGCCACCTTACTTGGGTGATGCCACGTGGACATCACCCTGCAGGGCTCAATTAGATGGCACATTTCCTTCTGTACACCTGGATTACCTGCTCAGCTTGCTCACCTCCAACTACCTGGCCATCGTCCTTGTGGGTGGGCAGGAGCGGGTGTTGTATTTCTGCCGCAGCCCCTTAGAGAGCCAGGACCACATGATCTTCCTGTACACATGGGTATGTGTGTGTGTGTGTGTGGGGGGGGGTGCTTGAAGTGGCATTTGTGAATTTTTGATGTGAGGACACGAAGGGGGTGCACTTCATGATGACTGTGGACCTGGAGTTGGGCTGGCTCAGACTGTGCATGTGCAAGGCCAGAAGTCCAATAGAGGATTTATAATTAGTCCCATGTTCCAAATGCAGAACTGAGGCTTGGATAAGCAAGTTGCTGACTATCACACAAGTATGAGCATCCTAGTAGGAATTCAAAACAAGAATAATTCGTTCCAGAGAATGGGTTTTGATTGTATTCTACAAAGTTATATCACCTTTAAAATGGCCAGCAGAGTACCCAGCAAATATAGTAGTAAAATATAGCTGTGAATTTTAAAACAAAAATCTGTCCTTAGGTATCTTTATGATGAGGTTCTCAACTTTGGTGTATCTTCAAATGACAAGGGCTATCTTAGAAACAACTATCACTCATTCCAATTCTTACAGACTGGATCAGAACCTACCAGACTGAGACCAAAGTAGTAAGTTTGTATTTTTAGAGATTTTGGAGTTTTGGAGTAAGATGGAGAAGCACATTCCACCCATCTCTCACTGAATGCCACCGTCAGACTTGAACAAATTTCAACACAGAGCTCTTTGAAAGCTCTAAAAAGTAAAATTAAGTAAAATGCAGGTAGGTTGGGGAGAACCATAAGAACCCTCAGTGCCACTAAACCATCAATGGGTTTACCTTTCCTTCCTTCCTCGCTCCTCCCCTGCTCATGACAGTCTAAAATCCACAAATGGTTGAGCGCTGGGTTGCGAAGCTGCCCGCAGCCTCTGCAGCGCCGGTTTGATCCCCGGCCGCCAGGCGAGGGTACCGCTTGGCGCGCAGACCTCTCCTGCCTCCCGGTGCTCCCCTCAGCAGTGTACTTCGTCCTTCTGCCTGCTCTGCTCCCCGCTCTGGCTCTGGTGATTTCTCTCACCCTCCAGCGCTTCTGACTGTACCCAGTGCTTGTATAAATCAATCAATCAATCAATTAATCAATCAATCTTTAAAAAAAGTGAATAAGTAAAATCCACAAATGTCCACTGGCACAAACACAAAGAACTCCAGGAAAAGTCCTTTAGTTCTAGCATAGGAGAAGAAAATGGGTTTTCTTCTATGCAGGAAGAGTAAGAGAATGTAATGTGGAATGTAAATGTATGATATTAAAATGGAATACTAAAAGTCTTTCAAATAACCCTGATGAAGGCAGAGATGGAGAAGCAGAGAGATGAAAACAGAGGGATACCAAAAAATAAAATATAGACCTAAATGTAAGCACCTAATTGTAATCTGAAATGTGAATAGTCTAAGTCCACCAGTGAAAAGACAGAAGTTTTTAGCTTTAAAAAAAATCCACAACACATCTGTATGTTATCTATATGAACTTCACTTGGAATATAACAATAAAGGTAGGTTAAAAATAAAAAAAGAGAGAGAGAAAGATATATTTCTTTTGATCTCATCAAAAGACAACGGAGGCACTCTATCAACAATCAAAGTAGACTTCAGAGCAAAGAAAACTGTTAGGCGTAAAAAGGCATATTTTACAATGATGGAAGGATCAGTTCACCACAAAGACATAACTATCACACATGTGTATGGAGTTCATACAGAATTTTAAAACACACAGCCAAAACTGGGGGGTAAAGAGAGGTACCCACAATCATAGTTGGGGGCTTCAACATGTCTCTCAGTCATTGATAGAATGGAATAACCAACAAAAAAATATTACCGGGGCAGGGTGGGGTGTAGAATACCACAGAGTAACATTCAAATAAGGAATGGGAGAATTGAGGAGTTTGGAATGTTGCAGGAAACATTATCTATGTCACAGTTAGTCTTAGGTTTGGGTTATGACAATGAAGATCTTATAGTGCTTTTGTTGGATGTTTCCTAACAAAACAAAGGCATCCCTCCAAAGGTATTTCCATTTCTTTCCCTAAATTGTGATTGATAAGGAAGCCTCCTGGTGGTCAAGGGGTTAAGTCTCAGAGCTACCACTGCCACAGTCTGAGTTTGATCCCTGGGCAGAGAGGTGAACCACATGGCACAGCAGACCTCTCCTGTCTCACCTGCTGCTCCCCTCAGCAGTGTATTTCAGTCAAATCCACCTGTTCTATTCCCCACTCTGTCTATGGTGAATCCTCTCACCCCCACATTGCTGGTCTGTACCCCAGTTCTTATACACAAAAATAAATGAAATCCCCCCCAAAAAAATATATGATTGCTATGGGGCAAGTCACTTCTCCCTTCTGGGCCTCTCAAGGTCAAGGTCAAGCCTTACCTGTAAAGTAAGGGGGTGTGTGCTCTCCCCATTCACCTCATCCTCTCTACCACATGATTAGGCTTTATCCAAGGTTTTTTCCAGCTCCGTGATTTTCCCTCTGCTTTTATTTTCTAGTCTTTATCCCCTATGCTGATTTCGAATCATCCAAGTCATTTTGAGCCAAAATATTTTTCCATCTTCCTGTTGTTAATTGGCAAAGAACGTATTAAGGCTAAAACAGGGTGGAGGCCTGACATACTGTCAGTCAACCAGAAGGCTGAGGTTTGTAAATCTCCCCCTCAGAAACAAACGTTTTGAAACTAAGGTAGAAACCAATGTGGAAAAAAAAAAAAACAAAAAAACAAAAGTAGAACAAGTTCCAGCCAAACATATTGCTTTATTTTCTGCTGAAATCTTTTTTCCCACACCCTGTAGACACAATTTCGGCGATATTTAACCAAATATTACTTATGCATAATGAGAAACATGGTTATATTGCATTTGGAAAGTTATATGTTACAAACAAAACCTGACAAATGGTTCCAAGTTTGATAATATGAGAAGAAGCAGAATAAATTAAAAGGTAAACCACATTCTTCTCAGCTTCTGGAAGAATTTTGTTCAAACACCTTGAATAACTGAAAACACCTATTCATGTAATTTCCAAACATTTTAATATTATCAAATGAATCTGAGCCAATTTATTGGACATCCACTGTATTGTGTTAGTTCTAGAGCCTTCAGAAGACACAGAGATGTAGAAGATATGGTCTCTATTTCCTAGTGATTCTGAGAACTTCTTATTGGACTATAAATTCCAGAAGGGCAGAAAGTGTGTCTATTTTGCTTAACACCATGTAAACAATCTCTGGCACAGAGCTTTCCATACTAGTTATTTGGTGGGTGACACAGGAAAATGAGTACATCTAAATCTCATTTAGCTCCTTACTGAGAAGGTAAGTTTTTAATCCAAAAATGTATAACATGTATATACAAATTTATAAACATAAAAATCATACAGATAGACCCCTTCACACACATAGTTTGGTAGATATCCATAGGTAACAAAAAAAATTTTTATTTTTTACCTATGTACACCCAAAAATTCCCAATAGGATGTAGGAAATTGTGAGTCTCATCAGCTGTTTTTCTGAGAGTTCAATAGAGCAATGCTTCTAGAACCTGATCACCAGGAGATTTTGTTAAAATGCAGATTCGGATTCAGTAGGTCTGGGGCAGGACCTGAGATTTCCATTTCTTGCCAACGCCCACTGATTATGGTCCATGAATCACACCTTGAGCAACAAGACAAAGCCCTCAATGTAAAATGCAAAGGGAGTGTAGGTCCAGGTGGAAGAGGTTATGATGACTGCAGTGTGCAAAATTGACAGGGTAATAAACAGAATTTCTAAACTGGAAATGACTGTAGAGACCATTTTGGAGGTGGGAACTGTTTAGACATCGAGAAATAAAAAGTGACCTTCTTGAGGTCCTATGGTTGCTTATGGTTTGTGCCCACTGGGGCTGGAATTTTAAACCTCCTGTTTTTTTCTGTAAGTTAATGTGTCTAACTTGGTTGAAAAGGGAGTTTCAGATCCACAGATACCCAAGCGGGAAGGCAAAATAAAGCAATATGTTTGGCTGGACCTTGTTCTACTTTTGTTTTTTTCCATATTGGTTTCTACCTTAGCTTCAGAAGTTTGTTTCTGAGGGGAGATTCCCAAGAGGAAGGGCATTCCCAGCTGAGACCAGAGGTGTGCTCTAAAAGGGGTAGTGTATAGAGGAATAAATTTAGGTTTTGTTTATATTCAAGCGACCTTCTTTTCCTGAATCACTGCCCAGGTGGCCTATGTCTGGTTTCTGCAACAGAAGAAGGAAGAAAAGGAATTTGGAAGAATTTTGGAGATGAAACAGTGCTCAGAACATCTCAGAAAATATTTCTGCAGTCTCAATCAGGATATTGGCCCCCCAGCAGCCTGACTGGTAGCTCTGAGTGTTTGGGGGTAGGCTAGTTCAATTCTGTGTTGCTAGGCCATGAGATTGAAATTCTAGGATTATTTGGATGATTCCAGCTCCCTTACACCCAGCTTAGAAAATGTCTGATTGCCTATTCTGATTTCAGGACACTGGTGAATGCTATGTACTCAGTAATACCCAAGAAACTCTTTTTACTTGATTTCCCCTTCATCAGACTGGCCCACGTTGATAAGAGTGAATGTGTATGTAGGTCATGGGGTGGCCTTTGAAAACAGAAGCAATCTGCAAGTACTAAGTTGCCCTGAAATCACCTGCCCTTTTCGTAAAGCTCTCACGTGAAGGGTGGTTGTTTTCAAGGGAAAATTCTCTTGCTCAGCAAGACTTAAGAGAGCACCTACAGAATCTTACCTGTCTGCAGCATGTCTGTCGTAACAGACAATGAGCTGCTTGTGTTGGCTGATTAGGGCAGGGGATTCTCACACGGGAGACACAAAAAGTTTGTGTTTTGACTCAAGGAAACCTCTGGTCTGGTGGCCAGTGCAATGCCTGGGGATTTTAGGAGTCTCCAAATCCCTGGAGTCCTTTTTGGATCAAGGATGGCATTCTCCTAAGCGAATGAAAAATCTTGTAACAAATTAGTGTCAACATATTTCAGAGAATCAGCATTTTTTTCTAGGGACTTTCTCTTTGTGAACTTTCCCCTCCACCCACGCTCACTACTTTCAAGTCTTCCATTGAAAGAAGCAAAACAAAGACAGCAACACAAGTGGGAATCTTCATGGTCCAATGAAAGCATGCAGACAGGCCGTGAAGCCGGGTCTCAATTTTGACTAGGTCAGTAACCAGCTGCATGACCTTTAGCAAGCTGCTTAACTTCTCTTATTTTTCAATTTCTGGTTATAAAATGAAGAAGTAGGATTAGACAATTTTCAAAACATTTATTTTTTAGCCTTGAATATCTCAGAGTCTACCGCTGGGTTTCTTTCTAGAACTCATAAATCCATCCATGGGATTCTGGCTTAGGAGACAAAACTCATTAATGAAAATAGTGTCCTATTTAGTTTGACATTGGAATTCACTTTTCAAAATCAAGATTACCTGGGTGATTGAAACATATATTAAACCAAAGTCAAGAGAAGATTACTGCTCAGCACATTATTAATTTCAAACTAATCAGCTGGGCCCATGGTGGTTGATAGTCCATTTCAGTGTCATTTTTTTTATCCTCCAAAGCTTTCATCTCCTTCCCTTGTCGTCAGCTTCTGAGACCTCTTGAATGAACATGCTGGACACTCGGGTGAATTCTTTGTCCGTCCCCACCACTCCTATAATTCCTACCCCTCCTGGACTGGGCTGGGGGCGACTCTAATGCAGAAACACTGAGCCCCAGGGCTTAACAACAAAACATCCATTTTCACAGGAAATAGATCTTACTTTGTTGTAATAAAAACAGTCTTAGAGCACTTACACACGCACAAACCACACATGGAAAAAATGTGTCACTTGTACCTTCGCCCCGAGGAAAATGTTGATATTGTACCGTGGTTGATGGAAATCAGCATTCAATCGCTAAAAGACTTTCCCATGCAAGTGAAGGAGGCACCCAGTTTGGTACTCAGAAGAGAGAGGCAGGAGAAACCTGATCTAAAGTGACCTGGCATTTTGGTTCACTAAGCATCAGGGAGCTGGGAGTCAGATTTCAGTGACTAGAAGAGAAGGAGCTAACCTGCCTGAAAGCTGTTCCAGGAGAGATAATGGCCAATGGCATCAGAACTAACTCAAACCTGCCACAAGGCTCAGTGGCTCTTCATTAATAATGGGATGCTGGCAAAAAAACAAATGTGGGATCGAGGCGAGACCTTGACTGAACATCACTTAACATACTCTGCCAAACAAGTTTGCATGTGGCGTGTTGTAACTTTACTACTCAGAATCATAAAAGAGCTGGGCAGGATTCCCAGAGCATTGCTAACTTTTCTTCTTTCTTCTGTGGTTCACATATTATAATTGTATGATTTTTTTTCCAAAGCCGTTTTCAACTCTAGAAATGGAGAGAATATGCGATGCACATGTTACTCAAGTTTAGACCTAGTTCTCTCCTGACTGTACTTCTGCCATGACATTTAGCTCAATAGGAGCAGGGGTGGTTTAACGAGGATGATAAAGATAACCCACCTCAGTCAGAGAAGAAATCACACGAGCAAAGCCACTGGGTTTGAGGCCCTTGGCATATCAGAGATTTTGATTACCTAAAGGTATCTTCACTCTTGGCAAGTGATCTCTGCAGGATGAGAGTCCACAGCCAACTTAGCTCCTTTCTCTTCACCCCAAAAGTTTCTGGAATAATCATCCATCCTCACCTCCCTTTATTCATCTCAGAGAACTACCTTTCCTCTCCTCCCTGCCTCATGTACCACTTCCCTTCTGAACCCCATTTTCTTCTTGACCCTGCAATGTGACCCACACATGCATGTGGGTTCATAAACAGAATTATTATGGATCCCTGGCTACAGTTCTCTGCTCTCCACATCCTCTGGCTTGTGAGGGCCCCTTGAACCAACTCTTCAGTTCAGAAAGATGGGTCGTTATTTGAATTTTAGCAGCCTGGGTCTCGGACTTCACCCCTACCCCACCCCCAGCCCAGCTCTGTGCTGGAGGCATTTCAAAGGTCAAAGTCATGGAAATGGAAAAAAAAAAAAAAAAACACAAAGAAACCTGGGACATTCATTCCACACAGACCATGTCTCAAAGTTTCAACTCCTCCTCCAGCCTCCCCACTGTCTGCCTGCATTTATCTAATTTTCAGAGTCCTTTTTACCATTGTTTCATCTTTATTATTTTACCTCTTGTCTTGTCTCAAGGCCTGTAAACAAGCCCCCCATTTCTTTTTTTTTTTTTTTTTAAGATTTATTTATTTATTTACACAAGCACTGGGTACTGTCAGAAGTGTGGGAGGGTGAGAGAATTTACCAGAGCCAGACCGGGGAGCAGAACAGGCAGACTGATGAAATACACTGCTGAGGGGAGCAGCAGGCGACAGGAGAGGTCTGCGCACCATGTGGGACCCTCGCCGGTGGCTGGGGATCGAACCAGCGCTGCAGAGGCTGTGGGCAGCTTTGCAGCCCAGTGCTCAACTGCTGCGCCACCAGGGGAGGCCCAAGCCCCCCATTTTTAAAGCACCCCTCTCCCCACTCTGCCTCCCTGCCAAAGTTTCATCCTGTTGCCCTCTCCTTCTCAATTTCTCTCCAAGCTCCTTGAAAATATTCTCATCTACATGAACTTGAACTCCATTTCTAACAGGGCAAGACCCCCAGAACCTACCTCTCCACTGACTATGCCCAATGCCTCACCTGAGAACTCAGAAAAGAAGTCAAAACAAGCAGATTGGAAAGGGAAGTTGAAATTTGGAGAATGATCTGCAAGGAATGAATTTCCTGACTCTGTGTTTTTTTTTTTTTTTCCCTTCCCCTTTTTCTCCTGCTTTGTCCTCAGGCAGCCCCAAACACACAGCTGGGAAGAGCAGCATTATAGGTCCTGAAAATGGAGAGAATAACCCCACTTTCTGGAATGAGAACTGGGGAAGGGGTTCCTTAAAGGCCAGACGGTGTGGAGAGAGCTCCAGAAGGGGTCATGCATCTATTTATGGACCACACCGAGCATGTGTGGGTCACACCCAAGCTAGTGCAGAAAAGGCTTTGAGAACTGAACTGATGTATAAACCACAGCCCAAATCTACTTCATCCCCAAGTGGCACAGGCCTGGGACCCACTGAAAGCAGCGTACTAAAGATTTCAAGGTCAGGGCCTCCCTGGTGGTGCAAGGGATTAAGCACTGCACTGTGAAGCAATCAGCAGCCTCTGCAGCATGAGTTCCATCCTCCACCTGGGAGCAACCCACATGGCGAGGCAGACCTCTCCTGTCTCGCCCGCTGCTCCCCTCAGCAGTGTATTTTGTCAGTCTGCCTGTTCTGTTCCCCACTTTTTCTCTGGTGGATCCTCTCACCCCCCACACCTCTGGCCTGTACCCCAGCTCTTGTATGCATAAATAAATAAATCTTTGAAAAAAAAAGATTTCAAGGTCAGGATTAGAGTCACTGCCCCCAGAAGGCAAAATAGAATTTTCAGTCTGAAGCTAACTGCCCATTGAATCAAACAAGAAAAATCAACACTTCCCGGAGAATTATAATAAGAATCTACACAACATAATTTCCACGATGGTCAGGACAGGATCCAAAAGTGCTCAAACATACACAGACCCAGGAAAAGCTGACCAATTCTCAAGGAAAGAGACAAGCACCATATGTTAGCCCTGAGTTGGCCCAGATGTTAACACTCTCAGGCACAGATGTTAAAGCAGATATTATAACTAAGATCTGTGAGATAAAGGTAAAAATACTCGCAGTGAATGAGAAGGAAGTCCTCAGCAGGGAAATAAAAACTATCAAAAGGAACCAATTTGAAAGTATAAAATTTAAAAATATAGTAGCTGAATTTTAAAACATCTACTGTATTGACTCAATAGCAGAATGAAGATGATGGAAAAAATGTCCATGAACTTGAAGATAAATTCATCAAAATTGTCTGATCTGAAAAGCAGAGAGAACATAAAATAGGGCCCAAGGGACTTATAGAACAATATCTAAAGGTGTAACACAAATGCCAGGAGTATTCTGGAAATTGGTACTGAAAACGTCAAAAACAGGAAAGAGACATAAACATAGAGATGAAAGCAGTTCTGTCACCCCCAAGCATGACAAATTCAAAGCAAAAGACATATGACACACCATAATCATAATCCTGAGAACCAAAGATTGAAAAAATAAAAATCTGGAATGCTGCTCAGGAAAAACGACATGTTACATACAGGGGGAAATTGATTCCCAGAACTGTGCGTGTCTTATTGGAGGACAGTGGGTTGATGTATTTACAGAACAAGGAGGCAGGGGACATCCCTGGTAGTGCAGGGGGTTAAGACGCAACCTACGAAGCTATCCGTAGCCACTGTAGCATGAGCTCGATCCCCACCCAGGGAGCTATCCATATGGCACAGCAGACTTCTCACACACATGGACACACACAGTCTCGCACACACACACACACACACACACAGACACATTTGTGTACACAAAAGATACAAGACATCACTGAGAAACTGGAAGTAGAGGTTAAAGGCCCGTGGTTTCAGGACAAGAAGTCTCCTAAGGCTCTGAGACCTGGATGGACACTAGCTGTACATCTTTTCTGTACATCTGTACATCTCCAAAATGTCTCCTCTTTGCCCACTCTGCCTCTATTTCTTACTTTCTCAATTCAAAATGACTATTATATTCAATGGCCTAATTTACATGTAACTTCATTCATCCAGTAGCAAAATCTTACTGAATACCTACTATGTGCCAGAAACTAACCTTCTCTATAAAGATGTCTCAGGCCTTCTTACTGAATGCAATTTCCTTCTTCCCTGAATTTTCATATCAATTCATTGAACTCATTTACACTTTGTTCTTTTTTAAGATTTATTTATGCATACAAAAACTGGGGTACAGGCCAGAGATGCAGGGGGTGAGAGGATCCACCCAGACAGAGTGGGGAACAGAACAGGCAGATCTACTGAAATACACTGCTGAGGGGAGCAGCGGGCAAGACAGGAGAGGTCTGCTGTGCCATGTGGGTAGCTCCCTCACTGGCCAGGGATAGAACTCGTGCTGCAGAAGCTGTGGATAGCTTCACAGTGCTGTGCTTAACCCCTTGCACCACCAGGAAGGCCCTTCATTTTACACTTTGTTTGAGCATCTGTCACAGGCATGTGGACGGCATATTACTTGAGGGTAGCTGTGTCTTGGTGTTACCAACACCATCCATTGTGATAACTTTAAGGGCACTCACTATTTTGTGAATGAAGAGAGCAGGTAGTTTTATTCTCCCTAAAACAATGAAAATACTACCAGCCATGAGAGTAGGCTGAATTGCTTATATTTTTTAAAAATAGATGGATGAAATAATTATCTTTACCCTTAATTAGCACATGCATGACACAAAAATCAGAAGACAAAAAGAACACTGATAGTTCTTAAAATTAGTTCTCATCGTCCTCTGGCACTTATTCATCCTCAGAAGAAGCACAGAATGTAATTAGGGCTGGGAGAGAACTTAAACATAAAAGATCAAACTCTTATTTTGCAAAGTAGAAAACTAGGAGGTTAAGGGACTGCCCTGAACCCCACACTAATTGAACCAGACTAGAATCAAGGTCTTCCTAGATTTCAACTTAAAGCTTGTGCTTCTTATTTTATTAAAGATTTATTTCATTATGCATACAAGAACTGGGGTGTGGACCAGAGGTGCAGGGGGGTGAGAGGATTCACCAGAGACAGAGTAGGGAGCAGAACAGGCAGACTGACTGAAATACACTGCTGAGGGGAGCAGCGGGTGAGTCAGGAGAGGTCTGCTGCACCACGTGGGTAGCTCCCTGGCCAGCCAGGGAGCTTCATAGGTGTGTCTTAACCCCTTTTACCACCAGGGAGGCCCAGCTTGTGCTTCTTCTAATCCAGCGTTGCATGGTACAGGTTTCCTGAAAGAATGGAAGACCAGAGTTTGACTGAGTGTGCTTGGATGGCTGGTTGACATTACTAACGTCTGGTCATTTTCTGCACAAAACAAAGTCTCTGTGATTAAGTCATTTCAGTGTTTGACTAGCCCTGACTGAGTGTTGGCGGCTGAATACAAGCTATGCCTGTCTCACCAGTTAGTCAATAGAAACTCAATGCTTCTAATCCCACCCCTTCAAGTACCAGAAAGTGCTGAGGCAGGTCAGTTATGAAACTATCAAAATTGAGTTGAGGAGCCTCCCCTGGTGGCGCAGCGGTTGAGCGCTGGGCTGTGAAGCTGCCCGCAGCCTCTGCAGCGCCGGTTCAATCCCCGGCTGCCGGCGAGGGTCCCACATGGCGTGGCAGACCTCTCCTGTCATGCCTGCTGCTCCCCTCAGCAGTGTACTTCATCACCTGTTCTGTTCCCTGCTCTGGCTCTGGTGAATTCTTTCACCCTCTCGCGCTTCTGACTGTACCCAGTGCTTATATGAATAAATAAATAAATCTTTAAAAAAAATTGAGTTGAGGACACTGCAAAAAACCTGATTGCCTTGCCTGAGGTTCCCTACTCGTGAAAGAGAGTCTTGCAGATGCCAGTAACTCTGGAAATAGGAAAGGGATGCACATCAGCTTGCCACCAAACAGACCAGATTTGGGATGCAAACAGAAATCAAAAAGCTGGGGGAATATGAAAGAGTTTTAGGTATGAAAGAAGAAACACCAAAAAGATGATCCTTTTAAGAAGTTGATTTTTTTCTTAGTCATTCCTAAAGTAAGAGGGCCAAGGTAATACTGCCAATGTTTAACTCCAAAATAGATAAAAGATTAAAGGAAAAAAAAGAGGCAGCTCTATGGAGGGGGAACGTCCTGAAATAACCCCATCGCTGGTGTTCACAAGTCACAAGGTCATCCTTCATCTTCTAAAAAGAGACACTGAACAAAGACAAACAAGGTAGAGGGTTTACTTTTACATAACACCAGAACAGGGAAAAGAAATAGCTACAATTCTGCAGGCCTTGAGCATGACAGAGAAAGTTGAAGCTTTAGGAACTCACCCATGAAACGCTCTGCCTCTGGTTTCAACAAATGCTGGAGTCGTGAAAGCCTTTTTGATATGGACAGGAAGTTTTGTTCACCCTTTCTTTTAAATTCACAAACTGAAAATCCTGTGTTCTACTCTCTATCTTGACCTAAGATCAGCAGGCTCAGACCAAACACAGCTTTAGAAGCTGACACCTAACTTTACTACCCTAGACCTTAATGTTTATTAACCTGAACAATACACTATGTGATTTGATGTTGTTCTAACTCATAAAGTTTTGGCCACAAGATAGGAACTGGCAGGAGATGGCTGGGGAGAAAATGAAGGTAGATATCATAGAACTTAGTTCGCCATGGTAATAGCTATTTGGTGATAGCTAACATTACCAATTCTCACAGTTCCCCATTTAGCCCTTGAATAGAACTGCTTAGCAGTGTTCCTTTAAATCTGTCTGTGCACTACACACAGGCACACAGTCTTGCAGATGAAAAGTGGAAAGAAAAATGCATGTGGTCTCTCTGGGAAAAGTTGACATAGAGGTACCACTAATTGCAGGCTTTAATGTATAGGAGACCAGGGGCCTCCCCGGTGGCGCAGCGGTTGAGCGCTGGGTTCCCAAGCTGCAGGCAGCCTCTGCAGCGCCGGTTCAATCCCCGGCCTCTGGGCAAGGGCCCCACATGGCGCGCAGACCTCTCCTGCTGTGCCCGCTGCTCCCCTCAGCAGTGTACATCGTCAGTCTGCCTGCTCTGTTCTCCCCTCTGGCTCTGGTGAATTCTCTCACCCTCCTGCACTTCTGACTGTACCCAGTGCTTGTATAAATAAATAAATAAATCTTAAAAAAAAAAATAGGAGACCAGCGAAATCAAGAATAAAATTTCCACAAAATCTCCTGTGAAGTCATATAAATTTGAAACTGTTCACAGTGATAGATACAGGCTTCTTTGAATATTGAAATAATATTCTCTCCCCAAATTTCTTAGTAGAATGACATCCTTCGGTATAATAAAACAGAGCAAGCAAGCCCACAACACTGTTGGTTGAACCTTCTGGCTATTTTAAGAGAAAATGCTGTGTTTTCTCTTTTGAATTATTCAGTCTCCATGCCCAGTAATGCTTTGCAACGCTACACTTTGCAAAAGTGTAATACTAAGAAATCTTATAATTTTTTATTAACTTGTGGATTTTTCTGGGGCAAGAATATTGTTTAAATGTTCCCTAGGAAGAAAAGCCTGTTTTCAATTGTAGCTTACAGTGAATGGAAAAATCAGTTCTCACTTAAATCTACATGGCTATTTGCGACAGAAAATAATTTTCATTATTCTGCCAGTGCAACCAAGGTTTTCGAGGACCATCCTAATTTCGGTCCTTTCAATATATGTGAATTCTTTCACATTGGTAGGAAATTGTCCAACACACACTCTCAGGGAGGTGATTAAAGTCCATTGTAGGAAGCTTTTACTGCAGCATTAGGAAGCATGGAAACAACTGGAAACAAGTTAAAGGTCCTTCAGTGGGGGAACAATTTAAGGAATTTTAAACGTTCCTATAACATAACCCCAAGCAGAATTAGGCAGATCTCGTGAGCAAAAACATCAAAGCTATATTGTTTGTGGAAAAATATCAAGTTACAGAACAGATGTTTAGTGTGCTCACATTTGTGTTACACTTAGAAAAAAATTTACCAGATATGTTTGTAAAGGGTTAGAAAATTGCTGACAGAAATACCTCTGGGATTGGGATGGAAGATTAAGGAAAAATAGGGACTTTTACTCATATTTTCTAATTCCCAGTATTTCTGCGTTGCAGATGAATTCAACTCCCCCTGATTCTGCTCATCCTCATTGCTTCCCACAATGTTTGAGACTTGGTGTTGTTATAACTCATAAAGTCTGGGCCACAAGATAGGAACTGGCAGGAGAGGGTTGGGGAGAAAATGAAGGTAGATATCATAGAACTTAGTTCACCATGGGGTTGACTGCTGTGCACTGCAGCCAGTGGGCCAGTGTGTAATATCAAGAGAGGTGAGGTTGTCCTGTCACCAACAATACCAATAAAGTTCTGATCAGAGGTGGGAAGGGAAGCTGCCAGGAGGAGGCGACACCAGAAGTTGAGCACGTGGGGACACTTTCTCTTTGATCCGGGTGTATGCACCCTGCTCTATTCTCTCCATCTTCCTGCTAACAGAACTCTGATTTTGTTTAGGGCTATACAGTTAAAAACCCTTGCTTCAGTCTCTCACATTAGAGGGTTTCCGTGTTACTTGGTATTTATCAATTGGTTGAAAGGAAAAGTCTTTTGTGCGACACTTTCAGAAAATTATTCTTTACTTGGTAAAAGATAAAGGACAGACTCAAGTGATTCATGCCTTTAGCACTTCATCTTTCAAACTGCCTGGAAATAGATTTGAGGCCCAGGGGTGGAAAGCCGTCTTGTAACCACAGAGATGAGAATCACATAAGAGTAGTAGTGTAGATCATTCTTGAGGATGTTGGGTGGTTACAGAGACCCCAGACTGATGCCCCCTATGTAGATCCTTTTATTAAGAAAACAGCTCTCAGGGCCTCCCTGGTGGCACAAGGGATTGGGCACAGCACTGTGAAGCTGTCCGTAGCCTCTGCAGCTTGAGTTCAATCCCCGGCCAGGGAGATACCCACTTGGCACAGCAGACCTCTCCTGTCACTCCCCTCAGCAGTGTATTTCAGTCAGTCTGCCTGTTCTGTTCCCCACTCTGTCTCTGGTGAATCCTCTCATCCCCTGCACCTCTGGCCTGTACCCCAGTTCTTGTATGCATAAATAAATCTTAAAAAAAAAGAAAGAAAAGAGCTCTCAGTTTGCCTAAGCAGCTGTAACCAGATTTCCATGGTCAAAGTTAATTCTAACCAGTTCTGGATCCCAGACGTTTCCTTATAGAGGAAGCAAAGCGCTGTCAAGGTTCAGGATGGGTCTGAGAGCTCTGGACAAGTGGACTGTGATCCCGCAGAGTGGAGAAGTCTGGAAAATGGATCAGGCAGCTCCAGGAGAGGCCAGCAAAGAGGGAGTCTGTGAATTGGCACAAGGTCAGGTGCCCAGGACACAGCTGACAATCATCGGCCTGTGTGTAAAGCAGGGTCCTATAGGAAACCAGAAGCGGGGTGGCTTCTGGGTGGGACAGCATGGGGCAGAACAGACATTCCACACTTTTCCCAGGATCAGCTGCTTTCTGGTCCTCAGCCTGTGGGATTGATCCTCTTTCCTAGGTACAAAGAAAGGCCAGGGGTGAGAAATTCCACATACTATTTCCTCCACTTCTCTGCCAGAGACAAAGAGAACTTCTTCCAGCTGCCCACGATGTCTGTAGCTGTTTGATTTCGTGAAGCCACCAGGCTGGGGTTAGGAGCAGAGAGAAAGACCTGCCTGTCCTCTCCCAGGCTCCTTGTCCTGTTCACTGCTATTACATTCACTAATTCCAAAGCATCTCCATAGTCAGGGAAAGGTGAGTACAAAGAATACATAAATAAATAAGCGTTCACTGGAAGAGTTTCTTTTTGAATTTTTTTAAGACTTACTCAGAAGACTGTATTATCTGTTAGTAAGTAGTGTAAGTAATTATCTTTAGCGTGGAACTGGTATATTTTAGGCAATCCCACTGAAATGGTGTAAACAACATTTCCTGTGTCAAAAGCAGAGATCCAAGTCTGTTTTAGAATGGTCCTAATCTCCATCTATTATAATTTCCACCAATAACTTGTCTTTTTATATATGCTGGCATCTGTGTGAAAGACAGCATCCCACATTGACCAAGTCTCCATCTGGTGACAGGCGGGGGAACAGGCACGTAGACTGTCACTTTATGCAGATGGATTTCTATTAATACAAACAAGTGACCCTGAAACAGAAATTGGCCAGCTCCGGCATAACTTGAAGAAGATTGTTCTGAATTTCCTGAAAGCAGGTTATTTCAAAATACATGGTGTTGCCTTTTAAACACAGATCAGGCGTTTTGTCCTGCTCAGAGCTGTTTTTACCCAGTAGGCTCCCTGTTCTGAGCCCCTTTGCTTGGAAGGAAATGGGGCGGGGGTGGAAGGAAGTGATCGCAGTCAGAGAGATGTTGCTTATGGGGAGAGCCCCAAGTTTTCCTGATCACTGTTTCAGGTTAAGGATCCTGGGAGGGCAGGACACAGGGGCAAAGTAATGGGAGGGGAAGAAAATGTTTTCACCCACCATACTCGTTGCTTTCCCTCCTCTGTCCTGTCCTACCTGAAGAACATGGACCTTTCAAATATCCCTGAGTATGTTTACTGGGTAAATTTACATTCTGAACCCACACAAGTAAACCTTCCCCAGGGGAGTCTGCTCGTGAGGATGGCTAGAAAGGCAAGAGCTACTTCCTCTTCCTCAGCCACCCACCCTGGCCAGCCCAGGCAAAGAAGACATTGATGGATTATGAGACATTCAGCGGAGTAACAACTCCTCATTGTGAACCACCCCAGAGGCTGTCAATAGAGATTGAGTGATGCTGGATCTGTGCAACAAAATGCTCCATTGTGATTTGAAATTATATCTAGAATGGTGCTTTTCAACCTACAGTTATTTTAGTAGCAGTTCAGAGCTCTTGCTCTGTCTAGCTGTTCTCAACTCTCCTATCGCATATTTAATATATTTCTTTAAATCAACTCAGTTTTTAAGACATATATTCCCACCTTATCCTCATCCTGAGTAATGATATCTACGACCTCCTGGGTTTCAGGTGATAATTATATTTTTAGTACACGGTATCATAAGCAGTTAACGGTTAACATTTTTTCAATGTCCAACTAAATATTGCAAATTGTCTTGAGTATGCTTAACGGTTCTATCCTCATCTTTTGGAGAAACCCTGCTTCAGAAAAATATTTGTTGTCCCAGGGACAGTCTTTGCTGTTAACTAAATAAAGCAAGGACAGAATGCACCATTGGATCAAAATTTTGTAGCAACAATGTGTATGTGAGAAAAAGATCCATGTATTAGTGTGTGATATAGTCTCAGACTGAGTTAGGTTTTTCACAAGAAGCACCTTTATGTAATGGGGATAATCAACTCATTTTTTATAACAGCTTTATTGAAATATAATTCACAAACTACAAAAGTCACCCTTTAAAATATAAAATTCAGGACCTCCCTAGTGGCTTAAGGGGTTAAGCACCACTCTATAAAGTGATCCCAAGCCTCCGCAGCATGAGTTCGATGCCTGGCTGGCCAGGGAGCAACCCACATGGCGCCAGCAGACCTCTCCTGTCTCGCCCACTGCTTCCCTCAGCAGTGTGCTTCAGGCAATCTGCTTGTTCTGTTCCCCACTCTGTCTCTGGTGGATGCTCTCACCCCCCGCATCTCTGGCCTGTACCCCAGCTCTTGTATGCATAAATAAATAAATCTTTTTTAAAAATAAAATATAATATAAAATTCAATGTTTTTAGTATATTCACAGGTATCTGTATATCACCAATATCATCAATGATATCTAATATTAGAACATTTTCGTCACCCAAAAAGGAACCTCTACTTTCTTGCTCTGTGGTTTTTACTATTCTGGAAACTACCTATCAATGGAATCAAGCAGGGTTTGGTTTTTAGTGATTGACTTCTTTCACTTAGCCTGTTTTCAAGATTCATCTATGTTGTAGGATGTTCAGCACACCAGTCCTTTTTGTTGTAGGATGGCATTCCACTGTCTGGATAGACCACGTTTGTACTTATCCATTCACTAATTGGTAGGTAGTTTGCTATTTCTTTTTGCTTATTTTGAATAATTTTGTTATGAACACTTATGCACACATTTTATGTGGTCATGTTTTCAATTTTCATAGCTCTCTACCTGGAAATACAATTACTAAGTTATCGAGTAACTTCGTGTTTAGTAATCTAAGGAACTGCCAAAGTATTTTCCAAAGTGGTTACATTTTACAAGCCACCAGCGGTGTTATCAGCATTCCCATGTCTGCACATTCTCGCCAATATCTGTCGCTGTCTGTCATTGTGATATTACACATCCTAGGATATGTGAAATGCCATCTAACTGAGGTTTAGGTTATATTTCCATGTGTTTCTTTTAAGACAAATATCTATTCAAAGCTTTTGTCTGTTTTTCAATTGGTTTATTTATCTCCTTATTATTGAGTGTTAGGAATTCTTTATACGTGTTAGATGTCCTTTATCAGATATATGATTTTCGCCCATTGTATAAGCTGTCTTTTCATTTTCTTAATAATGTCCTTTGAAGCATGAATTTTTACAAATTCTTTAAGACCAATTATATTTTCTTTTGTTACCTATGTTTTGGGCATCATACATGAAAATACATCGCCAAACCTTTGGTCGCAAAGACTAGCTTACGTTTTGTTCAAGGAGCTTGACGGTTTGTGCTGTCATATTTAGGTTTGTGATTCATTTTTTTTTAAAAAAAAGACTTATTTATTTATTTATACAAGAGCTGGGGTACAGGCCAGATGCACGGGAGGATGAGAGGATTCCCCAGAGACAGAGTGGGGAACAGAACAGGCAGACTGCCTGAAGCACACTGCTGAGGGGAGCAACGGGAGAGTCAGGAAAGGTCTGCTGTGCCATGTGGGTAGCTCCCTGGCTGGCTGGGATCGAACTGGCACTGCAGAGGCTGTGGACAGCTTCACAGTGCTGCGCTCAACCGCCTGCGCCACCAGCGGAAGCCCGGTTTGTGATTCATTTTGAGTGAATTTTTGTACATTGTTAAAGAAGAGATCTGATTTCATGCTTTTCATTTGGATATCAAGTTGTTCAAGGATCTTTTGGTGAAAAGTCTGCTCTCTCTCCATTGAATGGTCTTGACTCCCTTGTCACAAGTCAGTCGCTAATAAATTAAGGGTTTAATTCTGCACTCTCAACTCTATTTCATTGGCCTATATGTTCAGTTTATGCCAATACCTTGCTGTCTTAATTATTATCATTTTTAGTAAATTTTGAAATTAAAAAGCATGAATCCTTTGTTCTTCTTTCTCAACATCATTCTCAGCTCCTTGAATTTCCATATGAATTTTAGGATCAGTTTATCCATATTCTGCTCTACACATGGCAGCTAGGCTTCTGACACAGGACTGAAATAAATCTGTAGATCATAATATGATTTTCTGATTTATAAACACAGGATTTTTTTCACTTAGTTCTGTCTCCTTTAATTTCTTTTAACAAGGCTTTATAGTTTTCAGTACATAAGCTTACACTTCTTTTGTTAAATTTACTTCTAAGTATTCTATTCTTTATGATGCTGTTATAGATTCAGATTTTTACTTTCTAATTAGTCTTTTCTAAATTTCTTAATTATTCATAATGATGACATAATCCTCTTAGAATCAGAAAGAACATGAAAAATAATTTCAGCCTCCTGAAGATTCAGGGATCCTAAGCAAGAATTTTCTGAGAGTTGTTTTAGAATATCTGAATTTGTTGTGTAGTTTGATTTAAATAATAATTCATGTAGCCTCTAATGCAGCTTGAGAAGTTGGCTTCATTCTTAACCACATTTTTAGCATATTGTAAAGATGCAAAGTACAAATTCATTACTTGTGACATAACAGATTTTAGGCATATTGTTTAATGAAAATGAAAGATGTTTTTTGGAATTAAGATCCATAAACTCTCATTTCATAACCTGGAGTCTATAAAGCAAGTCAAAGTAAAGCACTTGGTAGTCCCATGAAGTAAGGGGATGGGAATGAGGATGTCAGTGAGAAGAAAAAATACCTGTCCCCGGGCCGTATTTGGAAAGCACCTAGCCTGAGAGAGACATCAGCTGCCCATGTCCCACTTTACTCCAGGTTCTGACTTACTTTCCTCTTGCAGGTTTTTACATTCCAGCTTTTAATCAGATCTATCACCTGAACCACAGTCTCCTTAGAGATTTTGACTGGAAACCTCAGCCAAAGACTTCAGCTTATGGCTTAAACCTGTCCTTTAGAGTATTATTTGTTTGTTCGAGTGTTGGTTTTAAATCAAACAGAAATTGCTCACAAGAGCGGTAGGGTCTATTTGTTTTAGCTCTTAGCAGTTTTAGTGACTACAGGACTCATTCGGTCATTGTAGCAGCTCCAATGAGTCAGATTATTCATAACAGTTCTAAAAGATCCCCCTGATCCTTGAACTTGTCCCCTGTGAAAGGCGAACGTCTCCATATCTCAAATCATAGCTTTTGGCAGGAAAAACCACAGGCCAAAAATATCTCACAAGGAGAACAAGCTCTGCCCAGCTACAAGGGTCGCTCAGATGAATTTTGGAAAAATGCTGCTTTTATAACCTAGGACTATCAGCCCTCACCTGGAGAAGGAGCACACTAACACTCAAGGTGCTATATATATGCTTTTCATCCCTGCTTCCCCGTAAACACAATGTCATAGATTGAGAAAGAAATGTATGAGAATTCGCACCTAGAAAACACTCATCAACATGAGCATTCCACAGATTTTATTTTAGAACCACTTTGTGGTGCTCAGCCTCAGAGAGACAAGAAAGGGCAGCTCCCAGCACTGCCTGGCCCCTTGGGAAGCTGCCAGCTGTGGGAACAAACACTGAGTAAAATGCATTCCTTTGCCCGAAACTACCACTCCAAAAATGTCATATACTAATTTCTCTACTCTCTTATCCTCATGAAAAGCAAGAAGCAGTGGGCCAGGAGTGCATCCAGCCCCCAGCGTATCTTCAAGACAGAGTAGACAAGTCCCTCTGCCGTACCTGTCCTTGTAAAGGAACCATAACTTGTTTCCACAGCCAGAACCTCACTGGGATTCTGCAGCCTTTCAAGGTCTGAGACTCTGTACACAACTGAAAATGCTACACTCACCCCCTGAGGAAGGAGGAAATTGAGACAAGGAGGCCAGGGAAGAAAGGCCAAGTTTTCTCCATGTCTTCCTGGGGGTGAGCAAAAAGCTACCACATGTTTGAAAGCAACTGAACAGAAGGGTTAAGGCTCTAACAAGATTCTCCTCATGAGGTAGAATCTTCTGTGACATTTCATCAGTTGAAACTCTCAGCAAATTGTTCTGTTCATCTCTCCCTGGGAGGTTTAACCTGGCCCCTCAGCCAATCTCTTTCTCAGCAGTCACAAAACAATATTTTGCTCTGAGTCTGCTTGCCTCTGTTGCAAGGCCTTCCTACTGCAGATGAACTGATAGGCCCAAATCCTGTCCTTTCGTTGCCCTGAAACATTAGGCCCGGCAGACACCAGGTCAGCTACTATAGAGTCACATAGCATCAAGTCCTCACAGCGATTTATTGCCTTTTTTCTGACAGACTAAGCCAGTGTTTCCCAGTGACAACTCCATCTCTTAAAGAAGGAAAAATATGAGAGAAAAGTCACTTTCTGGTTTTACAGTATTTCCCTTAAACTTTCATATCACCCATTTGCAGAATGCTCCATATATTTTTTATTGAAATGCTGCCTTAACTGAATCTTCATTTCCCTCTTGTATTCTTCGTAAACTTCAATGCAGGGAGATTCTCAGGAAAGCGAAGGCTCTAGTTACATTGATTTTTTTTTTTTTCTAGTTACATTGATTTTTGCTGTCATAAGCAGGTGGACTGTAGGAGAACGTTGGTCACGTGACTTGGCCAGTCCTTGCGCTCCTGCTTATTCTGGTCCAGCTTCCTGATGGATCAGCCCTGTCTATGATTGACTCTGTCTATGATCACCTGCTGATGGGCATGTGGCTCCCTGCACGTATGGAAGTGCTTGCAGTTTGCAGCAGACATTAGCTGACTGAATGCTTGTTGGAAAACTGAATGACAGGTTTGGCAATGGTTCCTTCAAATGTCATCTGCAGAAAATATGAATAGTGAAGATTTATCCCTATTGGTCATTTCACCAGGGATGTCTGCGTGAGTCAACAAGGGCTAAAGACAGAGCACAATGGCTCTCTGGTGATGCTCCGGGGGAGTCTGTTGTGAATTTCACTTACTTTTCCAACCAATGGGCAATTTTACTATTGAGTAATCTTCACTTTTTGACTTCCTTTATTTGAAAGTGGATCTTTCAAGCTGAGTTGGAAGGCACCAGTTTGCCCCTTAAACTTATCCTAACCACAGTGGAAGATGATTATAAATAATTTAAAATGTTAATTGAATGTATAAAAGATGCATGAATGAATCCACAGACTAAAAATGGAAAATTTTCATGGTATATTGCTAAGTAAAAATGAAGAATATTAAGTTATAACTATAGTTTTGCTATAAATATATATCAATAAAAATTACATAGGCCTGTTGATAATTTTAAAAGATAATAAGCAAGTGAGTTGAAGAAATTTTGTTATATAATTGAGTTGAAGAAATTTTCATTTTATTATGTATTATGGAAACAAAATAACATTGGAAAAATGAATGATTATGATCTGACTAAAATTAGATGTGTAGGATTATCAAATAAGAAAGTTAATATCACAAGAGGTGATTAAAAGGATATTCTTTTATATTTATTTTCTTACATGTTGCTAATTTTTTGGACAGTATTTGCTTTCTCCCCCTGATGTAGTCCCTGAAATTCTCTTCCCACCATAACACCCATGATTCATCACAGTAATCCCTTGTGCTCATCCTTCCCCTGTTTTGACACCCCCCCTCCCCTCCCCTGATGTATGCCTCAGATCTACAGTCAGCTTGAAAGTTTTGTCTTTTTCCTGGCCCTTTTTTCAGTTTCTCTATATTCTGCATATAAGTGAAACTATCAATAATTTTCTTTTTCCTTCTGACTTATTTCACTGAGCTTGATCCCTTCCAGCCCCATCCTGTTGCTGCAAATGACCTGAGTTTATCTTTTTTGATTGCAGAGTAATATTCCATTGTGTGTGTATATATATATATATATATATATATATATATATATATATATATATATACCACATCTTCTTGATCCAGTCATCTGTTTGGGGGCATTTAGGTTGTTTCCATATCTTGACTATTGTAAATAGTGCTACAATAAACACAGGAGTAAATGTTTTCTTTCAGATTAGTGTTTTTCTGTCCTCTGGGTAGATTCCTAGGAGTAGAATCACTGGGTCATATGGTAGCTCCATATTTAGTGTTTTAAGGAAACTCCAGACAGCTTTCCATAGAAGCAGAGCAAGTTTTCAATAAAAAGAATTTTTAAGGAGCACTTGCTCAAGATATCTACCCCAATCAGGTTAGGTCAAAAGTATAGAAAAATGAAACTCTTTTTGACTACCCTCTGGATAAGCAGACCATCCAATATTTTACTCAAATGAATATTTATAATAAGGAAAAAAAAACCAGTATGGATATAAACAGAAGTATCCTTTAATAGAGTTGGATATATAGACTTCAAAAGTAAGTATTAATTGAGCTGTCAGGACCAACAATAAGGGAAAAAGCCAGTAAATGATAAATATTGTCAGGGCAGCTGCCTCCGGTATAACTTCTGCAGGGAGTCTCTACTTCTGGAAAATTAATCTTTCTTGACACCCAGAATCTTTCTCTTATTTATCTTGACTTTAAGTCTCCCACAATCTCTCATCTTTTTTTTGTGGATCCCAGTTTTGACTCTGGAGAAATATATATCCATTTTGAACATCTGTTCCATCATCTAAAGCTGAGAAAGCTTCCAGAACCGTAGTCAGGATTGCTTATTCCGACCTTAATTGGGACAATTCAGTGAGTACTCTTACTTATATTTTTGCTTTTAATTGGAGTTTTTATTGAGATAGTTGTAGGTTTACCTGCAGTTGTAAGAAATGATAGAGGGGCCTCCCTGGTGGTGTGGGGGTTAAGTCTCAGTGCTATCACAGCTAAAGCCTGAGTTTGATCCCTGGCCAGAGAACTGACCCACATATGACCCAGCAGACCTCTCCTGTCTTGCCTGCTGCTCCCCTCAGCAGTGTATTTCAGTAGATCCACCTGTTCTGCTCCCCACTCTGTCTCTGGTGAATCCTCTCATTTCCCCCCACCCATGTCTCTGACCTACACTCCAGTTCTTCTACGCAAATAAATTAATTAAATGATAGAAACACCATGTATATTTTGCACAGTTTCCCACATAATTCCATTTTGCAAAACTTTACTGTAATATCGCAAACAGGATATTGACTTTCTTTTTTTTAAGATTTATTTATTTATGCATATAAGAACTGGGGTGCAGGTCAGAGGTGTGGGGATGGGAGGATTTACCAGAGACAGAGTGGGGGAACAGAACAAGCAGATCTACTAAAACACACTGCTGAGGGGAGCAGCAGGTGAGACAGGAGGGGTCTTCTGTGCCATGTGGGTCAGCTACCTGGCTGGGGATTGAACTCCAGCTGCTGGAGCTGTGGATAGCTACATAGCGAAGTCTTAACTCCCTGGGCCACCAGGAGGCCCCATGCAACCCACTGATCTTATTCAAATTTCGTGAACGTGTGTGTGTGTGTGTGTTTGTGTGTGTGTGTGTTGGCCTCCAGCTTTTGCCTAATGTTTTGCCCTAATTTTCTCTTCAGATGTAGTCCCTGCAAGATATTTTTTAAGTATGGGCCTCCCTGGTGGCACAGTGGGTTGAGTGCAGAGTTGTGAAGCTGTCTGCAGCCTCTGCAGTGAGGGTTCTATCCCAGCTGGCCGGCGAGAATCCCACATGGCAGAGCAGACCTCGCCTGTTGCGCCCGCTGCTCCCCTCAGCAGTGTATTTCAGTCAGTCTGCCTGTTCTGTTCCCCACTCTGTCTCTGGCGAATCCTCTCACCCTCCCACGCCTCTGGCCCGAACCCCAGCTCTTGTATAAAAATAAATAAATCTTTAAAAAGAAGAGATATTTTTCAAGTGTACCACACCCCACATTTAACCTGGATCTACCCCAAATTAGAGACATTGGTTTACTATTTGTCTCTTCAATGGTTTCCATCAGTTTTCTAAATGTTATGAATGACAAAGTTTCTTAGACTTAAATGAACATGAGTCATCTCTGGGTTAATTTGGTCCATCTGGGTATAGATCCAGAATTTTCATAGTTTATTCACTTATTCAAAAAAATATTTACTGGTTGCTTACTGAGTCCTTAAATTAGTATGACCTTGGTGAATAGCGGGAAATAGTAAACACAATCTCTGTGCTCAGAAGATTTATATTCTACTGGATGGACCTCCAAAGTAGGTAGAGATTAGTTCAGAGAGTGATCAAGTTCTTAAAATGTTCAATACTAACATTTTTAAATAAATGACCTTTAACTTCCCTCTCTAGGAACCCATCTGCCTAAAAAAATATAGAGAATATATCACAAAATAAAATTCAAAGAGAAACACCATATTCTGCTTCTGACATTCAAAAGGATTATGCAACCAAGTATAAACCAAGCAATCTAAACCATTATCTTGAGAGAAGATTTTCCAAATTCTTCATCTTACCCTTTAGGTTAGCTTTGGCCAAGCTCAAAGGACCCAGTTTATAAAGCTATTCTAAGTGGAAAGAAAATACCACTTCCGTCCTTTCCAACCAGACCAGAAATTTGATGGTGGCATGAAGCAACATGGAGAGTGTTGGGGAAGAAATGGAATGAAACAAACAAAAAGAATTGAATTTATACTATTCACCCAGATGACATTATGAGTGAAATTTGCCATCAGACTACCACATCCTAACTGAAGAAAAACTATAACTACTATAGGGTCCAAAGATCAAATAAACAGTCTCCAAAGATCAAATAAACAAAACCCTTAGCCTTGGGTTGACTTACTAAGTATACTGGAATCTATTTTGCCACTAATTCATTAGTGCCCACCCTCTAAAATTCACTCTTCTACAGAGACTATGCTTAGGTTATTTTATAGTGAATCTGTCAAATTGTTTTACCGACACTTTCTCAGTCCCAAATTTTCATCTATTTTTTGAGAAAGGATTTTCTTCTTAGTATTATTATTTTATTTTATATATTTTTACATCATTTTTCATTTTTGTACAATGTATGCATATTCATCTTGGTTATATCCCCGTGAAATTCCCACCACCCATTTACCTGTGAACTGTCACCATGGTCTCTTATGCTCTCTCCACCCCTGTTTTGATCCTACTCCCTTCTCCCTACCTGCAGAATGTCTCTGTTTTAATGTTGCCTGGTGATTTTGATTTTTAATTCATTATAATTAGTTGTTTTTCCCTGATCCCTTGTTTGGATCAAGGATTTTCAATCAAATTGTTGTTTAGTGCTTGAATTGACTTAAAGCATTCTCTCTCTCTCTCTCTCTCTCTCTCTCTCTCTCTCTTTCAGTAAAATCTGATTTTGTGCAGATAGCCTATTAACAACTGTTGTGCACAAATAGGGTAACCCCCATCTGGGCTAGCACACAAGTCAGGATACTAAATTTGCACAACAGAATGTCGGCTTTGCCACCTGCACACCTGTTATCTAAAGCATATGGCTCTCTTTTTAATCAACAACACAAAACATAGGCTCTTCAGACTCTCCTCTGAGATTTTAGTGCTGCATCTGATCCAGTCCTTGGCAAAAGCTTGCTTGAGGCATGTGATATTTGAAGGAGAGACTTTAAGACATACTAGCTCCACATTCCTTTAGGTATCTAAGTTAAAACTTTTCCCACTGAAGTGTAAATATTTCACCAACAATGTAGCTGAACATTCTCTAGGAGCCTCCTACAGAAACTTTTGCACCAAGATGGATTATAATGAAAGTAAAGACATATTTACTCGTTTTATCTGGCATTCTTTGCAATTCAATATCTGATGAACATATTTGAAAACAAAGATGGGGTGGCCTCCCCGGTGGCGCAGCGGTTGAGCGCTGGGTTGCGAAGCTGCCCGCGGCCTCTGCAGCGCAGGTTCGATCCCCGGCTGCTCCCCGGCCACCGGAGGAGGGTCCCACATGGCGCGCAGACCTCTCCTGCCGCCCGCTGCTCCCCTCAGCAGTGTACTTCGGTCCTTCTGCCTGCTCTGCTCCCCGCTCTGGCTCTGGTGAATTCTCTCACCCTCCCGCGCTTCTGACTGTACCCAATGCATGTATAAACAAACAAATAAATAAATAAATACATAAATAAAAATACATGCCTCTAAAAAAAAAAAAAAAAAAAAAAAAAGAAAACAAAGATGGGGTGAGGCAAATTGGAAGAGACCATGTCCCTCTTGAACTGTGGTGTCACACCATAAGCCTCAACTGCCAACTTCTGACTCCTTTTCTGTGAGAAATGAACTCCTAAATTATTCAAACCACTGTTATTATAGATTTTCTGCTATATGCAGTGGTGGAGTCCTGACCCATAGCAAAGCTAGTGATAATAGCTTTGCCCATTACTTCATTAAACAAATAACTTTCATCACTCAAAAGATGCTGTGCATAATGCTAAATATAGAGATGGATAAAATGTGATGCCTGAACTGAGGACAAAGAATCAACGAAAAGATGATGGTACCTATTAATGTTTAATTTTCTAGTAACCAAATTTAACAAAAAGCAAAAGTAACAGGTAAAATAGATTTTAATTCTTGTGTAGCACACATTATCATTAGCATTAAGTCAATATAATACATAGTATTGATATAATCCCTTATCAGATACAAAGTTTGCAAAACTGCAAGAAATATTCTATATGTTGCTTTTCATTTTGTTGATGGTTTCCTTCGAGATGCAAAAGCATTTAATTTGCTATAGTCCCACTGGTCTATTTTTGCTGTGGTTGCTTGCATTTTGGGTGGCATAACTAAGAAAATAATTTTAAAGACCAATGTCAAAAAAGCTCTCCCTTTGAGAGATTTCCTCAGATTTACCTTCCAGGGCTTCTATTAAATATTTTATTCCTGTTACTAAATGTGATAGTTTTCAAAAGATCATATTAATTCAATCCCATAAACATTTGTGGAGTTATTTATTGTATGTAAGTACCTCTACTGTGGTTGTAGGAAGAAGGAAAATATAAAAATAGCTCTCAATTTAAATAGCTTATCATCTATAAACATTTCCACAAGTATCTATAAAATAAAAACTACAGCACTGAGTCAATAAATATGAAAGTTGAGAAGGAAGACATGCCACAATCACTATTCTCATTTCTAAACCAGAAGTGTAACTAATGAGAATACCAGCATGTAAATTAAAAGATATTAGTAGTGATTCTATTAAAAAGGCTGGCAGAATTTCTATTCAGATTGACACTACTTGAGAGAAAACTTTGATTGACATTAGTTCAGTAATTCTAATATCGGTCTCAGCACCCATGATAGATATAATGAGCTTCATGTTAAATTCTAGAGAAAATATATTCCATCCTGTTGCAGAATATTTTGAGATCAAATAATAGAGAGCTCTTGAAAAAGTATATAGGATGTTCAATGACTGGCACACCCTACATGAAGAGATCACTCAATTGGTTTTGTCCTGGTTAAAAAAGGAATCTTCTAACCAGGGTCACATATGGGATTATTCACAAGTCTTAAATCTAGTAATAGAATGGATAATGGGGAGGCAAGAAGAGATATTTCACAGTTTTGACTCAAAATGTCTGAGCAGAGTTTATAATAGAGCAACATAAAAGAATTGCTATTTGACACAAACAGCAGGGGACTCCAATTCACTTTCCCAGCATTACAGAGGCGAGATCGGGTTCTAGAAAAGGAAGCTAGAGATCACTGTGTTGCTCTGAAAGAACCCACTTAAGTAAACAGTGGTTCGGCCCCCTCCAACCCCCGACATAGACATAGACATAACTGACATAGACATAACTGACATACGGTATGGTATAAGCTTAAGGTATGCAATGTGTTAATTTAATATACTTTTATGTATTGCAAAATAATCACCACTAGCTAACCCTTCCCTCACATCACACAAGTGTCATTAATTTCTTGTATGGTAACATTTAAGATTTATTCTCTTAGCAACTTTTATAAATTATAATCACTATGTTAGATCCTCAGAATTTATTCATCTGATAAGAGGAAGTTTGTAGTCTTTGCATTAATGTCTCCCTAATTCACCCCTTGACTTTTTAAGATTCTGTGTGTAAGTGATATTGTAAATATTTGTCCTGCTCAGTCTGATTTATCTCACTTACCATAATGCACTCAAGGTTCATCCGTGTCACAAATGGGAAGTTTTCATTTCTTTGTTTTCATATCTGAATAATATTCCATTTTATTTTATTAATTCATTCCCATATTGATGGACAGCTGGGTTATTGCCATACCCTGGCTATTGTGACTAATACAGCAATAAACATAGAAGTGCAGATATATCTTCCATATCCCATTTTAATTTCTTTTGGCTATATGCCCAGAAGTGGGATTATTGGATCATCTGGTAGTTCTATTTTTAATGGTTGAGGAAACTCCATATTGTTTTCCATAGTGACTGAACCAATTTACATTGCTACCACCAGTGCACAAGATTCCTTTTTCTTCACATCCTCAGCAACCTTGGTTATCTTTTGTCTTTTTGATAATGAGCATTCTTGAAGGAGTGAAGTAATAGCTCACTATGTTTTTGATTTGCATTTCTCTCAGTGATACTGAGCACCTTCTCATGTGCCTGCTACCCTTTTGTATATGTTCTTGGGAAAATGTCTGTCCAATTCTCTGCCTATTTTTTTTTTAATCTCTCCCCTTTTATTTTTAGGTTTTTTTTTCAGTTTTGAGTAGAAAATCTGGGGTGTAGGCCAGAGGTGAGGGGTGGTGATGAGAGAATCCACCAGAGACAGAGTTAGGAGCAGAACAGGCGCATTTACAGAAATACACTGCTGAGGGGAGCAGCAGGCGAGAAGAAGAGGTCTGCTGCGCCATATGTGGGTTAGCTCCCTGGCCAGGGATTGAACTCAGGCCATTGCTGTGGTAGTGTTATAGGACAGGGAGAAGGGTAGCCCAAGCCCTGCAAACCTGCCTATTCTACATGGGTTCTGCCATCCGCCGCATCAACACAAAACATAGGAGACTTTAATGGGAAGGAACTTTAATTAAACTAGGAAACAACACAGGTAAGGCAAAGAGTCTAGTTTCTAAATGAAGCACCCAAAGTTACCCATCCCCTCGTGGGTAAAAGTCCATCCATATGGGATCGGCCCAGAACAAGGCCCCAAAGTCTACCACAAGTCTAAAACATCTTCCAGTGGGGACCCACAGAAAAGGGTCACAAACTGGACAAGCCCGGAAGGAAAAGAGCAAAATCAACATCAAGATAAAAGCTGCCATTGTCACCTCCACACAGGTCTCACCCACATCTGTGTCACCCAGTCCACGACCAAAAGACAAGCGCAGTTTCTTTACGTGTTTCTAGGCTCCATGCGTCTCCTCCAGGTCTCCTGGCTCCATCCTGCTTCCTTCCTCAGTCTCTTCTGCAGCTTCTCCTCTTCCTGCTCAGCTCCACCCTCCCTTGGGTGGGGCAGGGAACCTCCCCCTTTCCTGGGACCACCCTGTTACAGTAGCACTGAGACTTTACCTCTAGGCCACCAGGGAAGTCCTCTCTCTGCCCCTTTTTAATTTTTTTTTGTATGATTCTTCATATAGTTTGGATGTTAACCCCTTGTTAGATATATGATTTACAAATATTTTCCCTCATTCAGTAATTTCCTCATTTAGTCATTTGATGGATTTTTTTTTATTGCAGTGCAGAAGCTTTTTAGTTTGATGTTGTACCACTTATTTATTTTTTTACTCTCTTTACTTGTGCTTTTGGTGTGATATCCACAAAATTGCTGCCAAGACCAATGTCAAAGAGCTTTTTCTTATGTTTTCTTCTAGGAGTTTTACAGTTTCTGTTCTTATGTTTAAGTCCCTCTGATGTGTGTTTCTTCCACACCACTAAGCAATTATTTGATACCAGCTGGGTGTCCTACAATTCAACTCAATTCAATTCTGATGCCATCCCCCCTAGGGAATGGCATCAGATCTCACAGGTGAAGGATTTGGTCCTACAACTTGCGCTCCCAGTTGCAAGTTGCCACATGTTCCTCTGACCAGCCAGCTTCAGATCAGAGATTCCAATAATCCTTTCCTTGATTTTGATTACTCTGCTAGAGAGGCTCACAGAATTCAGACCAACATTTTACTTACTAGATTACCAGTTTATTATAAAATGATGTAACTCAGGAACAGCCAGATGGAAAAATGTATAGGGAGCTCCAAGCTCCCATATCTTCTCAGCGCAATGCTCCTCCCCCAGAATCTCCATGTGTTCACCAGCTTGGAAGATATCCAAACTCTGTCCTTATGGATTTGTTTTTTTGAAGCTTCATTGCATAGTCACGATAGATTAAATCATTGGCCATTGGCAGTTGAGCTCAATCTCCAGACCTTCTCTCCATTCCAGAGGTCTAGGCTGGACCTGAAAGTGTCAGCCATCTCATCTTGTGCTTGGTTCCCCAGGCAACCAGCCCAGTTCTTAGGAGACCTAGAGGCTTTCCAAAAGTCACCTCATTAACATCATAAAAGACACCTTTATAGCTCTCATCACTTAGGAAATCCCTAGGGTTTTGGGAGCTCTGTGCCAAGCACTGGACAAAGACCAAATGTATATTTCCTATTATAAATCACAGCCTTTAACCAATTTCAAGTGAAATTTTGTGAGTGGTGTGAGATAAGGGTCAAATCACATTCTTCTGCATGTGGTGATCAAGTCCCTCCAGCACCATTTTTTGAAAAGACCATCCTCTCTCTATTGAGTATTCCTGGCCCCCAAAGAGCAGGGTTTCATGCCTCAGAGGGAAACCAACTGAAATTCATGCCTGGGGGCTTTGTTTTGTCTGAAGAGATAAAAGATGATCCCCCAAGGGATATGCTGGCATTTGATTTGGCTAAAGAAAGCTTCACTGTTTTGTGACTACTTTTTATACTTGGACTCTTAAATTTTAAGGTCCCCTCTTCCCTGGACACAAGTCTTGGAAGAAATTTTGAATAAGTGGTATAGCAGCCAGCTTTATCAAATTGGTGTGGTTTCATGATTTATAGCACCGTGTCTATGGTAAAGCAAACCCAATTCTATTAAAGAATAAATCTGCAGTGGGGCAGTGGACAGACACATGAAAGATGTTTCTGCCTGCCTAAAATAAATGGACCGTAGCAACCCATTCCATTGGCTTAACTATTCAGACCTCTGTATGTCTGATCTAATCAGTTGTGGGACAATTGGCTAGTGGAGTGCCATAAAAGATGGACTGGTTCCTGCATTTAATAGATTTCTTCCTTCCAAACACTATATTTACACCTGAAGAGATTATCATAGTGTCTGGCACAGCATGAGAGCACCACATACTTGTTGAATGAATAAGGTCTAAGAAGTTTTTTTTTTAAATATTTATTTATGCATACAAGAACTGGGGTACAGGTCAGCGGTACATGGGGTGAGGGGATTCACCAGAGATAGAGTGGGGAGCAGAATAGGCAGATTGTCTGAAATATACTGCTGAGAGGAGCAGCAGGCGAGACAGGAGAGGTCTGCTGCACCATGTGGGTAGCTCCCTGGCTGGGGAATCTAACTCGTGCTGCAGTGGCTGCCAATAGCTTGATAGTGCTGTCTTTAACCCCAGCGCCAACAGAGAGGCCCGAGGAAGTAAGATTCTAAGACAATCTTTTCCCTACAGTACCTTACACTCTCAAGAGAAAATAGATGAGTATGCAGAAATACATCCTCAGAACTATAGATCTCTAATTAATAAATTCATTGATATGCAATTGGAATGTGTATTATATATGGGGTACAGAATAAATTTCCCTTCTGTCAATGTTTAATGTTGTTTGATGTTGATACTAAAATGACTCCCTGGCCATTAGTGACGGTCTTTACCCCAGAATTTCTCTTAATAAGTATTTTATTTTTTCAAAATGTTTTTTTAAAAGATTTTTTTATTTATTTATATATACAAGAGCTGGGATGTAGGCCGGAGGTGTGGGGGGTGAAGATTCACCAGAGACAGAGCCGGGAGCAGAACAGGCAGACTGACTGAAATGCACTGCTGAGGGGAGCAGCGCAGCGGGAGAGTCAGGAGAGGTCTGCTGTGCCAGGTGGGTAGCTCCCTAGCTAGGGATCAAACTCATGCCACAGAGGCTGCTGATAGCCTGATAGTGCTGAGAATTAACCCCTTGTGCCACCCAGGAGGTCCCTCTTAATAAGTACTTTCAAGAAAGTTCTGGAGTTGATATGCAGCGTAGTCTCCAACTGCCCTGCCCCCAAGCTATTCTTTTTTTCTGCTCTCTGAACCCTAAGAGACTGTTGTCTCCCTACCACTGGCAACATCACTCAGGCTCCATGGCCCCCTGGCTTTTTGTTGATTTGGACCAGTGGGAGGTACTAGCAGAAGAAAGAATAGGAGAGTTCATTCACCCCTGTTCCTCACTGCCTGGGAACTGTCCTGACAGCAGCTTCATCTCTCTCTACCACAGATCCCTTCTTAGACCCACTGTGTCAACTCACACAAAGCTCTGGACCCTTGTTCATCACCTTTGCCCCTGTGATGGCTAAACTTGCATCAACTTGGCAGAGCCACAGGGCACTTAAACATTTAAACATTATTTCTGAGTGTATATGTGGAGATGTTTCTGGTTGATATTAACATTCAAATCAGTGCACTCAGTAAACAGACTGCCCTCCCCATTGTAGGTAAGTTTTTCCCATTCTGTTGAAGGCCTGAATAAAATTAGGGATTGAGTATAAAAGAGTTCTTTCTCTCTATCTGACTTTTGATAAAGGTCACAAGACCTTTATCATTGAGCTGGGACATTAGTCTCTAGCCTTTGGACTTGAACTCAGACTGGAACTTATACCATCAGTTCTCTTTTTCAGGTCTTTCAGAGTGAAACTGTAAGGTGACTCATTGTGTTACAGAGCAGGGAGAAGGGCACCCCAGACCCCTCAAACCTGCCTGCTCTAAATAGTTTCTTCCATTTGCCACATCAACACAAAACTTATGAGACGTTAATGGGAAGGAACTTAAATACAATTAGGAAACAACACAGGAAAGGCAAAGAATCTAGTTTCTAAATGAAGCACCCGAAATGACCCGTCCCCTCGTGGGTAAAACTCCATCCAAATGGGATTGGCCCAGAGCAAGGCCCCAAAGCCTGCCACAAGTCTAAAGCATCTTCCAGTGGGGACCCCCAGAAAAGGGTCAGAAACCACCAGATAAGTCTGGAAGGAAAAAAGCAAAATCAAAGTCAAGACAAAAACTGTCATTGTCCCCTCCCCACGGGTCTCTCACCCACATCTGTGTCACACCGCCCATGACCACAAGACAAGTGCAGTTTCTGCCCGTGTCTCTCGGCTCCATGTGCCTCCTCCAGGTCTCCTTCTGGCTCCATCCTGCTTCCTTCCTTCCTCAGTCTCCTCTGCAGCTTCTTCTCTCCCTGCTCAGCTCCACCCTCCCTTGGGTGGGGCAAGGAACTTGGATCCTCCCCCTTTCCGGGGGACCACCCTGTTACAATTGGATCTCTGGGTCTCCAGCTTGCCAACCACAGATTTTAAGAATTTTTAGTCTCTATCGCTGCATAAGTCAGTTCCTTATAACATACATACATGCATGTCCTGGACAGCCCCACTGGGACACCCCTTCAGACATGAGGGGTAACAGCTCCTCATTTTTTTCAGTCTCTGGGAAATTCAACATAGCTTGTACACTCCCTTGGCCCTGAACCCCCACTGTAAATTGCTTCTTCCCAAAGTTTCTCAAAATCCCAGTTGAGGGTAACCTTACTTTCTTCACAGAAGCCTGACGGGCTGTGCTCATAACCATTTTTCACTCACAGTGTAAGCTGAGAGGACACTGGAGTTCATGTTCTCTGAGCTCAGAGGGTTCTTAAGTTCCACTTCCCAAACTGCTGGCCACAAGGTACCCCCTAGTCTAGGTTTATCCAACAGTACCCCATGTCCCCATATCTCTCACTCATGTAAAGACTTGGAGTCACCTAGAAAATGAAGAATTTAGATTATTTACTTAATATAATTGAACTCTCCCATGTGGAAGTGCTGGAGAAGCAGGTGATGAGTCAAGATTTTATTTTATTTTAATGTACAGTTGGGATTTTGCTGAGGACAGGTCCTCGCCTAGGGCCCTGATGCTGCCCCATGACCCAGTATATGGGGTATGTGTACTCACTTGACCTTTTTAGGACCAGTGCTCAGGCCCCAGCTGGGGAAGGAGAACTCAGAGGTAGGCAATCAGGAGCTGTGATGATGTGGGACCACTCAGGAGTACAGAAACCAAGCCCCATGGGACCTCACTCATACAACACAAAGTCTAAGACAAAACTACCAAGCATTTTAAGAGAGCACTAGTCCACCAAGCATTGACTTTTGTGTCTGGGACCCTGTCTGAGTCTAGTGCCTGTGCAACCTCACCAGCCATAAAAAAATAAAATAATAGTGTTCACAGATAACTCATGTTAACAGGCAACTCATGCTTAGAAGCATGTTCTGTTATCATTTTTGTGAAAATAAGACAGTAAGATGAAATGGTAAAATCTAGCTGAAATAACCTCTTCTAAGTGTGCTTTCGGTACATTGTGGATCAAACAGGCTTTGGTTCATTACTTTTATATTCCAGCCATTTTTAATAACATTGTTTATTGAAGAATACATGTTCTTTGTTCCAAGCAACTGACTTTCATATTTTGTTATGAGATTTCTCTTGTATCACAAGTATTTGTTTATATATCTAGAGTAATATACTTGTTCTCACAGCAAAACCTTTATCTTATTCATCATTTTATCTCCAAAGTTATAACCGTGCTAGTACATAAGGCACTATATGCATTTATTAAGTGAGTGAAAGAATGAATAAATGACAATGAACCTTGAAATGTAACTCATTTGTAAATTGGGAGCTAACTGAACCTACTGATGCCCCTGGGGTGAAACAGAGACCTAATGCCATTGGATTCTTCTCTCCTTACTATCAAGAGCCCTGCCCACATCTCTTTTCAGGCTCTATGCTACCTATTGTATGCTGCACCTCTTTGAAATTGATTAGCAGCCTGTGAAATTACTCAAAAATTCTGTGGAAAACTGTTTTCTCCCTTTTATGGCATGCAAACTGCATTTTAAAAGTCTAACTAAAAGTTTGCAGTTTTTAAAACCTCACCTATGAGCATATGAATCATACTATATCCCCGATTGTTCAAGCTTGCATGTCTTCACAGGAGAATTAACTGCTCCTGTACCGTGGAGAAATCTTTCCCCATTCACGCTGGTTTATTATATAGCAAATTGATTACTCAGTGATAATATTAAGAATTTCAACCCCTCCATTTTAAGTCCCCCAACCAAATTTTCAAAATATCTGCCTTATCCCTTGCAATATATTTTCTGTGTGAAGGGGGGGGGGGTGGAAATGAAGGCAACTTCTTTCCTAATTTCTGTGCATTTTACCCAGGCAGAAATATTGAAATAATTAACCTTTATAAAACTAAGCAATTTCAGCACTTAGAGTTCAGCAAAAGTAGATGTTTTCTCAGTCTTAGGTGGAGATGCAAAGAATTCTAACAATTCTCTGGAGTTTTGAAGTAGAAGCATTTTTAAGTATGAGTCGTCAGAAGTAGATCATAAATGTCAGCAGCTTTTAATAGGAGTTCATTTCTACTCATGTAACATTCCAATGAAGATTTTCTGGGGGGAGGGCACCTGTTCTCTGGAAGGAACTCAGGGACACAGATTTCTTTCAGATCACGGTTCACTCATCCATTAGGACTTAAGTCCTCAGAACCAACTAACAACTGGAAAAGAACACAGACAGCTCCGATGACAGGTTCTAGTTCCCCTGGTGTGTTCACATCTTTTAGACTGTATCTAAATACAAGGAAGTTGCAGGGCCTCCCTGGAGGCACAAGCATCAGCACTATGGAGCAATTGGCAGCCACTGCAGCAAGAGTTCGATCCCAAGCCAGGGAGCTACCCACAGAGCACAGCAGACCTCTCCTGTCTTGCCTGCTGCTCCCCTCAGCAGTGTATTTCAGTCGATCTGCCTGTTCTGCTCCCCATGCTGTCTCTGGTGAATCCTCTCACCCTCCACACCTCAGGCCTATATCCCAGTCTTGTATGCATAAATAAATAAACCTTAAAAAAAAAGTTTAAATGCAAGGAAGTTGGAAAACCTGGGCCCCAGTAAGGCAGCTACTTCCAATGACAGATGTACACTGGGAAAGAAGAACATTAGCATGAACGAAATGAAAAGGCAGCTCACTGAATGGGAGATAATAAGAGTTTCAGATCATACATCTGATAAAATGATTAATTTCCAAACTATATATAAAAATGACATGACTCCATAGCAAAAAATCCAAACAAGTGGCTTAAAATATGCTGTTGAAAATTAAAAGAGATGTAAAATAATGGTACTTCATTAAAAAGTGAAAAAAATTTTAAAACAGGGAAAAAATGGACAGAAGATCTGAATAAAGATGGTCAACCAGTACATGAAAAGATTCTTAACATCACTAGTTATCAGAGAAATACAAATACAGGATATAGAGAAAAGGGAACCCCTTGTGCCTGCTTGGTGGGAATATGAATTGGTCCAGCCATTATGGAAAGCAGCACAGAGATTCCCCCCAAACTAGAAATAAGCTGCCATATTCCATTTTGGGGGTATTTAGCCAAAGAAAATGAAAACACAAACTCAAAAAGATGCACCCCCAAGTTCATAGCAACTGTGTTTATAATAGCCAGGATATGGAAGCAACCTGGGTGTCCATCAATGGAGGATAACGAGGTTGTGGGGGGGGGGGTGTGTTTACCAATATTATTATTTTTTAAAGATTTATTTATTTTATTTATACAAGCACTGGGTATAGTCAGAAGCACAGGAGGGGAGAGAATTCACCAGAGCCAGAGCAGGGAACAGAACAGGCAGACTGACGAAATACACTGCTGAGGGGAACAGCGGGCAGGACAGGAGAGGTTCTGCGCCGGCAGCGGGGGATCAAACTGGGGATCAAACCGGCGCTGCAGAGGCTGCAGGCAGCTTCGCAGCCCAGTGCTCAACCGCTGCGTCACCAGGGGAGGCCCTAACAATATTTCGATATAAAATAAATGAATGAAATCTTGCAGTTTGTGACAAAATGGATGACCTGAGGTTGTTATGCTAAGTGAGATGTCAGACAGAGAGAGACAGATACCTTATGATCTCACTTATATGTGGACTCTAAAATAACAAAACAAATCTAGACTCATAGATACAGAGAGCAGGTGGGTGGCTGCCAATGGTAGATGTTTGTAAGGGAGGGGTAAAAATGGTAAAGAAGGTCAAAAGGACTTTTGCACTTAAAAGTAATTTATAGGGATATAATGAACAGCATGGTGACAACTGTTGATAATAAAGTATTGCCTGTTCATGCCTTGCTCCTTCCACTTCTGTCATAGGTGCCTAATCAGAGTTAGAGGTCAACACAAGCTAAATGTTGCTAAGACCGTTGATATTAAAAATTTTCATCATTAAAAAAATATATTGTAACTGTATTAACTATACTTCCTGTGGTAATCATTTCACCTATATACAAATAGCTAATCATTCTGCTGTACAACCTAAACTAATACCACATAGCAATCACAACTTAATTTTAGACCAACAAAAGATGAGTGGATTTTTTTAAATACAAAAAAAGGGGAAAAAATTAAAAAGAACACAAATATTTCAGTGAAGAATCAGCTGGCTCTGCCACAGTAAGTATGGCCACAGAGGATATAAATGAAATAGAATCCCATAAATTTAGCGTAAGGGGAGAAGTAGGAGTAGAATGTGAAACTAGTAATGTGATTTGCTGCTCCCTCCAGTTCACACAAGGCTCAGTGCTGTTATCTTTCAGTTCAGTGGCAAATCCAGAGGGTCATCCCCCAAGGTGTAGGTGGAATTATTAGTGGTTTCCTCCCTGCCCCTATACTTCCTTCTTAGAGAACTATTCACCCCTTTCTCCTAATAAAGTCTGTTTGCATAGACCAGACTGTAGTCAGAGGTGCCTAGAGCAGGGTTCAACGCCATCACAAACTAAGTCAACCAGATACTCTCTTCCAGGAGTTAAGACTTGGGATTCAAACATATTCAGTTGGTGTATGTTGAGTGTTTCAACTCCCAGGTGAGCTAAAGGGGGACTGGCCATGTAGGTTTCAGCCTGTGTACCAGATGCTCAGGAAGTTGGTCTGGGGATGTGGGCACAAAGAAATGGAGACACTCAAGAGTGAGTAGCATTGGGCTGACATTCCACATCCTGGTTCTATCCTTGAAGCTCACTAGTTTCATGACTTTCCAAAAGCTATCCTTTGGGTGAGATCAAAGACAGCTTGGGTGAGTTTACTTCCTTGCAGCCAATTAGGCCTTAAAATTAATTTCCACTTGGTTGCCGAGATATATCTCCCTGAAGACAATAATGGGGTGTAACTGTAAAGTAGAGCCTGTTGATGGAATTTATTATCAATGCCCAGAAATAGGACTCATTCTATGTTGAGCCTTTAGAAAGTTCAACTGGTAGTACAGAAAGATGAAACTCAGAGACAAGCACAATTCCAAGACAAATATTGAATCCTGAGAGCTTGCTCTGTGCAAAGCCATGAAAGGGGAAATCATGGATTCCCTGAAAAGCGTTCCTTAAAGCTAGAAAGGGCCTGGAATATTCTTCATGAAAATGCAGATTGCTAATGTGTGATGAACAGAAAATGACACCCAATCATGACCACATCCTCCTGTAACTGTTACTTTTTATGGCAAAAGCGGGGTCTGCAAATGATTTACTTAAGAATCTTGCAGTTGGGAGATTATTCTGGATGATCTGGGTGGCTTCATGAAATCACAAGAACTTTTTTAGGAGGGACATAGGTAGATCAAAGAATAAGCAAGAGGTGGGACCTCTATGTCTGACTTCAAAATCTGTAAGAAATTAATCTGTCATTTTAAACAAATAATTGGTGGTAACTTGTTATTGTAGCAGTGGGAAACTAACATAGGTCATAAGTAGTAAACCACAGCTTTTTGTTAGCTCTTTGAATATCATTTCGGAATAAGTTTAGCATTCTGAGCTTACAAATGGTTCTTTCAAAAACAGATTTGGAGGGAGTGGGATTTGTGAAGGATAGAAAATAGGTCTTCTACAATTCCAAAAATGGTTAGCAGCTAGGAAGAGAAGAGCCATACAGATTCATCCTTTCTTAAAGACAAAGGATTAAGAGGCAAACACGCTCACCAGGTACATCAACCATCTGGAATAAACAAGTCTTTCCTTAGGTTCTTTAACCATTTTTGTAAAGCTACCACTTCTGTGTTTACCTTTTCCTCCCTGATAATGGAAAAATCCACTTCTTGACACCGTCATTAGTGGGGCCCATGCTTAGAGAAGACAGAGGATTATTATCTGATAACTTTCTGGTTGACCTATTGGAAATTTTTCAGTCTCTGAGCATCCAAGCTTTGGAAATGAAGATGGTAATCTTAATCACACAGATATTTATTTTTTAATCGAGAATACACATCGATCAAGTATAACTACTTTGTTTTGGATAAGTCTCTCTAGTAGAAAATTCTAGCTATTAGTTTTGAACTTCTCAACAAGATTTCCCCCTCATTCTCTTCTCCAACCTTGTCTGCTGACCTCAGTGCTAGGCATGTGGACTAAGTGTGGCTAATCAGAGGACTTCCCTGGGGTTGATATACACATCCTGGGATTGCTAAAAGGGCTAACACCACTCTGGGGCTGTCTTCCTACCATGTTTGAGGAGACTGTTGTCAAAATGACTCTAAGCAGAGACTCCTGTAAATGAGAGAAAAATGTAAGAGGACAAAGACTGAGATCCATGGCATTGAGACCCAAATGTTAATTCCCATATCCCTGTGCTACAGAGTTCTCTTTGACCTTGCAAAATACCCCACATTTCTTTTCAGCTGCATAAACCAATTCATTCCCATTTTGCCTTGTTAGCTTGAATTGTGTTTCTGATTCTTTTGACAACTAAATGTGCACTTCTTCTTATATTAGAAAATATGTCAGTGTAAGGTTAAATCTTATTTCAGTAGTTTCCAGAGAACCTATTTTGTAGTCAGAGAACATGTTTTGTCTGATTCCAATCCTTTTAAATTACATTAATTGTATTGTGTGATAGCCCAGGATATAGTAGAGCTTGATAAATGTTCTACATGCACCGGAAAAGATCGTGATTCTGCTGGTGGTGTAAAAAGGCATGTTCTGTAAAGATCAGCTGGGTCAAAGTGGTTAATAACATTGTTCAAATTTTTTAAACTCATTGATTTTCTGACTACCTGTTCCATCAATTATTGAGAGACAGGTCTTGGAATCCCTGACTATAATAGTGATTTTGCGTATTTTTCCTTGCAATTCTGTTTTACTTTGTGTGGTTTGCACACTTATGAAATTTATACACAAAAATAATATATCTTATGAATATCTTATGATAATAATATCTTATGAAATTATCCTTTTGTCATAACAAATTGTTTCTCTTTATCTCTCATATTACTTGTTCTGAAGCCTACTATGTTGGATATTAATATGACCCATCAGTGCAAATTTCTTTAATTGTACTTCCATAGTCTATTTCCTGCTTTACTTTTAAAATAACTTTTAAAATAACTATTTCCTGCTTTACTTTTAAAATAACTTTTTACTTTTAAAATAACTTATATTTAAAATAACTTTCTTATATGTAGCATGATGAGTCTTGCTTTGTGATTGTCTGATAATCTCCGCTTTTTTAGTGTAGTGTTAAATAATATAGATTTTTTTTTTATCTTACTGGGTTTAAATCTATTACCTTCCTGTTTACTTTCTATTTGTACTTTATATTCTTGGCTATCATTTTTCTTTACCCACCTTCTTTTGAATAAACTGAGTATTATTCAGGATTCCATTCTATCTCACTATTGTGATCTTCCTTTATTTTATTTTTCAGTTCTCACTCCAAGATTTATAATATACATATTTAACTTATCAAGTCCGTTTCCAAATAATATTATACCTCATCATGTATAATATGAGAGGCCCACAGTAATACTTTCATTTTTACCCTTTTGTCCTTTAGAGGACTATTGTCATACATCAAACCTTAATATATTTTTATTAAACAATTCTTTTAAAGACACTTTAAAGTCATAAAACGTTGTCTTTAATAATTACCCACTAATTTTCCATTTCTCACACTTTTCATTCCCTCATTTTTGTATACAGATGCACATTTCCACTTATAATAATTTCCTTCTAACTTTGTTTTAAATTCTTATAGGAAAGATCTGCTAGCCAAAAATAATTCCCTAATCTTTATTTTGTCTGAAAGTCTTTATTTTGCCTTCATTTTGAAAAAAATATTTTGCTGAGTATAGAATTCTAGGTTGATAGTTTTTCTTTGTATTTTGAAAGATGTTCCATTCTTGTCTAGTTTGCATTATTTTTGACAAGAAGTCTATTGTCACCCTTGTGTTGTTTTTCTCACCATAATGTGTCTTTTTTTTTTCCTTGCTGATTTTAGAGTTTTTCTTTGCTGCTAGTCTTAAACAACTTCCTTATAATGGAACTTTTGTATAGTTTTCTTCATGTTTCTATGCTTGGATTTTGTAAGTCTCTTGCATCTAAAAGTTTATACTTAACATGTTTGGGGAAAAAATTAGTCAACATTTTATAAATATTCTCCTATTCCTTTCTCTTTGTTCCTTTTCTCTGGGACTCTAGTTGCACAGATCTCAAATGTCTTGGTATTTTCCCACCGGTCACTTCACATTTTTCAGGATTTAAAGAATCTGTCTTATTTTCCTAGTTTATATTGTTATGCTTCTAAGTTCACTGCAATATCCAATCTGCTGCCTGATACTATTCACTATAATTTTCATTTCAAATACAGTGTTTTCCATTTCTAAAAATGTCACTGCATTTTCTAATCTTTTATCTCTCCTCATCACATTCATGTTTTCCTTAATATTCTTGACAATGTTTATAAGATTTTGTAATAGTTGCTTTAAGGTACTTGAATGCTAATTTCATCATCTCTGTTATTTTCTGGGTTTGTTTCTATTGACTCATTTTTTTTTCTTCTTGTGATGGGTCATATATTCCTGCTACTTTACATGCCTGCTAATATTTTTAATGGATACTGAATGTTATGAATGTTAATATTATTGAGTTTATTGTTGTATTTATTTAGTGTGCAACTTTATTCTGAATACACTCAAGTAATTTCAGATCAGTTTGATTCATCTAAGGTTCGCTGAAATCTTTGTTAGGGAAAAATTGAGAAGTATTTGGTCTAGGACTAATTTGCCATCACTCCTAGGGAGAACCTTTTCTGAGGCCTATGGGAAATATATATTTATTACAAGGTCGCTCACTCTGATTGGTAGGGACATGGTCTACTCTGGTCCTATATGAGCATGGAAACTTTTTTTGCCTTCTTTCTGGTGGTTCTTTATCAAACTTTATGTGCAAAAAAAGAAGAAAAATCAATGGGCCTCTCTGCACAAATCTAGAATATTTATTTTTTCCCCTCCCTCTCTCTCTTCTTATCTACCCTTCAGTATCTGTTTCACAAATTTTTCCTGCTTTATCCTCCCTGAACTTCAATGTCCTGCTTTCTAGCTCAACAAGACTGCTGGGCTCTGTCTGGGTTTCCCCTTCCTGTGTGGAGTGGAGTGGAAACAGCCTCTAAGTAGAGCACTGCAGCAAGCATAGCACTTGCTTGTTTGCTTTCTGCTCTGGAGATCACAGTTCTGCGTTCCCTGTTTTCCAACGTCTGAAAACAGTTGCTTCATATCATCTATCTGGGTTTTCTAGTTGTCCCAGTGGGAGGGCAAATCCTGTACCAGTTAATTCTTCCTAAACAGAAGTAGAAGATTTTCTACTATATTTTGGTTGTGTTCTTTATTTAGCTTCGTCATTATGGTGATGGTTTTTCTTTTGCATGTTCTATCTCATTACATTCAGATATACAACAGAAGCAGTCTGTAATTGCTCTGATCTCACAGTGCAGAAGAGCAGTGGAAGAGAGATGAATCATCCCATTACATCACTCTCTACTGTTTCTTTAAGTAGCTCAGTCTTGCTTGGATGAGAAAGTAATATCAAATCTTTCAGAGCTCTGCTGTCCCTTGAGGATGACCAACATGTATTAGTTTGCCCAAAAGTGTCCCTTTGGGCAAACTAGTTTTAGTACTAAAAGTGCTGCATCCTGTTTGTTTTTTTTTTTTTTTTTTTTTTTTTTTTTTATACATGCACTGGGTACAGTCAGAAGCGCGGGAGGGTGAGAGAATTCACCAGAGCCAGAGTGGGGAGCAGAGCAGGCAGAAGGACCGAAGTACACTGCTGAGGGGAGCAGCGGGCGGCAGGAGAGGTCTGCGCGCCATGTGGGACCCTCCTCTGGTGGCCGGGGAGCAGCCGGGGATCGAACCGGCGCCGCAGAGGCCGCGGGCAGCTTCGCAACCCAGCGCTCAACCGCTGCGCCACCGGGGAGGCCCAAGTGCTGCATCCTGGGAAATCTTTTAGTTCCAGGTAAACTGAGTCAGTTGGTCACTACTTCCCTCCTACTTTTTTTCCAAGATGATATCTAAGTGTTGGGGTGATGATGTGTCTTTCCTATCCCTGTCATTGCAGATAAGAGATTGAGTAGATCAAGAGATCAGTGGATTCTTGCTGGCCCCTAGCCAATAAGAACTAGTGAGCAGAGAGTCAACTGGTCCTATTCTGGGCTATTCTAATGGGTCTTTTTTTTTTAAGATTTATTTTTTTTATTTATATAAGAACTGGGGTTCAGGCCAGAGGCATGGAAGGGTGAGAGGTTTTACCAGAGACAGAGTGGGGAGCAGAGCAGGCAGAAGGACCAAAGACACTGTTGAGTGGAGCAGTGGGTGAGGCAGGAGAGGTCTGCTGAGCCATGTGGATATCTCCCTGGCCAGCTGGGACTCAAACCCATGCTGCAGAGGCTGCGGACAGCTTCACAGCACTGTGCTCAACCAACTGCACCACCGGGAAGGCCCTCCAATGGGTCTTAAGTAAAGTGCTTAGAGAACAATGACTGTCTTTTCTGCATGTCTAGTCTCTACCTCAAGTCTCATTAGTCCAAGGAAACCATGTGTTTTGGGTTAAGACTGTCACTTTCCCCAGGCCTGAACCATCTGCCCCACAATCCTCAAGTACAGGCTGCTGTACAATGGTGAACACTGGCATGCCCTCCAGAGAGCACTCTTAGCTACCTTTGACATCTCTCCATAGGGGACACTGCAAAGTATTTTGCCTGCTACCCGAGAGTCATTAGTTTTAAATGTATTTCCTGAGGACAGTAGGATTTTGGATTTTCTTTTCAAAGTTTGTTAAATATTTGTCTTCTATTAAGTTTTGTTTTTTATATATTTCCAAAACTGACATCCTACTCTTTCCTATTTTTATTATTAATATTAAACTTCCTATTTTTAGGCTTTCTTGCTAATAGTTACCTTTCAAACTTTATTATTGTGAAATTCTCATTTGTTGAGTGTTTTAAAATATACAAAATAATCTTAAATCTGCTAGTAGAGTGTTTCCCAATGTGTCATGAAATGTTGGATTTATTTTATTTTTTATTGAAGTCACATTGGTTTACAAAATTGTATACGTTTGCAGACTTACATACACACATCTCTATATACTATATTATATACACCATCAAAAGTCTCGTTTATATCTTTCACCATGCAATTGATCCCTTTTACCCAATTTACCCACCCCCTTCACTCTTTTGTTCTAAGAGTTTGTTTTTGTTTTGTTTTGCTTGTGGTTAACTGGTTTTGCTTCTTTATCTTCCATATATGAATGAAATCATATTGTGATTCTCTGACTTATTTCACTTAGCTCCCTGATCCTACCCATGTTGTTGCAAATGGGAGACTGTTATCTTTTCAATAGCTGCATAATATTCCATTGCATGTATATATCATATTTTTAAAATCTACTCTCATCTACTTCAAATCCTTGAGATGTTGTTTCCAATATATACTACATTTTAAGATTTTGGAAACGTACTTTAGGGCAAAGAGAATTTTTCTCTTTTTTTCCATGTTATTGTTATCACTTTGCTTTAACATTTTTTTTTTGTTTATGTTTTAGAAGTAGAGGCTCTCCCCCTCAAGTGTTGTTATCACATAGTATCTACCACCAAGACACCCTTAGTCCACCACCATGGTCCATTCTGCTCCTTCCCCATCTTACTCTTGCCTCTCACCCTCCCCTTGTCTCTGGTAGTCTTAGTGCTACGGTCTGTTTTCTAGTGCTCTTTGTTTGGCTTTATCTGATACTGTGGTTTCTCTATAGTCCACATATAAGTGACATCATCTAGTATTTGTCTTTCTCCTGACTTATTTTGGTTAGCATAATCCCTTCCAGTTCCATCCATGCTGCTACAAATGTTAACAGTTTCTCTTTTGACAGCTGAGTAGTATTCCATTGTGTATATATATCACATCTGTCTGAATCATTCATCTATATTTAAAACCTTGGGCTGTTTCCATAACTTAGCTATTGTAAATAACAAACGTAATTTTTCTTAGAGTCCTGGTATGACCATTCTGTTAGCTAAAATTTGCTGTTAGCTAAATTTTCAGGGAAGAGTTTCTGTACTTTAGAACTACCTCTCCTATATCCTACCCTATCCTATCCCTGTCCCCTCTCTTTCTCTCTCAGATCTTAGAAATAATCTACTCTTCAAAATTTCCTGAGATTTATTTAGAAATATTTCTTGCCTGATTTAATCTTCACAATGATGTTTGTAAAATGATGGTTGTTCTAAATTTTACCAGTTGGTCTCTGCATTCATCTATAAGCAAGAGCCCTCTTTTCCCCACAACTTAGTTATCTATTTATTATCAGAAAGAACAAATGATTTCTTACCTATCAATGTTTTACAGTTCATTACTATACTTATTTTCAATTCAGATTTTCCCAGATCCAGCCAGTGGGAGCCCTTCAATCTGAGACACCTTCTTTTGACATCCAATTGCTTATTTCCAATAAGAAGTCAAGAATCAGATGCATAAACTCAAACCATCAGTCTGTCCTGGAAGCTGTAATCATTTTCTAATTGGATATTTCCTCATAGCCAAGTTATACATTACACATTAATCTACTGAATTTGTTCTCTATTTCTTTTAAACTTTCCTGATAACATATCCCTTTGTATAACTATTGCAATAAGATTGTATATCTATTCCCATGTGTCTAAACTAGAAGATATCTAACAATTTTTTTGGTCACCATAAAGCAAGATCTGACATATCATACCTAAGTTCAAATGTGTTTATGCAAAATCCATCTAAAAATAGGAACTCCATGGTTAACAATCTAGTAATGTGAATGTATGTGTGTGTGTGGCCACTATTTTTTAGAAACCATCCAGGGAATAAACTGTCTCTTATTGAAATCACAGTAAGGTCATATTGGGTGCAAATGGTTATCAAAACCACACTAAACTTGAGGCTTACAAGTGTTTGCTACGGGCACCAGAGAAGACCAGCAGAACAGAGGTGAGGGAAGGAAGCTGGAATAAACTATAACTGAAGGACAGTCCAAGGCAGAGGTTTGATTCAAGTACAAAGTAGAAGGCTCTGATCTTCAAGTTAGGGAGAACCAGAGGAGGAAGCAGCCCAGGACCCTGGATAGCTCCCTGAGTGTGACTTCACTAGGCTGAGGATTCTTTTCATTACGCCATTTTGATTTTTAGTTCTGCCTACAATTCTCTAGTATGAAACAGCTCTTATTCCCCTCGTGTTCTTGCTCCTCTTGTGCTCAGACTTTTAATTGTTTCTATTCCTGTGATGGTTGATTTTGTGTGTTAATTTGACTGTTTTGTGGGGCACCCAGATAATTGATCCAACATTATTCTAGTGTTTCTGTGAGGATGTCTCTGGATAGAATTAGCATTTGAATAAGTAGACAGTTAAACACATTGCCCTCTCTGATGGGGAAAGTCCTGATCCAGTCACTTGGGGGCCTGAATTGAGCAAAAAAGGCTGAGTAAGAGGCAACTCCTGACTAACTGAATATCAGTTAGTTGAGCTGGGACATCATTGTTTTCTTGTCTTTAGACTTGAACTGAAGCATTGGTTCTTCTTCAGTCCCAAGACAGCAAGAATTCGGACCGGAACTTATACCATCAGCATCCTTGTGTCTACAGTTTGCTGACTGCGGATCTTGAGACTTTTATGCTTCTATGATTGCAGGAAGCAATTGCTTATAATAGATCTCTCTCCCTTCTCTATTACACATTCTCTTTCTATATAACTATATATTTTTATTATGTATATATTTTATTTATCACATAATATGTAGTATATATGTTATCTATTGATACAGACATATACATGGATAGAGGGTGAGTAGTTTTCTACTCTGCAGACAACCTATATATTTTCTGGAGAACCCCAATGCAACCCACTTAAAAGATTTTGCAAGCTTTGAATTCAGAAGAGATGCTCATGGAGTATTCATATGTTTAGAGAGATCTACAAAGGTTAGAATAAGGACACTGGCATGAAGCATCAAACCAGTATGCAAACAAAAATTAATGGTATCTCCCCCTTTGCTTCTATGTGAGTGGCTGACGGTAACCTCTCAGGATGTCCTCTTGCACGTGAGTACAGCAGATGACTGCCTCAGAGGACGGCCCACAAACTCCTACCTTAACCCTCTCCTGCCATTCAGTCTGTGACATGCAGCAGTCAGCTTGAGACAGCACCCAGAGTTCCACGGCTCTCCCTTCCCAATGAGGCTGCCACATGTCACCAAGAACTGCAGTTCTCTCTCACACATTTTGCATAATCAGTTTCTATTCTGTCGTGTTCTCTCACACATGGTGCTCAGAGACTCTTCTGGAAAACAGAGAATATTTTTCAGCTCAGATGAGTAGCATGATTTTACGTTGGGCTCAGACTGTTTGGTAAATGAAGTCAATTACTCATATAACTGTCAGATGAAGACAAAGACACATGGATGATTGTAACTTGCTTTTAGATTCAGAGACCACCCTTTTGCTTCTATCTCTCTGACAATAGCAATAATTCACATCATGGCCCGGAGAGTTGAGGTTTACACTCAGATTTCTTTTTTTTAAATTATTTTTTAAATTCGGGAATATTGATTTATAACACTGTGCATGATTTAGGGGACTTAGTTCACACCTCCTCAGATATATCTCAGTTCTGCCGTTATATTTCCAAGGTTTGTTTTGGTTTAGTTTTGACAGTTTCTTGGTTTTGCTTCTCTAGATTCCACATGTGAGTGAAATCATCTATTATTTGTCTCTTTTTGACTAATTTCACTTGGAATGGCAAGAGTTCATCTTTTTCACAACCGAGTAGTATTTCACCATGTATATACCACATTTTCAAAATCCACTGCCCTGCCATGGGGCACTTAGGTTGTGCCCATAACTTGGGTATTGTAGTGCATTCAGATTTTCAATTTAAAGAATCCACTGCATGCTTTCTCTAATAACTTCTAAATGTTTCCCTCCTTTTAATATATTTGACAGTCTGCAAGACACTCCTGTTCAAACTTTCAAAAGCACCATTTACTATTTAGCTTAGAGACCCAGTTTTATCATTGGCTGGTTACCCAAACTAGTATCACCACTTCTTTGGGTCTCACCTTCCTGCAGAAAAACAATTGGATAATAGCACTGTCTCTTCATTGAAAACTTATTAAGAAGAAGATTCAATAAAAGACAGTACATATAGGGCCTCTCTGGTGGCTGGCTCAAGGCATTAAGACGCAACCTATGAAGTAATCTGCAACCTCTGCAGCACAAGTTCCATGCCCAGCCCGGGAGCTGACCCACATGGCGCAGCAGACCTCTCCTGTCTCGCCCGCTGCTCCCCTCAGCAGTGTATTTCAGTCAATCTGCCTGTTCTGCTCCCCACTTTGTCTCTGGTGAATCTTCTCACCCCCCAAGCTTCTGGCCCACACCCCAGTTCTTGTATGTGTAAATAAATAAAATATTTTTTAAAAAAAGAAAGATGTTACATATAGGGATTTATAAATTCTAATCTCTTAAACTCTTTTTACAGCTTCTCATTATTTAAAATCCAAACTCTGCTCTGACATTTAAACAACTTTAATATGAAAATTCATCCAAATAACTTTTTTGCTATTTTTGTTGTTACTGTGTGAACCTTATTTTCCAGCTGGACACAAGTGCTCTCACTCTCATCAAGTTTACTTGATGTGAAATAATAAAGTCCAGAAAAATTTGGGACATTACAAAAATATCGCAAGAACACTAGATGAGTTGTTAAAATGAAAATATAAATAAAGATTTTAAACAAATATTTTTTCAACCTAATTCATTAAAGTGCACTCTCAGCATCCAATCTTGGAAAAAATGACCGGGGTAGGATTTCTAGCTGTGATATTTTCCAGGTGGGTGACCCTAGATTCTTGCTTCCACTTCTTAAGATTTCTATTTTTGCCCTGTTAAAAAGATTGACCTTTGCTAAATCGTTGTGAGTTGAGGATACAATATAGATTAAAAATAAATAAATAAAGTTTCAAAATATTAACAGATTCTGGGCCTCCCCTGGTGGTGCAGTGGTTGAGCGCTAGGCTGCAAAGCTGCCTGCAGCCTCTGCAGTGCCGGTTCGATCCCCGGCCTTCGGTGAGGGTCCCACATGGTGCACAGACCTCTCCTGCCTTGCCCGCTGCTCCCCTCAGCAGTGTACTTTGTCAGTATGCCTGTTCTGTTCCCTGCTCTGGCTCTGGTGAATTCTCTCACCCCCCTGTGCTTCTGACTTACCCAGTGCTTGTATAAATAAATTAATAAATCTTTAAAAAATATTAACAGATTCTACAAATGTTTGGTTTGCCATTAATGGGTCAATGTGAAGACTCGTGAATTCATTCATAGTGTCTGTAGAACAATTCCTTTGATCAACGAATGCTTGTATAATCTCCTTGGTAGATCATTACATTATTCCTTCAATAGGTTTTTTGTCAAATTTCATAAGCAGTGCCATTCCCAGGGCAGAGGAAAAGCATTAACTCATCTACAATTAGTAAGTTCCCCTAAATGTGTAAGAACATAGACTATCTGCTGGCAGTCACCACCTCAGTGCACTCATGGGTGATTCAAACCTCTTTCCACTACAGTCAGCTTTTGATCATTCAGGGCTGTTCACTGAGTGTGGGACTTTGTTTTTCTTCGTCTTCCTGCCCACTGCTTCCTTCTCAATCATCTCCTATCCATTAGCATATCTCCCCCTGGGAGGACCAGGAATGAAGACATTGATTAACTCGAACAAGTCAATATGAAGACTTTTTAACAACTTCAATCGGTGGAAGAGCAGGTCAAGTGAACTGTGATTTGTGAGTACTCTGAGAACTCCATTCATCTGTGACCATCCTTCCCTTTCAACACAACCACAAATAACTAGAGCTGGACTGCACTGGAGTCTCTCTCCTATAAATTCAGCTTCTTTAGCAACAAACCACAAAGTGCAAGGCTTTTTATTTCTTTTACAAATAATGAAATGCTGCTCACCTACTTGGAACTGTTCTTTGCACCTTCAAGATCTTAGGCCAGGGAAGCAGAAGTCGCCCTGAGTCTTGCTGCTCTGGGTCAATGGTCTTCATCACAGAAGAGAGCAGGTCCCAAGGGGAAGGGTGCGTGTTCTTCAGCCACAGCATAAGAGAGAGTGTGTATTCTTCACCTGAATTACATTCAGTGAGCACACTTCCAAGACGCAGTTGCTCCCCTGAGAACAAGCTGCCTAAACATCTGTGGGGAGACAAAGGAAAACATGGGAAAGGAACCCAGAGATGAATATTTCAGCAGAAACGTGGGAAGAAGTACACTGCAACTTGCAAACCGCCTTCTGTACCGCATGCCATAAATTAACACAATATAAATTTATACATATTTACACCACATAGTCTCTAACTATATAAATCCTCAATACTCAGACTTGTGGGGTAGGTGTAAGAGAACAGTCCATATGTTTATTCATGTCCCGTGGAGCTCTAGGGAACTCAGTGATTTTACTTACACACACACACACACACACACACACACACACACACACAGACACACACACAATAAGTAAAGGTGATGCTAAATATTTAAAACCAATTAATACCAAGCTGCAAAACTCTATTTTGGAAAATGTTGCCATTTTCAAAGATATAGGCAATAAGAATTTTAATTTAACTGAGCATTTACCTAGTTGCCTTATATATGCCAAAGCTTTGGCAAATCATTACTGACATACACCTAAAAAAATCGTGCAGAGTAAATTTTACTGATGGGAAAAACAATTCAAATGACTTTTCCCTAGGCTCTGCCATTGGAAGCAAGAAAGCAGACTTCAAATCCAAGATTCCAGATTTTCGACTTGGAAGCTCCTTAGGTGATGGGTGACCTTGTGATATCTGGGAGGGGGTGGTTAGTGTAGGTGTTGGGGGAAGAAATTACTGACATAAGCATAGGAATAGCTGGATTTGGGTCCTGGCTCTGCCATTTGTTGGCATATTCTTCATAAGCAAGTCCCTTAACCTCTCGGAGACCCACATCCTTGGGAAGATAGTAACATCTGCCCTGAGAACCTCAAACATTGGCAAGAATCAATGACAGCGGGTTGATGTGAAAGTCCTTGGCAACTGCAGTGTTTTTGCATGTATCGTCAAGTCATTGTTACGGGTTCTTTCATAATTTGCTGCTAAGCAAACAAAATGCATTCAGTTTGTTTTACAGCTTTCTTGGAAGAAATCTACAGCTGAGTTGCTGTTGACACTCTTTTGTTTCGGAAGAAAGCCATCCACAATGGTCAGAGAAGCACATTGCAGGGCCAATTGCCAACTTGCTTTGGCACAATCTTGCGTGTGGGCAGGGATGGTCGATGTGTCTTGGACATTACCCAATACCCAGTGGGCATTTATTAAATGTAGAATAACAGTAAGTAATTTAGGGGAAAATGGTTCTCTGACACAAACAAGGCAGCAATTTCCCCTCATTTCACACCTAAAGGTGTAGCAGATGTAAAGTGAGCACAGTCTTTATGTCCTGGCAAGCACCAAAGAATCATAATAGAATAGAATTACATTCATCATAGCCAAAGTAACAACTGTTACACAACGAAAAGTAGAAACTTCATCCTTGCTTTGCTTGAGAGTGACAGTAAATAGAATCCTTTTCAGATAATACCTTGTCTCTATTTCACTGTGACTTGTTCTACCCATTCCGTGAATGTGATTATGTTAGTAATACATCTCTGAGGGCGAGAGGGAAGAAACTCTTTCTTCTGATACCTGCCTACATCCTTCCAAGCCTGGATAAGGGTTACAAATGACAGCGATGTCTTTTAGATTCCATGTGACAGTGAAGACAAAAATGGAGATCACGGAAAATAGACGCCCCTGTCCACAGCATCACCATTTCCACCATGCTTAGGGGAGCACTGAGGGTACAGCAAAATCATCCAGTCCAAGCTCAGTGAAATCACTGGCAGGGGTAGAGTCTGGTGTGTGCAAGATACAAGAGTTAGATCTAACACACTAACAACAGCACCATCTTAAAGCAATACCCCATCCAATTTGATTTCTAAGAAAGGAGAAAAGAACAAAGATGTTTTAAAAGTAATTTTTCTTACATTTTTATCTTTTACTCCACGTACACCTCATGGGGGGGGGGGTTAAGAGGTAAATATAGTAATGCCCAATCAAACAACAGTTTTAATTTTGAGGTCATAGACCTTTGGACTAATCTGATGCAATCTATGGATCTATGGGTTCTTTTCCCAGAAAAACTCATGTGACATAAAATGGTGAATACAAATTTAGAAGGCTGATTGCCACTCTAACCCAATTTAAGAACTTTGTTCTGAAGAATCAAGGGAAAGACAGCAAGAGGTGATGACTTGTGAGGCTCATTCTTTACATAGGTCTAAAATGAGGAAGGAGTGTGACTTAGTTTCCTATGGCTGCTGTAATAAGCTGTCATAAAATTGGTGCCTTAAAACAATACAACTTAATTATCTTTTTTTTTAATTTATTTATACAAGCACTGGGTATAGTCAGAAGCATGGGAGGGTGAGAGAATTCACCAGAGCCAGAGCAAGGAACAGAACAGGCAGACTGACGAAATACACTGCTGAGGGGAGCAGCAGGTGGCAGGAGAGGAACGCTTGGCAGTGGCTGGGGATCAAACCAGCGCTGCAGAGACTGCAGGCAGCTTCGCAGCCCAGCGCTCAACCGCTGCGCCACCAGGGGAGGCCCACAACTTAGTTATTTTACAGTGCTGGATATCAGCAACCTAAAATAATTCTGTAACACTGTGTTACTTCTGGAGGCTCTTGGGGAGAATTTATTCCTTTGATTGTTCTAGCTTATTTCCCCTCTGTTCTACCCCTTTCCCAGCTCTCAGAGGCTACCCGAAGTCCCTGGTTCATAACCCACTTCACCCAGAGACTTGCTTTCACCATTACTTCTTCTTGTCTGACTCGAATCCCCTCAACTTCCTCTTACAAGAACCTTGGGGTTGATGTGGACCCACTTGAAAAATCCAAGATAATCTTCTTATCTCAAGATCTTTACTGAAGCTCATTGGAAAAGTCCCTTTTGCCATAATAGTCAACATCACATAAACTAAGTTCTGGGGTTTAAGAGTAGGACACCTTTGGGAGTCATCATTCAGCCTACATGAGATGTTTCAAGATTTTTAGCTTCCATTTGATAGGATAAATGGGGGTTCAGGGTGGAAGAGCTGGCCAGAAATTGAAAGTGGTCATTTAATGGTTATGTGCTTCACACTGCTGTAGTCAGAATGAAACCAAATCTAAGCAATGGGGAAAAATTATTGTACCTCAGTGCTCACAAAAGCACGATTCTCTTTCAAACCGTGTTCCCAAATACATCACTTAGGCTTAAATCTATCCTGAATGGAACTATGCAAACTAGGTAAATGATAACTTTAAATAGTAATAGCACAAAAAATGAAAGGGTGAATTGAGGAATTATTCAAGCCAAATGAAAGTGTGTGCTTGGTCAAAATAACTGACATCACTCTCGCCTCTATTTTCTGGGCCTTTGCAAGTTATTTTTCCTTCCATTTCTAAATTTCCTAGGTAATCTCATCAACTATTCTTTCCATGTTGTGTAGGTAGACAGGGTAGTGTCCAAGCTAGGATCTGAACTTACAGAAAAAGAAGTGTACATGGATGACAATATGTTAGGACTTTACAATTACCTGGAGAAACTTCTGCAGATTTCATATAACACTAAGAGTGCTATTCTTAGCAAAATTCACACTTGGTATGCTCAATTTCAATATAAACTCAATATTTGAGGAAAAGGAAATTAAATCAGCATTTGGGTGGTTGTTTTCTTTTTCTGATCCACACCAGACTGGTGTGTCTGGATCCTGTGATCAAGAAAGAATGTCATTATCCTGGTTTTTGTCTGTGACCTGTCAGAGCGGACGATTGGATTTGAACTGAAAGGCAGCACATATGCTTCTGAAATGCTTAATTGTAGCAACACAGAAACATTAAGTAAGCTTCACATTGAAAATGTTGGCAGTTCTCTTTCTAAGCCCTTCAGTGTTAAAACTGGGCAAAAATAGATGGTCGAGCAAAGGCTGTTGTTTCCCTGATGTTCTCAGAACCAGTTCCCAGTTCTTGGCTTAGCCTTGCTGCTGAGTTTGAACTGAGGCTGGTGAGCAGATGAATGGCATGCAGTCTCCCTCAATGAAGAACAAATGTAGGCTTTGCCTCTTCCTAGACCATTGCACTAGAGTCCTGTTGATCTGATTCTTTTGCTTTAAATGGAAAACCCTCCAGGGATGTTTTGTATACTCCAAAAAAGATCTCTGTATGATCAGATAATAGAATCTGTGTAAGTGTAATGAGAGGGAGGGAGAGACAGAGGGAGGGGTGGGCAGGGAGGGGGGAGAGAGAGAGAGAGAGGGAGAGAGAGAAGCATACTAATGCAGATTAGAAATTATTCAGTTGAGACTTTCATTTGCCGAAGCACATAATATAAAAATGTCACTCTTTTAACTGCTATTTTATTGTAATTTCTCCAAGGCTCCCCAAAATATTATTTTTAAAATAAAACCAGTTTAACTCTCAAGAAGTCAGCTTGAGAAATAAACTTAGTAGGTGTTTCCCCAAAATAATTGTCTACACTATTTATGTATTTTTGACTTCGTATACTTTGAAGGTAACGTTTGAAATAAGCAATAGTGGCTATGATTATCACTGATTTTATTTGGATAGTCAGGAAATAAATTGGCTTGAAAAAAGGTCTTTTTGAAAAAGAAGTAGAAGAAATAGAACATGTTTAGATAGTCCAACACAGTGACCCAAAGGAGTCAGTGGTGATGAGGTTGCTACTTTTTGTACTATGATAACCAAAGGAACTGTGCCATGAAATTACTTGCAGCCAAGAATGTTAATCTTAACATATCCAAATAAGTCAAGAATGTTAGTTCTTGGCATCTTCTTTCTTGTATTAGTACCCTCCAGAGAAATAGACCCAATAAGAGATGAGAGAGAGATTTATTAAAAGGAAGTAGCTAATATCATTGCAAAAGGTATCCAGACCCAAGATATGTGTCAGCAAGCTGGATAGTTGGGATTGCTGATACTGTAGTTAGAGTATGGGTCTGAAATCCTGAGAATCAGAGCTAATGGCATAGTTCCAATATGAAGATTGGTAGGGTTAAGCCTCAAGAAGATAGATTTTCAACTCAAGTCTAAAGGCAGGAAAAAAAGCTAATGTCCTAGCTCAAAGGCAAGCAGACAGGAGAAATTCCTCTTACTCGAGGGATGAGTAGATTTTTTTTTTTTGTTCTATTCAGGTCTTCAACTGATTGACTAAAGGCCACCCACGTTAGGTAAGGCAATCTGTTTTACTCATTCTGCTGATTCATATGTGTGTTAATCACATCCAGAAACACTCTCACAGACACACCCAGAGTATAGCTTGACCAAACATAAGGGTACCCATGGTCCAGTCCTGTTGGCACATAAAATTTATGATCAGGGCCTCCCTGGTGGCACAAGGGGTTAAGCACAGCACTATGAAGCAATCCATAGCCTCTGCAGCTGAGTTCAATCCCCGGCCAGGGAACTACCCACATGGTGCAGCAGACCTCTCCTGTCTCACCTGCTGCTCCCCTCAGCAGTGTATTTCAGTCAGTCTGCCTGTTCTGCTCCCCACTCTGTCTCTGGTGAATCCTCTCACCCCACACTCCACACCACTGGCCTGTAGCCCAGCTCTTGTATGCATAAATAAATCTTTAAAAAATTTAAAAATTAAATTAATGATCATATTTCCTGATAACCATCACTCATTCATTTATTATCCATCCATTTGCTCAGTCTATAATAAATTGACGAATTCTGGGAAACAGAAATGAATAAGGTGAGTCTCACTTACGGGATGACAACACAAAGAGAGCCACAGAATTGTCCCCCAGTTAACTGGTCAAAGTTATTTTTATAACAAACAAAACAAAAACTTCAAAAATCTCTGGAGAGGGCTCTAAGCATATACATCAAGTCAAGATACACTTATTCAAAAAAACTCCACTAAATTCAGTAAAAACAGTGAGAGTCTCTGACATCTGAGCCAACTCCACTGCCCCCTTCAATTTTTCTAGTTCAATGAGATGGGAAACTGTACTCCAGACAGCTATAGTTAAGAACACGAAACTCCATCTCCCACCATATCCAATTCTGTGCCCAGCTTCTTGTTGCTTAGTTTAAGAGTATAGCCAAGTGTGGCAGCTTCGTTCCTCCATCCAATTTTTACTTGTGGGGTGGAAACTCCACTTTGTGTACAATGCTGCATCTACCAGGTGCATGAACACCATGTACCAACTCATAGGTCAATGGATCTATGACAAGAAAAGCAAGCTGAAAAAACCTGAGAGAAGTACATATTGTCCTCACTTCCAGTCACAAAGATTTTAACTAAATGAAGAAGTAGACCATAAAGTAGAGGGCTCCAAATATCTTCCTGAAGCAACTGATTTCATTTGCAACAGTATGTAGACAACTTCAAGATGAAGGTCTCTCTCAAAATCAGTAGCATGACAAAAAACAGTTGGATGGAGATTGATAAATTTATCAGAAATAGAGTTAACTAGACCAATTGAATTGCTGGAGAGAATTAGTGAAATCATCCTGGAAATATGTTAGAATTTAGTGGAGTTTAACAGTTTGGGTGTGGCGAGGGAAAAAGATAGATATTCTGCCACTCAGCCAAAAACATTCATTCCAGGGGGCCTATGTGTTTGCCAAAGGCTAAGCCCTCTCAAGAACCACAGATTCTTCACATTGTGGGAAGAAGAGAATATACTACACTAAAATAATTCAGCATCATTAATCAATAGAAAGTCTGGAATTTGGGGGAGGGGTCAATGTATTATCTAAAATGTCAAGTTCCCAACAAGAAATTATGAGACATGTAAAGAAACAGGAAAATATAAACCACACTAGAATGCTAAGCAGGCAACAGGACTGCCTATGAGAGCAACAAGATGTTGAGTTTTATGAAGACTTCAAAGTAACCATTATAAATATATTCAAAGAACTAAATGAAGCCATATTTAAAGAAGTAAAGGAAGATTAAGATGACAATGTCACATCAAAAAACAGTAAAGAGATAGAAATGATAAAAAAGAGCTAAACAAAAGTGATGAAAGTTGAAAAGTATAATAACCAAAATTAAAAGTTAACTGGAGAGGCTCAACCGTAAATTTGAGCTGACAGAGGAGTTAGCACACAAATGGCCAATAAGCACAGCACAAGATGTTCACCATCCTTTATTATTACAGAAATGCCAACCACAACCACAATGAGCTATGGCTATTAGATAGAGTGGCTATTATTAAAAAGACAAGAAAAAACAGGTGTTGGAGTGAATGTAGAGACGGGAGCCCTTGCACACTGCTGGTAGCAATGTAAACTGGTGTAGCCATTATGGAAAACAGTATGGCAGTTTCTCAAAAAATTAAGAATAAAACTACCATGTGGTCTAGGTATCCCACTGCTTGGTATTAAAGAATCCAAAATTAACAATTTGAAGAGATGCATACACCCCATGTTCATCACAGCATTATTCACAATAATCAGAATTGGAAACAACCTATATGCCCATTGACAGATGACTCAGTAAAGATGTTATCATATAGGGTCTTCTTGGTGGGCAAAGGGTTAAGATGCAGCACTATGAAGCTATCAGCAGCCACTACAACATGAGTTCCATCCCCAGCCAGGGAGGTGACCCCCATGGCACGGCAGACCTCTCCTGTCTCACCCATAGCTCCCCTCAAGAGTGTTTTTCACTGTAATTGCCTGTTCTGTTTCCCGCTCTGTCTCTGGAGAATCCTCTCACCCCCGCATCTCTGGCCTGCACCCTAGCTCTTCTGTGCATAAATAAATAAATCTTTTAAAAAGGATGTTATCTCATATATATATCTTATATATATATATATATCTCATATATATATTCAGTGGAATATTACCCAGCTATTAAAAAAGATGAAACCCTGCCATTTGCAACAGTGTGGATGGAACTAGAGGATAGCATGCTTAGTGAAATAAGTCAGATGTGATAAGCAAAGCATATGAACAAACTAAATAAAATAAAAGCAAATTTTTAGTCCAAAAAGAACAAAATAGTTGCGACCAGAAAGGAAGGAAGAAGGGAGGTTGTGTGTCAATTGGGAAAAATGATCAATTGTGTGGTGATGGATGGAAACCAGAATAGTGGTGGTGAAAATATGTAGTCTATAGAGATTCTGATCTATGTCTGCACACCTGAAACCTATATAATGTTATAAACCAACATTACTTCACTTAAACAAAGGATCAAACATGAAGATAGCTCAATTGAGAGCATGCACTTCAAAGAATAGAGAAGAAAAGTGAATAGAGCATGGAAAAATGTCAGACACCACTTAGCAGACAACTATATATGCAATGGGAGAGAGAGGAAAGAAGAAAAAATACACAAAAATGTAGTGGTCCAAAATGCCTCAAATTTATTGAATAACATGAATCGATATATCCAGGGAAACTCAATGAACTCCAAATAGGTTGAATGCACACAGAATCAGACACATGAGAGTAAAAATCTGAAAGTTAAAGATGAGAATTTTTTTAAGGAAGCAAGACAAAAATGACTTCTCACTTACAGGGGAACCTCAATAAGATTAATGAATAAAACTTTTCATCAGAAAAAAAACAGAGACCAGAAAGCAGAGATATATAAGATATTCAAAATGCTCCAAGATAACTATCAACTAAGAATCATATATCTGGCAAAAATAACCTTTTAAAAAATAATTTGAATTAAAAAATTCCCAGATAATCAAAAAGAGAGAATTTTATGCTAGAATACAGAATATTAGAGGAGGTTTTGTATTTATTAAACAATAAAGGAAAAAATATTAAAGGACATTGTTTATTTTTTTTATTTTTTGCATTTTTAAAAATTTTATATATTTACATCATTTTTTCATTTTTATATAATGTATGCATTTTCATCTTGGTTATAGTCCCCATATAATTCCCACCCCCCTTGTTTTGATTCTACTCCCTTCTCCCCACCCTGTAGTTTGTCTCTGGTTTATAGTTGCTTATTGATTTTGATTTTTACTTTATTATAATTAGTCTTTTTCCTGGTCCCTTATTTACATTTTCTAAATTCCTGCCATGAGAGAGACACCCCAACTGATGAGGAGAAAATTTTTGCACACAACACTAATGATAAAGGACTGATCACAAAAATCTATGAAGAGCAGACAAGACTCAACAAAAACAAAGTAAATAACCCAGTCAAAAAATGGTCAAAGAGCTAAAAAGAAACTTCTCCAAAGAGGAAATGCAAATGGCCAACAGGCATATGAAAAAATGTTCAGCATCACTTGTAATCAGGGAAATGCAAATCAAAACTACAATGAGATACCATCTTACACCAGTGAGAATGGCACGTATTAAAGGACATTGTTTAGACTGAAAGCAAGTAACCCCAGCTAGTAACTTGAACCCACAGAAATAAAAGCTATGTTGCCCTAGGGCTTGCTATATACATCTTAACTTATCAGCATTAGTTTCATATTTTTTCGAGTTACAAAATTCTTATTTATACAAGCACTGATACAGTCAGAAGCGCGGGAGGGTGAGAGAATTCACGAGAGCCAGAGCAGGGAACAGAACAGGCAGACTGACAAGAAATACACTGCTGAGGGGAGCAGTGGGCGGCAGGAGAGGTCTGCGCGCCATTTGGGACCCTTGCAGGTGGCCAGGGATCGAACCAGAGCTGCAGAGGCTGCAGGCAGCTTCGCAGCCCAGTGCTCAACCACTGCACCACCAGGGGAGGCCCTACCTTCCCTCTTTTTGATATTACTACTATACTATTACACACATAAATGTCACAAACCCAGCAATACATTGTTATAATGATCATTTGATATAATTTTATGTCATCTAAAGCAGTTAAGAAAATAGAGGAGAGCAATTATAGTTTTAACTTTTAAAAATATTAGCCTTCTGGTTTAGTGTTTCTGATTTTCTTCGTTTGTTCTTGTAGACTCAAATTACCTTCTGGAATCATTTCTTTAGCCCAATACAATTTTGCTCTAACTCACTTCCTTTGCACATTCTTGGCAAACAAACATTTTTATATATCATAGGACCAACAATACACTATATACTTATTGCTTCATAAAATTTCTTTTTAAATCAGTAGACAGAAGGAAAGAAAACTGCATTTATACTATATTTTATAATTATATAGTTATATTTACAGGTGCTGTGTCTTTATTTGTGCATATTCACTGCTGAATTCTACAAATATCAAAAACATCTTAATACTAATTCTTCATGAACACTCCCAAAAGATAAGAGGAAGTAACCCTTTTCAATTCATTCTATGAGGACAGTGTTGCCCTGATTCCAAAACTAGACAAAAACATCACAAGCAAAAAAAGTTGCAGAACAATACTTCTCATAAGTATGGTCTCAAAAATTCTCAACCAAATACTGGCAATTAGAATGCAATAACATGTAAAAAAAGAACTGTGTACCCCAACTAAGGTGGAGTTATCCCATTAATGCAGTGCACTGTATTAATAAATGAAAACCACATGCTCATCTTAATAGATATAGGAAAAATATTGGACAAAATCCAACATCTTTTCATGATAAAAACATTCAACACAACTTCTGGTTGAACAAACTGAGAAATCAGTAACTTATTTTTTTTTTAAAAAAGATTTATTTATTTATGCATACAAGAACTGAGGTACAGACCAGAGGTGTGGGGGGTGACAGGATTCACCAGAGGCAGAATGGAGGACACAATAGGCAGACTGACTGAAATACACTGTTGAGGGGAGCAGCAGGTGAGACAAGAGAGGTCTGCTGCGCCACGTGGGTGGCTCCCTGCCTGGCTGGGGATCAAATTCGTGTTGCAGAGGCTGCAGATTGCTTCATAGTGCTGTGCTCAACCCCTTGTGCCACCAGGGAGGCCTGAAATCAATAACTCTTCTTAGAGTTGTCAGAGAAGCACAGTCACAGGAAAAACCACTGTTTCCGCACCCCCCACTGGAGAAACATAGAGGTGGGTCAGAGCATCAAAGCTTACCAAGCAGAAACCTCTGCAGGAATCAGTATCAGAGTAAGAAAAGCTAAACTATAATTGATGAACTGTTGGAGGCTCAGTATGGTCAAGTCTAAGAGATTGAAAACCTCCAAGGGAGGGGGTTTAATCACAGGCAGGCCACTAACTTTTGTGAGTTTTGCCAGTGAGTTCTATTTGGTTCTTACTGTGAATATTGAGGGGAAAACCACTTGTGTTTTGGCAGGGTGTAAAGAAAAAAATTATTTGGAAATATGCAGGCGCATTCTGTTCTTTTCAACAAAGCCTGCACCCATAGCAAACAATTTTACCATATCCTAATGTGTTGGGACTTTATTGAATCTAACCAAACTGGGATTGTGAAATACCCAACTCCAGCTCTCTCTAGCCTTTCACATGAGGGAAAGGAAATACATTACTTCAGCCAATGTTAGTCATCCTTCCCATCTATGAGAGAGGGGGAAACTGAGACAAGCTTGTGAAATTCATAGCCTAAGTCTGTGAGCACTGGTTACCAAAAGTCTTAGATATAAAGATAGGACTAAAGAATGCTTCCCACACTCCATATCTTACCACCACATCATTAAAGACCTACTTACTAGATTTCCTTTAACCCCATGCATCACATCTGACTTTCAACAGAAAAGATGACAAAGCATGCCAAAAGGCAAAGGGAAAAAAAAAATCTCACATAGTCTGAAGAAATAGAAGAGCAAGCATCAGAACCATATTCAGATATGGAAAGGGTGTTGGAATTATCAGGCTGGGAATTAAAAGCAACTCTTATTAATATGCTAAAGGCTCAAATGGAAAAAGTAGAGGATGTGCAAGAACAGATGAGTCATGTTAGTATTGAACATTCTAAAAAAGAATCAAAAAGAAATGCTAGATATCGAGAACAACCACAGAAATAAAAATGAATGCATTCTGATCCTGCAGAAGTTGAGGACAGACTCTCTAAATTTGAGGATATGTTGAAGGAAAACGTCTAAAACTGGAAAGCAAAGGGAAAAAAAGAACAGAATACCTAAGAATTCTGGTACAGTGCAAAACATGTCACATATGTATAATGGAAATACCACAAGGAAAAATAAGTAAGAACAGAAGAAATATATGTCTTATATTTTGTGACTGAGCATTTCTCCCAAATTAGTATCGTACACTAAACCACAGATCCAAGCAGTACAGGATAAATATCAAAAATGCCACATGTAGGTATATCATATTCAAAATGCAGGAAATCAAAATGGCAGAAAGAATCATGAAAAAGAGTGAGCGAGGAAAACCACTTTCCCTGTAGGGGAGCAGATATGAGAATTACATCCAATTTCATTTCAGAAACCATGCTAGTAAAAAAAGAGTGGGCTGCAATATTTAAAATATTGAGAGGAAAATTCCCACAAGCCCAGAATTTTTATCCTGAAAAATAACCCTTTGGGGTGAAGGAAAAATAAAAGATTTTTTCATAAAAACATGAGGAAATTTGTTGCTTTGAAAGAAAATTTAAAAGAAGTCCTTGTATTATGGTCAAAAATGCATATCTGGGGCCTCCCCAGTGGCACAGCAGTTGAGTACTGTGTTGTGAAGCTGTCCGAAGCCTCTTCAGTGCCAGTTCGATTCCTGGCCGGCCAGGGAGAACCCCACATGGCGCAGCAGACCTCTCCTGCCTCACCTGCTGCCCCCCCTCAGCAGTGTCTTCGGTCCATCTGCCTGCTCTGTTCCCCACTCTGGCACTGGTGAATTCTCTCACCTTCCCGCGCTTCTTACCTGTACCCCAGTTCTTGTATAAAAATAAATAAATAAATCTTTTAAAAAATGCATATTTGCATAGAAAAGGAAGAGCAACAGGGAAGAACTATGCAAAGTAAATAAGTTTTATCTTTCCAGTTTTATCTGTCTTATTCTGAACTGATCTAAAAATAAGAAAGCTTTTTCAAAATAATAACAACAACTGTGAATTTGATAATTATACCTTCTATATTAGTGAAATGAATGGCAGCAATGTTATCTGGGATGCGGGAGGAATTAGGAATATTTTGTTATAATAAAGCATTTGTAACATTCATGAAACAAGTTAGTGTTATTGAAAATGAACTCAATAGTTGTAGGTGTATATTGCTGATTCTAGGTAACCAAGCAAAAGTTTTTTTTTAAAGAAATGGAGTTGATATGTTAGAAGGGAAAGAAATTAAATGGCATAAAATGCTCAATAAAAATCACAGAAGTAAAAAAAATCACAAAAGACAGAGAGATAAATAGAAGAACAAGTAGAGGAAAAAGGATAAAAAAGAGAAAACAGTAATAAATATGTTAGCTATTGATCCAACTATCAATAATCAGTTTAAACGTCAGTGGACTAAAAATATGAATTAAAAGACAATTTGGATCAAAAGACAAAACCCAACTCTATGTAGCCAACAATAAATCCACGTTAAAAATAAAAGCCTATAAATTAAAAGTAAAGGGATGGAGAAAGTTACACCAGGCTAACATTAATCACAGAAAGCTGTAATAGCTTATTAATTTCAGACAGAGCAGACTTCAGAGGAAGGAAAATTATCAGGGACAAAGAAAAGTATTACATAATGATAAAAGAGCCAGTTTCTAAAAAGACATATCTTAATGTACATACTTAATAAGTATGTTTATTACAATAGAACATCAAAACACAAGAGGCAGAAACTGATAGAACTGAAAGAAAAAGATGAATCCATCACTGCAGTTGGAGACTTCAACACCCCTCTATCATAAATGGGCAGGTCTAGCAGACAGAAAATAAGTCAGGACATAGCTGAACTCCACTCAGCAACACCATCAATAAACTGGATATAATTGATATCTACAAATGGTGTCATCCACATTCTCGAGCTCACATGGAACATTCACCGAGGTAGAACTATATTATGGGCCATAAAACACGTCTTATCACATTTAATTGAATAGAACTCCTGCAATAGATGCTCTCAGACCACAGTGGGATTAAATCAGAAATAAATAATGGAAATTTTCTGGGAAAACATTCAACAAATAAAGTCGGGAACTTCTTCAATCTGATAAAGGTTGGCTGTGAAAAACCCACAGTGACAAAAGGAGAGATGCTTCTGCTTCCTGAGATCAAGAACAAGTCACTTGGCATTTTTATTCTGGAGGGTCTACCTAGGATAATTAGGCAAGAAAAGGAAATATAAGACATCTGGGTGGAAAAGAAAAAAAAAAAATCAAACTATCTCTATTTGCAGATGACATGACCTTGTATATACCTGGAGTTCACTAAAAAGCTATCAGAACCTATAAACAAGTTTGGCAAGGTTGTAAGGTACAAGATCAACATATAAAACTTAATTGTATTTTATATATTTGCAATGTCCAATCTGAAAATGAAATGAGAAATAAGTGCACTTTACAATAGCATATAAACAAATTACTCTGGAAAAATTTTAACAAAAAAGTGCAAAATTTTTTTGGTAAAGATTTATTTATTTATACAAGCACTGGGGTACAGGCCAGAGGCATAGGAGGGTGACAGAATTCACCAGAGACAGAGCGGGGAACAGAACAGGCAGACAGACTGAAAACATTGCTGAGGGGAGCAGCGGGCGAGACAGGAGAGGTCTGCTGCACCACATGTGTATTTCCCTGGAAGGCCGGGAATCGAACCAGCGCTGCAGAGGCTGCGGACAGCTTCACAGCACTGCTCTCAACCCCCTGCACCACCGGGGAGGCCCAAAAGTGAAAAATTTATACTTTGAAAATTATAAAGCATAGTTGAATGAAATTATGGAGACAACCTAAACAGAAGTAGAAAATGCCCCATGTTCTTGAACAAGACATACATAATTATAATGGCTGTACTCCCCAAATTGATTTACAATATTCAATACAATCTTTACTAGAATCCTAGATGGTTTCTATGTAGAAATTGACAAATTGATTCCAAAATTCTTATGGAATTGCAAGTGACCCAAAATAGCCAAAACAATTTTGAGAACGAACAGTTAGAGGACTCACACTTCCTGATTGCAAAACTTACTACAAAGAGGCAGTAACGAAGACAGAGTGGTACTGGCATAAGGACAGACATATGGATCCATGGAATAGAATTAAGAGTACATAATTAAACCTTCATGCTTATGGTCATTTGACTTTCAACAGGAGTGCCAAAGAGGAAAGAATACTTTTTTCAACAAGTGGGGCTGGGAAACTGGATATTAACATGTAACAGAACAAAGTCACACCCCTACCTCATACCAAATAGAAAGATTAACTCAAAATGGATCAAAAACTTATCTGTAAGTGCTAAAAATATAAATAAAAATTAGAAGAAAACATTGATAAACTTCAGGACTTGGATTTAGCACTAGAATCTTAGATATAAGACTAAGTCTAAGCAACCCAATAAATAAATTGTATTTCTTAAAAATTCAAGATATGCTTCCTAGGACACAATCAGGAAACTAAAAGTACAGCTTACAGAATGGGAGAAAATATTTGCAATTTATTTATCTCCTAAGGGACTTTTATCTAGAAATTTTAAAGAACTCTTACAATTCAATAATAAAATGCCAAAAATGGGCAAAGTAACTGAATAGGCATTTTTCCAAAAAAGATAGAAAATGTCCAGCAGCTCATGAAAAGATTCTTGACACCATTCCTCATCAGAAAAATGCAAATCAAAACCACAATGAAATTTCCCGTTCATACTCACTAAGATGGTTAGAATCCAACAGTCAGGCTAACAAGTAGAAGCAAAGATGTGGAGAAAATAGAATTCTCATACACCGTTGTTGATCTGGCCACTTTGAAAAATCTTGCAGATCTTCAAATGGCTACACACAGTTAACTATATGACCTGGCATTTCTACTTCTTGGTAGAAATACCAAGGAGTAATATCAAGAAGACTCTCTTGGGTAGAAATACCAAGAGAATTGAAGACATACATCACCATAAAGCTTGTATGCAAATATACATAGCAGCATTATACAGAATAACAAAAAAATAGAAACCACCTGTCTATTAACTTTTGAGTGGATTAACAATACACACTATATCTTGTTAGTACAGGGCTCACCAGCAGAGGGACCTGGGGTAGTGGTTGCCTCCGCTCAAGCATGATTCGGCAAAAGCTGATACAATAATAACCGGCTGTTATAAGATGCACGTAAAGCGCATGTGCAGACTTTCCTATATATATCCCTGCCCCTCGGCAATAAAGAGAGTTCCTGCTTCCAGCCAAGTGAGTGGACGCATCTTTCATCTCCAGCCCCTCCACCGTGTTCCTGAACCCCATCAGCCTGCAGGACGGACCGACAAAATCTATATATTGGAATATTACTTAGCAACAAAAAGGAAAGAAAGCCAGCTACATGCTATGTTGAGGCTGAAACTTCAAAACATTATGGCAGGTGGAAGAAACAGCTCACAGTAATGTTTTGTCCTGTTTATGTGAAATTTCCACAGTGGAAAAACCTACAGAGAGAAGGCATTTTAGTGGTTCTTCGAGCTGGAGGGGCAGAATGGAATTATAGGGGCAATGATAGCTAAAGAGTGGGGGGTTTCTTTTTGAGGTCAACAACATGTTCTAAATTTGATGGTGGTGATGGTTGCATATATCAGCATATCTGCCAAAAATATTTGTTATGTTATAAATAAGTACAGGATGCTCTGGGAGCTAATGAGAAAGTTAGGAAAAAGCTTTGTGGAGGAGGTGATGCTTGACTTGAGCTGGATCCTAAAATGTAGGTAGAAATTGGCCTGCTGAAAAGAGAGAGAGAGAGAGAATAGGAAATGTAAAAGGAAAAAAAAGGAGGGTGTCAAAAGCAGAGAGAACACATGAGCACAGATTGGGGCAATGTGGTAGTAATAGCAGTTTGGGTTTCCGAGCATGCGAGAGTGGGCCTGCTGAGTTTGGTGTGAGGCACATGGACTACCTCCCTATAGGCTGGTGGCATGCTGAACACCACACACCCTGCACATTTTATCCTTACATAACATTTAAGTGTGTCTAACCAAACTGTGATGGCAATACTTGTAGGAGAAATATTGAACTGAGAAGCCATGCCATGCAGCATAGCAGAGAGCTTGGATAAACGGCTGATGTAGTGCCAGCAGGCACAGGGCAGGTTCTCTATCAATTCCGGCAGAAGCGTATGAGGAGTCCTTGAGCCCTCAGCGGCCTCTTTACAGGCTTTTAAAAAATATTTATTTTAATTACTTATGCAGACAAGAACTGGGGTGTATGCCAGAAGTTGGGGGGGGCGTTGGTGAGAGGATTCACCAAAGACAGAGTGGGGAGCAGAATAGGTGTAGCTACTGAAATACACTGCTGAGGGGAGCAGCAAGCAAGACAGGAGAGGTCTGCTGTGCCATGTGGGTAGCTCCCTGGATGGGGATTGAACTCATGCTACAGTGGCTGGCAATAGCTTGATAGCACTGAGACTTAACTCCTTGCGCCATCAGGGAGGCCGACTTTTTATAGGCTTTAATGTTCTTTCTATGCCAATTGTTGTGGGGCAAGCCCTCAGGCTGGCAAGGCAGGGAGACCAGGGGGCTGGGAGGCTGGCAGGCCTCTGGTGTTGCCTGGTGGTCCTGCCTCTCTGTGGTATTGGTCTTCTTGTAGGTGTTCCTGTTTGACGGGCCCTTATATCGTCAGCCTCCAGGCTCAGGTGTGCACTCACATATGTCCACACATACTCAAGGTGCCCACCATCAGGCATGCATGTCCTAAGCCCACGCTCACAAGCCCCTTCTGCATTCAAGGCCGCAGGTTATCACTCGGAGGCCAGGGGCATAAAAGCTTGACCAATTCACTTGCCCTACAGCTGCAATGAGACTTAAAAGGTATAGCAGAATATCCAGCTGGTACCCCCAAAATTGCACATTTATTGAAACGTGCAAAATATTCCTGAGTCTATCAGAGAACCTGGCCAGAGAGGAAACAAACCTTTTCAAACAAGAGCAATGGTGAAGGACATTCAGAGAAGAGAGCAGTAACTTCAGGTATTTGTAGAAGTTGTAAGACGCTATTGCTGTGGTTCTGTAGTAATTATTCCTGACTGGTTTATGTTTTTTAATGTCCTTTAAATGTGCTTCCAAAAAGCAGTATTTTAAAATAAATTTTGAAACGCATAAGGGCTGAGAATGCTGCTTTCAGTTATGGGGTTTATTAGAATAATTTAAAGCTAACTGCGGCAATAGATAAAATGCCTATATCTCAAAGCGTGAATACAATTAAGGGTTGTTTCTTGCTTACAAAAAAAAAATCTGATATAATTTCCTCTTGAAGCTATGTCATCTGGAGGACGTAGTCCCCAAAGAGAGGGACAGAAGGGACATCCAGCTCTTAATGGCCTTTGCCCCAAAGACTCACCTGTCACTGCTGTTCTCTGTCCATTGGTCAGAACTAGTCGTGTGACCCCACACCAAGCTCAAAGGAACCTGGGAAAACCGGGGCACACAGGGAGGGTTCAGTGAGCATTAACTATCCCTGCTACATGGGGGTAATGAAAAGTACGGATCTATAGGCTGGGAGGCCTCAGCTTGGGGTTGGCAGTGAGTCAGTAATGATGGGGGAGGTGGTGGGGTGAGAAAGAAACCCAAAGGTGTGAGAGGAAGCAAGAAAAGTCAAGACAGCTGGCTGGCTATTCTAGCCTGAAATATCCTTCTTGAGAATCATCCAAGCCATTCAATTTCTCCTATTTCCTTCTGGAAATCCCTTTGAGTCTATGGGACAGCAGAGAGAGTGGTGAAGAGGAAACATATGAAAGGATAGATATTTTCTGTTTGTCAAAGGTCCAGTGGAGGAGATAGAAACTCTTAATGAAATGAAGGTAGAATTCACTCACCCAGAGTCCTGCTTCTCACTCTTGCAAAAAATTGAACCAATAAATTCACTCTATTCGTTGTGTGTGTAATCCTTTCTCCCCCTCAATTCACTGTGATTTTCCAGAAGAGAAAGGTTTCTGCAGAGACTCGTACAGAAGTGTTGAGTGGCCATGGTACTCTTAACAATGGCTACGGGATGACTTTATAAAGAAAGCAGCCCATACCATCCTCCTACTTTTCTCCGTGCCTCTCAAAGGACAATGATCAAAACTGGCAATGACAACAGCACTGCAGAGCCAGGCTAGAAAAGAAGTAAATGATAGCAATTGCTGCCAATTCTCCCTCCTTTCAGAGCACAGTTGCCTCTAATAATTCAACCAGATTCAAATGGTCTTCACGCCATCTTCTGTACCAAACCAGTGCCTTAGGCTTAATAAATAGCCAATGGTGTCTTTCCAGTAGCTTCGATAAGACCAAAGTGAATGAAGGGGTTTATCTTCTTGATCAGTAACGAATAGATATAACATGTGGTGTATTTTCCTTGAGACTTACTGAAATCTCTTTGAAAGCTTTAAAACAACACTGCAGCCACATGAATGGAGTTTTTAGCTAGAATTCAGAACAATTATTTTTCTAACCAATGGATTAAACGAAAAGCTGTCAGGATTGATGAGTGAGTATATGGTCTACTGGACCGTTTTTTGCAACTGGGACACGTACTTTCTAAATTCCAGTCTGAAGAAAGCAGCTCTCTATTTCTGGCTCTGCTTCCCCCATAAGGCTGTGTGTGTCTCAAGAAAAAGGATATGTCATATGCAACATTGCCTCTCTAAGATTTGAAACCGTTAGAAGCAGAGTTGAGAGTAGGGTGACAGAACAGATTACACCTTGGATCTGGGGCGGTCAGATGCACAATAAATTCAGAAACCTCAGTCAGAAATGAGATACAGACCTATGTTCCAGGAAATTAAAATATTGTCAAGACTACCACACAAATCATAAAATAGTAACAGGAAAGTATGCCTATATACTTCATAACTCTTTATTAAAATGTAGAAAAAATTCAGAGATGTTATGGGCTGGAGTGATTGAGGAACGTTAGATGGGTCTTATGAAATTTAACTAGAACATGGGTAGCACCAGGCGGAAGAAGGATAATACACCAGGTGAAGTGTTAGCACCAGCGGAGTAACAGACACTGTGATGGAAATCCACACAAAGAATGTAGGGAAACGAGGGAGAATGAGAAGTGGGTTGGAGGAATAATGCTGGACCCAACCATGGAAGGCCTTTGGAGTATATTACAAAACACAAGAACTGCATGAGGCTTATACAATATGGAAATTATAGGACTAAAACTAAGTATAAAAAGTCTTTGAAGAAGGGGAGGAGCAAAGTGTTGGCTCTTTGTCTACATCTCTAGAACATTCAACAACTATTTTTTAACTTCCTAGTTATTATCTCACGAAGGAAACTGCGCACATCATGCTATTTGTCAACTTCATTTCATTGCTAAAATAAGCCTGTTTGCATGGAAGGCCCTTCTTCATACACACATACACATGTGCATGTGTGCGTGCATGCACATGCACACACACACAAACACACACACACACTGGAATATTACTCAGTGGTCAAAAATGATAAACTCATGCCATTTATGGCAATATAGATGGAACTGTAAGAGATAATGGTAAGTGAATTCAGTTAGAAGTAGAACTAGAAGTAGAACAATAAATACCAGATGATGTCACTAATATGTGGAATATGGAGTAGTCAAACTTAGGGACAGATAAAAAAACAAACTAATCCCTGAAAGCTTACTGCAGAATGAAGCACCCAGAGGGGGAAGTGGTAGGGAAGGGGAAAGAGTAAACAGGGAAGGAAGCACAATGGACAAAGGTGGTGGACTGTAGGTGATTTGGTGGTAGGTACACCACCGATATATGATGGGTAATATTACCTCAATTACAAATAAGTAAACAAATAACACACTTCTAAAAAAATAAACCAGTGTTTACCAAAAAAAAGGACTCTTCTCATTCATTCAGTTGTTAATTCAATACACAGTTTTCTGACTATTGAACATCAAAAACTCTATAAAGGTTAAGTATACAACACTGAGCCTTACCTTCATAGGACTTACCTTTTCATTCAAGGAGCTTCATGAAGAGAAAGTAAATCAACAAACAAATTGATGGCAGTTGTGTTAGAAGTGCCCCAAAGAAGATGAGTAGGGTGATGTAGGACTGTGTAGTAAAGTTCACAGGTCTTCCAATGTCTCTTTCTTCTTTTTCCCACACACATAACTAGATCACATTTCTCAGCTGCCCGATACATTCAGGTAATGCCATTCTAGTCAATGGAACATGAGCCAATATTGAAGGTGGTGGTGGCTTCCAAGAGGATATAATAGCTGAACTTTTTCTGGCCATACCTGATGATATGTGCCATATGTGATTTGTACCTTATCTGGGTCAAGATTGTCAAGACATGGAAACATCTCCAGTCTGCCTGGTAGATGTAGCAATAATAAGGTCTAAGGGAAGACAGGGCTCTACAACAGATCCCTGCATCCAGAGAACCTAACTACCCCAAAACACAGAGCACTTTTGCCAGAGTAAGCAGGAAAGTAGTTGGTGCTGGATGTGAATAAAGAATGAGAAGGAACCAGTCAACCCAAGTGCGGGAGAATTCCTAGCGGAAGCCACATAAGAGAAAATGTGTCTGGGCTCAGAAAGAGCATAGCCTGTGAAAAGAACAACAGCAAACAAACCCATGTTGCTACAGCATAAAAAATAAAGGAAGAGCAGAATTAGATGAGGTCGAAGTAAAAAGAAGCCAGATCAGTTGTAGCCACTCATGATCACGGTCGCCCACTGGGACTCCACCAGCACAGTTCAATGGCCAGATCTGGAGCGCCCATAATAACTGAGTCTGAATCTATCACTGCCCTTTTATCATCTTATGATTATATATACACCATTTATGATTATATATTATATTCATATTATAAATATAATGTGCTGGTTATCATCTCCAGACAAGGAATTCTCTGAAAAAGTAATTCATTCATCTCTGTATCTCCAGCATGCATGTCAACATGTCTCTGGTGGAAATAGATAAAATTAATGGTAGCACAGTTCCTGTGATAATAGTTGGCACCGGTGAGATGCTGGTTGTATTGGGAGCAAAGAAGGATTCTAAGAGAACGCATTTCCATAAACATCACAATTTTTACTAGTGTGCCTTGATCTTGACCTTTCAAGAAGTCCTTTCTTCCTCTCATCCACACTTCCTTCTGATTCTTTCTAAGAAAGACCCATATCTAACCAAGATTTCCTTCACTTAACAGGTTGTTGGGAACCTTCATCAAAGAGAAGGTTTCCCCTTCAATGAAAATGTCTCGAAACAGTGAAAAGACACAGTTTGAAGCTGTAGGTCCCCTGCCAATACAACGACCCAGATAGCAATAAAAGTCTTATCACCCCCTCTCCATTTTCTTCTCACTGCAGTGGTTTCTAGGAAGTTTTGAACTGAAGGAGCTAATTTAATTCTTTGCAATTGGAAAATGCCAGCCCCTCCTTCAGATGTCTTCCCAGGGAAGTGAAGATGTAATTTTATTCACTTTAATGATGTCAGGAGGTCACGTTTTCCTCAGCTTTCTCAGGCACACTTCCCTCCATTATTTCATATCCTTCTCCCTTCCCCTGTACATTCTGGAAAATTCACCTTCCCCTCGCTGCTCTCAAAAAGTGAAACTACTCAGCAACAACACTCCATATATTAATTTTGGGGTGGGGTGGGGTGGGGTGGGGGTTGGAGGACAGAGTGCTGCTATGGTGTGGAAAAGGAAACTATATCCTTTAGCAAAGAGGTTTATTTTTTTAATCTTTCAAATCTAGATATGTATGTGTGTGTGTATATATATATATATACATACACACACATATATATATACACATATATATACACACACACATATATACAGTCCCTAGTGCTCTTCCCTCTCCTGTTTGATCCCTCTTCCTCTCCCTCCCCTGCAGAATGTCTCTGATTTATAGCTGCCTGTTAATTTTGTTTATTTATTTATTATTATTTTTTCCCTGATCCCTTATTTGTTTCCCCTATATACCTCCTATAAGTGAAACCATTTGATATTTTTCTTTATCCTTCTGACTTATTTCACTGAGCATTATACCCTTCCTGCTCCTTCCATGTTGCTGGGAATGGCATGAGTTTATCTTTTTTGATTTATTCTTTAGCAAAGTGGTTTTCAAATATTTCTACTGAATCATCCCATAATGGCTAAGGAACGAGAAAAAATATATCTTAGTGTCTGGGGTCAGAACTGAAAAGAGAAGTAGGCAGGAAAATTTTTTACTTTATTTGTAAATTGCTACAAAAACTTTGTACAGATATGCACGCTTCCACATTTGTATTAAAATTAAAATATTCTGCTTACCAATTCTTTGAATAAAATTGAAAAGACAAACCTCATGAAGTTTACCTGGTATGAACATCTCCCAAGATGATCCCCAGGGCTTCTATTCTTGCAAATTCCGAACTGTCATGTGTAGAGTTGAGGCTACCTGTCATAAGTTTCAATGAGGCTGCTCTCTTCTGTCAAAGAGTAAATTCCCAGTAACAATCTTGACATCTGAAAATCTGTAGGGAAAATGCAGGGCATAGGAAAGGACAAAATTTAACACTATATCACTGTTATGACCATCAATAGTTATGAAAAAATTTACATATGTTTTATAATTTATTCCTTTTGGTCAGTAAGGGATGAGGGCTGAGCATTTGAAAACATTAGCAGAGGCTGTTCATGGTGACTATTAGCTCATTAAGTTCTAGTTTCTCATAGGCCTTATTCATTTCTTGTATCCTAATGCCTTTTAATTTTCTCTTTGTTATCCTCAGAACCCCAGAATTAAACATTCTTTTCTTGCCTTATATTTCTGGGTGTGACAAATCACAAGATGTTGTAGCTTTGAATGTTGATTTTTTTTTTTATAACTAAAATGCACTTTATTTTTCTATTCCAGCAAATTGTCATTTTCATTGCAAAGAATATTATTCAAGGAATATTTTTGTTGTCTGGTCAATGCACTAAGGAAGCAAAAATCTTACGGAGGAAGGACTGTACACTACAGATAAGTATGTTATAATTTCCTTTTTTCCTTTTGCCTTGATGTTCCTTACAATATTTTTACCTGAAGATCTGCCAGAAGAAACAATGACCATTAATTTCTATGAAAAAATTTTTGAATATTCCAGATCCAAAAATTAACTTACCAAATCATACCAAACAACATATAACATATAAAATAATATTAATATATAGTAAAAGCATTAGTGATATGATAAATGCACGGCCTGGATAAAGTAGTTTCCAAAGACAGAGAATGCTGCCCGAGCTACCTCTACCTCTAAAATGTCTGCTGCAAAACCAACACTGGGCAATAATTTTACTTTCTGTTTTTTGTCATAAAAGCTAAAATCCTCTTCGGATTTCTTCTGGTTGGCAAAAGTAGGTATTAATGTATGTCTTTTGTAAAAGCCAAGTGATATAACTCAAGTTTTCATAAAGTATCACATTGGGCCTCCCTGGTGGCTCAGGCGGTTGAGCACAGCGCTGTGAAGCTGTCCACAGCCTCTGCTGTGCCGGTTCAATCCCCGCCAACCACGGAGCAACCCACATGGCGAGGCAGACCGCTCCTGGCTCGCCCGCTGCTCCCCTCAGCAGTGTATTTCAGTCAGTCTGCCTGTTCTGTTTCCCGATCTATCTCTGGTGAATCCTCTCACCCTCCTGCACATCTGGCCTGTACCCTGGTTCTTGTATAAATAAATATTTAAAAAAAAAGTATCACATCAATTTTATCTTGACTCCCTCCATTCAATTACTTTCTACTTTGTTTCCACTTTATGTATGGGAAGACCTAACCTCTTATAGGTTATAGACCTTTAGTGAGCCAGAGAACTCAATTTTGGTCCAATGTCTTATCCACTAGGAAGGTTTCCAAAGTTGCTGACAGAACCCCAATGTTTCAGATGACTTTCTTTGGAGTTTCTTAGCAATAGTATCCAGTTTTGGTTGATGTTTATGTTTTTGCACAGTCTAATCACACTGAAATCAGGCAATATATTTTTGATGAACTCAAGAGTATAAATCACTCAGTACCAGAAAACATTAACTTTGTCATATTGTCACAAAGCTATAGTAATATCATCCAGAAAAGCCATCAGAATCCAGAAATCCCAGTTTTAAGTTGGAGCAAATTACAGGCCCCAGAAGTATCCTAGCTCTCAGGTTCTCTGATAGAGGGGAGAGGGTTTTTTTAAAGATTTATTTTTATTTACTTACTTATTTATACAAACACTGGGTACAGTCAGAAGTGCGGGAGGGTGAGAGGATTCACCAGAGCCAGAGCGGGGAGCAGAGCAGGCAGAGGGACCGAAGTACACTGCTGAGGGGAGCAGCGGGCAGCAGGAGAGAGTCATGCAGGACCCTCCTCTGGTGGCTGGGGAGCAGCCGGGGATCGAACCGGCACTGCAGAGGCTGCGGGCAGCTTCGCAACCCAGCGCTCAACCACTGTGACACCGGGGAGGCCCCCTATGTAAATCATCTTTCTCCCTGATTTTCTCTTTCCAAACCAAGCAGTCCTGATGGTTTTAGTCTGGCTCAAACAGAATCAACTCAGTGCCCGCCCATTCTCTTAATTATTGGCCAGGTTAGTTGCCCTGGACATGGTGAAACCACCACAGGCTCCAGACGCCATGACAACAGAAAGCCTTTGTCCATACGCCTTCTCATACATAAATACATAAATGCTTTCTCCAATACTGATGAATTTGATCAAATTGTTTAAAGAAATGGTAGAGCTGGAAAGGAGCCTCAGGGGATATAAAGCAAAATCCCTAATTCTATTACAATGTAAAAAATCAAAATCAACGAGCAACTGTAAACCAGAGACTCATGGGGGCAGGGTGGGGGGCAGGGCAAGGAAGGATTAGGGTCAAAATAAGGGGGGGGTGCAATAGTATGGGGAATATAACCAAAATGAAAATGTATACATTGTGCAAAGATGAAAAATGATGTAAGAATTATATAAAATATTTTTTAAAAATCCCTCATTCTATAGAAGACACCTGGATAAGCCAGGTCGATTGCTCCTAGAAATGCAAATAGTGAGTTGCAGAACCAGGTATAAAAACCAAGTCTGATCCATTGTTCTATGACACACAGCCTCAAAGTTAAAGCAGGCTCATTATTATTAAATTGACTCTTAATAGCTTGACTTTGGTTTTAGAATCATCTAGGGTCAGATGTGCTTTGTAGACTAGCTTGTGAATGAAGTGACCCCCAAATGTTAAACTTGGCAAAACTTAAAGCACTATACCAGATAGATGCTTTCACCTACAAGTGACAGAAAATCCAAGTCAACTGGCTTAATAAAGAATTTTATTGGCTCGCCTAACTGGAAGTGTAAAAATATGTAATACATGTCATTTATTATAGCTGTTAGTCTCTCTCCTTAGGAACTCGTGGCTCCACCCTCCTTCTATTTCTTTATTCTCAACTGGCAGTGAAATGACTGCAAAATTGCCAGGGCGCATCTAAGCCCTCTGCAAGGTCAGAGGAAAGAGAATATTTGCTCCTGTGCCTCTGTGGGGGGCAAACAAATTTACCTGAAGCCCTTGATAATGGTGCTCATATCTTATAAGTTGAATTAAGTTCTGACACCATGCCCAATGGCCCTGTCCAGGTGTAGGCTAAGCATTGATTGGCAGATTAGAGTTATGGGCTGCTTATGAGCAAGTGGCATCAGATTACTATGATTATATGTTGATCCCTGCAGGTGAGGGTCAATATACCAAACAATGGCAGCTGGCTGGAATGTTGAAAAGACAATTTCAAAATCCCTTACAGATACATAGGGAAATACTTGCTTTATTAGCACTGTGGCCTTTAGCATGACACATTTGTAGAGCAGGAATCCACACATTGAAACACAGGATATCAGAATTGGCAGGGGCTTCAAGATATAAAATTTAGAACCAATTTAGGGTTCCCTTCTATTTGTGATAGTTAATTTCATGTGTCAACCTGAAGGGTTAAAGGGTGTCTGAGCTGGGACATCCATCTTCTCTTCCCTGTAGATAAGAGTTTGAACCTTGAATGAATTAAACTTCTATCTTTACTGGCTCTCCAGCCTGCAGATGGCAGATTGTTGGACTTCTGGCCCTCCATGAGTATGTGAACCAAGTCATAAATCTCTCTCTAATTGGACATTATAGAGAGAGATTGAATATATATGTGTGTATATATGATATAGTTGACTGTTTCTCTGCAGAGCTCTGATTTATATACCACATATAGGGGGAATGACCATCCATCCATGAAGAGAGGCTTAATTATGTCTGAGGAAGCCTAGTCTGTAAGTGGAGTCCTTGACCTGCTTCCTGCCTGTGGATTCCTGCTCCACCATACCTCCTCCTTCCTTACCACTACCACTGTCTTTCACTCCAGACTGCCCTGTGTTCATTTCCCAAAAACAATCATTGCTTGGATGGGAAGACAAATTTTCTGATTAACGACCTGGTGTTTAGTGTCACATCACCTTTGTGTCCACTCTCACCTTGCATTTGTTTGTTTTTGTGAGCAGGCTTTCCCCTGCTCTTTGCCCCTGGCTTCCTGTTGTGGTGAAATTTCTAGTAATCTGCTGGCCTCAAGACTGTGACTCTTTGTTTCTTCCCTTCCCAGGGACTGGGGAACACTCCAAGGAGCTGCAAATCTGTTTCCTTTTGATGACCTTCTTCTACGTCAGCTCTTTGCTCTGTCTTGCCTTTCCACATCTTCTACTTTGAATTTTCTACACTAAGTTGGCCCAATCATTGGATGCTTGTCCCTCAATTTTTCAACTCCCTGTTCCCAATTAATTGCTTTGATGATGAGCCTTAATTTCCCTGCCCCCTCCCCCTGGACCCAGTGCTAGATCCTATTAATCTCCCACCAACTCTTGTTAAGGGGCATGCCTCAACCCTAATATGATCAATGAATTCATTAGTCAATTATTTCTTAAGACATACCCTAATCAGAAGGTAAAATCCTTTCCTAGTCAGGACAAGGGGTGTGTGTGTGTGTGTGTGTGTGTGTGTGTGTGTGTCTGCTTTGTTTTTATTGAGGTAATGTTAGTTTACAATACTGTGTAGACTTCAGGTATATATTTTCTCACCTTAGCAACTGTGTATTTCACACCACTTCCATCACCAAATGTCCAATCACCGTTCACCACCAAGTTCTTCCTTCTCTACTCCTACCATTCTGATAAGCACCATTTTGTTGTTAAAGTCTAAGAGTGTGTTTCTGTTTTTGTTGTGTTTATTTAATTGCTTATGCTTTTGCACAAAGGAGTGAAATAATATGGTATTTGCCTTTCTCCATAATTCCCCCAAGGTCCACCCATATTGTTACAAATGGCTAGATTTCATCTTTTTATGGCTGACTAGTATTCCATTGTATATTATACATATATATGTACACACACTCACATATACACAAACATCTTCTTAACTACTCATTCATTGTCAGGTATTTGGGTTTTTTCCATATTTTGCTTATTGCAAAAGGTACTGCAGTGAACATAGGAGTACATTTTTCATTACAAATTAGTTTTCTGTTCTTTGGGTAAATACACAGAACTGGGATTACTGGATCATATAGTATATCTATTTTAAGTATTTTGAGGAACCTCCATATTGTTTTCCAAAGCGGTTGCACCAATTCACATTCCCACCAACAGTACAAAAACATTCCGTTTTTTTTTTTTTTTCATTTCCTTGCAAACACTTATTTCTTGACTTTTTTATTTAAAAAAAGTTAGCCATACTAACTCTTGTGAATTGAAATCCTGTTGTGGTTTTCATTTATATTTCCCTAATGATAAGTGATGTAGAACATCTTTTTATGTGTCTATCAGTCACATGAAATGCCTATTTAGAGCCTCTATCCATTTTTTATTTTATTTTTTTAAAGATTTATTTATTCATACAAGCACTGGGTACAGTCAGAAGCATGGGAGGGTGAGAGAATTCACCAGCACAAGAGCAGGGAACAGAACAGGCAGACCGACGAAATACACTGCTGAGGGGAGCAGCGGGCGCAGCAGGAGAGGTCTGTCATGCTATGTGGGTCCCTCTCCAGTGGCTGGGGATCAAACCGGCACTGCAGAGGCTGCGGACAGCTTTGCAGACCAGCGCTCAACCGCCGTGCCACCAGGGGAGGCCCTATCCACTTTTTTAATTGGATTGCATTTTTTTTTTATTATTGAATGATATGAACTGTTCATATATTTTGGCTATTAACCCTTGTCTGAAATATGGCTTCAAATATCTTATTCCACTCCACAGTGTCTTTTAACTAATCATTTTAATGATGGTTCTTTTGCTGTGCAGAAGCTTTTTAGTTTGATATGGTCCCATTTGTTTATAACCTCTTTAGTTTCTATTGCTATTGCAGATGAATCCACAAAGACATTACTAAGGCTTACAGAATTTATCACTTATGTTTTCTACTACTATTTTATGTTTTCAGGTTTATATTCAACTCTGTAATCTATTTTGAATTGATTTTACTATATGGTATGAGAGAGTGGTCTAGTTTCATTCTTTTGCATATAGATGTCCAGTTTTCCCAGCAATATTTATTGAAGTAACTTTTCCTTCTCCATTATATGCTCTTAGCTCCTTTGTCATAAATTTAGTTGTCCCTATATGTATGGGTATATTTCTAGACTTAAGATTTTATTTCCACTGATCTATGTTCTTGGTTTCCCCCCAATACCACACTGTTTCAATTTTTATAGCTTTAAAATATAGTTTGAAATCAGAGACCACATACCTCTAGTTTTATTTTGTTTTTCCCCTCAGAAATATATTGTCCTTTGAAGGTCCTCTGTGGTTGCATACAAATTTTAGGATTTCTTTGTTCTATTTCTTTGAATAATGCCATTAGGATTTTGTTGGGTTTGTGTGGAATATAAAATAGGGTTTTACAGTATCATAGAGCTCAGAAAGACCTTACAAAGTGACTTTTTTTGCTTTCTCAATTATCCTTTATTTGTAGTCTGCCTTAATTAGGCTGGTGATGTTTTCAGGTTTTGTTTTGTTTTGTTTCTCAACTCGAGTATCTAGGCAGACCTGGGCTGCCCTCTCCATTTACAGAGCAAGCCTGGTGGGATCAGCAGGCACAGCCAGCAAGAGCTTAGATTACTTAAACAGACAAAATAAGATGACTTATTTTAAACTTTCAAACTACTATAGTACTTAGTTTAATCACTCTATATTCTGTTTTTAGATCACTTCTCTCTCTTTTATAGTTTAATGTTATAAGTTCCAAGAAAACAGTGCTCTACCTTATGCATCCTTAATGTACTATTAAGTGCTGGTGGACTGCATGAGGCAGATAAACAGATTGAAATCCAAGGTTGCACAGCTAGACAACAAGAGAGTGGGAACCAGAACACAGGTTTTCCAGGTTTTTAGGTTTTCTATATTAAAAAGAAAAATACGTAATATTGAGTTGAAAATAGTTATATGTATTTTACCATATCTTACCTCAAATCACACTAAAGAATTTTGCACATGATTTCTCCTTTGTCGTTCACATTTTAGTGGGTGGAATTTTTTTTAAAGTACTTCCTGAAGAACTTCACTAAAGAATGATAGTGAAGTCACCTCGTCACACGGCTTGCATTCATATTCATCTCACTTGCTTTTCAAACCAATAGTTAAATTTCCCGATTCCCATTCCAAGGCAAAGAAAATGCGGCTAGCTTTGTCAACAGCAAATAAAACATGGGTAACTATTTTGCAGTCAGAACGTGTATTCATCTTTCAGCATCTATTATGAATCTATTATGAATCAAGCTATACTTGGCATATCTGTGAAAGAGCGTGTGAAGCTTTCTTGCAGAACAAAAAACAATAACACTCATATTCATGGATTGTGATATTCTGGGATAGCCATATGTGACTAGTGTGTCTTCAAAATATTTTATTCTGTTGATACAGAAAAGGTTTGAAAATGTTGTTTTCTTGGCCTCTGATGTTCAAGGAGGCTAAAGAGCCAGCAGCCAAGATTTTTTTCTTCTTTTCTCATTTACAAAAGTTATATCTAAAATGCCCCAATGATATGACATCTTAATCATATCTTCAAGAGCAAAAATGCGTGCCCTGAGTTTTAGGGCCACAGAAGGCATTGATTTAGAGCAAAAAAGTTCAAATGTTAGTTAATGTTTTTAGTGATTTTATGGAATCAAATAGGGTTCTCCTACTTGTGAACTTAAGCTGACATATCAATGTAAATATGTGTATGCCATAGAGAGGAAAAAGATTTATAGTTACATTTTATTTATTAAAATCTCATCTTGCAACAGAAAGGATTCAAGGCAACTAGTAAAGAGACTTGCAGCATAAAAAGAAAATAAAACAGGTGAAGTGAGAAAAATTGAGTATGTCGAATCTTACGTTGATGACAGAATTTTTCACCCAGGAAATATGCATAGATATATCTTACTTTTGGAGAAGCAAACATACACAAATCCAGACATTTAAACCAGAGAAATGATGAGGCTAATATTTACATTTCAAAGTATTTTTCAGTTTGTAAAACAATTCATCACTAGACTTCTTTAAATAGTGAGGATTTTGCATTTAAAATACATTCAAACTAGACACAACTTTAGTTTATCTATATATGGCTCCTTACATCCTTTCTGCTATAACACAGGCTTAAATAATCATCTGTTGCACAGGATGTAAGTGTACAAAAACCAGTGCTGGGTATGGTATGAAAACCACCTTAATCAAAAACATGAATGAGAGGGTGTGATGCCAATGGGAAATCGTGGTGATATATGCCTCGCCAATTCAGGCCAGCATGCCATGTACCTGATTCACTTTAAAGGTAGAGGCTGCCATGCGAGTGAGGGACTCACACATCTGCCTCCTTCCTAACCCTTATTCTCTAAAAATTCTCATGATGTTTACTAGATCATCATCACCTCAATGAGAGACCTATTTCACCTGCTAGCACACAGCTTAGCACTGTGAGTAGAGCAGTCACCAAAATAATTCCCAAACCCTGTGTAGAAAAATGAGAAACAAATTCCTGGATGACTGCTGAATCCACAGTTTTTCTAGGTCAATATAAGATTCATATTCTTCATGTATTTTCATCCAGTGGTAAGTTCACTTCAAGATCCCACTTTAATACTGTGAGACTGAGGGCCTCTCTGCTGGCTCAGGGGTTAAAGTCTCAGTGCTAGAAAGCTATGGCCAGTTACTGTGGCATGAGTTGGATCCCCTGCCAGGGAGCTAACCCACAAATGGCATAGCAGGCCTCTCCTGTCTTACCCGCTGCTCCCCTCAGCAGTGCATTTCAGTTTATCCTCCTGTTCTGCAACCTGCTCTGTCTCTGATGAATCCTCTCACCCACCTCACCTCTGGCTTACACCCCAGTTCTTGTATGCATAAATAAATGAAAATAAATCTCAAAAAAATTACTCTAAGAACGAGACCTTTTCACCACAAAAGCTCATCATTGGCTTAAAAGGGCAGAGGGAGGCTAAAGTGGCAGAGCGATGGAGCCAGAAGTTGCTGGTTGAAAAGGAGGCAACACAGCTAGTTCTGAAATCCAACGGAAGGAGCATCAGATATGTCCAATTAATTAAAGTCACCGGCCATGATGCATGGTCCCCAGGCAAGTGGGAGCAGCTGCCCTTTGACCCCCCCATGCTTATATCTCAGTGAGCAACACTCTTCAAGACACTCTCTGACATTCCTTCTAGTCAAAAATGTCAGTTTTTGCTAAAGCATGATTAACCAATTCCTTCCTCAGTTTTGGATACTAAAACATCCTGAGTGCAGTGCTGCTATCACATCTCTTTTTAGTGTTTTTCACTACTTGATTTGCCAGTTATTTCTTTGACTCTGTGTGTATAGTGGAAAATACCCTATTTCAAGTAAAAGAAAGCTTTCTTTTTGAATTTTTACAAAGTCAAAATAAATCTGAATTCGAGTCATTAAGGTTGTCTTCAAAGCTAGTTCTTATTATATATTGAAATGAATGTGGTCAAGTTCAAAGGAAAGAACAAAAGTTTTGCTTTTAAAAAAATACACAACATGGTATTGATTCACCTCAGTTCTTGCAAATTCTCAAACAACTAAATCCAAAAAAATCTGTGCCTTTAATTTTTTTCCTGCTTAAAGTTTGCTTTTTGTAATTTATTTTTGCATTTATTGTTGGATAATGATGTACTACAGAAACATATAAAACACAAGCTGTCTCTTGTTTTGTTTGGTGATAAAATGCTCAGTGAAAAACAGGTTATGTTGCCTGCCCTTGGCATCCTGAGCTGATATCGTATTGTTCGGAATAGTACATGTCATCCTAAATAATTTCACTTGCATCTGTCTTATTTGTAGGTGCTAATTAAACATGCATCTTGTTGAGTGACTTTACATAAGATCATTTTGCAGTTCCCTGTGTTATTTATGTAACACGTTGTGATCTGTGGGTCACAAATCCTACTATAAACTTTTCCTCTTAAAATTATTAATGGAAAACGAAGTCCCTTTCTAGTAATATTTTGCAGACATGTTTGAAAAGATATTTCCATGTGAATTTTAAAAGAAACTAAAAAAGTATTACTAATACACACTGTATTAATAATAACAAATATATACTATATTTCTCTATAAAGATTTACTAGCCAACACAAATATTCATGATTAGAGATCAATGCCCTCTTGTAATTGGGTGTCTACACACTCACCTTGGGAATCCAACAGGTCCTACTGGTGGGGTCAAAATATCCACCATGCACATGACTGTCAATCTGATGATGACTGACAGTGAGTTGTTCTGGAGATGGGAGCTGAGTACCTTGCATGACCTAAGGGATCAGATGCCCCATCCGTTCTGGTCAACATGGGCTGCCCCCTGCTGTCCCTGTTCCTCCTTGCCAGTGTCACTCAAAACCTCAGATCTGACGTGGTACATATACAATGGAATACTATTCAGCAATCAAAAATAAATTCATGCCATTCGCAGTAACGTGGATGGAGCTAGAAGGGATTATGCTCAGTGAAATAAGTCAGAAGGAAAAAGAAAAATATCAGATGGTCTCACCTATAGCAGGAATATAGGGGAACCAAATAAGACATTAGTGTGAAAAATAATAACAATAAAAAAACAACAAAACAAAACCAGACATTAAGGTTAGGAAACCAGACATTAAGGAAGGAAACTCTATGGGGACCACACCCGAGAGGGTGGGGGAAGCAAATATTGTTTAAAAATGAATAGTGTAAAAAAAGGAAAAAAAAAATCTCAGATCTGTAGCCTCCAATTATTGCAGGGATTGCCACGATCCTTTACCATTCAAGATCATCACTATAGCTTACTGATGTCGGTAATTTGGTAGCTTTGGACAAAGCTCTTGACCTCTCTAGATCTGCTTCCTATTCTGAAAAGAAAATTAATCAACACTTCTCAAAGCTCCATGTCCATAAAAGGAAAAACAGTGGCAGAGAAATAAGCTTGCGATCCTCTTGATTCATCATGAATATAAGCATCTGAAAAATTCTAAGTCCTACAGCAAGGAAACTACTTTTTTTTTAATAATTTTATTTTTATATTCCCCATACAATTGCAACCACCTTTTTTGACCCCAATCCCTCCCCTCCCTGCCCCCCACCCCCAAAAAGTGTTTCTGGTTCATAGTTTTTTGTTGATTTTGATTTTCACTTTCTTATAGTTATTCATTTTCCTGGTCCCTTATTTAAGTTTTCTAGATTGCAAGGAAACTACTTTGGCCTGACTTAATTTGATATCCCACAAAGTAGTTGATCTCAGAACATTTCTCCAGGTAATGTTTTTCCATCTAGCGGGAAAACATTTTGAGAATGCAACATTAGACTGTCTTGAAAAGACCGTAGTTCAGGTAAAAGGTGTCAATTTTTTAGTGGTGGATGGAAACTAGATTTGGTGGGAATGATAATGCAGCCTAAATGGATATTGAATTATAAAGTTGTGCACCTGAAACTTATATATAGTTGTAAATCAAGGTTACTCAAAAAAAATTTAAATAAAATATAAAAAGTAAAAAAGACTGTTGTAAACGCTAATGAACACTCTAATTCCTTTCTATCTTTCTACTCTCTCTCTCAGCAAGGATTTGAGTGCTTAGGTCTCAACTCAGTTAAACTAAATGACTATCTATACAGCCGATAATAAAAACTCGGAAACAAAAAATAATATTGCTTGAACTTGCACCGAAGTGATGGATCTGCCCACCAGTCACATAGTTCATGGCATTTAGCACACTCACGTACCAGAGTACAGTATGCAAAAGCTTTTAAAGAGTGACTAATACTCCACTGTGATAGGACAGACGCTTGGGGTTTTAGCCAAATCTTGTAAATTTAGCAAAGAATATCAGAGCAACTCCTTCTGTTACCCTAAATGTCAGGGACTCTTACATTTTCATGAAGAACATGCAGGTCTTGGTTTTTAAAGGTCTTCCATGAGCACTTTCATTGAAAATTATAAGGTTTGTCTACATTGAGAAGATGAATGCTAGTTAGCTGTAGGTGAAAAATGGGCCTAGAAGTTCAGCAGGCATTTGGTCTTCCTGAGCTATTGTTTTCATCAAACCTAAATACTCTGAGAGGTCTGCTTAGCATATTTCAGTTCCAGTATGACCACCTCTCCCCGCAACCAAATTTTAAATCTAATATGTCACAACTTTCTTAATTTACTATCTGAAATTCAGCTAAATCAACTATGCCCTGGATGAGACCCCCCCAAAATCACATTGAGTTTGAAGAGTAGCCTTTATGTTTCACCCTATATATTTCACTACACCAGCATAATTTAATTACTCCTCTTCCAAAGTGATTACTCCCTATTTCAGAGACAAGCCTATCCCATTCTTGCCACAGCTCTGTTGCAGAATGAAGTTAATAGTATAGTCTATGGAAGCAGATTTAGTTTTGGGGTATCTGCTATGCCCAGCATCTCATAGCTACATGATTGCTGACACCCTGACCTGCCTAGTTCCAGGTGTTTTCTGAGTTTTACCTTCTTGCCTTTGTTTTGATTTCCAACTTTGTTGTGCTCCTGCGAGTATAACTGTTTTCAGATAAGTGACATCCACGTTAACCTTCCCATTATTGTTAGTACCTTGCCTTGGCTCAAGTAGACCTTCCCATTATGAATCCAAGTAACAACAAAGCACAATATTCTATAACAGGTTGGTCCATACAGACATCCTGGGACACAGAGAAATGACAGGCAGTGTTGAGTACAAGCAAGTAACTCAGCATGTGGTAGTTGGGCTGAGCCATTTTGCAACTAAATGACCAAATTTGAGTAAAACTTAGATCTATTTTCCCAAAGTTGCCTTCTATATGAACTCTAGCCACCCTGGATTGTTCAACTCATTCTCATCTTTGAGAAGCTTTCCCTAACTGCCTGAACCCAACGATTGCTAAATTTATGTAGCTCTAATTGCCTGCACCAAGTGCCAGACATCTACCATTGTCTGGCATTGAACTGTCTGATTGTCTCACTGGCTCTATTTTTACCCAGGTTTAATCTTCCTAACTAGATGAGAACTATGTTTAACATATTTTTATATCTCCCACAATATGTAGTATAAAGTAACAAAGTGCTATTCTCATGGATTCCATCAAAAATCTAGTGTGGTGGGGGCATTGAGGTATTTATTTGAGTAAGTTGGAAATTGAGGTGGAACATGTCGGTTGAGGGGGTTGATGAAAAAAGGGAGAGGTCATTTAGAAGCAGAGTAAAGAAGATGAACAAGAGAAGTTCAACTTGCGGTTCTGAGAGTCTCATTTAAATTAAGCCCTACCCTTTTCTTTGTTCCTCAAGGTTTTCAGAATAACCTTCCTTGTTACATAATTATCTACACTAGACAAATTGGACAACAAGTCTTCCAAGAACTCTGAATGCCCCCATAAAACACTCACAACAAAGATCCCAGGAATTAAGATTTAGAACCCATTTTATAAGCCTCTTTATCCTTCTGACAACTCATAATAAAGCTCAGATAAGGTGAGAAGAAAGTTCTGTCCCCAAATTCCTCTCTTGTTCCCCTAACTCAATGCAAGTCTCAGCGGTCTTTGGTAAGTTGAGGCTTCGTGTGCCAAAGAGCACAGTGCCCTACTTAATATGGTTGAGAACTCAAAGACACAGTTCTCATGATCACAAACAGTAATTTTGGTTCTTCTTTGAAGTAATTTATGCCTACGAATGATTAGTTTGTCCTCTTTACATATTCATAGCTTTCTATTAATCTATTCTACATAGCTATGTCTTTACCAGTATAAAAAAAAATTATTTTTAAAAGGATAAGTAAGTTTCTTAATGGTAATATTTGATTAACACCCAATAAATGATTCTGCAAATTGTTTGCTTTTATAAGATGTAAATGTAAATGTGAAGGAGAATTTTCCTTCCAAAATAATTACAGAGGTACCAGGTGATTTAGTAACCAAAATACCCCTAAACATGTGGGCCCAGCTTCCACTTTGGGATATGCCTGAAGATTAATTTTAAAAACCTCATCATCTTACTTTGAGACTGTTAGTTGTAAGTTTTCTAATTGCAAATGTCCAGCTCCTCGGAGACAAGGACAATTTCCTTTTGCCTAGGATTATAAAACAGAGGCAAATGAATGTCCATCTCATGTGATTTTGAGATAGCGTCCAAATTAAAAAAAAATTGGCAGCATGATGAACTTTAAAAAATGTATTAAATATCAAATAAATAGGTCTTTCAGTAGATCACTAAGAGTTTACACTTACCTACAGCTGTAGAAATTACAGAGATCAGGACAAGAGTGATAAGCTATATCTATCTCTATTAACTGTTGGTCTGCTGATTCCTCTTGTAAATGTCAGAAGACCCATGGTTTATGCCTAACACTGTCTTAAGCTTGCTGTGTGACTTTGGAAATTTTACATCATCTCTCTGAATCTTGGGTTTCTTTTAAAAAAAAGAGGGGATATGGGTTTGCCCCCTGTCTACCCAAAAGTGTTATCTATGACAATAAAATGTGATTCTTTTGGAACTGGCTCCAAATCCTTCAGAGTCTTCTGCCTGCCACTGACAAATCAAGTCTGGGGGAGACTTCTCTGACCACTCCCTCCCTCCATCCACAGAAGCTGATCTAGACTTTTGTCCAACTCTCCCTTCAACTGGCTGTAAGTCACTCAATCTCAATTACAGCCTTAGCTTCTGTGGAGGTCCTGGCTTCTCCTCCACCTCTCCTTTCAAAACAATCTTTCTCAGTATACTTTGAAACTTCCCAAGGTGGCCTTCAGCCAAAATGCAGTGTTCAGCTCCTTTCTATTCCCTGCCCAGGAGGGCTAAGCCAGAGCCTCTGGCTTCAGAACTTGCCTTTTGAGAGGCACATGAAGAGTTATAAACTGTAAAATTGTATTCTACTGTAAAGTGGTCACTGGGAAGGTCATTTTAATCAATTATACATCTGGTCTTTAAATTCCCTTTGGGATGTATGCAATGAGATATCACCGAACGTTCTTAGGCAACACGTTCCATCTTTGGACAGTTCTGGTGGTTGGGCTGGAATCCAGATCCCTGTCACTCTTTCTAGCAAGGTCTAAGTCCTACTCATTGGTGCCTCTGCTAGCCCTTGCACAAATAATTATATCCATTTTAAAGACACTTTTTCTTTCTGACCAAAAAAGATCGACTTCTTTCTATTGTTTCTTAGAGCCTACTTCATCACTTTTTCTTCTCTTTAAATGCCTCCATTGTTTCTAACTAGATTGAAATAATTATTAATCATCTCTGTACTAATATTCAATGAATCTGCCAGCTCCTCCACAAGATTCTTATGCATGATTTTGTGAGATTCTTAGTGAAGGTCCAAATTCAGACTTAGGATGAAGGTCTAAGTCTGTCTTATGTCCTTACACCTACAAGACTTTCATTGTCAATAAAAGAAATCAATTTGTTTGACATGATTTGTTTTTAGAGAATCAATGTTAGCTTCTGGTGATCACAACTTCTTGTCGTAAATTATCCCTTCTGTGATCTTGACTTTGCATCACTTTTTGGAAATCAGAACAACAGCCCCATTTCTGAATCTTTCTCCTTCTCTAGAAGTCCTTGCAGATCAATGACAATGACTCAGCAATCCTTTTAGCCACATTTTCCATTTGTATCTTTCAAAAGAGATGAAGGGAGGTAACCATTTAGGTCAAAGAAGAAATGCATCTAACTTTATGTGTCTGCTGTGAACACTCTTTTCTGAGCAAACCTATTATTTCTGAGGGCCCAGATTTCTCTTTCAAGGGAGGCTATTACAACCTTTCCTCTCTTGAAAATCTGGAATGCCCAGCCCTCTGTTCATGCCTGGTCCAAATGAGCAAAAATCATTCCCCAGTTGACCAGATCTAGAGCACACACAGAAGAGGAAAACCAAGAGCAGAACCAGGAGGGACAGGCAGAAAACGAGGAAGGAATAGATGAATGAAAATTAGAAACTGTGTTTTAATACTTTCCAATGTGTATCACCCCTAGAGAAGGAGAGAACTATATTTGTCTCCACTTGGGTTTGGCATCCTCAGCAGTCTCTCTTTGAGGGAGAAGACACGTGTCTGCTGATCTGGATTAAGACACATTAACAGGGGAAGCATATGGTCATTTACACAGCACTGTTCCCACAGTGCGCCAAGGTTAACAAATTAATGAAAAGGAAGTGTGCTACATAAATGTTGAGCCTTATTAAGTATGAGATCATCAAGCCGAGCTCTCTTCCTTCTACAAGAATCTAAATGAAAAAGAGCCAACCCCCCACTTCCACACACGCACACGAAATATCATTCTTACAGTGACTGAGGACAGTTTTGAGGACAAACAACAGCAGTGGTTCACTGTCAATGTGTCAGGACAGATTCTGTTCTAAAAACGTTTTATTGAGATATGTATTGGAAGAAACAGTGTTATTTATTTAAGTACAGCATTGCATTTTCCTTTGTTCTTTCAACAGGTTAGTAATTACAGAAGTAGTAATTAGCCTTGACAGAGAGTACACAAAACGATAAATGGATACTGTGTGCAATGGAAGGGCTTCATGGTGCCAAGCTTATTATTTTCAGTCGGAGCTAATTATCCTTATTATACTGCATGACTCTTTTTTCTTGAATTATGAGTGGAAAAAGTGCTGAATAGAATTTTTTTTTTTTCCAAAGTGCCCTGAACTGTGGAGGGAAATGAAAATCACAGACAATGAAAAGCTTGTGAGACAATGAGAGCGATCATCTGGAAAGGGATGCTGAAGGAACTTCCCTCTTCCTGCGTGATAGATATGCAAAGTGCTTAGCAAAAAAATCATTTGGAGGGTTTTTTGGGGTTTGTTTTGGTGTTGCCTTGCTGATGGCTGGGCTGAGCCCTGGCCCAATGCACACCAGTGGGAAGAAAGATGCAAAGTCTCTAACACAAGACTGGGGACAGGGCTAGAGGGGGCTGCATGGCCTGGCCGGGGGGCTGCATGGAGGAGGGGGCTACATGGAGGGGGTGGTTAGGAGGGGATGGGGAAAAAGTATGGGGCACTAGACAGGGTGCAACGATCCATGCGCTTAAGTCCTCACTGGCCACACCCCTCAGTTGACAGGAAAGGTGTTGGGGTCTCCTGCCTGGCAGGATCTGTGATCCTATTTGAGAGGGGAGACTTTGTTTTCAATTCAGTTACTATGCAATCCTCTCTCTCTTTTTCCCTTTGCTGTTGCTCCCCCCACCCCATTATAGTGATGCATATGAGCAAAATTCCACAGATGGTGCATGCTTTTATGAGCTCAGTCCTGAAATTTGGTTTGAAATTTCCCCAGTGTCCTCTGTGCTTCTGTCTTTGCAACAGATGCACTTAAATGTTAGCAATTTATTTGCGGCCTGTGCTACAGCCAGCGCTAAAGAGGGTTGAAAGAGGACTGTCAGAGGGGAAGCTGAGCCCCCAACTCAGCACCGTGGCCCATGGTCATAACTGGGGAGCAGGGGCAGGTCCGGGTTCTGCCAGCACAGCCAGTCAGCCACATAAATCAATTTTGTCTTTCCTCTAGTTCAAGTCTGTTCTTTGAATAAGACATTAAATCCAATTATTCCCCAGGAAGTTCTTTGCTTTCTTTAGCCTATCATCTTAGTATTCCCACACAACGACATCTCATTTTCAGTTGTTAACCATTTAGCAGGCCTCTAGATTTCAGAGGGACAGAATGCAGACATTCATGAGGGTGGGGCGATTCTTTCTGGGGACACCTGATCTCCGTAAGGTGACACCAGCTAAGAATACAGCATTGGTTCCCGGGTAACGTGCGTGAGTCAACCCTTTTATTTAGTATGTCAACAGTTATATGCTCATTTAGCTGTACTAAAATATTTTTGAGCAGAGAGTTATGGGCTTTCTGTGTGGGCTTAGAAATGTCAGCCCAGATAAGCAGGCAATTAAGACGAGCACAGTGTTATCTTCCTCTAAAGCAACCACCACACTTGAAATTAGGAAGTGATAGGTGATTTCCCAAATAAGGACACACACTGCTAAAACATAATTAAGGGGCCTCCCTTGTGGTGCAAAGGGAGCACTATGAAGCTATCTGCAGCCACTGCAGCATGAGTTCAATCTCCAGTCAGGGAGATACCCACATGGTACAACAGACCTCTCCTGTCTCGCCCGCTGCTCCCCTCAGCAGTGTATTTCAGTCAATCCACCTGTTCTGTTCCCCGCTGTGTCTCTGCTGGATCCTCTCACCCCCCACACCTCTGGCCTATACCCCAGATCGTGTATGCATAAATAAATAAATCTTTAAAAAAAACCATAATTAAGCATGATAACATAACCTAGAGAAGCAACTGCAATAGTTTAACTAGGATAAAAGCCTGTGCATGTCTGTGTGTTGTTATATATGTCAGATATGCCTCTGACCAAACTGTCTGCATCCTATTCCCAATCTAATGGGATTGGAAACCCATTATTTTACCCACGGTTCACAACCTCCCATCCTTAACATAAAGTAATCTTGTCACTTTAATAGTTCTATCTCACCTATTCCACAAAACTCTTCTTTAAAATGAAGACATTCCAATGTCACTAAGGTGATGGTTGTAATTATTATTATTTTTATCGAATTTGGTTGAATTAAAGTGCCTTAAACAGGGCACACTGCAAATCTGACACTGCCATTTGTTTTCTGTATGTCTTAAGCAAGCAATTTAAACCTATTCCACAACATTCTCATCCATCAAGTGGGAAAACTAATAGCGCTTATTTCAAAGTTTCCTAAGTCACTGCACCAGACCATGGCAAGTAACCCCTCAGCAAGAATCTAAACTGATATCTAGTTTCTCACACATACATAAACTCAGTGGTGATGCCAGTCTGACATGTTTGGTCTCTAGTGACCAGGGAGGTGAGTACAACATTTTAGAGGAATCAATCAATCAATCATTCTGGTGAAAATTATTTTTGAAAGGGATTAAATCAGGTAATTCATAAAAAGCTTAGCATATCCCAGCATGCTTTAAGTCCAAAATAAATGTTTGTTGTTATTTATTGTAATAGGAGTAGTTATTATTGATATTATTGTTAGTAAATTATTATTATCATTTTATATGCATCATCATCATTTAAAACATGGCCATGTGGATTATAGAACAAAGCCAATGTTATCCTGCACTATTATCAAAAGACAATAATTTCATTGTCACCGTCATTTGCAAAATGTTAAGTAGAGTATGAATATGAAATAAACTCCAAATGGAGAATGATTTTTCTGAAGCCAATCTGATCCTATCACTGATCTTAAATCCTACCCCATTTCTTGTAGGATAAAGCTCACATCTCACAACATGACTGCAAGTTTCTTCATGTCTGTGTCTAGCCTTCCTTTCTTATCCCAACACTGGCCTCAAGCATGGCCTCTCCTCTGCCTGAAAAATTCTTCCTACCCTTCAAAGAACCCATTGCTAATGCCTACACACTCTGCAGGATCCGACTTTGATAGGATTTCTTCCTGGAAGCTTTCCCAGCTTCTACTCGCCTGAGTTGGGTATCCCTCAGTCTTTCTGCAGCATCATGGGGTTTTTGTTTTATGTTTTCTGCCAAAGAATTCTTTAGAATTCCCTCTTTTCTTTTCCCTCACTAACCTGGGGACTACTTGAGAAATTGTGAGTGTTGCATTCACCCCTGTTGCATAGTGCATTTATACACTTGATTCACTAATACAACAAATTTTATTGAGTCTCTCCATATGCGGTACTCAATTCTCCATCCTTTGTAATGCAAGGTGCAAAACTCAAATGGATTAATAATTTAAAATTATATTTAGCCCAAATACACATAGCATACAATCAGATGGGCTTATTCTATTGCTGTATGTCCTTAGGAGATTTAAGGTGGCGGTCAAGGTTTGGGACATCTGCCAGTAACTTTACCCAAGTCAATTTTCACCCTTAACCACAAAAAGATTTTGTTGAGGGAGCTAATGAGAGGGGTAGTCTGGTGAGAAGGGGGTGGAAGGTTTACCTCCATGCTGCATTTGGATAGTAAGCACACTGCTGATTTATTCATTTAGGTGATTTGGAGAACAAAGCCCCTCCCACCAAAACACCAAGGTCATGGGGCACCTCTTCTGCCCCAACTGCCATGGAATTTTTGACTGGCTTTAAGGTTTGGCAGAGTCAGCTTTTAGATTTCACATGGACTTCCCATGTTCACTACCCAATGAAGCGTGGGAAGCCGGTTTCCTGGAAATTCCAGAACACAAGGACAAAAAGAGTTGGACTGCCCTACATATTTTGCAAGGCTATCGATTCTCAGGGGATGTTCTGGGTTGTCAGGAAACCCTGGCAGATGGACCAGCTCCCCAATAAACTTCAACACCTGAAATTCGAATTTTCTGATTAAAGGAATAAGGCTTTGTGTGACTTGTTGACAGTTATGAACTATAATCATGTTTAAATCTCCCTGCAAACTACATCTGCTATGCCCAAATCACTCTGCCTAGGTTTATAGCCTGCTCAGAAGAGTAACTCCGGACTTTATTAGATTTTTAAACAGCTGAAATGTAGTGCTTGGGGATTTATGTCCATGAAAATTTATAGATTTTGTTAAGTATATTCCTCAACTATAAAAAGGAGAGGGACCAATTTTGTTTATGTGTTTAGTTTATTGTTTGCTTGGCTAAAAGGCAGGTTGCCATCAACTAGGGGATAAAACATGAGTCAATGGCTAAAAAAACTTGAAAAGGCTTAGATATAGCTGCTTTTAGCTTTCCGAATCGCTGGTGCCAGTTAAAATAACAGACACTAAATTCCCCCAGGGGTACACAGATGCTAAGGCAATGGAAAGCTGACCTTCTCATACGTAACAGTTTTAGTTCAGCTATAACCCTAACACTGCCAATGCTAAGATCAGCTGGCAGCCTTTTACTATAATTATTTTGCTACCATGGTCAAAGCTGGTATGACCTCAGTGAGCAGAAGAAGCGTGTACTCTTTATGTAAGACTATGAGGAGACTGCTAATTTCTCCACTAGCACAGATTATAGTAATATGTTTATAGAATTATGGTAAAGATATGAATAAAATGAACATACAGGAATAAAATGTATTTGCCTACAAACTGTGGAATTCTGCCCTAGGGAGAAAGAGGTCTGGTGTTTATATTTTTAAATTTTTTATCTCCAATCTGTCAAAGGCAATGATTATGCTGCAGTTAAAATGTGTCTACCTTTACACATAGACCAGCAGGAAAGCTATGTATATCTCGGAATGCCAAGGAACGTGCTGGCAAGAAAGGCCAAGGAGACAGTGTTGAGGGCATTTGTAGGGGCGTCTCCAGATCTTACGTGCTGTTAACTCTTTCTCCAAGTATCCAGTCCTGGAGCCAACATACAAGATTTGCAGAGTATGGCTCAATGGAAAAGGTGGATGTGTCTAGGTAGTAATCCAGAGATGTCTTTACTCTTGCAAGCTTTGTAAACAGGCCATCGGACAGAGGCTGGAGGTATACAGGGGTCGCCCTTGTAGCAACTCCACTTTGTCAAGTCACTAAGTTCAGGCATGACTAGAACTTCTGCTCACCTCCATGAAGACTTGTTTTACATGCCTTTAATTAACTTCTCTTGCTGACATATCTGCCATTTGTTCTACTTTTCTCTTCCTTTTTTCATTTTTTATTTTTGTCTTATGATACGAATGCTCAACGAGGCATCCTCTCTCTGAGCAGCGACTTAGCATATCTTACTAAACTGTTAACTATAGGCACAGAGCACATCTCCAGGGCTTACTCATCGTGCTTCTTTGAAATTCTATACCCACTGAATAGCAGCTCCTTGGCCTTGGCACCCACTGCTGTGCAATCTGTGTGACTAGTTCAGAGACCTTCTGTAAGTGGAATCACACAGTATTCGACCTGCAGTGACTGGCCTGTCTCTCCCTTCCGACTCCACAGCAACCTTCAGACCACAGACGGCAGAGGTTAAGTAACAGACAGTCAGTTGAACTCAGAAGTACGAGAGGCACTTGAGCAGTGATTGGACCCGGGAATTGGGTCTTACCTTGCACTTGAGGACACTGATCATTGCATCCTGAAGCAGCTACGCCAGTGAGCGTGCTAGTTCCCCCACCCAGGCTTCTATGTGACTGAAGCGTCACGGTTGTTGATGGAATTTACGAACGACTTCTGAGACTTCTTTATAAATTGAAATTCTGCCCTGTGTTCTTCAAATGGCTCTGTTTGATTAACTATAAAATAGCAGGGGATGAAGGTTGGTTCAAGTGCTGATCTCTTAGCAGAGCAGAAATGCTCTGATTCCATGATGTGGGGGTTTCATTATTTATCTGCATATTCTGAAATAAAGGGGACATTTTTGCAAGATCTGTTGGTTTTGTTTCAACTGAGCCTTATCCGTGACGTTCCAGATTTACTTCAAAATATGGGAATAAAAAAAATGTATGATGTGTTTGTGTGTTGGTCATTCTTTTCTCTGGTGAAAAACAATTGTTTTAAATGACATTCCAATAACCTCAGTCATTACCAATAACTGACACTACCAATAACCTCAGTTATTTATTTATAGCTACTTGCCTGTGTAATATGGTGTGGGGGTGAGTAGGGGCTCTTTTTGCCTTTTATTCTTTTACTACATTCACAAAAATGATGATAAGTAGGTAAGGCTGACAGACACATTGAACTGAAGATGTACCCCGAAATGTATGTAGTTTTGAAAATCAATGGTAAATAAATAAAATTTCTATATAAAAATAAATAAAAATGTCATGATGAATAAACTGTAAGTAATAAACATTTTAAAGTATAATATACTGAAATTTAAAAATTGACTTAAAGCACATCTCTTACAAAAATCAAATGTGTTCAAAACTACTTTTTCTAGCATTGGGTAAAATATTGACTCTTACAAGATAATCTTAGCTGAAGAAATAGATTAAGTGAGAGGGAGATTATTTATCTTGTAATAATACTAGCACAGTGCTTATGCATGTTTTAAGCACTGAGTAAAATAATCTGATGGTCTCTCATCATCACAGAAAATCAGCTGAGTCCCTGAAGGAAGGGTTATTATAATTTCTTCCCCCACATGATGCATCCTTGGACATTAGCCTGGAAGGCATCTCTAAAGGTACTTAGCACTAATTAGCACTTTCTATAAAGATCCTCATTTGTGGAATTACTTACAGGGAGTCAGGCATCTCTTAAAAGGGTGCTAGTATTCTTTAGTAGCTCATAGAAAAATCTTGACTGTCGCTTAAAGGTAAGTTATATTGAAAAAAACACATTTACAAAAATTTCTGAATTATAAAGATACATGCCAGAAAACCTATTTTGTAAGTTTATTAATAGCATAGTGGCAAGAGAACTGGACTGAATTTCAAGAAATCAATGCTCTGGTTCTTGTCCCACCAGGAAGTTGTTGTAACATGTAGGTCTGATTTCAATTTTTGAAGCCTTATTTTCCTTACCTGGGGAATGGGAATGGAATCTTCCCAACCTCACAGGGCTACTGTAAGGCTTAAATGAGAATCTTAGACATGAAGCATTTTGGAAAGTTGAAATCATCGTGTAAAGCAATACCTTATTATGGGAATAATCCCACTCTAAGGCTATTGAAAAAAAATAAATATTCGATTATTGAAAAATGATATGCCTAGAAAGTTCTGGCAATAAGTTTTATGATGTGCATGTTCTCTTTTTAAAATATAGGCTCTATTTGCCAGTCTGTGATAGCTGGGGATTTCTCCTGTTTTCCCATGACCTCTTGAAGAAAGAAGCTTGGTGTTTCTAGGTTAACTTTAATCAAGTCCCTAAACCATATAGACCTTAAAATTGAAGCAAGAACCTTTTTCTAGAAATTCAACTTAACTTCACAATCCTAGGATGGTTTTCTAGCCTTAATTTTTCTTTTCTTTTCATTTTTTAAAAATTATATAAACAACATGATTATTTTAGAAAAAGTAGAGAAAATAAAATGAAATTTCCCATCATCTCATCATGTCTTAAAAAATTTACCCAAATCAGCAAATCAAAGGCCCTCCTTCGTGACCTCATCCCAGCTCCTACGAGAATCACCACTCCCCCCAGGAGTATAAGATTCCTCTCTTCCTCCCCATTACCAGTCAGTCCCTCAACAGAACACCCATATATGAGCCACAATGATTAAATCCAATTGTTTGAGAGTCTTCCAACTTTCTATCATACAAAAACCATAGCTTTACACATATTCTTTCAATTTTGTCCATCTGAAGTTATTATTAGTTAACAGCTTTTTAACTTGATTTACAACTTTTATGTATTTCCACAGATGGAAAGCGAATTCCATTTCTGCTCTGGCCCCTGGCTCCCTAAGTGTTCTGGGTGGGGTTGCCCTGGGGACCTTGCTGGAGCAGCCTGTGCTCTTTTGTCCCCAACTCTACAGATAGTTCTACAGAAACCTTCAGCCACCATCGTGCAACTCTCTAGTATCCCCCAGTCCAAGACTTACCTGGGGAAAATGTGATGTGGGGTGCTGGTGGGAGGGAAATGGGCAGTGGATGGAAGACTCAAAGAAAATAGAGCAAAGAGGAAAAGACAAAGGAAAGGAATCCATAAAATCTCCACTTAGAGCCTCCCTGGTGGCACAAGGGGTTAAGCACTGCACTATGAAGCACTCCGCAGCCTCTGCAGCATGAGTTCGATCCCCAGCCGGCCAGGTAGAAACCCACTTGGCGAGGCAGACCTCTCCTCTCTCGCCCGCTGCTCCCCTCAGCAGTGTATTTCGGTCAGTCTGCCTGTTCTGTTCCCCACTCTGTCTCTGGTGAATCCTCTCACCCCCCACATCTCTGGCCTGTACCCCAGCTCTTGTATGCATAAATAAATAAATCTTTAAAAATAAAAATCCCCACTTAATAACTGACACTACCAGAAGGACTTTCTTACTTTTATATTCCTGCACAAAACTATGAGCTTTATGGGCATTGACTGGATCCTGTTCCAGGTACAGAATAGGCTCTCAGACAACAGCTGCTGAAGGAACCTAATGAGTAACTGAACAAAGTTGCAAATCAGAGTCTTGTGACCCTGAAGTGGAAAAACAGAGCTACTAATGGATCTCATAAAAAGGACAATTCTGAAATTGTCTACAACATTATGAAAGGCACCTTGGACCACCTCATTTCAGATGTGTGTTTCCCAGTATGTTTGTGAAAACATCACTGTCCTTAGCAGGTAATGATGTTTTCCCCCAAAGGATGACCATCGTGATGCACACTCTAGTGGAAGTTGTAACCACCTTTTAAAATGAATACAGGCAGCTTTGGAAACAACCCAAATGCCCAAAAATAGATGACTGGATCAAGAAGAGGTGGTGCATATACACCATGGAATTTTACTCAGCATTCAAAAAAGATAAACTCATGCAATTTGCAGCAACATGGATGGCGCTGGAAGGGATCATGCTCAGCGAAATAAACCACAAAGAAAAAGAAAAATACCGGATGGTCTCACTCATAGCAGGAATCTAGAAAACTTAAATGAGGGACCAGGAAAATGAATAACTTTAAGAAAGTGAAAATCAAAATCAACAAAAACTATGATCCAGAGACTCTATGGGGGGAGAGGGGCGGGGAGGGGAGGGGTTGGGGTCAAAATAAGGGGGTTGCAAATGTATGGGGAATATAAAAATAAAATTTATTTTAAAAAATTATAAATAAATAAATAAAATGAATGCAGGCAGCTCTTTCTGCCCACCTGTGACTAGCAGGTACCTGTGACTATGCAGATACCTTTTTCTTTCTCTATTTCCTAATAAGCCTGTCTTTTTAAAATGTAAAAAAATAAAATAAAATGAACACATGATGATTGCCGAAACACAAGATTTTTCTTTTTTACTGTGGATGTATTTCAAACTAGCTGTTTGCTCTTGAGTTTGATCATGCATTGTTTAAAATTGTGACTTTTGATCCTATGAAATAACACAATAAGCATCAAAAGACAGCAAATTTAAGGTAAGGAAGGATCTCTGTGCTCTTTAAAGGCAGGTAAGCCGTGTCAGCCAAATTTGAAATAAAGTTGCTAGTGTTGGCAAAATGGCAGTCAAAATCTAAGCATGTTTCTGCTGCCAGAATCAGAATGAGTATTTTTATCTCTAGGATCAATGTTTACACAGGATACAGGCACCATAAAACAAAAGCACAAGCATCTCTGAAATACATGGGTCGCTTTCTCCTCTTGCCTATTTTGTAATCTCTTATCAACCAGACCACTGAGCTAGGATTTCCATACCGGCAAGTTGGCAGTTCTACTTCTAGGTAGTTGTCCTAAGGAAATAACCAGCAAGACACATAGATATGTATATACAAAGATGCTCATCATGGCATTGTTGATATTAGTGAAAACTTGTAAACAATCTTAATGTCCTACTCTAGGAGGCTGGATAAATAAAGTTCAGTGTATCCATAGGAGAAACATTTATAAAATCATTAAAAATCATGGTGTAGAAGGATAGGAAATCGCGTGAGAAAATAACCGTAGTATATTTCACAGCATACTGTTAAATAAAAAGAACAGTTTGTGCAACAGTGTACAACATAATTCTACTGTTGTTTTAAAATTCTCCAGTACGCATAGAAAAATGACTACAATGATAGCAATATTTTATAGTGGTTATCACAGAGTGACACAAAGTGCCAGCTTCATATTTACTTTCATCTTTGTGCTAGTGTCTAATTTGTAAATTTCCTATCATGAACTTGCAATAGAAAAATATGTAAGGAAAAGAATGACCTAGCACTAGCATTCTAATATGTAACAGTGACAAATATCATGTCCCTTCAGCAGAATTCCCCATCTGATGTCCCTGTACAAATTCTGTATCATTTGGGTATCTGCCTTACTCACAGTATGCTCTTTTGGTGGCTGAGTCTGTGTCTAATTCATTTTCATATTCCCAAAAGGAAGTAAATACAAGTCATGAAGCAATCCTAGCTTTTCTCAAAGATCCAAAAAAATTAACCCAAGAAATCCCAAGTTCCATGCACTCCTGCACACATCCCTCCATCTTTATTCCTGGCACCTTGCACAGGGCAGCTATAGAATCCCCAGCCCTCCTTGTTCTCAGGGATATTGTCTTGGTACTCACAGTTCTTGCTGGTCAGCTAGGCACACAATCAAGCAGGACACCTCTCGCTAAGGACAAAAGTCCTGGTATGAGGAACTTACTGGGAAACCAGTATCTGCTGAAAACAGCAGGCAAATATGGCCAGATTAGCAAGATCAGCTAAATACCTTACTGGTAAGGATTAGCAGAAAGTTAGGTAAAAATAGAGAATAAAGATAATGTGCTTTGACAAGCAAGAACAATGGAGCCCCCCAGGCCATAGCCCCTGGTCACCCCACCCTAGCTTCCATCACCAAAAACTGCTTCCCCCACAAATGTACACTCCCTAAGTGCTTGGCCCCACCTTTGCATTTGATGCTAATAAATCCGAAACTGCCTTTGGATAGGGGCTGCACATTACTGTCTGTAATACTGTAGCACATACTGCACTGTAGCCCCTCCAGGCTTCTCATCACTTCACAAGGACTTGAGTATCTTTCCTTCTTCCAGCGCCACTTCCACAACTCTGCAGCCCTGCAAGGAGACAGGCAGCCACTCAGGTCAAAACATCACAGCAAATACAGCGGGGTGGGTGCCAACTGTCTCTACCTCATTGCCATACACTTGACTATTCGCTGCATCACACATTGCCCAGGCTTAAATAAATAAATGGGGTAAAGACGGTGATTTCAATAAGACACTGAGTATTATCCTCGTGTTCTGAACACAATCCTCACTATCACACTCTCAAAGGGAAAAGCAAACCCTTTTTATCTTTTTTCCAGAAATGTTCTCCATCCAGTAAGTGAGAGAATTCTCCTCACCTGGGGGTTCCCCTGTTTTTGGGGTGGGGTGGGGTTGAGGTGAGAATGCTACACTCCACCTGTGCTCTTATGTAACCTGGCAGTAAAGACACTGTCGTCACAGGCCTTGCAAGATGTCCACCTGGAGTCTTGTTGACCACGGCGTTCCCTGCCATGTCCGCTGAGACCTTGGACACTGGTGCACTTAACCCTCCAGCAGGTAATTACGGCCAATATGACTAGTCTAGACTTTGGATTTTTCTGGTTCCAGCATGCCCAGCCAATCAATATTGCATTAATCATGCCTTGCTCATTGTTACATGATTCAGCGTCAGTGACTCATCACCATCACACACCGGGCAGTCTGTTTTGACTCCAGATGGGCAAAAGAGTGAAAGGAATTAAGAATTGTTTTTGCCTAAAGGTGTAGCATATTCCATGATGAGTGTTGAGAGCACCGTGATGAGACAGAGAGTAAATGCAAACTAATATGGGATGTTTTCATGTGTGTGATGGCTCCTCCCCAGGCTCATCTACATGGCAAATCGAGCACACAGCACACAGTGCTTAGAACTGTCATTATTTCTCTTGTCTAGACCCCTAGCCTTCCAATGTTTCAAACACTCCAGAGGGACAGGGCCACATGGCTTAAGGCCTGGTCTTTAAACCCTCACACCCAGCCTCAGAGAGGGTGGCCATCAATAATAATAATAATAAATAATAATAATAATAATGGTGATAGTTGTGTCTGGGTGATGGTGGTGGTGCTTCTGGCAAAAACTGCTTGCTGACCAAATAAAGGTAAAACTTTTAGAGGCACTGTCAAGCTTGATTGCCCAGCGAAACTTCTCTGGCCTGCTAATCACTGAAAAACAGTCTCTCTCACTCATGAGATTTCCCCTCCTTCCTGTTCTCAGCTAGAAATACCATGAGAACAGACTGTCTCACAGTGTTTTCAGATTTCCACTTCTAGTCCCTGCCAAAAGCAGGAAGTGCAGAAGTGGGCGATAATTCTTTTTTTCTTTTTAGAACACTTTATTAAAGAGTTTTGGTTGTTACTTGTTTTTCCCCCTGAACCTCATTAGAATTAATTTGAGCAATAATTTGAATTTACATAATGATTTTCTTACAAGGCACACAAAGAGTTTTATTTATCAATGCCATCTCCCAGGAAGGTAAGGTAGGAAGAGAGACAGAGCAGGGAGAGTTAGCAATGGAGGCACCTTGGGGATTTTCTACTCTAGTGTTTTCTTTCTTTTTTTTTTTTTTTTTTTTACTGATAAGAAAATTGAGACCCAGAGTTATCACTAGGGGTATTTCTTGCTCTGTGCTGACACCTGCCACTCAGTTCTCACACTGTCACCCATCCTTGTTCCCAACCATAGTGTAACACACTCATTCCTCATGTCTTACATGGACACCACCTTCCCATCTATTCTGCCCTCTCTGCTCTGGCATTTCTTACCCATAAGTGCATGCCATTCATTTTGGGAAAATCAAAAGTAGATAACCATTCGCAAAAGGGCCAGAACCATGGTGTCTGACTATACCACTGAAAATGGAGAAAGGAAAACAGGATGCAAGGAAGAAAAAGGAGTAAAATATGAAAGAGAAAGAGAAGGAAAGGCAGGGAAGCCAACCTTTATCAGGGCCAAGAAAATCATTTCCCTTTGATGTGGTGTCTCCTTTCAACGCAGCAGCATCTCAACATGCCTGCCAGGAAATGCAGGGCACCATTTTGGTTCTACTTCCTGGAGATGGTCTATGCATCTTGCTCTAATGTTGTCCTCATATCTGATGAGTGGGTTGAAGCTTAAGGGGAAAATGAGCCCTCAAATGAGAGCCATAGGTGAAGTCAGAGGTTGTCCTTATAAGAGCTATGGACTGAACTGAGTCTCCCAGAAAATTTTGCTATGGAAGCTTTAACCCCCAAGGTGATTGTTTTGGGGAATAGAGATTTTAGGAGGTAATTAATGTTAAATGAGGTCATATGGGGGGCTGCTAATTTGATAGGACTGGTAGCCTTATAAACTACCAGGAAGATTTCAATCAATCTCTCTCTCTCTCTCTCTCTCTCTCTCTCTCTCTGTCTTTCTCTCTCTTTCTCAGAAGTCACAGAAGAAAGGCCATTTAAGGACAAAGGGAGAAGATTGCCATCTATAAACCAGGAGGAGGGGCCTGACCAGAAATCAAATTGACTTACACCTTGATCTTGGACTCCCCAGCCTCCAAAACTGTAAGAAACAAATTTCCTTTGTTTAAGCCCCCCAGGCTGTGGTATTTTATTATGGCAGCCCTAGTAGATGAAGACACATGTTATTGAAAAAAGACAGCTTCTAGATTTTTCTTATGGCTCTCTATGGTCTCTTGGCTGTCCATCCCACACTACATGGAAGTACCTTGTGTGTATAATAGTTTCTCATCATCAGTCTTCATCTCATGTACAGACCTAGCCTGAATCACCACAGAACCCAATGAGGTGACAGCACAGAAAAGGGCCACAAAATGGCGGATTGTCATTCATTTGTCATTTTCAGGACCATGTTCCCTTCTTCAGTCAAGGGCAAATTTACTGCTAAGCTCAAGCATTCATGAAGTTTAAGTTTCAGGACCCCACACTTGCACACATAGACATTTTCATAAACTCTTAACCTGATTTTATATTCTTCTATTTTAAAATAAAAGAAAATTACATGTGCCTCATCCCACTGTTCCCCTGTTCCTGCATCCCAAAGGTGTTTATTGTGCCAGGCCCCATGCCAGGCACCAAGAAGACAGGGAACAGCTCCATCACAGCACAAGTGGCTGAATTTGGGCCTCCCTGGTGGCGCAAGGGGTTAAGCACAGCACTATGAAGCTATCTGCAGCCTCTGCAGCACAAGTTCGATCCCCAGCCAGCCAGGGAGCTACCCACATGGCACAGCAGACCTCTCCTGTCTAGCCCCCTGCTCCCTTCAGCAGTATATTTCAGTCAATCCACCTGTTCTGCTCCCCACTCAGTCTCTGGTGAATCCTCTCACCCCCCACACCTCTGGCCTATACCCCAGTTCTTGTATGCATAAATAAATAAATCTTAAAAAAACACCAAGTGCTGAGTTTCAGGGTAAATAGATTATCTGTAAAATTTAGGTAAAAATAACCAATCTATGTAATAATGATAGGTGAGAGAAGAGGAGGAGTTTATGTCCATTTCACAAGGACACAGTGGGTACAACTTTGGTCTAGTTTGGGGGCACCCTCATGCCCCCAAAGTGATGGACATTTTTCAACTGAGGAAATATTATTTATTGAGAGCCAGCTGCACTTCAAGTAAAGTACTCACTATTTTGCATATTTCTCAATCATTTCTTACAACATCCATGTGGCGTGAGCATTTTTCTTTTACTGGGAACACTGATGCTCAGAAAAGTTAAATAATATGCCCACAGGACTCTCTGGTTGTGCAAGAGGTTAAGTCTTGGCACTTTGAAGCTATTGGCAGCCACTGCAGCACGAGTTCAATCCTGGCCAGGGAGCTACCCACATGGCGCAGCAGACCTCTCCTGTCTCGCCCACTGCTCCCCTCAGCAGTGTGTTTCAGTCAGTCTGCCTGTTCTGCTCCCCACTCTGTCTCTGGTGAATCCTCGCATTTCCCTTGCCCTGCACCTCTGGCCTGTACCCCCGTTCTTGTATGAATAAATAAATAAATATTAAAAAAAATAATATGCCCACAGTGGAGCAACTTTATATGCAGGTCTTTCTGACTCTGAAGCTTACAAAAGTTCCAGTTTGCCCAACCTTCCTTCAACAAAGTACTAGAGGAGATGATGAAGGGAGAAAGTGTGGGGCCAAGGATACTCAAGTCTTCTGAATTATTATTGCAGAGACTTTCAAGTGGTCTCACGTTGCTTTACGCATATAGGGCCCCAGTGCAGCACAAGGGACAGTGAGTCAGCATGGGCTGCAGACATCACCAAACCTTCCAGCACTGTGTTCCAGACATTTCTATATAGGCTTTGAGCTCTGTAAAATTTGGAATTGTAAGTCTATGAACCCTTGGCTACGATTCTCACATATTGGACAACTAATTCTACAAGAAAAGGAAATCATTCAAATTTTGAAAATTCTGGAGCTGAATTAATCATGCCTGACTATAAAATCTTCACCTTGCATAGCCCTTATGTAAGTTCCTTTGTGGAGGTTTCCTTGGGCAGACCAAAAAAAAAAAAAAAATGTGTCAAATAATCATAAGCCACCCTCTCCTTTGGCTAGGAGTATAACAAGAAGTACTAGCTTGACATGTAGATTTTCTCCTTTTATCTTCTTAAAAGACCAACCAGAAATCAAATGTGAAAAAAGCTAATGTGATACTAAGTTTGCAAATTTAAACTCAGAGTTCTGCAGTCAAGACATGTAAAAGTTTCCATAGCAACATTAGCTCTCATCTTTAGGATTTTCAGCTCTATTAAAGCCATTAAAATCATACTTTTGTATATACAATGTGGTTGGATTTAAGGTTAGGCTTATTTTCCCTACTTTAATTGCAAGTGATTCCAGTTATGGGGTTGTGTGCCTGTTTAGTGAGTGTACCTTTTGTAAATGGATAGTATTAAGCAGCAGATTCCTTTTCTTTGTTCTTCTCCTATTCTTTTCCTCTTTTATGTTCCATTCCCTCAAACCCCTGGAGGCTGAGGGGTGGAAGGATTAAAATGCCAGACCACTATAAACTCCACGAGGATCCCACCTTACTGTAATGTAGGTGCCACCTCCTCCGTAATGCAAAGCCAACTTCTGTGGGGAGGCAGGAACGAAGCAAACGGAGTCCCACAGACTGACCTATTCCCATTGGCTACCCCAGTCCCCAGCGGGCTTCTGGAGCACTTTTGGAGCTGGAAAGGAAACTGACCTTGTCAGAGACCACAGTCAGCCAGGGCCAGGGAAACCAAAACATCTCCTCAAACTAAGTGAGAAGAGACTCTAGTAAAATCCTGCAGCAGCTGAAAGGGTAGTAGTACTCAATATTTCATGAGCTATCCATAGAAAATCACACATGTAATGAACATTTCCCTGGGGGAAAAAAAAGGCCTAATAATTGTAGATTCTTGCTCGTAATGCGGATGGTGTTTATTTTTCAAAAACTGAGTGAAGCAGATGGGGATGCGAGGATGCCGGAAGATTCCATGAGTTCCCCTAATATGAAACAGTGTTGGACAGTTGGGGACATCTGGAGGGAACGTGGGGGAGAGAAAGGAAACATTTCTCCAATGCACTTTTAGTCTGAAATAGTATCGCGGTGTCACAGGCATGCAGAAACCCTAAATGAAACAGACAAATGGAAGTGGCAGAAGGCTTAAAGTGAAACCAGCCTGCAATGATCAGGGCTATTTTTAGTTTTCTAATGAAGAAAGCAGCTGTATTCAGAAAGGCTGTCGCTGGCTGCTTGTGAGACCAATTTGTTCTGTTCTGGGGTCTCAGCCTTCACCCCCCCCCAGTGAAATCTCCCCTGGGATCCTCAGAAAGGGGCCTGGAACGGTCATTACTGTGTGTTTGGGGATTTTTTTTTTTAAACAAATTTGGAAAAGATTCTGAAAATCTTAGTTTACAGACCTCTTAGAGCCAGGGAGTGATATGCTAAGTAAGCCACTCCTGTGCCTTTCTAGTAAAACCTGGTCCCTTACAAAGCAATTTCAAAATCTTAAGGAGCAAAGGACAAAATTCCAACCTACTTTTTCAATGACCAAAGTGGCCAGTTGCTGTGTCATTCACTCTCTTTGGCCTCGGCTGCTAAACAAGAGTATAGAAGACAGTAGACATTTCCCAGAAACTGAAATGCAAGCACTGAAGAGTGACCCACTTTCAGAAACAAGAGCGAGCAAGAGAGTGATTTACTGTTGTATGAAAGAGAATTGAAGAAGGCGAGCTTTCATGAGAAAGTTGTTATCTGAGCTCCTTACAATGCCAGGTTTCAGAACAGATCTTTGCATCCTCCTGGGGCCTCCTGCAAACCATGTGTTCGCCTCTCTCTGTGATGACAATTACACATCAACTCTACGCGCTGGTCCAAAACATTTCCACCCCAAGGATGACCTTCATTAAAACTGCTCTTATTTGGCAGTAGCTCTGTCTTCTTATTTCTAAATATTTAACTTGCTGGCAGAAATTGCCCATTATGTTAGCAAGAACCTATGAAGATGCCATAGCCCTTCAAATGTGGGCCATAAATCATACCCACAAATCCAAACCCTTCTCTGCCTCAGAGACATGGGGAGCATGCCAAACAGCAAATTGACAGGGACCCTCCCCTACTAACATGGAGTGATAAGGATAGGGGTCTAGCAGAAACCAGAGCTCCCTGACAACCTAGAGGTCCCTGCATGACAAGACAGCCCCTCAGAACTAGGTGATGCTTTGGAAAACATCGGCACCTACCCCCAGGTTCAACTCGGAAAAAAAAAAGCCCAGTCTTTTAGGTCCAACAAGAAAAAACAGAAGGGAAGAAATGATGATCTCAGCAAATAAACAAGTGTACAAAATCATCCACAAGCACCAGCAATGCCCAAAGCTGACCTCCCATGGTCTGTAAAGTGAGATAGGTAAATTTCTTTCTGGTTCTTAAATTTAGACGCAAGAGATGATGGAAACTTAAGGCTTTCATTTTAGTGTGTAAATGATCTCACTTTGGGGAAATTCTTCCTCTAGCCCAGTGACTCTTGCCCTGGCTAATTATTACTTGGGGAGCTTTTAAAAAATATGAATGCCCAGGGTCACCCCTAAACCAATTGAGTCAAAATCTCAAAGGCGGTGGGATGCTGGTCATCACAGTCTTTATAATTGCCTTCACCTGTCCATCTTAAATATTGTCCTGTCTCCTCCTCATAGATACAAGAAACAGCCCCCCATGACATCTGGCCAGCCCCTGATGGTCTTGAATTGCCCATTAACTACCACTCATACATGTGACCACTGAGCTCAGGATAGGCAGTCTGCACAAATTGTAATGCTGGTTTCTAAAATAGACACACTGGACTTCTAAGAATTAGTGTGGGGGGCCTCCCTGGTGGCACAGGCGGTTGAGCGCTGCACTATGAAGCTGTCCTAGCCTCTGCAGCGCGGGTTCGATCCCGGCCGGCCGGCTGGCAAGAATCCCACATGGCGAAGCAGACCTCTCCTGTCTCACCTGCTGCTCCCCTCAGATGTGTATTTCGTCAGTCTGCCTGTTCTGTTCCCCACTCTGTCTGATGAATCCTCTCACTCTCCTGCGCATGTGACCTGTACCCCAGCACTTGTATAAACAAAAAATAAAAAAAAGACTCAGTGTGAAGACTATAAACTCTCTCCTTAAAATAACTTTATGTTGATTATATCTCAAATAGCCTTTCATATACATTGGGTTAAATAAAATATTATTTTTTTACCTGTTTACTTTGACTTTAACATGACTGTAGCCTTCTTTGGTTTCAGCCACAGACAGTGACATGACTACTAGAACAACTTCAGGGACGTATGCAGCTCACACGCATTGCTGTGGGACAGCGCTGTGCTAGATGTACTTCAGGCTACTTGCAATCTTTCCTGTGTAGCATTCTTTTCCCCACCGTGGAAAGCCACAATTCTTATAACTTTTTCTCCTAAATTACTTGTCACAGTCGAGTTTGGAGTAGATAATAATACACTTGAATTTAGAATTGGCTTCATTCATGTCCAGTGTGGGGAGCTGTTGGGTGACATGATGGAGACATTTTAGAAAACTTTCACCATTGGGACTCTCCAGTGGTGCAGCGGGTTGAGCGCTGCACTGCGGAGCTGTGTGTAGCCTCCGCAGCGCAGGTTCAATTCCTGGTCAGCCAGGGAGATTCCCACATGGCACAACAGACCTCTCCTGTCTCGCCCACTGCTCCCCTCAACAGTGTCTTTGGTCCATCTTCCTGTTCTGCTCCCCTGTCTCTGGTGAATCCTCTCACCCTCCCGTGCCTCTGACCTGTACCCCAGTTCTTATATAAATAAATAAATCTTTGAAAATAAAATTAAATTAAAAAAAAAAAAAAGGAAAACCTCCTCCATCAAAAATATCTCCTCCAGTTCTGTAAGACCACTGAAAAGAGTCCTTTGAGCTAAGGTACTAGATCTCCAAAAACCTTACCAAATAATCCCCAAAGGGTTTCACTGGGTTCCACTCATCACATTTGCAAAGAGGGAATGAGATTCAGAACAAATAGCTGTGTCCATTGTGGGGTGCAGATTAGAGTGGCCCTATCTGGGTGGGAGTAGAGAGCAGGTCAGAATAACACTGATTGGAGTCCTCACAAGTGGGTGCATTGGGCAGCCAGAAGCTCAAGAGGAGCTGGAGTTTTCCTGCAAAGTGAGAGAAAGATGAGAAGTTCTCTGGGAAGATCTGGTCCATGGAACAATTTTGCTTAAGGACTGTCACACTCTAAAAAGTTTTTTTTTTAAAAAAAAAATGAGTTTTGGACCTCCCTGGTGCACAAGGGGTTAAGATGCAAACCTAGGAAGCTGTCTGCAGCCACTGCAGCACGAGTTCGATCCCAAACCAGGGAGATACCCACATGGCACGGCAGACCTCTCCTGACTCACCCGCTGCTCCCCTCAGCAGTGTACTTTGGTCAGTCTGCCTGTTCTGTTCCCCACTCTGTCTCTGGTGAATCCTCTCAGCCCCCACACCTCTGGCCTGTACCCCAGCTCTTGTATGCATAAATAAATCAATCTTTAAAAAAAATGAGTCTTTAGAACAGGTAAAATAGGTGATGCTTATTCAGTTTGCCATAAAATGTCTTTTTTTAGACAATGATTGGCTCTCTTTTGCCTTTAAATAACAACTCCCCAAGACAGATTTTTTAAAGGATTGTGTTTACAAAAATTCTACTTAATCACATCTACAGCATAGAAGGAAGCATCGAGTAGCCAGAAAGAGTTGACAAATGGGTGAAAGTGATGCAAAGATCTCTTGGTGAATCTCCTCTTCCCTCTGCAATGATCTGCATGCATTTCAGCTTTTTTGCCTAATTTTTCATTATGCCATGAACACCAGACCCTTGGTGGTCTCAGGATTGGTCTCTAGCCCCAATTCTTCCCTTGGTACCTGGCCCTCGGGCACTTGACATTTCTTCCTAGAGTGGTCCTTTCAAGGACTGCCTTTTATTTGTTTCTGACATCCCCTTCAACTGACCAAAGCATTTTTAGATGGGGGTGGCCTGCCCAGGAGGTCATCATCCCAGCTGGGGGCAGCTGCAGGGTTCCAGCACAATCTCTGTTTCTCATGCAAATCACTGAGGAAAATGGGCAGCAGCCAACAGTGCACAGGATGAAACCACATGGTATGGACAGGACCTCAGCAAGTTGGGGTGATTCCAGCTTCCCACTTCTAAGCTCTTGTCCTTCTCAATAGCAGCTCTGATGAGTGGTAATCAGCTCCTCTCCCGTATTTCCCACCCAGCACCTGCTGTGAGAGTCAACTTCTCTGCTGTCTTGTAGGTATCATCCTTCCCGCATATATAGGTCAAATTTGTATTGTCAAAGAGTAATGATTAGAAACCCTCAAGCTGGGCCTCGCTGGTGGCGTACAGGGTTAAGCATAGCACTGTGAAGCTATCCACAGACACGAGTTCGATCCCCAGCCAGGGGGCAACCCACATGGTGTATCAGACCTCTCCTGTCTCACCCTCTGCTCCCCTCAGCAGTGTACTTCTGTCAGTCTGCCTGTTCTGTTCCCTGCTCTGTCTCTGGTGGATCCTCTCACCCCCAGCAACTCTAGCCTGTATCCCAGCTCTTGTATGCATAAATAAATAAATTAAAAATAATAATAATAATAAAAAGTATATGAGACAAGAAGAAGCAATGGGCCAGGGCCAGGGGAGTGACATGCCCCCTGCATAGGCAGCTAGCCAGGGACTGAAGGGAAGTGCCTGCTGCCCTCTGATAAACATGCTTAATTCATTCATCCAATCAGCAAACATTTCTTGAGTGCCCAATATGTGACTAGCACATTCCCTTCCTTCAAGGAGTAGTAGGGGCAATAGGTTGGTTAGGTTGGAACAGGACAGATTCTCTTGAGTCAAACAGTGGCCTGGGTCACTGGGTAGTACCCAGGGATCCAGAAGTCAACAGTATGGCAGAGTCTTGGGTAAAGTGGATGAGACAAAGGGCAGTACTGAGGGTGAAGATCAGGGAGAAGGAGCCAGAGAGCCTTCCAGACCAGCAAACTTCCTGGCCATCGTCCTGTGGGAGAACCTGCAGCTCTGCATATTGACCGAGCTCCTGGGTCTCGGAGAAGGGAGGCCCGCCACGTTCTGAAGTAGGCCACGGTGTCACTGACTCACTTCCAAGCTAGTCTCTCCATGTAAGTGTTCCTGTTACAGGGCAGAGTGAGGGGTGCCCAAAGAGCCCCAAACCTGCCTGCGCTAAATAGGTTCTGCCATCCGCCGCATCAGGGATAAAGCATACTATAGTGTACTCAACCTTCAATGGAAAGGAACTTTAATACTTTAATTGGTGTGCACTAAAGAGAAGGGGAAGAATACAGTTTCCAAATCAAGCACCCCAATTGCCCATCCCCTCACAGGTAAATGCCCAGCTGAACAGGGTTGGCCAAAAGTAGGGCCACTGAGGCCCAAAAGCTTGTCACGAGTCTAAGGTACCTCCTGGTGGGGACCCGTAAGAAAGGGGCAGAAGGGGGCAGCACATGTGGGACAGAAGGAACAAAATCAAAATCAAGATCACAGCTGCCATGGTCCCCTCCCCACGGGTCTCACCCACATCTGTGTCACCCCGTCCACGACTAAAATGCAAGCGTAGTTTCTTCACGTGTCTCTCGGCTCCATGTGCCTCCCCCAGGTCTCCTTCTGGCTCCATCCTGCTTCCCGCCTTCCTCAGTCTCCTCTGAAGCTTCTTCTCTCCCTGCTCAGCTCCACCCTCCCTTGGGTGGGGCAGGGAACTGGAACCTCCCCTTCTCCTGGGGACCACCCTGTTATATTCCCACCACCAGTGGTCCAGCGGGGTGCCCACATTGGCACACCAGCATCAGCTCAGCAGAAATTGGTCATGCACAGAGACTCCAATTGCTCGGCAAGTTTGGTCCGCCCTGATTCTCATTCACACTGGCTTATAGCTTGGTGAATCTGTGAGTTCGTGTAACTTGAAGCCAGTTTCTTCCTCTGCCTGGACTTTCTACCTCTTCTTGTGAAATGGTGATAAGCTGTCTGAACTACCTCATGAAAAAATCCTAAATTAGATGATTTCTTGAGGTTCCTTTCATTTCTAGAGAAAGTGAGCCCCCAGAATCTTCAAAAAGAAAAGGAAAATCAAAGGAAAGACCCAGAAGAGGCTGATGTTTTAAAGAACCAGCCAGCTAATGCTCCACAAGACAAAGTGTGGCTTGTAAAATTGGCCAGGGAATATTTTTAGCAGAATGAAATATATGGGACAAGCAGTACTTGGTATCTCTCTGTTGCTGACTGAACCAAGCTTTCTTAAGATCTGCTCAGAGGAAGATGTAAATGGATTTTAATGAAAGGGCTACTTCAAAGCACATTAAGTCCAAATTAAAGACAGTAGCTGTCTGCAGGTTGCATGTGGACAACCATGTTAGCAGCCAGGCCAGTATTTAACAAGATGAACCGGAGTGGGAGAGGTCTCAGTCTCTTTGGAGATCACTTTATTATTCCTTTCTTCTTCTTATCCTCTCTCTTCCTTCCTAAATAGGGGAGAATTCTGGAAGCTGTTTCCAGATAAACGTGGGACTAGCAGACAGGAAAGGTTGGGGTCTGTGTGTTGGGGACATAAGTGGAAATAAAACCCTAAACAATAGAATCCTTGGTGCTCCAAGGGGCAGAGTCCTGGCGGGGGGCCAGGACTGCACTGATAAGTCACTCGACATTGCCAGAGCAGCGTGAGTGTCCAAGTTTTTGTCTTCAGAATGGGTCCAACCTAGCAGTGGATGGCCCCTCAGGAAGCTGACTGTGCCAGGCTGGAATGATAACCAGATCTCTAGTAAGGCCTCACTTTGAGGGTTGATTATACGTCATAGTTGGGAAGGCTGGCAGGGAGCAGGGTTCAATGCCAGACAGGAAATGAATAGAATGGTGCCCCTGGAGTTGTGCAGTGCTCAGTGTGAGCAACTGTGCATGGCAACCCTGAGATCATTGGCTGTGGTATCAGATGTCATTGAGGGTGCTCCCTATCTCTTCTAAATAATGTCTTTTATTCGAGGACTGAAACATAATGCCTGTTGTATTAAAGATACCACACAAAAGATGTGAATTTAATCCATCTTTTCATTCTCTTTTTCCCCTTATTTCTTATTAACGAGTTCCTTAATTCTCAAAGACTGACAGGGTAGCTGGGATCAGAAATAAGACTAAGCATTAGCCAGAGCCATTTGAGATTTAATTAGATAACCCTTTCAAAAATATATTAACTTTGAATCATTTGGGCTCAAATTTAAACTAGAAAGCTTGAATCTTTCCTACCTGCTAATTTGATTATTTTGAGCTAAAAAAAAGAAAAGCAGATGACAGGATCATTATGTTTTGCAAACTTCTTTTGAAAGAGGTTATGCAAGATCCCCACAGGATGTCCCAAATAAAATCTTAGGGATAAATGAAATCTATATTTTTACCACGATTGTAACTAGTAGGCTCTAAGAGAATAAAGGAATTTCATGGAGGAAAAAAAAAAATGAGCAAAAGGCCGGCTTGGAATGTGTCTTGGCATGAGATAGCCAAGATGCAGAGGAAAAGACACATCTACCTGGTATCTTGGCCACATTCCCTCCTTAGAACAGAACTTCATTTCATGGAGGACATAATTATCTCCTAACTTCTCCGATGTTGGCTGTCTAGCTAATTCTATAGAGACAGGCTATTTAAATGTTCTAGGAATGCCGTGCTGTTTGCATATGAAATGCAAGGCCTCCCAAAGATTTTATAGAGCAATGGGAACTGTGGTGCATAATTCTAGGGAGGGAATAGCTTGGCAGACCTAAAAGTAGGTACCTTTTACTTTTTTTGTAATCCCATGCATACTTTAGAAACTATATGCATTTGCTTATATCAGAATTTAAAACTCAGGCTGATATCTGAAATAAGGCTAACTTAGAAAACTCATTTGGTGAATGTCCCATTGGGTGTTCCTATGGTTCTGGGCCTTTGGGAACAAGGGGTAGTGGGTACAAATACCCATGTTTAGAAGAGCAATGTCAGGAGAAGGCCCTCAGAAAGGTAGTTCTGATTCCCCATGTTAGTCAAAGCTACATTCCATTTTCCAATCACCTCTCCACCTGGGAGACAGAGAAAAGAGCTCTGTGTTCTTTTAGGAACCTATATTTCTACAAGTTCTGCATAGATGTGAATAAGACTGATGATTCTTTATGGACAGCCACAGCATAAGCAAAACTTTCCATACTCATCACCGAAGTCAGGTCCATAAAGCTTGGATAACCTGGGAATTATGCTTCAAGGTGATCATGGAGACATCTACTCTCTGTGATGAAAGCTTCCTATCCTCCTCTTCTCAGACATGGCAGTTACCTGAGATGATTTTTGTGATCCTGATGTTACACACCAAGGAGAGGGGCACCCCAGAACTCCCAGACCTGCCTGCTATCAATCAGCTCTGCTATCTGCCACATCAAGATAACACATACTGTAGTATGTGAGACCTTCGATGGAAAGGAACTTTAATACAATTAGTCGCAATAAAGAGAAGGGAAAGAAAATAGTTTCCAAATCAAGCACCCCAAATTGCCCATCCCCTTGTGGGTAAATGCCCAGCCAAATAGGCTTGGCCCAAAGCGGGGCCACTGAGGCCCAAAAGCCTGCCCCAAGTCCAAAAGCCTGCACCTCCTGGTGGGGATCCACAGGAAAGGGGCAGAAGGAGCCCAGTACATCTGGGATAGAAGGATCAAAATCAGGATAAAAGCTGCCATTGTTATCCTCTCCACGGGTCTCTCACCCATGCCTGTTTCAACCAGTCCAGGACCAAAATGCAAGCGCAGTTTCTTCACGTGTCTCTCGGCTCCATGTGCCTCTCCCTGGTCTCCTTCTGGCTCCATCCTGCTCCTTCCTTCCTCAGTCTCCTCTGCAGCTTCTTCTCTCCCTGCTCAGCTCCACCCTCCCTTTGGTGGGGCAGGAAACCTGGAACCTCCCCCTTTCCTGGCGACCACCCTGTCACAATGAACATCATGTATCAAGAACCCCAGGAGAGGCTCTCAGATTTGTTGAGGCAGGTGCAAGAATCTTCTGGATGTGGGGAGAAGAAATTCAGGGGTATCAGAAGAAAAGGCAGCCCAGGGAGGGTCTTGGGAATCCCCAAGAATGCAATACAGGAATAAACTCCAGAGGGGCTCCTTGCTTCTTGCTATTTCCTCTTTCTGACAAAATGAATCAATGCTGCTATTTTTTTCACTGAGTTTCAAAGCATCCTCCATGGATCAGCATTAGCAGAGGCATTAGACACATCCACATCTGAGAAGCACTTTAATTACAGTGAAGCTCAGAGCGTGGTGCAGCAATTCTATCCCCCTCTAATCAGAGAGTGTCTCTGAGTATGTGATTCATTCTCTCTTGGATAAGGATTTTCTTTGGGTTAAAAATAGGCCCAGCAGTCTCCAGGCCAGCACTGTCGGCCACTTCCCAAGTGGATTGTCCTTTTCTCTTCTCCAACGCACTGGGCCAGGACCCCACATCCTGCTGCCTCTTCTACTTTGGAGTAGTTCAGAGTGCATGCCAGGCTGCCAGTGTTTAAATTCCAGGACTGTTCTTTCTGGCCCTGGACTTTGGCCTGTACCTTAACCTGTTTTCATCTATAAAATGGGGCTCATAACAGGACTCCCGCATTGGGTTATTGTTAGAACAAATTGAGTAAATAAATGCAGAGGTCAGACCGCTACCTGGCAAGCAACAAACACTCAGTAAGTGTGGAGAGCTACTTTATTATTAGAATTTTGTGTTTTATTCTCAAATTACTTAATCCTCTGGCGATGACCCTTTTTCTTCATAGAAAGTGACTTGCTAATGAAGAACCCTCATGGGTGACCACTTTGGGGATGAATACATGTTCTAGCCAAAAGAAAAATTTCCAGGCTTGAAAAATCAAAGTCATTCTAGGACAGGGTTTGACAAACTTTCTCTGTAAAGGACAGATAGTAAATATTTCAGACGTTGCAGGTCATCAGGTTTCTGCCGCAATTGCTCAACGCTGCTATTGTGGAACAGAGCAGCCAAAAGCAATCTGAAAATGGACTAGCGTGGCTGTGTACCAATAAAGCTTTATTTACAAAATCAGGCAGCAGGGCCAGATTCAGCCCACAGTGAGAAAGTGCCAACCTCTTTCCCAACAATATACTCCATGAGAGAGGCCAAACTCGTCATATTCACATTGTGACTAATTGAGTGAATGAGTAAAAACCTCAGAGAGATGGGTTTTTCATTCTTTTTAAACGTTGGACTTTGGCACACCTATTCAGACTGTGAAATACGCAATTCTAAGGGCTGCCAACAGACATGACAAAAGAGTTACTGGGAATGATACACTGTGTCCATCCAAGAGAGCCAGACTCACTGGCAAATAAGTGTCAGGTCCAAGAAAAAAGGGGAGGTGGAGTAAAAACAACCATAGAGTTTCCTCCAATGACAGAGCTGACACCATCCACTATGTCTGGTTGTCCATGATGGACTCAGATGTGTGAAAAATGGTCGGCAGCTCCTATAGCTAGCTGGACAACCCCAAGTCTGAGAGGTGTGAGACCTGAAACTTTTGCCACAAGATTCCTATGCCATTGCCAGGCTCTCCAGAGAATTGGTTCAGTTATGGGTTGCCTCTGAAGTCAGACAGATGCATGGCCCTATGAGCCTAAGCAACTGATTTTCCTTTTGATGTTTTGAGCTCCTTGACTACACAGCAGAAATAGTAAAATAACTGACTTCCATGTTTGATGGGAAGATGATATGAGATGATGCTCAGCATGGTGTCTCTCTGACAAGCACTTTACTAAATTAGACTTATTATTTCTGGACCATCACTTAGTTCCACAGGAAGTCATGGCTGGGGGCAGTCTTGCCGGGCTCTGAATGGACAGTTGGTGCCTAGGAAGGAAGGATTCTGCTTCCCTCCTCGTATTTAACTCTTTCCCTTCTCCTGCATGGTGGTTTCTACCTCCAGGAGGTAATGGTACTTTGAGTACTTTAGGAACCAGGGCATCCTCTGGAAGCTAGAGAATATACCCCCCTCCCAAGTGTTCAAACAAGAGAGAAGAACCACTCTCTGCAGCGTACCTGAGCAGGCAATTGAGACTGCTGCAATCTGGTGATCACTTTTCACAAAGAGCTTGGAATGTGAAAAGCAAGAGTTCTATTCTTAGCTCACAGCGAGAAGATTCTGAGACAGGAAGTCAATCAGAGGTCCTCACTGTGCCTCAGTCTCCCCACCTGGGAGCAGGAAATAATCACTCCAGGACTGTCTAGGGGATGATTAAAATGAGGGGGAAAGAATTTTGCTATAGTAAAACAGATCAGTCGGGAGGCACCATTTCACAGTGATGATCATCCAGAGAGAAGACAAAAACAGAAGCCACCAGAGGCTAAGGCCTGTTTAGCAACAGCTCTGCCTGGATGTAAGTGACCTCAGAGCACTTTGTAACTGATTCTCTGTGACTGCAGTCCAATCTCCTTACTTTCAGTATAATGGGGCAGAAGCCTGCCTCTGAATTAACAAAGAGCTGGACTTGACTGCAATTAGTCCTCAAATCCAGCCCTTTGACAAATAGAAAATGGACCTTTCTACTCAAATTCCTTAGAACGCACGATTGAATGCATGAAGTCACGTACAATTGCTCAGGAACAAATAAAAAATTATTTCTAATGGCCTGTACCTGAGTAGGTGTTTGAAGAGAGTTCCAAGATTCTCAGAAGCTGTTTCTTCTTTGCATGAATGGAAACTTTGGTCTGTAGTCTGTGGCTCCCAAGCTTGTAGGTGTTGATGTCTTGGTTTTGCCTAGGAATAGAAAGAAGATAAGGACTCCTTTCGTAGGTTTAGCAAACCCACATTGCAAATGTAAATTTCAGGCCTCGCTAAATCACCACAATATCAAATTTATGCAATCCTGATACCTAAGAGCAGTAATGAAGATCCCCTAGAACGGTGAGAACTCAGCTTGTGGTCTTTGGGGAGCATTTCCCCCCCCACACACACACAGGGACCTCACATTTGTTGTTGGCAGCTGGGCGAGCTAGAAACACGTGTGACCTCCCACTGGCTACGAGAAAGAAACAAATCCAGTTGAATGACCTACTAGCCTGTCAATGGAACCAGGTCCACAAGAACTTTAGTCGAGGTCCAAATCTTTCTTTCCTGGGTCAACAGCCAGGACTGTGACCAAGCTCACGTAGCAAATCGGGTCAGTTGGGGTTGCTCCCCAAGGACTTCTGTGTTTGTTATAGAGCAACCCCAATATAAATCGGGTGGCCTGACTGTGGTCCTCACCTATGTGCTTAAAGGGGGCTTACGAATGCTGAACTGCAGACACACACAAAAGGCTGATGAAAGGGAAAGGGAATGGAGAAATGAATAACTCGGAGAAAAGGAGGGAGATCAGTTCCTAAATGCATCCTACCCGTTCTGAAGACCTGGAATCCCCAGGACCCACCGAGCTGGTGAAAAACCCCACACCATCAGGTCAAGAGGGCGACCCCTACTCACAAGGCTCTTATATCCACAAACAGAAAACAATGGCTGCATAACTCTGCCCTAGGTCCTTGCAACCCTCCCTTCAGTGATCATGGGATTTGTAGTTCCCAGTGTCGTGGTGGTGTTGGGATGGAGTCCACAAAGCCTGTATGGAGTTTGCTTAGGACATCCTGGCCCCCTAATATGTTGACTGGACTGGGGTTCCTAGGTAACAAGGGCAATTTTAGGGCAGAGGCACAAATTCCTTCGAGAACTCGCACTGGGACAGGGACGTGTGCTTGGGGAGAAGAGGCACAGAGCGGTAGTAATCAATGCACGCTGGGGAAAGAAATTCAGCCAATGGTCAGGATCACAAAAGTGCCTGCGGCTGACAGGAGGGGCAACCAGCCCCAACCAAGGCCACTCTGTGTCCCTATCTCCTCTCACATAGCAGGCCCTCCACAGCATGCATGCACAAAGGAACAGACGAACATTTGCTTGAGTTTCCAGGCCACACAAGAGCATATGTTGGCAAGTCTGGGGCAAAGGTCATTTACAAGAGTAGCAGCAGAACAATTAGGCAGTGCTTGTTCTTTCTGAAATTGCTGAATTAAGAGTCCAGATTCCAAATGGCCAGTGTCTACCCCTCTTCAAAGGGGAACCCATGGTGCTACCTTTTCTGCAACACACCCTGTGATCGATATTGGGGTCACCCATCTTGATGTAAGCAGAAAGATCGTTTTTTAAAAAAATGTATTTATTTATGCATACAAGAACAGGGATACAGGTCAGATGTGTGGAGGGTGAGAGGATTCATCAGAGACGGAGTGGGGAACAGAACAGGAAGATCTACTGAAATACACTGTTGAGGGGAGCAGCGGGCGAGACAGGAGAGGTCTGCTGTGCCATGTGGGTAGCTCCCTGGTCGGGGATTGAACTCCTGTTGCAGAGGCTGCAGATAGCTTCATAGTGCTGCATCTTAACCCCTTGCGCCAGCATGGAGGCTCCAGAAAGATCGATATTGTTTTTTGTTTTTTAGAGCTGATGACATACTGGGGCAAGAGGATATGGCAGCTCAGTTTTGATGAAATTCATTGACTTATTAGGATCAGTCAAATATTAGTTTGGACCCACCAATGGCTCTTTGGCAACAAAGACCCCTGAAGTCTTTATGGAATTTGATAACAGCTTTTTAAATGTATCTAAACTTTTAAAATAAGAAGAATCAAGCTGCAATCCACAACTGTGGATATCAATGATCAGTATTTGGATATAAATAACACCATAAATCTCCAACGGTGGCTCATTTCACTCTGAGACTCAGGAAGAGGAAAAAATTCCTGTGAAAAGCTGAGGCAGACAAAATCAATTCAAGTCCTGAATAATCCTGTAAGAAAGGGTCACGGTGGGCCTCACCAGTGGCGCAGCGGTTGAGCGCTGGGTTGCGAAGTTGCCCGCAGCCTCTGCAGCGCCGGTTCGATCCCTGGCTGCTCCCTGGCCGCCGGGGGAGGGTCCCACATGGCATGCAGACCTCTCCTGCCGCCCACTGCTACCCTCAGCAGTGTACTTCGTCACTCTGCCTGTTCTGTTCCCCGCTCTGGCTCTGGTGAATTCTCTCACCCTCCTGCACTTCTGACTGTACCCAGTGCTTGTATAAATAAATAAATAAATAAATCTAATAAAAAAAGAAAGAAAAAAAATTTAAAAAAAAAAAAAAAAAAAAAAAAAAGAAAGGGTCACGGGGCCTGCCTAGAGGTGTGATGTTTACCTTTGGTGATTTTTTTTCTCTCCTATCAAACATAACAGCTGGAAGGAAGCTAAGTGGGTTCCAGATGCACCTCCCTTTGATTCCATCCATATAAACCTCAGAATACCAAGAACAAATTCAATATCCTATTCAGGTTGGTTGCTAGAACCTGGATATTTCAAAGCACAGGCTCAAAGCAAGCGCTGCGCTGACAGGGAAGATGCAGGCTCAACAAAAAGAAAGGGCAAGGCTTGGGGAAGAGAAATACCTGCAAAACAGAATCAGGTGGGATAAGGCAGATTTTGAGGGTTCCCAAGAGAATCTGAGGCCACCCAAAGTACTTGCAATACTTCAGGTCACTGCCTTGGAACACTGTCATCATTCCCGGTTTCACTTTGTTTTCATAAAAAGGCCACAGTCTATTTTCATTGTCTGGCACATTCGAGAAGAGTGGAAGAAAAAATGTTAATGATTAGCTCAACTTTTTCACCCCATGCTGTGCCAAGTTGCTACAGAGAAGAAGAGATAAAGCCAAAGGCAAGGTACCTGGCCTTTCATCACAGAAACCCCAGCAGCCCCAGGCCAAGATTTGAAGATGGGTATTATCAGAACACCCAGGCAAAGAGAGGCTGGGGAAATATGAGTAGAGATCCATTCTTCCAAGTGTACAAAAAGACTTAACCTCCAGGGGTGCCAAGGAAAGACAGAAACACGCAAAACACCTGGTACAATACCTGACACTTAGTAGATGCTCAATAAACTAGATTTGGTGTGGCTTTTTTTTTTTTTTGAAATTCAAATAATGCCCTTCAGTCATGGCTTGCAAAGTATCTTCATAACTCTCATATGCTATGTTGGAGTATCCCAATAAATTTTGGAGATAGGAAGGAACTATTATCTCAATAGTGTGCTGCTCATGAGGTAAAAGATGCTTGGAGAGTCTTAACGAATTGTCTGAAGTCACCATACGGTAAGAGGAGATCTTGGACTTGAAAGTGACGTGACTGGATTCTAGCTGCAAGTGTTCTTGCCACTGTACCAACTGCATCCTCTCTCTTATTACTTCAATGCTTTTCCTCCTTTTTATCCTAAATTTTCTCTCATACTGTATCAATGAGCCTACAATCATAGTCAAATTACTAGGACCGTGGTCTCTTTTTAGGGGTGTTCCATTTCAGATTGTTCTCAGTAGTTACATAAAATATTGAGTAACCTTCTTCATTATTTGGAGATAGAATCATCTGTGAGAGCAGATATTCTTTCTACTCTAGGCTGCCAGAGTGAAGGTAGAAGGAAGCACTTGACCCTGATAGCATTCAAAAGAGAAATTCACTGCTATAATTCTAGGCTAGCCATAAAATTTAGCATACTATCCACTTGGTAAATTGCATATAAAATAATATTCTTCTAGCATTCAGCATAGAAAGATATGATGTCGGGGTATTATTTAATAGAGTTAAAACTTAGTCTCTGCACTTTGCTCAGCTGAACAATGCTGGGAGACGCAAAATAGATAAGAAAGGGAAACCGATATAGTTGCCATGGGAACCTGACCGTGGGTCCACAAGGCCAATAAGGGGCCATGGAGAATTGTGGGGAAATGCAGAAACAGGGCAAACAAAAGCAAGCAGGACACCTCCTGTGCAGAAGGCCCACCAAAACCTGCTGTCCCAGCAGACAGCAACCGGTAGAGACCTATTCCTGCAGTCATGAAAAAGCCCGCCAAAACGGGTTATAAAAGATAGCCTCATACCCTTCTTGTCACACAATCAATATCTCCCATCTTGCCTCCTGCTCCCTTGCAGAGTATTTCAATTAATCTGACTTTCCTGTTCTCCACTCTGTCTCTGGATTCTTTCACCCCCGTGCCTCCAGCCTCACCCCAATATTAGACCGCAACCTATGGTGATACATAATCCAAATTAAAAAATGATAAAAGGAAATTCTCTAAAGAAAATCTAGGTATCTTTTTCATGTTTTCTGATTATTCAATGTTATGTTATATGGTTCTAATTTGTCCCTGTAATTTCACTAGAGGCGTCTGGAAATTCTCTTCTTAAGGTTCTAATTATAGAGAGTTTAAAAACATTAAAAAGTGAGCCCTTTCCAAGGGAGAATTTTCTATGTGGTTGGTGATAGTCTAGTTTTTGCCCTAAAGATGGCTTTTTTCCTGGCCTGTTTTGCAGCTTGAACAAACCTAGGTGCTTCAACCACAGGCACTTATTCTGCCTAATAAGGACTTTGTAGAATGTGCGTAAAACATTTCAATACCCTGGGGGTTTTCATTTATTTCCATTAATTAATTGACTAAATCAATCTTATTTCTGAAAAACGTGATTAAAAAACAGAAGTTAAAGGAACTATTAGTGGGAATATACTGTTGGTGGGAATGTAGACTAGTTCAGCCCCTGTGAAAAATAGTATGAAGTTTTCTCAAAGTATTAAAAATAGATCTACCATATCCTCCAGCAATTAAACTCCTAAATATCTACCTGAAGAATGCAAATCATTAATGTGAAGGGATATAATCACTCCCATGTTCATTGCAGCACTGGGTACCATAGCCAAGTTATGAACACACCTAGGTGCCCAGTGACAGGTGAATAGATAAAAAATATGTGGTACCTATTTACACAATGGAATACTGCTCAACTACAAAAAAAAATCTTGCCATTTGCAATAATATGCGTGAAACTGGAGGGATTAGACTAAGCAAAATAAGGCAGAAGAGGAAAGAAAAATACCTGATGATTTCATTCATATGGGGAATACATAAAGACACAAAACAAAAAGAGAGATGAATCTAACCCAAAACAAATCCTAGAAATCTGAATGCAGAATTGAAGCTACTAGAGGGGGTGAGGGTTGAAGAGTGGAGGAGGCAGGAGGTGGGTGCAAGGATGGCCAGTAACTTTGGTGGTAGGAGTGATATGGTAGCAAACATCTGAAAAGGTGTCAATGTACACCTCAAAATCATACATAGTGTCATAAACCATTACCTCAATAAAAAGTAATATAATAAAACAAAACATGGAAGAGGTATCAGTTGAAATAATTTTATTGGTGGTGCATATGTTAAGGAACAAACGTGTAATTTGGCTTCCATTACTTTAATTACTGATATTGAAAATCGAAGCTAAAAACTATACTTTCAGAGATCATTTCTATAGTTCGTTACTAGAGAAGTTTCTCTGATCGTGTGGAGCACCATCTCCTGCATTGCTGGTGGGAGTGCAAAATGGTCCAACCACTATGAAGAGCTGTGTGGAGATTCCTCAACCTACTAAAGATAGAGCTTCCATATGATCCAGCAATTCCACTCCTAGGTATTTACCCAAAGGACACAAAAACATCAATTCCAAAGGGCACCTGCACCCCTATGTTTATAGCAGCACTGTTTACAATAGCTAAGCTTTGGAAACAACCCTAATACCCAAAAATAGATGACTGGATCAAGAAGATGTGGTACATATACACCATGGAATATTACTCAGCAATCAAAAAAGATAAACACATTCAGTTTGCAGCAACATGTATGGAGCTGGAAGGGATCATGCTCAGCAAAATAAGCCAGAAAGAAAAATACCAGATGGTCTCACTCATAGCAGGAATTTAGAAAACTTAAACAAGGGACCAGGAAAAAGACTAATCAATACAAAGTAAAAATCAAAATTAACAAGCAACTATAAACCAGAGACACACAAGGGGGTGGGGGAAGGGAAGGGGAGAGGAAGAACTAGGGTCAAAATAAGGGGGGGGGTGAATTGTATGGGGAATATAACCAAAATGATAATGCATACATTGTGCAAAAATAAAAAATGATGTAAGAATTATATAAAATAAAATATTAATTAAAAAAAAAGAAAATCAAAGCTAAAACAGACAGTAGGAGGTAGCACCACAGAAACCCAACTTAGGGTTTAGGGCCGGGGGAGGAGTAGGGGGGTGATAGGAATTCAAGAGAAAAATGGTGCCCTCTGCCCAGTTTGCTGTGGTCAGTGGGGCAGCAGTAATATGTTGGAGCTCCCCAGTCTCTCATGAGTTAAGCTTGGTTTCCAGTGTTCTATCACAACACAGGCCAACAGTATTTGTATAAGGATTCTGGGGAGCATCTTCGACTACAGGTGCTAATTCAAAGAGCCAGCTCTAATTCCTGCCATTCACAATGTCCAACTAGACCAATGTCTCTACTCTTGTAACTTATTTCTGGTACACTGGGCAGCAACTCCAAATTTGGGTGGCAGGCAGGGTAGAAGAGAGGATGGCAGAATGTATAAAGCTCTAACTTAAATGCAAATCGGTATTGGGAATCCTATGAATAAAATCTCTTTATTAGCATTTTTTTAATGATTCCTTTCAACTTATAGTACTAATCTAGCATTGCCATTACAGAAAGGAGACACAAAACTTCCACTGACTACCCAATGAAAGACAAGTAGCCTCTAGCAATTAAGACATTCCCAAGTCTCGTCTTCAACGTTGCAGATCTGAGTAAGTATACCCAGGGCACTTAGGTTGAGAAGTATTGTTCACATTAACCAAACTCATAAGAGATTGATGTATAAACCATAATGTCAAAAAAATAAATAAATAAAAATAAATAAATAAACCATAATGTCAACTTGGCCATCTGTAAAAGAAACTATTTCTTTGTGACAACTGAAAATTTCAAGTTTATAATATGGATCATCCTCTTTCCAAAATCAGAAAAGACTATTTGAAACCAGAGGTTGTTTTGGGAGCACAGAATCATAACAAAAAGGGGGTGGTTGGATTGCCTTTAGAGATACTTTACTTAAGCATGGGAAGGCCTGCTGAATGCACTATCCTTGTTTCCCCATGAGTACCACTCCCCAGTGGCCTTGATGCTCATGAATCCCACACTCAGTGTCTCCATTCTTTGATGATACTGATTAACCCCTAATTACATTTTAACCCCTAATTTACATTTTTGAAGACTCTGAGCAGGCAACTCATTATGGTATGAGACAATGATGAGCTTAAGAACAATCACATTCTAGGGGCTCCTCCAGTGGCGCAGCAGGTTGAACGCAGCACTATGAAGCTGTCCGCAGCCTCTGCAGCATGGGTTCGATTCCTGGCCAGCCAAGGAGTTACCCACATGGCGCGGCAGATCTCTCCTGTCTTGCCCGCTGCTCCCCTCAGTAGTGTATTTCAGTCCGTCTGCCTGTTCTGCTCCCCACTCTGTCTCTGGTGAATCCTCTCACCCCCACACACCTCTGGCCTGTACCCCAGCTCTTATATAAATACATAAATCTTAAAAAAAGAAAAAAAGAAAAATCACATTCTAGTCACATGCACCTGATAAAATCAATTTACTTTAAATGGTCTTAATGGTTTCTTCTTTCTTAAGTGACTCCTACATTTGACCTCACCGGTTCTATGTGGATTCTTAGTGAGTGATATTTTCAAATTCAGGGGACATTTTACTTCCCTGCATTTCACCAGCATGCTCCAGTGATAGATGGTGAGAAAAGATAACAAGAACAATGTTCTTATTAACATTTTTGGGTCAGTGCTTTCTAATAAAAATTGCAGAAGTTTAAAAAAAATCAACTGCAAATATAGCGCCTTAATTCAGCTTAACTGGGGAAAGACTAATTTGAGTTAGCAAAAAAGTCTTAATCACAGCTTTTGTTTTTTAAAGCTCTGATTAAATGAAAGGTACTCTGAATTGGAATGAGATCTCGAGTCTATTTCCCTTCTCCATTTTCTTTGGCCATGACTATTTACCTCCTCAGGTCTCAGTTTCCTTGTCTGTAAAACAAGAGTATTGAACCAACTTGCATTTAGAGACCCTTCTTCCAGTCCAGGGTTTATTTTTTTAATATGTACATCTGTAGCCCTCATGCAAAGGAGTTGCCATTTTCAGGCAAGTAAGAGTTCCTGGCAATAGTTAGTTAAATGTTCTTTCTCCCATAAAAGACAATTTCCAATCACTGAAGCTCCCAGAAGCTCAGTGATAACAACAAACCTTAAATTCTAAAATTAGTTCTATGTTGATAGTAAAGAATATATAGCATTTCAGGGGCCTCCCTCTTGGCACAAGGTGTTAAGACGCAACCTTTGAAGCTATTCCCAGGCACTGCAGCACGAGTAAGATCCCTGGCCAGGGAACTACACACATGGTGCAGCAGACCTCTCCTGTCTTTCCCGCTGCTCTCCTCAGCAACATATCTCAGTAGATCTGCCTGTTCTGCTCCCCACTCTGTCTCTGGTGAATCTTCTCACCCCCACACCTCTGGTCTGTACCCCAGTTCTTATATGCATAAATAAATAAATCTTAAAAAAAGAAGAATATATAGCATTTCAAATTGGGCTTCATGAATGCCATATTGTAGGGTAAAGAAAATATCAGGCTTTTCTGCCCTCCCGCCATCAGGATAGATGATGGATCCTTGTCCTGAATGCATGCCTGATGGCGGGCACCTGGAATAGGGTGTGGGCATAGGTAGATGGGATTCAGCTGGGCTAAGACTGGGCTTTTAAGGGCAGCGTCACGGGGACGCCAGCAGCAGCAGTAGAAGCCGAAGCCGAAGCTGAAAGAGAAACCGAGAAGCAGCAGAACGAACTCCAGAGAGCCCAGATAGAGTGAAGACTTGCTGGGGGCTGGGAGGCCTGCCAGCCTCCCAGCCCCCAAGCCAGCACCCCTGCCTGCCATATGCCTGGTGAACCCCAATAAAAGACCTGCAAAAAAGTCACTAAGGACTCTGACTCCGCCTTTACCCAGTCTGCATGGGATCAGAGAACCTGCTCAGTGGTCCAGTCCTGCCCTCTACAATTGGCGTAAGTCGGCAGGATCCGTGCAGACGGGTGTTGGAGCCCTCCGAAGACCTGGAGGGACTAAGGAGAACAGACTGTTTGCCTGTGATGACGCTGGAGGCGCCATGGCGGCACAAAAGGTGGACAACGTCCACGAGCTACAGGACGAGAACTGGCGTGAAGGAGACTCCCGAGAGAACCAGCCAACGACACCCGAAAGGACCGGCCAATGACCCCTGAAGCAGCAGAAAGTCGGGGAGGAGAGGACCACGATTCAGCGCTCGCCGGTGCTGATGCAGGGAGAGGCCAATGGACTTCAACTGATGGACATGGATTGATGAACTTGGACTGACAATCCCGCCAGAAGGCGGAGGACCTTGGCAGGTTTTTTTTTTTTTTTTTTTTTTGAGAATCTGGGGGTGGCCAGTGGGCCTTGATGGCCAAAAGCAGCCTGTGCATGCCCAGCAGCCAGGTGGAGGAGAAAAGCCAACTGAGAAGGCAAAAGCCGGTGCTGATGGTAAGTTGAGAAGCCCTGAGCGGCTGTTAAGCAGCCTGGGTATGCTGAAGCCCCGGGAGTCTCGTCAAATCACCTGTGGGTGATGCCCTGCTCATTCCTGAGTGAGCGTGAGGAGCTGAGGAACCCGTCCTTGGGGGACGGGTGGGGAACGTGGCTTGGGGTGGAGCCCAAGCCGAATGCAGAGTTTGGATCCCCGACCCACGCGCTTGTGCAGTGGGTTGGCCTGAGTGCAGGGGTCTGCGAGTCGCATGGGTGGCCATGAAGGCCGAGTGTTGGAGCGACTGCAGACAGAAACCCTGAGGGTTGGCGATTACCCCCAACAGAACAGAATCGCCAATCCCAGAGCGAGTGCATCCTGGGGGTGGATGCTGTGTGTGGCTTGTAGCCGAGACGACAGCCAGAGAAGGCCAGGAAGCCCGACGGCTCCTGGTGTGATACAATAGATGCCGTGAGTGATTCCCTCCCTCGTAGGAGCAGCGCCTTCGGCAGCAGATTTGGTGGCTCATCTGCTGGTACCAATAATTGTCGTTTGCACTAGGTTGGTGCCCTGCCTGGACTTATTTGTGTTCTGTTGTATTTTGTTATATTGTATTTTGTTATATTTGATGTATTTGCTTTTGTGGGCCATGGCTGCATTGTTTGTTTGCTAAGTTGTATATATGTAGATTATATGGCAGAAAACCCTGAGGGGGTGGACTGTAGGGTAAAGAAAATATCAGGCTTTTCTGCCCTTCTGCCATCAAGATAGATGATGGATCTTGTCCTGAATGCATGCCTGATGGCGGGCACCTGGAGTAGGGTGTGGGCATAGGTAGATGGGATTCAGCTGGGCTAAGACTGTGCTTTTAAGGGCGGCGTCACGGGGACGCCAGCAGAAGCAGCAGCAGTAGAAGCCGAAGCAGAAGCCGAAAGAGAAGCCAAGAAGCAGCAGAACGAACGCTAGAGAGCTCAGAGTGAAGACTTGCTGGGGACAGGGAGGCCTGCCAGCCTCCCAGCCCCCCACCCAGCACCCCTGCCTGCCATATGCCTGGTGAACCCCAAAAAAAGACCTGCAAAAAACCCACTAAGGACTCTGACTCCTCCTTTACCCAGTCTGCATGGGATCAGAGAACCTGCACTGTGGCCAGTCCTGCCCTTACACATATATTCATTTGTGTTTGAAGATGAATGAGAATTGATAGGACGGAAACAGTCTGATTCCAGAACTCAGACCCAGCAAGGGATTCAGCACAAGCACCAAATGAAGTATCTTATGTGAAACCTACCGAGAAAGTACAAAAGATGGAGCAACTAACTCTGCCTGAAAAAAAAAAAGGAGAAAAGACTTCCTAGAGGAGAGGTCTGAACAGGCCTTGAAGGATAAAGTAAAGACAATGGGACTGGAGCATGGGGCGGACTGATCTGGCAAGGATTGGGATGAGGATGAATCAACATTGTGCAAAGAACAAGAGATTTGTGGAGTGGGGCCTCCCTGGCGGCACAAGGGGTTAAGGCGCAGTACTGTGAAGCTATCCACAGCCTCTGCAACACGAGTTTGTTTCCCTGCCAGGGAGCTGACACACATGGCGCAGCAGACCTCTCCTGTCTTGCCTCAGCAGTGTATTTCAGTCAGTCTGCCTGTTCTGCTCCCCACTCTGTCTCTGGTGAATCCTTTCACCCCCTGCATCTCTGGCCTGTACCCCAGTTCTTACATGCATAAATAAATAAATCTTAAAAAAAAAAAAAAGATTTGTGGAGAGAGATTTTGAACAAGGAAAATCAGGAAACAAGAAAAACAATGTAGAGGGCCTCCCCTGATGGCGCAGTGGTTGAGCACTGGGTTGCGATGCTGCCCACAGGCTCTGCAGTGCCAGTTCGATCCCCGGCCCCGGGGCGAGGGTCCCACATGGCGCGACAGACCTCTCCTGCTGCCCGCTGCTCCCCTCAGCAGTGTGTTTTGTTAGTCTGCCTGTTCTGCTCCCTGCTCCGACTCTGGTGAATTCTCTCACCCTCCCGCACTTCTGACTGTACCCAGTGCTTGTATAAATAAATAAATAAATAAATAAAAGAAAAACAATGTAGAGACTGCTACAAAAGGCTAGGCAGCCCAGAAGGAGGGAACTGGAAGATATTCCAAAGAACAGCTCACAACAACTTGCCAGGCAATTAGATGTAGCAGAGACAGGGAAGGAGGGCATGTTAAAAAAAAAAAAAGCTCAAGTTTTTGGTGCAATCAGTGGGATCCAGAGAACAGTGGTCTCCTGTATGCACACAGACACTAATAGAGCTACCCAGAAAAGCAGTTCTTATGGAAAATGAGTGAACTTCAGCCTGGCCCCACTTTGATTATCACAAAAAAACAGTAAATAAAACCCACAAATAAAAGATTTCTTATGTCTATAGACTTTACATGGCAGCAAGAAATTAATGACTTAAAAAAATTAAAATGACCTAAAGAAGCCAAGAGAAAAAGTAGTTTTGAGAGAGTTTGAAGTTATTGTTGGTTTACAGTTTTATTTGTCTGCTTTGTGTGCAGTTTGGGTTTTATTTTGTCAGTTCATTGTTGGTTTGCATAAAATGTTGTTACCAACATTAGTAGGAAAATGTTGCAATAATGATACATCAAAGTTGAATTTGATCTGTGGATTAGCATTCCAACTGTAATAGCACCACCTTTATCCACCATGAGTAATGTTTTCAGATCGAAGATAGGTACCGTCAGGTCTCTGACATGTTTTGTTCATATTTGCAAATTTTCAGGACTGAGTTTTTCCATAAAGAGGAGACAGAGAACATAGTGTAGGAAGGTGTTATTAGTATGGTAGCATAAAATGAAGAAGAGCCATCAAAACAAAGCAAGTTATCAATAACTTCATATTCTAATACTGCCCTCCTACTCCCTAGAAAAAATACTACCAGGTAATACATTGTAGCAATGTAGCAACTCTAGGCAAAATAATTATCTTAAAATTAATTTTACCAATGAAAGGTAACCAACACTTGGATAAGCGGTTGTTCTATGCACTTCTTAATCTTTATTATCCTGCCAAATCTTCAAAGTAATGAGGATTACTGTCCCTATTTTACAGATAAGAAAATTGAAATATAAACAGTTTAAATAACTCCCCCAATATCATGTAGCTACTAAGTAGAAGGGCTAGGATTGGAGCCAAATAATCTAATCCCAGAATTTAAGACTTCAAACTCTCTGCTATGTTATCCCAATTAAGAAAGCAAAATAAGTTGTGGTATGCTCATATGACCAAATATTTTACCATATTTTCAATTAATAAATAATTAAATGTAAGAACATTGGCTGACATAGGGAAACAGATAACATTGTTTTGTAGGAACAAAAACAGACAATTATAAACCAGAGACATCCTGCAGGGGAGCAGGAGGGAGAGGGATCAGAGAGAGAGAGGAGCACAGGGGACTGAGGTGATGGTGCACAGAGGTGCATTGGGGAAGGAAACTGTGGGGACTACACCTGAGCGTGTGAGGGGAAGCAAATACTGTTTAAAAATGAACAACAATGTAAAAATTAAATTAAAAAAGGAAAAAAAATTACAAATTTTAAAAAAACATTGTTTTGTGGGTAAATAAGATTATGAAATTATGTATATCAAGCATAATTCTATTTTAAAATGTTACACACAGATATATTATAAGCATACAAAATATACTCCGACAATTATAACAATGTTTACATCTGAGGAGTGAAATTACTGGTGAATTTAATTTTCTACTTATAAATTTTCTATATTTTTCTGATTTTCTAAAACATACTTTGAAAGTTGTATTTTACTGCCAGTTTCTAATCCAATCTATACAGAGCTTGGAAGCCGTCATTCCTGTCCTCAAAACAAGAAAAAAGACAAACTAAAATTCAATGACTTTTCTTAGATCCACTGACAACAGAGGTTACAGAACAAACCCTTGTGCTGCCTCCCCAAACTAGAAACAGACAGGCAGACACTGCACAGCTTACATAAGCAGACACCTACAGCTGGAGCCAGTAGCTACAGGGGCACTCTAAACTGTAACTGATAAATTACTGGAGGCTCAGGCTAGTTTGAGAGCTCCTAGGAGGCCTATTCTTAGAAACCCTGCCTATCCTCCTACCCCCTACCCCTGCAACTTTTCTGATTTTTACCTCCAGGAGCTCTACAAGGATCTCACTGTGATGGAAGGAGAAAAATCCCCTCATGTTTCTGGCAGGGGAAGGGGACATGTAAACATCCTGAAATGTTCCCAGAGCATTCTGTTGCCCTTAACAAAGCCTGCACTCAAGAAAAAACTGTTTTTTGTTTGTTTGTTTGTTTAAAGATTTATTTATGCATACAAGAACTGTTTAAAAATGAACAATGATATAAAAAAAAAAAACATATACAGTGTTGTAAAAAAAAAAGAGCTGGGGTACAGACCAGAGGTTCAGGGGCTGAGAGGATTCACCAGAGACAGAGTGGGGAACAGAACAGGCAGACTGCCTGAAGCACACTGCTGAGGGGAGCAGCGGGCGAGACAGGAGAGGTCTGCGTGCCATGTGGGTAGCTCCCTGGCAAACCAGGGATCAAACTCATGCTGCAGAGGCTGCGGATGGCTTCACAGTGCTGTGCTTACCTCCTTGGGCCACCAGGGAAGCCCTCAAGACAAACTGTCTTGATCAACCAGGGTTTTATCAGAGAATAACCAAAGTAGAAGAAAGGAAAATCCAAATCTTTCTAGTCTTTAACATGGAAGAAAAGAGATATCAACTCAAGCTCATGGGACAACTGAGATTTAATGAACACTCTCCCTTCCCTCATAGTTTACTGCCACATCAATTAGAGCATTCCTGAACGATAATAGGGGATTACTGTTAAAAGAACTCCAAGTCCCAGATCCTATTTAAAGAGTTTCTAGGAAAGCTCAAAGACAACAGAGCAGACAAAAATAAGGACAGCAGGTGAAACTTTAGCCTCTGGCACCACAGCAATAACCACAAATACACACAGCTCTTAGCCAGTAAACATAAAATCTCAGTTCCTTTTGCCCCATAGACTATGTCCAATAATTAAAAAAAACTACAGGACACAGTGAAAGGCAAAAATCCATGAGCTAAAGAGACAAAGCAAGTATCAGAACCAAACTCAATTATAACAAATATTTAAGAATTATCAGGCCAGGAATTTAAAAATAACTGATTAATATGCTAAGAGATACAATGAGAGAAGTAGAAAATATGCAGGAAGAGGTGGCTAATGTAACCAGAGATATGGAAACTGTAATAAGTGTCAGAAGTAAATGCCAAAAATCAAAAACATCACAGTAAAAATGAAGATTGTTCTTTTGGGACGCCTCAGTAAATCAGACATGGCCAAGGAAATAACCAGTGAGTTTGACTATAAATCAATAAAATTTTCCAAAGCTGAAATGCAAAGAGAAAAAAAAAATTGAAAAAGCCAGAACTGAATATCTGAAAACTGTGGGACAATTACAAAAAGAACAATACAGAAGTACCAGGAGAAGAAAGTGACAGAAGAAATACATGGAGTAATAATTGCTGAGAATTTTCCAAAATTTATAACAAAAAAACCCAGATCCAAGAAATTTAGAGAATACTAAGCAAGGTTAATAGTCAAAAATCTATACCCATGCATTTCATATTTAAACAACAGAAAACCAAAGACAAACAGAAAATCTTGAAAGAAGCAAGTGATTTTAAAATCTTATGCATAGAGGATCAAGGATAAGACTTACATCAGACTTGTCTTCGGAAATCAGAAATTCCTTAAATAAAAATTCCTTCAGAAATTCCTTAAATAAAAATTAAGGAAATGTGTCACAATCTGCCCTGCTTTGCAATAAATATTAAATTCTTCAGAAAGAAGGAAAAAGATACAGGTCAGGAACTCAGATCTACATGAAGAAATTAAATGAAGTGAGCCAAGAGACCACACTTCTACTGAGGGTGCAGAGCCCAAGGCCATTCATTGTCACCACAACTGTCCAGGTGAAAGTCCCTGAGGGCAGCACACTCTACAACTTTCTTGTCTGGGAAGCAACTTGGAAGCTTCCAGAAGCTCCTTCAGAAGCAACAAACAAAATTGCTTGTTCTCTCTTCAGTCAATCTCCTATCTGTCTTCCACAAATAACCACAATGGTTCACTTTGTCTCCTCATCACTTTTTTCACTATTCCCCAATACTTAAACTTTCACATAACAAAAATAGTGGCAACATGTTGCAGCTGCCTAATAGCAAGCAACTCTTCCAATTAAGTGACGTTGTCCTCAACCACTTCCCAAAGGAGAAGGCAAGAAAAATCCTCTCCATCACTATATCCACTTCTGAGAGATACTAATTCTACTCTAGTTGAGCCCCAATCCCATCTGGATATTCTATAATCTAAAGAATAAATCGTAAAGTTAACAATCACCAACAAAATTGACCACCTTATATAGCTAGATTGACCAATGAAAAAAGAAAGGCAAGAATCAGGGGCCTCCCTGGTGGCACAAGGGGTTAAGCACAGCACTATGAAGCAATCCACAGCCTCTGCAGCACAAATTCAATCCCTAGTAATCCCTAGCTGGCCAGGGAGCTACCCACATGGCGCAGCAGACCTCTCCTGACTCGCCCGCTGCTCCCCTCAGCAGTGTACTTCGTCAGTCTGCCTGTTCTGCTCCCTGCTCTGGCTCTGGTGAATTCTCTCACCCTCCTGCGCTTCTGACTGTACCCAGTGCTTGTATAAATAAATAAATAAATCTTAAAATAAATAAATAAACAAAATAGGAAAAAGCAAACAGAGCAATGATAGGTTTTATATACATAACAGTGTTTTGAGTTGAGTTATGTTCCCCACAAAGATATATTCAAGTCCAAGTCCTACCACATCCCTCCCCAGTGTCTGTAAATGTCACCTTTTGGGGAATATGGGCTTTTCAGATATAGTCAAATTTAGATAAGCTTATGCTGGATTAAGGTAGGCACTAAACCAATGACAGACGTCCCTATAAGGCGGGAGAGATCTGGAGACTAGTAGACACACACAGCATTAGGAAGACCACATGACAACACAGACAGAGACTGGAGGGATAAGGAAGAGATAAGAAAGGATCCTTCCCTAGAACCTTCAAAGGGAACAGGGCCCTGACTATACCTTAATTTCTGATTTCTGCCGTCTGAGAACCGTGAACAAATAAATTTGTCTTAAGCAAAATGGAAGAGAAGGGAAGAGGAAGAAGGAGAAATTGCATTTATTTTATCATTTTTAAAAAGCCTCCCTCCTCATCCCCAGAAAGATTTGCAGTAGGACCCAAGATGTCTTGGGTATCTGGATCTCTGATCCCCTACCACCCCCCGGCCCCATTTCACTTAACTTGGAACCTATTTTACAAAATCTGAATTTCATTTTTTATGCCCTAATACACTATAACCCAATGTCATATCACACTTAATTTTCAGGTAATGCCTAACCACTGTGATGTTTAGCAATTTGGATGAAAATATTAACATGGATTTTAAGAATGTTCAATTCTCTCTATGCATTTACCGTGATTATTATTATTTTGGTTCATCTAATCCTTACCTGTATTGGTCAGGGTCGTGTCAGGAATCAAGTGATACAATAACATTTGGATAATGTGTGGAGGTGTGAGCAGGATGTAAAGGAAGAATAAGGGATAGCACAGAACCCTGGGACCAGCTACAGCAAAGCCATCATAACCCCAGACCAAAGGGACAGATGCCACGTAAATGGAAGAATATGCTTTAAAGCAAATATTTGGATTCTACCATGTGGAAGAATGCAAGATACTAGATGCAAAGAAGAGAGAAATACAGTCTCCTCCTTCTTCTCAAGCAGGTGGGAGATAGAGACATGCAACAAATGACTACACAAATAAATGTCACAGATGGTGCAGTAAGTTCCATGAGTGAAGAGCAGAGGCCAAGAGAGAGCTCAGCAGAGGGCTGGGCCTGGTGTCCACTGTCAGGGAAGGCTTCCTTGAGAAAGCAATGCTTAAGCAGGGATCTGTGGGTGCAGAGGGGTTCCCAGCCACAGGAGTTGGCAAGGAGGGTCATGTGTGAGATGTGGAGATAACACATGGGCCACCTCCAGCCTTGGGAAGAATATGGAGCATTAGAGGCTTCATGAAAAACTCAATATGGTTGAAGCTCACACTCCTGAGAGAGAGGGAGGGAGCTGGAGCTGGACAAGGGAGAGTGCCCAACTCATGTCAGGTCTCCAAGGTCGATTTGGGACTTGGAAAACATACAAAGAGAGCAAAGTGACAGAAGGAATTTCAAGGGGGATGCCAGAATCTTGTTGCAGTTCAAAAAAGTTCTTAAAACTCAAGTTCTGATCCTGCTTGATAACCTTACACAGAACTGGTGCTGAGCGTATTTGTTAAACTGCATTTCAATTCCGAGAGAAAGGTGTTTTAGAAATTGTGTTCAGTAATAGAAACTGAAAGTGGGGGTGTGGAATTAAATTTGGGATGAAGCAAGAGTTGCTTTCTCTGCAGAAATCTGCTCCGATTACCATATGCCAGGTCACATAAACAACATAACCTCAGCACAGAGAAAATATTCTGGATCCTGGTTAAAACCATCAGCTATGAAATCCTAACTGATGCCTGAATTTGAATTCCAATTTATTTACGACTTACAAGCTGTGGGTCCCAGGGCAACTGACTTGGCCTCTCTGTGCCTTAATTTTTTTATTTCTAAAAGGAGATTATATAGCACATATTCCATCTGGTTGTGAAGATTAAATGAGAATACATAAAAACATCTCAGAGAGTGCCAGACACAAGCTTCAAAGCTCAACAATAGCCACCTTTGATGAATTGGATGCAAATTTCTTAGTGCGTATAAAAAGTTGCTCTCCCCTACTGCACAAGAATTTGCTCTTTAAAGAGTTCCCCTTCCTTGATTCTTAACAGTGGCTGCTTTTGTTATAGGACAGGGAGAGGGTCAGCCCAAGCCCCGCAAACCTGCCTATTCTAAATGGGTTCTGCCATCCGCCGCATCAACACAAAACATAGGAGACTTTAATGGGAAGGAACTTTAATAAAACTAGGAAACAATACAGGTAAGGCAAAGAGTCTAGTTTCTAAATCAAGCACCCAAAGTTACCCATCCCCTCGTGGGTAAAAGTCCATCCAAATGGGATTGGCCCAGAGCAAGGCCCCAAGGCCTGCCACAAGTCTAAAGCATCTTCCAGTGGGGACCCACAGAAAAGGGTCACAAACAACCGGACAAGCCCGGAAGGAAAAGAGCAAAATCAACATCAAGATAAAAGCTGCCATTGTCACCTCCCCACGGGTCTCACCCACATCTGTGTCACCCAGTCCACGACCAAAAGACAAGCGCAGTTTCTTCACGTGTCTCTAGGCTCCATGCGCCTCCTCCAGGTCTCCTGGCTCCATCCTGCTTCCCTCCTTCCTCAGTCTCTTCTGCAGCTTCTCCTCTTCCTGCTCAGCTCCACTCTCTCTTGGGTGGGGCAGGGAACCTCCCCCTTTCCTGGGGACCACCCTGTTGCACTTTCTCTGTGTTTTTAATTTTATAATGGTTGAATTTTGCAGAAACGTTTCAAGCATCAGGTTAGGGTTGGGTCTATTACATCAAGTAATCAGGTCTCTCCCCAATATTAAATTATTTCCTGGCACATTTTGGATCATGTACTTTAAGAAATGTTTAAAGAAATAACACACAAATCCATAGACTGGAATTTCCCTTGATTTCCAGACCATTTGAGGTGTTAATAAACATGTCTGAGGTTCACAATACACTGTCTTTTTTTGTTTGATTTCTCCTATTGTCCATCTCTCAACTTGCAAGAAAAAAAAACATGCATTTTGACATATTTTTCCTATTTTCCCCCCAATTCTTAAGGAAAAATAGCAAATCAGGGCACAAGAATTTCACACGACTGCATATGGATGCCTCCAAAGCTTAAAAGTTGTTAAGCTCAGTAGATCAGGTATTTATTCTCATTCTCTTAGCTACCAAACAGGATTCCTATGTGTTATAATCTGTCTATTTCATAAATCATTCTCCAACTAGCCCACAAAGACAAAAATCAAAGAACAAGTTAGCACTGAACCGGAATAGCTTGGAAATTGGGGGACAGCAGGCTCCATTGTTTCTTCTATAATGGACCCCAAACCGGTACACTGCTGTGCCTGGGTGAGCACACCCATACTTGTTGACAGAATTATTTTTAGAAAGTAATGCTTTCCCATTTATAAAACCCAGAGAGAGGCAGCATGATGTGTAGGCGGTAGTTCTCAGCCCTGGCTGCTGATCAAAATTACCTGTGGAGCTTTTAAAAATCTGCAGATGCTGTGACCTCACTCTACACCAATGGCTCCAATTCTGGGCTGCACATGTGAATTGCCTGGAGAGTTTTTGAAAACCAGGCAGCTTCACTCCACACCAATTGCATCAGAATCTCTGGGGGTAGGGTCCAGAGAGGGGGTATTGCTTATCAACTCTCCCGGAGGCGATTCTAACATATAACTAGGCCTGCAAATTACCGCTCTAGATGGAATGCATGTCCTTACTCATTTAAGCAATATTTACTGACAGCTACTATAGGCAAAGCATTGTTGGCAATGTAGCAGTTAAGGAAATAAAGGCTTCCTGCTTTTTGGGTTCAGAATCGAAATTTCAAGGGTGGGCTCTAGTCATCTGAAATTTCTCAAAGCTCATCAGCCAAGATTGAAAATCAGGGAATAGCAGAAAGAGCAGGGAGTCTGGGTTCCTCTGCATGTTGGCTGTTTGATCTTGGGTAAGTTACGAAACTCTTCCTTATCTTTAAAATGGTCGAGAGTAGATCTTCTGCTGAAAGAAGAAATCTTGGTGCAGTAGCTAGCACCTGCTAGGCATTTAATAAGCATTTTCCTCTTTCTTCCTCCCTTCATTTTTTCTGTTGTCCTTACATGTGTGCTAAGTACAACTGAAATGCAAGACACTGGCCCTTCTTTGCAGAAGTTATGGTGTAATAAACAATTAGAGATCAGCTCCATCGTACAGGAGCTATTCCTAGGTGTGTGCTATCCGCTACTTTTATTGTTGCAGAGCTTCTGAATGGAGATAAATAACCAGGAGCCAGAGAAGGTCTCCTAAAGAGGAAGAATTTAAGAGGCTTCTGCAAGGTTGGTAGGAGGAGGGTATTGCAGGATGGGGGGAGGGGGTTAAGGGGGGAGAGGGGAGGGCATAGCAAAGGTAACTTCTAAATGAAACCTGAAGACAGGTCCTGTTTAAAGACAACACATACCTTTCAAGCATTATTTGACAAATATCAGGTGCATGTCATTGATCCAGAAAGTGGAGTTTATCTTTTGAACAGTGTGTATGAATAGCAATGAATGAGTTCTATGTGTTTAAGAACATGTATGAGCTGTGTGTTTCTTATAATACATGCATTTGCTTCAGATGCATATTCCTCACTATGTCACTCATTAATATTTTGCATGCATCGATTTTTACTTGCATTTTCCTCAGGGGTACCAGCATGCCTTCTTAGGGAAAAACAAAACAAAACAAAAACAACTCACTAGCCCCATAAATGACAAGGAATTTTCTCAACACGCAGAACAAAGAGCTGAATCAAGATGACATCATCCTTCTTAGAGGGAATTTTCATTCAGGTTAATATTTAAGTCCTGCTGGAGGTTTATCCAGAGTAGTTACTCCCTAACCAGTTGTAAATGGTAAAGAGAGGGAATTTACTTAATCTCCAGCCTCTCTGGCGGCTGCTTGAGAAAGGCGAGCCTCGCCTCCAGTAAGGAAGCCCAGGGTTAAGTTCCAATCCGCCACAGCAAGGTCTGGGCCTCCTAGCAGGCTCCCTGCTCTGTCGCTGTCTGTGTCTCCCTCCTCGGCAGAGATGACTTGGAATGACCTACTTTGAAACGGTGTGAACTCCGCTGAGTGCCCAGGACTTGATGCTGCACAGACCTGTCCAGGGGGCTTCCTGCAGAAGGGGGCAGGATCTCTGGGGGGGGGGGGGGCCTCCAGAAGCTGCCTGTTAGGTTTTGTTTAGGGGCTGGTTGCTCTTTTTTTTTTTTTTTTTAATTCCCAGGGCCTTGACTGTTACAATTCATCTTTATGCTCACTCGCAGTGCAAGCTATTGATTGGCTGCGCAGGCTGGTAAATCAGAAAAAGGCGGCCAATCAGAGCCAGACTCTGTCTGTCTCCCGGCTGCAAGCTGCTGAAGTAGTAATAAACAGGCACCCGAGGTGCAGCCTGAGCTCTCAGCTGCAGCCCAGAAGTGCTCTTTCCCAGCAAAAGCCAGGAGGAGCTAAGACTTGAGAGAGGGATCATAGATCAGGGAACTTCCCGATCCTTTGTACCTGGATTCCCAAGTGCAGCCCTGGCTAAGCCTCATATTTCCAGGAGGCTTTTATAAATCCGAATAAATAAGGAGAGAGGCCCGCTGAGCTTCAGAACAGAATTGCTACATGCATGCAGTTTAAAATGGAATTTCAGAGAAATATTAAATATATAAAGTATTCTACTTTAGATTCAAATCTAAAACTAAATTAAAATTTCTCTTCCTTCGCATTTGATAACAGCCCAAGTTGACTCAACAAAGACAAATGATTGTGTACAAAGTATCCTGAAGGAAAAGTTGACCAAAAAGCTTCTATTCTCTTTACATGCGTTTTAACAAATACTTATTGGCTTTTAAAACCAATTTGGTATCTGGGGAGCCAACAATCGGAAGGCCCATGGGTGGGGATGACACTACCTGGACCTCTTGAAATGATTGATTTCCCCTAATCCATGGTTTCTGCTTTGCAGTTTCAGTTAAGGGGTCAGCCTCCCTCTGAAAATAATAATAGGATTGATAAGACATTTTGACAGATTCCATTCCCATAACTTTTGCTATTGTATATTGGTATCGCTGTTTTATTGTTAATTATTGTTAATAATTAATTATTGTCAATCTCTTACTATGCCTAATTCATAAATTAAACATTGTTAGAGATCTGTGTGTATAGGGAAAAGTTTAGTACATAAAGGGTTTGGTACTGTAAGGATTTCAAGCCTCCACCTAGGGTCTTGGAAAACCCCTCATAAAAGAGGGGACTACTGTCACCCTTATTTCCCACATTTTCAGGACTGCTTATTAAAAGAAAAAACCAGTTTCGAATCTAGAAAAATTAGCTGAACTTGTGGGTCAGCTTAAAAATGACTTTTTACTTTCCAAAGCTGCTGCCTTGAATTTAGAATAAGTAAATCAAAGAATCAAAGTACTTACCATCTAATAAGGCTCCTCTTAAGGTGAAGTATTTGTTAAAACGCATGTGAAGAGAATAGAAGCTTTTTGGTCAACTTCTCTTCAGGACACTTCGAATACAGTCATTGGTCTTTGTTGAGTCAACTTGGGCTGTTATCAAATGCGAAGGAAGAGAAATTTTAATTTAGATTTATATTTGAATCTAAAGTAGAATATTTTATATATTTAATATTTCTCTGAAATTCCATTTTAAATTGCATGCATGTAGCAATTCTGTTCTGAAGCTCAGCGGGCCTCTCTCCCTATTTATTTGGATTTATAAAGCTCTACAAACATTTTTTTCCCATCAGTTTTCAACCTGGAGTCCTCTCCTATGAAACCCCATGTTCAGTTTCACCCCAGATTCTGATATTTTTTCAGACCTCACCTTGTGGAGTACCATCAGTTGAGGGCTAGAGAAACTTTCCTGAATGAAAGACCTACCAAATGTTAAATATGGAGTTGTCACCCAAAAAACTTATGCATGATTCTTCACACAAATTCAGGTAGGACCACATTGATAAATGTTGGCAAAATGTGCCGTAAGGGATTTTACTTTATTTTTTTTTAGACAACCTTTTTTTTAAGATTTATTAATTTATGCACATGGGAGCTGGGGTACAGGCCAGAGGAGCAGGGGGTGACAAGATTCACCAGAGACAGAGTGGGCAGCAGAAAAGGCAGACTGACTGAAATACACTGCTGAGGGGAGCAGCAGGCAAGACAGGAAAGAGCTGCTGTGCCATGTGGGTAGCAACCTGGACGAGGATCAAACTCGTGCTGCAGAGGCTGCAGATACCTTCATAGCTTGTGTCTGAACCCTTTGTGCCACCAGGGAGACCCCATAAGGCGTTGGTTTTTTTTTTTCTTTAATAAATGAGTGTTTTTTTTTTAAGATTTATTTATTTATTTATACAAGCACTGGGTACAGTCAGAAGCACCGGAGGGTGAGAGAATTCACCAGAGCCAGAGCAGGGAGCAGAGCAGGCAGAAGGACCGAAGTACAGTGCTGAGGGGAGCAGCGGGTGCCAGGAGAGATCTTTGCACCATGTGGGACCCTCCCCGGTGGCCAGGGATCGAACCTGCTCTGCAGAGGCTGCAGGCAGTTTCAAAGCCCAGCGCTCAACCGCTGCACCACCAGGGGAGGCCCCCCAAAGGCATTTTAAACAGTGAAAGATGAGCAAATTTTTTACTGATCCCAAAATGCATAAAATATAGCCCATGCCATAGAGAATCAGTGTTTTGGGGAACCTCCCATCTTCCACATGCTCAGTGGACAATTTGCAAGGGGGAGATGATATGAAGGAGGGGCTGGCAGTACAGTGAGAACATGAGCTCCACACAGAGCAGTTGCTGGCTACTCTCACAATATGGACCAGTCCAGATCCTTACATCATCCCTGGCAAGTCTTCATCTCTTTCTTCAATCTAACCTTGGAACCTCTGGCTGACAGACATGAAAATAGAAACTCCGATGGAATCAATAAGTTGATATCAGCAGAATCACTCACAAACCCTCCCCCTGCAGTGGGTTAAACTTAATTTTTTAAAAAAATATATATATTCATGCATACAAGAACTGGGGTACAGGCCAGATGCGTGGGAGGGTGAGAGGATTCACCAGAGACAGAGTGGGGAGCAGATCAGGCAGACTGACTGAAATACACTGCTGAGGGGAGCAGTGGGTGAGACAGGAGAGGTCTGCTGTGCCATGTGGGTTGCTCCCTGGCTGGCTGGGGATTGAACTCATGCTGCAGAGGCTGTGGACAGCTTCACAGTGCTGTGCTTAACCCCTTGTGCCACCAGGGAGGCCCAGGTTAAACTTAATTTAAAAAGCTGAATGACATTCACACTCTCAGATTTGATAGATAGGAATTTTGGTGGTGGATGCATTGAGGTGGACACATAATGGAGGTGTGAAGCTGAACTCCCTCTCCCAAAACTATACAGTTGTTACCTTGTGGGGCAGCAGTGTTGGGAGCAGCACTGCATGAGGGGAAGATACTCAACTTCCATGTAAGCAAAGAGAAGCCCAGGGGGGCTACACCGGAAGTAATATGCAGCCCCCATCCAAAGACAGTCTCAGATTTATCAGAATCAAGTACAAAGGTGGGGTGAGCGTGTAGGGTGTGTCTATTTGTGGGGGAAGCAGTTACTGAGAATGTAAGCTAGGGTGGAGTGACCTGGGGCTTTTACCTGGGGGGCTCCATTGTTCCCACCAGGTCAAAGCATTTTATCTCTATTCTATTCTAATATCTGCCTACTCTTTTTAGCACATATTGGTTTCCCAGAATGTTCTTCATACCAGGACTTTTGCCTTTGGTGAGAGGTCTCCTGCCTGACCCTACAAAGCTGACAAGCAGGAACCCAGCACCAAGAAAATATCCTTGAGAATAAGGAGGACCAGGGATTCCACATACAATAGAGACACATACATTGTAAATGATTGGTAAACCAATAAAAGTTTGTTTTAAGAAAGGCATTGAAAGCAATAAGAATAAAATAAATAAATAAATAAAAGCAGTAAGAATAGAAAGCTGGGCTAGAGATTACTATAACCTCCAGGCAAAAGAGACACAAACTTCTCTGGTGGGACAACTAACGGGATGGGTGAGTGGGAACCAACCTCTAGGCTGAAAAAGGCTTTTGGGGTGCAGCAGTGGAGCTAAGTGCTGAGAAGCCAGGTAGCTGTTGAGGCACACGGGCTGTGTGGGCAACCTAACCAGATGAGATGGGGAGGCTAATGTGGTTGAGCAGATGTGTCCATATTCCTTCCTGCCCCGCCCCCCAAAGAGTTCACAGTGGCTTCTGTTTTGATTTAACAGGCCAAGTAAAATGTTGCACCTTTGTGAAGTTGTGGCTCCTCATGAACTAATAGTCTTTAACTTATTTAACACCTGGATCATGTGATTAAGTCCCAGGGCAAGTTAGGGTTAATTAGGCAGCTTTAGGGACGGTGCAGGCAGGGACTTTGGGAGAGTTAAAGAGGCTTCTGAGAAATTCAGGCGGGCTAATGAGGGCCATAAATTTTAAGGCTAAATTTTTTTTTAAGACTTATTTATTTTTATACAAGAGCTGGGGTACAGGCCAGAGGCGCAGGAGGGTGAGGGATTCACTAGAGACAGAGTGGGGAACAGAACAGGCAGACTGACTGAAATACACTGCTCAGGGGAGCAGCGGGCGCAACAGGAGAGGTCTGCTGTGCCCTGTGGGAATCTCTCTGGCCAGCCAGGAACTGAACCTGCGCTGCAGAGGCTGCGGACAGCTTCATAGTGCTGCTCTCAACCCGCTGCGCCACTGGGGAGGCCCTTAAGGCTAAAATTTAAGGCTAATTGGGACAGTAAATTTTAAGAGACCTTGGACAGGGGAGGTAAAAAGAGAAACTCTAAGAGCTGGGAAAAGTGGCATGTCTGCCTGGAGGAGTATAGCCACTAGGAGAAAGAGCCAATCACAAAATAGGATGATGAGATTTTAGAATAGAAAAAAGGACAAGATAAAAAAGCCCTAGACAGGGGCCCTTAATGACATCTTTTGCCCCTCCTTGGCATCCCTGCCTTCAGCACTTTGCTTTTATTCTTTTTCCTCTAAATAAACTTTCCCTGATTTTCTTGAACAAAGTTTGCTTCTCTCTGCTTACTAATCTGAAAAGTCTGAGATTTCCTTTTTTTTTTTTTTTTTTTGAGGTACAAATCTGAACATTTATTTTAAAGTTACATGTTTTAAAACTGACAAATAACATAAACATCACAAAAAATATTTTTAACTGACACACCTCTATGCTACCTTTTTTCTATATTTTTGATTGTATATTCTTTTTTTTTTTTTTTAAATATTAAATTTTATTTTTATATTCCCCCATACAATTGCAAACGCCCCATTCTGACCCCAATCCTTCCCCTCCCGCCCCCCACCCCCCAAAAAGTGTCTCTGGTTCATAGTTTTTTGTTGATTTTGATTTTCACTTTCTTATATTCATTTTCCTGGTCCCTTATTTAAGTTTTCTAGATTCCTGCTATGAGTGAGACCATCCGGTATTTTTCTTTTTTGAGATTTCCTTTTTATGGCTTTGCGGGACAAGAAACTGTGGTGGCTCTAGGGCTAAACTAACAACACACACTGGCTTCATGATGATGTGTGCTATGTCACCCCAAAATGTTCAGGAACCCTTGAAGAATATGTAGAAAGGAGCAAACAAAGAGGAACTTCTTGCTGTTCACTCTAAGGTCACACCTTCCTTCTCCATCCTCCCGCATCCCTTTACATTCTGTAAATGTTTCTACTGAGAATAGCTATTTTAGCTGGCTGGATAAGCCACCAGGATAATGACTACAAAGAGAAAGAAAAAGGGCAGGGGAGAGAGAGGTGAAGATTTGGATCCCTGAAGGAATCCTGGGATGTTTATGCATTCGGTGGATATCCATCCCCCTCACCCACTGCTGAAAATTCCTCAGCTTCTGTTTTCTCTCCATCCTGAGGCTTTTCAAAATAGACAATGGAGCTTGAGGTCTGTAAATGGCCTTTTGCAGCTCCTCCAGTGTCTAGGTGATCGGGCCTGCTCAGTCTCTCTACCTGCCTTCTTTCTTCCCTACACATCACCTTTTTCTTTTTCTTTTTTTTAAGATTTATTTATTTATTTGTACAAGCACTGGGTACAGTCAGAAGCGCGGGAGGGTGAGAGGATTCACCAGAGATAGAGCGGGGAACAGAACAGGCACACTGATAAAGTACACTGCTGAGGGGAGCAGCAGGCGGCAGGAGAGGTCTGCGTGCCATGTGAGACCCTCTCTGGCAGCCAGGGATCAAACCTGCGCTGTAGAGGCTGTGGGGCAGCTTTGCAACCCAGTACTCAACAGCTGCGCCACCACAGGAGGCCCCACATCACCTTTTTCAAGAACCAAACTGAATTCAGTGGTAACAAAAGACAGACATGGAAGGGAAACAATGTTTGTCATTAACATCACAGCCATTGGACAGGAACACACATGGAATATCATATCAAGTCCAGGGAAAGCTTCAATTCAGAGGAAACATAAGGAAGAAAATGGTTCTAATTTAATATCTGGGGTACAAATTTTGTGAAACCTTCCAGAGAAATAGGCAAACAAACCTGAAGTCTCTTTGGGGAAAGATTGTGTTTAGATTTTTTTTGATGGTCTTTGATATAAGGGAGCTTATTCATACACAGAAAATATAGTGTTGTCACTATGTTTTGTTGACAAAGTTATGTTAGGGGGAAAAGGCTGTCCTAAAGCTAATTCCATACAGACTTTGTGGACTCCACCCCCACCCCAGGCCAAAGCCAAAGACACTGGGAACTCCAAATCCCATCAGCACCAAAGGGAAGGTGGCTGGGAACTAAGGGTGGGGTTAAGCAGCCAGGTGGATATAAAGGGCAGACACGTGGGCTTTGGGAGTTCCCCCATGTTGGCTCTCCACCAGCTCGCAGCGTCCGGCCAGCTCTGAGGGTGCCTTTGGGTTTCCAGGTCGGCGGATCGGGTAGGACGCATTAAAGACTTTATTTCCCTATTTTCTCCCTGAGTTGTACATTTCCTTATTTCCTTTTCCCTTGTAAATAAACCTTTTATGAACCTTTTGTGTGTGCCTGTAGTGGAGTATTCATAAGTCCCTTGTAAGCACGCGGGTGAGGACCCACAGCCAGGAACCCGTTCAATATCTGGGCTGCTCTATAACAGTTATACAAGAAGATCTCTCTGATATCAAGTTCCCAGGAATATTCATAAGAAAAGGCAAGAAGCAGTATCCAATGCCTAAAAATAAGGGGGGCGGGGGGGTGGAAATCAATATTGTAAGGTCTCATTCACAAAGAGAAGCTGGTCATGGAGTATAAATATCAACTAATGCTTAGTAGGGATTTCATATTTGCTGGTAACAGAGATAGGGTTTAGAAAGGAATTGTTTCTTTTTAGTTTCATTATTTCAGTGGGGAGAAAGGTCTATACTCTATCACTGTGAGAAGGATGTTGGTTTCATCTAGGAGAGGGTAAAATAAGCTACAACTCAGTCACCAGGGATCAGAGCTTCAGGAAAGTGATTTTCTTTCGATTCTGTGCTGAATTCTGCTGACACCCTGCATTAATATGAAATTAGCAACATAGTACTCAGATGGAACTTTGCATCTCAAAAAGGTTCACATTATGCTTTTTGCCTTTTAATACAAAACAAATAGAAGTCAAGAGGTTAAAGTTTGTGCCTACAGTTTTCCCTAGAACATCTGTACAATTTTACATGGGAATACATATCCCATGTAGATCTTTGTCCATTGAAAATGAGGTTGAAGAACCTCAATATTTGATTCTCCCCACACACACACACACGCACTCACAACACACACATATGGATACATACATCTATGGATATATAATCTCCTACTTGCAAGCATGCCAGAATTTTTTCAAAAATAAGAAATACCTTTTATGGTCACATGCATCGTCATTATTATTATTTGCTGAGTCTCAACAGCGTGACTCACTCCAACTAAAAGCCTTCTGGAGAATAGAGGAGAGAAGGCTAAGAAGCAAATTCCATTCAATAAATTACCATTGTGCATTTACTATGTTTGGCACAATGAGGCCAGAATCCCTAAAGAGTGTGCAGTCCAGTAAACTATGTAAGGCAGATATACAAATCCCTATAAATCAGAGCAGGGGAGGGCAACTGTCTTACCAAAGTCAGTAAAAATGTGATACAGTGGGTGGGTGGATCGCCACTTGGAAAGCCTCAGCCAAGGTTTCTCTGAGAAGATGGTGAAGGAGAAAGGGTTTGCAAACCAGAGTCAGAGATGGGTCAGATTGGCCTGAACCCACTCTCGGATCCCTCGAAAATCCCAGGTTTTTCTCAAATGTTCTCAGCAGCTGCTCCCGTCCATAGCTTTCATCGTTCATTCAGTTTCACCGAAACTGCCTGTTTTCTTGGTTGGTTTCTACTGAAAACCACTTACAGAAAGCCTTTCTGAGATGTAGTTCTTATAGAAGGTATTGGAAGACAGGGGTTACAGCCTGATAAGAGTGAGCATCAGTCATCCCTGTTTTGGGGTGCTCCACCATGCTGCTCACTCAAGCTCCCTTCTGCTGCCTCTTCTCTGGGAGGCTGGGATAGAGCAAAAAATTCATTTTCCTAAACACTGTGATTCATCCTTTTAATTTTGTTCTAGATTTATTTTTATTTATTTATGCGTACAAGAATTGGGGTATAGGCTAGAAGTCGAGGGGGTGAGACGATTCACCAGAGACAGAGTGAGGAGCAGAACAGGCAGACTGACTGAAATACCCTGCTGAGGGGAGCAGCGAGTGAGACAGGAGAGGTCTGCTGTGCCATGTGGGTAACCTCCCTGGCCAGGGATCAAACTCGTGCTGCAGAGGCTGCAGATAGCTTCACAGTGCTGTACTTAACCACTTGCACCACCAGGGAGGCCCTGGACCTTTCTTAAACATGGTAAAATTGGGTTATTCTACCACTGGTGAGCCCAAAGGTGTAGCTGGTCCAGTCTGGCCTGTAGTGGGTGATAGGGTGGCCCCTACCTCTAGCTGAAATCTTAGCCATAGTAATGTCTTTGTCCCAAGTGTAGGCCACTAGGCCTTACAGATGATATGGAGAATACAAAAGACTTTAGGGCCACAGGATCTTTCCCTGGGCTGTAGTATCAAGGGTGATGACAGGTCTTGAAGAGCACAGCAGTCTTGGACTCAAGGCTCCGTCCACTTTGGAAAGCGAGAGATGGGAGGAGATGGCAAAAGGTGTAACAGATGAATCCAAGCCAGCACTTCTGGCTTTGTGCCACATCCTGCCACCATTCTGGTGATTCAGTATCTGTTAGGATGATCTAGCCAGTACTTAGCTTTAAAAATACGTGTATTACAGTTTTGAGATCATTGTTGTTCCACGTGCTGCTGTAAAAAAATAATACAGAGCCCCCATGTGCCCCTTATCCTTCTGATAGTAATAACTTGCAGAACAAAAGTGCATTATCCCAGTCAGGATATTAACAGTGATATAGTCAAGGTCCAGAATATTTCCATCACCACAAGGGCCCCTCATGTTAGTCTCTTATAGCCACATGGGTTTTTCTCCCAACACCATGTCCTTCCTGGCCCTGTCTGGTCTCCATATCTGTACCTGTGTCCTTTTAAATCTGTCCCATAAATGGAATCCTATGCTGTATATCAGCAAAGATCTCTGAAGATTCGTCCAGGTTGTTACCTATAGCAATAGTTCATCTTATTTGTTGGTGCATTTCAGATCTCAAGTACGTACTTCAAGTTTGTTTACTAGGTGGAAGTAACTAGAGCAACTTCTTTTATTGATGAGAAAACTAATAGAGAGCTTAAGCTATCACTTGAACAAAGCAAAATAACAAGAAGTCCAGAAACTGGAGATTTACAATGAATAAGTTTTCAGAGTTTCCAAGCCTACCACTGAAACTATTGAAAAAAAGTGACCTCAATTATTTAACTTCTGGGGCCTCCCCAGTGGCCTAGGGGCTAAATCTTAGCCCGTATAACCACTGTGGCTTGGCTCCATTCCCGGCCAGGGAGCTACCCACATGGCACAGCAGACCTCTCCTGTCTTGCCCACTGCTCCCCTCAGCAGTGTATTTCAGTCAGTCTGCCTGTTCTGCTCCCCACTCTGATTCTGATAGTCCTCTTACTCCCCCTCCCCCACCTCTGGTCTATGCCCCAGTTCTTCTACAGAACAATAAATAAATTTTTTAAAAGAATTGTTTAACCTCTTTGGGGTGTCATCTCTAAAATGAAAGGGTTAGATTAAATCACCTTCTGAGTTTAATGCTAAGGTTTTGTTATTCTATTAAGGAATTTCTCAGAAGTCACAAACTCAGGGTATTTCCTATTCTATCAGAAAAGAATTTGAATATAGCTCAAGCAGTCGGGTTTCTCTTCACTGCCTATTTATTAATTTATTAAACACTTATTGAGCACCTAATGTGTACCAAGCATTATCATGCCTTTCAGCTTAGATATTTCATAGGTGCTTAACAATAAATATCTAGCAATAAATATTTATTGCTTAACAATGAATAAAAATGACAAAATTGACTGTAAGGACAATTAGACATGATTTTCCAAAGATCGGACAGAAGTGCAGTGACTTCAGAGGCAAAACTATATAGAAGGCACTGAGAACTGCTCCATTCGCTTGCATTTTGTGGTGGTTATGTAACTCTGTTCCATTGAGCAAGTGTGACTCATAGGATGTACTCAATCATAAAGCAACACTTCAAATTTATTCCATTGAGTTAACACTTTTTCTGCTCTTGAATGAAATTAAGAGCAAATTTTATTCTTCTGATCACTTTCAGGTCATGAAATGTCCTTTGATCAGCGGTTAATGTCACAGTAAAAATGTCAATTTTGCTCTGTATTTAGGCTATGCCAGTCCCAGCCCAATCTCCTACAAAAGCTTGGGTTGCGTTGAGAACAGACCAGGGTGTCTCTCTTTTCCCCATCCCTGCCCCTTTCAGCTTTGTAAAGGTGATTTCATACTTTTTGGGGTCTGGAGTACAAGGAGGAAGCAGAAGAAAAGTGTGCAAAAAAGTTCTTTCTTGCCTGGTTATCTTGTAAAGAGCAAGTAGCAGAGTTTTCTGGCCTTGACAAGTGTTCAAAGTTGCCATTCCATGGTGTTGTTTGAGTTCTTTGGGGACACACCAGGGTAGATCTTTTCTTGTCTATATTTCCCAGGGTAGATCTTTTCTTGTCTATATTTCCCCACAAATAGATGAATATGGTTTAATACGGTTCATTGCTTATTACTCCCCATACCTAGGACTCTGGCACCATCTTCAGCTTCTCTCTATTGAGTTCTACAGAGTCACCTACCCAGAAGGCCCTGCTTTCTCTTGTGTGTGGTCCATGTCTGGTCTATGTCTGGTCATGCATTTTCCCCATGCACTTGGGAAAATGAAGGAAAACACAGCTCACAGACTTCTTTATCCAAAACAACCCTCTTCTTGCACCTCTAGTACTCACTTCATGTACTTTTCTTTTTTGTTAAAGATTTATTTATTTTTATATCTACAAGAACAGGAGTATAGGCCAGAGTTGTGGGGGTAAGAGGATTCACCAGAGAGGATTCACCAGAGTGGGGAGCAGAACAGGCAGATCTATTGAAATACACTGCTGAGGGGAGCAGCGGGGAGACAGGAGAGGTCTGCTGCATCATGTGTGTCAGGGCCCTGGCCGGGGATCGAACTTGCACTGCAGTGGCTGCTGATAGGTTGATAGCACTGAGACTTCACCTCTTGTGCCACCAGGGAGGCCCTCACTTTGTGTACTTTTTACTTATAAAACGAGGTTAAACATCATATAATCTGATTTTTAACAGCCTTTTGCAAACTTTGCAAAACGAGGGTCTCATTCCTTACATTAAAATGTAATATCTAGGGTCTCCCCGGTGGCGCAGCGGTTGAGCACTGGGTTGCAAGGCTGCCCGCAGCCTCTGCAGCGCTGGTTCGATCCCCAGCTGCTCCCCGGCCACTGGAGGAGGGTCCCACATGGCGCGCAGACCTCTCCTGCCGCCCGCTGCTCCCCTTAGCAGTGCACTTCGGTCCTTCTGCCTGCTCTGCTCCCTGCTCTGACTCTGGTGAATTCTCTTGCCCTCCCTTGCTTCTGACTGTACCCAGTGCTTGTATAAATAAATAAATCTTAAAAAAAAAATGTAATATCTATATCTCAGTGCTTTGGTGGAAACTTTCATTCTTTCACAGCTAGAATGACCAACCTCTAATCACACTTTTGCTCACACTTGCCAAGTAGCTTTTTCCTAAGGGAAAGTTTGCATCAAGTCTTTGTGCAATGTAAATCTGGAGATTGGGCATTTTATTTGTTTCCTAGGGTTGTCACAACCAATACCACGAACTGGGAGGTTTAAACAACAGAAATTTATGGCTCAGTGATTCGGAGGTTAGGATGTCCAAAATCAGGAATCTGCTCCAAGCTTCTCAACTAGCTTCTGGGAGTTCCAGGCAATCTTGGGCAATTCTTGGCTTACAATTGCATCACTGCTTTCTGCCTCTGTCTTCACCTGATGTTCTCCTATGTTGGTGCCTCTGGGTGGCCTTTTTATAAGGACATCAGTCATTGGCTTTATAGTCTACCCAAATCCAGTATAATATCACCTTATTTTGATTACAGCTCAAAGACCCGATTTACAAATAAGGTCCTATTTGCAGTCAGGGTGGCCAGGCATTTGGGGGCAGGAAAGACCCCACAGTACAGATACTGTGCTATTTTCTGTAGAAGGCTTCAATGTCATTGCAAATATGACATTACCTGGTTTCTCCCAAATAGTGTTTGAAAAGATAAAGGGAGGGCATTGATTTTGGAAAGGCCTATGGAAATGTATCCCTCTGGATTTTGCTGGAATGCACTGCCTAGCAATAGTCACATTCACAGAAGAATATGACAAAGGAGGCATACAAACAGCTTAATAAGCATGGGTATGTATCATATGAGAGAATCAAAGCAAGCTAATAATAACTACCCTAGAGATGAACGAGCAGATGCTTTTTCCACAGCTGAATCCTCAGAGGGATGATGTAGTATTTGTTGATTTTGCCATGTGACTTGTGAAAACAAAAGAGATACAAAGAAGACAAATGACATTGTAATTTGGAGTGGTTTGAAGCTAACTACACATACCAAAGTTGTAATAGCACTAGTGGCGATGTGTTGTTCTCTGTAATGATCAATTTGTAAGCTTGGCAACATTTTAGAAACTTTTCCTAGGAGTATTTCCCTCCCACCCCCCTGTTTTGGGTTTCCCTCTTTCCAAAAGTTTGAATGGTTGGTTGGATCCATGGTCAAATAATGACATTAGAGCAAACACGAAACTTGAAAGCAACTGAACAAAGAATCTTCATGATAGCCATCAAAAGAGATTTTTACACAAACTTCAAATATACTTTTTTTGTCATTGATCAACCAACATCAGCCCTGAGAAAACGTGGACCTTCGGGAAGATGCCATGCGAGTGAGTGATAAACATTAAGTGATGACAGGTGGTCTAGGTCCTAGATATTTACTCTTTCTGGTCTTCAGTGACTTCTTCCTAGAATCTTTGATTTTGTTTGAACAAGAGCACCTTTGGAAAATCATTCCTCCATCATGCTAATTCAATGAGTTTGTCATGCAACTTTAGAAACTCAAAGTGGCTTAATCAAATAGCATGCATTTCTTATTCATAATGACTTTGGACTTTTTCATGCCCTGGACTTTTTCCTTTTTATTCTTTTACCTCTATTTTATAGGTTACTTTTTTCCTGAATGCTTCTTTTTGCATGTGCAAATGGAGTCAGCGGATGTCCATCCATTCTTTCTGTGCAAGCAGTTTATGCCAAGTTTAAATCTCCCCTTGGGTAATTGTTTTCTTTATGTCTTACTGTGTTACGGCGTCTATTGCAATTTGTGTTGTATTTTCTTTTGTAAGACATTTGGATTCTTGTGAAAGTGCTATGTATGTAAATAATGGAACAACACCCACACCATTACTTAGCTGCTGTGGGTGCTGCCACACTTCTTTCTGTTTTCTCTCTTCTTTTTTTTTAAATCACCATAAGAAAAGTCCTTAGAAATAGAAATGATGCAACAGTCTTAAAGACGTAGTGCGCTATTAGTAATTAGTGGAGAGTAATGTTGATTTCAAAATTGGCCTCTATAACTGACAGCCTATTTGATTATTTTGAACTTCATGCCATTTTGTGCTGGCTTCAAACACAGTAGCAGGTGTGATACAGTTTGCATAATGTTTCCCCATAAATTGAGCATGGCAGGAGGTATAATACCATCAGTCAAAGTGAAATGGTTGTACAGTAACCGGAGAAATTATTGAGCTTCTGTATGGATTGGCCTGTTTTTATAAAATAAGTCATGCACCATAGAAGATGTTTTCTCCACCTTAGAAAAGGAACTAAGGGTTCTCCCTGGTGGCACAAGGGTTAAAGTCTCATCACTATCAACTATCAGCAGCCACTGTGGCCTGAGTTGGATCCCTGCCAGGGAGCTACCCACAGGGTGCAGCAGACCTCTCCTGTCTCGTCCACTGCAGTGTATTTCAGTAGATCCTCCTGTTCTGCTCCCCACTCTTGTCTCTGGTGAATCCTCTCCCCCCAACACCTTGGCCTATACTCCAATTCTTGTATGCATAAATAAACAAATCTTTTTAAAAATGTATTTAAAAAAGAAAAGGGACTAAAAATACAAGGAATGCAAAACCCCTGAGTCTGTTTGTACCCAACAGTCTTCCAGAACTTGTAGAATACCTTTGGCCTAAAGGGTTGCCAGGGCAGTGTTTGGGATGTCGCAGTCCACACAGAAGCAGTCCCGGGGAGCCCTGGAGTCACAGATGTTAAGAAAGAGAGGGTCGTGGCTTGCTTCCCCCAGTCTCTGCTGGCCTCCTCTTTCGTAGGAGACATTTCGGTGCAGGGAAGGCTGGGACCACACAGGCACAAGTCTTGGAAAGAGGGAAGAAGCCGAGATCCAGTGGGACAGAGGGGACAGACTGTCTTCAGGGGCTGAACCACTGCCAGGGGGCAGCCAGGCAGGCTACTGTGCCGAGGTCAAAGGGCATGACTAGCCGAGATTGGGTCAGGCTATTTGGATATCTGAGTGAGAATTATCTGCCAGCGGAACACAGCTCTGGAATCAGTCCAGGTGACAATGCTGCAAATCAGGCAGTGTTCCAGGTGATCAGTTCAGTCCTAGCTGGCCCACGGCCAGCGGGCCCGTCAGAACTCACATCCTACTTCCCAGGGGAGGGGAGAGCAAGAGTCTGGCAGCAGATCAGGACGCAAGCTAAGTTTGCTGGGGTCTGGGGCAAAGATCCATCCCTGGCAGAAAACTGAAATGTTTAGCAGAGAAACTGAAGCCGACTGCACTCGCAAGCCTTTGGCCAAAGAGGTAAGAGAACACCAAGACTCAGAGCTGACAGAGGAACCAGATTTCCAGGTCTCTAGGCAACCAAACCAGTTTCCTCTATTAATAGGCCTGAGGCTGATGACAGGGATTAGGACTGGCTCAGACTGGTTGGGGGCCACTAAGAGCTTCTGGAACTTTGATTAGCCTAGGAAATATCTGACCAAGTGGTTCAAATGCAGATGCCGATCGGGTCACTCCGAGTTGGGGCTGGGACTACATTTCCAACAAGATCCCAAGCATTGCTGCTGGTTTTCTAGAGCAGCAGGACCCAGAGAGTCTGAATGAGCTGTCATTTCCTTTCCCCACTCCATGCTTTCCACCCACTCCTCCTTGCCAGTCAACACACCCTTCCTCCCCAGCCCTCTTTATGATCCCATCTGACCATCATTCTCTTGCCTTTTCTTTTTCCTGTCCTCCCAACCCCTTTGTCCTACTGATTGGCCCTGTCAAGACCACCAGCAGGAAAAGAACTTCTGTTCAGATGATAGAAGGGACAGGATAGCAAAAGCAAAAAACATTCTCCCCATTGTCAGCACACAAGGAAAGCTTCTATTTGATAGAGGCAATTAGTCAAGATTCATGTCTTTTTCAGTTACTGTCTTATAAAGAGTATAAAGGGCCTCCCTGGTGGCTCAAGGGGTTAAGACGCAACCTATGAAGTGATCCACAGCCACTGCAGCACGAGTTCGATCCCCAGCCAGGGAGCTACCCACACGGCATGGCAGACCTCTCCTGACTCTCCCTCTGCTCCACTCAGCTGTGTATTTCAGTCCTTCTGCCTGTTCTGTTCCCCACTCTGTCTCTGGTGAATCCTCTCACCCCCCACACCTCTGGCCTGTACCATGTATGCAAGAATAAATAAATCTTAAAAAAAAAAAAAAGTATAAAGAACATGTGACATCTTACCTTTCCCTCCCGGTTAAATCCAGCAGTTAAGAACTATCTGTGTGGGCCCCCCCGGTGGCGCAGCGGTTGAGCGCTGGGTTGCGAAGCTGCCCGCAGCCTCTGCAGCACCGGTTCGATCCCCGGCTGCTCCCCGGCCACCAGAGGAGGGTCCCACATGGCGCGCAGACCTCTCCTGCCGCCCGCTGCTCCCCTCAGCAGTGTCCTTCGGTCCTTCTGCCTGCTCTGCTCCCCGCTCTGGCTCTGGTGAATTCTCTCACCCTCCCGCGCTTCTGACTGTACCCAGTGCTTGTATAAATAAATAAAAATAAATCTAAAAAAAAAGAACTATCCGTGAGTGCTGCTTCAACAGCATATATACTAAAACTGGAACGTCCTGGACATTAGCGTGATTCCTGCACAAACAAGATGTGCAAATTCCTGAAGAGTTTACATTTATAAGGAGACATGAGAGGAGACAAAAATTCATGGAGAGAGTGACTGAGTTCATGAAAGAGAGGAGCCAATAGAGTAGAAATCTTCGTTCTATTCCAATCAATCTATAAAAATAATCAAATCCAATAAAAATCCCAACAGTGTTTTGTAAAATCTAATTTTAAAATCCAAATAGAAGAGCAAAGCAGGGAAGACAGCTAAGGAAATTTTGCAGATAAAAAGCAGGACATAGAAAAAAGAAAAGGAATCTCACTCCACAAAAGCTCACGTCTTAATATGTAATCAGAGCTACTAAAATAGGTAACAATAGATCACTCTGGCTAATGTGATCATAAGCTGTTTCAATTTGCTTATTTGTGCTCTTCTATAATTGTATGATTTTTATAGCAACTATGTACTAGTTCCGTGCTGAGCAATAAAGCCAAAAAAATAAATGCTTGAGAAAAACAAGAATTATCTATTGAAGGATAAAACCAGAATGGTGTCACATATTGATGTCCTTATTTCTGGAAAATGTGTCTGTGGAGGGTATACCTGGGATGTGCTTCACTCTAGCTCGAAGGCATCACTAGTTCTGCTTACATTAATACCTGCTCTTATGATGTGGGGCTACACACCTTCGCCACCTGGGGTGCTTTCCAAATCTGTAAAATTTTAATATTATTTTCACATTAATATCTTCCCAGGTGAACTACAAGGACTTGTTGGAATTGAATAAAAAAATAGTTGAGCCTGCTTAAGGAACGATCGAGCACTATACAAATTAAGCTCTTTTGGTAAGTCCTTGAAACCAAGCAGTTATAGATTTCAGAATTTTATAGCATCCCGTATGGGAGTGGCTGGATTAGTTGAGGACATTTGTGCTCCATGGATGGAGAAAGTAGGGAAAACAGTTCAGATCACAGCCCCCACCCCCATGTTGCATCTCATTTCACACCCTTTTTCATTCATATATGGCAATATTTGCTGAGTGCCATCATGTGCTCGGGGCTAGAGTTATGATGGTGAAGTGATGACCTTTGTGCATGAAGCTTGTGGATTAGTAGAGTGTCTGTGGACAAAATAATAGACAATTTCAAAATAAGTTGACAAATACTGTGATGGTGCAAATTCAGGGTGCGCTGGAATTCTAAGGGGGTCACCCCTCAGGCTTGAATGGTCATAGAAGGGATCTTAGACCACATAATAGCTAAGATGATGAAAACAGTAACGGAAAGCAGGGGAGGGTGTATGAAGAAAGAAAAAGAGGGAGAAGAACATTGTTCTGGGGAGAGAGAAGAATCCTTATGCTGTCCCTGGGGCAAGAAAAAGCAATGGTCCTGCTTTGGGGTTTGAGGATGAAAACACCCTAGATAGCTTTGAGCAGTTTCTTTTTTTTCACTGACATCACCTTTGTGCAAAGACTGATTTTTTTTTATTTGCAATAGCCTTATTTTCAATATAAAAAGCAAAGTAATTTAACTGCATTAGCCAAATTCTTTTTTTTTTTAAGAAGATGCAGTATATATATACACAAGGAATACTAGTCAGCAATCAAAAAAGATAAACTCATGCCATCCACAGCAACATGGATGGAGCTGGAAGGGATGATGCTCACTGAAATAAGTCAGAGGGAAAAAGAAAAATATCGGATGGTTTCACTTATAGCAGGAATATAGGGGAACCCAATAAGACATCACTGTAAAAAAATAACAACAGTACAAAACACAACAAAGCAAAAACAGATGATTATAAACCAGAGACATCCTGCAGGGGAGCAGGAGGGAGAGGGATCAGAGGGAGGGAGGGAGGGCACACAGGGGACTGGGGTGATGGTGCACAGGGGTGCATTGGTGAAGGAAACTCTATGGGGACCACACCTGAGGGGGTGGGGGGAAGTTTTGAAGATTTTCCTCCTAAGGTTGCCCAGGTGAGATTCTGCATGGACTCAGCATGACAGGTATTGCAATAAATTTTAGGAAGACCCTGCCCCTGCCAGCATTTCCCCTTCATTGCTTGGCTTTTCCTTTTGAAAGTACAATACAGCATTTTGAAGAGGTGGAAAGAGGCTTTTCTCTTTTGAGGCAGCAGCATTATTAACAGAGAAAGAAAAGTCTCCCATGAGCTGTGGCAAAATCCTGTAGATTGGTTTATGAATCAATGTAGCTTAAGCTAAAGCAACATAATTTCCTGAAAGCCACTCCATGGGTTTCCAGAGGGACAGAAAGCTTGTATGATATTTACTCTTAGTTAAAATTAAATGGAAATGAAAGAAAAAAAACACTGAAGAGGAATTCTTCTGGGAGGCCGTATCATTAAAGAAAAATAAATTAAAGGTGTGGACAGGATCCATAGATTGCTATGAAGAAGGTCTGGCTGTGTGTGTGTGTGTGTGTGTGTGTACAGGTGTGAAGTTGATAACTACCTCTCAGTAATTGGGCTTCATGTGACTTTTTATACCCCTTTTATTGTGAAACGTAACTTACATATGAGAAAGTGTGTGTTTTATACAAGTAAACTCATACAACAACTACTCATGTCAAGAATTAGAATATGGTCCAGAAACCCTCCCTCCACCAGGCCCATCACAGCCCACCCCCTGCAGAGAGGTCCCCTCCACCTGTTCTTTTATGATGACCTTTTTTTTCTTTTCTTTAGTTTTACCAACTGCATAGATAGTGCTAAATTAGATCTTTTCCTATTTTTAAGTAAATGGGAATATACACTTTTTTTGTCTCTGGTTTCTCTCTCTTAAAAGTTCCATTTCTTGGTTTTATCCATGTGGCTAAGGCTATTGTGGTTCATTCATTTTCCTTTTTAAAATTTTTTTAAAGATTTATTTATTTATGCGTATAAGAACTGGGGTACAGGCCAGAGGTGGGAGGTGTGTGTGAGAGGATTCCCCAGAGACAGAGCGGGGAGCAGAACAGGCAGACTGACTGAAGTACACTGCTGAGGGGAGCAGCAGGCGCAACAGGAGAGGTCTGCTGCGACATGTGGGTTGTTCCCTGACGGGGGATGCTGCAGAGGCTGTGGATTGCCTCATAGTGCTGTCCTTAACTCCTTGCACCACCAGGGGGGTCCCTCCTATGTACTATTCTTATTGGGATCATTCTCAGGAGGTAAATATAGATTGTGGCTATGCACATCTTTAGTAGATGATGACAGCTAACCAGGAGGAACAGCAAATGGCACTCCCTGAAGATGCATAGGAAAGTTCCTTTCATCCTACACTGGAGTTGGTGCAATTTTTTCCCTTAACTTAATCGGAATTTTCTGTTTTTTACTATAATGTATATCTATGGGCTTAATTAGACGCAACACTATTGTCATGCTTCTTCAAACTATCTTTCCCAATGGGGAGGCTATTTTTGAACATTTTATTAAAGTAAATCATTCTTATAAAGTGCACAGGTCACAGGTATGTGGCTTAACGTTTTATCACAAAGTGGTCGCACCTCCAGGGCCAATATCCAGGTCATGAGATAGAACTTTCTAGCACCCATAAAGTAATCATTTTTGTTTATTTCTAAAGCCAATTTTCTCTCTCCTCATTAAAGGTAAACTATTGTACTTATTTCTGACATGATGGATTAATTTTTTGTTTTCCATTATACAAATGGAAACTGGGCTATGTCTTATTGTGTCTGGCCTCCTTGGTTTTCTGACACTGTGGGATCCACATTCATTGTTTTTCTTTTCTTGCCTCAAGGAAGAAATAGTATCCTAAAGGAGTTGACATGCTCAACACTTCAACTCCCGGGATGTATTGGCCTCATATGAACTAACCCCTTTCCAGCCATTTCTCTGTGTGTAGTTTCCACAAAAATAAAATGCTTTTAGGCTCCGGAGGCTACAGGGAGGGTACGTGTTATACCCCAGGCTGTCCTCTGATTTCTGTAAGTAACTGTTCCCCTTGGAATTGCACTCAGTGATTGTGGATAATTTTTCCCTTTCTTATTCACCTAAAATGCAGACCAGGATCACATCCCCGGGTTTAATCTTCTATGTAAAACCGAGTTGTCACAAGATTTTACTGAAAAGTTGATTTATTTCCCAGGATTATGAGAATCCAGGGATAAAACTGGCATCTGGCCACAGGGAGAGCCCTTGACCTAGAAGCAGGGATGGCTTCAAAGTAGTGTGGATAGGGGCCTCCCTGGTGGCTCAAGGGTTAATACACAACCTATGAGGCTGTCCGCAGCCACTGCAGCACAAGTTTGATCCCCGGCCAGGGAGATACCCACATGGCACAGCAGACCTCTCCTGTCTCACCCACTGCTCCCCTCAGCAGTGTATTTCATCAGTCTGCCTGTTCTGCTCCCCACTCTGTCTCTTGTGAATCCTCTCATCCTGCCCCCGTGCCTCTCTGGCCTGTATCCCAACTCTTGTATGCACAAATAAATAAATCTTAAAACACAACAAAACAAAACAAAAGTGTTATGGATATATAACAGAGCAGGTCACTCTCAACCTTACTCATAGCCCTAAACTTTCTTGGGAGGGGGGACCCTAAAACTGATCTCCAAAAGGAAAGGTAAAATCAATAGCTTGTATTTTTTTTTTGACCATGTTAAATAAGCAGTGCTAACTCTTTCTGCATAAAACAATTGTTTAAATCTAGCTTTGTTTTTTTTTTTTTTTTAGAACAACGTGTCAACTGAGCTTGAACTCTTAAAATGGAATCTTGCTGTCAATCTATATTTTTAAATTAGTCAAACAGGCTCTGACTGTGTGAATGTGTAGTAATCATAATTTTTCTTCTTCTTTTTTTTTTTTTTTAGGCTTGAGCTGTAATTATTAAAGCTTCAATGTCCCCAGTGACATTAGCTAGATAATCAAATTTGGATCACAGGAATGAAATGAAATAACCTAGTGTGCCTTCATTACTGTTCTTCGCAAAATAATTCACTTAAGAAAGTTGTACCTTCCCCCCATACACATCTGTAACTAACCATGGAGGTAGCCAGTAAATTTAGCATGAATATTTAAAACGATCAAATTGATTCTCAAAACGAAGAATGCTATGTTTCAACACAACAGGTTAAATTGCGTCTGCCACAAAAATAGAACAAAACATGGCTGAAATCATAGGCAAAAACAACAAATCAAAATGCTGAATAGACTTGCAAATTTTAGCAGACCTTATTGCTAAACTAGCTATTGAAGCGCTTACTGAGTAACTTTCTAAAAACATAAATCAGGAAAAAATAACATTTCTTAAATAGCTGATTGAGAACAGTTTTTATACTATATATGTACCCATTGGAAAAGTTATCTATGAATGTGTGTCATTTTGAACAAAAATATAAAGTTAGTTTCCAAGAAAATATCCTCAATGCCAATAATCAAGATTTCATCAGATTGAACAGTGTTAAAGTGTTTTGTAGCCTTTTTTTTTTTTTATTAAGAAGGTAAATAGCCTCTTGTCTGCCCCTTACTCTTTAGTCCAGTGAAGACTAGGAGAAATGCTTAGGCCAGGAAGGCACTGGGTGGGAAGTTATTGCTGACATTCCCTCTTCTCTTTGGCCAACGCTTTTTGACCCCTATGTACACATCTTCCTTGCAATTTCATGAAAAAAGGATATCAGCTATGCCAGATCATTTGATAGCCGTGTCATCTAGACACAGTCCACATAAGTTTAGGATGACAATTAACAAATATTTTATTCCTTGAAAATGTAGTAATAATATCCATTAGGGGACCTCTTTGATGGCTCAAGAGGTTAAGTCTCAGCACTATGAAGCTAGCAGTAGCCTCTGCAGCATGAGTTCGATCCTTGGCCAGGGAGTTGACCCACATGGCGTAGCAGACCTCTTCTGTTTTGCCCGCTACTCCCCTCAGCAGTGTATTTTAGTCAATCCACCTGTTCTGTTCCTCTAGAAGAGTCATTAAAAATAATTTAAAAAAATAAAGACTATCCATCAGTTTCCCAAACATTCAGGAACCAGGGCTCCATCATTGTTTCCTAAGAACCCAAGAATGAAGGTTACCATGACGAAGGTCTTGTAGAACTGGACTTTGCTTGTCTCAGAAATATCCACTTTCTGTGGGTGCTAAAGTAGAACAGACACAAAGAAATCTATGTCTTGGGTTCCAGTACTGAATTTACCACCAAGCAGTTGCATGATCTTTGCCAATTTTCTGCAACTCTTTGACCCACATTCCTGTCTACGACAAGAACAAAAAATGAAAGTAGGTTTTCTAAAGATCCTTCCAGTTCTAATACTATGGTGTTGTATACATCATACTTCGTAGACCTGGATTAAGTCATAGAATGCTCTCTCGTTACTCCATATCCAGGTGAATTCTTCAACACATTTTCTTTCTGGCTGATGCACCCAGAGATGGTGTTGCAATTGGGTACCTGACCCACTCATGGTACCAGCCCCAGGTCCCTTCTCTAATGCAGTCAACTGAATTCTCTCTCTTCACATTCCTTTTTACAGCACCCCATTATCACATTTGGTTATTTTTCTGGTACTGAAATTCCTATGATGTTCTCTGGGAACATGATATAAACAGAAAGCACAAGAAAAAAATGGGTGTAGGCCTCTGGGTTGCCACATATGCTTGGTAAGTTTCCTGGAAGACATAGGCTCCACCAATCAATGGATCTCACTCCTTTTAATGTTGGAGAATTATCCTCTGGAGAGAGTCAACATTTAACGATGGCAGCTAGAGCTCACAGGACAATTTGAAATTGTATGTTTTAAAACATCCTCAATGAGGCTTGACACGTGAGAGAACTTTCCTGCACCAAGAACTGTCGCAGATGCCACATTGAAGAGCTGTAAACCGGGAGCAAATCCACTCCATCCTACTACGAGCCCTTCCTGTTTTGTCAGCCAGCATGGTTTCCTAAATCTCAAATTGCAGCAGAACTGTTCTGCAATTCCATGGCTAGCTATTTCGGGAGCCTAACACAGCAGGACAAATGTGCACAAGTCCACACAGTATGACAGAAGAATTAAAAATGTATTTACCATCTGTTGGTAGTTTCCTTGTGGGCCTCTTTTCTTTCCTCTCCTGTAGTCACAAATAGGGTCTTCTAACTTCCTTCCATCCTCAGAGAGCAGAGTTCTCTCTTCACATCTTTGGAAATGCAGGGCTTCCCTCAACCCCGTTTCCTTAGAATTTCTCAGATGGTTGACCCCTGGAACTAGTTCACCTTTTAGGATCATTTCCCTCGAATATTAAGTGAAGTGGGTCTGTGAAGAGGCTGCAGTATTTTATACCTTTTTTGGTGACCAGGTTGCTTTTGGATTTTGCTCTTGAGTTCTGGTCACAGTGGACTCTGGGCAGCTCAGAGGTGGATCAAGAGAAGTCAAGCTCAGTCTTACTGAAAGGAAATGAATCCCTTAAATTAGGCTTGGGAATTCATGTTGGCTCTTCACATTCTACTTACTCCTTACTACAAGGAGATGCACCAGATGGGATGCAAGATTTCTAATAGGAATGAGTCTTAGGGACATGACCGTGAACTTCAAATGAGAGTCATTTCCCACCATGCAATAGCTTGGGTGGAAATCATAAGTTGGAGTACAATTTTGTGAGTTAGGAAACCAGTTAGGTTGATTCTCAATCAGAATCATTAATTCCTGAGCTACATGTACTATTGCTCAAAAATAAAATCTAGTATAGATTGGTATGAAAAATGTGGCCTCAATCAAAATAATTCTACGCAGTGTTGAACTCTAATTAGCTTGTTCCATTCAGGTAATGGCTTGTTAAAAATTCTCAAGTGCTGTGTGACTTCAGACGTGGGCAGTCCTTTTAGATTCCAAGCCTCAGTTTAATCACCTAGGAAGTGGGGATCTGCCTTACTGTATTGTGGGGGATACACGAGATATCGTCTGCAAAACTCCTGTCACATTGACTGGCATTGAATAAGAGCTTGATAAACGGTAGCTTTTAAAAATTATGATCATCAGAAGCTGCAGTTGTGCTACTTTCTATTTTTCTCAAATCTTGTACGTGCTCTTCAATTCTGGTTTAATTTTTGTTTTTAACTTCTTCACAAATCTGGGTCTGAATGTGAGACTCAGCTCATTCCAATTCAGCTTGAATGGTGATACCAGATACAATTCTGTTATTGATCAAGTGAATAGAATATGTATCATAGTTTGGACAAGATGCTTTTGGTTTGGATTAATGTCTATTGAGATATTGATTGTGCTGGGGCTTATAAAGCTTTGTACAGACTAGATCCTGAAAAATATGATTGATTCATTCATTCATTTACTTAACAGTTGATGAATCTTTAGTGGGTGTCCATCATAGGCCCAAGACTGTTCTAGATGCTTGGGGTTTATGAATGAAGAAGACAGGACAAGTTCTGACAATAAGCAAAAAAAGGCAAATGACAGAGGATGCATTGGGTAACTGAGATATGGAATAGCAGACCAGGGCAAGGAGGTACAATTTTAAGTATGGGGGTCACCATGGGCTTCCTTGGGAGGACGTTGCTTCATAGATAAAAAGACTAAAGAAGGTAAGGGAATGAACCATGTGGATAGCTCAGAATAATGCATTCCAGGCAGAGGGAGCAGCCGGCAGGAAGGCCCTAAGCTAAGAGCAAGCCTGGTTTGTTTGAAAACCAGCAAACAGGATGGTGAGGCTGAAGTTAGGGAAACAAGGAGAAGAGAGATAGGAGATAGGGTCTGAAATACTGAGGACATCCTGATTGTGTGGGGCCTTGGAGGTCATGGGGAACTTTGAATTTGACTCCAACTGCAATGGAGAAACCAGTAGATGTTTCTGGACATAGTTGTACCATCACCTGGGGCAGATGACCAGTGATGCCAAGGGCTGGTGATGGCAGGGGTGGTGAGACCTCATGCAGGTTGGTGAGATCATCCTGATGAAGGATGATGGTAGATTACCTCCAGTGTCATCAGCCCAAGCAGAGAGAAATGATTAGAGCCTGGATATATTTAGCATGTAGAGCCAATAGGATTCGGGGGCACTTTGGATGTTGGGTGTGGAAGAGTCAAGATGATTCCAGTGCTTTTTGGCCTAGACAGGGGCATGGCTAGAAGTGCCATTTACTAAGATTTGCAAGCAAAAAGTGTATTACACATCGCAGATAAATGGGAGAACAGATTCTTTGGTACTCTTCTGGAGTGTAAGACTTCCTTCTGTCTGCAACAGAAAACGTCCCAAAATGAATGAATTTCTAGTTAATCTTTATTAGCTCATCATCTGAAAGACTGATGTTGTCAAAGTGCTTTTAAAACAGTCAGGTGAACACTGGGAGAGTGGAGGAAAGGATGGATTTTTTCCTTTGTTGCTGTTGTTGTAGTATTTCCTCAATGCCAAACAATTAATTCAGTTTTTAAATGTTTTCCTGCCCCCCACCCCCCATACTGAACTACACCTCAAGGAAAGTGAAGTGCTATTCCCATGGGTGCCCAGCAGAGGGCGCTGAGGAGGCCTGTGGAAGACCTTTGAGCCAGGCCCTCTGCAGGAGTGAAAGCTGCTCAGTCAGACCTCTGGGGTAACCTCTGTCCCTGGGCCCCAAAGCCAGCTGGTTCCTGGATGATGGGGAGGAGCTTTAGAATTTTCTACTCCACTGAACCTTTTGTTTATTGCTGTTGTCATGGTAAAAGACCAAGCATATATTCAGAAAGGATTACCTATGTGTATCTACAGGTAATTTCTGTAAAGAAAGAATCATGGATGTCTTAAAGAAGGTGTACGGGATTCCCTGGGCTGCTGTAACAAATTACCACAAACCAGGTGACTCAAAACAACAGAAATCTATTCTCTCCCAGATCTGGAGGACAGAAGTTCAAAAGCAGAGTGTCAAGCAGGGCACTGCTCCCCATGAGACTCTGGGAAAAATCCTTTCCTGCCTCTTCCAGCTTCTGATGATAGCTGGCAATTTTTTTTGCGTTCCTTGGCTCATAGCAGCGGAGGTCCAATCTCTGCCTGCCTGTCTTCACAGACCTGATTCCCTGCATCTCCTCTGTCTCTGCCTTTTCCTCCTAGGAGGACAGCATCATACTGGATTCAGAACCCTCCCTGATCCAGTCAAACCTCATCTTAACTACCTCTGCAAAGGCTCTATTTCCAAATAAGGTCACACTCACAGATTCTGGGGTTAGGGCTTCAATTTATCTTTTTGAGGGACACAGTTCAACCTACAGCAGAGGGCAATAGGAAATGACATGAAGAAATGATGGGGGAGGGTTGCATGGGAGGGTAGGAGTCGTCCAGCAGTGGAGCAATAGCAAAAGGAAGGCAGTTACTTGCTGAAATGGTAAGCAGAGGTCAGAAGGGTATGGGAGTAACAGGAAATATTCAGATAAGAGATGCTCTCATTTAGAATACTCTTTCCATCTGTGCTTATAGCCCTGATTTTTTTCTGGTCGAGTTTAAAAAAAATATTGTATAAATAAAAAGAATAAGAAAATAGCACTTCTCTGACTCACACATTGGGCAGAGCCGCAAACCCTTGTGATAATCAGGAAAGGCTTCACAGAAGTGTTGATGCTTGAGCTGGATCTCAGAGTACTAGGATAAAACGGCCATGCAACCGGGGCTGGGGAAGAGAAAGGGTTTGCTGGGTAGGAAGTGGATGCAAAACACAAAGTCCTGACACGGATGCCTCCTTTAGCCCCTTAAGTAGGGTGAAAAGTCCTTAAAGGCAAGGCCTCTGTTGTTGAAGCAGTCCTTACTACCAGACACAGTCCTAAGGAAAACAAAAGGGCAAAAATGTTTCTGGTTTTAATAAATGCACAAATAAGCCCATGATAACCTGGAAGAACACAAGCAGCCTATATAGGGAGGAGTTATTTATTGGCCCCTTTTGCCAAAGCACAAATATGAAAACCCCACCTTCAGCCAGATCTGGAGAAATCAAAGGGTAGAATGTGGTAGAAATTCCTCTGTCCTGATTGCATAAGGAGATCTGCCAACATTTTTTCTCTGATATATTCCTTTCTGCACAAAGGGCTGAACTAGGTTCTCAAAAACCTGATCGTGAACTGAGATAGGCAGCTCTGAATCACCACCATGATCTAGGAAAATTAACTCCTCGCTGATCTTCCCAGATAAGCACCCCAGCTTGCTGCCTGTGAGAGCTGCATCAGGATCCGGCCAGGTTTCTGCCGTAGAGCAACTCCCCTTTTTTGGCATAAGAATGTACAGGATGCCAGTAAAGTTCACACTGGGTCATCTAAGTCTTTTTAAATGCATGATGATTCATTGCTGGGGGTGGGAGAGGATAGTGAGAGGAAGGAAGTACTGAGGAGAGAGGCGGAGCCGTGTAATTATGAAATTGACTGCAGAAAAAGCTAGCTCTGTGGGTCACATGTTCTTACTATTGGTACTGAAGCTACGACTTTTAAACCAGAGGTGGGGAAACAGATCATATAATCTGGCTTCTGGAGGAGAGGCAAGAGATGCCTGCATATGTATTAGGATGGCGGTGTGTTAATTTCTCTTTCTATCTGACAAAGACGAAAATCTCTCCCATGACAGCAGAGTTAGCAGAATAAAAATTTGGCTATAGTGGTATGAGTGAACAATTTGTCTTCTTCTCCTTGATTTACTTGCATTCTAACTGACAGGGTCGTTCATTCTGTGCATTCATTTTGTACTTAAAAAGGGATTGTTTGTAATTTACAGTTTAAGTCGGTGCTATTTTTCTGCTCTGTCACAAAGCATCTGTGGCAGTTGCTATTGGCTCCTCTCTGCCTACAGACACAAAGCAAATTCCTATCTGTAATCCTCAGTCTTGAGAGCTCCCCCAAGTCTCTCAGAAGTTAAACTTTGGAGAGATTTGACAGAAAGGGGCCCTGCAAATATCAAACCACCTGACAACACTCGCTGAATCCCTCACACAGCCGCTTTCCTCGGTGCACCCTAGTTCTGGATGTCAAAAGCAAAGGTTGCCAATGTATTTTTCTGTAACTCTCTTCCTCTTTGGTAAATTCCTCCTTCAACAATTTTCTTAAAGTCTGACCCTCATTTGGGTCAGCTTTTCCTAATTGATACTGACTGCAGAAAAATACAGTGATGAGAGAGCTGATAGGTCTAATGTCAAGACTGTTAGAAAAGCAGGGCCTCCCCTGGTGGCGCAGCGGTTGAGCGCTGGGCTGTGAGGCTGCCCGCAGCCTCTGCAGCGCAGGTTCCTCCCCGGCCACCGGCGAGGGTCCCACAAAAAAAAAAAAAAGAAAAACAAAAAACTTCACTGTCTTCATCCCCAAATTTGAGGCTTATTTCTTTTAGACTGCAATTGCCCATGATCTTATTTGGAAGGCATTCTAAGCCTGACATGCACTATTCATTAATTGCCACTAGATTACATTCAAAAAGCGTGATTTGGAAATTTGATCTTAATTTGGAAATTGTATTTTTTTTTTTTGCAGAAACAGAATGCCAAGTTGTTAATGGAGTACTTTTAATAGATTTCCACGTGTTCCCACATGTTCAACTCACATTCTCCATGCCTTAAAATGCTTGTTTTCTTTCAGGATCTTTAGATGATTGAGACCATATGTTCTGATATTTCACTGGTCATTGCATTCTTGTACACTCTTGGTCAGAGTTAAATGAAGAAAATTGATCTAGGTCTTTCAAAGTAAATAATAATGGTCAGAAATCATCTCATTTCCTTTTGATGTGTGCTAGTGTACTAAATATATTTTTAAAAAAGATTTCCTTTTGGTAATCTTGAATTGATTTTTAGTTAAGCAGCAATTATATAATTTTCATTTTCTATGTCCCAAGCCATCAGTCACTAGAAGGTATCAACCCCAAACCAATCAGTCACAAGCAACAAAACCAGCTGTAATGCTACGATTTATTTATGTGCTTTATAAAACAGAGCATAGAGGGCTTCCCTGGTGATGCAAGGGGTTAAGCACAGCACTTTGAAGGTATCCGCAGCCTCTGCAGCATGAGTTCAATCCCCGGCTGGCCAGGGAGCTACCCACATGGCACAGCAGACCTCTCCTGTTGCACCCGCTGCTTCCCTCAGCAGTGTATTTCAGTAGATCTGCCTCTTCTGCTCCTCACTCTGTCTGGTGAATCCTCTCACCCCCCATGTCTCTGGCCTGAACCCCATTTCTTGTATGCATAAATAAATAAATTTTTTTTTTAAAGATTTATTTATTTATTTATACAAGAACCAGGATACAGGCCAGATGCGCGGGAGGATGAGAGGATTCACCAGAGACAGAGTGGGGAACAGAACAGGCAGACTGACTGAAACACACTGCTGAGGGCAGCAGCGGGTGAGACAGGAGAGGTCTGCCACGCCATGTGGGGCCCCCCTAGCTGGCTGGGATCAAACTGGTGCTGCAGAGGCTGCGCACAGCTTCACAGAGCAGCACTTAACTGCCTAAGCCTCCAGGGGAGGCCCAATAAATAAATCTTAAAAAAAAAAACCCCAGAGCATAAGTTTTCCATCAGCTTCTAAGGTGGCATGATCCCCCAAATGATGGAGTCACAGAGAAGCCTAACTTCTTTGTTTTGCAGACCCCAGTCCACATACCAGTGAGACTATGCTTTCCTTCACAGTTTACTCGCAAGCCTCACTTAAACAAGGATAAGGTCCTTGTTATACCCTGTAAGGTAGAAACTTGAGGAAAATGAAAAACAACTAAGAGAGCCATGCCAGATTCACAGGATTCTAATCAGTTTCCAGAACTGAATTCTTAGTTCTTAGAACTAATTTCTGCACCTCTCTGTATAAGTGCTACAACATTATCTATTTAAGTGCTGACCATGAGAAATACAATATGCAACCCTTGTGCAGGTGTAATTTTATTATTTATTGTTTTATAGCCACATTAAGTGAAAAGAAATAGGCAACATGAAATGCAGCAATATATTTTATTTAACTTTATATGCAGAATATTTTCATTTTGTGACAGGGTAATCCCCAGGGAAAGGGAAGGTTCCTGCCCCACCCTAAGGAAGGTTCTCCTGCCCCACCCTAAGGAAGGGTGGAGCTGAGCAGGGAGGAGCAGCTAGAGCAGACAGGGAGAAAGGGATGGAGTTGATCAAGACTAGGACCTGCAGGAGGCACTTGGAGCAGAGACACATGTAAAGAAGCTTCACTTGCTTCTCAGCCTTGGACTTGCACCAGGGACTTGGGGGACATGGACGGAGACACTTGAAAGAGAGAGATGTAGGTGAGAGACCCGTGGGGAGGCTGACAATGGCAGCCTTTATCTTGACTTGGGTTTCTATTTTGCTCTTTTCCTTACAGATTTGCCTGGCCCCTTCTGCTCCTTTCTTATGGTCCCTGCAAGAAAGCGCCTTAGGCCTCAGTAGACCTGCTTTGGGCCAACCCTGTTTGGCTGCACATTTACCCACAAGGGGATGGGTCACTTTGGGTGTTTCATGGGGAAACGTTTAAATTATATTCTTTCTCTTCTCTTTAGTGTACACTAATTGCATTAAAGTTCCTTTCCATTGATGGTCTTATGCACTTGAATATGTTCTGTCTTATGCAGCAGGTGGCAGAATCCATTTAGAGCAGGTAGGTTTGGGGGTCCCACTGGGGTACCTCTCACCTTCCCCTGTAACAATTTTAGTATCTAATCAATATAAAAATTATTGATATACATGTGTATATAAGTATATGTGTGTATGTGTGGGACGTTTGTGTGTGCCTATGTGTGTGTGTTCTAGGTTTTTTAAAATTCAAGGTGTATTTTGCACTTACAGTATGTGTCAATTTGGATTGATCACATTGCAAGTGCTCATGAGTCATCTCAGACACTTTAGTGTACATACCTACACTAAAGTGCTTGACTTTGTTTTTAATTATAGACAGAATATTATTTAAAATAGCCTAATGTGTGTGCTGTTAGAGCATAAATTGTTGGTTCACTCTTGACTATGGGTGATGTCATTTTCATTACCCAGAAGCTTCGGTTTGGTGGAGGAAGCAAGAAAGATGATTCAGAAACATGTCCTTTAAGCATCTCCTTGCACCTACCATGCACCAAGTTCAGGGTCTTTAGTTTGGGTGTGGCAAGCTGACTTTAGAGTCTATTGTATGAGTAGTTTTCACATTTGTTTTTAGTTTATTTTACTTTTCTGATCTCCCCAGCTTGACTTGGGAATGCAATCTTAGGAAAATATATTTGTTTTACAAGCACACTATGATTTACTCAGATTTTTAAGCCGCATAAGTAGAACGACACCTTCCTTATAATAGCATGGTTAAAGGTCTGTCAGTGTTTCCATTAAAATTTCAAACTTTCTGGAATTTATTACACAGCCCTAACAAATTGCTCCAGGCAGAAACTTGGCAAATCCTTCTTTAGTGTAGGAGGAAATTCTTTTTAATATTTTTTAAAAGATAAAAATAAATAATTATTTAGCACTTAAATTTATTCATGTGATTTTTTTGATAAGGAAGGCATTCAGACAAAACACATAATACATCTTTATATTTTGCTTGTTTTACAAATTTGAAATATATTATTTGAGTTTGGAAGTCAGGTTTTACTGAAGAGTTACACAATTGCCTCCCATCACCCAACTCTTTAATAATTCTAGTACGTCATTCTCATATTCGTAAGTCTGATGGATACAACCATTCTGATTGTTGCTGGACCAGTTGACTATGAATCCTTACATTTCATCATGGTCAAAATGAACATTTTTTAAAAGTTTTTTTTTTTTAAGATTTAATTATTCATGCATACAAGAACCGGGGTACAGGCCAGATGTGCGGGAGGGTGAGAGGATTCACCAGAGACAGAGCGGGGAACAGAGCAAGCAGATTAACCAAAATACACTGCCTAGGGGAGCAGCGGGTAAGAAAGGAGAGGTCTGCCGTACCATGTGGGATTCTCATCGCCTGCAGGGATCGAACCGGCACTGCAGAGGCTGCGGACAGCTTCACAGCACTGCGATCAACCACCTGCACCACCAACGGAGGCCCTAAGACGTGTTTTGCTATGAATTCCTTGTAAATCAGATGTCTTACTCATCTTTATATCCTCAGGGCCTGGTTACTGTAGACATAATCTCTATTCCTAAGTCTTTTTATGTAAATACTCATTTAGTAAATATTTATTATTAGTAACTTTGAAGAACCTTTAAAACTGAAAAAACCATGCTGCTGGATCTTTAGTTCCTATGATTCCCCTCATCTCTGAAGACCTCAGTGGATTATTGTAACAATTAAATGATCCAATACTATGAAAAACACAAACCTTCCCAGATCCTTTTTGAGACTTGGCTTCACCGTGTCTTATGCTGCTTTCAGGAGTGTTTGAAGGTACAGTATATAAGACCGTAAAGTATGAAACGCTACATAGACATAATTGTAACATGAATCCTCACTGCTGCAATCATTAAGGATAAACAGATGAAATCACCATGCAAGTTAACACAGTGAAAAGCGAGCAAACTTTTGCCAACAATTCGACTCTAAATGAAATGAATTTTCCTGATGTAGTGTTAAGTTAATGGTCCCCATTGTATTTAGATAGACAGGCATTACTCTTTTAATTCCCTTATCCTGTACTGTGTTATCTTTAATTTGTACTGGAGAAACACTAAGCATGACTTCTGAGGAACGTTTTACTTTAAGAATTGACGCCTAAGCTAAATAAGTCTATTCTAACTGGCTGATTGATCAGCTGCCACTGAATAAATCTATCTATATTCTATCCTAACTTGCTGTTTGATCAGTTATTTCCTGGTAAGCTTTTTTGTGTTTGTTTTGAGCTGCAGAAGCAGCTACTTCCAATGAAAACTTATACTACAACTTAAAATCCTTCCAATTTGGACACTTGTTTTATTAAGCACTCTTGTGCTCCCTCTGCTGCCGTGAAGAAAACCTTCAAGCTCAAGACCCCTGCACAGTCCTCAGTGTTCACCTTGGCAACGATGCAGATTTGTGCACAGATCAGGGCTCTCCTGAAAGGCAGTGCTATTTGGCCAAAATATAAAATGTGGAAATTTTTCATTAAAAAGTGCAATTTGGTAAGAGAGGGAATGAAAACAGGAATAAACAGAGGAATTAAATTCTGCTCCATCTGTGACCGAATTCATCCAGAGAGAGCGCTGCAGTGTACAGTGCTCCTCAGAGTATAACAGGCATTGGGATCACCAGGGAGACTGGCTAAAAGCTTTTCTGATTCAGTAGGTCTGGGGTGGAACTCACATTCTGAATGTCTTAAAAGCTCCCAGATGCTTCTGCTGAAGACTCTGTTTTCAAAAGTAAAATGTAATATATAATTATATGATATAATATATACTTGATAGCCCATTTTAAACTGCCAAAAGTAGATACTACCAGAACAGTGAAGTAGATAGAAAGGATGAAGATGATTTCCCAGGGCTTTCCAGCAAACCAGAGCAAGATTAGGAGCAACAGCTGGCTAGGCCTTGTTTATTTCCTTTAGTTTCAAAGTTTCTCTTAGGCTTGTAAGAATAGTGTCAAGTTTAGGAACAGGGCTAGAGTACTACATATTTTGTACTCCTATCTGAAAAAATCTTGCCATGCATTTGCTGATTTTTTATTTGTAAGAAAAATTCGTGTTTTTAAAGATTCAGTGCCAGTTATTTATGATTGTGCATTTCAAATTTTGCCATGTGAAAACAGCACATTTCAGTACTAAAAGTAATGAAACTATAACATGAGTATTATGTTTGTGTTGGATTTTATGGGAAGTAAAAGTGACAGATTTTAATGGTAGCTTCTGTCTTTACTCTTAATGGCTTTGTAAGTACGAGACATGTTTCTTTTCAATTATTTTCACTGTCTGGATAACGTATACATTTAGCTTCCATGGTGGAACATCTAAATTGATGAGTTCTAATATGAATTATGTGTTTTAATTTGTTTAGGGCTGTTGAAATGAATTAACTGCTTGTGTCAATGTAATAACGATTAGCTTTAAAAAAAACAAAACACAAAAACTCTCTAAATGTAAGATGTCTAAAAATAGAGTGGAGGTGGATTGGACAGTCTGCAGATTAAGAGCTGGAATAAAAACATCTCAGTTCAGCCAAAAACATGGCAACCAATATTTTCTGTTATAAAAATATTTTTAGATGAATTTAGTTTTTATGAAAGCTGTCTGAAACTGAAATGAATAGCAGAAGCTCTGTTTATTCACAGGCCAGTAATGATAATACCTGCTGGACAAGCATGGTCTTTTCAACGCAGAGCGAATAAATAAACAAGCTTCTGCTCCTTTCAGAAGTCAGCTTGCCAAGTGGGGGCACAGGGTAGAGATATCACCCCAGGATGTCCTGAGATATTAACCTTCACCTTGATAAATAAAGCTTGTCCATGAAAAAAACACCACCAGGCAGAGCCTTTCAGGAAACTGATTTCAACTGTCCACTAGAGGCTGTAATGAGACCAACAATGTCACTTTAGACCAACCCGAGCTTAAGCTGTGATGATCATTGATTTTTAAATGCAAAAAAAAAAAAAAAAAAAAAGTTGTAGAAACGGTAACAGGGAATAGTAGTAGGTCTATTTAAGCAGTCACGTATTAGTGCTCGGTATTTGAAAAAATGTGAGAAAAAATTCATTTCCGGGGCTCTACCCCCTCCTAAGTGAATATGCTGGTTTTTATTTCTGTAGCACGTTGGCTCTGAGCTCGTTGTTTCAAAGCTGACACATTTCTCTGGGTGATTCTGTGCAGTTGGTGACTAACTGTTAGGTCATAAGTAAACTCAGCCAAACGGTTCCTCAACCCCAGCTTACAGTCAATAGCGGTGGTTTCCTGAGAGAACCTTCCATGCCAAGATCAGGTTTCTAGACTGGTTCTGAACACCTGAGGGAGGCCAAAGCTGCCCGACTCCTTCTGGTCTCCCAGGAGCGTGTGCACCAAGAACGCTGCACTGAGCTCCCTTCAACCTGGACGTGCCTTCTCTCCCTCCAGGTGCCACACCTGTCGGCCAGGTGCGCCCCTCCAAAAAGAGTCTTTTCCCCGGAGCTCACAGCTGGCAGAGGTCCAGGCGGCGGGGGCGGGGTGGCGGGGAGCCGGGTCCAGAGGAAGTTCTTCGGCGTGGATTTACGAGAACTGCCATTTAATGCTCGGTTTGCTTTCTGTATCTCCTGCACCGGTTACCTCATTTCCGATTAAATTAATGATCCCGAATGAGCTGCCAGGGTAGTGCGCGGGTCTTTTACCCGGGCCAGAGCCGGCGGTTCCAGACCCAAAAGCAGAATTCCCGACCCGCCGAGAAAGCAAGCAGGGAGGGGGTGGGCGGGAGGCCGCCCGCGCTCCGGGGCGGTCAAGGTGAGCGCGCGCGTGCAGCCGGGGCGCCCCTGCAAACTTTCCGGAGTTGCAGCGAGGGCGATCCCCGCGGCCGGGGGCTCGGGGTCCCAGAACCCCGGAGCTGGACCGCTTTGAGGGTTAACAAGCGTGACGATGCGAGACAGCCCCGTGAGCCGCTCGCTCGTCCGCGCGCCGGGCACCAAGGGCGCGTCGGAACCAGAACCGGCCCCTCTCTCCTTCCCTGGGGGGGGGGGTATTTCTGGGCTTCGGAGCTGAACCCGACCCCCCTGGGAGACTCCCTCGGGGCGCCTGAATTGCACCCCGCAGCCGCTGCCTCCAGCTCGGTGCAGGGACCCGGGGCGGCGCGCGCGGACCGGCCGGTCCCCGCTGAAATTACCTCATCGCCCCAGCTCCCCGCCCCAAATCCCCAAACCTGGAAGGAACTGTCCCCTCCAGCCCGAGTCTCCCCTCCCGCGCCCCCACCCGGTACCCCGCGATCCCCAGCCCGGGGCGGGGGAGGCGCGCGGGGCTTGGCGCCTGGGCTGCGCGCACCGAAGGGTTAAGGGTTCGGGCCCCGCAGCCGCGCCGTGCGCTCGCCGTGCTCCGAGCGGCTCGCCCGGCCGCCCGCCCGCCCGAGGGCCCCCCCCACCCCCGTCGGATCCTGGAGCTGCTGCGGCGGCAGCCAACTGCTCCATATTTGGCTTCTATTACACATTTACATACTGGAGCGAGCGAGCGAGCGCGAGAGAGCGCGAGGAGGGCGGGCGCGGGAGGAGGGAGCGAGCAGGGGGAGGAGTTGCGAGCGGAGTGTACCGCAGACATCATTTCTACTACAGTGGGGCGCCGTGCAGGACCTGTTCCACTGCAGGGGGATCCAAAACAAGCCCCGCGGAGCAGCCGCCAGCGCCACAGCCGCCGCAAGACAGTTTCTCTCCCTCTGCCCCCCACTTCCCCACGCAGCCCCAGATCCATTTCCACTTTACAGTAAGTGGCGATTTTTTTTTCCTGATTCTTCCTCTCCCCTCCCCCTCCCTGCTCTTATTTAGATGAACAACCACCCCCTCCCCCTGGTCCCCGCGCTCCCGAGAGGGGCCCAAGCAACAACCAGCAAACAAACCCCAAACCCCAACCGGCGGCACCAAAACAGCTGGACGAGGAGCGGAGGAAATGGACGCGTGTGTGTGTGTGTGCGTGTGTGTGTGTGTGTGTGTGTGTGTGGACATGTACATACAACCTCCCCGGCTCTCGCCTCCCGGGACGCCGCGCAGGGCGCAGGGCGCAGGGGGGCGGCGGGGGGCGCGGGGAGGGGCGCGCCCGGGCTGGGGGCGCGCGCGGGGCGAGCCTGGTCCTCCTCCCTGGGGTGGCGCCGGGGGTGGCGGCCGAGGCCGGGGGTCGCGGCGCCCCGTCTTCCCCGCTCCGGGCCGCGGGCGGGAGGCGGGGTCTGCAGGGGTCCGGGCTCCCCCGCGGGGGGCCGCCGGCCTCGGAGCCCGGGCCGGGGTCTCCCCGCGCAGGCCGGCCTCTCCAGCGCGCGCGGCCGGCCGGGAGGGGCTGCACCGGCCGCGGGCCCGGACTCTGCGCGCGGCGGGCGCGGGGCGGTGGGGGAGCCGGGGCGCGGGGGGCGCGGAGGGGGGCGCGGGGGGGCGCGCGCGGCTGGAGGGGCGGCCCGGGCCGCGCCGCCGCCGCCCTGTTGGTGCGGCCGCTTCCTGATCATGTGCAGCCGCGGCCGCCGCCGCCCGGAGCCGGGAGCCCGCGAGCGCCCCAGCCCGGGCCGGCGCCCCCGCCAGCGCGCGCGGCAGGAGCCGGGGAGCCGCGGCCGGCGCTGCCCTGCCCGCGCGGGATGAGCGGCCGCGCGGCTGCCGAGCCGGTGAATGGAGCCCGGAGGAGGGGAAGGAGCCGGGGCCGCCGTGCAGGAGGCGCTGCGGGGAGCGGGGTGCGCCCGGGAGCCCCGCCGCTCGCGCGCCCTGGGCCGGGCCGGAGACTCCGCCACTCCCGGGCCGCCGGCGCCTCCTACGTGGTTGCAGCGCTGCGCGCAGGCCGGTCCCGCAGGGGGCTGGGGCGCACCGGGCGAGTGTGAGTGTGAGTGTGTGTGTGTGAGTGTGTGTGTGAGTGTGTGCGCGCGCGCGCGTGTGTGTGAGTGTGCGCGATTGCGCGCGTGGGGGGTGGGGACGGCGACCGCGGTGGCGCTGGGGAGGGGGTCCCCTCTGGGGCCACTTGGCCCGCTCGGCCGCCCCGACCCCTCTCCGGGCCCTCCGCCCTCGGGCCGCGCTCCTGAACTCCGCGGCTGGGGAATTTCATTTTTTTTCAGACCACGTAGGGGGCTGGAAGCGCCGAAACAATTCAGGTTTTCTAGGGAGGTTGAGCAAGAACCTTCGCGGGGGGTGAAGTAGGGTGGTGTTGGAGAGCCTGCCAGAACGCAAACAAAAATCCTCAGTTTTTAAGGACTGGGGGTGCTGCAGGGGGTGTGTGTGGGGGGGGTCCGGTCCGATCCCGTGGCTGCTCGGTGTCGGTTTGCTTTCCTAGCATGTAATCCTCCAGATAAGAGGGTGATAGAGAGACTTCGGGAGATTGGGAAATTGCTGAAGAGTAGTAAGGGCAAAAAAAAAAAAAAAAAAAAAAAAAAATAAAATAAATAAAAAGAAAGCACCAGTCGGAAGCTGGTTATATAATGCGCGATGTGGCTAAGGAGAAGGCAAGCTATTTTTATTTTGTTTACCGTATGCTGTGCTGTAGGGACGATTCCAAACTGGTTCTGTCCCCGAAGAGAGCCTTAGCTTCCCTCTGCGAGCCACAGGATACAATTCGCCAGATTAGAAGACCCTGTGACACCCACAGAATAAAAAGTCATGTCTCAGCGTGGCATGCTCGTGCCTGCACCGGAATGTGTGTATGCAAATAAGTTCTCCTTTGGCAATCTCGTCGTCACATCTCAATGACATTTGTGTTTTATAATGCAGGCTGTTCTTAATATTTAAACATCATCGTTATAGAGCGCGCGCAGCGGTGGGTAGCCCTGGCTGATTATTTTTAGGCACTGCTATACTTTTTCAACTGTGTTGGCTAAGCCATGGGGAGGGGGTGCTGAGGAGCAGCTCTGCAGTTCCTAGAAGCCGCTGTTAACCCCCCCCCCCCAACTGGCTCCCTCTGGTTTATTTAGTGGGTGAAGGTAGTTGCTTAAGTATTTGGGGGAATGAAGCTGAAGCCCCAGCAAGCCACCAGAGGGGATGAGAAAATGCAGCCCATGAAGTCTTGGAAAGGGATGGCACCCTAAAGGCCAATGCTGTGTGTGGCATTTAATCTCCTCTGTCTGCCCTCTAACTGTGCGTGCATCAGTCTGTACATTATCAGCCACATAGACAAATGGACTTGAATGACACCTTTTACATAAAACAGGTTGCAAGGCTCCTCTAAACCTCCTGCCTGCCTGTCTTTCTCATCATGTAGATCCGTGTCAGTGGTGTAGGTTTTCCTGCACTTACTCCAGCCCTGATCACTCATGTAATTAGATCAGGCTGCCATGGCAACAGACAGTGCTCCTGGCCCATTCAGGTGGGTTTGCCTTGTGCCTGGACTACTCCAAGTAGTGTTTTATGCACGCTATTTGTGCTGCCCAAGCCGGTGGAGACTTCACTATTTCAATTGCGTCTTCTTTCAGTCGTTTGGATGGGAGTCACTGAATGAGGCTTCTAGTCACTCAACTTATAAAGGAGACCCGCAAGCTGTTCTTAGTGGGTACAGTATGTAAATGCCTCTCTCCAGACAGTGAAAGGAGCTGGACAATCCTGCTGGTGTTTATTGTGAACAGATCAACAAGTATTTGGTACTTGTTAGAAACCTTTCAGAGCTCCCCAAAGCCACATTTCTTTTGCAGTCTAGTGATTTTGGCCTTGCAGGCATTTAACCCTTTCGAGTGTGAAAGCACCATCCATTAGACCCCAAGTTCCCAATAGTCATTACTGTTTTTTTTTCTGAAGCCATCAGATTCTATGTCAGATGCCTGCAGATGACTTTATTTTGCAACATCCCTAAGTCGGTTGTCTGGGAATCCTGGACTCGGTGGAAGTAATTTATTTGGGAAAGATATCTCCCTTTTCACATTTCAGAGCTTTAGGGTCGTCATAATAAGAAAAAATGGTAGTGACAGTAGGCAGACATTCAGAATGTAGTCATTCTCGACGTGGGTCGCTTGGCCTTGATCTTTACATCCTTGGTCGTAGTTTAAAGGTTCTGCTCTCAAATGAGAGCCGCTGTAGGCCTGTCGTGGGTAGAGGGATGACGGGTGGTGCTTTTGCACAGTAGACCACTTGTACTCTATTTTGGGAGCTCTAATTTAACAAGCATTTAATAATTTAGAGAGCAGCATTACTCTTTGCATTAGGGCATCACTTTATTAAGCCTGCTAAACAAATAATAATACTATTGCAAAAGAAAAAAAAAGGCAAGAAAATTAGCTTTGGTTACTGAAAGGTCTCTTTGCTCAGGCAATCCAGATGACAGGAATAATTAATAACCCTGAAATTTGAAAGAAAAAATAACTGAGAAGAATAATGTCTTGATTTGGTTGTGACTCTGCCAGTTTGTTTGAGTTTTATAGCCCCAGATCTAAATTGGTAAATCCTTTCTTTGCCTGGGGCTGGGATTGAGAGCTCTAGTTAACTCTACTCACAAGGGTTTATGAGTTTCTACGCTTTGGTGAGTTTATGCAGTGGGCAACTTGATTGTGGCCTGCTCGGATCAAGCATTGCTGTGGTTAAAATGAGCTATTATTTCTAGCAGGTAAATAGATGGGAAGCAGATATATAAAAGAAGCCACAGAGGTTTAAGTTTTACACAACACCTTGGGGATCCTGAATTATGATTTGCAACATACAGAAAATTGCTTTCCTGTGTGTTTTTGGGTGCGTAAATAAATTCATGCTAAAAGAAGTATGAAAAGTATGCTTGATTAGAAACTTTGGAGCACAGTGTTTCCCTTTCTGGATTTCGTTTTAAGAGGGTTTGGTAAACAGAAGTGATACTTTATCAGAAATATTATCACTCGACTGCAAGGCCTCTGAATTGCTTTTACTTTAGAGAAAGAGTCAAGAACACTCTGTAGCCATCAGATTATATGTCAGATGCCTGCAGATGACTTTACATTTCGATATCCCTCACTCGGTTGTCTGGGAATCCTGGGAAAGCCCAGCTGTAAGAGGTTATTAAAATATTAGTAAACATATTTCTACGCCTCCTGCTTTTGTTGTCATTACAGCGTTCAAGGGCCTCACATTCCTTTTGTCTAAAGTGCCTTAATTTTTCTTCACTCTGAAATGTCAAGTGGATTTTACTTTTGTACTTACCTTGAATGATCGTTTCTGATGACTAACACGTTCTAACACTGGCTCATTGTGTTTCCTATTAGAAGCTAGTCAATAAACATATTTTACCCAAACCATGAAATTTTGTAAATTTGTAAGGTTGAGTGAATGTTAGTCATTGAAATGATAGCTGTCTGAAAGTGACACGTAATTTAGATTCTGCAAAGCTTAAATACTTGCGTATGTAAAGCGACACAGTGCAGCAAGACAGAATATCATTTTTAGAAGGGAGAGAGAATTTGATTTCCATTGCTTTATATTTTCAGAGCAATTCACTAATTTGAATGGTTGGCTTCTGTGAAGAATTTGGCTGTGTGCTGTATGTTTAGATAAGTGACTACTTCAAAGAACAGATTTAGTTCTGGTCATACTTTCAAGGTTATCAGAAGCAGACCCTCCTTATTTTCTTAAAGGCAACGAGAATAATATATCATTGAAATCCCAGTAGAGAGAGGATCTCTATTCTAATACACACTTTTGCTGTACCCCCTTTTTTAGGAATGAATTTTGTACTCATCAATTATGCTGTTCAAATTTTAGTTTTATTTAATTCACAGTTTAATAAAATACTCATTCAAAATATCTTTAAGCGTTGATATACTAATAAGTATACCAAGTGCTAGCTTCAGAGAATATTTTTAAATGTTGGTTGAAAGAATTATAGTTGGATTGAGGTTTTAAATGTGTGTGTGTCTGTGTATAAAATCACAGGAGTATAAAAAGATTTAGGTAAATAATCTATCTGTGGGAACAGCTTTTGAAATCTTTTTCTGGTTTCATAATTTACATTTTTATCTGTATAATGTAATATGTTTTATTATATATAATGTAATATGTTTTATTATATTATATATAATGTAATATGTTTTATTATAAATCTGAATTTTTAGGCTAATGTATTATAAATGCATAAAGAAGGTATGGAAGTTTCAGTTTTACACAACACCTTGTACTGAATGTACAAAAGCAAGTTTAGAATTATTACAGACAGAAAAACACAAGCATTATGTATATTTTTGACATATTTGATGTGAGCAGAAATATTTCATTGGTTTTTCTGCACCTACCAATGCATCCCATTTGTGGAGTAGAGAGAATGCAGTGATCACTGCAATAGGGAAAACACCTACCTGAAAATTACTTTTCAGAAAATTCATTGTCAGGTAGCCAGAAGTAGTCATGGGGGGGGGGGCAAAAGTTTCCCTAATTATGGTGTTTTCATTCAGGCTAAGAGGAAGATTCACCCAACTCCCTCTTTCTCCCCAATTATGTGTTGTTAACATGACAGGGATTTGAAGGAGTTACTTGGCAGAAGTTTTATAGTTACTAACCTATGAACATTTGTATTTCTAGTGTTCAATGGAAAGATATTTTTCTGTTACTGTGTTGATACATTTTCTTTTACTGCCCCCTTAGCTTTGACCTCTTTTCCCCAGAAAGTATTAATATTACCCTTTGGTCTTTACTAACTATCCAGCTCATCAATATTATTTAGGCCCTCTTTCTTGGTAACCTTCCACTATTAATGGTATTGGGTTATGTTGCCCTGCTGTGCTTTTAACATATTAAAGATTCTATTTTTAGTGTATAGCTTCTATAAAACATTCTGTAGATTATTTTGTTTGTATATTGCTTATATGTTTTTACAATAGTTTCATTCTGCCTTGTTTTAGTTCTTGTGTTTCTCTCTGATGGGATACAACGAGCTATGTTAACTCTCCTAATTACCCGAACTAGTATGACGAGGTAAATACTTTTGAAATAAGTACGCATACCAATGCGAGAGTAAATTAATATTTTACAGCTTTTGCATCATGTTTGACTGTTCTCTGCACTTCAGCAGAATAGGAGGAGATTGTAATTTGGACTCTATAAAGCCTTATCTGCCAGGTGATATGTAACTAGATTGTGTGCACACATCAGTATATGAGCAAACACTCCACTGTGAGCTCACAAAACTGCAAATCCTCGATGCCTGTGCCTAGTGGGAATCATTATCAAGTATTTCCATGCTTCACTCAAGATGTTACTACATAAAAGCCACCCCCACCCCTTCAAACAAGTCCTGTGTGAGAATAAACTGAATTTTACTTTTATTCAACTAGAGCTTGTTTTGCTTGTCTGCTATTGTTATTTGTAACTCTACTGGCTTCTTAGTGGAAGGGTAGTGTCTTCTAAGGACTTCAAAGACATCCTATTCTAGAACTGCTTATCTTTTTCCTTCTACGCTCACAGATTGCAAGTGGAGAAAGCAAGGACTAGAAAACTTCTTGTGCTTATCAGCTGCAGACATGCAATAGACCTTACATAAATGCTTGGTGAATGGATTAGTTAGAAGTAAGAATACTTTGGCAACTATTTATTACTTTGAAAAGTGTTGGAAAGCAATCGAAATTATTTTCCTTTCCAGCTGGGCTGTGCTCTTAAAAATAGTGAGTGTGTATGGATGAAAATAATCATGACTACTGAGATGTGTTGCCATGTACCCAAGGATAATTGGCTCCCATACCTGTTTACAGATTATTCACATTGGAGATCATATTCATAGCTCCAGAATAGTTTCTTTCTGACACCCAATATAATCCCAGGCCTTCTCCTTCCTACTGTTACCTGGCGTGGGTTTAGGAAACCCAAGCTAATTTAATATCAGCCTAAACAAATATGCAGATCAGCTCCAGGAATCAAAGACTGAAAAATCCTTTCAGCAGATACTAAGTTTGGGGATTATTTTATGACAACTGTGCTACTGATTCTTCCTATTTAATATGGACAATTGAGAATTACCCAGTATTTGACAATATAATTTTAATAGCTAGGGCAAAAAAGAGAAATTAGATCAAGTCCTCAATTTCTTCCATTTCTGTGCGTAGGTCTTTACCTCACAAAAACTACAAGCACCAAGCTCCCTGATGGAAAGGTATATAAAAGATTCATTCACCTGACTTCATTCATTCATTCACATTCACTCATTCATCACACAATGGGTAATTTTTACTTAACCGAGAGCAAGGCCTTAAAAATTCGAAAAAGAAATAGACACCCATTCAATAGTATGAAATAATTTGAAGTCTGGTGGAACATCTAGTGAATATGTGCATACCCTAACTTTTTTTCTGCATTTTATCCTTTTTTTTTCTGTGCCAATAGATGGGTATGCTAACAGCTGAGCCCTTTTACAATTGTTTTCAAGTTGCATGTTGATAGTAATATGCCCCAAAATAAGTCTAATAGTTAGATTTAGACTGGCACAATTACTATTCAATCCATGCCCATTTTCACCTGACATTCCTGTGATTAGCAGCATGTGTTTATCAGATGTTTGGTAAGAATCACTAGATAAAAGAATGACAGTAGCTGGCTGAAATGGGGAGACCAAACTCTTAATTTGATTGAAGGGGTGACCTTTCTCTGCGTTGGCCTCCCTCCGAGCCCTGTCGAATAAAACCAGATTGCTTTTGGAGCGGACTGGTTACCTATGTAATTTCCGCAAACCAAAAGGCAAAATTTGATGTCCTTCCGCTTCAGATTTCATGTGCAGACACTTTAAGGTGGGATGATGTTTTAAAGCAATATGTGTTCTGTTTTTCCTTTCGGATTTCCTCTCCTGCACTGGCTGGACTGTTGCAGGAGCACCGTGCAGCAAGTCACCTGCGTGGTCCATTCGAGCTGCAGATTTGTCTGTCATCCTTGTACAACAGTGTTCTCCTCCACTGCCGCTCCAGGGAAGTGCATCACCTACCAGGTGAGAGTGTGGCGGCGTTCTCAAGAAAGTCTCAAGAAAGATGTTCTCCAGAAAGTCTGTCCTGGGGAAAATTGCCTAGGAGCCTGCTTTAGGAGTCTGTTGACTCTTGACTGTAATTGTCATTGCAAACTATATTGTGTGGGAAATTGAGATATTGCCAGGAGAGGTTTTTTTTTCCCTCAAGTTTGGATTAAAGCATCTCTCTTTTTGGTTGCATTTTTTTGCTTAAGGAAGAGACGGCCTTTGACTTTGTGATGATGAGGATGGCATGCTGGGACTTGAGTCATGTCATTTTATCTTGTCACCTTGATTTAATGCGATGAGGGTGTTCTGTGCCCAGACAGTTATCTTAAGTCACAGATTTCTCACTCTTGATTTTTGTTGTAATCTGATTCATGAGTAGGGAGACAGGCCTGTTTGTTTCATGGCAATCAGTATTTGTTGAATCTTGACTTTCTTTGTGTCTGTTTGGATTTTACAACTTCCTGATTTACTCATGTAGAGTAAATTTTTCTGGCCTGGAGAGGCATGCAGACACAGGGTGTGTGTAGGATTGATGACTCATGGTTCTCTATTGAAGTGAGGACAAGAGGATACTGCCAAATGAAATCAGGAGAGATGGAAGTTAGGTGGAAGCTGGGACTGGTGTAGGCAATCAAAGGAGATTGTGAAATAGCTCCCTCTCTCAGTTGCCTTGGGAGCAGACCACCTTGACGAAGCTCTGGAAATCGACCACTTCAGAGTTTCTCAAGGCTGGCTGGGCAATGGACTTACCTGGAGAGCTTAAAACATGTAGAATTTGGAACCCCACCAGAGACCTACTGAGTTGAAGTGCAGTTTTGGTCTCTGGACTCATACGGGTACGCTACGGGTTTGGGGGGTTGGGTGGCCGCTGGCCAGCTCTTCCCAAAGAATGTTGTATCTCCTCACTTGTAAGTCACACAGTCTTCAAGGGACTAAATCTGGATTTTCAACTCATTTGTTAGGAGGTAAAGATTTGCTTTACCAAAATATTTTACTTACTTTACCAAAGGTTTCCACCATAATTTTTGAAGAGTTCCGTCTCTTACACGGAAGGTCCAGTTTTTGAGTTACATAGAAATTCCTTGGCATCTGAGATAAGAACACAGGATTCTGGAACTTGCTGGTCTGCATTTAAAATCTGCCACTGTGACCTAGGGCAGTGCTATAACCTTGGGGTGCCTTAGTTTCCTTATGTATAAGATGGTGCTAATTTACAACGTGATGAAATGAATGAAGTTCCCTGGGTTTGGGTTTGGTTGGTGATCCAGGGGCGTAAGTTGTCGTGGCGAACTTGTAAGTTCTCTCCCAACAGGGGGTTGCAATGTTCTTGTTTGGCGATGGTTGTTCCTGGACCATACGTGATGACAAGGAACAAGTCAATATATCTGTACCTTGGTCTTTGGACCAACACTGTAGACATTTGTGCACTGCAGAGCAAATGAGCCTTTTATTTATTTTTCTAAACTTCATGTTAGTCCAGTTTGCTTACCACGAGAGGATGTATAGGAATTATTTTTATATCGTTGCAAAGTGCACTAATGAGTTGCATGCCTCAACTGTGGTCTGAGTTAAAACAAGCACATGAACCTGAGCGCCTTAAATACTGTGGCCCCATAAATGGGTAGTCAAAAAGTCCTCTTGGGGTGGGGCAGGGAGGCAGGATGTTATCAGACACATTTCCTTGTGAAACCTGGAGCTGGGCTCTTTGCATTTTATTGGCTGTGACTTAGGGGGCTGTTCGTTAAAAGGAAATGGAGTAACCCCAGATTTCCATGCAAAGGTAGACTTCTTTAGATCTGCAGGTGTCAGGTGAATGGGAGGGGGTGAGATGTTTATTTGCTTCGTTATCTCTTAGGAGAGTTACCCACTTTATTGTGTTTATACTAGGCAGAAAATACCCACATTTCAGTTTTTGGAGAAGTAATTTGTCTATGTGATTAATATACATGCGAAATTGTGTAACCTGTGGTGTTTAAAGAGAGTCATTTTTTAAAAGAGAAATAGCTCGAGAATTTTGCTGTGAAAAAACAAGCAGCAAAAGTCTTATCTCATGGTCAATGTGTGCAGCTTATTGAGAGGAGACCCAGGGTTTTCTAGTATATTAGACGCGGCTTATGAATACTCATATTGTGCTACTGGCAAAGTAGTACAGAGTCACCTTGAATTCTAAGCAGCTGACATTTTCAATGATTGCATTTAAAGGAAGCTTATAAGCATTATCTAAACATTTTGCATAAATGATGGCCTCATTACAGTCCCCAAAGCTGATGACTAAATGTGGGCTGGGAAATAGTATCATTCACCATATAGTCTATATTCATTAATGTGGTTTTTTGTTCCAAAATTAAAACCTAGATGACAATTATTTCAGGTTCTTGCTATTTTATAAATGTGGCACAGCTGTAGCAGAGTTACAACCTGACTTGAACGCAGGCATCATTTATGTAAAGAAATGACTGGTTGATTGGTTGATTGATTGATTGATTCACGGTGCATTTTTCAAACTGCTACCTGGTTCTGTGGGAACAAAAGTGAGTAAGAGCGACGAGAAGAAAGAGTTATGTTCTCCATGGTCAGGTAGGGGAAAGAAGACATTCTCTCCAATAAAAGAACAAAGCAGAATGGGATAAGTTTACTTACTGGGCTAAATTCTAACACTGAAGGAATCCAGAAGAATGGTGCTGAGTAGGATGCTGAGGAAAGACTTTGAGGAGGAGGGACCATTTGAGTTGAGCAGTGAAGGCTGGTTAGCATGTCTGTGGGAAGAGAGAGAGAGAGAGGAGGAGGGAGACCGTGTAAGTGGCTGGGAGGTAATGAGCAAGTGCATGCTGTGCAGCCCATGAGGCCATGCCGGCTGAAGCACAGGGGCTGCTGGACCTCTGAGTTGCTGGTGTCCAGTAGAAAGAAGAAGGCTTGGGGATAAATTGGCTGAATGGCCTGGTCTGGAGGTAAATTTGGAGAGTCTTCTGCATGAAAGTGATCTTTGAAATTGGGCTTTGGGTTCTTGTGCCTAGCAGAAAATTTGACAGGTAGGATGGGATGATTATTTCAGGGATGGGGTGATTATTTCAGGGATGGCATTAGCTGGTGTAGAATATGTAGAGAGAGGGTAAGAGGCAGATGGGTGGAGCTGAAATATCGGTATGACACGGCCTGTGTATGCTGTGTGTATGTTTCCCCTTTAAGACCTGGAATGAAGAGCATCCCTGATGGTGCAGCGGGTTGAGCACCCTGAGCTATGAAGCAGCAGCATGGGTTCAATTCCTAGCCGGCCAGGGAGCTACCCACATGGTGCAGCAGACCTCTCCTGCCTCGCCCGATGGGGTAGAAGTGGGGATGATGCATGTGGGTCGTAAACACTGGTGGGAGGGTGTTGGGGGTGGGGGGGTAGGCAGACTTCCCTAGAAGCTCAGGCACCTTGGAAACTCAGGGCTGAACTACATACAGCTCAATGAAATCTTGTTGAAACCTGTCTTCTTCTAAGCCCTTAAAAAATAGGAATTTGAGCTAATTTTAGCTAAATCTAATATGTGTGTATGAAAACGAATGCTGCTTTGGAAATTCGGTACATGCAGTATTTCTTCTCCTTTAAACAAATAATCCCTCTCTTTTCCTCTAAACAGTTTTATTACGATTTTCAGTGAAGCCCTGTGTATACTAACAACAACTCCAGTTCTTCCTTTGATCTTTTCCATTGTTGATTTATTTTATTTCATGTGATATGTGTGAATCACATCATGCCATCTCCCTGACTCTGGAGCTATTGTTCATTTGTGGCGATTCCTTTACTCTGATAAATCCCATTAATAAGGGTGTGTTCCGTAACGTGAGAGGTTTTATGTGGACTCTTTTAAATGTGATATGTGTTTATCGATGTGTGTGTGTGTGTGTGTGTGTGTGTGTGTATCTTCCCAGCTACTAATGGCAGCTTTCTGAACAATTTGGCCTCCCATGATTACTTTACCAAAAATAAATAGAGAATTACCAAGGTTTGGCCTTTAGGAGCGTCTTGATCCTTCTCCCAGTGAAGAAGGCTGGGAATGATCTGCTTACATTGCTGTTAGTGGATAGTCTGTTTTAATATAGTTAGAGAAAATCCGAGGGTGGTTAAGTTTTTTTGAACCTGAGTTTTTCAGATATACTGTGTCCACTGCCCAAAGTAACTCAGACTAAGGCGGTGACTTACCCACCTGTCGATAAAAGACGAAATGCTTGGCACAGGAGTGAGAGGCATGGAGAAACAAGTCCAGGGCTAGAGTCTTCTTCTGTCTGCATATTTTAATGAGCATCTATTGTGTGACAGGCATTATGCCACTTTGGCCCTAAAGGTAATAATAGAGGTGATCCATTGTCTATACTTACAATGTATTCACACATTTAATCCCCACTGCAGGTCTTTGAGGCAGACTCTGTTATCACGTCTGTTTCACAAATGAGCTGTTTCACAAATGAGGAAACCAAGGTGCAGAGAAGCTGAGTAATTTGCCCCAGGTGGCCTGGCTCTTGTGGTACAAGTCAGATGGGCACCCCCACTTGAACTCTTGACACCTGCCACTAGCTTGACTCCTGCCACAAAGTCCTGAGCCCTGTCTCTTAGGTGCTTAGGTCGATGGAGTGCAGAGGGTATGCCAGGGGGTAATGTTTCAAGGCATAGGCCTTCCTGGTGGCTCAAAGAGTTAAGTTTCAGCACTATGAAGCGGTGCGTAGCTACTGCAGAACAAGTTGGATCCCCAGCCAGGGAGCTGACCCACATGGCACAGCAGACCTCTCCTGCCTCACCCGCTGCTCCCCTCAGCAGTGGATTTCAGTCAGTTTGCCTGTTCTGCTCCCCACTCTGTCTCTGGTGAATCCTCTTACCTACTGTACCTCTGGCCTGTACCCCAGTTCTTGTGTGCATAAATAAATCTTAAAAAAGGGGTCTCCCTGGTGGCGCAGGATTGGGCGCAGCCCTGTGCAGCTGTCTGCAGCTTCTGCAGCACGAGTTTGATCCCCGGCTGGCGAGGGAGCTACCCACATGGAGCAGCAGACCTCTCCTGTCTCTGCTGCTGCTCCCCGCAGTAGTGTCTTTCGGTCAGTCTGCCTGTTCTGCTCCCCACTCTGTCTCTGGTGAATCCTCTTACCCCCCGCACTCTGGCCTATGCCCCAGTTCTTGTATGCATAAATACTCTTTAAAAAAAAAAAGGAGCAGAGATGCAGGGCGCTCTTAGAGGTCAAGATCAGGGAAGGGGGCCTGGCCCGGACCTTGCCTTCTTGATGCTTGTCTGTCAATTCAAACACAGCCAGGCCATGTTGATAGTGGTTTCTCCGCCCACCCCTTGTTTTTTTTTTGCTCATCTTCATACCTCCCTGAGATTTTTATGTACTTTCAATAATTATTAATTGAAGATTAATGAAGGGGCAATATGCTTATCTGCATTTCAGGGAATTGGCTTAAGTTGGGCTCCAAATGTTCAGCATCCATAGTCCCAGTGAGACGATGAACTTTTGACTTCAGAGCGCTTCTCCGGGTCACTGCTCAGTGTGCAAGATTTGGCAGATAGGGGACTGTTTATCTCTCCAGTTTGCTCGGTGGTGGGGTGGCGCGACATGCGAGCTCGCAGAACAAAACGGGTGCTGAAAGGAGGTCACGCTTGTCGGGGTGGCCATCAGGCAGGGGGGGGTTCCCGGGGCCACCCCTGCTGCTCCCCACCCACGTTTTCTCCCCATCCTGCACTGGTGAATGGATTTTCCGACTCACGTCACAAGGATAGAGGGGACAGATTGCTTTTCTTTTAACCTGCATAGGGAAGGCCGTTTTGTCTGCCGCGGGTTGAATGAAAATCACCAAGGGTGTTTGTTTAAAGGCCTCCAGAGGCACCATCTCTCGCTTTGTGACGCATGGAGCAGAAGAGGGCTTGAGACTTACTCTCCGGGCCCTCGCCTGGCAGCCCAGCCTACACCCCAGCTGTAATCCTATGTGATGCATTTTTATTTACAGATTAGGAGGCTCTGACTCTGGCATATGACTAAGCGGGAAGCTCCTCCCTACAACAGTTGTATGTCATCTGCTTCAGAGAACTAATTGCTTGGCAATTCCCCTTTGGTAATTCCCTCTTTATTTTCTGATGAGTTACTTAACAGTGATGGGCTTGTGGAGCAGAGCTTCGAGTTTAATGCGTGCTCCAGAAACTCCACTGTGGGCCTGGGGGATAGGGTTTTTGAGTCCTGTTTGGCTTTGCCGAAGGAACACTGAAACCATTATATGGCCTGTTAATATTTCACTCAATACTAGGTTAAACATGAGCGGGGTGCAATTTTCCCCAAGAAATCAAAACCAGGCTGCTTTTTAAAAATGTGCCCCTGTGCATTGGAAAATTATTAAAAAGGAATTTAATATTTATAGAATGTTGAAAGCTGTTTTAAAACGATGACTTAAAATGGGAGGAGTTTTCTAGCACACTGGCATGTGAGCGCGGTGTGTGGACAGCCGTCACCCTGGTGGTTGGGGTTTCTGTTTGCTGCCCTGCTGCAGGGTGACTTGGCTCACTCACTGCACTTTGCTGGGCCTCAGTTTCCCCATCTGCGATAAACCAGGCAGTTGAAAGAAATGATGGCTTAGGCGCCTTTGCCTTGCTGACACTGTCCAGTTCCATGAATAGATCTTATTATAATTCTTCCTCTTGGCTCCCCCAGACCTTTGCTCTGTCAAACATCATTTGCTGTTGTTTGACTTTGTTAGGTTTGGTATTTAATTAGAATTTACATTTTTAGCTCTTATTATGTCATTATTTATGGAGTAAGTCATAAGCGGTGCCTGAAATCATTTTTCACCCCATCTATATTAGTTTCCTACCTGAATACTTCCTCGGCTCCTTCCTACTGTTCTTGCTACCATCTTCCAAAAAAACAGCATCCATTTCTGGAGTGGATACGTTGTTACTAGGAACTCAGCTAATTCTGGGATTATTTTTTGCAAGGAGGGCGCTGAAGCTCTGCTCTCAGCAGAAGTAGCAAGAGTCATATCCTGCTTTTAATTTGCAAGCAGAAACCCTTTTGATGTCATTTGGTTTTTCCTGCAGGTGCAGGTTTCAGTCTTAAAGTAATTCCTTTTCTCTTCTGCATCGGCTTTTCCAGTTAGTGTTGTGCAGTATTACCTGTTTTAGTGGTTAATATATAAGCTGTTCCTACTGATACCTCTTGATTTACTGCCATTTTATTAGCTTCTTTATATGGGGAGTGTGACTAGAAGAAGTGACATTTCAGAGTGGTTTGTGTTTCATAGGCTTGCTGAAGGGAGAGGCAGTGCTTAGTGTGGTCACAAGCTGGACACCGAGTCAGCGCCCTCCTTGCAAAAAATAATCCCCAAATTAGCTGAGTTCCCAGTAACAACGTATCCACCCCAGAAATGGATGCTGTTTTTTTAGAAGATGGTAGCAAGCACAGTAGGAAGGAGCAGAGCAAGTATTCAGGTAGGTAACTAATATAGATGGGGTGATAAGTGATTTCAGGTACCACTTATGACTTTATAAATAATGACATAATAAGACTTGAATCCCATGAACCTCCCCAGTGGCGCAGCGGTTGAGCGCTGGGCTGCGAAGCTGCCCGCACCCTCTGCAGCATCGGTTCGATCCCCGGCCACCAGCGAGTGTCCCACGTGGCGCGCAGACCTCTCCTGCGCCCGCTGCTCCCCTCAGAAGTGTGTTTTGTCAGTCTGTCTGTTCTGCTCCCTGCTCTGGCTCTGGTGAATCCTCTCACCCTCCTGCGCTTCTGACTGTATCCAGTGCTTGTATAAATAAATAAAAATAAATAATTATTTAAAAAAAAAAAAAAACCCAAAAAACCAAAAGAGCAAAGGAAAGAACTGGGTATATGGAACTACTTAGGGTGGGAGGAGAGCCAGAAAGCCCCTCAGGGGCAGGGTCTGAATCCCAAATAGACCTTTGAAACTTTTGAAGGCCTGGACTCCCTCTACTCTGCTGGGTGTGATGATCTCTGTCGGTTCATCTACTCTTCAGAAGAGGGAGTTGGCTATTGCATGACTGATAGCAATACTACATTACATTCTAAATATCTGTTGCCTCTCTGTTGCAACAATACAGGAAAACCAATAGAGCCAAAAATGCCCCGTTGATTCTGCCATCCCAGACCATAAATCATGTTCACGTTTATGTATTGTCTTCTAGTTCTTGACAATTGGACATATATCTTTTTCTCAGTATTGATTTCTCCAGTTAGCATAAACATTCTCATTGGTAGCTGAGACTCTACGATGATCATTTGCAAGGATTATATAATATTGTGTCATGCTGTTGTATCTTGAGTTTTGTATTATTTGTGAACATTTGAGTTGTTTCTCATTGTTTGCTGTTAGAAAGCCGCGGTGACTATCTTTGCATATTTAAGTATTTATTTAGGACAAACTCACTATTACTATGATAGAGGGTGCTTGCTCTGAATTGCTTTCTAAAAGGCCTGTTCCCAGTTACATTATTACTAGCAATATAAGAATATGTCTTGGGCCTCTCCTGGTGGTGCAGCGGTTGAGCGCTGGGCTGTGAAGCTGCCCGCTGCCTCTGCAGCGCCGGTTCAATCCCCGGCTGACAGCGAGGGTCCCACGTGGCTCGCAGACCTCTCCTGCCGCCTGCTGCTCCCCTCAGCAGTGTACTTCGTCAGTCTGCCTGTTCTGTTCCCCGCTCTGGTGAATTCCCTCACCCTCCCGTGCTTCTGACTGTACCCCAGTGCTTGTATAAATAAATAAATAAATAAATAAATCTCTTTTTTAAAAAAGAATGTCTTGCTTCTTGCTTCACCCTGATTAATTGTGAGACTTTCTATTTTTTGGCTAATTTAATCGCCTTCCTGGTTTTAAAATTTGCATTCCTCTTATTCCCCCCCCACACCCGAGAGAGAATATTTTCATGTACTTATTTACTAATTTTCCTTTACACACTTAGCAAATGGGAGTCTTGGTGTTTCTAATCTACATACATGAGCTCTTCATGTGTCCTAGATATTAATCTTTATTTAAGTTATAATTGCTGCAGCTATTTCCGTCTGGCTTTCTTTCATTTTAATTCTATTGCTTTTTCTTGAAATGTGAATGTTCACATTTTTATGTCATCCCTCTCTTTGCTTCTGTAATTGTACTGAAGGCCAACCTGGAAAGAAGAAACAGGATTATTGGAACTCATGTTCTGCCCAGGCTGCCCAGGCTTTGCTGGGAATGGTTCTCATTCTCCTCTGCCCACTGCTCCCCTTGGGAACCATTCCCTGTTGACTTCCTAGTGCTTTTTATGGCCAAGGACCTTCTTTCCTCTTCTCTGCCCACCTGCTCTTCACTTTCTGGCCTTTCCTCATCCTGGGCCAGTTTCCTAGCTCTTGCATCTCTCCTGCTGCTTTCGGGGACTGTGTTGAGCACTTTGGGGACTGTGTTGAGCACCTCTTGCATCTCTCCTGCTGCTTTTGGGGTCTGTGCTGAGCCCTGGGGTGCCACCCATGCTGGAAGCCCAGATGCTGCCTTCACTTGGGCCAAGATGAGTGAGGAGTTTCAGGATGGAAGAAGTCTGTTATCCAAGGATAGGAGCTTGGGGTCACACCCATACTCATTTAGACCTATGGCCTCCTGGCTGAAGAGTGTCTCCTTGGGTTTGATTTTCATCCATGTTGGACTAAGAGGCACACTGCTGCCCTCTGCCCTTCCTGGCTTAGCTCATCCCTGGAGTGAGCTCTGAAAAGTGGTTGGGAGCTAATTTCTAGATATTGAGCTTTGGGGAATTCCAGTTGTAACTCAGGGTCTGAATCTGGGCTGGTAACTCATCAGGGCTGGGGTGGTTTGGGATGTCATATGCATCCTAAATGGCCTCTTGAGATACTGTGTTGTTCTAGCTCAACCTGTTTTCTCTCTGAAGCCAAACTGAAAATTGCTTTTCTTGCTTTTTTGTTTTAGTCAATTTCATGTAGCTTTTAAAAAATATTTCTGAGCATTATACGGTTATTTTCTCATTTTCTGATCTGCCAGTAGATGCCTTACATACATATTTTTTAATTGCCAAATTAGGTATATCCAAAATGTAATGATTACACATGTAACAATTCACAAAGCCTTATTTACTAGGATGTAGCCTAGAGAATTTAGTAACAGCCAGTCAGGAGGTATCTCACCAGATTTAGCAGTCCATTGTGTAGGTAGCCAAAAATAAATCTATCTAAACTCCCAGAGCAGAAGTTTTTGTAAAGTTCCCATTGGACAAAAGAGTGTGATGATTCCAATTTAGCCAACCTTGACAAACTTAATCCCAAATACTGGACTGTTTCCCCAGACTACAACTCTATAGCAAGGATCATGGTTTGCTAAATGCCTAAGTCTCAAACTCTTGCACCGTTATGCATATAGAAAGGTTGTTTGTTAATTAAAAGCAAGTGAGACTGCTTGTTCAATGTCCACGCTGTGCCCCCAGCTCACCAGTCTTTACTGTTATTCCGTACATGTCACCTGTGTCAAATAATGACAGGCTATTTTATACACACACACACACCCCTACACACATGTACGTAAATATGTACACATGTTCATATACACACACATACAATACTAGGTACAAATGACAATTAGCTGCCCCTGCAAGAATAAATTGAACATCTTCCTATTAGACATTTGTTTGCACCCCTGTTTTCCTTCACCCTCCTCTGAGTTTTCCTGACCCTTAGGATAAAGTACAGAATCCTTAACCTGGCTCAGCAAGTTCTGGGGACCTTGCTTGTCTTTCAACCAGTATCCCCTCCTTTTCAAAAGTTTGTGTTATGCCCACTTTGCTTTTATGGAAGACTTACATTAAAACCTGTTTTCACCAACCCAAAGAAATCTGAAGAGGTTTTTTGCTTTTATGACAAGGTGAGGAGTAAAAATAGCATTCAGTGTTGGTTTTGCTGCAACTGTTCTAGAGGCAGTGGCACCCAGGCAGCACGGGTGGGGGCCCGAAGCTCCTTCCAGGCCATTACTTTATACACGCTGTATATATGTCATCTTACTCCTGCTTTTACTATATGTTAAGATTATTTCAAGTTTTATGTCTTACTTGATAGGGGGGATCTGGAAATGCTCAAAATTTTTTCCATGCGAATTAGTGGTAATTACTTTGCTGTATACCATGGGGGCTTATGAAAGATTTCACAGGAAGGCTCCACTTTTGGATTGTGGGGGAAATGTGTCTCTTATTGACAGGAGAAAGATGATCTGCTTCTTTATTTAAAGATCTCCTTCCCCCTACATAAAACCTTGCTTTCTATTGAGCTTGAGGGCTATACGGTGATAGCATCTATGCCAAAATTTTTATTTTATTTTGCCTTTTCTATTCTAGTTAATCCTCTGTAATCCCTTGTACCTTTCTCTACTCTTCAGAAGAAACAGGGTGTATTTTTTTTTCCATCTCAATGTCATCCAAATGAATACTGCCGCTCCTCCAACAATCTGTGTAAACACATACAAAAGGAGTGAGGAAGACTCCAATCTTTTTTTTTTTCTTTTTCTACTCCCAGCAAGCTGCAGGTTACTGTTAATCCTCCTGGAGATCAGAATAGGCAAATGGAGTAAGAAGCAACATGACAATGAAAAAAAAAAATGTTTTTGGATGTGACCTTGAAACATGGGTCTTAGCAGTAGTACATGAACCTTCTCCAAACCAAACTCTGGAAGTCACACTTCATACCGTCTTTGCGTCCTGCAGGGAGAGTTATTAATCTATGGAAATGAAAACACTATCTGTTTGCTATTCAGCTGTGCAGAGGACATTTAGTGACCTGACTAATCTCAGTGTTGTTGTCTCTAAATGGTGCAGTTAATTTAACTCTTTGCCCTGAAGTGTCAGCAAATGATTTTCTTCTGAAGTTTTGAATTTTCCTATCTTAAAGGTACAGAGTCTTTAAAGACTTAAACTGGGTCGAGAGTCCTATATTTCCTGTTTCTTGTGTAGCACGAATTAAAACTACCCTCGTGTCTTGTGTCTTGGGGCTGTTTTACAGTTGGAGCCTCTGATTTAGTAAACGCAGCTGTACCAACCACGGTCATCATGCACCGTGGCTAGTGGGTTATCGGTCTGCCCTAGCTGATAACAGCACATCTCAGAGTTCAGAGCGCCTTGAGTAAACTGCTTCACTGCCTAGTCATGAGGACTCCTGAGCAGAGCATGTGCTCCTCTTGTTCCAGATGAGGAAACAACTCAGAGGTTGACTGATTTGCTGGGCCCCTGTGGCGAGGACACATTTCCCTGTGCTGAGACCCTGGATCTCTGACCTGCAGCCTTCTTTTCCAGCACCTTGCACAGCCAAGATACCTTGGGAAATACGCAGTTAAGTCTCTGGATTTGTAGACTGAAAAGCCATAGTTTAATTGAATTGGCCCAATAGAGCGATTTTGAGATAGAACTGGAAAAGTGAAGGACACAGGAGTCCAGCCCCTTGGATATACAGACCCTGGAAACATTTGCTGTAAATTGAGCCGTCAGATGTTTCTGTGGTCCCCAAGCCTGAAGTTGATGGATAGGTAGAGAATGTTTCCCCTTTTGCAGCCACTGCACCTTTCAAGTTGAGCTGCATTTCCTTTAATGCACCAGTGTCAGCAAGGTTAAAAACATCAAGAAATCCAATTGATCTCTTCTATGGAAGCTTGAAATCTGATGCATCTTCCCTGAGAAGTCCTCTCCAGGTGGACGGCAAGGCTTGCTAGTCAGATCGTATCCAGCCTGTAGGTCCCCACTGTTGTTGTGCCCACAGCCTCAGAAGGCCACCTGTGAATTAGGTTTATGCCTCCTGGGCTGCAGAGAGGCAGGGCAGGACATTGAGTCCCTTCCATGATGAGTATCTACTGTGACATCTAGTGGTTAATCTTTCAGTAAAAACACCGTCAGTGTCTCGATGCAGAGGCATGCATGTAGAGCAGCTGTTAGGAAGCCTTTTCTTTCTTTGCAGAAGCAATTTGGTGACTGATGACACTGGTTTCAGAAATACTTAGAATCTGATTCACTCTGAGAATGCCGAAGCCAGACTGTGTCAGCAGAAGCCTTTACTAGTGATGCTGCAAAGGGCCGTTTCTCTTGCAGGCACCCCCCCCCCCCATCTCTTTACAGCTTTTTTCTAGGAGTCACGCGATACAGCCTGGCGGGGGAGTTTTGATTGGTGATGGAGTAGCTAAGAATGTTTCTCTCTAACAGGTCCCAGAGAGTGCTGGTGGACATGTCTTCTTGCCCCAAGATCTTCGTTGGAAGTCACGGGACTTGGTGTCTTTGCCGTTCAAAGTATATATGAACTCGCCAGGAGGCATAATGCGTCACCGTTTTATTCTGGGCCACCTTAAAGGATGACACCCAGCTCCAGAGACCTCCTCTTGGACATCATCCCTGAGAACCAGTGTTCTAGCTCTCGCATTGTCTGAAATCTGTTTCCAACTGATTTTGAGCTGGCTCAGGCTTAGTCATTCGATGGCCAGGATGATGTGGAAGGTTCAGCTTCGTCAGCTTGCAGCTACACACCTTTTGTCACTTTCAGAGCAGCGACTCCCTCTTGAGCTCTTGTTGAGTCTTTACACAGATATGCTAGGAAACAGGCAGCCATCCATTCTTTCCATCCTGGCCTTAGCCCACAGGCGTAGTCCTGGGATGACCTGGAGGAGAGGCTGTGGCTGATAAATTCATCTTGCACAGACTTGTTCCTGCTAGTTCTAGCCTGTCTCTTGCCACAGATCTAGCCTTTAAATACGCAAAGTGGTTGGTTTTGTGTAGGAATGTGTGGATTGTTGGATTGGATTCATTTTCTCCCTGGATTTCTAGTGTTTATAGAAACAGGTATTAAAAAAAAAGTTCTATTATGGATTTAAACAGCAGGGTTTATTTTAAAAAGTTATAGGTGCTTAAAGATGATACAGAATAAAAATGTAAGGGTTTTTTTTATATTATTATTACAAGTTATAACACAACCCCAAGGCAGTTTTTAATGCTTTGTCAGGAAAGGGTCAACACTGAAAATTTGCCACAAAGACCAACTAGAATAGAACAAGAGCAAACAGAAGCTGACAAATATATGCCCCTTGTTGGGGGTTCAGCCCGTGGGATGTTCTGTAGGACAAAAGGAATGGAAGGGATATTTCAGTAACATTTTGTTCTCTGTCAAAAACCTTCTGAAATATAAATCTGCTGCGTATTGGAGAATGGATGCAGCAGTTGATTCAAGTTGAATAGCTTTCATTTAACTAGACCATCCCACAGAAAGCCATTCTTGTTCTGACAACCGTGTTTTTGCTTTTCCTTGACTTCAAGAAAATTGAATTCATGTTTACATATCTTATAGGATTGTTTTATGGACAAAGACACAGGTCACAACCCATCCCATGCAGTGGCTATTGTTACAGCAAATTTAGAAACATTTCTAAATGAAAGGGAAGCATTTCTAAACCATGGCCAGTGACCCCTGGTAAGAATACTAGGTTGGTATGATGAACCATTACAACTATAAATAATTTGCTTGTGGCTCTCCTTTTTGTGGGGAAAAAATCATTTTTTAAAAAATGTTCTCATTTCTTGCCAACAATAGATATATTTTACCTATTTGCACAAGAGAAAAGGAAGACTGTGAATATATCTATATCTATCCGTTTATCTACCTACCTACCTATCTCCCTTCTTTCTCATACATGTATATATATATATATATATATATACCCACACATACATATATATAAGATATAACTTATATGTAACAATTTATCCATTCTCTTACATGTGTGTATGTATATATATGTATACACACACACACACACACACACACATTAGTCCCTATTTTCTGTAATTCTCAAGGAAACATTAGGAGCTAGTTGCTATTTTTTTCAATTCCCTGATCTTCCTGGCTTTGATCCTGGACTCACTGAATATAATTTTCAGCAATAACTATTCCTTCTGTAACATTTTGGCTCTCTTTGGCCTGTAGTCCAGTAGGATCAGAGGTTTTCAGGTACATCAAGGCCTTATATTTAGAACATGTTAATATTTGGGGGGTATTGATCAAAAAAAAAAAGCTGCTCTAGGAACCTCTTAGGGTTTCTCTCTTTTCTGTCTTCACAGTTCTTAGCTGGATGCCTTATATATATATAATTTTTTTGAATGCCTTATATTTTATTTCTTTCTGTGTTTATACCAATTTTCTCCTTAGACTTATTGTTTTCTCCTTGGGACAGACCTTAAAACAAACAAAACAAAATTGCTAGCTCTTAAAAATTTAGAGCATTTCCAGCCTTCTCCAGGGTACCTTGACTATCTTTTCTGTCTTACTGCTAGACTATTGTTTCTCTTTCTACTTCTCTTCTGGGATTTTATCTTGCTCAGCGATTCTAGTGTGTGATTCTGAATACTATGGTGTGAGTTTCCTGACCAACTTCTCCTTGCATCTGAGTCCATTTCCTGTGCTTAAAGCTTTTGGCATTCCATTCAACAGACTGAGTCAAAACTGAAACTTCTGGGGCTAATCAGGTTAGTCCTTACAACACGATTCATTTCTTCCTCTCCGATTCTTCCTCCCTACTTAAATGTCAGAGATGAACACTGCTTGGTTATAGAACTTCATTTCGATATCACTTCCTGAAGACTTACTGGATTTTCTGTTTTACTGAGACGCTACAACTTGACACTGCAGCAAACAACAACAGGTCTTTGACAAATTAGTTGTCCCTACCCATGGTTTACAGCATTACCCCAGCTGTTTAAAAATCATTAAGCTGCTCTCAGTGTTCCTTGCTGTGGGTCAGCGACTTTTCTCGTGTTGCCATCCAACACAGAAGTTAATCACAAATGGGGCTTCTGAACCAAATAATTAAAAATAGAACAAAGTTTCTGAACCAGGCAGTTGGCAGAAAAGTCTGTACTTCCATCTGCGCACCGTTAGGGAAATATTTCATGATATTTAAAATAGCATCAGCTTTGCTCTCTTTTGTGTGAGAGTGTATCTGTGTGACGGTATTTCATTTCTCTGAAGGCTTGTTTGACTGTTAGCAAATCATATATAAAAAGTCACTGGCAAGGAAGCAGGAAAGCAAATCCAGGGGTTTGGTGCACAGATTCTTTATTTGCCAGTGTCTGTGAAGGAGGGATGGCCTTGCTTTTGCTTTTCTCTTCAATGAGTTTTCCCCTCAGCATGTGCTTCAGAAAACGAAAGAGCCTTATATTTTGACTTTATGTCTTGAATTTTCTACCTACGATAACTTCAGTGAAGAGCTTCAGGAACTGCTCTTAGATACATGAAATGCTGATGAATTCCTTTCAGGTTAGCATGGGTCCGATGAGGGGTTTCCGCTTTCTGGAAGGAGATTTATGCCTGGAATATACATTAGACTCATAAATACTTTATGACATAGGACAAACATGTGAGTTAACTTGTTTTGAGAAAATTTTAATCCTTCAATTTGAAATTTCCTTTTGTTCTTAGCAATGATCGGTATCTCATCAATATATTCATTTTTGGCTATGCTATGATTTAAAAGTAAATATTTTTTATTGATAAGATTTTAATTGCTATGTCATACTATAATGATTCCCCTTTGGTATTTTTCTGTTACAACTGTCTCTTTTTAATCCCTGGAAAACTCTTATTTTTAGGTTGATTTTCCTTCTCCCAAGAGAGCCATTAATAACAACTAATTCTCAATAAATATACCAAAGGGAACTTAGAATTATTAAAAGAAAAAAATGGAAAAGGTCATAATTTTACTCCTTTGGCTCTGGAACATGTATTTCTGGGAGTTGCCAGTTTCTGTGTTTTTCTCAGAACTTAAAGAGTATAAGCATATTCACAATACATAGAGTTGAACACTGAGCTCCAGAATTATGGACTCTCCCTGCTCTCATGAATTGAAATTAAGGAGGAATGACTTCAATAAGCTTTAGTATTCATGTAGCAGGGAACTCTCGACTTTAGCTATGAAGAGCGACTATCATCAGTGACAGTGTGATCATTTAGGCAGCTTATCACTCATGAAATTTAAAACCAGAAGGGACCTTAATCATCTTCTTTTTTCAACAATTTCATTTTTTAGTCAACTTGTTTCTGTTCATTTCTTTTTTTTTTAAAGATTTATTTATTTATTTATACAAGCACTGGGTACAGTCAGAGACACGGGAGGGTGAGAGAATTCACCAGAGCCAGAGCGGAGAGTAGAACAGGCAGAGTGATGAAGTACACTGCTGAGGGGAGCAGCGGGCGGCAGGAGAGGTCTGCGCTCCATGTGGGACCCTCACCAGGCGGCCAGGGATCGAACCGGTCCTGCAGAGGCTGCGGGCAGCTTCGCAACCCAGCACTCAACCACTGCGCCACGGGGGAGGCCCTCTGTTCATTTCTTGTAAACCTACTATGTGCTAGGCAGGGACAATAAAAAGTTGAATACATTGTAGCCTATGCCTTCAAACAGGTTAATTTTTGATTTCCTTTTCAGGGTATATAGCTTTTTTTTTTTTTTTTTTTGGTGGGACACTCGCCAGCACCCGGGGACCAAACCAGCACTGCAGAGGCTGCGGGCAGCTTCGCAACCCAGCGCTCAACTGCTGCACCACCAGGGGAGGCCCTATAGCTTTTATTTTTCATTTATTTATTTATTTATTTTTGTATTATACATTCTCTGAATTTATTTATTTTTATTTTAATAAATTTTATTTTTATATTCCCCATACAATTGCAACCCCTTATTTTTTAAAATGATCGTTGTGAATATTGCTAATTGTTGTTCTTTGTCACTATAAGATATTAGGAGTTTTAATGTATTTTATGAAGCCTAAATATACATCAAGGTGAACGGTAGATGTCTTTAAACTTCAAGTTAATTCTGGATTGGTTTCCAAGACGCCTAACATTCCTATATTAATGACACTGTTCCATATGGAACAATGTACTGGAAAGTCAGGGTTTTAATATTTTTTCTTGTGGCACTATTAGATTTGTTTCTTTCATTTATTTGGGCAGTTCCTAGAGAGCCACATAGGGAGTTTCACATTTAAAAACTGCCTTTGCTTGTTGCTACTTTATTTAATAGATCATTCAGTTAACAAATATTTATTTTCCTGATTGAATATCTATCAAAAACGGTTCTAATACTTCTTACACTTAAGAAAGGTCTTAGTTCAAAGGACCTATTCTTTTACTGATAATAATAGTTGGCTGGCATTTTTGAGGCTGTAGAATATGCGTGTTACTGTACTAATCACTTAATCCTCGCAGTAAACCTCCATGGTAGTTATTATTTCCACTTTACAGATAAGGTAACTGGGTTAGTAACTTGCTCAAGGTCACAAAGCAAGTAAGTGGTGGCACTGGGATTCAACTCATATGATTGTAACTGCAGATCCTATGCTTTTAACTAATTATACTAAGTTAATTACTACCCATGTCTTTGTGGGAGTTGTGAAATTGTTGGTCTTCATAAATATTGAGTAGATACAAAAGCATTGTCACAAAATGAAGGCGACTTACAAAGAATAAGGACCCAGTGAGCATTCAAGTAATTCTCCACCCAGATTTCAAAATTTCCATGAATTTCAGTCTCTTTCATGTGGGTCTTCCCCAATCTTGTCATCTTTCTTCCCATTGTAGAAGTTAACCACTAGAGAAAAATGTGGTTTTAAAATATTTTTACTTTGGGCCTCCCCTGGTGGCGCAGTCGGTTGAGCGCCACACTGTGAAGCTGTCCGCAGCCTCTGCAGCGCCGGTTCTATCCCCGCCTGCCACGGAGCAACCCCCATGGCGTGGCAGACCTCTCCTGTCTGGCCCGCTGCTCTCCTCGGCAGTGTATTTCAGTCAGTCTGCCGGTTCTGTTCCCCGCTCTCTCACCCTCCCACACATCTGGTCTGTGCCCCGGTTCTTGTATAAATAAAATAAAAATAAATCTTAAAAGAAATTTTTATTTGTTTTTAAGATTTATTTATTTTTATTTAAGCATACAAGAACTGGGGTATAGCACAGAGGTGTGGGGGGTAAGAAGACTCACCAGAGACAGAGTGGGGAGCAGAATAGGCAGATACACTGCTGAGGGGAGCAGCAGATGAGACAGGAGAGGTCTGCTGTGCCATGTGGGTAGCTCCCTGGCCGGAGATAGAACTCATGCCACAGTGGCTGGTGATAGCTTGGTAGTGTAGTGCTGAGACTTTAACCCCTGATCCACCAGGGATGCCCTGGTTTTTAAATATTTTTAGCAAAAGTGCACAATAATGCATCCCAACCAGATTATTCTTTTGTTTGCCTTCCATTTTCTCTCTCTTTTTCTCTGTTCAGGTAATATTGGTTTACAGTACTGTGTGTGATTCAGAAATATAGGAACCGGCTTCCCCTTCCACATTCTTGTCTCTCCTCTCTGCTCTGTCCTCTCTCGTCTTGCCCTATTTTTCTCTCCAATGGAGCATAATGATGAGGAATCAGGAGGGTGGGTAGGGAATGTGATGTCCAGGACTATATGCCATAAACAGTGTTGGGGATTCCTGGTGAGGTGATGGTTTCTCTCGGGCACTCAGTGTCACAGTCCCTCCCAAGCAAGACACGTGTGGAGGGATTATACACCCCACCAGGGGTGGAGGGGACAGGTCTCATAACAGTTCTCCTGAAAAGCTTGTCCTGTCATAATTCACAAATATTTGCTCTGCAGACTAGTGGTTCTTAATACTCTGACTTAAAATAGCAATGCATTTTTGGTAACCAATGTAAGGGCTCTTCATAACACAACCAAAACCCATTGAATGGAACATATTAAAATAATGTAACCTCTTTGTCCCTTGATACTGTAATGCAGTCTTTTAGCAAGTAGCAATACCTGGTGGACTGTAAAAACCAGACCTGGTAGAACTAATGTAATTATTTTATGGTTGGAAAAGATATTCTAATAATTAACTACATTAAAAAAATAAACAGGACGTTTTTGTGTTTTGTTTTGTGTTTTGTACTCTACTGCCTGAAAATTTTTCCAAGGACCATGCAATTTTGTAGGAGGTGGTAATTTAGTGCTATCTTAGCTGTTAAGGATGTAGAACTATGTTACTTTTAAGTTGCTTCCATGTAATTACAAAAATGTGTAATGAATTTGAAAAGGTTAAAAAGAACCAACATCCAGCTCAACCTAAAAGTGCTTACAAAAGCCTGTGTGTGTATGTATATACACATACACTCACATAGGTGTATATATATATATCGTATCGATGAAGGTTTTCCAGGGCAACATGCATTTGTATAATTCTAGCGTGCACCCTTCCTAGCATGCATGCCAGGGGACCCTTTTATGAACCAACTGTCTGACTGGAAGCTTTATCAAATGGAGTGATATTGTCACTGGTCTTGATTTGGGTCTGTGCCATAATGAGGTTGAAGTGTGAATGTGTCTGTCTGTCTGTCTGTATCTTCTTCCTTTTTGCTTAGCATCAGATAAATCTCTGTTGGAAGATACCAATGCACTTATTAAGCTTCAAATATGAAAAAAAATCAGCCACAGATGACACTTTGTTGCACTTTTGTCCATTGTCTCAACAACATGCCATGGAAATATGGAAACTAGAAAAATCTTGGCAAATGCAGCCTCAGAATGTAGCTAATTTGAAAGCTGCTTTTGAGTGTTCTAAGGACTCTTCTGTGACAGCTATTACTATAGGAATTGGCACCAGCAAAGAAAACTTACAGTTTAATACTTTAGAGCAAATAATTGCTTAGGATGCTTTAAATAGCACAGGAAATGTGTAGAGTGTTTACTTGACATTTGCTATATTGAACACTAATACTGAAACAGATTCTTTGACCACAGAGAATGCCAGTGTAGGTGGGGTGGAGGAAGATGGGAGAAAGAGGTAGACAAAAAACAACCAACGCGATGAGATAAAAAATAAATGACAAATGAGCTTGTTCACGATGTAGTGATACCAGAAAAAGAAAAACACACCCATTTGGTCTATCAAGTAGTCCTGGAGTGTGGTAGCAGAGATCAAAGGAAAGCAACGCCCTGGGATAAGGTTTCTCCTGGCTTTAAGGCACTGAGCGATGCTCAAGGCCAACTGACCAGGATGGGTGTCGGGAAAGTGGTAGGAGGAGGCAAAGTGGGCTGGAAGACTTCTACTCTCCTGCCCTTGGCCACTCTGGTTTATTTTTTTTTTAAGGCTCAGAAAGCTAAAGGAATGACTTCCCTTTATATATAAAAAAGAAAGAAATTCTTGTTATCTGTTTAATCTGCACATGCTTGTGAATGGTTTTTTTTTTTTTGACAACTCTGGCGCCCTCATTTCTCATGTTGCGCCCTACTTGTGATGTTTCCCACCCCTCCGAATGTATCTTTCACTCCCAGACTCTCCTCTTCACCTTGCCAGACGCTGTTCATATGGGTCTTATCTCAGAATGGGGGCGAGTGCAGTTCCTAAATGCAGAGCATTTCTTGTTACATGAACTGCTTACTGTGCATCGTGATTCAGCTGCATTTAATTGGGAAAATAGGGTATATTTTGGGCTACTAAACCCTCTCCCATTCATATGTATTTGAGTCACTTATACAGTGTCTTTAAGTGAGTTTTTAAATGCATATGTTAAAAATTAATTGACATATTTGATAGGTCCGGGACTATGAAATTGTGCAATGTAAATGAAATTTGTTAAAAGCTTTTTCTTCCATCGTGTCCACATGAGCTGCTTTTACTTACCCAAGGGAAAACAACAATCAAAAGTCAAAACTTCACTAGATAGTATGGTCCAGCACCCCGAACACTCAGCAGCAGCAAGCCTTATTTATGGCTTTTTCACTAACTTGAGATTTGATCTTGAATAAATCATCTTTAAATTCTCTATGCTTCAATTAGCTTTTGAAAGATACGTGTGGTTGTGTAGCGCCTGTGGGAAGGCGACAACTGACGTTCACAACAAAAGGAGAACTTGAAGGAGAATTTTATTAGAGAAAAGCAGTGGGCATGAATGCAAGCCTCTTGTAGAGAGGTACTATTAATAAGTCTTTGCATACACCCCTCTGAGAGGAGGGAGGGGACTTTCTTCTTATACTCTTACTATATTTTGTAGAAATTATATATGTGTGTGTATTTTATTTTATTTTAATTTTTTAAAAATATTTTCTCTGTTTTATTAGGATGTCTTTTCATTTTTTTTAAAAGATTTCTTTATTTATTTATACAAGCACTGGGTACAGTCAGAAGCGCAGGAGGGTGAGAGGATTCACCAGAGCCAGAGCGGGGAGCAGAACAGTCAGACTGACGAAATACACTGCTGAGGGGAGCAGCGGGCGTGGCAGGAGAGGTCTGCGCGCCATGTGGGACCCTCGCCCGCAGCTGGGGATCAAACCGGCACTGCAGAGGTTGCAGGCAGCTTTACAACCCAATGCTCAACTGCTGTGCCACCGGGGAGGCCCTGTGTGTGTATTTTATATATGTATGTGCGCACACACACACACACACACACACACACACAAGCTTTACCCTTTAATTCCAGAAAGTTTTGTGCTACATCTTTTCTTTTTTAAAGATTTATTTATTTATTTATTTGTTTATACAAGCACTGGGTACAGTCAGAAGTGCGAGAGGGTTAGAGAATTCACCAGAGCCACAGCGGGGAACAGAGCAGGCAGACTGATGAAATACACTGCTGAGGGGAGCATGTGGGTCAGCTCCCTGGCTGGGGATGGAACTCATGCTGCAGTGGCTGCGGATACCTTCATAGTGTTAAAACTTAACCTCTTGCACCACCAGGAAGGCCCAAGACATTTAATTTTTAAAGTAAATTCTGAGTTATTCAGTTAAAAAGATATTTCTTCATTTTAAAGCCATTTTAAGAATTAAGCTTATTTTAAAATGTTATCTAACTCTTTGTATTTCTTTTCTTGCCACCCCGAAGATGACCTATGTGCTTTCTCGTTTCTTTGGGGAGAAAGGAAAAGTGGTCATCATTTATTGAAGCCCTACTAGGTGCCAAACACAGTTAAAGACTTGGTCCCGAAATTCCCCCACATGACTGATGTCCAGAAGGTTTGCTTCCTTTTCTAGTGTGCCAGGGCTCATTTGGGAGGAACAGAATCCATAAGAGAAAATAAAATACGACAATTGCAGTTGATAACCCTAAGGAGAACTTTTTAATTAGTGCCACCCAGAGCCTGGTAGGAACTAGTCCCAGAGTTCCATGCACTGGTTCCTACCAGGATGTGGGATCTTAGCAAACCAAAGGCAGATACAGCCTAACTGAGAGCCCCCCACAGGGGTAGAGAACTAGAATGTCCAGCAGCTAAAGTGATCTCTATGGTCAAGCCATTGCAGCTGTTGCCTCATTTAAGTTACTTTGCTGTAAAAGGACATAGGTACTGCAAGTTGAAATGCCTAACATTTGAACAAAAGGTTATGAGCTTTGAGTTGTTGAGAGTCTGACTCTGGAGTCTATTGTGGAGTTTGGGGTGAGTAAATATAAAGCCAACAGCTCCAAGTTTGCAGGAGAAAACATTTCAAAGGAAGCCGGAGAAAGCTTGTGGATTTTATGGATTTAACACAATATCCATGACTCACTTTCTCTTTGCCTTCTCAGTCCTGCGGCTCACCCCACAGGAAGGTTCTTTTTGAAGTTCCCTTTAGCTGCTTTGCAAAATAATAATAATAATAATATATATATATATATATATATATATACACACACACATATATATATACACCTTGGGAGAATAAGGATGAAAAGAGAAAAGATAGAGGTCACACTTTTAATCCTGGTTCTGCTGATAACAAATTCTGGGACCAGATACTTTGTACAGCAAGGGAGGATGATTTTAAAACCCCTTCTCAATGGCACATGGCAGCCTGCACAGTGGCCATGAATGCAAGCCCAACTCAGGCAGGCTCACATGATCACCGTGCTTGGGTTGCTGAGGACCCTTTAGACATCCTTTTGGGTTCTTTCTCATAGGCCGTTGGAAAAAACCCTGGAGGTGCAGCGGCAGCCTTCAATGTCTTCAGCCATTAGGAAAGAATCATCAAAAGAACAGGAAGAAATAAAGGCTGGGTGGTGGGGAAGAGGGAGCCAAGCTTTTCTGAAGCTGCTTTCCAGATTTGTTGGAAAGTTAGGCCCGTGTGTCCAGTTATAGCTGGGTATGCAGAATTTTGATAACTCCTTTGATACGATAGATACCAGCCCTACCATTTATTGACTTGGCCAAGTCGCTTACCCCACTTAGCAAGCGGAGATTATAAGCATTGCAAGGATTAAATAATTCAATGTAAGTAAAACATCTGGAAGAACACTTTGGCACTGTCTGTGCACTGCCTGCTATTGTTGTTTTTGTACCCCTTTGCAGGTTTTCAATTTATTTGTATAGCCTTTAGGGCAAGATCCAGCTGTGTGGGAGTGAGTGGGAGTAGGGTTGCTGAGAGCAAGTCATAGTGTTGTTAGAGTGTGGACAAAACCAGTCTCAGACTTGCCTGTCCACACCATGGGCATTTCTGACTTCCAAGCTTGTTTATCTTATTCCCTTAACTCTGCTGCCTTTACCTCGCCATGTTCTGCCCACCAGGAATGTCTAGCATGAGCCTCCCCTTCCCAGGACAGAAACGTGTCCCTGGCTATTTCAGCTCAAATGAATCTGACTCCCCACTGCCCTCAATTTCTGGGTACTTGTCTGCACAGCTTATTCTGTCGTGATGCTTATTGCTGCATTTTGTTCCTCAGATGTCTTCCCAGTGAACCTCCTTGTGACTGGCGGCTCTGGCTGCCTCTCAGTATCCAGGAGGCAGAAAGAGCAGGGAGCAGATTGCCAAGAAGCCTGCTCTCCTCTCTCTAATAAACTCCTCACGCTCAAGGCAGTTGCTCTCTCTAGTCCTCAGAGCTTCTCAGGTGAAACGAGGGTCCAGACTTGGTGACCTCTAAATTTTTCCTTGCAGCTTCCTCATTTTGAAGTAGTGAGTGGTGAATAAATATGTGCCAAGTGAGGAATGTGTATAGTTTCAGGTTGCTCCGTTGTGGCTTTTTTTTTTCTTTTCTTTTTTTGTGCCCAGTAGCTTCTCTGCTGAGAGAATGGAGGAAAAGTTTGAGGTGGTGAATTATTAATTAATTATTAATTCTCTTTTGCTGACAGAAATTTGATTCATTTTCATTTTTCATGGTCTGAATCCATACCTGCATTTGAGTCTCTATTAATATTTTTGTCTATGAAAAAAGGTCTTCTATTCTACAAAGTAATGCAGATAGTATCACAGACTAGTAAATGTTAAGAATACTTAAGACTTTAGAAGTCCCTGTGTGCATGCAAAATATAATTTTACTATAATTGTATAATAAATCTATGTAGAGTCTCTCAGTCTATTAAGTAATTTGCTGATCATTTTGAGGGTTTTTTAATGAGTACTTAACAGGTAAAATTTTCTTTTTAAAATTTTAATATTTCTTTTCTGATTCATATTAGGTACTTGAATCTAATTTACTCTTTTTTCTTGGTTTTTAAGATAAGAGATATAGGGTGGTTGACATTTTCAACATCAGATATACATGCTGGTCGATATATATGGTGGTTAACATTTTCAACATCAGTCTTATTTTGTATATTATTTTTTCTCTTCCCTAATATATACATCTGGTTTCAAAATTGATTTTTAAATTATATTTAAGATTACTATTTAGTTTACTATTTTACTGATACTTGAGAATTTCAAAAAATTATGAAAGATTTTGGACTTATTGATCTTCATTTACTAAGAAAGGGGCCTCCCCTGGTGGCGTAGCAGTTGAGTGCTGGGCTGTGAAGATGCCTGCAGCCTCTGCAGCACAGTTTCGATCCCCGGCCACCAGCGAGGGTCCCACATGGCACGCAGACCTCTCCTGCCGCACCCGCTGCTCCCCTCAGCAGTGTACTTTGTCAGTCTGCCTGTTCTGTTCCCCGCTCTGGTGAATTCTCTCACCCTCCCGCACTTCTGACTGTACCCAGTGCTTGTGTAAATAAATAAATAAATCTTTTAATAATAATAAAAAAATTACTAAGAAAGATTGGGGGAGGGAAGGAGAGAGACTAGAACCTGGCTACTTATTTATATTTGTAACTATCTTTGTACATAGTATAACAACAGAGCAATTGAGAAGGATTTTTGGTAAAAAACTGTTATTTTTTCAAATTGTACTTTCTGAAAAAGAGCTTTTGCAATACCATTTGTCATACTAGTTCAGACCAAGGAGGGTGTATATTCACCATCTAATTAGGCTCCATAAGGCTGAACTCTTGGGACATCTACCTGAAATAGGATCCTGTTAAGTTATTATTTAGTGTCATACATAACGGGGTTCAAGAGGTCTTGATAATTTGCATTTAAAGTTGATAATTGGCATCATCCTCAAAGACAAATTCTATGACCTTAGATGTTTTCTCATTCAGTTTAGCAGTGCCACTAAGATGTATACAGAAAAATCTCTTTTAATATTTTTAGGAACTTTTTATGGTTCACAGAATGTCATAAGCTCCTCCCTAGTATTTCATCTTAATTCATTGACTAAGTCCCATGTTATGATCAGAGGGAAAATTTAAGTGGGTGTTATGGGGCGGAGATCCTGGAGGACAGAGAGCAAAGAGGATAGCAAATGTTTACTTATCACTCATGCCTGTGTGCTTTTATTCCTTGTATGCTTGGATCTGAATGGATGGAAAAGGTCTACAAGCATTGTCTTCTCTCTTAGAAATACCAAGTATATGGTATTTCACTTTGGTGCTTTTTTTGCTCTTCTTTTGAAATGGTGCAGAAAAATGTTGGAATAAATGTGGTCCATTTGTGTAAAAATAATTCTTTTTCTTATCTAAGCGTGCATATTATTGGAGGAAGAATGTGGGTACAGGTATGAGTCAGAGGAGTACACTGACTGGATGTGATAATTGACTTCCCTGACTAGAGAAAGGAAGAAAGATAGTTAACCTTATTTTTCACAGGCTATTTCAACCCAGATGTTTTTTTCCTGAAATTGGTTTCTCATTTGAAAACTGGACGCAAGTTGTTTTTTTGGTCTCATCTGAACACATTGAACATGAATTGAAGGGGGAGAGTGTTTTTTAAGACTCCATATGTAGCAGTGAGTCATTTCCATGTTGTTGAGACATTTTCTAGCCTTTATTGCCGTGTGTAGTTCATGCTTTTCTCTGGTTGTTTTGACTCCTTAAGAAACGCGCAATAACAAATTAACAATCACACTCCTCTGGAATGAAAACACGCGGGAGTGGGGAAATAAATAGCAGTTCTGGAAACCTGAGTAAACAGAAAAATCAGCTTTCATACTTGAGAAGGCTCTGGGGAAGGAGACCGATGTCCAACAGCTACAAGCAAGATACAGCATTTAAAGCAAAAAGCAACGAATGTGCTTTCATTTTAGTTCTGGAAAAGATTGTGCTGGAAAATCATATAGCCTCTTCCGTCCTCAAGATGTAATAAGCAACTATTTTCAGTCTCCTGACCTTCCTTCCCTCGAATGGACTGTAAGAGTTGACTAATTAAAATGAGTTGTATTTGTTTGGGGAAGCCCATGTGGATTTGGATTTGAGTTCCTGTCTGTCTTAGGTGAAACTGGGTGTAGTGTGGGGACTCTAGACTGGAGTGATCTCTGAGATGAACTGCTGTGTGAGTCCTGTGAGTCCTTGTGCAATGCTGGTCTGTCCCTCAGTTGTCCTTTTAGCATTTATTTATTTATTTATTTTTACTTACAAGGTCACCTTTTGGCATTTTTATATTAGGTGAGCTTGTAAGTAGACACTGCTAACACTGTTCGCCCCAATCCATGGGCAGCTTCCTCTGGTTGTGGTAGATGGAGAAACTGTATAGTTTTCCAGAGATGAAGAAGACTTGATTAGAGGCCATCATCACAGAAATGTTACAGCTTCTTTATTGCCATACACACTTGGATTTGGAGTTGGAGTCCCTTTAATCAGAAAGACACAGAACTGGATGAGGCTTTATGAATTTTCTCTAGATTAACACTGAAGATTGGGGGCTAAAACTTTATTTCTCCCTGTCTGGCCTGTTTGATTTTTCTTCTGAGGGTTTTCCATAGTTAGCCTGCCAAGTTTAAAGGGAATGTCGTTCACATTGTGCTTAGGACCGAGTGGCTTGTTCCTCACCTGGCGGGAATGACTGATTTCATTAAGCTTCTAGTCTGAGACATGTGAGTCACACAGAGGCAAAGATTTAAATGTTATTAACATGAGAAAAATCTTTTGAACATGAGGTCATCATGCTTGAGGTTACTTTGAACTTTCCTCAGAGTCTCTTTTATGATTTGTACCAGAATCAACATGCTTTAGTTTTATGCTAAAAAGCACAGTGGGCATGAATTTGAAATTACACAATAGCCAGAAACTTTCATATTATAGAAATGGTAGACAGTGATAAATATTTAGTGAAGTTGCTTGGCTCATGGACTATCTTTTAATGGCTTTTTGGGTTCAGGAATTTTGAAAGTCCGATTCTTTATAATTTAAATATCCTTCTAAGCAAGGAAGTACACTATGTTATTAATTTAAAAAAATATATATACTTAGAAGTTAAAATTGTGTAATTATCTTAATGCTCCAGAGCCTCTTTTCTGACTAAACATTGGAACTTATTCTTTTGCATGCAGGGAATTTGTCCAGAAAAGCTTAAGGAAATTTAGCCTACGCAGGGAAATTTGCTAGATTTATAAATAAAAGGTTTAACTAAAGGGATGATACATAATACAATTTTATTTTATCTACAAAAGATTGTGTTTGAAATTTGTCTCTTGATCCTTCTTTTAGGATTAAGTAGTAATTTACTTTCTGTACTTGATTTATAGTAGTCTCTTATGTGTAAACTAAGTGTAATTGAACTCATATTAACTAGATTGTCCCTTTTTAAAGGTTTATTTTATTCATTCATTCATTCATTCATTTTTATCATAGAAGAACTTGAGTGTAGGCCAGAGATGGAGAGGGGAGGGCAGTGAGGATGTGTGTGTGCATGAGAGTATTCACCAGCCACAGAGCAGGGAACAAAACCAGCGGATTTACTGAAATATACTGCTAAAGGAAGCAGCAGGTGAGACAGGAGAGGTCTGCTGTGCCATATGTGGCTGGGGATAGAACTCAGGCCGTAGGGGTGATAATGCAGAGACTTAACCGCTAGGCCACCAGGGAGGCCCAGATTGTCCTTTAAAGGATCACAAATAGTTATCTTTTTTAATAAGGTTAAAATATTCCCAGAGATAGCACACCTGAAATCTTAAAGGTTCAAAAAAAGGTAATACAGTATATGTCAGTCTGTCTATTAAAAGAATGACCTCTTCTACTGAAAAATAACTTTAAAGAATTCAAAATTTAGAACTTTTATGTGAAATAAATTATAAATCATAGCACTTTTATTTCTTAGTAGAAGTTGCCTTTATTTCTAAGAAGTCTGCATAAATATTTATATGACCATAGTATTAAGTATTTTCAATGTAACATGCCAACATTACTTAAAGACAGCTTTATAATAACACACATTCAAAGTTTTTAGGTAAAAATGCTTAACCTTCTGGGCCTCCCCGGTGGCGCAGCGGTTGAGCGCTGGGTTGCGAAGCCTCTGCGACCTCTGCGGCGCCGGTTCGATCCCAGGCTGCTCCCCAGCCACCGCAGGAGGGTCCCACATGGCGCGCAGTCTCCTGCCGCCGCTGCTCCCTCAGCAGTGTCCTTCGGTCCTTCTGCCTGCTGCTCCCCGCTCTGGCTGGTGAATTCTCTCACCTCCCGCGCTTCTGACTGTACCCAGTGCATGTATAAACAAACAAACAAATAAATAAATAAAAAAAAAAAATGCTTAACCTTCTTTGGAAGGAAAGTCTCATTTAGCTGTGTGTGTGTGTGTGTGTGTGTGTGCGTGCGCATTAAACTTTTCAACATACCTGACCTTTATTTTCTTTTAAAGATTTAGTTATTTATGCATATAAGAACTGCGGTACAGGCCAGAGGTGCAGGGGATGAGAGGATTCCTCAGAGACAGAGTGGGGAACAGAACAGGCAGAATGACTGAAATACACTGCTGGGGAGCAGCGGGCAAGTCAGGAGAGGTCTGTTGCGCCATGTGGGTAGCTCCCTGGCCAGAGTCCAACTCATGCTGCAGAGGCTGCAGATAGCTTGACAGTGCCGTGCTTAACCCCTTGCGCCATCAAGGAGGCCCCATACCTGGCCTTTTGGAGCAGGGTGTTGTTACTCACACGTACACCCAGTGAGGGAAGAGCAATGTAGATTTAGCAACTTGGATGCATCAACTTTCTCATTCATAAACCTGAGTGGCAGAACCTCAATTTTTTTTATTGTAGAAGATATTAATAGTGTCTCATAAAACTGATATAGAATCAGGTTTGGTTACTTCAATGACTCAGAGGCTTTATAATGACATATTTTCTCGATGTAATTTTAGATTTTTTTCCCGTTATTTTGAATTTTTTTCATTATTTCTTGTGTGCTCAGCACCCACATACCAAGAAAAAAACCAAGATAGGCAAGAGTGAGATGCCTTAATGCATAGAATCCGTGTTGTTGAAATAAAAGGAAAGAACCTCTCCTTTGTAATTAGACTATCCTTTGGCTTTCATCCATTTAAATACACTTTATCCTTACCACTTCATACATGCCCAGCATATACGTGCATTATGAATTTAAAAAGAGCCAGACATTTAAGTAAAATTAAGTGTGCAAAATTCCATTTTGTTGTACATTTTCCAGTCATTCTTGCTTGCTGACTTGGGTCCCTTTGACAGGGGATGGCTCTAGTTACTACCCATACCCCCTGTTGCTGGTTCTTGGAACCTACTGCTGCAGTAACTCTCGAGCCCTCCCTTGTGTCTTCACCCTCAGCTAGTCCTCACAGTTTGAGATGACAGAACTGACCATTGTGCCTCACTGTGTAGGTAGGTTGCTGGGGTGAGGATTATGCATGGGTAAACCAGGTGAAGAGGCTGTATGAGGGACCCTGCTGGCTAACACTATAATAAGGCAGTTGGAGATTCTTCCTTTCAGGTCACTGAACTTTTTCAGAACAGCCATGGCTCCCCAGTTACTCTACATGTCATGTGTTTTTCTGGGGAAAGTGGTATAGTGTTCATCAGGCCCTCAAAGAATTCTGTGCCCCTCAAAAGGTCCAAACGAACCAGTAATTTAGAATTAAGAGATATGCCTGTATTTGAAGAAAAGATCATAAGGCTGAGTTACAGAAAATCAGCCTGAGATTTTTTTTTATTGGATTGAGTATGACAATAAAATGAGTATGACATGGCCACATGTGAACTGAGTTAAGCTGGTATTGCAAACATGCCCGGCACAAGAGCAAAACGCAGTTTGTTGATTTTGAAATAATGAAAAAATAGTGCATCTGACTTTGTGGCATGCATTTTTGAGATGACTAGATGCTGTAGACTTGTTCATGGTACCTTCTGATTTTTTTCTGTATGAGAAATGGCTCAGCATGAGACAAATGAGGGGCATCTGAGAAAGGTGTGAATGATTGAAGACTGCTGTCGAGCCCTTCTGGTTTATATTTTTATCAAGAGATACCCAGATCCAGGAAAAGTGAATGGCTGGGAACGTGGAGCTGGTTATATTGGTGCATCAAGCACACATCTTGCCTACCTTTATGCGTGTGTGACACTTTACAGTTTGCAAAACTGCAATCTTAGATGTACACTTGATAAAGATGGTCATTTCTAGTTGGGGCTGTAGCTGAGTCAACGTGCTGGCGCAATATTTGGTCTACACGATACCTGAAGAAATATTTTGTTGAATAAGTTTGGTTGGTTCTCAGGACAGCCCTGTGGATTTAGACTTAGCAAATTTTAGCATTCCTTTCTTGTAGGCTTAAAGAGAGCAATTATTTACCTAAGGTCATATGGCTGGTAGATGAAGGACCTAGCTCTCTCCTGTATACTATCCTTTATCTTGACCCAAATGATAAATATGGAAAAACCACATTTTGGCCAACGGAGTTTTAATAGAAGAGAGTGGGAGAGAGAACTCTCAGGGATTCTCAAAAATAATAGTATCATGCTTGACCTGTAATAGAGAGAAAAATCTTAAATTAATATCTCTTGATGGTACTAATCCAGCCACGTTTTTAGAATTTACTAGAAGAAATGAAAAATTATTTAGGCACCCTTATAGAACCAGGTACTTACTGACTGTCTCCTTTGTTCAAGTGTAATGTGTGCACAGGAGCTGTAACTGAGACTTGCATATCCTAAGTTCCCATCCTTAGAGAGCTTCCCTCAGGGGAATGACAGACCACAAGCCCACCAGGGGGCTCTATGGTTACAGAAAAATATGGACAGTATGTTAGGGGGCAACAGTGATGGTAGCAGGTCAGGGGACGCCTGTAGTAGGATGTGACATTGTGTAGAAGACCTCAGTGACATGAAGGGGTCAACATTGGAAGTCTGGGATGTGAGGGGATAAAATGAGAATTGGGAATAGCATTACAGCTGGAGCGCAGGGCCGAGTAAAGACCCTGAGATCTAGAAGAGTCCTTGAACCTGGAGCTAGAGTCAGGAATCTGTGTATTTTATTCTTGATAAGAGACTCCATTTTTTTCCTAGGGTTTTCCCGATAAGTTGTCATAAACTCGGTGCCTTAAAATAACAGAAATTTGTTCTGTCACAATTCTGGAGTGTGGAAGCTTAAGATCAAGGTGTCTGGAGGGTCACACTTCCTCTAAAGACTCCAGGGGAGACTCTTTCCTTCCCTCTTCCACTTTCTGGTGACTCCTTGTGTTCCTTGGCTTGTGGGACCATCATTCCAATCTCTGCCTGCCTCTTAGTTCACCTGGTCTTCTCAGTGGCTATGTTTTTTCTTCTGTCTCTTATAATCTGTCGGATTTAAGGTGCACCTACTAACCCAGGATGATCTCATCTTGAGATCCTCAACCTTATTACATCTGCAAAACCCCTTTTTCCATATTAGGTCACATTCATAGGCTCTGGGACATGACATATTTGGGGGGTCCACCATTTTCCCCTTTGAGAAACTGTTGGGGATTTAAACAGTGAGCTGATGGCATATATACTGCATTTTGAAAAGATGGGTCTGGTGCTGGGGGAGAAGGATTCTAAGTAGTGAAGAATTAACCAGTAAGATGCAAATAATGAAAATGGGAAGACCACATTTTGATCAACTGAGAAACTCTTGCTACAGTTCACATGAGCTGTAATGAAGGTGGAGAGGGAGGGGAATGTGTGGGTTTCATTTCTGCATTACATGGGGGACAGATGAATCCTGTTGATGGATTAGAAGTGGCAGGAAGAGTGCTAGTGTGTCTGCCAGACAAATCCACGATGGTGCTGCCTTTCACTGAGGGGGAGAAGACTGGCTTAGGAACAGACAGGGCAGTGATGGTGACTTCCAGAGGTCTGAGTGGAGCATCTCAACTGTGAGAAATGGAGATGTTGGGAGGAACGGGCTTATTTTAGAGTCATGGATCTGCAGCTCAGTGGTATGTCAAGTTGAGCATCATCAGCTTAGAGAGGGATAGAATTTAAAGCCATGGGACTAGTCATCTGTTCTAGAGAGAGGGCTCCTTATGGGGTGGAGAGCATGATTCAGTCTGTCTGAATGAACATCCTAGAGCTGATGACCACCTGTTTCAATATCTCACCCCATTCCCTGACACTTCTATTAGGGCCTGCAGGATCGAGGCAAGGTGGCATGTAAGCCATACGCAAGCCTGACTCAATGATCAGGCCTTTGTGCACTTAACTTTTATTTCATTATTATCACTGTTTTCTTTTAAATCTTTCATTCTAAGCCCAGCAAGCCAGATTGGCAGATTCACTGTCTGATTTTGCCAGTTTTAGATTATATGCTTTTTCTTACAGCCACCTTCATCTATTAACCTGTATTCATTTTTAATTTTAATGCACCAATCAATAATTATTTCACTTGTCAGTTTTTGACAGTCTGCTGCTACACTTCGTTGTTTAGCATGAATTCAAAAGGTGATCTCTCAGTTTGCACAAATGAAGGGAAGTTTCTCTTTCATTCTGTGCTTTGGGGGATAAAGAAAAATGTGCATGTTTACTCTGCCCTGGGGAGTTTTCGATAAATAAATACCTAATAGTTTTCTCTGTAAGAAGAGAGAGGACTACAGAGCATTAAAATTTTCTGGTGAGCAGCATTTTGATTGTGTCATAAATTCGCAAGAAAGGCCAGCTATCTCTTAATTGGAATTGATATTGTGGAATCAGCATTCAAAAATATTTACTGAGTACTCATTGGGGGTAAGGCATTATGCTTGATGGGATGGGAAATTAATACAGCTTCCAAGAAGAATTGTGGGCAGGGTAACACAGTCACCCCCAAAATTTTGATGGGTAGAAATACTCAGAAGTGATCATTTTTAACTTGCACTTACTTTACCTATACTTATGATAATCCAGCTGGGAAACTCAAAATGAAAAACTGGAAGCAAGAGTACGCGATCAACTTTGCATATACATTATCTGCACACATGTGAGCATTTTATCATCAAGGACAAACCTAGCTGAAGACTAAACAGCGGGGGGAAATGTTCTTTCTCACTAAAATCACAGTGTTAAAATTCTTGGCAGTTCAGATGGTCTCCTCTGTAGCTGTCGGTTTACATTTTGATAATTTACCCACGAGCATATAATATTTAATTCCTAGTTGGATTGTGCAACTGAACACAGCATTTCCAGCGAAACATACTGCAAATGTGAAAGTAAACGTTTTCTTGGGAACAAGCAGCTCACTTACTCCATCGGTTCTTCTGCGTGTATGAGCATGACCTGCAGGTTAGCAGTTCTGGAACAGAAAGAGGAAAATGGATCACGTCACAGTGAACAGGAAAGGAGGGACTTGATATTCCAGCTCTTTTGCAGTGAGCTTTTATTTCCCTCCTTGGTCTGGGGCCTTAGACCTCGCAGATCTAGGAGTGACTTAGAGAAGTAGGCACTGACCTTCTGATAGCCTCTCTTCCATGGGGCTCCAGGCATATTAATATTAATTAATTTTAAAATCCATTGTTGTATTTCTGTGTCTAAAATATTTTCCGACTCAGTACTGAGCCTTTGTTTTTCAGCTGAATAGGACAAAAGGGCTAGTATTTTCTGGACATCATTGATATTTATTATTTAGGCTGGTTTTTTTTTTTTTTTAAATAAGCATGCATAAACTCTGTTGCACCTGGTGGCAGCCATGCCAGTCACTGATTGGTACTCTGGGTATTTGGCTACTGTCCTTACTTACTTTGCTCTGACTTTTAGATTACTTAATTAAATTTGGGGCACATTTCCAATTTACATAAGGATACACATGGAAATGCAGACCTATACTTTGCCTGGAGGCATCGAGTTCTTTTTCTTTCTTGGCCTGATAAATACCATGGAAGTCAGTTGAAAGTGTCTGGAGCTGGGAGTGGTGTCTTTGCTAGGTCATCAGAGAGGGCTGTCTGCATCTTCACACGCTGGCTCTCTACCCTCGGCCCCTCCGACCAGATGGCTTCAGGCCTGTGTCCAGGGCTCACCCCAGCTGACTCAGGGCCAGAGAGCGCATGCGCCTGAGCTGGTGTCCCTGTGCCAGCCTGGCAAGTCACAGTGAGAAACCACTCTAGCATATTCTTAGGCTCATCCACTCACGCTTTCTCTCTGTGTCAGGTTACCTGGAAATGGAAATCATAATTGGAAGGCACTTTATTGATTTCCCTCGAGAACTGCTGTTCTCGGGCTGCAGACAGCAGTCATAATCACAGGGCATACGTCTCCCGAGGAAACATGTTACATGGAGTCAGGTGTTCGCTGGGTGAGCAAAGGAATCAGAACAAGGGAGTGGGCTGAGTGGCACCGAGCAAAGTAGGCTGCTGCTCTTTTCATCTTGGGAGGCGGAGAGTTTTCTGTCCTGGAACCAGAAACACTTTGGTTGTGGCTGCAACTCCCTACAGCCATCTCAGGAAGGTGGCCACCCTTGTCCCCAGCCTCGTTGCTGTCCCCCATTAGCTTTATTGACACCCTGCTTCCTTGGCTGAGCCAACTCATGCCTCCAAGTCCTCAGGACATAGTCTTTCCCCAAATATATGGAGAGAGTTCATCGGGCACTGGCTGGGGGCTCAGATGGTGGCCCTGGTGCCAACTTCATTTGACTTTGTATGTGCTTGTTCCCATCCACGAAATCTCGCTCTTACTGAACCTCTCTGAGGCCATCTCTGCCCCTCTTCCAGCTTCTTAGGGGTGGAATGTGGGGTGTGTCTCATTGCACTAATCGTTGTCCTCTTTACAAGCCCCCTGGAGACGGTGGAGTGGGCATGCCTTGATTACACCTTCAGATCAAGTGCTGTGGATGGTACAGCAATATGAAGGCATCCGTCCAGGGTGGAGCCACGAGCCAACTATCCTTCGGCTGAATCCAGCCTCTGGCCTGTTTCCTTAAATACAATGTTATTGGAACACAGACACATCCTCTCATTTACCTAATGCCTGTGGAGCTTTCACACTTCAACCACAGAACTGGGTCGAGTTGTTGTGAAAGAGCCCGTAGGCCAACAAAGCCTAAGATGTTTACTATCTGGTGCTTTTCAGAAAATATTTGCCAGCCTGCTCTATAGAACTTGCAAGTCATAGAATTGTGGGAAGAACTAGAAGTCCTGTCCCTCCCCCATTTATTTGTCAGTGAACAAATAAATGGAGAAGCAGAGAAAGACTTGCCTCCTTGGTCTCAGAAAGGGTTGATGGGAGAACCAGACCTGAAGTGGTCTTCCAGGTCCTGGTGTGAGTACGTGCGTTATGTTTATAGGGGATCAGCCATCAGAATATAGTGAAATAAAACTTCTTCAGTGGTAGGTGCTATTTTCCAAAGACTTTCCCAGGTATAATCACCAGCCACCTTAGTATCCGTATCCATTCATTTATCTTACAAAAAGCACTTAGGGTGCCAGGAATGGGGTTGGGGCCAGCAACAGTGATGAGCAAATCTCACCCTCACCCTCAGGACGTTTGGAGGAGCAGAGTAGTCATACTCGTGCATCCTTTTATTTGCAGGGTGTTAAATGTCATAATCGGTCTCTGTGCAGAAGCTGCCATCATGTCAAGGAAGGATGTGCTAATTTGGCCCCTGGGGGAGGGAGGTTGTCAGGAGTGGCTCCACAGAGAGATTGAGCCGTGTCTCAAAAGAGATGAAGTTCTTCAGGCAGAGAACTACAGTGGAGTGGGCTGGGGCCTTCTGGGTTTGCGTGTGCTTGGGAATATTGTCCATCACACCTAGAGGTGGGCATGTGGTCTGTGCTGAGAGGGGCACAGGAAACATGGTTGAAAGACAGATTTGAGGCAAATTGTGGAGCCCAGGGCACTTCATGCTAAGGAATAGGGGTTTCCTCTTACATTCTGGGGGTTACTAACCTGTAGATTCCAGAGTACATCCACAGGCACGTTAGGCATTATCTGTAGATTTCGTAATTATTATCACTAATGCAGAAATAGAAGCCTTCTCCCAAATATACGTAGCTGGCAGACGTTATGATTCATCCACCAAGCGCTCACTTAAATTGTTGCTAAATTAAGCTGACCATAGTAGATCTGAGACATACAGCAGAGGAGGGGGGAGAGGGGGTCAAACAGGAGAGGGTAGGAGAACAGGGGTGGATGGGGGAACTATGCGGACTAAACTGGAGGGGAGAAATCGAATACTGTCCCAAAATGAACACCAGTATAAGAAAATAAATTAATTTTTAAAAAGTGTTGTTAAACTAATAGTATCTTTTTGGTCGTTGCATATTTTCTTGATAAACAGATATTGAGTAAAACATCTGTTACCTGAAATCTGCAGAATTTTCGATTAAATAATACCAGGAACTACTGTTGTTGATGGTGGACAGTCATGGAATTTTTTGCATTAGAGGTTCCACAATTAAATGCCTTCAAATTTTATTAGCTCTTTAAGAAAGTGATTTAACCTCTTCAAGCTTTTGAGTTCTTAACTCGAAGCATGAACTAACACTTGCCTGGGAAGATTAATATAAAGGTATAATAATGTATGGAAAGCACGTAACACGATGCCAGGAATGTTAGATGTTGCATTCAATAAAATAATAGAAGCTACTTTATTATTTTTGGCATAAGCAGGTGTGTCTTGTAGCTGACCCAGTGTGGAGAATGAGTTTAAAAGGAGAGTTGTAAGACCTTTGTTGGAATCCAAGTCAGAAATAATGGGCCTGGCCTTCGGGCAGAGGTAGAAGATTAGGAACGTGTGTGCCTGTTTTAGAACTTTCCATTCATGCCTACAACTGTGGGCCCAGCAGAGGTTAGAGCTGAATGAAACCTTGTTCTGGGACTGCTGGACACATGTGGTAGAAATTATCTGGCAAGTTCCATGACTCTTTAATTTTTGAAAATGGTCTAGATAACAAATCACTTACAGCATTTTATTTTTAGTTCAATGAATTGATAGCCCCTCCTTGCGACATCTTAAAACTAGAATTAGCACGTAGGTTTCTTATGTCGTTATGATTTAGCATAGCCCAGCAGTTTAGCCTTTGCAGTGTAGGCAAAGACATTGGAGATCGAGTGGCATTTGTGTATGAATTAATATGAATATCTTTAGAAAAAGTCAGAAAGCTAAATTGTTCAGTGTCATCAGAGACATTTTCATTTCCTTCTTTGTCATTTCTGCTTTCTTCCAAAATGATTATCTGTATTTTCAAAAATACTAAAAAAGGAAAACAACAACAAAAAGGGGAGGGCTGGGAAATGCTCCAGGGAATTGGCCATCGCTGTGTTTTTGAGTGGATGTTTATCAGTGCTCGTGGGAGCAAGTGCCCCCCCAACTGTGTTTCATTTCAGTCAGATGGTGTAGACTTCTAAATCGGGTGGTGTGGGGGCCAGCGCAGAACGGTGGGTGGAAGTGAGAAATGAGAGTAGAATCATCCATGCTGCTGGGGCCCATCAACATTTGACTATTGCATTTATTGAATTATTTTTCATGCCAAATTAGAGTTCAGGGTAAGACTGTAACATATGAACCCCATAGTACCCTCACCCCTCAGTGGTCCAGCTCCCATACACGTGGCTGTTTGCACGCAAGCCTGGCACACACAGAGGGGAACACACAATGGAGGCGCCAGGCCCTCACCGACGGCAGTGAGTGCACAATCCAGAAGTCAGGACGTGACATGTTACTTCACTGACCTGTCGTTGACCTCCCAAGCCTGCCCAGCTTCTTCGTCTGAGTGAAGGGCGATCACAGCAGTCCTGACTCCCTCACGGAGTTATTTTAAGTTTTTTAAAAAGATTTTTTTCATTATTTTTTTAAAGATTTATTTATTTATACAAGCACTGGGTATAGTCAGAAGTGCTGGAGGGTGAGACAATTCACCAGAACCAGAGCGGGGAACAGAACAGGCAGACTGACAAAATACACTGCTGAGGGGAGCAGTGGGTGGCAGGAGAGGTCTGCGCACCATGTGGGACCCTCGCCCGGGGGCCGGGGATCGAACTGATGCTGCAGAGGCTGTGAGCAGCTTCGCAGCCCAGCACTCAACCGCTGAGCCTCCAGGGGAAGCCCCAAAGATCTATTTATTTATGTATACAACAACTGGGGTATAGGCCAGAGGTGCGGGCAAGGGGGTGTTGAGAGGATTCACCAGAAACAGAGTGGGGAACAGAACAGGCAGACTGACTGAAACACACTGCTTAGGGGAGTAACCCGTGAGTCAGGAGAGGTCTGCTATGCCATGTGGGTATCTCCCCAGCTGGGAATAGAACTCATGCTGCAGGTAACTTCATATTGCTGTGTCTTAACCACTTGCGCCACCAGAGAGGCCCCTCACAGGGTTATTTTAGAAGGCCACTCTGAACAGAGTAGGGATCACCACGCCTAGGAACATGGATTTAACGCTGGCTCAGCCACTCTTTAACTTTGCAATTATGGGCAGTGTCGTAAGTTCTCTGGACCTCAGTGCTAAGTCAGTACAATCTTAACTTTTTGTCCATCCAACACACCTGAGAGATGCAAGGTTCAGCACTGGTGAGTCAGAGGAGCATATCCAAGGGTGGGGGTTCTCCAGCTGAGCAGGAGTCAGAATCACCTGGGAGAGCTGGAAACCAAGATCCCTGGGCCTCATGCCGCGGGTGTCTGATTTAATGACAATATGCATTTCTAGCAAATTCCTCCAGGATACCCAGGCTGCTGTGCCCGGGAGCAAGCTTGGAGGGTGCTGGTGGGTGGTGGGCCAGGGGAAAACTACACACAGTATGTAGAACACCCAGCCGAATGTTCCATCCACAGCCCTGCCTTGTACACACCGCCTGGAATTGTCTGAATGACGTGTTTTCTCAGATGCCTTCCTTCTGAATATTAGTTCTCTTGATATTTAGCCAGAGGAAACAGGAGGTGACTTTTGGAGTAAGCAGTTCTCACCCGAGTAGCCCAAACAACATCCACAAATGGTCACTCTGCGGCATCAGCTTGAATCAGAGATGCTTATTCACACACGGCTGTGCACCAGAGGCCAGCGATGCCTGCGATGCCTTTTGGCTCTGTTCTCCTTTTAAAAAATACAGTGAGTAAGCTAATTTCATAGGAATGTTTCAGAAAGCAATTCCTGTAAACCCGGCACGGGTACGTGGAAATAGAGGAAGCAGAGCTGATTAGCACAGTCTTACTGAAACTTCATCGTGTCAAGTTCCCTCTAGATTAGGGACATTTGGACAAGGAGCCTCCTGCTTGTCCCTTATCACCCAGTTGTACGGTAAAGTTAATTTGCTCACATGGTATCTGCTTTTTCAGCCAGGGTGAGTACTTTTACGTGATTCTTTCACTGGAGCAGATGAGTAAGAGGGGGAGTTGGCATTAATTGCTTCATCGACTGTGTGTGAGTCATCTCCCGCTTGTCTTATTAATTCAACTGGAAGGAGGAGAAGCTTTATCTCTGGTTCCTGGGGCCAGCCTGGGCTTCAGTTAACTAGGGTACTCCCTCGGAGGGACCCATGAGCAGAGTTTCATTCACTCACTCAGGGAATGAATAGATTGTGAATCTCATTATCCTCACATATATAGAGTATAAAAATGGCAAACGCAGTACCTGCTGATGTTTGTATCAAAGATCAGACGCCATGGAAGGGCATTGTATTCAAAGTGTTGGATTAAAATTATAAAAAGGGGCCTCCCCTGGTGGCACAGTGGTTGAGCACTGGGCTGCGAACCTGCCTGCAGCCCCTGCAGCGCCGGTTCGACCCCCGGCCCCCAGCGAGGGTCCCACATGGCACAGCAGACCTCTTGTGCCGTGCCCGCTGCTCCCCTGAGCAGTTTACTTCGTCAGTCTGCCTGTTCTGTTCCCCGCTCTGGCTCTGGTGAATCCTCTCACCCTCCCGTGCTTCTGACTGTACCCAGTGCTTGTATAAATACATAAATAAATCTTAAAAAAAATTATTAAAAGGAAGGGGAGGTGTGGAATGTGTTCAGTTTCGTGCCTTTACCCAGTCCCCCTGACCTTGCCTTGCCTCCAGTTAGATGCACAGCGTGCTGAGGAAGAACAAGATGATTTCCAAGTAAAATTGCCTTCTGTTTTTTTTTCTTTTTTTTTAGCGGGGGGTAGAGGGGTTAGCACGGCAACTGGATGGTTATGAAATAGGCTTGATCTTATTTTCTGCTTTATACGTTCGGTTCACTCGTGTCTTCCTGTTTGGCTTGTATCTTCCTCTTCTGACTCAATCTTCTCTATTTTTCTTCTCACTCTAGCAGACCACTGTCCTTCCTCTGCCTCTTGTTTTCCTCACTGTCTTTTCTTTCACAGCCCTTTTTCACCGAAGCACATTTGTTCACTGCTCCTTTACAAATAATTCAGACCTTTCAAATGGAAAGTGCATCTTTCTCTTAACTAATATATTTATTTTTTACTTGGAAAGAATTTACCTTCAGTGAAATGAGTACATCTTTAATGTAGAGTTCAGTGAATGAATAACTGGATATATCCAGGTAACCAGTACCCTAGTCAAGATACAGGATGTTTCTACCACCCCAGGGACTTTACTCCTTCTTCATCTCAATTTTCATCCTCCACTCTTCAACCACTGCCCTGATTTCTTTTACCATAGATGAGTTTTGTTTATTTGTGTACTGCTACAAATGGACTCACTCAGTATGTCCTTTTTTTATGTCTACCCTTTTTTGTTCCATTTATTTTTGAGAATATATATATATATCATGCCCCTCTCCCCCATAGAAATTTTTTTTTAAGATTTATTTATTTATGCATACAAGAACTGGGGGGCAGAACAGGCAGATCTACTGAAATACTGCTGAGGGGAGCAGTGGGCAAGACAGGAGAGGTCTGCTGTGCCATGGGGGTAGCTCCCTGGCTGGCCGGGGGTCGAACTCATGCTGCAGTGGCTGCGGGTAGCTTCACAGTGCTGCATCTTAACCCCTTGCGCCCCCTAAACCCCCCCTGCTGTGGAATATAATATTGGTCAGTATTAATAACACATTATTTTTTAAAATGCTGACCAAATATTCTTCTGAATACACACACACACACACACACACACACACACACTACAGTCTATCTATTAATTTGTGCATGAACATTTGGGTTGCTGAGACCTTTTGACCCTTAAGACAGCCACTATAAACAATTGGGTTCATATATTTTCTTTGGACAGATTTTTTTTTTCTTGTTGCAGTGGAATTCCTGGACCTTATTAGAAACTGGCTGATTTCTAAAATAGTATTTTATGTTCCCTCCATGAGCACATGGAAATCCAGTCATTCTACATCCTCACCAACATTTAGTGTGCTCACATTTTTAAAATTTTAGCTATTCTTGTGGTTAAATGAAGTAGTATTTCTTGGTTTTAATTGCATTTCCTGATGACTAATGATGTTGAGTATCTTTTTTTATGTGTTTATTGACCATTTGTGTATTTTCTTTCGTGTGGTATCTAAGTCCTTTGTCTATAAAATGGAGCTGGTTGCCTTTTTTTGAGGTACACATGTTCTTTGTATCTTCTGGATGTGAGTCCTTTGTTAGATAGATGTGTTAAAAGACTTTTCCTGAGTGGTTTGGCTGACCTTTAAATTTTTTTAATTGTGTTTTTGGATAAGCAGTTTTTAACTTTAAGGAGTGCTATTTTATCCTTTTTTAAGGTAAATATTATTTTCTGTACCTTTGTAAAATTTTTGCCTACCCTCTGGTTACTAAGATGTTCTCGATTGTTTCTCCAAGCTTCTCCTAGAAGCTCTTTAGTTTTGCCTTAACATTGACATTGACATGTGTCCCATCTCAAATTAGTTTTAATATGGGTCTGAGGTATAGGGGTCAAGTTTCAGTTTTTCTTGTACAGTTATTGAAATATCTGAAACAACAGGTATTGAAGAGATTTTCTTTCGTCATTAAACCACTCTAGTGTTTTTGTCAAAAATCAGATAACTGTATTTGTTGTGTTTCAAGACTTTTATCCCATTGATCTCCATGCCTGTCCTATGTCAATACCATGCTGACTTGATCAAAATTGCTTTTGATTAGTTAGGTAACGAGAGTTCTCTAAGTTTGTTCTTTTTCAAGATGGTTTTGGGTATTCTTTAGAGCTCCATATAAACTTTAGACTTGAAATTAAAAAAAAAAATCTATCAGAAGATTGTTGGAATTGCATTAATTAATGGGAAATGAATTTAAGAAATAGTGACTTAGAACAAAATCAAGATTTTCATTCTAAGAACATAGCATGTATGTGCTTGGCCTTTCATTTATTAATTTCTGTCAGTGTTTCTCTGTTTTTGTGCAAAGGCATGTATTTTTTTTTGTAAAATGAAACTGTATTTTTGATACCATAATAAATTTAAATTTTTTGAATCTCAATTTCAAGTTCTTTAATTTTTAAGTAAGGAAATGCAAGTGATTTTTGTGTAATGACTGTATCTTGCAAACTGTTATACTCACTCATTGGCTAGGATAGATTACCAGGCCTTGTTCCCTTGCTTATGGGGAAAGCATTCACTCTTTCATCATTAAGTATGATGTTAGCTCCAAGTTTTCCATGATTATCCTTTATTGAAATGTGGACATTTCTTTCTACTCCTCATTTCCTGAGAGATACTAAGCTGTGAATTTTGTACTGCTCTTATTCTGCCTCTAATAAAATGTTGTGTAGTTTTTACCTCCTACCTGATAAATTACAGTGATGGATTTTTTAAATGTTAAACCAACCTTGCTTTCCTGGGATAAGACAAGTTGTCATGATGTATTATTCTTGTCATCTATTGCTGATTTTTTTTTTTTTGCTAATATTAAGGATTCTTCTAACTATGCCTATTGGAAATATTTGTCTATAATTTTTTCTATAATTTTTTCCTTTAATATTTATCTATAATTTTTCATATTTGGTATTGGCATTACGCTAGTCTCATGAATGTGTGGTGGAGTGCTTCTGTCTTCACTACGTCCTGAGAGAATTTGTGTAATTTTATTTCTTTTAAAAATAATTGGTGAATTTCAGTAGTGAAACCATTTGGGCCTGGAGTTTCTTTTATGCAAAGGTTCTGAAAGTATTTAAATTTAATTTTAAAAAGAATCATGCATTAAAATGTCCTTTATTTGGCATACAGTTCTGTGAGTTTTAACTCATTGTAAGTTGCATAACTACTTACCACAATTGGGTATGGAAAAATTGTACCACAGCTGGCCAAGGATTTTGATAATGAATTCAATTATTTTAACAGATATCAAACTATTTATATAGCTTGTTTAATCTTGGGCTATGTTCTGCATTGTTCAAGAAATTGTTCATTTCATTGTCAGATTTGTTGGCTTAAATTTGGTTGTAACATTTCCTTCTTAATCTTTTCATTGTCTGTAGAAGCTGTAGTTGTTCTACCCTTTCCTCTTCTGATAGTGATAATTTTGCCTTTTCTTCTTGTTTCTGTGACTCATCTTACAAGGACTTAGTGCATTTTATGAATCTTTGCAAAGAACTAAATATTATTTGTTTCATTGATTTCTGGTCTATATTATCTCCTCCTTTGTTCTTATTACTTTGGGTTTAACTTCCTTCCCTTTTTCTATATCATTGAAAATTTTCACCTTTTGTGTTTCTAGGTACACATGCTTTTAGGATTTTCATATCTTCCTAATGAACACCCTTCAGTTATTATGAAATGGCCCTTTAAGTCTGGTAATTCGAATTCCTTGCCTCCAACTCACTGATGGGCATACAACACAACAGCAGTAGGCAGCTCAGACATCAGCCACTGACTTGTGGTGAATCTTCATGTGTTAGCAGCAACACACCAGTTTTGATATGTAATACTCTTACTGCGACTTAGCTCAGTATTTTGTAATTTCCATCTCATTTCCTCCAGGGGTTATTTAATAGTAAGTATTTTCATTTCCAGAAATATGGGGGATTTTGAAACTTTTTTTTGTCTCCTTGATTGCTTATTACATTTTTGATGTATGTGATTCGTTCCACAGTTGTTGCTTTAAATCCCTGGAGGCCATTTTGAGTAGGTGCATATATGTTCATCATCGTCAAATCTTCTTTATTGATTGTTTCTGTGCAAGTCCAGAATGTCCCTCTATGTCATCTGTAATGCTTATATTCCATTTGTGTGATGTGCAAAGTGCAACTTGGGGTTTTCTTTTTTTAATCCTTTATTTTCAACTTTGATATATACTTTCATTTTAAACAAGTCACACTTTTTTCCTGTGTATTCTGTGTGTAGTTTAAGTTCAACACAAGTTTCTGTCATTTGATTCATGATTTTATATTTAATTAAATTTGTTCTAGTTATTTTATTAACACTTTGCTTTATTAATGTTTTCTATTTCTTTTTGCTTTTTAAAAAAATCCTTTTCTTTCCTTCCTTTGGGTAGATGAAAAAAAAAATTTATCCCTCCTGTCTCAGTCTGCTCTTTTCCCATCCTGAAACTTAATTTTTTTCCTCCAGGAGTTTTCCTCAATACTTTGTTAGTTAGTGGACTTAATGCTGAGATGCATCAAACCTCCAGTCCTGGGCAACTGCCCATCTTTGGAACCAGAAATGACACTTGTACTTTTACAAAGTTCATACTTCTCTGACAAAGTAGAGGATGTAATTGCTTTGGGGTGACATTGTAGACAGACAGATCATTTAGGGGTCCATTGTAGTGGTCTAGGATCCAAGTGAGGATAGCAGTCAGAGTGAAAAGACTGGGGAAATAATCAGTGAGTTTTAGTGTATTTATTTACATTTGATTTTGTGTGTGTGTGTGTGTGTGTGTGCGTGAGAGCGAGAGAGAGAGACAGACAGACAGACAGGCAGAGAGAATAGTGTGTGGAAAATATGTTAAATTTCTTTTTTTTTTTTATCATATTCTCTCCCCTTCTAAATTCCAGTTACACGAGTTCTCTAGAGATTTTTGTTGGCAGGTTTAAGGTAAAACATGTGAAGTAAACGGTGTATACCCTATTATAGAAGCAGTAATTTAAAAAAAAAATTGAATACTGACTTTCACATTTCTATCTCACGTGACTATATGGATGAGCATAGGTGGATTACAGGTGATCTGGAAGGAAGAAGTGGTTTTTTTTTTTTTCAAGTCTTTTTTTTTTTTTTTTTTGCAGTGTGGGGGAGGCAAAGGGAAATGTAATTATTTTATTTCTTGTTATTTTAAATTTGAATTGCCAATAGCAGATAATGGGGCATGTAAATCTAAAGCTGAGAGGGGAAAGGAATTTGAGCATATTTAGAGTAAGAGAGAGAGGTGATCCTTGAAAAACATTTATAGGTTAGATTTAAAGAAAGAAGTGTCCTGAGGGAAAGTTAGGAGACCTGGATTCTCATCCTAGTTCTGACATTTACCTGGTTTATTTAATCTTTTAAAAAGCTTTTAATTCATTTGTCTTTTGAGCTCACTTGGACCCATGTGCTGTGCTGGGTCCCCTCCCTGCTCACTTCCCTCCTCTTTTCTATTTTTCACTATTTTAACAACTGTTTCCTGCATTCTTTTTACATAGTGCATGTCAGCTTGTGTTCTCGGTACTGGGGTTAAAGTATCAGATAAGATGTGGCCATTGACTTTCAGTGATGAACCAGGCAACAAATCCAGCCATTACTGTGTTAAACATTATGATAATTGTAAGTTACAGAACCACAGAGAGGAAGCAGGTAACGCAGATGAACTGGGGAAAAGGTAGTGAGAAAAGGTTTTCCCAGCACATGTCCTTTATTTTTTTTTAATTTTTATATTTTTCATTTATGTACAATGTATGCATTTTCATCTTGGTTATTGTCCTCGTAAAATTCCCACTCCCCTTATTTTGACCCTAATTCCTCCTCCCTCTTCCCCCCATAGTGTGTCTCTGGTTTATAGTTGCCTGTTGATTTTGATTTTTACTTTATTATAATTAATCTTTTTCCTGATCCCTTATTTAGGTTTTCTAGATTCCTGCTATGAGTGAGACCATCCAGTATTTTTCTTTTTCTTTCTGGCTTATTTCGCTGAGCATGATCCCTTCTAGCGCCATCCATGTTGCTGCAAATGGCATGAGTTTATCCTTTTTGATTGCTGAGTAATATTCCATGGTATATGTGTACCACATCTTCTTGATCCAGTCATCTATTTTTGGGCATTTGGGTGGTTTCCAGAGTTTACCTGTTGTAAATAGCCAGCACATGTCCTTTAAACTAAATTTTCCAAATGAGGATTAGTTTAGACAAGAATGTGCAAAGAAAGACCGAGAACTTTTGAGTAGCATAAGGATGGGCCGAAGAAGCAAGAAGCAGTTTGGTTTGACCAAAGGGAGGTCTGACAGTATAGAGGGGACTGTCAGGAGGGCCTTTGAGAGTCTGGCTTTGGGATTGCATCTAAAATGTAACACAGACACATTGAAGGCCTTTCAGCAGGGATGTAAAAAATCAAATGTGTACCTTGAAAGCCCATTCATCTCACGCCATGGAGTTGTCTTGATAAGGGACCAGGTGGAAAGCAAGCAGAGCAGAGAGGAAACAGATCTAGAAATTCAGGTGACAGAGGAATGTTTACTCAACAATGTGGAGCACCTGCTCCATGCTAATCACTGGGCCTGTGCTGGGGTTCCTGCCTGAAGCTGGGCAAGAGGAGCCCTTTATTTTCAGAGAGCTTGAAGAGGCCATGGACAGGACAGAATGAAAAGGGGGGCAGCTTGGAGAGATGTTAATGAGGCAGGAACCAGAGGACTTTATGACTAATTAGATGTCAGAAGTGAGGGAGGGGGCTGGATTCTAGTTTGGGTAACTGGGTAGACGTGACCCCACTCACACTGATTGATGGGACCCCAGCAGAAGAACTGAGGGGGGCTTCCAGGTACAGATGTTCAGCGTGCACTTGGATGAAGACACCTAGGCCTCAGGAGGGGCCTTTGCAGCAACTTGCTCATTCCTAAATGAAAGAATTGAATGAGACACTTAAGTCACTCGATTTTATTCTGTTCTATGATTCAGTTTCAGTCTCTGCCTGTTACAGTTGCTTCACTGAAAACCAGACTTCCTTAGATATCTCCCCAGGAGCTCCTGTGAGGTCAGGCATTATGTAGGGTTAATGGTGAGAGGTGGATCTGGAAGCCAGTACCATTGGTCTCATCGCTCAGCACATTCTGCTTTCCCTACAGTCCCAGCATGAGTTTGCTGCCTGGGCTATGACAATTGTGTCATATTCATGTCTCACAAACGTAGACTGCAGAGCTACAGCGCTCCAGCTTGTGGGGATTTGACGAATACTGGGCCCAGTATCTGCATTTTACAGATGCGAATGGGGCTGTGGGGCTGCCAGAGTGCTTCAGGGCCCAGGGTCCACCTCTCTGTTCCTGGCCTCCCCTGCTATAGTTCACACTCAGTGCTTAGAGAGCCAGGCAGAACTGCTCTTAAGTATATATTTGCACAGAAGTTTGGAAATGACTAAGCTTGTGTGTGTAACTTGGAGACTTGTTGTAAAGCTTGTCGAGGAGAAGTGGATTACTTCAGCTCTGACGTGGGATGACTGTGTCCTCGGGTGTCACCCTTGATTCAAACAGCTTTCTACCTGTGCACCCTTTGGGGTGCCCTCAGAAGTCTCACCGTATGGAGTCATTTTATCCCAGGTATTGAATCACACTGCACTGCATCTTCAAAGACCGAGGAAAACTACTGAGTTGAGTGTGGGAAGCACTTCTCGCTGGTAAGAGTTTCAAGTGCTAGAGAAGAGATGTGTTGAAAGGACATTTACTTTCATCAGCTTAGAACATCTGTTTTTTATTCTTTAAAAAGAAGCAACACCTCAAATTATGGCAGTCCCTAGGCAAGTAAGCACTTGAGATTTTGATCTGTACAGATTCTTAGAGGGAGTGCCTTGCAGGAGCTTTTAGGAGTGATTTGTAGCACTTGACTGATTCTGTAGAATGACAGCCAATTTTGGGGGTTGGGGGGGTGGAGAGCTAAGAAACTGCTTGGCGGAACAGCAAATAAGCCATTTCTCTCCTAGCTGGGCAGAAGTGGAAACAGCTCAGCAGGCCTTCGATACCAAATTAAAGTAGATAGGAAATGAAAACTAAAATCCATGGTGTTTTTTTTTTTTTTTAACTCAGTGCCCAGTTTTCCTCTCTGTTTTATATAGATTTAGATTTTTTTTTTTTTTAAATTCTGGTAAAAGAAACATAGCACACAACTTGCATCTTTAATGTGAGATTTGATGCCATGCAAAGTACCACCCCACAATCCTGTAGTTATTTCTATTGCGGGCACAGCTCCCCAAATTGAGCCACTTGAAAAGAGGGGCGATTTCTCTCCTCACTCCACAAAATCCCTTCCAGCAAAATCTCAAGAGTTAGAATTAAGATGTTTTCTCCGGCGATCATGCTTCATACGATTTTTCTTGCAATCTAGTTGCGTGACTGTTCAAGGAGAATCTTAGAGTTGTAGGGGAATTCAGACTAGGTTTACTCACCCCCCTTTCTTTTTCGAGGAAGAAACCAACGGCTGAAAGGGACAATAGCTCGCTTAGCTGGGCAGTGGCTGGGCTGGGTGGGGAGGCCAGGTGTTCCATGCCCTGGGCTAGTCTGTTGTCAGTTTTAAAATGCATTATAAAAAATTCACCAGCAGTTTATTTTTAGGGTCATCTTCCCTTTTTTTTCTCTTTCCCTCTCTCTTTGTGCTGCTTCTGTGTCTGCATTTTTTTTTTTCTCTCCAAATGGCGTCTTCACACTGGAATTTATTTCACACAAGAAAATCACAACCTTCGTGCAATTCCCAGGATTTATCCCTTCTGACCTAGCTGCTGACTACTCCCCTCTTTCCCTGCTCAGATACTACTGTCTCGGGGCTATGGCTGTTTTCCCTACCGACCCCCCGTTTATTTTGCTGATTGTAGTAAAACCAAAGTTGAAGGTGATAGTCATCTTCCCAAGTTGGAGCTTCAGCCAGTTTCTTTTCCTTCTTGAGATCTGTTTTCTACTTGCAAAGCAGATGAAAACTAAGCAGAGCCTGACAGCTAAAAGCAGAATGTCTGCTCACTGCTTTACTCCCTAGGACTGCACCGCTGCTAGATCCCTTTTCAATCCTCCCAGCTTCTAAATTTCCACCAGCGAGCAGTTCTCACCTCCTCCGGCCACCTTGGAGGTCTGTGGGAGGCTGTTGGGGAAGCAGGAGGACTCTGAGCTGGGGTATATTGTTTGGGTCGGCCATGGCAACCGCAGCAGTAAAAGGAACCGGACTAGTTCTGTGCTGCTCTGTAAATAACCAGGATTCAGCCGTTATCTTGGGACTTTCGCTTGGCACCAGACAATCTGATCTCCTGGTAAGGTTAAACTTGACTCTCCTATCCTGCTCTTCTTTGATCACACTGTCAGCCTGCCAGTAGAAATGCGTAGGAAAGGATGTGCCGAGTCCAGAACCCAGCTAGATCTGCACCCAGTGGGAACAGAATAATAACCACAGTGTCAGAGCAGGGAGGGTTTTCTCCCTGGACCCCAGTTACAGGGAAGCACATTTGCAAATCCTCGCCAACACTCAGTCTTAAAGAGTTGAGCCCCTCCTGGGAAGAGCCTGTCCAAATTGCCAGCCCGACTGGCAGGGAGTAGCAGCCGTAATGGAAGTCCAGGCAGACCCCAGAATTTGTACAGTCAGGGAAGCTGAAAAGCATGCACCGCCTGCCCCATGTGTTTCATAAAAATGTAATTGAAGAGGAGAGTGAGAATACAGAGGAAGCCTCCATCGCCCTATAATAGCTTACTTTTTGACACAGAATAGCTTTTCTTTTCATTCAGCAGATCATCTGAGGTGTCATTCAGTTTATTTTAAGCAGTGTGTTTCATCCTGAGCAGATTAAGAATTTTATTTTTTAAACTCTGTGCTGTGTTGCTTCCTACGGGGAAATTTACTTTTTTTTTTTTTTTTTTAATGTTGATGAGCAAAATCTCTGCGGTCAATTACTGAATTTAGAATTTTTTTTTTTTCTTCTAAGGGGTAATGTTGATTCTTATTCAAAATCAGGCGAGTCTGACATTTCTTTTGGGGAAGTCTGAGGAAGCTGGTGAGGTCTTACGTGAATAAAAACAAGTGCCTCTTTTTCTTCTTATCGCTGCTGGGTATCTGGTTTGCTGGCTCAGGCAGTGTGGTCTGGCGCTCTCTGGAAGTCACATTGTGCTTCAGAGCTCTCTTTACTATGACCCACAAACAGTTTTCAGACTTCACTGTCAGGAACCAAAGGTAAAAAAAAAAAACAAAAAAAAAAAAAAAAAAAAAAAAACCACAAATAAACAAACAGTGAAACATTTCCACTTTTCTGACCAGCCCTCCCTGGGACACTTGGGATCTGGCTGTTTGCTCTCTCACCCCACCCTGCTCCACCCCTATCCTATGGGGTCCCTCACCCCTTTATTTCTATTTTTGTCATTTTAGTAGTAACTCACAGGGAAATAGTTACTCAATTTGTAAAGTGTTGGGTGGTGAGGTCACAGATGCTGAGATTAGCCTGTAATTTCTAACAGCTTCAGGCGGATGACAGCAAGATTTCGCTTGCTTCTTACTGAGCTGTTTCTGTGGGTCTTCTAGCGATCGATGCAGTTCAGTTGTGAGCAAGAGAGAAGTTTCTTTCTGCCGTGGAACTACTGAATCTGTCAGCATATCCAGATGAGCTTCATCTCGTACACTGTTCTTGTCTAGTGGTAACTGAACTTGGACAAAAGAAAGCAAAAGTGGAAGTTTTCTGGAAATGAAGAGCAGATGAGCATTTCTGGAAAAAGTTTGTGTTGCACTGAGTTAAATTCTTCTAAGTTCTTTTGGGTTATATTTTCTTGACAGATTTGAGCTTTTCTAAAAGCCTTTTAAAGCACAGCTTAGTTGAAAAAGTAGGTCATATTCAACACAGGGTGTTTTATCTTACTGAATTGGGAGGGCAGTCATAGAATTTTAGAGTTGATAGGGCATTAATCTCGCCTAATGTTCTAATTTTACAGATGAGAGCTCTGTGACATGGTGAGGTTAAATGACCAGTCCTACAACACAGCTTGTTTGTATGAGGGCTGAAAACCATCTCTCCAGAGATGCCTGGTTTAATGTTTTTTCTGCATTGGGCAGAGTTTTGTAGCACCAGCTCAGATTCCCTTATATTTCTGAGATTGTTTTAAAAATAGGTTTGCCCCGAACGTTTGTTATTTCAATTTAATTGTTTTCATACTTTGAGGACCACAAATCTTCCTAAACTAAGTATCATAGCCATATATATGGTTATGATACTGAGTTTAGGAAGATTTTTAGTATATATATATATATATATATATACACACACACACACACATACACAGAGGTATAAATATCTCTCTTTATAAATCTGTGTAATTTTTTCCCACATTATAACTATATACTTAACAGTAATTATGCTGAGCAGTTTATAGTGATTTCCAGTGTCCCAAAGCTATTTAGGTGACTTAATCCACTTTAGAAAAGGGTTTATTTGTTTAAGAAAAACCCAGTTTTGTGTTAAGTGTAGACGGAGAACAATGAAGGTGTTGGGCAGTAAGTGGGAGAGGTAGGGAGTGGCTAGTACCGTGGGCAGCTCAAACCATTTTTGTTCCAGCCTTCCCATACACTAATACAGTAAATATATCGGTGAAGTCCTTCTTCAGCAAGTCGCTAATGATTGAGTGATGTGTTTAGACTTGAATGCTCTAGGTGCTGCTCACGTAAATAAGGAACATTGTCAGTTTGCAATGTTTGTGAAAGTTAATCACAGAGAGGTGGAACTGTGCTTCTGGAAAGGGTGATTGAAATGGACAAATATTTTCTCCTGGGACCTTAGCAGTAAGAGAGCATTGTGAGTGAGCTGGGTGTGCAATCCCCCATAGGGATCTCGTTCAGTCTGTGGGCAGAGAGTCCCAGGACCTGCTGATTGTCTTCCTGGCGTTGTAGACTTACACTATGGCTATTTACTGGAGAGAACAATACCTATGACCCACTGGCTGGTAGAACTTGATTATTTATTTGTACTTAGGCAGTGTGAAGACACTGATTTGAAGTTGTTCAATCCATGCGTGGCTTTGTCTGAAGTGTTTAAGAAAATTCAGAAGGACAAAGTGTTTGTTCCCTTTGGGGAGACAGGTCGGTGGTTTATCTGGAGAGCAGCACGAGTGAATGAAAAACTTTTGCAGATTAAGCCCAGGATAGTTTTGTCTTTTTTATGAGAGATTTGGTGGTGATGAAGGTGGGGATAACTATGAGGGGGGAAAAAAAAACATAGAAAAAGAGAATCTAGGAATAGGAAAAATTTGGCTGAGCTCTTTTGATGAACCCTCACCCCTCACAAATATTTAAGTGCAAAGAAGCTTTAAGAAAAAAAGCTTTAAGGAGCTTTTAATACAAAAAAAAAGAACAAGAGAAGAGCTTTGAAGGAGATGAATAAACAGGAGTTTTCTAAATTGTATCTCAGTAACCAGAACTTGAAGAGAATGGAAGGCCTGCCTAGGGCCTTAGAGAAGCCTCAAGGAGGAAAAAGTAAACAGAAAATTTAAGAAGTAGATGTTCTAAGTTTGGTGACAGTTGATTTATTGAGAATTATTTTTTCCTTAATATTTGATAATGTGCTAATCATATGCTGAGGAATTTTCCTGATTTAGAATCTAAAGTAAACATATTCGATATACGTGTTGTTATCAACATTTTTGTAAAATGAATGTCAATAACACTGATATTTAGGTGTGTTACTCCTCTGGGGGGTGGGATTATGGAGCTAACTAAGTTCCAGTGCTGGGATTTTAGGGAGCAAAGGAACCTCACCAGAATCTCCCAAAAACTCTTATGGAAGTATCATCATGTCCATATAGCAAGGATTTTTTTTAAAGTTTAATATTTAATTGGATTCTGTTAGGTCATACATATGGTTGTGTGTTTTTTTTTTTTTTTAAAGATTTATTTATCTATCCACACAAGAACTGGGGTATAGGCCAGAGGTGTTGGGGGTTCGAGGACTCACCAGAGACAGAGCGGGGAGCAGAACAGGCAGACTGACTGAAATACACTGCTGAGGGGAGCAGTGGGCGAGACAGGAGTGGTCTGGGGTGCCATGTGGATCACCTGCCTGGCCAGGGGTCAAACTCATGTACATTGGCTGCGGATGGCTTCATAGTGCTGCATTTCAACCTCATGCACCATCAGGGAGGCCCTAGTGGTGTTTTTTAAATATTTTTTTATTATTTAGCCAAATTGTATGGATGTGTCATTCATTGACACAGTGCATCATTTGTGGGGTACAGTTTCACACATGCCTCACTTTTCAACCCTCCACAGGTTGAAAAGATATTTTAAAGAGAACTGTTGAGAAAGAGTGGCACTACACAAAGTCCCTAGTCTTTTCCTGTCTTAGCTCTTTGGGTTAAAATCTTCCTTTCTTTTGGAATTTGGAAGTGATGAAAACCCTGCATCCTCTGTCCCTGTGAGAGAAGATTCTAGACTCAGTCCACTGAAGCATTTAGGACAACTGGACATCTGGCCAGTAGGTCAGAAAATTAACTCATCTCTTTCCTCCACAAGAGCAAAGCTGCAAGGAATATTTACTTTTGTTCTTGCGTCCATAATTCACTAGTTAAGAATTAAATATTTGATTTTGTGTACTCCTGGAATTAACTGCTTTCATTGTAAATTTATTCCCGCCAAGTGCTGCCATTGTTGGAAGGCAAAAAAAAAAAAAAAAAAACAATGAAAAACAAAACAAAAACCTCTCAACCTTTTCAGGCAGAAATCATTGTGAAGTGCGGTATCAAGTTTTTTACCTTCCTAAATAAGATCTAGTATAACATAACTTCTTTTCTTGGAAATTTGTTGTCATTTCTCCAAAGTTATTACTCTGATGTCATTTGGTCTTGAGGCCCCAGAAGCTCAGAATTCTTTTTGAAGTCGTGCCCTCAGTGTTACTACTTTTCTTACTGCTCCTTTTATTTGCCTGTACCTGATTTGTTGTGAACCTCAGGGAAACCAGAAAATCAAGCTTATACAATCACTGGGGAGAGTTGCCTACCTTATTTCTAACCCCTTGCTCTCCTTACGTACACAGTTTGATCCAAGGCGATCATGGCCACCACATTCTGGGTGGTGGAGGTTGAGATTTGTGAGAAGTGTCCAGGGTTAAATAGGACATTAATGTGGAAAGTGAGGGTTGTGAGTATACATGGCAGTTTTTTATTTAGTAATAGTTCAAATGGATGTTGGATAACATGATAAAAATAGTCACTTCTCTGATTACACCATTCATGTTTCAAGATGAAACTACTCATAATATGTTTCACAGGACCTCAGCGCTTACACCAAGACAGAAGCGAGGCCTAGGTGTCTTTGGAAGCAATATCAGTCCCAGGCTGGGCCAGGGCTCTTGTCTGGCTGATATATCCAGGTACTTAGGTGGACATACCTGGAAAATGGAGACCTATGACTTTGAGAAATCTGTGATTTTTTTTTTTTTTTTTTGTCAGCTCCTGATAGCCTCCGAAGCAGAAGAGAGGTGGTATTCTGAATAGTATGATTTTACTAGCTTTGCCATTTCTGCTTCTAAGTCAGTTTCTTTCAGCTGAAGGAGGAGCAGCTGTGGGATTTTTATGTACAAACCAAAATACTTCCTTGGCTCATAGTCTAGGTAAGAAGACAGAGTGATAAATTATATCTTGGTTTTATTTTTTTGAAACATGTTTTTCCCCAAAAGTTGAAGCAATGATTTATAAATGGATTTCTTTTCAGAAAGATTATCAGTCTGACCTTTGGAACTCAGAATCTATTTCTCAGAGAAACAGTATGTTATAGTTGGGTCCTAAGAAAGTTCACAAATTTCATCATGTCTTAGCATCATGTCCATCGTGGTATCCATGGAAACCTGGTGCTCACGCCCCTTCAGCTGGTGTAGGAGGTTATGAAGAATAATCATGGTGGTTTAAACAAGGAAAAATGAGTAGACACAAGTCATTATTTAACCGATAAAATGAGTGAGTTTAGCCAAGGACCTGATGGGAAGTGAAAACGCATATTGAACTATTCCAGAGGCCTTACTGAGAACGAAGAACAAGGAGAGTTAAAGGTAAGGAGAGTTAGAGTTTTTCCACTTGAGGAAGAACATTCTAGCAATCAGGACTGCCTAAAAATAGAACAAGTTGATTGATGAGGTAATGAAACCCCTGTCACCCAAGATGTTCAAGCAGAGGTGGGAGGACCCCCTCATCAGGAATTCTCCAGAGGGGAGCCGTGTGGTGAATAGAGGGTTATAATAAACGGACCTCTTCTTTTTCTCCTAACACTGAAATGTAATACTTAAGAGTTACATTTGTGTTCTAAGTTTTAATTGGGAAAGATAGTAGATAACAGCCTTGGAATCATTTTAAAAAGGCAACCAAATAGCCATCCTTTAGAACCCACTGCTCCACTATTACTTTTTAGTTTACATATTGTGTTCCTCATTAGCATATGTAGATTTTCTTTAAAACCAGGGAAAATCTAACAAATAGAATGTTAATTTCCCATGCTGAAGAGTATCCTATTCGCTATTATCTGTTTTTTATACTTCTAAGTACTGATAATTATAAGATATCTAATAGTATTTCATTGTTGAAATCATATTTAAAATGTGGGAATCTTACATAGTTTAAATTTTTCACTTTTCCAAGATTTTGACTGCGTTTTATAGTACAGTCTGATAAAGGGTGACGGGGGAGTAGGACAGAGAAGAGAGGCTTCCAGACCGGCGAACCTGACTTACTAGGTCACCAATTTTCAAAGAATCTGAGTATAATTAAATACACTTTATAATAAACTAGGCTGAACATAATTTAATGTCTCCCTGAAGGTACTTCAGAGTCTTGGAGTGCTTTGGGGTCACGATGAACATCAATTACCTTCTCGCGGTGGGTGTGCAGGAGGAGGTTGTTAATAGAGTTCCGTTTGATCGAGTCCTGAATGACTGGACATTTGTTCTATTACTATAGGGAGTCCAGTGTCAAAAATGTGAGATCCGAAGCTCTATGTTAAATTCTCAGGCTGGAGAGAATTTAAAAAGATGACCTCTTTGGTTTGGAGAGAATGGAAGTTGATGGTAATAATTCACATGAACGTGGTGGCGCTTTTCAGTTTCCAAAATAGTGTCTCTTACCTTGTCATCCATTATTTTCTCATGACAATCCTGGGAAGGAAGCGTGGCAGATAGCATCCTGTTTTTACCGAGGAAGAAAATGGAGCTCAGAAAGTTGAACTGGTGTGAGTAAGATCATGCAGTACATAGGGAGCCAAGGCCACTTGACTCCAAGTTGAATGCTTTTTATAACATTTCAAAGGATACTGAACATTTGTATGCAGTAATCTTTTTGGTGCTTATTGTATTCTCTGTGCTGTATAGGCATCAATTCACTTAATCCTCCAACAGCCAATGAGTAGGTAGATAATGGTTCTTTGGGTACTAATAGAACTCCCATGTACAGACATGAGGACACTGAGGCACAGATAGGTTAAGTAGTGAGTGGCAGGGCTGAGATTTGAACCTACGAGCTTGGGCTCCAAAGCCCAGTTTCCCCAGGATGCCACATGCCTCAGTGTACCAATGAAGCCATCAGCACATCCGTGTCCATAGGTATCTTCTTGTCTACAAAGATGTCTGCCTGGGTGCTGGGACTGGTATTATTTTACTGAACTTTTGAACCTAGATTTCCTAACTTGAGATCTTGGGCCTCACTTTCATCTCTGAAATGAAAATACAGAACTTCTAGTCTCCTTGTAAGGAAATGAGGTACATACAAAGCACCTAACACAGTCACAGTGCATAGTCCATTGCCTTAATTTTTAAAGTTGTTGCTCTTTTTGTGACTGTTATTGTTGTTATGCACTAACAATGGCCAAGATCATACTAAAAATTTGAAGACTAAGCTATTTGTATTTATTCCTCATTGTGTGAATGAGTATGTGTGTGTTAATTGGATATAATTTTCTCGAGTCTTTAGAATAGGAAAATCTTACAATTTTATGCGTTAATATTATTATACCTGCCAATACTTAACTGATTTATAATTTTACTTCACCAAAGAGCTAGCAAGCTGCTTGAAAACCTACAGTAATCTTCCAAATTAATTGTCACATTGTTCATTTTTTACTATGATTTAGCTGCTAAGATAGGGGCTTGAGTTGAGAAGCGCAGAGAGGAATGTCGATTTCAAAGGTAGCAAACAGGTCAAATTATACAAACTATATGGAGTCTACCAGAAAATACACAGTGAGCACTTATTTTGTCTGGACACATCAGTGCCTGGAGCTTCCATTTATACTCTATTCTAACTATGATTACTTGTTTTTTGTTTATTCAGGGTGTCTTAGTCTATTTATTTAGCGCCTTATCACATGATTTTTGACGTGGTGCTTTAGGCTGTAAGCTCTTTATAACACAGGATCTGTGCTGGTCTCACCAATGGAACCTACTTAATAGCTGGAACTGATGGTGACTACTTAATAGGTACTTTATATATTCACCTTTTTATAAATATAAAAATATCGCTCTTTTAATTTTTTTTCAGTTTTAAATAGGTATGTTTTATTTTCCCTTACAGAAAGTGATAAACCTATACTGCTTATGTATTTCCAAACTATGCATATTTCTTCTCCATTCCTCATTGGACTATTCATCCTTTCAATACATTTTACAGAACATTCATTTTGTGTGGGATCCTCTCTAAATTGGGGGGAAGTAACAGTGGACAGGACAGAAACATTTCCTGTCTGCAAGGAGTTTTGCCACTATGCTTCGTGATGATCATGAGGACAGAAGCAAATTAGGATTTGGGGCTTGCTTCCCAAGGAATATTTCTCTGATGCCTACAATGGAATTTCCACCCCACACCTTCCTGATCTCACCAGAATACACAAAGCTGGCATCACCTTATTTCATCATGCATTTATTTATTTTTTAATTTTTTTTTCCTTTTCAAAGATTTATTTATTTATGCATACAAGAGCTGAGTTATAGGCCAGAGACACGGGGAGTGAGAGGATCCACCAGAGACAGAGTGGGGAGCAGAACAGGCAGATGGACTGAAATACACTGCTGAGGGGAGCAGCAGGCGAGACAGGAGAGGTCTGCTGTGCCATGTGGGTAGCTGCCTGGCGGGCTGGAGATCAAACTTTTGCTGCAGAAGCTGCAGATTGCTTCATAGTGCCATGTTTGTGCCATAAGGGAGGCCCTCATCATGCATTTAAATGTAATGAAAGGTACAAGTAGTACCTGGAAAACAGTAAAAGAGGTTGTCTTGACTCTGACTATTTCCCATCTCATCTTCCCTTTTTCCTTTGTCTCATTCTGCTTTGAGAGCTTAGTCATTATTTCCTCGTCCATTCCTAAAATGTAATCGGGTGACCTCAGGGCAGGAGGCCCCGGTTGTTTGGTCTGTGCCAGCAAGATTTATGAATGCGATTTGATGGGAAGAGTATTCTGTGCCCCTCTGAACAGTCAGGTCTTACTTTAGGCAGCCCTAACTAAATTTGTGTTGAGTTGAGTAACTGTCTGGGCAAGTTGCTCTCCTCTTGCTACCTCCATCTTGTCATTATTGTATAAGAAGTTGAAATAGAATGATTTTGAAAGGGCCCTGCCAGTGCTGCAATTCTGTGATTCATACGTTCCTGAAAAGTCGTGCTTTTTTTCAGTAAGTGAAATATATTTTCCAATGAGCCTGGAAATCTAATTTCCAATTATTCTCTCCCCTGGCTTATAACTTATCATCTGTGTGTTGTGGTTTTTAGCACCGTTGTTGCTCCAGGCCCATCAAGAGGTTAATTACCTGTGAAGAACGAGGACCTGCTGGAGAGCTGTAAAACCTTCAAGAGAACTTTGGAGTTAATCTCTTTGGTAATGTGAATAAATAAATGTCCTTCATGTGTCCAGTTTTCAAGTGGGGACATACAGTCCTAGACAATATGGCCTAGACAAAGTCAAGTGACTGATGGCCTTGAGGACTGGAGTACTACTGAAGACCATGATCAAGCTCCTTCCTAGTGTCCTCATCCTTCCAGAGATGATCCTATCAGAATATAGACAACCTTTAAAAAACAGCTGCATTCCGCCTTGCTTCCCTAGGAACCCAAACTATTTTTGTTCCTTGTGTCTCCTTTTCTTTGAGTGGGTAGAAACTCCAAAGGACGAAACAAATGAGGAATAGTAAAAAAAAATAATAAATTTCTGATAAAATGACTCTTCCCCACTCTTTTCTATCTGGAATAGCACACCTCCAGGCCCCAAGTGTGCTTTCTTATGTCTGAGCAGACCAAGCATGACAGTCCTATAACACTGCCTGACTCACTGGCTGTGTCCTGAAGGGAGAGCATTGTCTTGATTTGCTCTAAACTCAGCCCAACAGGAAATTCCTGCTGCATATAGGAAAGGTGATGTATTTAAACACACATACACACACACACATGGTCACCAAGCATGTCATTTTTATGTTTTCTTTTCAGTAAGCCAACCCGAGAAAGGAGAGCAGTGTCTAGCCACCTAGTTGGGGATCTCACTAGTGGGAATCTCGAGATATAAAGTTAATTTTATGAATTACTTTATTGGTAGTTTTAGACGGTAGCCTCATTTGTAATTGAGCAAGAGAAAAGCAGATTGGACATCACCAAGAAATTCTGTGGACAGTGCACATAGAGAGATTCTTTCTTTGCCTCATTACCCTCTTGAATTTACCATGTTGTATTGAGTCAGACTGACTGCCCTCCATCCACAGGGGGTTACAACTTGCCAAAAGTTTTTAAACTTTCACTGTTTACCAAGTACTTCATTAACCACTTGTGAAGTGAGCTGGTGCTCTATAAAGAGGGCCACAGTGAAAGAGTTTTGCTTCTTATCGAGATAGAGGTGTCAACCATGGAAGCCTTGAATGATGAACTCAGTTGATGTTCTAGTACCAACTTGGCTCTGGAATTGATCACACAACCTACCTCTATTTATTCTTTTTGTGGCTTCAGAGCTTGAATGATTTTTTTCATTTACTTGTACCAAGTGTATTTTCTCAAGTTAGAGGGAGGGATAAGACTCCCAAGAGATGCATGTGGCATTCATCCTTTTATTTTTATTTTTTAACAAGTAGCTTTTCCTGGTAAAGCTGCTAAATCATTTCTTCTATATTCATGGAAATTCTTCAGTATTGCTTTTGCCTGCTGTCTTCTGTTTTGCTACTTTTTACTTTAGGTAACCACTGCGATATTGTATATGCAAATCCTGAAGCTTGAAAATATATTTGAGAGTCAATGTTATTTGTTAAATTCTCAGCTCATAGTGATATGGGAACCAAGTGACACATAATCCACAAGAGGTCCCTGGATGAGCTGGCTGTTCATGGGAACGCTCAGACATTTGCTGATAGAAGCACGACAGTGTCAAAAGTGAAAGTACAGTTTCTTTAGGCCTTGTGTTTTATTTGGTAAGGAATTCTGTCAGGATTTTTTTTTTAGTCTCCTGGTTGCTATGGCAACACTGATTTTACAGAGCTTCGATGACCTCTACAAGTACCAAATAAAGTTAGATATGATGAAGGCATGAAAAGATCAAGGAAGCCACGTGTATTCTAAATACAAGTATATAGATTAAATTTGTATGCATCTTTGATCTCTGTCTTCATTCTTTGTGTGTGTGTGAGTGTGTGTGTGTGCATGTGTGTGTGTGCTTTTATTCCTGACCGCTTGGAGAAAATTGCTGATTCATAGTGTCATTGTCTTTTGTTTTCCCAGGGAAATTCTGGGCTTCTTTCTTTTTTTTTTTTAATTAATTATGTTCCATTATTTTACACCCTTGTTTGTTTGTTCACAATATCGAATTTCTCTGGAAATCCTCAGGTGTGGACTAGTCCTCCACCATAGTCCATTGTGCTCTCTTCCTCCTTTATTTTCTTCCCCTTCTCCCTGTTCTGCCTGCTCCCACTCCCCTCCTGGATGCCTCAGATCAATGGTCAGCTTTCAAGAGTCACTTTTAAAGTTTGGCTTTGTCTGATCTTTATTTGATTTCTCTATGTTCCACTTATACCTGGTACTATCTGATGTTTATTTTTTTCCTTCTGGCTCCCTTCACTGAGAATAATCCTTCCAGCTCCATCCATGTTGCACAAGTGGCCTGAGTTTATCTTTTTTGATTCCTGAGTAGTATTCCATTGTGTATGTGGATCATCTTCTTGATCCATTCATCTGTTTCAGGATGTTTAGTTTTTTTCCATATCTTGTTATTGTAAATAGTGCTGTGATAAGCATAGGAGTGTGGGTTTCCTTTCAAATTAGCGTTTTTATGTTTTTTGAGTAGATTCCTAGGAGTGGAATTGCTGGGTAATTCCACTGCTGGTAAATCCATTTTTAATGTCTTAAAGTATCCCCAACTGGGTCTATTTCTAAGTTTATTTTTCTGCAATTCCAAATTTAGTCTCTTGGTAAATCTTATTTTCTCCCATCCTTAGAGACACAACACACTTTGCTTTGTTTATGGTAATAAAATCAGGCTGGTCCAAAAGAATTAGAAGAAATGCTAGTAAATTCTTTGTTCTTTCGCACATGATTTCCCTCCGTTTGTTAATATATTGCATCTTTTAGAGTTTAGGTATATAATGTGATACTAGAAGTTTCTGAGGTTTTACTACTGTCTTGTCATCCCTGATGAGCTAGATAGACCCTTAAAGATATTTTATCACAAAGGTAGAAAGTTTAATTTTGGACAGGAAGAGCTTTTTCTGATATATCACCTAATGGTGCCATAGCAAGGTGCAGTCAATGAACACTTCTCATGTACTCACCAGCAGACAGCTTGGCTTCCTGGTTGTAATTACATGCCAATGGCTGGGTCGCTATTATTTTAGAGGTTGAGTTCATCATGGATTCCCCCAGCATGTGGAGTAGCACACCCTGATTATTCACATTAAACTTGTAATTCCATCCAAGGTTTATAATGTCATCACAGAAACTAGATGGAATTACAGCCCCTTGCACACTTTGGAAGACTACATTATTTATTGAAATACTTTAGAAAGTTAAATAATTTTATAAATATCCTGAATGTTCATGGAACTTAAAACACAACCCTGGCCAAATAAAAAGTTCTCGATAAATATTTGTTGTTTATTTGATTGATTTATTTATGTCTTTAAATAAACTTTTTTTTAAAGTCTAGAGAGGTTGTCCTTAAGTATGTGTAGTGCTTTAAAAAAAATGTTGCCTTAAAATGCTTGTAAAGTTTCTTGCTTGTTATTGATGGAAAAATTGGCTCCCTATATGAATATATTATTTAATCTTTTCTGTTTCTAGTCTACAGCGTAATATTGAATGGTTCTAGTAGCCAAGAGCTTTCTTTCAGGGACATTTGTCTGTCCTAAGTAATTCCTATCGTGTAGACATCTTTTCAGCAAATCCTCATAAGCCAGTGTGTTGCATGCCTTAAAGGTGGGACCCCTATGTAGTGAATAATTGCATAGCCAGAAATTTTGGCTGCCAGTTGGATTATTGGATGGATGCCTCCCTTACTGGTCTTAATTAGAACAAGGACTGTTAAAATAATTCACTAATTCATGGTGTGTTACCAGATTTGAAATGGCATCTGTTTTATATCCTCTGGACAGACTGCTTCAGTAGAGAATAAGGTTGGAAGTTCAGAAGGATACATTATGTGTTTCAGAGTTTGATAGGGTTTTAAAATTTTAGGCTTTGTGTTATATATTTTAGGATGATTACATATAATCTGTGTAACAAGTCATTATGTTGTGCCTGTGCCATCATGCCCTGCAAGATACTATAAGTCAATATATTTTGAGTAATTCTTTAAAATTTACATTTTTGTGAAGTTGCATGCATGTGTGGAAGAGTCTCCAAAAATACAGAAATTTCAATTAAGGAAATTTAATTGTTAGAACTATTTGAAAGTGGTGCGAAATTGTAATAATCACCTGTTGTCTGCTTATAATGTTTGTCCCTGAAAATACTCCATTTTTAAAAGTCTGTATGTGGAAGAGAGATAACCTATAGATATATTGGTAGAACTACAGTCTGTTTTCTGCTCTTAGATAATTTATTGGAAAAGATAATATATTTATGAAATTATATTTTTGTCTAAGGACTTGACACTATTTAGAGCGAGAAGGTTTCAGCATTTAACAGTTTAAAGATTGAGCAATGACTGGTTTCTCTGTTTCGTAATTTGTTTCAATGTAAATTCTAATCTCTTTTTTTATCACCTGTAAACATCTTATGTTAGCTATGGAAAATTAGACTCAGAGTTAATTAAGTGTAACTCCTTGATATGCCTTGTCATTAGCAAAAAAGTAGATTCTCTAGATCTTAAATGAATGAGTGACTTTAAAAGTGGTGGTTTGTGTGTGTGGTGTGGGTGCAGCAGCAATATTATGCATTCTTTTCAAAATGTGCAGGATGCCTCTTGGTCTGTGGGTGGGGAACTACCTATGGTGCCCTCACTAGTTACTCATTCAGCTTTTCCTCCCCGGAGGAGGGAAAATCCAGAGCTCCATACTCTGCTCATTCTGAACAATGGGAGGAGAGGGCTGGTAGATGGTGATGCCAGTATCAATTGGCAAATAGCTGAACAAAATGCAGTTTATTATTTACTACCTGTGCATATTACAAGCTAACATATAAATACTAGTGTGGGCCTCTCCTGTGGCGCAGCGGTTGAGCGCTGGCTTGTGAAGCTGCCTGCAGCCTCTGCAGCGCCGGTTCGATCCCCGGCTGCTCCCTGGCCACTGGGCGAGGGTCCCACATGGCGCACAGACCTCTCCTGCTGCCCGCTGCTCCCCTCAGCAGTGTACTTCGGTCCTTCTGCCTGCTCTGCTCCCCGCTCTGGCTCTGGTGAATTCTCTCGCCCTCCCGAGCTTCTGACTGTACCCAGTGCTTGTATAAATAAATAAATAAATAAATCTTTAAAAATAAATAAATAAATACTAGTGATCTGAATGGAGCTCTATAGTGAAAAAAAAATATATATATAGTACACTTATCCATTCACCTGAAATGACAGAAAACACACTTAAATTCTTTCCCACATAAGAAGTAATTCCTGGAGCCAGAAGTTGAAGTGTGTGTATGTGTGTGTGTGTGTATGTGTGTTTGTAGACATTAATAAGTATGTGAGTTCATTGACCATTTCCTTGATTTTCTTAAGGAAAAAATCCATTCAGTGTGCATTTGATATGTTTCCCATGAAGTCTCTATCCCTTTTTAAAGTTGACAGTGAATTAATGAAGAACCCTTCATTCTTCCAGAAAACAGTCCTAATTTGAGGATGGTGACACTTGTGTCTGAGACTCTAAACATTTATAGGTTATATAATAAGTTCAAAGAAATTGAATTAGATATTCATTAAGACTGCATTATCATTATCATTATCATTATCATTACTAGCAGAGATTAATTGATTGAGGTTTGACCAAATGCTAAATACTTCAGAAATATGGGTGAAGAATCCACTGGCCTGGCACGCCAGGAACTGTGTTCCGTTTTAGGTCTTGTATTAACTGTTGTATGGCCTCGGGCAAATAATCTAGCTTCTCCGGGCCTTAGGCAAATGAGGAAGTGGATGATATCAGTGGTTTTCAAATGTGGCTTCTGAACCCCCTGGAGAGTGCTCTTTCTCCCACTAGGCCTGTACTGAATTAGCAGAGACTTGGTGGGAAGGGTGGACGGAGGCCCAGGAATCTTTATATTACAGTAACTGCTAGGCAATTTCAGTTTACATGACCACTAAATCAAATGATCTTTGGGATCACTCCCAACGCCTACATTTCAATCCCTAGGAAAAGCGGCCTGGTCAGTGGGAAGCTATGCATTAAGCAATTGGATCTCTGATAAGGAAAACTTTAAAAAAAAAGAGCTGTGGGGGCTATGGATTTGCTTATCTCCAAAGGCTTCTGTGTGCTCACTGTTGACATCTTTCCAAGGGATTAGAATTGAGAGCTGAGAAAAGTTATTTGTCTTTGAGCTTGAGGATGACTTCTAGATGTCCCTGTACCTTCAAGCTGACAACTATGGGGTGAGTTTGCTGGCCCTGCGGGCTGCATTGGAGTAAGAGACAAATGCTGAAGAAAATGGCCATCACGTGTCATCCTGCCAAACCTAGTTGGGGCCAGGGAAGTGTGGCCTGAACTGTGGCCCCGCCAGAGGTGCTGACAGCTCCTTGGCGCCCAGATGCACAGTCTCCGCCCCTGCTGCCTAGCACAGATATTATCTCAGGGGAAAGGGACTAGGGAGTAGGGGAAGAAAGGAAAGTTGGAGGGATCCCGAAGTGCTAATAGCCATAGTGGCGGTGGAGAGGTTGCCAAGAAGAAAACTCTGGCACTGGGTGCCAAGCATGTTTGAACTAGAAGGGGATTCAAAAATTCAAACAGAACACTGTCTGTTTTTAAGGACTCGTGTGAAAGGTTTGTTTGTCCCAAGCTTAAATCTGAGAGTCTGTGTGTCATAAACACTCTCACGTAGTCCCCAACCCTTGAACGATCTCCAAAATGTGGAAGACAAAGGACCCAGGTTTGCAACTCCCTAATGAGGAGCGAGAGTTTTCTTCTGAACATCTCTGCTTTATGAATATTAAGGAGGCTCCATGTCAACAGGCCCTGCAGGGTAGTTAACAGAGGTGGGGAGTTGAAATAACCTTTAAGGCACTGAGGCTGAGAAGCAGCCCTCTTTATCCTAACAGCCACAATTAGTTTGGGGAGGCAGTCTGTGGGGAAAGTCAGGGTTGTTCACTTAGAAAGCAGCGATGTCAGGGGCCTCCCCTGGTGGCGCAGCGATTGAGCGCTGGGTTGCAAAGCTGCCCGCAGCCTCTGCAGTGCCGGTTCAGTCCCCAGTTGCCAGCAAGGGTCCCACATGGCACGCAGACCTCTCCTGCCGTGCCCGCTGCTCCCCTCAGCAGTGTACTTCGTCAGTCTGCCTGTTCTGTTCCCCGCTCTGTCTCTAGTGAATCCTCTCACCCTCCCACGCATCTGGCCTGTACTCCGGTTCTTGTTTAAATAAATAAATAAATCTTAAAAAAATAAAAGAAAGAAAGCAGCAATGACAGATGCTGCGATCCAGCAATTAGACATCTGTGTCACTCCCACACATTGCCAAGGCCAAGTTGAAGAGATCTGCATTATGATTGAAGCTACACTCACATATGGGCATGGAGTTTTGCACTCTGACCCCGCCGGGAATGTGGTTGGTTGGATTACACAAGGAGGAGTCCTCTGGTAAATAAGCTTTTTTTTTTTTTGAAAACGCCAGATGGAAGGGAGCAAAAGATGCCTTTTTTTCCCTGGTGTTTTGGAAACCTGGATCTCATCAACTTTCTGGTTGGTTTTGGCTGTCAAGACCCCTGTGCCAGAGCGACTGAGCCAGATTCCCGAGGCTCCTCCTGACCCTTGTTGGCAACCTCTTAAAAATAGCTGTCATTCCAAGTTCAGTTAAAATATATCTCAACAAATAAATACATGGAAAGTATATGAATAGAAGTAGGAAAGTGAAGATTAACTGACCGAAAAGTCACAGCCGTGCCATGAAAAATACTATAAAACACTCTCAGGAAGGTTCTCACTCATGTTATTACTTGTGCAGTCAATGTAGAGACTTTGACCCATTTCTCATGGCCCATTGTGTCCCACTTCGCTATTGGAGGTTTTGAGTGACTGATTCTTTGCAGATTTTGTTTGGGGGGCAAAAATCAACAACAAAAAACTCCCTCAGGTTTGCTGGTGGTTTATCCCATGCAAGGTGTGTCAACGTGGATCAGCATCCTGATGAAATGAAATGCCACTTCCAAGCTTCCTTCTTCTTCTGGAAATGTTCTTCATTCTTCGAGTGGGAAATCCTCAAATATATCGGTGCAGATTTTTACACTGATCTTGAAAACGAAAAACGAGAACAGATAGCAGAAAGGAGAAGGGAAATTCTTCATGGGGGACTCAATATTCGTTCCCTTCAGATGTTGATGGCATTGGGGGGGGGTTGTGATCTGCTAGTGAGAGTGAGCTCAAGATTGTGTTCCTGTCCTTGTCGATTGGATTGTTGCCTTGTCTCGAGGCTCCTAGGGACATTACCGTAAGGGGACAAAGGTGACCCTGGAAACAGGGAGTTATTTGTTGCACAGGCTGACTTTCATTTTCCAGACTCTACTATAATCAGAAGACATTGCTGCTTTCTCTTTTTTTCCTTACCCCTCAACTTCTGTTGTCTGCCATGCATATATTTCATTTGACATTTAAGTGCACGGTTCTTAAGATCTCTGGCAAATAACCTCCATTTCACGTTTTGCTGGCACTGTGGCCTCACTGTAAATGCTCTCTGTATATTCTTGGGAAGTTGCATAATTGCAGTTACTCCAGTTTACTGTGCAATACGCTCAGTGACTAATGGCATAATCAGGACTTGGAAAATATATAAACAGTTCAACAGAAGCAATTGATTCACTGAGCTCTTTTCATCCAGACAAGGGTGAGCTAATGGGAATGAAAAAAGACGGAGGTGTGCAGCAGCTTCTTTGATGTTTTGGAGACGGAGTGCTCCCACAAATCCTGTGCAGTGCTGCTCAGGGAATGGCGTATTCTCTTTCATATGCATGAGCCTGCCGTGCCAAGTGGTCATCCTAATTGGCTCTTGCTTGGTATTCCTTAAAGTGCATGTTACATGTGTTACAGCTGTTTTTTCCTTTGCTCTGAATACTACTGACAGTGACAGCTCTGAAGAAGCAGCCTGTCTCGCGTGTCCCCTGTGGCCTCACCCTAGCCCTGGTTTCTTAGGATAGGATTACGGTGGAGGCTGCAAGCAGGACCGGCTGGCTGACCTCTGCACATCGTTGATTGACACAGAATCTTCTTCTCTGGCCCTCAGTGGCATCTTGTCTTTCTTCCTGAATGTCTAGCTGAGATGCATAGAAGTAGAGATTTTCAACAGGGACTACGTAGCCAAAAACAAAAAAACAAAAAACCTTAACCCTAATTCTACTTCCTCACTGTTCAGTCAGTGAGGAATAATAATGATCATATTGTTCTTTCCTTGGGGATTTATTAGCTAGCTGATAAGCTTTACATCTTTTTCCCCATCCAGCCTGTTCTTATACAAAATTTTCTGTCTCTTAATTCGACCACTAATTTAATTTATTAAATCTTTGTGATGACATCACTCAGTCTGTAGCAGCAACCTCTCATTGAAGCAGTTAATTCTGGACTTTTCCAGAGATCATTTGCGACGAAATATTGTTTTCTCGAATAAGAAATGGATTGTGACGTACATGCCTGTGCAATCATAAAGTCCTTTTGCGTGTCCTGTGTCCCATGTCATGGTAATGCTTGGACTTTGTTCTGGTATTTAAGAATTATGTGGCCAGGAAGCTTCCTGTTGAATAGCGAATAATCTCCACCAGTGTTATTTGTTGCCCATTAAGTTTCAGCTGCTGGATCATAAGATAGTAGCTGATTTTCCATGCCTTCTGGCTTCCTGTCCTTCCTCATTCCTCCTCTTGGGGAGACACTCCTCTGTACCCCTGTTTTGAAGCTGTGTTGTACATCTTCCCTCGAAGGGTCTCACGAGTGTACTACGCAGTGTGGTGTTTGCATCTTAGTTTAGTCCTTCTTGGGGAATGTAGTTGTAGAAAAGTACAGTGGATAAGATTTTTTTTTTTTTAATCTCAGGCTATTGTGAATTAGGGATCATAAAAAGAAAAAAATAGAAGAGGTGGTAGTGGATGTTTTGGGTCAAGGTTTATCACTGTGCCCCAAAATTGCCTGCAGCTCTGCCCACCGACTCCCCATGCAGATAAGTTTGGGGGCTGCTCTTGCCAGAAAAGCTGGGTACAGAGCAAGGAGGCCAGGCAGCATCCTCCCACAGTTATTTAAATTTTACACATTCTGCTAGAGTTTTATTATCTGGGAGGAGACCACAGTGAAATACTCCAAGGCAGTAGATAACAAAGAGAAAGAGAGGGATATCGGATTTTGGGAAATTCGGGGCATTTTAATTTAAAAAAAAATAACAATCATATGAGGTGTTTTAGAAAGAAATTAAAATTACGCTTAATATCACCCTATCAAAAACCTCATGATAGGAAGCCACCGTTTCTCTAACCACAATAACAATAAATACATAAATGTGCAGTAAAATTAAAGGAGCTTAATTTTATACAGAATGACCTAAATGTAAAACCTGTTGAAAAGCACTAACACTAAACATTCTTTAACTAATCCCTCCGTTTTTTCTTTAGAGATGTAACACTTATTTTCAAAGGAATGGTTTAAATGATCTGACATTTTTGTGTGAATGTTCATTCAGCTTTTCTTATTGTTCACTCACGTGTTCTTACATGAAAGTTGCTTGAAGGAGTTGTATACACAGTTAATAGTTACAGTATGTTATAGGAAACTTAAGGAATTTTCTTTTTTAAAGATTTATTTATTTATGCATACAAGAGCTGGGATATTTTTGCATACAAGGCCAGAGGTGTGGGGGTGAGCTGATTCACCAGAGACAGAGTGGGGAGCAGAACAGGCAGATTGACTGAAATCCACTGCTGAGGGGAGCAGCGGGTGAGACAGGAGAGGTCTGCTGAGCCATGTTGGTAGCTCCCTGGCCAGGGATCAAACTCGTGCTGCAGAGGCTATGGATTGCTTAAGGAATTTTTTTTTTTAAAGATTTATTTATTTATTTATACAAGCACTGGGTACAGTCAGAAGCGCGGGAGGGTGAGAGAATTCACCAGAGCGGGGAACAGAAAAGGCAGACTGACGAAGTACACTGCTGAGGGGAGCAGCAGGCGGCAGGCGAGGTCTGCGCGCCATGTGGGACCCTCGCTGGTAGCCCGGAATCCAACCGGCGCTGCAGAGGCTGCAGGCAGCTCAACCACTGCACCACCGGGGAGGCCCAACTTAAGGAATTTTTAAAGTTAATTTCCATTATATATGAGTTCTACTTAAGTTTTTTGGCTTTTTTATATTTTTTATTACTATTTTTATTTTATATATTTTTTACATCATTTTTCATTTTTGCATAACTTTTGATCTTAACCTCTGAATAAAAATTATTTTTTTCTCCTTGCTGAATTCTTCCATCTTTCCTTCTTCCCTCCTTGCCTTTTGGTAGATTAACTTCCACAGATGCTTTGTGAAATTAAAATAGAGGTGTCTATATTCAAGTGAGAAAATTGCTAGTATGGTAATATTCAGATCTCTGAGAAAAAATTAATAATAAAATATTTTGTAAATATCTATCTGAATCCCCTGTCCTGTGCTCTCGCTCAGCTTCTGTCCTCAGTTTCCTGTTTTTAGCTGGGAAGGTATATCACTCAAAAGACAGAAGGTTCTCTGTGCAGCAAAGCACACCAAACCACCTGTAGATAAAAAATGTAACAGTTTGGTTTAAAAGCCACCTTCTAATATAATGATTGATGTGGTAGACTAGATGGCATTGTTAGTGCACATTTGAAAATAAGATTAACTTAAGTAACTGAAGACATTCAGTCATTGTATACAATTTACGTGATACTCTTGGATTTCTTGGGTCCCTTTGAGAAAGAATTTACTGGAGTCCCCATTCAGTGGCACATGACAACTTTATTAAGTAAAAAGACATTTGCACAGACACAAACAGGCAGTCTCAGGGCAAAAGCTCAATTTTGTCAGAGCAAAGGGGTGCCCTTTATTGTTCTTTGGTGAACTTACCACTTTGTGGTCAGATTGGGTTGGTTTTCATCCTTTCTTACTACCACCTCTCACTGACATTGCTTCTGCCCCCACCTCTGTTTTTTGATCTAAATTTTCCACTCTAAGCTTCTATTTACCACCCTTCTGACCCCTTCTGGCCCAAAAATCATTCGGGGAACTGAAGGGGAGGATTCGTGTTCTGTAATTGCTTCAGGCTGGAGTGGGGTGTAGAACTATCCCACCTAAGAGGCCTGAAATATTGTCTCTCTAATGCTAGCCCCTGAACTGACTGGCGATTAATCCTTTCTTCTGGTTCTGGAAGGAGGTGTAGGTGGAGTTGAAGAGGTGGGATGTGTGGGCCAGCTGTTGTCCCTCTTGAGGGAGTTGGAGTTTAATAGCCTCTAAGTGAGAAGAATCAAATTTATAGATGAAATTGCATATGGAAGGTCTAAAGAGGGGAATGAGAAATATCGTGGCTTAGGGGCCCAGAAAGATCAGTATCCATGGGCGGGTCCTATTGTAGATACTTGCCACCAGGGGAGAGAGAAGAAAATTTTTACTGGTGCTGTGAAGGCCCCACATTGGGTACCCGATGTTGGGGTGCCATGAGTGGGGTTCTTGGGTCCCTCTGAGAAAATTTTGCAGAGTCTCTGCTCAGCAAAACATGGCAAGTCTATTAAGATAAAGACACTTGCATAGACACAGGTGGGCAACAGTCATGAAAAGCAAGAGCTGCATTTTGCCAGAGCAAGGGGTATCCTTATTGCTCTTTGATGCAACCACTGCAGAATTTATTGGTTTGGGTTGGTTTTCTTAAAGACTGATAAATCTCTCTGCCCCTACCTCCTATTTAAGGCCTTGCTTTGTGAAATTTCCATAGCCATTTGAGACTTGTTAATCTTTCCTATCCCACCCCTGGTTAACTTCCACCTTCTTCCATCAATACATTTTCTCAAAAATCAAGGGAAATTAAGTTAGATACTCAGGAAGTCAGATTATGAAGAACTAAGAAAGTCAACAAAACTCCTAAAAGCAATTTGAGTCCTGGAATAGTATCTGTATTTCATTTATATCTCTGTAGGTTAGAAGAATGACCCATGTGACATTAGCCCTTCAATTTTATTTCGAGCATTTCAGTTATTTCGAGTGAAAATAATTCAGTCTAAAATATATGGTTCCCTCCACACACACACACACACACACACACACGTTGGTAAAATTAAACTGCAAATGAAAAATATATCTAGAGTTACTGCCAGCCTTTAGAAGAAAGCAAACTACATATTAACATATTAACATATTAACCAGAGGGACTCCCCTGGTGGCTCAGGTGGTTGAGTGCAGCGCTATGAGGCTGTCCCCAGCCTCTGCAGTGCCGGTTCGATCCTGGCTGGCCAAAGAAGGTCCCACATGGCGCGGCAGACCTCTCCTGTTGTGCCCACTGCTCCCCTCAGCAGTGTATTTAGGTTGTCTGCCTGTTCTGTCCCTGCTCTGTCTCTGGTGAATCCTCTCACCCTCCTTTGAATCTGGCCTGTACCCCTGTTCTTGTACAAATAAAATAAATAAATCTTTAAAAAAAAAAAAACATATTAACTAGAGCATCCGGCTTTTTTAGGCAAACAGCAACAGGTAAAAGTTTCAAGAAAACTATAAACCAGAGACACACTACCCGGGCGGTGGTAGGGAGAGGAGGGATTGGGATCAAAATAAGGGGGGTGGGAATTGGGGAATATAACCAAGATGAAAATGCATACATTGTGCAAAAATGAAAAATGATGTAAAAAATATATATAAAAAAAGTTGCAAGAAATAATAAATTTAAGTTCATCATGCATCACTTTTTAGACAACCATTTGATTTTTACAAGTTGAACAATTTTAACTGCATTGTAAATCCAGAAAGGAGGGAGTGATGATTGATGAAAACTTAATAAAATAAGAGCAGTAATAGAAAATTGTAAACAATCACATCTGCATTTCATCAATTGTCTCTTATTTACAGTCACAATAAGTCATCTAAAAACAGATACAGGCAAACATTTAGCTGCTTAAAAAGGAATTCATGCTGGAAGAGACAAATACTCATATTGAATTTACCTGCAGATTAACCCTCAAAACTACTGTACCCACATGTCAACCTTCACTGGTGCTGATGAAGTGGAACACAAGTAAAATCGGTAAAATAAACAGGATTTGGAGAAAAATCCTAACATGCCCATTTTGTCTCTCTACCCTTTGTGGAAAAGCTACTTAAAAAACAAAATAACAACAAATATGCTCCATGCTTAATAGTGAGACCATGGAGCGCAAATAAACCAAGTGCTGCAAATTTAAGTGCTGAGAATCAAACATGGTAGCATTTTGACTTTTAAAAACAACACGGATAAGTTTTACGTGCCTCCCTGTCCTTTTATGTAGGTGGGATTTTCAAATTACACTCATTCTGGGGAGGGGAATTTAAAAATAGAAGATTCCCTACTACTCAGCATTCAAAAAAGATAAACACATGCAATTTGCAGCAACATGGATGGCGCTGGAAGGGATCATGCTCAGCGAAATAAGCCAGAAAGAAAAAGAAAAATACCGGATGGTCTCACTCATAGCAGGAATCTAGAAAACTTAAATAAGGACCAGGAAAATGAATAACGATAAGAAAGTGAAAATCAAAATCAACAAAAATCTATGAACCAGAGACACTTTTAGGGGGCGGGGGCGGGAGGGGAGGGATTGGGGTCAGAATGGGGGGCTGCAATTGTATGGGGAATATAACAATAAAATTTATAAAAAAAAAAAAATAAAAATAGAAGATTCCCTTACCCCAGGGCACATATAATTAATAGCTATGCTCCAACTTGGAGCCCTCCCTCTGCCTGTAGTGTTCTGTGCTCTCCCATCCCAGTAGCATCTGCATTCCCCTCCATTCACACCTTACTGTTTATTTACATGTTTGTCTCCCGGACTATCACGTTAGAAGCTTTTTTAAGGACACAAGGACAAGCTCTTGTTCCTTTTTGCATATCCCATGGTGCTTTGCACGTAGCCACTCAGACTTTATCCATTGAATAAGAGAGAAATTGTCAGCTAGTAAGTGAAGTTAAAATAAAATAGCAAAAGAAGATAAAAGCTCAGCTCTGAAACGTAACAGAATATTGTGGAAGATGCAGTAAGTACACATAGGAGAAAGCGCACACGGGGAAAACTCCAGATGTGATGGAATAGAAGAAAATCAATTATTGATGCTGTTGTAAAACTTCTCTTTGTCAGCTGAGCATTCCAGAGTAGAGGCCAATTTTGTAGTTAAATTTGTTATGGAGATGTTTCCAACCTAAAAGAATCATATTGAAATTCTTTGGTTACCACAAGCAATCCACAACAGAAAATATAATTTGTGAGTGGGGAATCAGGGCAGGAAACCTAAGTTTATATTCTTTTTATAGAAAAATATTCCTCCTGCCACTTGTACTACTTGCCTCTTTTACATCCCAGGCACACTCTTGGGGTTGTCCCACCAATAGATGGAGAATGTTAAGGACCATATTTTATTCATATTTATCCTTGGGGCCTAGGACAAAATAGGCACTCAGCAAATGTCCAATGAAGAAGGAAGATGTTTCAATTCCCTACGAGCTAAAAGGACATATAAAACCAGTGCTAAGACCAGGAAGAGTTGGTTTCATAGGCTGGTAATTGTGGGGTTTGCAATAAGGAGCTACTTTATGAATTATTTTTATATGAATATGCTGTATACCTGAGTACCTTTCACAGTAGAAACTTATGGCTATAGGATATTAAACTTGGCAGGACTTCAAACCTGTAGCTCAATCCATTAGGGGAATTCTGCTCTTCTCAACTAGCCTATAAACAAGTGGTGAGTATAGGTTAGTAAATATTCTCTTCGAAATCTCAGCTTGTCTGTTTTTTCACCAGATTGCAACCTGGCCTGGACTTGCTGCTTTAGTACCATGATGGCGGGGTCACTACTCAGAAGAGGGAGCCAGTTTGGAGTTACTTGCTCCATGCTGTTACCTGTCTTGGGGCTCTCATTCATATAGCAACACTTTGGAATTTGGTATTTTTGTAGATTGGAGACAATGCATAATGATGTCCATGCTTCTTTTCTTCTGACCCCCTTCCATCATCTTCTTCCCTGATAGTGCCCTGTCCCTCGCTTTTAGATTTATCTATTTATTTATACAAGCACTGGGTACAATCAGAAGTGCGGGAGGGTGAGAGGATTCACCAGAGCCAGAGTGGGGAGCAGAACAGGCAGACTGACAGAAATACACTGCTGAGGGGAGCAGCGGGCATGGCAGAAGAGAGGTCTGTGCTCCATGTGGGACCTCACTGGCGGCCGGGGATTGAACCGGCGCTGCAGAGGCTGTGGACAGCTTCGCAGCCCAGCGCTCAGCTTCTGTACCACCAGGGGAGACCCGTCCTGTCCCCCACTTTTAAATTGCATATAAGCTCCCTCTCCACCTCCCCCTATACCTTCTCTCTGTCCCTTTACCCTGCATCTGTGCTAGGTGCATAAATGCTTGAATTTAAGAATTTCAAAACAAATTAAAAATGAGTAAAACCTTCTCAAAAGCTATAAGGAAAAGTTCCTGTGATTACCAGAATTGACTGTCATAGTGAGTGTTATTACATGAAAACTCTTCTCACCTTAATTTAATTTTAAATATCTGAACACCGGAAAGGGGATAGAATCTATAATGAGTATTGTGTTTGGTTCAGGAGTTTGGCCTCTAGGCGTGCTTTGGAGTAATGTGATATTATTTTCAGATTTTTATTAGAATATTGTGCACTTGGAAAAAGGCCTCCGAGAGAGAAACGTGAAATTCTAAAGTCTTAGAATTAATGAACGTGGCAGTAGTTGATGGTGGATTGATTTACAGTGGTCCCAGTTAAGTCGGTCTCTTAAAAAGCTCTGGGTAACCTTGATCCAGGGATGTCTAGGTTACCATAGCTGGAAGAACCTTCTGGAAGGCTGCAGTTCGGTCAGCCACTCCCTTCTAGACTGTGTCAGGCTCCATTTAGCTGGAGCTTTGGGACTAATTCTGCTCCTCTTGCTTTAACATACAATCTGGGAAACTAGAGTTTGAAGATTCCAGCAAGAGCAGGAGTTAGGGTGTTTTCCATTTACTGTTTTGCTATCTTGAACTTAAAATGGAAATTCTGAGTGGAATTAAGAGCAAAAAAAAAAAAAAAAAAACCAGCCTCTTTCAGCATCTTTGTTTAGTTGTTTTCTTAGAGAGAACTTGTTGGGGAAATCCTCTGGTAGACTGATTCCTGGACACTGATGGTTTCCTTGGATTTGACTCCCAGATGTCTATTCCGTCATCAGACTTCTCAGTCAAACTGCATGGTGCTGACCTTCTGGTTGAAAGGGTTTTTATTAATGATGTGGAGGTAATAAAGTTCTAGAGAGCTTCAGGAACTTCTTTGTGATAGTCAAATAGCACGCCTTGGCCCACGTCCCCTTTCTAACAGCTCATTGGCAGGGTTGGGTTGCGGGTCGCTGTGGAAGGGCCATGTTTCCGTGGCCTGTGGCTGAAAATAAGTGTCGTGGGCCCATTAAAAAAGCCTGTGGTTGAATTTTGACATAGAGCTGTTTTGAACTGCCAAACAGGCCGAATTCATGGGAAACTCATTTGAATGAGGCCAGCTGCACTGTAAGAGCATATCTACACACACGCACGGTGGCTTCTCCCTCCACGGGAGTTGCTGGTGGAGAGAACAGAAGAATCAGGTAGAGCCACGCATCTCAGCCGGGGCCGCACGCAGAGGACACTTGGCCATGTCTGTAGACATTTTGGGTGGTCACAGCTAGGAGAAGGGGGTCATTCTACTGGTATCTAGAAAGTAAGGGCAGGAATGTTGCTTAGTAACCTACCAAGGGTGGATCGGTTCCCACAAGAGAGGCTTTATCTGACCCCAAACCCAAGGTGCTGGAGTCAAGGCGTAGTCTCCCTTCCATAGTTTCCAAGGTCCTGAACCCGTCTGTCTTGCTGGATGGCGAGATGATGAGCTGCAGGTCTGAGTATGAAGAGCAGGGTAAGGAGAGAGAGTTAGAAGGACAAAAGAAGTGGCAGCATTGTTGGGAAATGAATTCTATGAGCCATTTTGCACTTGTGCCCAAATGAGTATTGGGGGTTCTGTAGGTGGCTCATGGACCATGCCTTTGTGTTAGAAAGAACCTGTTGGTTTGTTTTCCAAAAAAAGAGCTAGTATTTGTTTTTTATGGCCACTGTAACCCCACAAAGTGGTCAGTGCCATGAAACAGCACACATTTATTCTTTTACAGATGTAGAGTCAGAAATCCAACACAGGCTGAAGTCACAAGGCTGGAACCACGGCGTCAAAGGGCCTGCTGATTCCTTAAAGGGTTTCCAGGGAGAATCCACATTCTTGCCTTTCCCAGTTCCTAGAGGCCCTGGATGTTCTCTGCTGGGGGCCGCCTCCCACTTCCTGCACTGTCACCCAAGACACATCTCCCTTGAAGCTGTTGTTTTGCTCCCTCTTAAAGACCCTAGCACATATGGGGCCCACCCATGCCAGCCAGGAAGTTCTCTCCAGCTCAAGGTTCATAGTTGAATCACATCTTGGAAATCCCTTTTTGCTATCCAAGGTGATATTCACAGGCTCTGGAGATTAGGATCTGGATCACTTTGGGGACATGCGGGGGGCAGGGGTGGGGTGGGACATTTTTCTGCACACCCTGGACTCCAGTGCAGTTAACATGGCTACATTTTGCTGACTCAAGCTAGATGCAGATAAAGAGGGGTTATAAAAATGATGTGAAATAATCTTTTCACTGGTATAATTTCAGTGCTTTAGAACCACCTTTTCCTTTCGCTAATGTAGTGTGACACAGCAGACGTTTGGAGGATGTTGAAAAGTAATTGTTGAAGTTGGCAAAGGCACATTCCAATAAAGGAGGTAACGCGGGGGAAACAGACAGGTGGGGAAGAAGCTGCAGACAAGGGGGTTGAAAATTTGAATGTGAATTTGACCAAGTAATGTATAATAACTGCTCACTTGGGAGTGAGGGTCTGGCCTGTTGAAAATTCAGATTCTTGGGCCCTGAGCACCTGATCAGGCAGGTCAGATCTGGGGCCAGGAGATGTATTTTTATTGCACACTTTCCTGTGGTGTATTTAACACAAAAGGTTCTTGGAGCTCACTTTGAAAAACAAAATGTGAGTAATTATTTTAAAATAAGTATGTATTTTTCATAATTAAGTATGAAAGGAAGCCATTGCAAAAAAAAAAAAAAAAAAAAACCCACAACAATGGATAGAGGACATAAGAAGTATATCAGATTCTTGACATTCGTATCCTTTCAGTTACATTTGTGGAACTGTGATTTGTTTTTGGCATAACTTTATCTTTGTTATATCAGGCTGTATTTGTATTCAAAATGTATAATGATTTTGACCCTTGATTGTTCCTGTTAAGACTGTTGTCTTCTCTGAGTGATTGTTGTGTAGATATAAAGATTTTTGGCTCACTCATAATCAACAGAAACTAATTACTCTTGGGGATGTCAGTGACTGAGTCTATCTAAATCAGTTCTAACCAGGCTATCATTACAGGATCGTTTGGAAGCTTAGAGATAATATTTATGAATTTTTAAAACACAATAGTTGCTCATTCAGTGCTAACTCAAGGAATAGATGGATTAGTTTGAGCTTTTCCTGGGGCTTTCATTTTAGGAATCGAAACTAATTCTCATCCATCTGTTGCCTGAGGTCCCTCTTCTCTGTGGAACTTTGCACGTGGTTCCCTCTACTGAGCAAAATGTTTTCCTCCATAGCTCTTCTCTTACTGTATGGCAAAGACTTTGTGCCATTTATATGCATGCTGTCTTCTGAGATGCAGTGAAAACTCCTCCAGGGCATTATCCATACCAGATACTTCCTGCTCCAATATCTGGCAGAATTTCTTTCCAAAGCACATATTCAATGAGACTGTTGGTGAATTGACTAATGTTTAGACAGTTTTTCAGATATTGTTTCTCATTTGCTTAGAAATGCAAACTTTGTGATGACTTGTATAAAATCAAACTTAAGAATAATTATTCACCAAGCTTTTCTGTTAGTGATGTCATAATATAAAAACATAGCTAGAGTACCTCTCCCTGAATGGGCATGGTTTGTGATCTGGATGATATGTTCTACATGAAATGCCCTAATGAAATTAAAAAAAATGGAGCTGTTGGCATGAGGTTGTGGTGAGCAGTAGCAGTTATTATACATTACTTGGTCAAATTCATATTCATATCTTGTCAGTTTATAGTGAGCCAGAGATGAAAAACAACATTTGTTTCTGTTTTAGTAACTGCTTTAAAAAATATCTTTAAAAATCATTTTATTTTCTTTAGCTTGACTTCCAGTAGTGTTTTTAATATGTGGCTTCTCAAGCAGTAATGAAATGCATCCATGCAACTTGGCAATGCATAACAGGACATACTTCTAGGATTATTTTTAATGATTAAAAGTCAAATTGAATTTTTTACAAAAACTGACCCAAAATATAGGAGAGCCAAGTAAGACCAGAAAGAAATCTGTGAATGAAATGGTTTCTGGCCCTTTGCATATTCTCGTGTTTTCTCTGACTCTCTTCTTTCTTGTTCATTCACAACCGAAGGGGGGAGGGCACTGGGGGTGATCTGCAGATGTGTTCTCTGCAGTTCCTCTTCCTCTCCAGTGGTCCTTTGAAGGCTGTGCCTGTAAGTTGCCCCTGGTTTTTCGTTTGGAGATACAGTCAGATCTGTGTTGTCTGTGGCCGCTTTCTGTGACAGTCTGGAGAGCTGATTGGAGGAACCTAGTACAGTTGGAAATCTAGGTGGGTGACTGGGGGATGGCATGGTAGAGAGAGCAGATGCAGAAGTAGTGGAGCGGTGCAAAGGGAAGACTTCAAAGTAGTAAACCCAGCAGCAGAACTGAGAGGATTTGGTACCAGCATACTTGTGTGGGATAAGGACAAATGCAGACGTTTTGACTCTGGTGTTCGGGCATCTCAGTGACATCAGGTTCAAGGAACAGACTTAGGGGATCCATAAAAGTGATGGCACCCCAAAGTCTCTCTTCCCAGTGAACATTGCTCCACGGCTTTTCTTGATCCTTCAGCTTACCCTTCTTGATTGGGGAGCATGGCTGGTGACACCTGCAGCATCACATGAGATATTTGGGGGGGTCAGATGCTTGAGGCTGAGAAAGGTGAAGGGGGAGCATATGGACATTCCCACTGATGTGAATGTGAAGGGTGGAGAGAGTACGAGGAAACTATTAGCCTAGAACTTTCCTAGTGTATAATATGAAAGGGAGTTTAAAAAAAACTTTTGACAGGCAGCGTGCTGCTTACTTCAGATTTTGAAAGCAATGATTGAGTTTGGTCTTCAGCAAATAGGAACATCAGCCCTTCACTAAGTAATGATAGTGATTCAGAGAACTTTCTTTTGTGGTACAGCTCGCTGAGGGGTCTACCAAGATGGAAAAAGAGAATGGTGCTTGGTAAACTCTAATTACTTAAATGTTGCTATAAAGCAAATATTGGAAATATACTGAAATGGCAACTTCAGGAAATATGACTAAGAAGTCACGATACGCTACACCCTTTTCCCCACCGTTGTGGTTGGTGAAAATTTCCACCAAGAATGATATATGCAAAGAAGGTTAAGACCCGGGTGTTAAGTTTTAGAGGAAGGTCAAAATTTGCATTTTTTCTGTGAATCCAATGGTGGAGTTGACAAGTGGGAATCCAATATTTAAGCTAGAAAATCTGCTGTAGTGTGAGAGAGGCACCATGCAGTGACTCTCCTCTCTTAACTTTTGTGCAAAAGTTGGTGGTGATAAACCAAAACAAAAAAGGTCAGCTTCTAACATGTTGCTTGCAAATAGATAAATAGTCAGTGTGTTTGCTTTGTCTGGGAGCAAGGAGGGGGCTAGGTTGGAGGTGAATGAAATGCCCCATGAGTTTAAAACAATATAGCAGGATTGCAGGATTCCTGTTACTCTAACTTGATATTAGATTGCACCACTTTGTAGAAAGTATATAGCACCATTTTTCAAAGAGTGATTCTGACCCCCAAGAGAATGTGTGGGTTCTCCTGTACCCTTTGGTCAGCCAGCCCAGTCGTGTTCATGAAAAAGCTGCATGCTAGTTTGTGGCATTCATATTGATCTGCAGAAAACATCAGTAGGATGCAGGACTGCAGGTAACAGGTGTCCTTAAGAATGGCTGAGCCTCTGGAAAGAGCAGGACATGGATGTTGGATTTCTGGGTGGATCCCAAAGCCACTCTTTTTTTTTTTTTTTTTTTTGGCCAAGAGCTAGTATACTATCTTACCTTATAAAATCAATTCACATTAAGATAGATCTGATTCTCTCTGTCCTGGACATGTCACAGGTAAATTACCATGAGCTTCTCAGTCAGCACTGTTGATTGTTAATACACTACTATTCTTTTAATAATATCTAAAACTCCTGGTTGAAGGGGCCTCTCTGGTGGCGCAGCAGTTGAGCGCTGGGTTGCGAAGCTGCCCGCAGCCTCTGCATTGCCAGTTCGATCCCCGGCTGCTCCCCGGCCACCAGAGGAGGGTCCCACATGGCGCGCAGACCTCTCCTGCCGCCCGCTGCTCCCCTCAGCAGTGTCCTTTGGTCCTTCTGCCTGCTCTGCTCCCCACTCTGGCTCTGGTGAATTCTCTCACCCTCCTGCGCTTCTGACTGTACCCAGTGCTTGTATAAATAAATAAATAAATCTTTAAAAAAAAAAAATAAAACTCCTGGTTGAATTACAGTGCTGACTTTGTTTAATCTTAGGGCCCGAGAGAAACATGATTAAAAATAAAACTGACATAAAGGTACATAAAAATGCGAGGTTTAGTCTCCATCCCAGAACAAAGTGGGGACAAGCATGATTGTTTTGTGTTTAGCACTATGGAAGGTGCTCTCAGAGATTTTTCAGGCAGTCTCGAGAACACTCGCCATGTCCTACTAATCGTTGTGAAAAAAAATGGTGCAAATGAAGCCACACTACCTATGTTTAGGGTGACTAAGCCCATGTTCATGGCGGCCCCTGCCCAGAGGTGCTTGGAGGAAAGGCAGACAGAGATGCAGGAGATATGGAATGACGCATGTCCTGAGATAGGGGTTGGAAAATTATTAAGACTCATCTAGAAAGGCATTCGATATGTTTTTAATGATTCTGTGTTATCCATCCAATGTGAAAGAAAGAATAGCAGGGAGACAGACCTGTCAGGTGCGTAGTGACCATAGGGAGGTAAGGACTTACCTTGAAAGCACTTGAAAAGGATAATACCACCTCTTTGCCTTGCTGTGGTGCCTTAGAAGTGACAGGCATTTCCAGTGCCCTTTTTCAGTACTTTGCTTTCAGGGAACTAAAGGGAAGATGAGCTGAGGGCACTGTAGGTTTTGTTTACAGAATATCATTGTCAGTGCTGCATCCTCAGGACCTTTTAAGAATCTAAAGATTGAACTTCAAAGCATCCAGCACATGTGGCTTTTGAGTGAGGCTTCTTTCTCCACGTGTTAGCCAGTCTGCCTTGGGGAAACAAAAGAATCTCCCTGCTATGTGCATTTATTACGGAGGACTTTGGAGTAATGCATCTAGCAACTACTCATTTTGAAACAAGAAGTAAAAAGGATGTTTCCTGATTTTGGAATCACTGCCAGAGTACACTGTTAATTAGAGACAAGACAGCAGAGTGAGTTCACAGAGAATCTTTGGGGTCAGACTTCTAGATAGAAGTTGGAGTCCTGAATCCGCCTCTTAGCTGTTTGACCCCTTGAATATGTTGTTTAGCTTCAGGCGCCTTCAATTCTTCCTTTGTTAAAAAGAGGATAATGAAAGTGTCTGCTCCTTGGGATGGTTGTAAGGCTTCTAGGAGATAATGAAATATGAGGGCCTAGCCCTCAAATACTAGCTCTCATTATTGGATGTGGATACATTAACACCCAAAGATGATCAGTATTGTTTACTAGTTCCTTTTTGTCTTTTTTTTTTTAAGATTTATTTATTTATACATGCAAGGGGTGTAGGCCAGAGGTGTGGGGGGTAAGAGGATTCACCAGAGACAGAGTGGGGAGCAGAACAGGCAGACTGACTGAAATCCACTGCTGAGGGGAGCAGCGGGCGAGACAGGAGAGGTCTGCTGCCCCATGTGGGTCATCTCCCTGGCCGGGCATCGAACTTGTGCTGCAGTAGTTGTGGATAGCTTCATAGTGCTGATGCTTAACCCCTTGCGCCACCAGGGAGGCCCCTCTTTTTGTTCTTAATGAACAGTTAGTGGTTTAATAACTGGTTACTGCATTAGCTAGCTTCATGAAACAGGCCTTTCTGAATCTCTTTCAAGGCATTTATAAAGTTCATTGTCCTCCATCAAAACAAATCTTTACTAGTGTCTTAAAATCTGGGTTGGAAGAAAGTGTTGCTAAAGCAATCTAAAATGCACACCTTTCACAGATTCTTAGCTGCTAGAATCCAAGTAAACAAGTGTTTTCTTCGCAGCTGGTGTGTCCGACTGTCCCCTCGTGGTTTCTCTTGTGGCCGTGGCCAGCTGGGTAAACAGTCCTTTTGGGCTTGCAGAAGCCAAAGGCTGGAAGGGAACTGAGTTCTGTGCTTTCCACTTCTGGAAGGGATCTGAAGAGCATAGAAGGTCTGCTTAGTCAGCGTACCACTTTGAGGATCCCCAAGATCTTTCTTGGGGAGCAGAAGGGGTCTGCAGTACTGAGACATTATTTACCTATTTCATTCCCATTCTCTCATAAGTGCATATTGAAGTTTTTCAGAGCTACATGATGTGTGATAATGAAGTAGAGTGATATGTGTTGACATTTGGAAGATCTGCCTAACTTAGTGAACTTAGATTTTCCAAGTGGCTAGTTCATGGTGTTACAAGGTCATGTATGGTTAGAAAGAAAAAAAAAAATTCCATCCAAAGGGCAAGACAAACCAATGAATTTTAATATAAAAGAGCATACAGTTCATTGATATGTTTCAGTTTCCACATCGCCACAGTGCTTAAAGAAACTAACACTTGTCAAGTTTTGGTGTAATATGAAATTAGTTTCACATGTTGAAAATGAAGGCCAAAATTTTCTTCCCATTCTCCAACCAAACAGCCTATCACAGCAGAGGCACATTTGAGTACTTAACTGTTTTCTATTAGACACTATCCAGAGATTTTTGCAAAAGTCTAAATCCATGTTAACCACCTCATTAACTTTTTCAACCTGAAAAATATAGTTTTTTGTAAAGATATTTATTTTATATACCACGGAATGATTATATTATTATTTATACTAAATGAATAAATTATTTCAAAATTCTTTCAGTTTTAAGTTCTAATATGATAGCTGGTCTTAAACATAATCTATCTAATTCAAAGTTCTGTGGGGTTCTCAGAATATTTTGGGGCTATAGAGGGACTTGACACCAAATAGTTTGAGAAACACGGGCCCTTGTTTTTTTTTTTTTTTTTTTTTTTTGTGGGACCCTCACTGGTGGCCAGGGACCGAACTGGCTCTGCAGAGGCTGCGGGCAGCCTCGGAACCCAGCGCTGCACCACCAGGGGAGGCCCCCTCATGCTTTGTTTATAGGAGTGTTTTCTGGTCATTGCATTTGTCTGCTGGGTGCTCACTGCTTCTGGAAAAAAATGTTTTGTGATAAAATGCTTTTTGGGCCAAAAATGCATGCTTTCTTCTCCCTCCTTTGAGACCTGCAATACAGACTCATATTTCAAAATCCCTCAAAAGTGTCTTCCAAATTTCTTCCAAACTTTTTTTAAATCCTTATATTTTCAGATTAATATCATGTTTCACAAAGCAATGTAGCATCCCATTGAAAACAGTGGGTAACAGTGATATAGTCTCCCCTCTCCCCATGTAGAAAAAAAAAGACTTAACAGTTTCTTCCCTTCAAATCCATATTATTTTTCAAAGGAAGGTGTATGAAAGCTTACCAGCTAATCTGACTGACTCTTTTTAAAAAGAAAACCGCTCATACTTTATCCTATTTAACTGTTTTGGTTATAGTCTTTGAAACTTATGTTTTTAAAACTCTTTTAACATTTTGTGTGCTAATTTGTAGCATCTGCTTCTTGTGTCATAAGACAAAGTTATCTCATCCCCACACAAATCATCCAAATTGCAGGTTAAGTACTAAGCAGCCTAACTGTGGAGCTGTTACTACTGTTTGATATTTTTAAATGGCAAAAAATACCTTTAGTGATGCATCATATGCCTTTAGAAAACAGTTGCCTTTTGTAACAGAAAAAATTTAGAAATGGCAGTGGGTTCTGTTTTATTAATTTTTATGATTCTTTCTTTCCAGTTCTTGTTAGGTTCTATTGGTTATGAAACCCTCCTAGCAGTTAAAAGCATTCCATAGTATGGGTGAAGAATATGTTCCTGGCTGATGGGCATTCCCCCCTAAAAAATAAAAATAATACTCACATTTCTGACCCAATGCCATTCTAAATTTGTGTTGAGGCAAAAGTGCAGAGATAACCTCTTTAACTTTCTGTATTTTCCGTGCCTGTGTCAGGAAGGAATAGAAAAGACTTAATTTGTTATAATTAAAGGGACAATAGTCATTGTATTTTATGTACTTCAAAAACTTGTTTTTTATGCTGTAAGTCTTGCACCAGTTCTTACTTTAAAAAAAAAAAAACAGTATTGTTTGAATCCTTAGTGACTTTTTTTACCAACTGAAGATTGATTTAAAAAGTCAAGCAGAAATTACTATGACTGTCTTACTCAATTCTGTTCCTCAGCACCAAGTAGATTTTGGGAGAACTCTTGACATGTACAAAAGAACAGTCCTTCTAAAGACATATACCTTAGAGCATTTGCAAACTGTACTGGAAATTCTTCAATAGTTAAATCTGCCAGATTAAGCAGGCTGAAGTGAGGAACCAGGCTGAGGTTACTCTTCAAATGGCAAGAGGCCACCTTTCCATCTGCTTTGAAAGTCGAGTATAGATTGAAGTATATTTGGAATATTAAAAAGAGAAGAGTTGTAGAGCTATGTGGCAGGGTAAGAAGCTTGGGGAAAATGTCATGAGCCATTGCTTGCATGAAGTATGTGATTTTTGCCTTTCCAGCAGTGGAGAGTCAACATTGAGGTCCAAACATCTGAAGAAGGTTAGTCTAGAGAGGGAGTATCGTGTGGGCCTTACAAAACCTAAGTTCTGGCATCAGACAAGGAAGTTAGATCCCCACCTCACATATGTGTGGTGTGGGGGCAGTGATGCAACTTCTTTTGCAACTCAAGACTGTCCAGCTGTCAACAGTCAGACAGAAAGTCCTAACACAGTGCCTTGCATTTTTTAACATACTAGTTATCTATTGATCTGTAACAAATTTCCCTCAGATTTGGTGGCTTACCAAAATAGATGAAGGGGTCAAAAAGTTGTCAAGTATTTATACAATGGAACATTATTCAGTGACCAAAAAAGACAAACTCATGCCATTTGCAGTAACGTGGATGGAACCAGAAGGAATTTTGCTAGCCCCAATTAGTCAGAAAGAAAAAAGTAAATATTGGATGGTTTCACTTATATGTGGAATATAGAGAAACCAGACAAAAGGTCAAGAAAAAGTCAAAACTATTAGCAAGCTTACCATAGAACTGAGGTGTACAGCAAAGGAGGGGGCGGGAGGGTGGAGCAAAACAGGAGGGATGATGGTTCAGGGGTGATATGGTGGTGGGAGAACTATGAGGACTACAGTGATGTAAGAAAGAAAAAATTTAATTAATAAAAAGTAAAACAGCTACTAAAAAGAAATTTGGTGACTTAAAACAGTTTCTGTAAGAATCAAGAAACATCTTGGATAGGAGTCTCTGTCTTAAGGCCTTCCATGAGGCTGTTGTCAAACCTTTAGCCCAGACTTATCACATGTGGGGTGGAGGAGTGAGGTGCTAGGGCTCTGCCTTCACACTAACTTACATAGAGACTAGCAGGCTGCATAGCACCCCCGTCCCCCCAGCAGGGCCTTATACCCCAGCAGTGTGCTTCCCCCTGGGTGAGGAACCTTGGGGTGACTTCCATTACCTTTGCCACACTCTGTTTGCTAGAAGTGAGTCATTAAAACCAGTCCATTCTCTCAGGGAGAAGGCCGTACATGAATACCAAGAGATGGGGTCTCCGGGGGCCATCTTGGAGGCTGCCTATAAGAACAACTTCTGCTTTAACTACTATTTTCTATCCACATGCCTGTGAATTCCAAACATACACATCCAGCTGTCTACCAGGAAGTGTAATAGGCACTTACCCTGGAAACATGTTGCTCCCTGACTCTGACTTTTCTGCCAGTTTCTTCCATCTTGATGAATGGCAGCTCTGTTCTTAGAAATGACAGGTCAGAAACTTGGAGAAGGCCTCCCTGGTGGCGCAAGGGGTTAAGTCTCAGCACTATGAAGCTATCAGGAGCCACTGCAGCACAAGATTGATCCCCGGCCAGGGAGCTGACCCACATCGCCCAGGAGACCTCTCCTGCCGCGCCCGCTGCTCCCCTCAGCAGTGTATTTCAGTCAATCTGTCTGTTCTGCTCCCACCCTGTCTCTGGTGAATCCTCTCACCCCTCACTCTGCACCTCTAGCCTGCACCCCAGCTCTTATATTCATAAATAAATAAGTCTTTAAAAAAAAAAAACTTGGAGAGATCCCTTTTAACTCTTTGTCTTACATCACTTAGCAGTGTGACCTTCAGGATATGTCTACATGCTCACCAGTTGTCACCGCCTCCTCTCTCAATTTCACCACCTTGGTCCATGTAGTAGGTGACTCTCCTGAGCTTTGGCAGTAGCCTAACTGGGCCCTTTGTTTTCACCCCTGTCCACTTACAGTCTAGTCTTCACACAACACAGTATAATCCCTTAAAACAGAAGACAGATCTTTATACGCCACCATTCACAATTCTCCAGTGTCTTCCCATTGGACTTAAAGTGGAAACCTAAAGTCTTTACAATGGCCTACAAGGTATTTCATTGTTATAAAATTATTTTTATCTATTTTATTATAGAAAATTCTGTGCATATATATGATAATAAATACTACATGTATGTCTATGTAAACACATACTTGTATGTCTAGCTCTTTAATTTATTTAGAATTTCTATTCTGAATGGCATAAGCGAAGGATCCGACTCTTTCTCAATGAAGACCTAATTTTCCCAGCATTATTTGAGTAGAACCCTTGCTCTCCACTGAGATGATATTCCTCTCATCATTCTCTTGTAAGCAATTTTTGTCTCATTGTTGGATTTTATACTAAAGATATACCTAATAGTTCACATAAGATACAGTTGTGTTTTCAGAGATTTTATTCGATATGGTATATTCAAATACATATGAAAATAACTTATATCACATTTCTGTAAATAAAAAATAGAATTAATTGGGAAGGGCATTTACTTGTGTCTCTTTATTTGATATATAAACACTTATTCTGCTTAGGGCACTGTGACTTAAATTTTAAAATCCAGTTGGTTGCAAAATTAAGACAGAATAATAAGCCATATGAGTGTGGCAGCCAGGCCTCTGTTTCTGACTTAAATTGATAGCTTGAACTTTGTTGCTACTGCTAATAACAATTCAGAAAATTATCACAAAAATGCTTAGCAAATTTTACAGCCCTGTAAGAACATCTTCTGGACTGAAATCTTTATTTATCTAGCCAACTCTTTAGTGTTCAGGCATATCGTATCTGGGAATGCTCTCCGCCCCTGGTGTTCTTTTCTCCTTTCTGCACTTTTGGTCTTGTCTATTTATAACTTCAACTGGCAAACAAGAATGGGTAAGCAAAGAAGATTAAATTTAAAGGCAGTTTGTTTTGTTGGTTGTTAGCAGTACTGGTGAGCAGTTGCTGAAGTAGGGGCATATATTAAATTTTTTGCTGAAAAGGAGGTGTACAGAATTTTTGTGGTTTTCTTTTGATAAAAATTGGCTCATACTTGTTGCACGATGTGTAATTGAGACTCTGCTATAAATCACAAAATGAATCACATCCAACTCCTTGACCTCATTTCTATATAGATAGGAATGGAAATTCTTGTCGCATAGATGAGTCCTTATTTATGAATTTACTTTTCCTCAAAAAATGATTTATTGGGGCCTCCCTGGTGGTACAGTGGTTAAAGACAGCGCTATCAAACTATCGCCAGCCCCTGCAGCACAAGTTCAATCGCAGGCCGGCCAGGGAACAACCCACATGGTACAGCAGACCTCTCCTGTCTCACCCACTGCTCCCCTCAGCTGTGTATTTCAGTAGATCTGCCTGTTCTGTTCCCCACTCTCTCTGGTGAATCCTCTCACTTCCACACCTCTGAGTTACACCCCAGTTCTTGCATACATAAATAAATAAATCTTTAAAAAAAAATCATTTATTGAGGCCTCCCTGGTGGCCTAGGGGTTAAGTCTCAGTGCTGTCACTGCTATAGTCAGAGTTCAATCCCTGATCAGGAGCTAATCCACATGGCACAGCAGACCCCCCGGTGTCTCCCGCTGCTCCCCTCAGCAGTGTATTTCAGTCAATCCGTGTTTTGCTCCCAACTCTGTCTCTGGTGAATCCTCTCACTCCTTGCGATTCTGACCTATCCCAGTTCTTGTACAAATAAATAAAAAATCTTAAAAAAAATAATTTATTTCTCTGGACACCTATTTCTGGCCCTTAGCTAATAATGGAACCATTCTGCCTCTCTCAGATAGATTTTGCTGCACTTGGAGTCAAGAATATGATCTAGAAATGAGTTACTTTCTCTAGGGCAAAATCCAAACAGAAAAAAAAAAAAGAGAGAGAGAATAGGTACTATGAGAAAGTATTTAGCTTCCAGTGATTTCTTCAAACCAGCACTACGATGTTCTGTTACATTCACTGTCTATGTGCATTAAGAATCAAATGAACAAGAACTTAAGCAGCCTAGTCAAAGCACAAATTAACCTGCTGTGTGACTTTAAGAAGCCTGCCAGCCTCCCTGGGCCTGCAGCTTCATTTGGAAGAGAATTTTGAACTAGATGACAAAGATCCTTTCCAGTTCTAAGATATCACATATAAAATTGGTAACAAATAAGGAAAATGCAGCAATTTATTTTTAGTAAAAGAAGATTGATACCAGCTATTAACTTGCAGTGAGTTTGCTTAAATCTTCCATCTCCTTCCAAATTCTGTTTTTACCAAAACGTAAGCTAAAGACAGTTTGTCATGCTTTGAACTTCCTGGCTTATGTTGATTTGTATCAATATGTTACTGTTACACAGTTGAGTGGGAGCTGAGTTACATTTCATGAGAACTGCTCGGAAAACTAATAAAATCACTACAGCCCTACTTTCGGTGGGTATTGATAGCATCAAGAAAATTTTTTTAAAAATTGTCATTTTCAGGCAATTGCTTTTCCAGCCAGACTGAAAATATAATGCCCTTAAACTCAACTCATTTGTTTAAACATTAACCAAGAGCTGCTTTTTCCTTCTCAAAATTTAAGTGCCTACCATGAATTTAACCACAGATATTTCAAGCCCCAAAATGTCCTTTTAGAAAATGTGGAGTATTCTATAATGGAATAGCTTCAGAAAGCTTTCAAGGAATTGATTAATCACACAGCAGCCCAGCAAGACATAAAAATATATCCTTTCTCTTGCAATTGGGTCATTGGATGAAGAGGTCTTTAGCAATTGCCTCTGACCTTTGGAGATTCAGGGTTTAGGGTTACAAATAAGATGCAGTCATAGTAGAGAACTGAGTAGCAGCCTGGCCATGGGCTTTCAAGGCAGATGAGGAAGAGCAGAGAAAATGCTAAAAAGGGATGCAGACTTTTTTGGAAGAAGGTTTCCAGGCTGTCAATGACCATTGTGAAAAAGCCAACAGTGGGTGGCTCTGAATGAGCACCAGAAAAAAGCTAGAACAACCCCCCTGACTGTTAGTCTGATAAGACAGCGTTGTAAGCTCCCAAGGCAGAAGCGAACTTTCCAGAACGACCTTGTCACACACACTTCTCATGTGTAGGCTTTATCAGCTGCTCTGAGTGGGGGTAAGGCGGTATGCATATTTTATTCATTTCATATTCAGTGTGTAAAGTAACTGCTGCTTTCCAGCTTGGGTGGGGAAGGTATTTATCAAGATTTATCAAGAATCAGAACGGAAACCCATCAATTACCTATTTGTGGTACAAAATAGAAAATTTCCTGTCTTCTACTTTGTCTCTTTTTTGTTGCTGTTCGGTCCTGGGAACCCTTTATTAAAAAGCGAAATTATTATTAGCTCAGCCAATCTGCGTCTTTCATCAACAGAATCAGATGAACTTTAGTTCAAAACAAAACTTTCTCTACTTTCTGCTCTCTCTGACTTCACACTCAAATCTTTCATTCTTTAAACATAATGAATCCTCATCTCTTCCTTTATTTCTCTTAGTAAACTTGACATTTTTGCAAGCTCGTTCCCACTGGTTTATACCATCATATTCAAGACTCAGTCCCTTCTCCAACATGTGCTGTGCCTTTTCCCTCCGCCCCTCCCCCCTGAGTATTTTAGGGCACCACATGTAGATCAGTTGTGTGATAGCTTCGTTCTTGTAATTAACATGCTTGTTTGAGGTTATAAAATATACATCTGAGAAAGGCCAGGGATTTCCCCTTGAATATCAACTAACTGCTTGAAGTGGCATTTTCATTCTGACTTGGTGTTTTGTTTTGTTTTCCTGCAGCATACTGGAGCAAAATGAAAGAGTTTATTTTGAGGCCTCCGAAGTAGTGCTGCCACAGACCATGAGCAAGAGAGGAAGAGTGGACTTCAGCCTGCACAACTGGTCTTGAAACACAAGTGGTTTGGGGTAAGTCAGCTGAAGGGCTTGGCATTTGTTAGCTTTAAATTTCATCAGTCATCACTTATTTGGTGTCCCAGGACATCCTATTCAAGTACGTGGCTGTTTCTCTCCAACCCAAGCAACAAGATATTTGAGAAAATGTTGTGCTAGTGATAGACAGCAGAGAGAACAACCACATACACGGGTGTGTGTGTTAGTTTCTGAAATTTGCTGGGATAGTTGGATCTGAGTAGAATGCATCTGTGGTTAGAAAAAGAAAAAAAAAAAAACAACAACAAAAAAATGAAGCAACAAAACACACAAGCAACAAACTACATCTTCCAGATAATTCCATCTGAGCTGAGAGCCTTTGGGGTTAATCACACATGAATGAGAGAGCAGATTTGGTATTGCTGACCTTGTTATCTTAGAGTGAGTGAATTACTGGGGTCGGCAGGTTTGAGAGGCATGGGGAGTGTCCTGGTTCTGTTGCACAAATGTTTGTTGACTATCTCTTACGGAACATGATGCTCCGAGTGACAGTCTGGGTTTGGGGGTGGCATTCAACTACTCCAAACTACGAAGAATAACTAAATTCCTAGCTATGCACCAAAATAATATGGACTTCTGAGGAAGCTGTATCTGCCTAGTTCCTTGTAGAGCTTGGAAGGAGAGTCTCAAATCGAAGCCCAGTTCTGCCCACCTATCTTAGTGACCTCAGACAACTGACTCATCCTCTTGGAACGAGGCACCTGTAAAAACTCGAGTACGTGCCTCATGAGACTTCAAGGTCTCTTGCAAATTTAAAATTGCACAGTTGACTCTAGTGAAATTAGTTAAATAATTACACCCTTTGATTCTTGCCCAGGCAAATTTACTCTGTACCCCTGCAAGTCATAATGTGCAGGGGTGGTTCACTGAACCAGCCAGGGTGGAGGAAGAAGGCCAGGAATTGGGGGAGAGTTGCTTCTCCCTGTTTGCACCGATTTTTGTGAACCAGGCCTTGGTCAAACAGGTCAACCTTGGTCAAACAGGCCTTGCAGTGTGTGCAGTTAGGAATATTCTTCCTCACAGGATTAAAGAAAACATGGCTCATTGTTACCTGAGTTATCATTTTCAAATCAATGAGGCAGATTTCTTTAGGATTACTGTCCTGTCTTCTTCTGCAGGAGATAGAACTTGTTCCTTCTTTGTCATGCTGTCACTTGGCCATAGGTTATCTGCCAGGCCTTAGCCCTTGGAGGCCCAAACTTTGTTTCCATTGGCTAGAATTTATTATTTTCCTTTCTTACTAAACATCCTTTCCTGAGGCTGAGCTGTGAGTGACATGTTAAATGATGCTCAGATGTCACTCTTGTGAGCAGCTGACTGTTGGCCTGGGAGAGGGGCATTATTTGGGTTCCCTAGCAGCATTTTTTGCTTACAAATATAAAATTTTGAAGTGCAGGAAGCCACATAAATGCAGCAGACTGGAAATGCAAACATAGTGTTATTGGAAATGCCAGTTTTATGATTCTCCTGGTGACATTGTCCCCTGCAATCAGTGCGTGGAGACTCTGACCTGCTGGGTGGCCTGGGTAGCCTGCCTCGAGCCATGTCTTCACCTTTATTTACACTGTGCGCTGTGGCCCCTTGTTAGACTGAACCTGGAGGTTTGATGAGGAGGATTGAATGAGCTGGCTCTTTCTTCCCAAGACACGCCTGACTGCAAGGGCAGTTCACATTCACTGTTGTCCCTAGCCTCGATATACATTCCTGTAACATTCAGAATTTACGTCATTAAAAGTTAAGTCTCTGGGGTTCTCCCTGGTGGTGCAAGGGATTAAGTCTCAGCACTATGAAGCTATCCGCAGTTACTGCAGCACAAGTTCGATCCCTGGCCTGGGAGTTGATGCACATGGCACAGCAGACCTCTCCTGTCTCAACCGCTGCTCCCCTCAGCAGTGTATTTCAGTCAGTCTGCCTGTTCTGCTCCCCGCTCTGTCTCTGGTGAATCCTCTCACCACCCCCCCACACCTCTGGCTGGTACCCCAGTTCTTGTATGCATAAATAGATAAATCTTGAAAAAAGAAGTTCAGTCTCTGACTAGGCCTTGTTTACTGGGGGCTTGCCATTGTCCCATCTGGATTATAAACAGCTTGAGGGCAGGAGTGTAGTCCTGGGACCTCCTGCATGAGAGTTGCCTGGAGAAACTTGTGAAGGGGCAGAGTCAGCAGCAGCAAGCTCTGTGAGTCAGGTTTTTGGGGGATATCGAGCCCAGGAAACTCACCACAGGTAATTCTTCTGCATCCTGAGGTCTGAGAACAACTGTCTGAGTCTACTTCTTCATCATCCTCTTGAGGACCCTCAGTGTAAGATCTAGGTCTGAGCACATAGTAGGTGCCCAGGAAGTCACTACTCACTGACCCAAACATGCAGGATGGTGCCTCCTGCCTTCAAGCCTTGCTGCTTCAGGGCGTCGAGTCTGCTTTTTCTCAGACCCTTAGAGACCTCGTGTTGTCTACATATGTAGAGTGTGTCCCTAGCTCAGAGGCTCTTTGGAAACCTTTGTCTGTCTCATCCTCTTTAGCCACTTGCTCTGCTAATGACCGTACCCCTCACCGAAGCTAGTTTAACTTGGACTGTGGGGGCCTGAAGGAGAGGCCAGGAGGAAGCCTGGGGAAGAGAGAGGTCCTGTGCCCACCTTGAAGCTCTGTCCTTGGCTCCCAGGGCCACACCTGCTGTCCGTGGCAATTTATTTTACGTGGTTTTTCTTTTAGCTGCTGGGGCTCACCAGTTGTCAATTTGGGTGGCAGGAAAGGGATTCTGTGGCTGGGGATTGAGTTAAGCTGCATGGACTCAACATCAGAGCTTTCACAGTGGCAGTGGCAGATTCAGGAATTGAATCTGATATTAACAGACGGCAGTGGTGGCTCTTGATTCTCTACCTTCCCTCTTCACTCCCTCCTTTCACCCTCCCATGCTGCTGCTCAAGTGAAAGCAAACCCAGCCTGGGGTGGGGTGGGGGAGATCCAGAAGAAATGTGCAGGGTCTTGTTGCTTCTGGTGCAGCCCCTGACTGCCCTTGGTGGCGGATCCTGCCCTAGCAGAAGATCTGACAGTGAGCTCAAGTTTGAAACCGAACAGAACTGGGAGAAGCTTAGCCAGCCTATAAAGGAAGAAGCGAGCTAATCAGGCATTTATTAGCTGTTAAGAGAAACCACTACCAAATGCACTGAACCTTATTTGGCTGGCATTGTGTGTGTGTGTTGGCATTGTGTTTGTGTGTGTGTGTGTGTGTGTGTGTGTGTCTTGCTTAGTCACAGTCTTATTTAGAGAAATTGTGCCGAATTAAGTTTGTGTTTAAAGACACATACACGTACAGTAGCAGGAAAGCATCTTCTCCTGGGTCACCATCTGATTTTGATGACAGGGGGTCTGAAACGTACCAAGGCAGAAGAGATGGGATTGAACTTTTTTCTTATATTCTCAGCTAAGTAGAAGACAAAAATGCATGGTTCCCAAGCAATGTTAAAGGCAGAAGAGGCTGGGGCCTCCCTGGTGGTGCAGGGGTGAAAGACAGTGCTATCAAGCTGTTACCAGCAGCTCCTGCATGAGTTTGATCCCCACTGGCCAGGGAGCTACCCACATGGCACCGCAGACCTCTCCTGCATCTTCCGCTGCTGCCCTCCGCAGTGTATTTCAGTGGAGCCACCTCTTCTGCTCCCCACTCTGTCTCCGGTGAATCCTCTCACCCCCTGCACCTCTGGCCTGCACCTAGTTCTTGTATGCATAAGTAAAATACATCTTTTTTAAAAAGGGCAAAAGAGGCTGTTTAAAATGTGCTTCCTGGAGACCTCACTGTTTTCTCTGTGCACCTTCTTCCTTCCAGTGGGTGGGTGGGGGTAGGGGGGCAGCTTTGTGTCACAGGAGGGAGGTGCACTGCTTACCAGCTACAGAAGAGAGATGTACAGTCGTTGACATGTCTTTGAAGCTTTGTTACAGGCAGCGTAATAACCAGGAACAAAATCAAATAAATTATAAAGTATGTTAATTTAGTGAAATACCAGATGCTGGCATTGCTGCTTTGGAGGTCTTTAGCTGTGCGTGCTATATTTCCTCACAAGTAGCTACGTGTGCTTGGGAAAAAGCAGAGTGGCTCTGAAAGACCGTTTGTCTAGCTAGAAACTATGTCACGTGTACTGCTTACCATGAGGCATCCTGGAGAACGGCAGGATTTCCAAATGGCCACCTAAATCACAGGCTCTGCTTTTGGAAGAAGCTCTACATAAGAGCCGGTCCGGTCCAGACCCCCCCTGAAGACCATCATTAGGCAGTTCTTAAAATGCTTTGTGGCTTAGAGGAGTTAGGGACCCTTTGTGCATCTAAGCCGACGTAAAGCTCTGTACCAAGCATGTCTTCTGTTAAATGTGTTATAACTCGCTCTTCTTGCTGATGCTATCACTGGCTCACAATTGCATCAGTCTTTCAGAGAAGCTGTGTGGTTTGGTATAACTGTGAGTAAAACCACACCCATTCAGGAAATGCAGTGAATTGTCTTACAATAGGCATCATCAAAACTGATGTTGATTTACTTGAAAGGTTCCCTTTCTGAGTGGCAATTTGAGACCTTTGAAGGGAGGTATCTGCCATGCATCAAAAGAAGTTAGAATTAAACGGGCTCCTTTGCACTGTTGGTGTGAAAACTGAAACTTGCCAGTGTTTGTTACTGCGCGTGCTCTCCCTGAAGGCATCATCTCATCACGGTATCATTATCAGCTCCACTCTAATGACTAATGTTGCTCTCTCTTTCCTTTTGGAGTTTAAGATCAGTTGCTCCCAACTTCCTTCCACCTGGCTCGAGCTGGATATTTTATAGGTGTCTCCAATTTGAGTCGAAAGCTAAAGGTATCATTTATCCTGTCTCTTTTTTTACAGGTTTCTTATTTAGAGAACCAAGATTCAACCAGCCAGTCGTTGAGCTGGATACCTCCTCTGCTTCATTCCTTGACCACATGCTGTGATTTTGCTTATTCTGTATTTTATACTCCACCCCTTTTTTCCATCCCTTTGCCCTTGTTCTGTGTCTGACCAAACGCAGCAGAGGCCTGGACTCTCACAGCAGCTTCCAAAAGAGAATTCTCCCCTTAAGTCTTTCCTCTCTGTATTAATTTTTTTTTTTTTTTTTTTATAGAGGCATGTTTTATTTATTTATTTATTTGTTTGTTCATTTGTTTTGTTTATACATGCACTGGGTACAGTCAGAAGCGCGGGAGGGTGAGAGAATTCACCAGAGCCAGAGCGGGGAGCAGAACAGGCAGAAGGACCGAAGTACACTGCTGAGGGGAGCAGCGGGTGGCAGGAGAGGTCTGCGCACCTGTATTAATTTTTTTTTTGAGAACTGTTTTTCTAAAGAAAGGGTCTGATTGAATTATTTCCATCCTTGAGAGCATATAGAAATAGAGAAGTATTTCTAGTGCAGTGTTGAATATAAAACTCATACTTCAAAATTCTCTGTCTATTGATTATGGAGTAGTGATAAAAATGTATTGCTGTCACAAAGACTAGAAGTAAATAAAGCAAAAATGTTTTTAGTATTAGACTAATTGCTACGTTTTTCTTTAAAAATAATACCCTTTTGTTATTTTTCATAGTAATGAATGAATGTAATGAAGTGAAAGGAAAAATTAAAAGCATCTTGTTAGCTTCCCCTTCCCTACAAGATAAAATGTGAATTTTGTTGCATGACGTTCAGGATTTCTAGGATTCATTTTCAACTTACTATTTGAATTTCTTCTTCATCCCATCACTGCACACAGCATTCCTTTCCTTGCTCAACATGGTCTGTGTTTTAATTACCATGACTTTATTCATGTTAATTTTTCTGCATGAAATTCTGTTTGTCTAGCCAGTGAACTTCTTATTCGTTGAGGCCTGATGGAAATATTCCTTGTCTTGTGTTACCACTGTGCATTGAACTCTGTGTTTGTGTAGCTACCTCTGTGGATGGCTTGTGAGGGCAGAGATTGGTTTATTTTACACCACTTAGTCTAAATATCAAGCCCGTTCCTGCATTTACTATAGCTTAATGAAGATTTACGGAAGGTAAGAATACAAGAAAGCAGATACTGAGCAATATACAAATAATCCTCTGGGTAAGATGTAAAGTTTTTCAGAAATCTCAGTGTCAAAAAAAAAAAATCTCAGTGTCATGTCATAAAAATTACAAGATGTAGATGTTTTGGGTTAAACAATTTTTATAGAAGTAGGGGGATTCATCCTCAAACCACTGTAACTAAACTATTAAAGTAAATCTTTGATATCTGAAAAGTTTAATGCCAGGTCGAATCACTTTAGTGCCTCTGTAGCCATATTTCTAAAGTTCCTAGAAATTTTTAAACGCTTTTATGTCTTCTTATCGGCCAAATCTGAAATCCAAAAATATGACACACCCAAATACTGGCAACATTGTATGACTATGCGGTATATTTTTCTTAAGGGAATTTACAAAGCCAAGGCTGGATAACATTAAAAGCTTGATGTAACATTTTCAGTTCTGAAAGGCTACTTCCCAAGGAATATGCTTGTTACTATTTTTTTTTAAATTCCTAAGAATTCTATTTGGTTAAAATAGCAAAAGAGAAAAAAAAATATCTTGGCTCAAAGTGAAAATTCATCTCCAAAATTAATTTGGCTTCCTCAAAAGTTCTTTTTCAAAGGGAGAAATAGGATGTTTTCTAATATCAGATGCTAAAAATGACACTTAATCTTCCTTTGGACATGTAAGCAAGGAACTCAGAATAGGATTTATGGACATTGGTGTGTGAGGCATTTTTCAGATCCACAGCTTGAGACCAAGGAAAGATTATTTAATTCTATGTATCATTATATATTATAAATATTATACATACAATAGACATTTTCCCTACTAAAGTTTTAGTTAGAGTCAGTAAGTTGAAGTTGAGAATTTTAGTTTGAGATCTGTTTACTTGCCTGCAAAACCATGAAAAAAAAAATGAACCATCGTTAATTAGATTAATGAATTAAGAAATCGGCTCATCCACAACGTCTGGATTAACTGCTTACTTGGAAACATTAAACACCACATCACTTTTCAGCACTTCGTGGAAGTTAATCTTTATTTTGCACAATGAAGTACTTTCACTGAATTTCTAATTTTTCTGTCCTGAGTATTCCATTCATTGATAAGTCTGACCCTTCACCTGTTTAGAAAATCTGTCGTTAAATTTTGCAATGCCTAGGTCATTGAATGCACGATTGCAGTTTACCTGTAATTATTCCTGGTGTTCTACCCAAGGAGCTGCAGACTCTTGTAGTTAACTCTGCGGGTCACTGGCCAGGAGGTGTTGACTATTGTACTGCCCTTTTGTGAAAGTGTTCTAGAATATCTTAAATACCTAGTGACAAAAACTCAAGAAGGCGGTAGATTGCAGAAATGCCCTTTGCAGACTATGTGGTTGGCTCCATTCGTTGATATTGTAGCTGTTGTTTTTCTAAGGTTGTCTGGTATGGGTTAGCACCAGCAGAAGTGACTGTACTTAACATTCACCCAAATTAACAAGACTGTGAAGGAGAAAGGAACTCTTCATGAGACTTTAAGATTTCAATCCACAACAGAATGCTTTGCTGGATCTCGAAGTTTTAAAATCCAGCCCTAAGGAAACTGATTGCAGTCACCATAGATACATATTTTTTTTAGTAGTACCATAAATTACCAGAATGCTATGGAGCGACAACATAAATATCGTGTTTAAGAGTAAATTTCCCGGGAGTTTAAATACAAATCTGCCACTTAATAACTGTGTAATGCTTAGCAAGTTACTTAGCCTCATTGGGACTCAGTTTATGCACCCATGATATGAGGGAAATAAAAAAGCATCTATCCAAGTGATAAAAATGAAATGAGTCCATGCATGTGAAACTTGAAAAAAACGTTAGAGGGTACTGTGTCACTTTCATGATGCTTAGCTAGACAGTTACTCAGTTTGTGATAAAAAATTTTTCTGGTCTTTACTTTATTCTTTGTGCCATCCTTCAAAGGGAATTTATGAATTCATACTCAGAGAAGGCAGAAATGGGGGTGGGCTCTATTAGGGAAGGTAAAATATTGCTGTGGGCACACAATGATGGGAGATAGTTGGTCTAGTTGGGGAATGGTGAGCACATGGAAAAGGCATTTTTTTGGTAAAAGACTTTTTTTAAAAATTGAGATAACATTGGTTTATAAGACTGTATATGTTGTACAAATACAGGTCCACACAGTCCCTTGGAGCACCTCTAAGAATGTGGACTTTTTTTTTTAAAAGATTTATTTATGTATGCATTCAAGAACTGGGGTACAGGTCAGAGGTGTGGCAGCGGGGGAAGTCACCAGAGACAGAGTGGGGAACAGAACAGGCAGAAACAGGCAGACTGACTGCAATACACTGCTGAGGGGAGCAGCGGGCGAGACAGGAGAGGTCTGCTGCGCCATGTGGGTAGCTCCCTGGTTAGGGATCAAACTCATGCTGCAGTGGCTGCCGATAGCTTTGTAGTGCTGTCTTTAACCCCTGTGCCACCAGTGAGGCCCCCCTCTACCTTATGCTCACAAAACCCTTGCCCCTCTGGTAACCTCAATTCTATTGTCAGAATCCAGGGACTTATTTTTTTCCTTTTGTTTGTTTGTTTTGTTCTTTCTATTCCATGGATGAGTGAAAACACCATATATTTTGTCCTTCTCTGTCTGACTTATTTCACTTAGCAAAATCCCTGCCAGTTTCATCCATGCCATTGCAAATGGCAAGATTTCATCTGTCTGTCCATCCATCCATCCATCTAACCATCCATCCATCCATCCATCCATCCATCCACCCATCCATCCATCCATCTATCTGAATAGTGTTCATTGTGCTTAGATGCCACATCTTCTTCATCCACTCATCCACCGTTGGGACACTTAGGTTGTCTCCATATCTTGACTTTCATAAATAGTGCTGCAGTGAATATAGGAGTGTGTATCTCTCTTCAAATTGGTGTTTTCACGTTCTTTGGATAGATACCTAGCAATTGGGATCACTGGATCATATGGTGGATCTATTCTCAATATTTTGAGGAACTCCATACTGTCCTATAAGGGCTGTGCCCATTTTTATTCCCACCAACAGTGGATGAGGGCACAGAATGCTTTGGAAGAAGCATTTTGAGCTAGACTGAAGTATGGCCAGGATCCCAGCTGGCAGAGGAGAGAGCAAAGCCTTCCAGATGACAGGGCAAGGGAGCAAAGGTGAGGAGAAGGGTGAGGACAGTGTGTATTTAAGGAACACTATGCACTGGTTTGGGTGGATCTAGTGTAAGGTCATTGATTTGCAATAATGGCAGACTGGGAGAAAAGACAGGTTGATTTAATAATGAAGTTGATAATGATAATTAATATGAGTAATTAATTGAGTAGCTACTTTATACCAGATTCTGTGATCGATGCTTTAGGTAAATTAGCTCTGATCACACCTCCCTGAAATGTAGTTTACAGATTGAAAAATTGATTAAATGCCTTACTAAGGACTGGGATTTTTGCTTAAGCCATTCAGGGAGCCACTGAAGATTGTGGAATGAGAGTGGGTCATGCTTAGACTTAGCAGTGATTTACTTATCTGCTCAATTAAACTGTCAGTTCCCCGAAGCTAGAGACCTATCTTCTGCCACCTGTGTTCCTACAGGACTGGTACTCAGACCTTCGGCCTGGTGGAAATTCCATAAATACTGATGGAATCTATTTTAAAATCTTCCTTCATACTGTTTTAGGACACATTCTGCACATTTTCTCTTTTAAAGAATAAATTGGGGCCTCCCTGGTGGCGCAAGGGGTTAAGCACAGCACTGTGAAGCTATATACAGCCACTGCAGCATGTGTTTGATCCCCGGACACGGAGCTACCCACAAGGTGCAGCAGACCCCTCCTGTCTCGCCCTCTGCTCCCCTCAGCAGTGTATTTCAGTCAGTCTGCCTGTTCTGTTCCCCACTCTGTCTCTGTGAATCCTCTCACCCGTGCACCTCTGGCCTATACCCCAGCTCTTGTATGCATGAAATAATAAAAATAAATCTTTAAATTTTTTTTGAAAAGGAATAAATTGATTAATTTAGCAGTAGTTCATAAATGAACCCCTTTGTACCTATACATATTTCATCTCCTCTGATCCTTCCAAAAAAATCTTAGAGAGTATGTCTTTTACATTTAAATTATATGTTATTATAATGAATGAGGTTGTTGAAACTGAAAAAAAAAATCACGTAACTTGTAGGGAGTAAAGTTGGGATTCAAACTCTGGACTCCCTGACCCCTGTCCTGTCTAGTGCTGTTGAGTTACTGCTGATTTCCATTCTCCATTAGTGTGTTTCTCCCACGCAAAAGCCCCACAAGAACCTAATCTACTGTATAGAGGTTTATGGGAAGAAAGTTATTTTCAACTGTCCTCAGGAACAATGTCCTTCTAAATGACACTATTGGCAGGTGTCCTTTTTAAGGAGCTTTTCAAACCAGCCCCTCATAAGAACCTGGTGCCGTGGGTGGCCTGGTCATGCAGAATGCGCTTGCTCTTCACATAAATAGAGTTAGGGAGTGAGTACATTGCAAGAGCCCTAGATTTTTAAGGTAAGGGCTCTGCTTCTTCCATCTTATTGAACCCAAATTTATTATATGAAAATACACTTAGCAGCCAACAGAGCAGCCTCTGCTTCCAAATACTGCCTGGAATTTGGAAAGACATTTAGTGAAAGGGGAAGTTCGGTTCTAACTACCAAAGGTCATGGCCAATGAACCTATAAGCACATATTGTGTAAATTCAACCCACATCTGTATTCATTAACTTGACAGAGTTTGGAGTGGTTATCTGCTTTATAAAATTGATCCATAATAAGAGATTCTGCAAAATCAGATCTGCTTAATGCATTTAAATGAGGACTTGTAAATATTTGACACTCATGCTGGTGCTGATTTTTAGAGGCTTAGTGCACCTGCAGCTGTACCCACTTTCAGGAATGGACATGCTGTCCTCTCTTTTCCTGGGGAGCACCCATTCTGGCCTCACCCAGTCATTGTATGGGTCCTCATCCAATTGGGGGAGCTGGCAGCACTCTGTCTCAGATACCCATCCAACCATCCAGCACCCCACTTTGGAAGTGTCCTTAATTTGATTTTGTAACACATATATATTAAATTATGGTAAATATGTATCACAATTTCCCACTTTAACTATCTTTATCTGTGAAATTCATTGTCAATAAATCCATTCACAATGTGGTGCAGTGAATCCAGAGATTTTCATCATCCCAAGCAGAAACTCTGTACTTATTAAATACTAAGTTATTAGTGTTTACAGGCCAGAGGTGTGGGGGGGTGAGAGGATTCACCGGAGACAGAGCAGGGAGCAGAACAGGTAGAATGACGAAATACACTGCTGAGGGGAGCAGCTACCCATATGGTGCAGCAGGAGAGGTCTGCCGCACCATGTGGGTAGCTTCCGGTCCGGGGATGGAACTCGTGCTGCAGTGGCTGTGGATAGCTTCATAGGTTGCTTCTTAACCCCTTGTGCCATGAGGGAGGCCCCCTAATTTAACATTTAACACAGTATTTCAAATGTACTTTTCTTGTATGCTTTTTTCAATATTTCATCAATAATTAGCCATAAGCTGTAATTCCCATACTAGTTAAGGAAGCTAGGTCCTCTGAGAAGATTGGTAAAGAGAAGTCATAGAAAAATTTTCCTGTTGGTAACCAACGAATATAACATTAGTTTCACATTTCTCTTTGGGGGTGATTTCCTTTCACTTTGATTATAGCCCCTGGTTTAGAATTTTTTTTTTTTTTTTTTTTTTTTACAAAATTTCTGCAGATAGACTTGTATTTTGTATTTCTATTAAGTCTCCTAGGAAGAGTTCAGCATTTTTTAGATACCCCACTTCAACTGAATTGTCTTGTGTTCTTCTTTTCGGTGACTTTAAAATTAATCATTCTGTCTACCTGCCTCCATCCAACAACAGGCAGAAACATGTGAGGACTGACTTTGGAAAAATGGTGAATCATAGCCCTCCGCTTGTGGTAATATTACTCAAAGCAGAAGTATTCTTTTCTGCATAGAAGCAGAAGCATTGTAATTTTACTGCAGCAATGGAATTGTAGTAGAGGTGAACATAATTCTTCTATTTACATCTTTAATGAGCCATAATTAAAAGTAGTGAGTTGGCGTGTCAGAGTGAATGTGTTATTTTCAGATTTCTATTCTAGCGATTGCAGCTGCTGGTCGAAGCTCACTTCACGGGTACCCTGGAGCTCTAAGAGCTTTAAGACAGAAAGCACAGAAGGGTCTGATCTACTTCCTGAAAGTTAATGGGACAGTAATGACTTTCCCCTGTGTAGAGATTTGCCTCGAGTCCCAGAAGACAGGATTCTCGAATCTTCTTTCCCTGTACATCTTTTTCTTTTCATGAAAGGCTTCATGGATTGATTTAAAGTTGAGGTGCTTAGAGATTTTCTCTCTTCTCATTTTCTCTTGCCATAGTGAAGATGGACTGGAGGGCTCTCCCTCCTTTGGATTCCTGACCTGGAGCAGAGCAGAGCAGCCTGTATTGTAAATGGCTCCTTCTCCAACGTGGACTGAACTCAAACTTAAGCTCATTGATTTCTGGGGCTCTGGGCCAGCTACTCAGCACTGTTCCTTCCCACCTCTTCTTCACGTAATTATAACCATGGAGCTTACTTGCATCATGACACAAAGCTGGGGTACTCTCTCAGGAAGCTTTAGATGGATTTCCTCAAATGAGGCATTGCTGTATAATAAATGACTATGGACAGCAAGCTTTCCTGCCAAGGAAGTAAAACCACATACTGGATTTTATTTAATACCTCATCTAGAACATAATGTGTAAACATTTCTAGTTAGCTGCTTGAACTTAGCAAAACTGTGTCCTCAAGTCCTTGTGACAAACTGGTGTTGAAGCGGGCCGTAATGAAATTGATAGCTCTTGGCCTTGATGAAAGCACACACGTGAATATTCCGAGGACCTGTCACATTTGCCTCGAAGCTGGTGACAAAGACTCTCACTTGTATAGGTGCTTTCTAAGGCCCAGAATCTAATTTTATGTTGATAATTTTGTGAACATGGTTTTAAAGCCCCACCTCCATACTTATTCCTAAGCATCAGACCCCACAGACTAGATCGAACCCTAATTAGGATTAGGTATAAACTGCACCTGTGCATGCATTTCTCCCTTAAACTAGTGTGTAAAATTTCCCCAGATCAGCCAGCTAAGTTCCACCACTTAGTTCCAAGGAAATTTATGTCTTGGATATTTATCAAATAATAATGTCTCACTGATAGTGACTATGTCCTAAATTTCCAAAACTGATGACTAACAGTGATGATTCAAGTCTTCTTGGGAATCCCCCGCCATACACACACTTGCTGTCTGCCAGCTGCTGTGCAAAGTACGTCTGGGGTGCAAAGTCTGTGTGGAAAGTAAGTCTGGGGTGCTTAGGAGTTTATGAAATTGAACTATGCAGTTCCATCTCTTGTCCCCAGACCAGCTCAAGAAAAATTAATCTAATGGCTAGTTCATGAATTCTTTTCTTCCTAGCTTGCCCTAGTTATTTAAAGGTAAGTAGTTTTCTCCGCTAAGAACAGAGAAACTACTGAAAGTAGTTTCTTATTTTCAGGTAACTTTGATTTGGGAAATAGCGTTTAAATTCTAGTGTGTTAACTTCATTTTGCCCCTCCTTTTCCAAAGAGTTCTTTTACTGTTTCCAGCCTGTTGTTAGGTGTAAAAGCTAATTTAATATAGATTATATTTTAAGATGTACCTGGTACTCAAACTATGACACTTTTTCTGCAATAGCACTGCTGTGACCTGGAAGGAAAGACCCCAAGAAAATAGAACCCATATGTTAAAAAAAAAAAAAAGTATTTGTCCATGAAAATCATTTTAAATTAATTCATGATATCATTTATCAGTTTTTTAAAAGTCACAGTAGTCAAAAAATTTAGGGCATTGGGGCAGTGATGGTGGGACAGGCAGAAGGCCCCTATTCATTGTGCAGAACTGGGCACCTGCAGAATGAACACAGCCAAATAGATTTGGTCTTACCCAAAGCCAGGAAGCCTGTTCCGGTGACCTGCTCGACAACAAAACTCACCTTGATAACTCGGCATTAGTGATCAACCAGCAGGAGAACTGGCCCCTGGCTTACTTGGTGAGCACACATTCTAAGTGTCAGGTCCTGCTGTCCCCCTCATAGTGACCTTTGGAAAGTTACCAACCTTCTAGAACAGTTTTGTCCCTTTAAGGGGAGGGCAGTGGCCTGGGTAATCCTCCGAGGTTGCCTTCGCCTGTGACATCCTGTATCTGAGATGAACAGACATCAAGAGACAGATTATAACTCGGGAGATGACAATGGAAAGCATGGGACTGGGGCAGGTGTGTAGGTGGTTAAGAACACAAGTTGGAAATACCCCCGGTGTAAATTCACGTATCTCTCTTTGCATGAACTTTTATTTATTTATTTATTTTAAAAGATTTATTTATGCATGCAAGAACTGGGGCGTAAGCCAGAGGTGTGGGGGGGTGAGAGGATTCACCAGAGACAGAGTGGGGAACAGAACAGGCAGATTGACTGAAATACACTGCTGAGGGGAGCAGTGGGCGAGACAGGAGAGGTCTGCCGAGCCATTTGAGTCAGCTCCCTGGCCGGGGATCGAACTCATGCTTCAGTGGCTGCGGATAGCTTCATAGTGCTGAGACTTTAACTCCTGCACCACCAGGGAGGCCCTACATGAGCTTTTTATTGTACTGTATTATTTATTTAGTGACTTACATTGCATATTACTATTATGATGGACTTTTAGTATCATCATCATGTATTTTTATTGAGGTAACATTGGTTTGCAACACTGTCTATGTTTTAGGAATAAGGCTCACACCTCTTCTCATGTCTGTTACCACTCCAAGCCCACCAGTGAGAGCTGGTAACCTACTCCCCTCTGCCCACCCCTTTCCTCTGGTGCCCTCAGTTCTGCTGTCAGAATCAGGGCTCATTCATGTGTTATATTTTTCACTACTCCATATAGGCATGAAATCATCTGCTTTTTGTCTTTTTCCTTCTAATTGACTTCACATAGCGTAATCCCCTCCAGTTCCCTCCACCTTGTTGCACATGGCAAGATCTCATCTCGTTTTATTTGAGAATTGAGCACCACTGAGGTTAGGTTTGGGTGCTGAGATTGCTGCCATGCTCCTGGAAACTCCTTTCAAGGACAGAGCTCCCCACAGGGCCTGTGTGCCCTTCTGGCACCATGGCCTTCCCGACTCTCCCGCCTTCTCCCCGCCCTCCAGTCACCCCTTCAAGAGACGGGTGCAGCTGCTCCTGGGCCACTTTCTTTCTCATCTGAAGCCCTGTTGACATTTGTTTCTCTGCCGACTCAGATGTGTTTATCTCGACACTGTCCTACCGACAGCATCAGGTCCAGTTGTATTTGCTCTCTCCTGAACTCACCCATCAGCGTGAATGAGCGTTTGTAATCAGCGGTGTAGGTTTAATCAGAAATACCGGAGTCCTTGCCAGCCTGCTGCTTACTTGTTTGGTTACCATTTACTGAACTTCCGTCACATCCTGAGTTTCTGGGCTATGGGTAAGAGCAACTCCTCCCAAGAGCTTAACCATCAAGTGGTGGAGACAAATGCAAATAAGTGCAAGCGACAGGGTTGTGGTAATAATAGTAACGCTAGAGGAAAAAGTAGACATTTTCCAAGTGCTTACTGTGCACCCACATTATTTATTTTTTTAAGGATTTATTTATTTGTGCATAGAAGAACTTGGCACAGGCCAGAGGTGCGGGGGGTGAGAGGATTCGCCAGAGACAGAGCGGGGAACAGAACAGGCAGACTGACGAAACACACTGCTGAGGGGAGCAGTGGGCGCGGCAGGAGAGGTCTGCTGTGCCATGTGGGTAGCTCCCTGGCTGGGGATCCACACTCATGCTGCAGAGGCTTCAGATTGCTTCATAGTGCAGTGCTAAACCCTACATACAAAAACTGGGGTATAGGCCAGAGGTGCAGTGGGTGAGAGGACTCACCAGAGACAGAGTGGGGAACAGAACAGGCAGCTCTACTGAACTACACTGCTGAGTGTGCACTTTGCACACTCAAAATGTGTGTCACACACGCATTTTAAAAATATTAAAAATAAGCATCCCTTTTTCACAACAACACATTAGTTTGGGATTTTTAGCATTCCCCTTCCACAGAAGAGGAAACTGTGGCACCCAGAAAGGAGAAGTAATTTGCCCCAAATTACACTTCAGGTCCGTGTAGGATTAATGTCTCCACTGGAGAGAACAGTCTAAGTAAGTGCGAGTCTGCTGCTGGTGTGGAAGATGGAATAACACGGGGCTCATTTGAATTGGTTAAGGAAGACAGTGCGTTTTGTAGGAGAAAGAGCGATGACTGCGTGAAGCGAGGACAAAAGTGCATTCATTTCTTGCTGCAGATGACTGCTTGGGAGGCTTGCACACAAAGAAGCAAAGGACAACGTACAGGTTTGTTCAGGGGGAGTGAAGAGCGGCCCTCGGTGACGGCAGCTGGGGAGTCGGAATCCAGATCGAGGAGTGATTTTGTCAGCGCCAGTGTCGGCACGGCTGTAATTAGTAGCAGGCCGGCCCCTTATAAAATCTCTCCAGAGCGTAAAGACATGTTTCTAACCGAAACATGTTAGTCTGCAAAGCAAATAAGGTGTGAGCATTCATGTCCTGCCCTGAGGAGATTTCTTCCTGGGTTCTCTTTAGTGCAAGACACGCTCTTCACACCCTTGCTTTGAGCTGTCATCGTCTGCTTCAGTTTCTGTTAATTAGCTGCAAGTCATGGGTCTGTAGTCACTGGAAGCTTCTCAGGACATATTTGCTCCAACGCCCTGGACAGCTTGGGGTATTTGCCTTTTGCAGCACATCAGCCTTGTCCTGGCAGCCCCGCATCTGTTGGCAAACACGTGTGTGCTGTGGCACTCCGGGGGCTCCAGATGGTAGGCGTCGGCATCGGGTGAGGGATTTGAACTTGGGCAAGAACTGGTAGCAGAACTGGGGTGACCTGGATTTGTGAGGTCTTGGGGATAAAGGTTAAAATGAGGAATTGTGTGTAGTAGGTCATGTTTACTTCAAAGACTTTTTTTTTTAATTTATTTTTTTGTTCTTTTGCCTCCAAGACTAGAAAGGAAAAAAAAAAAAACAATAAAAGACTGTAAGGGATTTCCCCAGGCTTATCAATGACTGGTTTGTTTGGCTAATTAATTAATTAGTTAATTAACTAATGACTTTGTTTCTAATCCTCCCTGCGTGGAAAATATTTGTGGTAGTACCTTAAATTTCTAAATCTCGGGCCTCCCTGGTGGCGCAGCAGTTGAGCACTGGGTTGCAAAGCTGCCCGCAGCCTCTACAGCACCGGTTTGATCCCCGGCCACCGGTGAGGGTCCCACATGGCGCGCAGACCTCTCCTGCCACCCGCTGCTCCCCTCAGCAGTGTCCTTCGGTCCTTCTGCCTGCTCTGCTCTCTGCTCTGGCTCTGGTGAATCCTCTCACCCTCCCGCGCTTCTGACTGTACCCAGTGCTTGTATAAATAAATAAATAAATAAATCTTTAAAATTTTTTTTTTCTAAATCTCCCAAGCAAGAACATCTGATGAAGCAGCCACATTAGTGGCCTCTTTTTAAACATTTCTTTATAACCAATAACAGCATCTAAAAAGAAGTTCTGGAGTTACTTACATTTCTCACCTCTTTTCTGCTTTTAAAAAATGTGTCTAGCAATCCTAATTTCTAGTTTTTCTAGGCTGATGTTTGTGAGATGCTAGTGCTGGATGGTTAACTATTGTTTTCTTGAAGCCCCTGCTGTCTTGAGGAGCACTGAGTGGGGAGGGGACAAGGGGGGGCCAGGGGCCAACCTCTGTTGGTGGGACCCTTACCATTTCCCACCTCCCAGCTTTGGTGTCATTATCTTGTCTTATGCTGCTTGGTTATGGGGCTCCTGGGATGCTTCGTTTGTTTTAGGGCGTTGACAAAAATACTGCCTGTAGGGATTGAGACTAGAAGTTTGGAGAGCAAAGACTTGGTGTCTTCTTCCTGTGATCATAATGTTACTTAGCATTTGTTGCTTTTCTGAATGTATCGGGCCTGGGTGAGTATTGCCAAGTGAAATCCTCTTAGCAGCTCTGTGTGGCCAGACTGGTAGGGACAGATGAGTAAACTTTGCAGGGTCACCTTCAGGAGCTGACTACACTGACTCAGTGTCTCTCTTGCTGCCCCGGGGAGGTGACTCCAGTCTGTGAAACCCCCACCCAGCGGCTGGGGCTCACGTGCGGGGAGTGTATCGTGACTCGGGGAGACAGACACTGCACACAGCCCTCTCCTGGCTGACCAGAGAGACTGACCAAAGAGACATCACCCCGGGCCAAATATCTTGCTGGGAGTATTACTTTCACCTCTCACTTAAGCTTCAGAATAACCCCAGGAGATGGGCATTATTGCTTTCGTTTTACAGATGATGCAAGATAAAGGTTAAGTAATAAGATTAATAGCTACCGTGGAACAGAATGAGAATTCTGTCTGACATTCCACTCATGTTCTACTTTCGAGCAGGAGTAGGTGATTTTGGAACTTTTCTGCCCTTCCTCTTTCCTTCTGATGCTCCATTCTTAGTTATTTCATGGCAGATTGAAAATGTTAGTGGTCTGTTAGTCGTCAGCCGTTCTAGTGAAGGTCTGTGGCAAGATGAGAGTCGTTTGCCAACACTGCTTTTAATAATTCAGATCTGGGATCTGGGAATGTCCCATGGAAATGTGGCTCATGGACCCAAGGATCTGGAAGGGCTGGATCGGGCCTGGATCTAGACCTGGGCAGGCTGGTGATGGGGGCACCCAGAGGACTTTTGAGACCTCTGGGGTAGAGTCGGAATGAATGGGAGATTGCGATGATTTTACTTTGGACTTAAGACACATGACACCCATGTGTGGTGTTAGTGCTTTGTGCTGTACCGAGCGCTGGCCAGTGTGTGGCACATTATGCAAGGGACTCAGGTGGCAAGTAGGGTGCCCCTCTGTGGAAGAAGAGAGTAAGTTATACAAACAGGGGTGATCAGAAGTGCCCATCTTTCTAGACCCTTCTCTTCGTAGGTCACTGTATATCTTCTGAAGCACATAGTCCGTTACTGCCAGAGTCACAGCCAAATATTTGAAGCTTTGTGCAGAGGAAAGACGTGAGCTTGGGCTCAGAGAGACAAGAGTTCAAATCCAGCTTCCATCATTTGCTGTGGACTGTCAGACCCTGGACAACTTGCCCCAAGCCTCCATTTTTCAGTTGATAGAACAAAGATAATTGTGCCTCAGAGGTCTGCTGCGTATTAAGCAGTAGCTAGTACATAAAGCCCATGTAACTATCACTAGCATTGTTATTATCACTATTGTTATCTAAGAGCAAATGTTAGTATTCATATCTGAGAACAACTTAGAGCATAGGTGGTCCTTTTTATTGTGATTATAAAGGCTGTGGTACACCAATGGAAGGGACCTTTCTAATTGCACAAGAGAAATACTTGAAATTTCTGCTATAGACAATTGCAAATTACCCCTGGGTACATTTCTGGCAGACATTATAAGCCATTTACATAATGAAACCTCTGATATTATTTCTATTAATAGCCAGACTTCTAAGTATCAATCTGACCATTCTGTATTTAGACTCGTTGTATGAACAGATTTCCTTTTATTGCCATGTCTTCTTAATGTCTTCTGACAAGTATCATTATCTTTTTACTTCATAGTCTAAGTGTTTATGATTTTCATGAACTCTTCAAATGTTAGTTTTTTGCTTCAGAAGCTCATTGTTAATAATGCATCACTTTAATGTCAGGGTTTGGGAGGTAACAGCATTGCTTATTTTCTCAGGTGCATTTACAGATGAGCATACCACGCTCCAATAAGCACGCTACTTGTCGAACTAGCTTCTCTCCACCTCTCTGCTCTGATATTACCATTGGCATGGGCACAATTGCTTTTATTAGCGCTTATCTAACTAATCTCCTGTTGTCAGCTAACCCTGTATTTCAGCATGTTTGTTCCTACATTTGGACCACACTGTCATCCACCTGGTTAAGCCCTTGTATTTTATTGTTAAGTGATAAGACTGAGTCTGTAAATTTGTTTCACAACGATATGACTTGTGTCCACCAGTAGTAGGAAGAACTACTTCCCTGGAGGGCATGTCTGGTTTTCTCCCGTTTTCCTCTGACCCCCAGCAAGAGGGTGATAAACCGGAGAGGTGCTCAAATGCTTGTTGAATGAATTCATGAGTCTTGGAGAGCCCATATTTGGAGGAATTTGCTATAATAAGGAATTTATCCCATATTTGGAGGAATTTAGGCTCGTTCTGACTCTGTGATCCTATCAATATGGTCATGACTTAGATGACTAACACCACACCAAAACAAACAAGATGTGACAGGCGTTGCTTTACGAATAACCTCCTCTTAACTTTTAAATTTTTCATAAATGATCAGGATTTTTAAAAAAAAATGTCCTTTGAATTGGGGGTTCCAAAGACACCAAGCAAGCAACATCGATAAAATTAAAAATAAAACTCTAGGCTTCTATTTGAAAGAAATTCTGAGGATTTTTCTGTTTGTTGTGAAATGAGATCTCACTCATTTGTGTTCTTTTGTTTGCCTGTAAGGGAGACCCACCAGGGGGCAAATTCTAAGAAATGGGGATTTTGAGTAAACACATGGCTGTCTCATGGATATTAGGGAATGGTGGCAGCCGGAACATCAGTGCTGGAAACAAACAAAAACCCCAAGTCGCCCACCCACAACGTACCTGGGGCTCGGGGCTTGGGGTCAGAAGAGGCCGCCCCCACCTGCGTGGAAAGGCAGTGTCAAGAAAACAAAGTTGAGAAGCTGGTCCAGCCTGTGTCCACAGAGGTGAAATCAAGGGTACATGATTGTTTCTATATCTCCACTTGTGCTGCTGTTGAAGATTTTGTAATCATTAGTGCTAATAATGCTGGAGAAAAAAATTAATTAAGATGTCTATTGTTCTTCTGTGGTAGGTTTGTTGGCAGGGCTCATTAGTGTTGATGCTCAGAAAGAGCAGTTCTCTCCTGGTTGGAACGTGCTGTCGGCGCATGGTGCGTGGAGCTGTTCCTCAGCTTGTTCTTGTTGCTCTTCAATCCCAGAGGGGGTCTCCCTGGTGCTGGGGTGCTGCCCAGTTGTACTGGATTGCCTTTTGTGGTAGAGGTGACTTGCTGAGAGGATCTTATAGTTGGAGGGACAGTGGGCGAAGGTAAAGAAGTAGTTCAAGGAGAAGATGCGAGGTGTTTGAAGATGGGATGGTGAAGAAGCTTCCAGTGTTGGTGGGACATAGTGAGGGAAGAACAGACACATCTCACTGTCATTTCTGTCATATCCCAGGAGGCAGCGTTGGGCTCACTGCATGCTGCTCTGCAATTCTAGGCTGCACTCTGAGAGCTACACTTCAATGTTAATTTTTTGTAAAGATTTATTTATTTATGCATACAAGAACTGGGGTACAGGCCAGAGGTGCAGGGGAAGAGAGGATTCACCAGAGACAGAATGGGGAGCAGAACAGGCAGATCTATTGAAATTCACTGCTTAGGGGAGCAGCGGGTGAGACAGGAACGGTCTGCTGTGCCAGGTGGGCAGCTCCCTGGCTGGCCGGGGATCAAACTCGTGCTGCAGTGGCTGGCAATAGCTTGATAGTGCTGTCTTTAACCCCTGCGCCACTAGGAAGGCCCTACACTTCTATCTTGTGCTCTATTGGATTAAGGGCCCACACATTGACTTCATTTTGCCTTCATCACCTCTTTAAATGTCCTGTCTTCAAAGGTCCTGTCGTCACATTCTAAGGAACTAAGAGTTAAGATTTGAGCCTATAAATTTGGGTGGTGGGGGGGAAACACAATTCAGCCCATCCCCATTCCTTTAAACTGATTTAACTCATTGATTGATTGATTATGGATTATAGTCTTTACCCGGTCTTTATTTCAACAGGCTTTTCAGATGTCAGTTTTGCTATAATAAGGTACAGCCAGCTAATTCAAAGTACTAATGCATAACTCTTTTCAGTAATTCACTGTGCCAGGCATTGTGTCAATCACATTGTGTCAATCACATTGTGTCAATCACAATCTTCTGCACGGAAGACTCACCCCCTTCCTTTTTTGAGGTTAGAATCTATCAGGGAAGGCAGGCATGAAAAAGGGACTGGAGGGCCTCCCTGGTGGTGCAGGGGGTTAAGCATCAGCACTATGAAGCAATCCGCAGTAACTGCAGTACAAGTTCAATCCCCGGCCAGGGAGATCCCACAAGGCACAGCAGACCTCTCCTGTCTCACCCGTGGCTCCCCTCTGCAATGTATTTCAGTAGATCTGTCTGTTCCCCACTCTGTCTCTGGTGAATCCTCTCACCTCCTGCACCTCTGGCCTACACCCCAGTTCTTATATGCATGAATAAATAAATCTTTCTAAAAAAAGGGACTGGAGACTTATGAAGGTGCAGGTACACTCTCTTAGCAAAGGTGCTCATTTCTATTCAAATCGTTTATGGTGGTAAGTTAGCCTAGGGCCAGGTGGTCATCTGCCTCCCAGTGGGCCCTGGAGCATTTCTGGGTCCGAATGCCTGGTAGATCCTGTTCTGAATATGAAAGGGTAAGAAAGATCTCTGTGCTCATTCCCAATATGTTCTTTCATGGCCAGAATGCTCACTCAGTGACGGGATTAATTATGTGTGCTCTGTGCATTTTTTTTTTTTTTAGAGATGGGAAAGCTGCTATTTTTATCATTTAGTAGTGTTTTCATGACCCCGTGATACAGCAGTTACTCTGATGAACCCCATCTGTCTCTGCTGGAACCACATCACAGTCATGTTTTTGTCCCTAATGTTTGGCATAGTAGTTTTGTCTCTAATGCCGGGCATCTAGTAGGTCTTCAGTAAATATTTGCAAAATAAATGTCTGCTGATTGAAAAATTGTCTGCTATTACTAGCTATCCGTACATGATGATGCTTCTCCTGCAAGACTGGGCTCCTGAGCCCGCACATCTCGAGTCACGCAATGGCTACCCGACTCAGCTCCTTGCAAACACTAGGCATGTGAGCGCTAAATCCTCCAGCCCCCTCAGATTGGCCAGTCATCTCTGCTTCCGCGACAACAGAAGATTCTTAGAGTAAAGATGGGAGAAGCAGGTATAGGCAATTGCATATACATTTTAAAAAACGCGATCTGTGCAACTTACCCCTTTCAGAACTATCGGCTTAAAATAACATTCTTCCCTTGCCCCCTGGGCAGATAGTACTGTCTTATCCACTTGTGCTGTAATCACAGCTGCCTTCATTACAGAATCACAGCGAAGTGAATTAAGGTGAACTTTGATGAAGGAAGAGATGCAGCTTGCTTGATGGGTGTGGGAGTAGGAAGGCTGTTCTAGGCATAAAGATGGCATCCAAGGAGACTCGGCTGTTTTTCTCCTTCCAGTAATCGTTGACAGTTTTTATTGTTTCACATTTTTTAAAGTGTCCTCTGATCTGCAGGCTTTCCACAAACAAGTATTTCATGGTAGAGATCATGTCAAATGTAAGAGATGCATTATATGATCAGTGGCAGAAATAAAGGTTGAAGCTACAGTGATGAGAATTTAAACATACAGAAGTCAAAAAATTCAGAAGTTAAAGTGAAGCTGCAAGCGTGACTCAGTCCCCTTGGGCATATGGTAGTAGTGTTTTCTGAATTGTGGCGTTTTCTGTTAAATTAAAGCCCTTGTTTTTGCAAAGTCATCGTGTCAAGGTTGCAACTCGAGCGGTCACTTCAGACTTTCATGAGTTTTGAAAAACTTCTTTTCTCACCCAAGGGGTATGCTGTCATTGCATTGGTAAGCTGAAATTTGGTATTGCTAATAAAAATTTCAAGAGTGGCACAGTGATCAATCTATGGGGTACAGTCGATATGACATGAAAAAACAACTTCACTTAAACGTGAAAACAAAACCCTCTCACCTCCCCTTTGGATATAAAACATGCTCGTGATAAAATATGCATAATGTAAAATTTACCATTTTTCTGTGTGCAATTTAGGTGCATCCAGGTTGTTGTGCGTCCATCACACTGTCATCCATCTCTGTAACTCTTTGTTTTGCAAAACTGCAGCTCTGTGCCCATCAAACAACTCCTTGCACCACTCCCTCTCCCAGCCCCTGGGGCTGCCATTGTACTTTCTGTCTGAATTTGGTTGCTCCAGGTCCCTCATATAAGGAGAATCAAACAGTTCATTCTTTTTTTTTTCTCTCTCTCTCTCTCTTTTTTTTTTAAATTTATTTATATAAGCACTGGGTACAGTCAGAAGCGCATGAGGGTGAGAGAATTCACCAGAGCCAGAATGGGGAACAGAACAGGCAGACTGATGAAGTACACTGCTGAGGGGAGCAGCGGGCGAGTCAGGAGAGGTCTGCTGAACCATGTGGGTAGCTCCCTGGCCGGCTGGGGATGGAACTTGTGCTGCAGAGTCTGTAGGCAGCTTCGCAACCCAGCGCTCAACCACTGCACCACCCGGGAGGCCCCATTTTTTTTTAATCTGGCAAGTCCAGTTATAAAAATGCCATGATAAAAAGGAAAGGCGGCAGGGACAAGTATCTACATGCTTAGATTCAGATTAATGCTGATAACCCATATGGTTTTGCAAGCATCTTTGCTGTAGTTGAAACATCATTATTTTGCATCCACATGCTGGGATTGTGCGGTTATTTGTTTTCTTGGGGGGTATTGTTTGTTTGCAAAGTTGATGGTGATGAGTTAGCCAGAAATTTAACAGAACTGAAATTTCTTAAAGTCTGAATTTGTTCAAAGACCAGTTTTGAGTGGATGGAAACTATAGATGGAACTGGCACTTGAGTTATTTGAGATCTAGAATTCCCAGTGGCAAAGAGAATATTTTGGTCTAAGTTAGAAAATGGCAATTCATGCTTATAGACTGTTTGTGGGAGTGCTAATTGGTACAAACATTTAAGAAAACAGCCAGGCATTACCCAGAAAAGATGAATGTATATGCTCTAAGAGCCGGCAATTTTCCTTCTGCATTTGTTCCCTAGAAAAACTTGCACACATGTGTTGTCAGGAAACATGCCTGCCATCAACGTAAAGATTTCCTTATATTAACAATAGTTTAAAAAATACTCCCAAACCACCATTATGTTTGTCACAGTAGAATGACTGAACAAATTGTGATGTCATCAAATAATAGAATAGTATGAAACAATTATTTAAATTATTTAAAACAAAATAGAGCAATATGGATAAACCTTGACAACTTGGTATTAAGCCAAAAAAAGTAGTTTACAGAAATATCCAGACAATTTGAATGATTGTATTTATAAAATTTCAAAAATAAGGAAAAGTAAACAAGGAATATAGAATTTCATCCTGAGACAGTTAAGACATCTGTTAAAACTCTCTTCCCTCTATTTTGATAGTATATGTGGAATGAAGGCTGTAGCTATTGGGGTCATCTAAAAGCTCCTAGGAAATTTTGAAGTACTTTGTCTAGTAGCTCTTTAAAATACCACTTGCATACTACTGGCAGGCTAAAAACCAACAGGAAGATAGTTGGGGGGAAAAACAAATCTTGCATGCAGAAGATTTTTATTAAAAAAATTTACATTCCTCAAATAGAATTTTCAAAGAGGCTTTTCTTGAATGATGGTAGAGTGAAGGATATAACTAAAAATAGAGCTGTAATTTTCAATAAATGAAAGTTAGACAAGATCCAAATCAGTTCTTGCTCTGTTCAGTGTTAATTTTCTCTCTTATTTTAGTTCACATGGGCTTATACCTCGTCTCACAACTTGTGTTCTTTGCTGGTTTGGTGATCCTTATGAAACTCACTAACACAACCACCCACCACTACCCACCACCACCCACTGTCACCTATATCCCATCACCACGACCATCCACTATCACCCACTAACACCACCATCACCATCACCCACCAACCAACCACCCATCACCTACCACCTGCCCCCCCACGATCACTCACCACTACCACCATCACCACCCATCATCACCCACCATCTACCAAACACCACAACCACCCACTACTACTGCCATCATCATCATCACTGGGGCACATGCTTTTGCAGGCCCTACACTAAGCTCATTAAAAATAACCCACAAATGCTCGCTTGTTCCTGCTCTGGACCTTGCCTTGCTGGTTCCTCTGCCTCCTTGCTTCCCTCTGTGTAGCTTCATGACTCACTCTCTTGCTGGTTTCAGGTCTCTGTTCAAATGTCATGATAACTGAGAGTTAAATCTGAAATAACACCTCATCGCTTTCCATCCCTATCACTGGTTTAATTTTTCCTCATTGCACTTACATGTATCCATCTCTCTTCTTCCTCTAAAATAAGAGATATCCAGAGGCCATAGAAGTGGAAGGTGTGTCTGCTACTCTCATTCTTGTATCTCCAGCATTTGGCACTGGGCCCAGCACATGTAGAAGCTCAATAATTATGCAATGAGTGAATGGATGACTGAATCATCCCAATAACTCTCTGAAGTAGGAATTGCTACTATCATTCTCCAGATTAAAAAAAATAATAATAAGTAGACTCCAGTAGCTCAAACTACTTCCCGGTATCCACCCAGCTGGTGAGTGTGAGGACTGCAATTCACAACCAGAACGCCTGACACTGAAGCCTGTTCTGACTGTCCTACTTTCCGGCCTACTATTATCCATCACTGATTCTGATTTGCCTTTTAATATTGTTTTGCATGGAACATCTTTTCAGATGATCAAATCATCATTTGTTTAGTTACCTGAATCCATGTTTATAACAAAGAATGATGTCCCCTTTTTGAACTGTTTTTGCCTTGCATATGCAAAGATTTCTCCATCTTAGATTCAGCTCATTTTTTTTTTCCTATATCGCCTTCTCCAGCTAATACCCTGTGCCGTATTTAGTGTAGTTGCTGAGGCTCAAAGCCCTCAGCGGGTGTGAGAGCAGCAGAGGAGGCTCAGAGTGGGAACAATTTATAGATAACTCACAGAGCTGCTTTATCTCCTAAATGCATGTGTCCCTAGACAATTTCTGGTCTCATCTAATGACCTCGTCCTGGACATGTGCTGCCTTGTAATCTGCACTCATTTGTCTCTTTCTCTACTGCTAGATTTACTGAAATAACATGGACAGGGAAAGTAAAATAAATATGGATGCCCCCAATGCTTTATTTGTTCTTTTAATTTTCTTTGGCTTATTTTGGGATACAGAAGTTGGCCTTGAACTTCAAAATAAAAGTAGTGTTAGGAGCTCAGGTTGTCATCTTTTTTTTTTATTATCTTTTATTTTTTTCTTGTCTATAAGTTTTATTTTTGTATTACATATATATTATACTACATCAGTATTCATTTTATACAATGTTTGATTTCTCTTCTCAGGTGTAATCCCCAGAAAATTCCCACCCCCAAGTCACCCGAGGGGGTCACCCTTTCTAATAGAGCCCCAGATCATGCAAAGCTATGTGAGTGGTGTGTAGGAAGCTTAGAACCTGGGTGTCCTGACTCTTCCTGCACCTCCTTCCCCAGCTCAGCAGCCCCTTTGCTTAACCAACTACAAAACTAAATCTGCCATGGGAGGATAAATGCCTTTTCTTGGACCGTGTGTTGGCCATCTGATCATCAACATCTTCTGTTTTCCTAGGACATTTGGCTTCTTTATCAAAGCTTCCTTCTCTTCTTGACCTTGGTTGACCTTGGTAGACAGCTCCCAGGGCTCAGATGATCTCCCTTAAGACTGAGTATGAACTGTTGACCACATTTCTCAGGATCCCAGCACGCAAAGACCTTATGAGGATCTTAACCCTGGGTGTGTGTGTGTGTGTGTGTGTGTGTGTGTGTGTAGGGAAGAGAAAGTAGGAAAGGGAATAAATATGTTATATATTTCACAATTTATTATTATTATTTTTTACTTACATACTTTTTACATTGCCATTCAATTTGATGGGGTGTAATCCCCATAAAATTACCTCCACCAAAATACCTGTGATCTATCACCATAGTCTCTTATTTCACATTTTGGATCTACAGCGTCTGAGGACTTCTGCTTTACCTCAGGCATAGGAATAAATAACGCAAGTTCTTCTATTGTAAAAGTTATTTTTTTAGGGGTGTGGGTGGAGGAGGATATTGTTTTAAAATAAAAATAATAACAACATTTATTGAGTACTTTGTTATGGGTCCAGAGACTGTATTAAGTGCTTTACATACATTGTAAAATTTGATTGTTGCCAGGCCCCTTTGGCAGATGAGGAAGTTGTTGCTCAGAGAGGTTAAGCAGTTTGCTCAGGGTTGCAAAGCTTCCAGTAACAGATAGGAGCTGAGGAGCCTGACTCCAGCGCCTGCCATCTATTGTTCATTGTTACCCTGATCACAGAAGTGGTGTGTGTTCATTTGGAAAAACTAGGAATACAGAAAAGAATTAAGGGCATATCACACCCACAAGATCACCATGAATAATTTTAGTGTTTCCAGTCGTGTGCATATTTTAACTGGAACCCTGCACAGTGTTTGTGAACTTGGTCTCATGTCCATATATTATGAATGTGTGGCCCTGTTGTTTTCAATCTCATGTATTGATAGCATGATTTTATTACCTCCATCTTTTGTAACTACATCATTTATAGCTACTATATCATTCTACGTCTTTTTATAGCTGCTATCGCTTATGTAAGTTATCTAATGTGTCCAACTTTTAATTCTCTAGATTTTTTTTATCACTATTAGGAATGCTAATCTGGATTTTTTTAATTGTAGATTTTTTGCATGTTTTGATTATTTGCTTAGAATAAATTTCTAGAACCAGAATTGTTCGTTCAAATAGTAAGAGTCTCTATGAGATTTTTACATGTTATTAAAATACTATGTTTTAGCACTCACTCACCATGCAGAAGTATGTCCATATGTTTGCACTCTTGGACAACACTAAGTACTGTAATTAAAAAACAGAAGCAAACAAAAATCATGCCAGCTTGAGGCTACACTTGACCTTCCCCAAGAAGCAATTAAACCTTGCCAATTTGATAAATGAAAAATTACATCTTGTTTTAATTTGCTTTTTTTGTGTGTACGGTTTTTAGTGAGACCGGACATTTTTTCTTAATGGTTTCTATTTTTTATATATCTTTTATATTGGCTATTTATGGTCTTTGCTTATTTTGTGTTATGTTATATCTTTTACATAAATAATCATTTTGAATTTTGCCAATAATGTTACAAATTTTGTCAATAATGCTATTCTTTGCCAATGATGCTGCAAATATTTTTCTCGCTTTAATACTTTTCTTTGAATATTATTTATGGTGACTTTGATGTGCAAATATTCAAAATGTATGTGTAGCCAAACTTAATTATTATTATTACTTCCTTTTATACCTAGAAGTGCCTTCCATCACTTGCATCAGATACTCACACATCTATGATTTCTCCTAGTTCTTTTATCATCTCACAGTTTATACTTAGAGTTCATTTTGATGTGTGATCTCAAGCTTGAAAATCATATCAGGTTTTTTTTTCCTCAATCAGTGGTTTTCCTACCTTTTTTTCATACTCTTTCCACAATGATAAGAAATGCCTCCTTTATCATATATTTATGCTTTTATGATCTTCAATATATTTCTGGCCTTTATATTCTGTTCCTTGATCTTTGTGTTTTGACATTTTAGTTTTGGCACTACAGTCTTGATAGTTTTTAATATACCCAAATTTTTCCATATAATTTTTTTCTTAAAATTTCTTAGCTAATTTTATTTTATTCATTCTTCCATGTGAACATAAGGTTAATTTGGTCAGATTTTAAAAGATCTTTTCAAAATAAAATTTAAATGTCATAGGCTACTTATTAATTTGGAGAGAATTAAAGTCTTTACACTCTTGCACCTTTTACCCATGTAGTCTTATTCAAGAATTTTCTTGTCCCTTAGTAAAGCATTATCTATTTTTACTGGATGTGAGTAGTTCCTGTTAAATTTTCCTTAGAGGTTATAATTGTGCATTTGACCTTTATTTCTTTTATATATTTCAGCCTATCATTGCTGGTTTATAGAAAAATGCATATTTATAAATGTTTGTGCCTGCTGCATACATATATTATCTTCTAATAACTGGCTCTCTTAACAACCTTACTATGTTCTAATAGTCTCAGCTAATTCCCTTAACTGTTCTAAATAGTAAATAATAGCATTTCTAATAATGGAAAATATTGTCCCTCATATTTGAATATATTTAACTTTTATTACTTCTAGAATATTCCAGGGCTATGTTAAAGAGTAATGCTAGAGCCAGTACACTGGGCTTCATTCCTGGATTTAATTTTTTGACTGTTACTTCTAACTTTTAATTTGTTGGCTGTTGGTTTATGGCAGGTATTCTTTATTGTGGCAAATAAGTAGTAGTCTATTTTAATTTTCAATACCTCTTCCCACAGAACTTTTGATAAAATGTCTTTTCAGCATCTTTAATAGTGATATTATCTTTTTTCTAAACCAATGATACTGAGTTATATAATTGTAATTTATGTATCCTGCCTATTCTTCTTTAAGCTTTGTAATTACTGTCCCCCCAAATTACTTGATCCAGTTACCTTTCTTTGGTTTATTTTGAAAACTTACCTCTCCTCCTGCTCACCTAGGTGAATTTTTTAGTCAAAATTTTACATTTCAAATTAATATTAAAGATTTTATTTTGCTAGAAAGCCTGTCATTTTTACATTAAAAAAAATTGCATAATCTTAATTGTGTCTTTACGGTATTTGATTTGGTCCTGTTTTTCTTTGTTTGGAACAGTAGATTATCTAGCAGTAAATCTGTTTTATTTTGGGATATTTTTAAGGACAACCTTTTTAATTATTTTAAAGACTTCAAAAAATTTTCTTTATAAATTTATTTTTATTTTATTTTAGATATTTTTACATCATTTCTCATTTTTGCACAATGTATGCATTTTCATCTTGGTTATAGTCCCCATATAATTCCCACCCCCCATGGTGTGTCTCTGGTTTATAGTTGCTTGTTGATTTTGATTTTTACTTTATTATAATTAGTCTTTTCCCTGGTCTCTTACTTAGGTTTTCTAAATTCCTGCTATGAGTAAGACCATCCGGTATTTTTCGTTTTCTTTCTGGCTTAATTTCACTGAGCATGATCCCTTCCAGCTTCATCCATGTTGCTGCAAATTGCATAAGTTTATTTTTGTGTAGAAGAACTGAGGTGTAATCCAGAGGTGGGGTGTGTGCGTGAGAGAGGATTCACCAGCACAGAATGGGGAGCAGAGCAGGCAGATCTACTGAAATACACTGCTGAGGGGAGCAGTGGACGAGACAGGAGAGGTCTGCGGTGCCATCTGGGTAGCTCCCTGGCCTGGGATCCAACTCAGGCCACAGTGGGGATCACTTGATAGCATGGAGACCCCTATGCCTTTGGGCTTAACCCCATAGGCCACCATGGAGGCCCTGAAATCTTTTCTATTTAAAATTTGCATTTGCTTCTATCAGAACTTCTATGTGCTTTATCTTCACTTCACTTTCCTTAGGTTTATCCTCTTTTCTAATTTATTGAGTTTGTTCTTTTAAATTTTTCTGAATAATGAAAATATTTAAGATATTTGCTTCTGAGATTGCCTACACTTGATATATACTCTTTATTTTTATGCCAATGTGCCATTGAAAAAGTTGGTATAAATTTTAGTATAACTTTTTAGTATAACTTTTTTTAAATGTACAAGTTTATTTGTGTTGTTTATAGAGTTTTATTACAGCGTGGTTACAAGACATTGAGATGTAGTAAAATTTCCTTGATGTTCCAATGTATGACTTGTTTTCTTTAATTTCCATAAGGCCCCATATAGACGATGCATGCTCTTATTATCAGTCAGATTTATGTATTATTTTACCCTACTTCTCTATACCTTTATTAAGTTTTCATCTACTTACCTTTCCAAGAAGTAAAAGCAATGGAGTAGACTTCAGCACTATTTTTTGTATCTTCTTCCCTGCTTATTTTCCTTTATATGTTTCCATGCTGTGTTATCATGGACATACAATGATGCCTTTATTTGGAATGTACCCCTTGTAGTAAAAATGACACTCCTGGGTAAGGCTTTTAATATTTAATTCTGATTTTATAGTAACATTGTAATCATTTTTCAGTATGCAATTTCTTGGCTTCAATCCTTTTCATTTGAACGTGAGGTCATTCCTAATTTATGACTCCACCTGAGATTCTTTTACTTCTTAAAAGAGAGTTAATAACTATCTTCCATATTGATATCATATTATTCTTTTTTGCTGTGATGATTCTTTGATGTTTGTCATTTTGTGTGATTTGACTGATTCACCAGCAGTTTTAAAGTTACACATAATTTTTAGTTTTAATTTTCTAGGAATCTTTACAAATTTGAAAAAAAAAAGTGACCTATATTTCTCTATGAGCAATGTCCAGAAGTTTACTGGCCATACATCCTTGTGTGTTAGGAAAATCACACATTTTCATTCCCTTTTGGGATTTTCTTTGCTGTATAGAAGATAGATAGGTAGGTATTTTCATCCAATTTATTAATTTTAAAAATAGCATGCACAATTTCCTGCAAGAATTACCTAGTAACCAGCACTTTATCTTGTTATTATATTCAGTTATTTATATGGTTTGAATAGAGTATAAACTATTTAAAGCACAACTACATTTTATTTTTGAATTAAATTTTTGATTTTCTAGAAAAGTTATTTCAGTAATGTTTTATGCTTAATGATACTTTGCATCCAGGAATGCCTAATTCATTTTTTATTTTTCATAGCTCAACAGAAAACTTGCATAGTTGAGAATTCTTATGTCCAAACCCTTTGCCATCAGGTCTGTAGTCTTTTGTTATGTCTCTTCTGCTGTCACACAGAAGTGTGAGGCCAGCCTGAGATTTTTTTCCTGCCATCTTAGTGACCAGGTTACCTCAGTATGTTTTCTTCTTTGCTTAATACTTTTAGTTTCATATTTTGATGTCAAAATTCAAAAGTTTCACCAGAAGGCAAATAGATGACAGTTTTTGATTTTCAATTTATATTTGTGTGTGTCTGTGTGCTTTTGATTTTTTATTCTTTTTTTTTTCCCTCATACAGAGTGAACTGTATTTAGGCCTGGGATTCAGTTCTTTTTTTAGCTCAGAGTTTTCTTACATGATATCTTTAATAATTTAATTTCTTTTGTGATATGTGGCATCTTCCTTGGTCTTCAATAGCTATTATAATCTTTTTGTTAAACCCATTTTGTTTGTTTTTTTACTTCTTCACATCACTCATTTGACTTTCTAGCATGCTGCTTTTTCATTGGTCCTATTGTAGTTTCAGAAAATACTTTTGAAAGTTGATAATTGCAAAATTGCTCATTTGGGGGGACAATTCATTTTTTTTCTTACCTTATCTTTTTTTTTTTTTTTTTTTTAATTTTCTAGAGGCATGTCTTATTTATTTATTTATTTGTTTGGTTGGTTGGTTTATACATGCACTGGGTACAGTCAGAAGTGCGGGAGGGTGAGAGAATTCACCAGAGCCAGAGCAGGGAGCAGAGCAGGCAGAAGGACCGAAGTACACTGCTGAGGGGAGCAGCGGGCGGCAGGAGAGGTCTGCGCGCCATGTGGGACCCTCCTCCGGTGGCCGGGGAGCAGCCGGGGATCGAACCGGCGCCACAGAGGCTGCGGGCAGCTTCGCAACCCAGCGCTCAACCGCTGCGCCACCGGGGAGGCCCTTCTTACCTTATCTTTCATGTCTTATTGAGAGTCTAGGTAATATATATATTTTTTAAAGATTTATTTTTATTTATTTATACAAGCACTGGGTACAGTCAGAAACGCGGGAGGGTGAGAGAATTCACCAGAGCCAGAGCGGGGAGCAGAACAGGCAGAAGGACCGAAGTACACTGCTGAGGGGAGCAGCGGGCGGCAGGAGAGGTCTGCGCACCATGTGGGACCCTCCTCCGGTGGCCGGGGAGCAGCTGGGGATCGAACCGGCGCTGCAGAGGCTGCGGGCAGCTTCGCAGCCCAGCGCTCAACCACTGCGCCACTGGGGAGGCCCCTAGGTAATATATTTTTAAATTTTTTTTAAAAAGCACAAACATTACCTTGCCTGAAACTTGTTTCTATTTCCAGTAGTAAATCTTTTTCATAGTTATCTTCTTCTTTTTCTTGAATGTTCTATATTTTTGTTTGTTGTGTTTTTGCAAAGTGTTTATAGTCCCAGCATTTTGGGTTTTACTCTTCATTGAATGATGAGAGGTCTAGCCTGATCTGTAATTTGTTCAGAAATGATCCTTGTACCTTCTGGAAAAAAACATATTCCTTCTCTCCATTTTAAGGAAGTTTTGTTCTCAAAAATTTACCAAGCCTGGGCCTCCCTGGTGGTGCAAGGGGTTAAGTGCGCAGCACTATGAAGCAATCCACAGCCTCTGTAGCACGAGTTCAATCCCCCGCCAGCCAGACCTCTCCGGTGCAGCAGACCTCTCCTGACTCGCCTGCTACACCCCTCAGCAGTGTATTTCAGTCAATCCGCCTGTTCTGTTCCCCACTCTGTCTCTGGTGAATCCTCTCACCCCCCCACATCTCTGGCCTGCACCCCAGTTCTTGTATGCATAAAAAAATAAATCTTAAAAAAAAATTACCAACCCTGGTTTGTTTTCCAGCACTTTACAGGCTGGGCAGGAGTCAGAGGCAATGGCCATCGTGAAGCCACTACTCCTAAGTTTTCTAATTCTGAATTTCTCACTGACCCTAGATCCCCTCCAGAAGTCCCCTGCATAATAGTGACCGAATTTTCTGGTATCTGAGCCCTTCTCTAGGCCAATGTTCCCCCACACCCCCCCAGGGGATGCCCAAGGGCAGGGTGGTGCTTACATGCTTATGCCTGGTTCTCCAGCTTTCAAGCTTTCTGAAAGCCAGTAATCTGGAGTCTTTGCTTCCTTACCTGCCTTCAGCTCAGTTTTCACTCCTCTAATTTAGGACTGTTGCTTACTGGTTTTCTGTCAAGATCTTTTCTTGTTTTCCAATCACAGTGCTGCATCACTTTTTCAAGAAGGTGAAACACAAGTCACAGCTCCGGACCAGCCTTTTATGTCATGCTTTCTGCGTTCTATCCTAGCACAAATGTCTTAAAGTGAAGGCCTGTATCTGGTCCCCTTCTGATTTCCAGCCCTGGTGCATATTTTCCATATATTTACATTCCTTTGTACTGATACTGAGTTTAATGATGTGCTCTAAAGGCAAGAGAAGGGGTTTGTGTGTGTGTGTGTGTTGGGGGTGGGGGAACTTCTTGAGAATCTGATGTTCAGAAATCAAACTTTCCAAAACACAAATGGAAATGACTGTGAAATGTACAAAATAGTTGTGAAATTCTCTAAAATAATGAACTCCCCCAGGACACTCAGCACATGAAGTCATTTATGAAAGTTATGCTTACACATAAATTGTCAGACGTGCTGCCTTTGTATATTGTGAGCCTCACCCTCACCTCTATGTCTGTTGTGGTCCCCAGGAGACCACGCTGCCTGGTCCTGTGAGGTACAGATGAACCTCTGGGGAGCAGTGGGGTTTCTTCTCCAGTAATGCTGCACTTCCTCGGCAGTAATGCTGGTGACTGACAGTTATGCCAGTTTCACCCTCTGCACCTCTCCTGGTGGCCTTTGGAAGCTGAGTTCTGGTTTTTAGCCTCGCCATGGCTGCTCCACCCCAGCAGCTTCGGTGATCCTTGCAAGCCCTCTCATACTACGCAGAGCAAGCATGCCAACATACTTTAAGGAAACAAAGAACAATAGTATCACATGTCTTTGAATAAGAGTGAAAAACTACTTCTCTCCACATCTGAACACTGTGTAGTCAGAAGCAACAAGATAGAAATTAAGTGCACTCAGGCAGAGGTGGGCTAGGGGATTCATGGAGCCAGGGGTGCTTAATTTATTGACTTATGCTTTCTCCCATTTCACCTGTTCATCTTCAGTTATTGCCATCAAAGCTGATTTTAAAAAAAAGTCCTTGGGGAGAAAAAGAGAGAGAAGGAGCGAGCGAGCGAGCCATAGTGGTTGAACTGGTTTACTTGTTTGCTGGAACATCCATATTACAGATAGTTCTAGAACAGAGGGAGGGCACTTTTCCTGGGCTGGTGGACATGCCTAACAGTCAGGCCTGCAGGCCGAGTCTGTGTCTCCCACTCAAATGTCTGTGCACACTGCAGCTTCTTGCTCTCTTTAGACAAACTCCTGACTTTTTTCCCTGCAGGACTTGACTCTCTTACTCATAAAAGTATAATCACTTACTGATAAAATTATATATGGGGAGGAGACAAGGTAAGAAGACTGAAGCAGAATCAGTGGGCTTACCACGAGTCGAGGGGCTTTTGTCCACAAACCTGGCCACTTCCTTCTCTGCAGCTGTGGGCAATGCAGACCAGAACGTGGACTTCCGAAAGGTCATGCCGTGGGTGGCAGTCCTGTGGTTGACCACATCAGGCTCTGTGCTGGAGCTCTGAGAGACTCTGAATGTGAGACATCAAATACTATCCAAAAATTAACAAAGATATGAGAAAATAAAGAAAGAAAGGCAAAAAAAAAAACCCCAAAAAACCAGAAAAGTGAGCTAGGAGTCATCATCAGTGATCAGTAAAGAATGTTTGGGGGATCCCCTCAACCTAAGATTTCTTTGTTTTCTGTGAACACACTTAGGTGTACGGCAAGAGGGGGCTCCTAGTGCCTGGCCATCCTTGCCGGAGATTGATGGAAACAGACTTGACTCTTAACAACTCTCCCTTAATTTTCTACCTGGACATTGACATTGCTTTGAAATTATACTTGAGTGAAACACTGACATTTTGGAACATACTCTTGAGTTTGTCTGTGAAATAACATACCTGGCCTTGGAAACAACTCCATCATCACCCAGGTATCCACCGTGTGTGTTTATGGCTAAGGTCTTCTCAGCAGCACTTTGCAGAGATTATGTGAAAAAATATTGCTAGAATATTAGTTGAGCACACGTGCTGTGTTTGCTGTTCTTAATAAGTATTTTTATATAGTCTCACAAGTCTTTGAAAATGTTTTACCAGGCCCATTTTATTGTTAGAGAAATTTAGATTTGAAAGGTTTCTATAATCTTGTTTTAGGCCACAGTGTAGGAAGCTGAGGTCTCTGACTCAATGACCTATGTTTCTCTCAACTGTACCTCTTGAATTTTTGTACATAGAGAGAAAGTAAATTCTTCTGAAAGTCTTATCATCCAAAAGTTGTTTCTGCAAGAGCTCCAGCATCTCCAGACCTGAACTTATTGCCCCAAGCATCATACCTGCTTCCCATGTTCCTTGACTAATTCTTAATTGTGAGCAAATGGTCTCGCAGAATGATTTGGCAGCAGAGATTGTGTTTCTGCAGGCTTGTCTAAGTGCTCGGCATGCTAAGCACAGTCCCGGAGCTGTGAGTGCAGAGACCAAGAGCTGCCTGCTCCATCCCTGCCTCTGCTCTCAGCTCCTTCTCTTGTTGACCTTGGGAAAGCCATACCCACACTCAACCTTGGTTTCTATATCTGGGCAATTAAAGGGCTAGAGTAAGGTGTCCTCCCAAAGTCTATTCCAACTCTCAGGTTCTGCACTTATATGCATTACAACATAGGAAGCCTGAACATATCAAACAGAAGTTCGTGTTGCCATAAAATGTAACTTATACAAATGAATTAGTTGAGCACCTAGTTCATGACACACTGAGTTGATATTGTGCCACTTGGTCAATGAGCATTAGGGTACGGGGTTCATAGGAATGAATATAATTTGTTTTACTCTTACACAATTAAAACAGTTTTTATCCCTTTTTCACTCTTTGACTTGTTTTCTAATGTTTATAAGTAGTGCAGGTGCCTATTTCCTGCTCATGTGATACATATGTGTGTGATGTATGTTCCATGTGATCATGTAAACATCCTGGGTTCCACTGCTAACAGCCGGGCTTCCTCATTGCCCCCCTTTTCAAAACCCGAATGTGAAGTGTTCTCTTTTCTTCTTCTTCTTTTTTAAACATTTATTTATTTATGCATACAAGAGCTGGGGTACAGGCCAGAGGTGCAGGGATGGGGTGGGGTGAGAGAATTCACCAGAGACAGAGTGGGGAACAGAACAGGCAGACTGACTGAAATACACTGCTGAGGGGAGCCACAGGTGAGACAGGAGAGGTCTGCCGTGCCATGTGGGTAGCTCCCTGGCCAGGGATTGAACTCGTGCTGCAGAGGCTGTGGATAGCTTCATAGTGCTGCATCTCAACCCCTTGTGCCACCAGGGAGGCCCCTCTTTTATTTCTTCTTCTTCTTTTTTTAAATTTCACTATCTTTATCTCTTAAAAAAAAAAAAAACAAAAAAAACGATGCCTTCTCTTATGGGAATTTGTTTTAAATTAAGTTCTCACTGTCAGGGGCTCAAGCCTGTGTGAACTCACCTGGGGGTTTGTTAGAGGTTCTTCCATGAAATTTCTTTACAGGAAGAGCATGGTGAATGGGAAGGTGTCCAAGTGAGAAACGGCTCTGAATTCTCTGTACGCCAGCTTCCTGGGCCAGGAGGGCAGGGAGATGAGGAGTAGGAAGGACTTAGATGTTCCCAGGGGAGGAAGAATGGTAACTGGGGAAAGACTCACACCTCAGGCCTGCCCTTAGGGGGCGCCTGGCTCCAGGGCCCTAGGTCACAAGCTCCTAGAAACTGCTAAGAATCTGGCCCGTGCAGTGGCAAGGACTCTAGCCCTTGCCAGATGGGGCTGGGAGAACTTTCTGAAGTTGTCTTTAAGGCAGCAGTATGCCAGCTACTTAATATCCACCACCTCGTCATTATTATATTACAGTAGTCCATACTTTACGAGTGAGTAACTGAGGCTCAGTTACAATTGCCCTGGTCATAGGGAGTCTAAGTCCAGCCTGTGATTTCAACCTGTTTCCATCTTTTGACAGGCCTGAGGTTAAATAAACTTCTAAAAAGCAAAGACTTACCTTATTCTGTCTTCTAATTCAGTGTGGAGGCTCCTGACGGGTGCTGGAATCTAAGGGAAAGTTTTTAATTCTTTAATTTAAACATTAAAAGGGTTAAAGTACAAATATTTCTTAGGGAGCAAACTAATAAAGAAGTGCATTCACATCAAAATAGCATAATGTTTCCTTGGTGTTCATTTTGACAGGGTAGTGTGGAAAAAACATACAGAGCAGAAACACCTGAGGCTTAAAAGAGAGGTGACTTAGGGGACAGAAGGGACTTAAATGGGTTACTCGGGACAGAAGGCAAAAGATCTTGACAACACACTTTACCTACTTGATGATTTTGGTCTGAACAGCTCCGCTTCACCTTTCTCTGGGATGAGAAAAATAGATGTTGGGGCAGATGACTTGCTTATTATCCTTAACTCACAAATGACTAGGGTGTTGATTAATAGTGTGGTGGTAATAATTCCCTTTATTCCCTTGGCATGACTTTCTGATTTGAGAACTTTCAGTCTGAAAACATGTATATTTTCTACTTGCAAAGTAGATTCCACTGGCAAAAAATCTTGTAGCTGTGCTTCTCCTCTGAGTTACTGAAACCAATAGATTTTAAGTGTCTGGCTGGTTCCCCTATTGCATCCTGGTAGAAGGTCAGAACGGTAAAGATGGGGTGTTAGTGGTGTTGCTGGAGGAATAAACTGCAGCCCCCTGAGATACTGGGCTCCACCTTCCACCCAGAATCCTGCAAGCACATTTTTCCTCCTCTTGGTATAAAATAAATTGTTTCACCTAGTCATTTGCTCTATGTGCCACACCAGAGGAAGATGTTAAAATTAATGTTAATAACTTTATTTTCAGCTTCAGCATTTTGAGCAGGAGGGGGAGGGAGTCTCTTTTTTCCTTCTCTAGCCCCCCCCCCCCTTTTTTTTTTTGACTACCTGTATCATTTCAGGAACAAGCTCGGCTTTGTTAGGCTGCCTTAATCTTACCTCACCTGGCCTAGATATTGTGCATTCCAGATTGTATTGAGAGTTTGCAGCAAGGCAGCTAAGCAACAGGCTCCAACAGCTGGGTCATTTTCTAAGAACCAAAGGACATGACTTCAGTTTCCAGGTCTGGCTTCGGCCTGCTTGCTGAGAGCTGACATTTAACTCACCTCGGCCTGTGCCCTTGGGGATGATTAAAGTTGCTGCCTGCTTCATTACTTATAGGTGATTGAACTGGTTAAGAATTTTGAGGCCTTTTCTTTCATTCATTTATTCAAACAAACATTTGTTGTTGAATGAATGGTAACTTTGATTTTTAAAACACTCTACAGACATGAAACACTGGCAGCTGGTAGATAGCAATTTTTTTATTTGCTCTCCTAAAGGAATTTCATTACCAACTCCTCGTGAATCTTGAACCTCAAGAAGAATAATCCTTTCTTTTGTTGGAGTTTTAAATTTAGAATAATCAGACAATAGTGGAGCATTCTGTTCAAAGCATTCCTTTTAGGCTACCCATTTATTATACACTGCTCTTAAGAAGAGATGAATTTGATTAGCGTTGAACATTCAGTAATGTTTTTGCATAGCTAATACCAGGGAGAAATTTTTTAAAAGTTGTGCCTGCTGTTTAATATTATTACATAGTCAACTTTTAATTATCTGTACTGGTGGAATATAATCAATGATGTGTACACTCTAAAATCATTTCCTTTGGCTTTGGGAAGCATTACATGATGCTTTATTTACCTTCCGTTGTGGTTTTACCCAGACTAGCATTAAAATTGTGGTGCATTTTTTTGTGCACACAGCTCATCATAGGAAGGAAGGAGGGAATAGCCCAAAAGTAGGGTGTAGGAAGAGGAACTGGGATTTTTAAAATTTATTACAGTTAATGCACCCAATGAATAATCCCATAATTATTATTCTTCATTAGTAAAGAGAAAATAATGGCCACTGATTCTCTCCAACTGCATAAGAATAGGCTCAATAAGTCATGAGATTTCCATGTACATATATTATTGTTTCCCAGTTTTGCATTTTGGAAATTTCTAAAAGTGAGTCTGCTCTGGTAACATGACAGCAGTTGTCACTGATCTTCACGAGGTGCTCCAAGTTGGTCTTTTGGGGGAGCAGAAGGGCCGTTGTCTCCACCTATTAATATATTTAAATAATGTCCCTGTTGCTTGTGTTGACTGTTACTATTTATTACTAAAAATAACCTCTCTCCTAATTTATTCCAGTTAAGCCTGTTTTTATGGGAAGCAATTATACAGGGAAATTTTTGGAGGGTTTATCTTCTGTGCAGTGGCCTTTGAAAGTCTTCTCAGTCAGAAAATACATTTCAGCACCAGCTCAGGCTAGAGCCACCCCAAAGCCCCCTTTCTACCATGTCAACGCTTTCTGCTTAGTCCCTGCATCTGAGAGACTAGTGAGATAAGGGGCATCCCTATGGGTTCAGGTGCTGCTGCATAGAACAAGAAAATGAGGACCTCCCTGGTGTCCTAGGAGTTAAGTTTCAGTGCTATCACCCCTACAGCCTAAGTTCCGTGCCCAGCCAGGGAGCTACCCACATGGCGCAGCAGACCTCTCCTGTCTCACCTGCTGCTCCCCTCAGCAGTGTATTTCAGTAGATCTACCTGTTCTGCTCCCCACTTTGTCTCTGGTGAACCCTCTCACCCTCCGCTTCATACCCCTGGCCTATGCCCCAGTTCTTCTATGCATAAATAAATAAATCTTTTAAAAAAGAAAAAGAAAATGAGTCTTCAGCTATATACTTTGGTTTGGGATCAGTCTGTGAGTATTGGTGGGAAGGTCTCCTGCCTTCACTCACCAAACCTGTGGCTCTGTGGGTCTGATGGGCATGACTGGGCTCACGAATGATGGAAATTAAGTGGTAGCTTGCCTGTCACTCCATAGCGCCACCTGTTCTTGCCTCCTCGCAGGTGACCCTTGTTCAGATGTACCCTCATAATTTATCGTCCCAATTGCACACCAAGCAAAGGAGAGCCTTGGGAGGGGTGAGACCTGGCTCTTTGTGAAGGTCATTTTCTAAGTTGACAGCCTTGCCAGCGAGATAATATTACAAATAAATGTCAGCCTGCAGCCACCACATGCCTGGACAACTGGCTTCACGACCTCACTACCTTTGTGAAATACATTCTGTCACTGGCTCCAGATGCCCTTTCTCCTGCCACCCCAACTCCATCTTTGCCGACTTCCTCAGCATTTCCACATCAGGAAGACAGCATCCTCACAATGTCTTCCCTTGTTCCCTATTGCAACCTGCTCTGTAAAAGGAAAACAAGCATCCGAATGTCTGCTATGTGTGTGGTCCTGGCCATGCATGTTAATATACATAATTGAACTTGAGCTTCGCATCCAAGACAGTGTTTGTCTCATTTCACAACTGATGAACTTGAGAGTCACACAAATAAATAGCTTCATAACTTCCCCCAAGTCACAGGGCTGCAAATTGGTAGTGCAAACCTTAATACTCAGCTTTGATTCAAAACCCACTCCCTTTCCATATGTCTATGTCTTTTTTTGGACATCTGGATCTTGCACTTCCAAGGTAGCATGTTCTTCTGAAATGTAAAGAGCAAGAGAACCTTTAAGCCAAAGGAAAGACTCTAATTATGGAGTTTCAGGTATTAATGACTTGTTTGAGGGCTGTGATCTTAAAACCGTAGCACGTTGGCAAGCAGCCCCTGCAGCTACTTAACATGCATCAGTGCATCGTTCTTAATTGACTCTGCTGCTTTGACTTAATCCTAGACTGCTCACTTCTATTTCCAGCACAGTTAAGACCTCAACTGCACCTCATCCCTCTCCCTGGCCAGATCTGTGTGCTTACCTAATAAAACTTGAACCCTTCTTGGAAGCCCAGCTATTTTATGTCCAGCCTTCTCTGTCATACAACCACACTGACGCTGACAATGGCTCTTTGCTGTCAATCAGGGGATTGAATTGTCCTCAGACATGAGAGGCGGTCCCAAGGAAAGGTGTTCCTGGATGGGCACCGCGGCCGTAAACTTGAACAGCAAAAGGCGCCATGCACACATGCCCCATGGGGCTGAATGGCGGCTTGGGTGAGCTCGGGTCTCTCTTATACCTCGGAGACATTCACTGCTGACGAAGTTCCCTTACAAAGCCCAAAGGAATTTTCCGCCTTCCGCCGGAGGTGTTTATATCCTCTAATTTGCACACTGTGCCTCTTGTAGAGAGGAGTAGGATCTCAAGTCCCTGGCAGGCACCCAGGGACCGCTGCGGGCTGGTGTCCCAGGGGGTGGCACCCCTCATGGGTGCTGGACAGAGATCAGCTGGAGGAGGGATGCAGGTTGGAGCCTCAGCCCGTGGCCCCTTCTGCTGCCCAGTGTCCCAGAGGTGTGAGCGGGGCCAGCTGACAGCCAACCAGGGAGAAGCTGAGATGCACAGCGGGGGCTGAGTGGGGTAGCGTGTTGGAACAGCTCCTCTGTGTGGTCTTACAATAAATGTTTAGCTTTTGTGGACTCTGCACTGACAGTGGGAAGCATAGTCCCTTGCTTCTGGCTTGTCCTCACACCTGTTTTGCTGGGGAAGGGGCTCCCCTTTGTGCCCCTGTAGACTTTGATGCAACCTCTACCTCGTGCTTTGGGCGTGGAAGTAGGTTCTGACCTCATTTCCCATAGGAGTTTAATGGGATGGGGGAGGACTCATTAAGCACTTACAATGAAGTACAATAATTCTCAAAAGATAATCTAGTCGCTGAATAAAAAGCCAGACACACTTTTAACATAGCGATGGAATACAAAGTCATTTGAAATAAAAGCTTTTTGTAGTGGTGAAAAATGACGATGTTTTAATAGGATCTTTACATATCGGTGTTACAAAGGGATTCTTTAAAAATGGGATGATTATGATACTTTTGCTGATCTTGAAAGCCACCTCATAATCTGGCATTTCACCTGAGGTTACAGCCATATTTTTCTCCAACGCGTTTGTGGGCAATCCAGCACCAGATAATAAATATCAAAATAGGCTTGCTTTGTTTACTAGCATGCTTTTAGTAGAAAATAAATGAGAATTGGAGAGCTTTCTTGACCAAGAAAGAAAGGCTCGCTCTCTTAATGCTGCCTGGCTAGATTCCAGCTTACTGGCCTACAAAGAGAAGGCACCACCAATGTGATTAAAATAAGGCCCTTTGGCCTTCCTTAATTAAAACAGTGCAAGAATCTAATAAGAAGCATAAGACTTCACTGATAGATGCCAAAAAATCTCAAATAGGCTACTTAGCAGGCACTAATAACATATATACTTGCTTGTTTCACTTTTGATCACATCCACTTATTTGGAGACATCCATTATAGAGCCAATGGCCTTCCAATTCTTTCTCTTCTCCTCCTGCCTGCCTTTCAGACATTTCCCTGCTTGCTGGGGTTAACAGTCAGACAGAGACCAGAATGGAGAAAGAATACCGAAGCCTAGTCAGGGTAATTTGACATTCATACCAATTACTCATGACTATGGGGAAGAAAGTCGAAATTTCTCACAACAATATTGGCCCAAACTGACTGGGTTTCACAGACCATTGCTGTGATTCCCCATTGACGTGGGTTAAAGAAGGCAGATTGGTCCCTCCCCTGATTAATTTCACCATCTCTGTGGTGGTGGCCTGCCACTTGTTATCATTCTAGCAAGAGGAGTTTCTGTCTTTTGTATTCTTTGCCTCTCCTTTTGCTCTTTATTTGTAGCTCTACACTCGAACCCAACCAGGTCTGTAGATACCAGTGAGGTAAAATATAGAACTGGCTATTTGGAGCTCAAGCTTTCAACCAGAACCACATGCTCAACAGCCTCAAGCCTTGGTCTTTGGAGAGAGATGAAACCTTTTCCTCTAAGCTTAAGGCTGATAAAAATCTGATCACTAAATTTTTTTAAACTGCTATTCTTAAAGGAAAAGTAATTGGGCTTTTCTTCATCTATTTCTGTTATATTTTCCTTTCCTTCCCCCTAGTACTGAAGTGAACAAAGAATTCTCTTGTTTTGCAATTATCTTTGGTTTGTACATGATTTCCTGTTCTAAATGGGTAGTTTTATTTCCTTGGGCCTGTGTTGTTCTGAAGCACATTATTTGACTTTTTGGGTAACTACCTTGCTTAGGAACTGAACCATTAGCAATCACTCAAATTATTTCAAACTGTTTATCCCATTCCAATCTGCTAGTTAATACCACATTTGAAGGTGGTGAAATAAGCATAGGAAGTGGTTCTCATTTGTTATGTTTAGTGAGGCACAAAGTATTAGCTCGACAGTATGAGGAGTACAGGGTGCTTATTTCATTATCGACATTCATAACCTGAGCTCATAAAATAAAAATACTAGTTTTAGATCAAATAGATCTCCTTCTTGAGTGTGCAGTGATTTCACAGTTTTGAAAATTTGTGGGGAACATGCTGATTGGAGTGCAGATTGTCATAGCCATTTTAGAAAACAATTTGGCACTCTCGTGTGAATATATATACCTGTGATCTGGCAAGTCAGAGAACCCCAGAGTCAGTATCCTAGAGAAGTTGTGCTCATGAGTATGATTTATAATGGGGGAGGGGACACTTTAGAAAGTAAAAAGTTTAAAAATATGTCAGTAGGGGAATTTTGAAATATTTACATCAGCACATATTATATAGCAGTGAATGAATGACAGCTATTCACCAACAATAGAGTTAAATATTAGAAATAGTATTATGTGGTGGGGGGAAACTATCTTCAGAAGACATGTAGCATGTTAGAATTACTTATCATGTTCAAAATTAAGCAAAATTAAAGTACGTATTTTTTTTAAAAGATTTATTTATTTATTTATACAAGCACTGGGTACAGTCAGAAGCAAGGGAGGGTGAGAGAATTTACCAGAGCCAGAGTGGGGAACAGAACAGGCAGACTGATGAAATACACTGCTGAGGGGAGCAGCAGGAGGCAGGAGAGGTCTGTTGTGCCATGTGGGACCCTCTCCGGTAGCTGGGAATCAAACCAGTGTTGCAGAGGCTGCGGGCAAATTCACAGCCCAGTGCTCAACTGCTGCACCACCAGGGGAGGCCCTAAAGTATGTATTTTAGAGAATGGTATAAAATTCAGGATTATGGCTACCTCTAGAAAAGAGGTAAAGTGGGTAGGGAAGTAGCAAATAGGTAAATGAAACCATACTGCTAATGTCTTAAGTTAGGTTTACGGTGTTTGTCTTATTAGGCATCATAGACTATATACGTGTCATGTGCATTCTTTGGTAAGTTTGAATTCTGTGTAACAGATTTTTTAAAAAAAAGATTTATTTATTTATGCATACAAGAACTGGGGTACAGGCCAGAGGTGTGGGGGGGGGGCGTGTGAGGATTCACCAGAGACAAAGTGGGAAGCAGAACAGGCAGATCTACTGAAATACACTGCTGAGGGGAGCAGCGGGTGAGGCAGGAGAGGGCTGCTGCACCATGTGGGTCATCTCCCTGGCCGGGCATCGAACTTGTGCTGCAGTAGTTGTGGATAGCTTCATAGTGCTGATGCTTAACCCCTTGCACCACCAGAGAGGCCAACATAACTATTTTTATAGTGATAGCATAAGTCAGAATTATCCCTTGTTTTTCCCACTCTCTACCTATCTCATGTTGTAGGCAGAACATAGTCTACCTTCACATTGTCCCCAGCGTTGTGACACCACACAAGAGTGATTAGAAAGTGTGTTCTAAGTGAGATCCCTGAGGTCATTTGGGTGCTGAGGATATAAAGTGAGCCTGGCAGTAACTTCTCAGTGGCAGGAAGCTTTCTGTACTCCCTTCCTGCTGAGAATCGAGAAAATCTTGTGACTCAAAGGCAAGAGAACCCATCACGTAAGGCTTGGTGACCTCTTGGAAAATCTGTATTTATTGTCCCTACAGTGACTAATAGTTCTGCATATGAATGCTCAGCTTGGACAGGTTATTATGAGAAACTTGATCTTTCACTGCCCACTGTTCTTTTCTGAGCAAAATCTGGCCTTTGAGTGAGGTAGGATTTGGCTTGTAACATGATGATGTAATACACGACGCAGCCAGGCAAATTGTCACAGGCTCAGAAATTCAGTCTGAAAAAGGGAAAAGTGGAAATGTGAAGAATTGGCCCATGTGGGATCAAAATTACAATCAAAGTGAAAAGTGCTGGCCAGGACTGGGGGTGAGCTTCTTTTGAGTACAGAGATTCAACATCACAGAAGTACTGGGGCCTCCCTGGTGGCGCAGCAGTTGAGCGCTGGGCTGCGAATCTGCCTGTAGCCTCTGCAGCGCCGGTTCGATCCCCGGCCGCCGGGTGAGGGTCGCATATGGCACGGCAGACCTCTTCTGCCATGCCCGCTGCTCCTCTCAGCAGTGTACTTCGTCAGTCTGCCTGTTCTGTTCCCCGCTCTGGCTCTGGTGAATTCTCTCACCCTCTCGGCGCTTCTGACTGTACCCAGTGCTTGTATAAATAAATAAATAAATCTTTAAAAAAAAAAAAGTACTCTCCAGTTTGGGGAGGGGAGACCAACCACTCCAGACACTCCAGAACATTCTCAGATTATTCTTCCAGCAGCCCATGTGTAGAATCATGTGTGACATGCTGGTGCTGGGGGAGGTTGTCTTATTCTGTATTTCCATTAAGTGAGTGTGTGGGATCAATAACTGACTAAATCTTTATCATGAGACACCCGAAGCCCCTGGGTAAGTTGGTATTTTCAGACTAATTCTCAGACAGGAAAATGTGCTGCATATCTATTTTCTAAAATAGTTTCAACAACTTTTATGTAATGCTGATGCATCTGGAAGTGAAAATGCTAAGAGTTTCATTTTACTAAAAACGGATTTTTTTTTAACCTTTAACATTAGATCACAGTTAGTGACATTTTCACCGTAGTCTTAAGAGTATCAAAGTGTATATATTCATTGAAACTTGAGCCAGTATTAACTGAGAATATTTTATGTGCAAACAACTGTACGAGTTGTGCAGAAAAATGCAGAACCTGGTTAGTGATTCTGAGGCACTCACACTCTACAGAGGGAAATAAATCATTATACTGGAGAAAAAAAAATATACAGTGTATATAGGAGCTGAGAAAGTGACCTTGGAGCTGATTTTTTTTTCTTTTGTGTAGAAGAACTGGGGTGCAGGTCAAAGGAGCAGGGGTAAGAGGGCTCACCAGAGGCACAATGGGAAGCAGAATATCCAGATATACTGGAATACACTGTTAAGGGGAGCAGTGGGTGAGATAGGAGAGGTCTTTTGGGCCATATGTGGGTCACCTCCCTGGCTGGGGACTGAACAGGCCATAGCGTGATAGCACTGGGAATTAACCCCTAGGGCACCAGGGAGGACCTGAGCTGAATTTTAAAGGATGAGTAACATTTGAGTAAGGATATTCCCGTGGATGAACCAGCATCAATAAAAATTTTGTTGATATGTCTAAGATATCACCAGCTTTTTTTACACACATATAGTTATCATGGTAATGAAATTAGTAGTAAATTCAGAGAAAAATTACCTAAGTAAATTAAAACTTTTTGCTAAATTTGTGTTTTTTACCTTTCCATGTTATTTTAATTGTTGCAAAGAGCAATTTATTTGTATGTAGTTAAACTGTGGAATGATTGTAGCCAATGAATAGAATTATAATTCAGTTTAAAAGTGGTCTAATATTCTAACGGCAAAGCCATTAGAATGCAAGAATTTAGCATTTTATATTTCCCCTCTATAGTTCCAATATTTCACAGAAAACGATTAGGCACCAAGTAGAAATCTGACTTGCTTTTGAGTTTTAGCATTTATCACAGAGATAAAGATGAATTGAAAACAGAAGTCTTAAAATGTAATAATGATAGTGCTTTATATTTCAATTGCACATAACATGTACAGCACTTTAATATTCATTATTTAAATTCAGCCAGTATAAAAGAGAAAGAGCAATAGGATCAAATTATTAGTTTTCTCTGTAGAATAAATTATTACCAGTTCATACTGCTCAACTGTGTACTACTGGAAGCACTTGTAAATAATTCAGTCTCACATTATGTTTTTCCCAAAGAGTGTTGCAAAATTGTCTTGCCCCTTTTTTCTCTTTGCTTAGTCTATTTCATTAAATTTCAACAATTCTAAATCAAAATAGCATCTAATAGACAACATATGAAATGTGTTTTTTGTTAATTCAAACATTTTATGGCATATTCATTAGACATGCATAATATTTATTTATATAGTCACATTACTCTGGCCAGTAATTAAAAGACATGAATGAATATGTATCTCTATCTTGTTTTTTAACAAAAGAAAAAATTTACAGTAAACACTTTCAATGATTTGAGCTAAATGTTTATAGCACTTGAGTGATATTTGTTATTTCTGCCATTTAGATTTTTTAGATAATTTTGCACAGTAATATTTCTTTTCTGTTGATGCCTTTGGACCTCTCCACATATATTACATATTGCTAAAACAAAACAAAACAAAACAAAAAAACTTGTCTTTTGGTGAGTAAGATCCTTTATCCTCGGTTTGCTGAGTGCAACTCTGTAGCCATTTTTATGGCCTTATAGAGATGCTTATGCTAATTAATGTTTTAGTGGGAAAAAAATGTTGGCAAATGAAACTATTAAATTTGTAGCATAAATTATAAATTCAGCTCAGTTGCCCTAATGATAATGTTGATAGTGATAATGATTATACTATTAATATTTACAGAGTGCTCCCAATAAGCTGAGCACTGTGCTAAACATTTTACTTAAATAATAATCTAATTCTCCCAATTGCTCTGTTAAGTGTTATTATTAATCCCATTTTACAGGTGAAATTATAACTGTTATGCCTCAAAACATTCAGTAAGATTATAATATACTCTACTAATAGTATGTTTTATTATTATTATTTTTTAAAGATTTATTTATTTATTTATGCATACAAGAACTGGGTACAGGCCAGAGGTATGGGGGCGTGAGAGGATTCACCAGAGACAGAGCAGAGCGGGGAGCAGAACAGGCAGATGGACCAAAAACACTGGTGAGAGGAGCAGCGGGTGAGACAGGAGAGGTGTGCTGTGCCATCTAGGTAGCTCCCTAGCCAGGGATCCCTCTCAAGCTGCAGTGGCTGCGAATGGCTTCACAGTGCTGATGCATAACACCTTTTGCCACCAGAAGAGGTCCCTTAGTAGTATATTTTAATACTGACTCTGGAGCTGTGTACATACAAATAATGTATATATGATATGTGTGAATGTGTATACACGTAAAAAAATGCCACATGCGTGGGATGTAGAATGTATATGTGTTATTCATGTACATGCATGTATACATATATGTGTAACTTATACATGCATGTATATTCATTATATACCTATCATACACACATATTTGTATGTGCACAGCTCGAGTTCAGTATTTAAAATATATTATTAATATATATGATGCACACATTACATATATATGTGTATACACACATAGCATATGATGTACACATCAACTATATGTGTATGTATATGTGTGTGTGTATATGTGTGTGTATATGTGTGTGTGTGTGATCTTCCTTTGCTAATTCAACAAATATTTATTCATTGACTTCCTGCCAGGCTCCTGTGCTAACCTCAGGGAGTACAGTGATGAGGCAATCTGCATCCCTTGCCTTCAAAGGACTTACATTGTATTAGGAGGGATTAACTTGCTTAAGGAAAAGTACAGGAACATATGATAATTACTTTAGAGCTTCAGCTTCGCAGAAGGTATTCTGGAGGTCTTCACACAAAAGCAGCCCTAACTCTGAGACTTGAAGGATACGTTTGAGTTTAAAAAGATGATGTGCAGAAGAATTGGAACAAACCAGGCAATGGAGATAATGTGAAACAAGGTGAGGTCAGTCAGGGGTGTGCAGGGATTCAGAAATGCTGCGGTCAGGTGCAGCTAGAGGAGAGACAGCTGACCGGTCAGATCACTAGGAGCCTAACATGCCATTCAGAGGAAGGCAGACCTGTACTCTGTTGAAAAGCCATCAATAAATCAAATCAACTGAAATTAATTAATTTTTTTAAAGATTTATTTATTTATTTATACAAGCACTGGGTACAGTCAAAAGGACGGGAGGGTGAGAGAATTTACCAGAGCCAGAGCGGGGAACAGAACAGGCAGACTGATGAAGCACACTGCTGAGGGGAGCAGCGGACACGCAGGAGAGGTCTGCAGTGCCATGTAGGACCCTCGATGGCGGCTGGGGATCGAACCAACGCTGCAGAGGCTGCGGGCAGCTTCACAGCCGAGTGCTCAACCGCTGCGCCACCAGGGGAGGCCCAAAATTAATTAAATTTTGATAGGAATGTCCTTTCTCCCTGCCCCTCTTCCCTCCCTCCTTCCTTCCTTCCTGTGTTACCCCCACTTTCTTCTGTGTTACCCCCCACTATGCCTTCTTCCTTTTGCCATTCACTCAGTAGATCTTCATTATATGCCCACAATGCACCCTGTTGAATACTGAGGATAAAATGGTAAGAACATCCACAGTTCTGTCTCTCTACAGCTTACTAATTTGGGAGACAAACAGGCACTAATTAATTAATCTAACAAAACAATGTAAAATTACAAAGATGACCAATCTAAGGAGAATGATTCTGCAAAAGCTTGTAGAAGGAGGTGGTGACCTGGCCAAGGTGCCAGAAAATGGCCCCCTGAAGAGGCCTGAGCTGAGAGCTGGAGGAGGGAAAAATACTGGTGATTTGATGCAGAAAGTGGGTAATTTGGGGAGAAGTCTTCCCAAAGAGCAGATCAAGAGACAAGGCCCCAGGGCCTAAGAAAACAAAGCACTTGTAAGGAATTGGCGTAAGCTAGAAAAGCTGCCCTTGCATGCTGGAAAAGAAGATGGACTGGCTTATGCTGGGCCTCGGAGGCCCTGTTCAGAATTTCTGAGCTCAGTGGAAAGTTAGTGTCCTGCTTCAAGCAGGAGCTGGGGATGGATGGTGCGGTGGCAGGACTGAAAGCAGGGGGGCCAACTGGGAGGCTGGGTAATAGTCAGGAGAGTCTGTGCATTGGCCCGCTGATGGCAGAATCACTGATGCGTGCTTGCGTGTGGCACAGAATCCCTTTTCTTTTGGGGGAAGGAAGATGCCAGGTGGACATGGGTACCGTTGCTGGGCTAAGGAAATATAGGAGAGCAGAATCCATTCAACCTGAATTTCCAGTAAATGTGAAGGGGGGACAGGAGAAAGAGATAAGGAAGAACTAAGGTTGCAGGTTGGCCTTGAAGAATGAGCAGGTGTGTCTTCCACCTGGAAAGGAGAGGAAAGGTTGGTTCATTAAAGGGAGTGGCATGTTCAAAAGCACAGAGGCTTAATGCAGATCAACACTTACTTAGGTGTGTACACTTGTACAGCTAGGAGATTATAACGTGACCAAAAATAACTTTGTTGGTGTTTGATATGTTCCTATCTGTTTTGTGTTGCAATGGTTCTAGCACCTAACAGTTCAATATATAGCATTTGTAGATAGGCAGAATCTTTTAAATATTATTTAAGCCATAGATATATTATACTCTATAGAAACTCCACACTTTATTTTCATATCTTGATTTAGGGATTCCCATATGGCTTTTGATTTTATTATCTACCTTCTTTCTAATGAAATTTCACCGCTTAAGTAGTTCCTTTGTGTGTTAGGTTTTTCCTTAGTGTTTTGGCATCTGGATATGGGACTCGTTGGCATTTTAAGTTTAATAGGTAATGAAAGAACTATACATTTACTCTTGCTTGAAATATAAAGATGATGATTTGGGTTGAGTTTGGCAAGAAAAATCAAAGATAACCAAATCAGAAAAAGAGTTAGGATTGCCAAAAGTTGGGTAACTTAACAGCCCTGAGGAAAAGAAGATAATGTTGATTTGATACTTAACTTTTTAATAATAAGTACAGGGGTGTTGATCGCAAGATCAATTTTGGAGAGAGGGTTAAGTACTAGGATTATGAACATGGCCTTTGTGAACAACGTTGGCTTAACTACCAACTTTAACATTTGCTAGCTACATGGACTCATTATCTTGTCAGTCCACACAGAGATAATAAGGCTCGCCAGCTATCTTACACTGTGCGAGAGAGCAGGGTGATGTGTCTAAAGCATTTAGCACAGTGCCAGGAACATAGTAAGTGTTCACTTAATGTCGGTGATGGGTATCACTGATTGCGTGCTTTACCTGGGTCTCCACAGAGGTACGAGCAGCGAAGGGCAGGCTGTTAGGGTAAATACCTTCATTAAATCTGCACAACTTTGTGGCCTGAAGAAATCTGAGAGAACTGCAGATTCAGTAACATTCCTGACATTTTCTGGAGAAGAACTAAATACTTTTTATTTCTATGACATTTTGGAATCGTTAGGCAGGAAAGAGGAGGAACAGGATCATGTTGATGGTGACATCCCTAAGGACAGGAGAGAGAATGGACAGACACCCTGAGCCAAAACCATCTGCTTTGTGTCTTCTTGCTGACGTTTTGGTATTCTGACTTCAGAACCGTGTGTGTGTGTGTGTGTGTGTGTGTGTGTGTGTGTGTGAGAGAGAGAGAGAGAGAGAAGATGCAAATACATTTCTCTTTTCTGTAATTTTAGCTAATGTGAATGAAAGCCTCTGAAAACCACCTAACTCAGGGGGAATATTATTCTTGTTATTACAGGTCTAGGTGTTTTACATTGAGTTTCTCTACTGCCACCCTTTCTACTCAAACAAAATCTGGGTGAAAAGATCTTCTGGAAAAGAACTGACTGCTTATGTTTCTCCATTGTGATGAAAGCACATGGTACAGGTAAATATCTCCAACATCTTTACTTTTTAAAAATTAATTAATTAGTTATTTGAATTGAGGTAACATTGCCTTGCACTGTTGCTGGTGTCTTGGAAGTATAAAGTCCCCTTCCTCAGGTCTCATCGCTATCACAAAATCACCTTAGTCCACCACCATCATCCATTGTGCTTCCTTGCTTCTTTGTTTTACCCTCCTTAACTGCCCCCCCACCTCTAGATGCTTCAGTTGTGTACTTACTCGCTTTCAGGGTTCATTCATAAGCTTGTCTTTATGTGACCCTCAATTTGGTTTCTCTATATTCCACGTATAAGTGAAACCATCTGATATTTTTATTTTTCCTTCTGACTTATTTCCATTAGCATAATCCCTTCCATCTCCATCCGTGTTGTAACAAATGGCATGAGTTTTTCCTTTTTGATCGCTGAGTAATATTCCATTGTGTATATAGACCACATCTTCTTGATCTATTCATCTGTTTTGGGCCACGTAGTTTGTTTCTAATATCTTTAACCAAAAGAATCTGTTCTTATATACCACACAGCATAAACATACTTCTATACATTCACTGGTTTTTTATCTATTTATCCTTTCTGTCTCTTTTATGAAAAGTAGAAGCTTTGCTTTTTCTTACAGGGAAAGAAAATAACTTGTTTATTTGGAGATCCGTGATAAGGATGGGTGAAAAGGCATTGATAAGAAAGGACTAATTTTGATTATGCTGCTCATAAATTCAGCTTGAGGTGCTACATTCTGAAAGCAATAGGGAACAACACTGTATCTACTGTCATCCAACATTTTTATCTCTCAACATGTAATAACGAACATCTAACATAAAATATTTGATACAACTTAAATGTCCAACTAGAGGGGGTCAGTTTGCTTTTATATTCCAAGAATGTTTTTATAGCTCTATGTTAATTGTCATTATCAATGGCTTCTGTAGAATAATTTCTCAGCAATAGTAAACTGCTAAATTTAAGGACACCAAAATCTTGATACTTGTTGACAAGTTATTGTTCAATAAAGTCATATTTATAGTTCGAGTTCCAGAGTTTACATTTCCAGTGTTTGAAAGTACCTTATAATCTTGCCAGCGCTGAGAATTTTAAAAACAAAAAGAGACTTTGCTAATTGATTATAAGTAATGGCGTCTCCAATTTTTGGGAAGGAGGGAGGATTTATTTGAAAATTGTATACCAAGGAGCTTTCCTTCTATAGTTAGTAATACCCTTGCAACTTACCAGTTTTTGACATTTGAGAAATAATACTAAAACTAGAAAACATGGAAGGATCCCAGAGAATTTTAAGTACTTCCCTGTCTTGTCCAACTGTTTTCAACAATGATGAAATCACTGGATTGTAATAGTTTTTTTTTAATCTCTTAATGAGAATGAAAATTTATCTAATAAATGGCCATCATTAATAATAGATCTGAAGTTAAACTGATTGTGAGTATACACACGTACACACACACATCTAACTTTGGGAGCAGGGTAGGTAGGGTAATTATGGTAGCACCTTGAAATTCAGAGGCTGAAGATGAAGGCAGGGACGCCTGCAGTCTGCAGATTGCCTGTGCTCAAATTCCAACTCTGCTATTTTCTTTCTTTTTTCTACTGAGGTATCATCAGTTTGTAACACTATATAGACTTCAGGCATAGGGTTTCTCACCTCAGCAACTGTGTATATCACACCATGCACATCACCAGATGTCCAGTCACCATCCACCACTAACTGTTCCCTTCTGGTAACCACCATTCTGTTGTCATTTTAGGCTTTGGTTTTATTTATTCAGTTGCTTTTCTCCCCACAAATGAGATAAATCATGCGGTCTTTTTCTTTCTCCTCTGACTTACTGCATTTAGCATTATCCCCTTAAAGTCCATTCAAGTTGTCACAAATGGCCAAGTGTCATTTTTATGGCTGCATAGTATTCCATTGTGCATACATACCACATTTCTTAATCTATTCCTCTGTCATTGAGCACCTGAGTAGTTTTCACAGGGTGTGTCTCTCTCTTTGAATTAGTGTGTTCATATTCCTCAGGTAAATAGCTAGAGATGGCAATACTGGATCACATGGCAGTTCTGTTTTTAACTTTTTGAGGAACCTCCTTACTGTTTTCCACCAACAATGCACATTCTCTGATACTTTCTTGAGGCATAACATTGGGCAAGTTACTTTACTCTTTGATGTCTACATTTGTAAAATTTAGATAATAATTGTACCTATCTCCTAGGGTCTTAGTGCAAGTAAATACATGTGAAATGTTTAAAATCATTAAAAATCCTATTTTAAGAGACTATTTAATGATAGGAGAAAATGGCCATTGTAGAAGTTAAAGAAAAAACAAAGTATGACACAGGTCAGACACCGCCCCCCCCCCCGCCCGTAGAGCTGTGGCACCCATAGTGTGTGTGTGTGTGTGTGTGTGTGTGTGTGTGTGTGTGTGTGATGAGAAACAGACAGTATTTTTAAATTCTAATCTCACTGAGTCATTTATCAATCATTGATTCACTTGGAAATTCTTCTTTGGGGGCTTGCTGTGGAGCAGGGCAGACTGGACCACCATCCCACAGAGCTGTGAAATTCTGTCCTCTGGCCATTTTCTCCTATCATTAGTCTCTTAAAATAGGATTTTTAATGATTTTAAACATTTCACATATATCTACTTGCAACAGTGCCCTAGGAGATGGGTACTATTATTATCTGGCCTGTCCTCCCACACAGAGGGTCTGTGAGAACAGAGCCTCGTCCTGTCCAGCTGCCTTGCTCCTGAGGGAGGCGAGTACCTTGGACCTGAGAAAATTGTGGGGCTGCAGGTCCTTTGGCCTTTGGCTGCCTCACAGCACTGAAGAGTAGAAAGGAAAATGATGCCAAAGGACCATTTGGCATTAGAGAGAAAAACACAGGGTGACTTGGTGACTTGTCTGGCTTCAGCTCTGGCCTTTTACTGGAGATCCAGCCATAGATGCTGCTTTCGCTGGGGCCCCAATTTCCACTCTGATTTGAACAGCTCTGTATTTTTCAGTAAAAGAGGAACATCTGAATTCCTAATTAAGACAATTTAGCTTAAGAACTCCTCTTTAATAGTTTCTTAGCTGTTCTTCTCTACATGGTTATGAGGTTGAATAAGAAAAGTTGTATTTCTACACACATATATTTTTTCAGCAAAATTAACAAGTTCCTAAAGGGAGAGAGGACAGCAAATGTGTTGTGAATATAGGTCAGGAAAAAAGTTCATAATGTTCTGCCAGACTCCAGCAAGGCACCTCATGGGTGGAGGTAGGGAGCCAGACGGACCAGAGAGCCTGGTAATAACACCACCATTTGGAACATTGGGTGTTTGGATAGCACTTTGATTCCTCCTCAACTACAGAATCAATAGGACTCAAATAGAGAGGAAGAAAAAGATTCTCTCGCTGTGAGTTGCTGTCTGCTGTCGAAACGCAGACATAAATGCAGACGTGTTGATTATTAAGTGCTTACCAGAATGCAGTTCTCTAGGGAGGCAGAAGACGGGGGAATATCTGAACTTGTTTTGCTGCACGGTGGCCTCAGAACTGTGGTCCAGCAGTTTTGGGTCGTCTGTATAACCAGACCATTTTGGTAATCACATAGGAAACCTAGACAGCAACCAGGCCACCTCACTGTAGAAAAGTCAGTTCATAAAAGTGGGGAGGCCTTAGGACTTTGCCAGTACAGAGAGAAAGCCTAACTGTAGAAGCATGACAAACTGAGACAGTGTCTTTAAATTCCAGTCTCACTCAGTTATTCATCAATCGTTGATTAATTTGGAAACTCCTCTTGGGGGGCTGCTATGTTACAGGACAGTGGACCTTAGAGTTCTAAGGGAGATAGGGGTCAATAGCAGCATAGCCTGGTTGGGGGGAACAAGGAAGCTGAGCTGGGCCATTCTTTGGGAGGCTGAAATGTCAAACTAGAGACACCACTGGAGAAAGACCTGTTGATCTAGAAGGCGTACAGCAGAAAGAGCCAGAGAATACCCAGGGACTGGCAGTCAGGCTGTGCTTGTTGATAGCAGCACCAGCAGGGAAATGAAGGTGAGCAGAGAGGACTCTTGCAATGCTGTGCTTGAATGCACAGCTCCTGGGGTGGCCGCAGTGCTCAGCTCCGGAGCCCTCAGCATTAGGTGCTTGAAATAACACATTCCACGAACAATCCCTATTTTATGACATTGTGAAATGAAGATGCTTTATTCTCTATAATTCTATAAACATACCAGGCAGAAGTATAAGATGGTACCTGATGGTTCCTAGTGTAAGGTGGTACTTTTTTTTTTTGAGGATTTATTTATTTATACATACAAGAACTGGGGTACGGGCCAGAGGTGTGTGGGGGGTGAGAGGATTCACCAGAGACAGAGTGGGGAACAGAACAGGCAGACTGACTGAAACACACTGTTGAGGGGAGCAGCCTGCAAGTCAAGAGAGAGGTCTGCTGTGCCATGTGGGAATCTCCCTGGCTGGGGATCAAACTCATGCTGCAGAGGCTGAGGATAGCCTCACAGTGTAACCCCTTGCACCATCAGGGAGGCCTGACTTTTCTTTTTTCAGCCAGCACCCAAAAAAAGAATTGGGGTGTTTGCTTCACCAGGGCATATTTACCTTACTCTGACTTTCATGAACTCTATCCCTCACTGACCTCATCTACCCTTGTGCATGCTGGAGAGTAAGATTAATTAGGTGATTAATTCTGTCTTTTGTGCACAAACATAGTTAGCTTTACTTAACTGTTAACTTTACACCGTTTTACTTTCCAGATCAAAGTCCTCTCTCCGCCTGTAATGTCTTGGCCTCTTTGTACTTGGTGCCCTTCCACTCAGCTTGTTTGTGGGATTGTGGTTCTTCTTACCTTCCTCTCCATTCCTGGGTGCTTTTAGTGGTCTCTTAAATAATAAAATCCACTGAGAGATTTCTTTTATCTCTTTTGACCTTCAGCATGGGTTTGGTAAAGGCTGTATTTTTGGCTTCAGAGTGACTATAATTCAGGGGCCTTTGCTCTGTTTTCTCCCTCTCTAGTCAACTGCTGGCTTCTGAGGCTCAAGCTGCTACTGTGTGCTTTCCCCAGATGCCTTTCCTTTATTTTACAGGCCAATTTTATTTATTTATTTTATAAAGATTTATTTATTTATGCATACAAGAGCTGGGGTACAGGCTAGAGGTGCGGGAGGTAAGAGGATTCACCAGAGACAGAGTGGGGAGCAGAACAGGCAGACTGACTGAAATACACTGCTGAGGGGAGCAGCGGGCGAGACAGGAGAGGTCTGCTGTGCCATGTGGGTAGCTCCCTGGCTGGAGATTGAACTCATGTTGCAGTAGCTGCAGATAGCTTCATAGTGCTGAGAAGTAACCCCTTGCACCACCAGGGAGGCCCCATTACAGGCCAATTTTAGTTGTCCGTTCCATTGCTTCAGCCTAGCACCCAAAAGGACATGTGCCCATTCTGGAACATCAAACCTTCTCCAATTCAGGGACGTGCACTGTACACTTCCATCGGTAAAAAAATCTTATTGATACCCATTGAACATTTAAAATAGAAATCTCCTCAAAAAAGATCTTTTAGCATAAAGACATTATAAATTCTTCCCTTTTCCACTGCAGTTCCTTCAATCTGGAGGTAGCCTCCATAATTCATAGCCAGTCTGAGAGAAGGTGGTATTTTGAGACACTTAATGATGTTTTTCATGGCAAAATGAAAAATGTAGAGACAAAGACGAGAGAGTGCCTAGTGTTTTATATGTAGACATAGCTTTTCAAAACTATTTTGGAGCATATTAGTTTCTAACATAATTTTCCAGGCTTCTGTATAAAGCATTTTATTCTTTGAAAATCTTATAAATAATATGATTTACTGTGACAGTGTGCAAACACTCACATAGTTGTTTTACTTTTCATGAAATAAGGTAGGATATTTTGTCATTTGACAGAGTAAAATACATTAGAGAATAGTTGATACCAGAATGAAAGCCATTTTGTCTTTTCATGTTGGGACCCAAAAGTAGAAGCTGCAGAGATTTCTTCCCTATAATATATTAATGTTATTCTTGATGTCGGCAAACTGTACTATCCAAAGTGTGAACACTGATGGGAGGTAGAAATATGAAAACGACAGTGTTCTGTGGTTCCTTACAAATTACAGTCTTTTTTTTTTTTTTAAGAATTTATTAGAGGGCCTCCCCTGGTGGCGCAGCGGTTGAGCGCTAAGCTGCGAGGCTGCCTGCAGCCTCTGCAGTGCCAGTTTGATCCCCGGCCACTGGCGAGAGCCCCACATGGCGCGACAGACCTCTCCTGCTGCGCCCGCTGCCCCCCTCAGCAGTGTACATCAGTCTGCCTGTTCTGCTCCCTGCTCTGTCTCTGGTGAATTCTCTCACCCTCCCATGCTTCTGACTGTACCCAGTGCTTGTATAGATAAATAAATAAATCTTTAAAAATAAGTAATTTATTAGATGAGATGATAACACTTAAATGTTTTCTAAATTCTAGAATGTTAGCACGGGGAAGGGAACAAAAGATCATTTAGCCCCCTTTGCTCCTCTCACTCAAGACTCTCTCGTATCATTAGTGCCTTTCATTATGCCAGTGTTCATTTCATTATGCCAGTGTTCATTAGTGAATCATTTAGTTATTGATTATTGGATTAGAGATAATTCTAGAACTTCTTATGAGTAATGTGCTTTTCCCTTGGTGTTAGCAAGAAACAAGTCACTCATTCCCCTGTATGCAAAGTGTTTGTGGAACGATCTTTCCTTTGAAGAAGTTTATCATTGTTATTTATTTAGGTTTATACAAAAATGTTTTAGTTAAATTTGGGAAGATTTCGACATTTGGCAATTTTTTCTGTCCCTCCTGTTTTCAGAAAGGTTTTCTTCTTTCATTTTTCTTTTCTTTAAAATGAGCACAACAGGGGGCCTCCCTGGTGGCCTATGGGTTAAGTCTCACACTACCACTGTGAAGGCTCACATTCACTCCCTGAGTTCGATCCCTGGGCAGGGAGCTACCCACATGGCACAGCAGACCTCTCTGCCTTCACCCACTTTTCCCCTCAGGAGTGTATTTCATTAGATTTGCCTTTTCTGCTCCCCGCTCTGTCTCCGGTGAGTTCCTCTCACCGCCCCTACTTCTGGCCTGCACCCCAGTTCTTCTATGCAAAAATAAATAAATAAAATCTTAAAAATAAATAAATAAAATGAGCACAACAGGTCACTGTGAAGATTACTTACAATATAAACCTTAGAGCATTGCCTGACCTGGCGCGTAAATAATACTCTGTAAATATTTGCTGCTACTTCTACGCTGTTGTTTTCTCCATTCGATTCCACGTTATTTTTTTTTCTGGTGGATATTAAGTTTTAAAAACTAATATTATCAATCAAAATAAGAAAATTAGTGCTAATGTCACATGTAGTTGAGCTGGGGTTGGATTTGGTACCACTGGCAGAGATGTATCTTCTGAGAGCATCTGAGGCTGAACCCAAGTTCAAGGGGAACACCCTTGGTCTGGGGATCAGGAGGACTTTGAGCAAGGTACTTACTCTGTGCTTTCAAGTTTTATATCTGCCACATGAGTGGGTTGCTCTCTGCAACATCTTCCTTTTAAAAAATGTTCCTCAGGGGCCTCCCTGGTGGCGCGAGGGGTTAAGACGCAACCTACGAAGCTCTCCGCAACCACTGCAGCACGAGTTCAATCCCCCAGCCTGCCAGGGAGCTACCCACATGGCACAGCAGACCTCTCCTGTCTCGCCCGCTGCTCCCCTCAGCAGCGTATTTCAGTCAGTCTGCCTGTTCTGTTCCCCAAAGTCTCTGGTGAATCCTCTCACCCCCCGGTACCTCTGGCCTGTACCCCAGCTCTTGTATGCATAAATAAATAAATCTTTCAAACAAATGAAAAATAAAAATTGCTCCTCCTCTTGCATCCTTCAAACTTTGAAGTCCCTGTAGAAAAGAACTGATGAAAAATCCCAGTCGGTGTTTATATTCTCTCCATGTGCTTGAGTATATACATGGAGCAGTTTTTAGATTGTGTCCTCCTCCATGCTCGTGAAGCTAATGAGCTGCCCCTCCAGTGATGATAAAACAAAACAAAATGCTCTTCTTTGCACAAAGGCAACTCCATTCCAGATGCTTAACCCCATCAGCTGGGATTCCTTCCACTTTCTTAACCCCTGAAGACAGGATTCTCATGCACTGGTGCAGCATCACTTCACTTGCCACTGAAATATAGCTGTCTCTGGAGTAGTGTTTGGCAGCTGTGTGAGAATCAAGCTCAAGTACTTCTCTGCCAGTTTGGGAAAAAAAGAGAGTCGGAAATAGCTGCCTCCAAAATAATCCAATTAAAACAGCAGGGAAAGTGGAGTTGGGCAGCTAGAAGGGAGGGTGGTATGTCCTCATGTCTGCTTGTCCCTGCTGTTGAGAGAGAGTGGACTTCAGCCCAAGCAGCTCTGTGGGGACCACCGTCAGGCACCTCCTACCAGCATCCTAAAGAGGGGGCTCCTTTGAGTTTCATTGAACCTTATGATTTTTCTCGCTTTTCCCAATGGAATAATTTTTAAGATTTATTGGCACACAAATAGATCTGTCTTTTTAGAGACACCTCTGTTTTTTTTTGCCCCCTGCATAGGCTAATACTAAGGGTCAACACTGATGACATCAGAACGTACTGCGTTGAGACGTTATGTTAATGCACCATTTGAATGGTTTGGGGAGGTTGAACTGGCAGACCAGAAAGGACAACTCTTTTATGTAATTCAAGGATCTCAGTAATAACAATCACTGGGAAGGAAGTTGCAAGAAGTATACCAAGTAGACAAAAGCAGTTGATGAAAAATATAGAATTTGTGAGATTGAAAGTAGGGGTAACCATAGCGAGAAATATTAAAAAACATGGATGCAGTCATAGTGGATGCAATTTAAAATACTGAGCAGGGCCTGCCTGGTGGCACAAGGGGTTAAGATGCAACCTAAGAAGCAATCCACAGCCACTGCAGCACGAGTTCGATCCCTGGCCGGCCAGGGAGCAATCCACATGGCACAGCAGACCTCTCCTGTCTCACCCGCTGCTCCCCTCAGCAGTGTATTTCAGTCAATCTGACTGTTCTGTTCCCTGCTCTGTCTCTGGTGAATTCTCTCACACACCCCCCGCCCCCGCATCTCTGGCCTGTACCCCAGTTCTTGTATGCATAAATAAATAAATCTTTTTTAAAAAAAGATGCTTTAAAAAATAAATAAAATAAAATAAAATAAAACAAAACACTGAGCAATGTGAGAAACAACCAAAAAAAGCCAAGAAAGATTAGTCAACACTGTTATGAGTCCTCAGCTCATCAGATAATAGGACATCTCCAAAAGGGAGTTTCCAGGGATCAAAGGAAGCAGAGGCTACAAAATCCCAGACATTTTAGTTTAACTAGAAAAAGAGAGAACTTTTAAAAAGAAATGCAGGGGTTAAAAGACTAGTTTTATTTATTTTATTTAATTACATCTAACAAGGGTGTCATGAGGATCAGTGAGGTAATGCCTAAAAAAGTATTTTGCGAGCTGTGAGCCCCTCAACTAGTTTCGCCTGTCCATATGCACCATTGCTGGAGTGTGGAGAAACTGTAGGGACAGTGGTCACTGGGAAGAGGACACGTCACACAGGTCAGAGGACCAGTCTCAGAGAGGAAAGTTCTGTTGTCTAAAACTTTAGAAGCAGGCAAAAATGATTTTCTCTGCTCCTAATTTTTTAACCCAGAAATTCTCTGTTTATGGGATTTTTCTAAGACTTTCCTGGTGAGCTTGGTAATGAGCTGTCCTCTCTCTGCGGGGCGATGAGCTGCTTGATGTTATTGTCATTATGGCCTCTAAGAAAACCTCAACTAAAAGACTAAAGTAAAAGAATGTGGTCTAGTTTCGTTTAATAATCCTCATTTTGGAAAATTTGGGCTGAGACTGGAGGGGCCTCTTTGGACTCAGAAGGGGACTAAACTAAGCCTGAGGATACGTGGTGAAGACTCAAGATGGAAAAGGTGAAACATGGTAAATCTTAACAGAGTGTGGGCTGGGGCGCTGGGCTTCCCCTATGAAGCAGTTCATCTGTCTCACTAGCTCCTTAATCACAGATTCCATGAAGGGTCTTCTTAGCTTTTTTTTTTTTTTAAAGCTTTTTATTGTATTCTCCTTTGAAAGTTAATAAGAGGAAATCAACTGGTTTATGTGCTGTTAGTATGTATGCAGAGGCATAGGGGTATTTGTTTTTTGGTTTTCTCTTTTTAAAAGATTTATTTATTTATTTAAACAAGCACTGGGTACAGTCAGAAGCACGGGAGGGTGAGAGAATTCACCAGAGCCAGAGTAGGGAGCAGAGCAGGCAGAAGGACCGAAGTACACTGCTGAGGGGAGCAGCAGGCGGCAGGGGAGGTCTGCGCGCCATGTGGGACCCTCCTCTGGTGGCCAGGGATCGAACCAGCGCTGCAGAGGCTGCAGGCATCTTCACAGCCCAGCACTCAACTGCTGTGCCACCGGGGAGGCCCTGTTTTTTTTTTTTTTAATATTTATTTATCTTATAGAAGAACTGGGGTACAGGCCAGAGATACAGGGGATGAGAAGATTCACCAGAGACAGAGTGGGGAGCAGAACAGGCAGACTGACTGAAATACACTGCTGAGGGGAGCAGATGGCAAGATAGGAGACGTCTGCTGTGCCATATGTGGGTCAGCTTCCTGGCCGAGAATTGACTCAGGCCATATTGGTGATAGCTCTGGGACTTAACCCCTACACCATCAGGGAGACCCCCGGCTTTGTTTGTAAGTGGATTCAAACGTGGGGAGGAATCACTGGGCATGAGCAGAATAGTGTGTCCATTCACAGAGAGATGTGCATTTGTGCAGGTATCCATAGACACAGCACATAGGTGCATCTGTTATATGTGCTTGAACATGGAAAAGACTCAGTGACATTAATTAGGAAGGGTGACATGAAACAGTGAAAGTCAAATTCCTTTCGGCAGCACTTGCTATTATAATTAAAGTGTGTGATGTAACGTGTGTGCAGGAGAGAGTTTGCTTATTCATCATTTAGAACAATAGTCGGAGTTAAATATTAGCAGGTTTAAGTGTCAATAAATGTCTGAAAATACAAATGTTCCATTGTGTGTAGTTCTTGCAATCCTGCAGTGTATTTTAGAAGTGCCTCTGCTGGCTTAGAATTCAAATACTTGGATAAAGACTGTTGCAGATTGTAATTTGGGGCAGAAAATGTACCCTGATTGTTTATTATTTCTGAGGACATTTGCAGTGCTGACCTATATCACACGTAGAAAAGAACAGCTTTGTTTGGAAAATACAGTTGGAACAGTGCAAGAAAATTGAATTAAGTAAAGGAACGTAGGGAGTCCAGCATTGATGGATGATGCTTCTTATTTGCTCTTCATTATTCCCTGTGAAGGAATAAAAACTATGAAATTGGATTTGAAAACTGGATTAAGACAAATGGCTTCTCAGATTTTTCTTACCTTAGCTGTTTCCAAATTTCCTGGTAAATCATATAGTCACTATATAAAGAGTCTGTGTTGACTACATTAAATCTTCCTAAAAAAGTGTGCACTTGAGGTTTGCTTTTAGGAATCGGTTTACAAGATGCAGAGACTGGATGTACCTGTCACTGTGCGAAAGTACTTTGTACGTACACACAGGATATTTCACATGTTCACTTATTTTTGTAGAGTGAGCAATAAAGTAAAAGGGGGAACAGAGTAGTGTTTTTCTTCACAAAGTCTCTCTTGCCTACCTATCCAGGGAGGTTTTTTTTTTTTTTTTTTTTTTTTTTTTTCAGGTAGAATTTACTGGATTCCCAATGGAACCATCACAATGCTCTCCAGATGGTTTTATCAGGGTAACTATAGACATGCATGAGTCTCTACTAACTAGGTTGTAAATCACTTGAAAAAAGGAATTGTTTTACTCGTTGTACCTCCAGCACCTGAGAAAAGGCTCTAAACCTAATTTGTTGACTGGATGAATGCATGATCAAATCAGATACCTGTTAAGTGCGGATCCTTATGTTCAACAGGAAGGTCACATCTACTCTGAAGCGGTGTGTGATCTAGCTGAGAGAACAATTGGAGTAAAGACATGAATATTGGATTATAACCCAAAGAATAAAATAAACATCCACAGGTCCATGGTGATAGAAATAACTGAATAAATCAGTAAGTGAGACAAAAGAGACAACTTCCTTACAGAAAAGTTTCAATTAATAAATAACAAAAAAGCTCAAGAGAAATGAAAGTACATCAATAAAATGTGTTTTAAAAGATTTATTTAATTATGCGTACAAGAGCTGGGGTGCAGGCCAGAGATGCAGGGGGTAAGAGGATTCACCAGAGACAGAGTGGGGAGCAGAACAGGTGGATCCACTGAAATACACTTCTAAGGGGAGCAGCAGGCAAAATAGGAGTGGTCTGCTGTACTATGTGGGTAGCTTCCTGGCTGAGATGGAACTTGTGCTGGAGTGGCTGCAGATAGCTTCATAACCCCTTGTGCCCCAGGGAGGCCCCCTAAAATAATTGTTATTACTGCAGGGAATTTTACTGCTGCATGTTAGAATTAATGGGTGAAAGTTTAAACTGAACTGGGATATTTGTAGAGTTTCAAAGCAGCTTGCTTCAAAATACTTAGTAATTACAAAGAGCAAAATAGAACTCCAGTGGGCTGTCCTGGCAGACATGCTGTCATTAATGATGAAGGCTGACATCACAGGGATACACAGTGATAACCTGTGTCCCTTGGTAGGAAGTGCTGAGAAGAGCTCAGCCTTCCCAGTAAAGGGCGGTGTCATGCTCATCAAGAGAAACTGTCAGACAAACCCAAATTGAAAGACATTCTAGAAAACAATGGACTGATAATTCTCTGAAAGTGTCAAGGTTTTGAAAGATAAGGAAAGATGGAGCATTGGAGATGCCGCAGATTGGAGACTAGTGAGACAGGACAAATGAATGCAACACAAAATCCTGCATTGGATCCTAATACAGAAGGACATTGAGATGGAAAACTGGTGAAATTCTAATAATATCTATTTTTTTGCTTGAAAATGGAAGTCTTCCAGCATTTATTTATTTTTTTATTATTTTACATTTATTTACTTTTTATGTTATAGTTTTTTAAACATCATTGTTCATTTTTGTATGATGTTTGATTTCTCCCCTCAGGCCGGTGGAGTCCCCATAAAATTCCCACCACCACATCGCCCGTGAACCACCACCATAGTCTCTTGTGCTCTCCCTTCCCCTTTTATGACCCTTGTCCCTCCTACTCCCCTGTGGTATATCTCAAGTCTATGGTTTGCCAGTGAGTTTTGTCTTCCCCCGCCAGCCCCTTGCTTGATTTCCCTACATTCCTCCCATAAGTGAAATCATCTGATATTTTTCTTTTTCCTTCTGACTTATTTCACTGACCATAATCCCTTCCAGCTCTTTCCATGTTGTTGCAAATGGCATGAGTTTATCTTTTTTGATTGCTGAGTAATATTCCATTGTGTATATGTACCACATCTTCTTGATCCAATCCATGTTTTTGGGCAGTTAGGTTGTTTCTATATCTTAGCTGTTGTAAATAGTGCTGCAGTGAACAGAGGAGTGTAGGTATCCTTTCGAGTTAATGTTTTTGTGTCCTTTGGGTAGATTCCTAGGAGTGGAATTGCTGGGTCATATGGTAGATCCATTTTTAATAATATCTATGGTTTAGTTAATTAACCAAGTTTAATCTTCTAGCTTTGATCATTGTTCTGTGGCTAAGATGTTAACAGAAAAAGAAGTGGGCTGAAGGATCCCAGAGAACTCTGTCCTTTTTTGTCACACTCTGTGAGTCTAAAATGATCTTTCTGAAAATCTGATTTCAGGCCAATATCAATCCACAAGAAGCAATTATAGAGTAATACATAACAGTGTACAATGGGCACTGTGCAGTGGGCGTGGGGAATTCTGGGCTCAGTGGATATTAGGGTTTGAGAGATGCTGGGGATTGGAGTGATCAGGAAGAGTTTCATAGAAGCAGCAAAATCTGTCTTGCATCTCAAAAAGAGTTGTAGAGATGAAAGTTGGGGGTCATTGTAAGTGCAGGGATAGCAGGGCCAAAGACACCAGGAAGGGATGGATGTAGGTGAACTGTGAGGGACATGTGGGAGAAGCTGATTGGCTGATGAGTGCAGTTTTGACAGATAATAGTATGAAGATGAGTTGGGCAGATGTGGGGAAGACAGAGAATGAGGATTTTAGGACTTGGCAGAGGAGATTGAAGTTACTGCAGCAGGTGACACAGAGTTACCAGTTCTTTTCAAGGGAGTGATTGGATGAAATGATATTCATGTGAAATTGGTGACTGTATCAGGGTGGTTGGAGTTGGGAGAGATGGGGCAGGTGATATAGGAGTTTGAAATAGGTAATTAGAGATTATTTATTAAAGGCCAATGTGGTGGGGGTGGGGGCAGAAAAGAAAGATGCAACCACATATCTAAAAGCATTTGGAGAGGTAGAAGTAGAGATGGATGTGTGACATGAAGAGGTAGCAGGCAAAAATGATTCCTCTGTCAAGTTTACATGCAAGGTGATTCTGGCATCCATAATTGGAATAATTCATTCAGCAGATATTTGAGTGCTGACGTTGAATTGTGTATTCCAGGTAAAGAATGAGGATTAATTAAAAGGAGTTAAATGTTGGGCCTCCCCTGGTGGCACAGCGGTTGAGCACTGGGCTGCAAAGCTGCCTGCAGCCTCTGCAGCGCCAGTTCGATCCCCGGCTGCCGGCGAGGGTCCCACATGGCACGCAGACCTCTCCTGCAGAGCCCACTGCTCCCCTCAGCAGTGTATTTCATCACTCTGCCTGTTCTGCTCCCCACTCTGGCTCTGGTGAATTCTCTCACCCTCCCATGCTTCCGACTGTACCCCAGTGCTTGTATAAATAAATAAACAAATAAATAATAAATCTTTAAAAAAAAAAAGGAGTTAAATGCAATGTCTGCATAAAGTGGGACTTTAAGCAAGAAAAACCATGACTTGGGCTGGACTGAATGAATTTATAGATCAGCTCACTCCCACCTAAATGAATTTATAGATGAACATGTCACGCCCACCTAAGGAGCCCCTACCCTCCAGATAAAAAGAAGAAATTGGTTCGCTCTATTCCTAACAGCAGCCATGGGTAGTGTTAAAACATCTTTCAAGTTGGCATTTCTCTCTGCTTGATAAAGAAGTCAAACTTACTATTTGGACTCTATGCACAAAAAAATCACCATTCTACTTAGGAAAAGCCCGCACATACCCCTTTAACTCTGCCAAGATAGAGGTCCTAAGGGCTCAAGTTTCCCAAACATGACAGCGAAAATACCATAAAAGTACAGTGGGGCCTCCCTGATAGTGGAGTTGTTAAAGACAGTGCCATCAAGCTACTGGCAGCCTCTGCAGCACAAGTTCCATCCCCAGCCAAGGAGCTACCCACATGGTGCAGCAGACCTCTCCTGTCTCGCCTGCTGCTCCCCTCAGCAGTGTATTTCAGTCAGTCTGCCTGTTCTGTTCCCCACTCTGTCTCTGGTGAATCCTCTCACCCCCCCACACCTCTGGCTTACACCCCAGCTCTTGTATGCATAAATAAATCAATCTGTTTTTTAAGAAGTGCAGTATTCTCTATGGAGGAAGAAAATGATAAGTGTGTGTGTGAGTGTATGTGTGTATGTGAGTGTGTTTGTGAGTGTGTGTGCTCACATATGTGTGCTTAAGTTCCAAGCTTCTAACCTTTAAGCATAAAGTGTCTGTTCAGCTTGTTTTACATAATGTGACCCATTTAGTGAACCCTTAATTAGTGCTCTTTTGTATGTGGGGCTGGCTCTGTTATTCTCTTCTTTTGGGGTTGACCCTGGTTTTGTGTTATTTAGGAAAGAGGAACAGAGTTTCTGTAGCCCTAGTTTTCATCAATTATTTCACAAATGTCCACCTATGGCTTAAAGGTGACACTAAATATAATATATATAATTCTCAGAGATTTTATATATAATATCTCTCCATCAAGCTGGTGAACTCAGTGGCAATTATGACCCATTATCCCATACTGAGCTAGTCCTGGGCCTGGGAAGCATTAGAATAGGGGCAGAAGAGTGGTTTTACTCACCTGTGTGCACTTGAACTTACACATTGGATTCTGACTGGCAGTAATCAGATTTTCATATTAAAGATCTTTGAAGATCTGCATTCTTCATCAGTCAGCATTATATATTATATTTCTTAGCAATTCTGTTCATGCCCCTTCTTTGGCATCAATCAGTCTAATTCATCAACTCATTTCATTGATAGAAACTTAACCCTTAATATGGTTAATTATAAGAGGAAATTGGTTGATACTCTTAAAAAGTGAACTAGTGGTGGTTCTGATTCTAGTCCCGAGTTGAGGGTTGGGTATAACTTTGTAACCTATAACCTTCAACTTTAGATACCTTTTTAACTAAGAGTTCTGCCCCATAAAATATGAATTGGTGATGGTGCATTTAAAACATGGTTTAAATGGCAGTGTGTTTCATTATATGAATAGATGTTTTGTGTAGATTATAAAGAGAAATTCCATCTTTTGTAGAGTGGTCATTGGCAGGGACAGAACACACCATGAAATGACCACAAGGACCCTTTAGGGGTCTACTGTGGAAGCACATATATTCAAACTTGCAGGATAAAGAATCTTTTTAAGTCCTTTTTCACGAACGTATTGACTTCAGTGTTTTTTTCCTAGGGAACATATTTCAAAATTGTAACTGTAGTCAATGGTTCTATATAAAGGTTCTCTATAAAAATACGTACTTTGTCTAATGGTTCTTTCCACAGTCCCATATATGCCAGTCAGCTTTCCTGCCTTCTCAGAATGCCTGATGCTTTTGAGTGTATTTTTTGAACGTATGTACTACAGTGGGTGTTGTTTTTCTTTGGTGGCAAAAGTGGAAATCACATGTGAACTCAGGGAACCATTTTGAACTTATTTCTGTAGAAATGGCAAGAAGGAAGCTGGCAAAATCTGTCATCTGAGCAGGGCTCTGTAAAGATTGGGGGACCTATCAGTCCATCTTTTGTCAGGATGTAGGGTAATTTTGTAATTTCTTTTTTTAAATATTTATTTATTTATAGCAGAACTGGGGTGTAGGTCAGAGGTGCAGGGGGTGAGAGGATTCACCAGTGACAGAGTGGGGAGCAGAGCGGGCAGATTTACTGAAATACACTGCTGAGGGGAGCTGTACACAAGTGAGAAGAGATCTGCTGTGCCATATGTGGGTTAGCTCCCTGGCCGGGGATAGAACTGGGGCCATAGAGATGATAGCGCCGAGACTTAACCCCTAGGCCACCAGGGAGGCCCTGTCATTTCTTAGGATACCGTGGGGGATGTGTCTTATTTAGCGGTGGACATTTCAGCGATTCAACAAAAGGACAGGATGGAGTGTGCCAGGAAATTGCTGCAGAAGGAGCAGGGATAGAAAGCCAAGTTTTAGGGGCCTCCCCGATGGCGCAGCTCTTGAACGCTGGGCTGTGAAGTTGCCTGCAGCCCCTGCAGCGCCAGTTCGATCCCCGGCAGCCGGTGAGGGTCCCACATGGCATGCAGACCTCTCCTGCCTCGCCCCCTGCTCCCCTCAGCAGTGTACTTCGTCAATCTGCCTGTTCTGCTCCCCGCTCTGACTCTGGTGAAATTCTCTCACTTTCCCGTGCTTCTGACTGTACCCAGTGCATGTATAAATAAACAAATAAATAAATAAATAAATCTTAAAAAAAAAAAAAAAGGGGGCCTCCCCGATGGCGCAGTGGTTGAGCGCTGGGTTGCGAAGCTGCCCGCGGCCTCTGCGGCTCCGGTTCGATCCCCGGCTGCTCCCTGGCCACCGGAGGAGGGTCCCACATGGCGCGCAGACCTCTCCTGCCGCCCGCTGCTCCCCTCAGCAGTGTACTTCAGTCCTTCTGCCTGCTCTGCTCCCCGCTCTGGCTCTGGTGAATTCTCTCACCCTCCCGCGCTTCTGACTGTACCCAGTGCATGTATAAACAAAAAAAAAAAAACAAACAAACAAATAAATAAAACATGCCTCTATAAAAAAAAAAAAAAAAAAAAAAAAAAAAAAAGAAAGCCAAGTTTTAGGAGTAAGCAAAGTCCATTTAAAATTTTATCTTAATTTGGAGTCTTTCTTGTACCCTATAACAACTCAATTATAAAATAAGGGGCAGAGCAGAAGGGAGGAAATGGCTACAAATTCTTTCCCTTCTTCGCTCTCAACTCTCTGCTGTCTCTGAATGAATGAAGTGAGCAAGCTACTTTTAACAAAATTTAAGTGATACATTGCCATGAATTTCATCATAAAAATGATGTAATGCTAGTCTTCTTATCTAGAACACCTGCTTCTTAATCGACTTACAAAATCTGAAAACAACAAGGGAAAAAGTCTTCTCAGGAGGAGAAAATGATGGACAAAATATCCTGCACTTGACTCTTTAATGAGGCCCTGAGATTTCCAGGGTCCTATTGACTTAGAAGGACGTTCAAGGTTAAAGGTTTAGCAACTGTATTTATCCAGTTCCCCAAGTAGATTAAAGGGAATAAGAGGACTTTTTGGTGTTAAATATACTGACCACAGTGAAGGAAGGAGAAGCTCTTTAAAAAGTGGAAGCATTATAAAATCTCAGCTGTGTGAGGCCGTTCAGTTTGGAGAAAATAAATTTAGTGGATTATTCAGGGTAGACAAACATAAAGGACCTTTCCTGAGATACAACAAAGGGTGATGCTGTAAAAGGCAAATGTTAGCAAAGAAATACCCTCAACTCAGAGATGCAGTGCAGCAGAAGTTTCTTTTTTCTGTCGTGTTGCATGATCGCTAGCTCCAAGTGTCCCCCGGTTAGGGGGTGGGTGTATACACAGGGCGATTCCCTTGTTCATCTGTAGTGCATGCATTTCATGGATCAGTCATTTTCCTTAGAGTCATAGGAGACCTTCAGGATCTTCTGCAGCAACCTGCCAGAAGTTGGGGTGAAATTGAGGGAATGATGACGATGGAAGTGACATCCATTATTCCCTTCCATAATCCTTTGGCCAGAACTTTGACACAAGGATCTACTTAATCACAGGTTATTTTGGAAAATGCCAACCTATGTGTCAATGAAGAGAACAATGTCCAACAAACCAGCCTTCGCCATAACTGGATACTTCCATGAGCTTGTGTCATCCCTTACCTCCCTCCGGCCTCACCCTACTGTGTACCAGAGGGAGTACCTAGTTATTTGCAGATAACAGAAAGATAACAGAAATTCAGAAGCCCACTGAGTCAGTATATCAGGATGCTTCATCCTTTAAACCCTGTGGATCTGAATGTACTTTCTTTTTTTTAAAAAGATTTATTTATTCATGCATACAAGAACTGGGGTATAGGAGAGAGGTTTGGGTGGGTGATAGGATTTACCAGAGACAGAGTGGGGAACAGAACAGGCAGACTGACGAAATACACTGCTGAGGGGAGCAGTGGGTGAGACAGGAGAGATCTGCTGTGCCATGTGGGTAGCTCCCTGGCCAGCCGGGGATGGAACTCATGATGCAGAGGCTGCAGATAGCTTCATAGTGCTGCATCTCAACCCTTTGTGCCACCAGGGAGGCCCCTGAATGTACTTTCTCTGATTTTTTCATGGGAAGAAGAGCAAGTAATCAGTAATCGTGGGTGACTCCACGTGGAAAGGCAAGGGGCATTCTAAATACTCTAGTCGAAGGTGGCACCCCAGTGCCTGGGCTCGAGAGAAAAGTCCCACCTTTTATCTGTGTGTGGGGGTCAGGAACCTGCTGCTGCTTTAGATCTTCCAAACACATTTCTTAAGAGCTGGGTTCTATTCCTGTTTACCATTATTAAATTCCAAGTGAATTCCCAAAATTACCCCAGTCCTCATTGTCATCGCCCATGTGTCTCATTGTCTGTGTTCTATACTCAGACTTGGTTGAACCCCCATTCTACTCTCCTAAGATTATATTTCCCATCACAACTTGGAACAAATACTGAACTATCCATTTGTCTTTGTTGGGTGGCTGAGTACAAGAAGGGGAATTTGAGAAGAATTAATTAGGTGGAATTATTTTGTGCTCTATTACATGTGCCATGGTGGGAGAAGCTATAAAGATGCAGGCAGAGGCCAGAGAAACCTTTATATCCAGTCAAGGAAGAACACATATTCTTCCTCTCCTCTTGATCTCTGTACCTGTGGCTCCTTGGTCAGCAAATGGACAGCTTGCTTGAGAGCTGCCGGGACTAGAGTTTGTCTGCATTATGGGCTCAGTAGCTTTTGTTTGCCTTGCTACAAAACCAAGCACTATTTATAACATCATTTCTCTGAGAAAATGAGTTTGGAGCTCCAAAAAAAAAAAATGAATTTGAGTAAGTTCCAATGACTTACAAGTGAACTTTCAGTACACAGCTCATTCATAAATTGAGTACTGGCTGTACCGAGCATGTTACCCAGAGATAATGTTTATCTGTGCTTTATCGGTATGACTTGTCAAGTTAACTCATGTTTACTTTTTTCTGTCTTCATTTTGATAATAGCCTCCCTCTTAAAATTTAATACTCTCTGTATGTTTGGAGAAACATTTCCTTTGGAGGTGCCTCAAATATTCCTGTGGATGGCAATAGTGATTTTATTTCATCTCCCAATTTATCTTTAGCAGGATTCATGCTATGAAAATCTCTTGTGCAGGCAGTCTGTAAATTGTAGAAAAAATTGGGAACTATTTAAAGGAAGTGGGGGGAACAGAATCCTTTTCTACTATTAACCCGGGTTGTCAGATATCTTGCAATATAATTACTGTGTTGGTTTGTAAAGGTTAAAGAACTCTGAAGTTTATAATTCTCTTTTGTGTGTGTGTTCTGCACACATAAGGATAAAATCCAACACACTGAAACAGAATGCCTTGTTAATATAAAAGTTCTGAGGATTTTATAGTTTATTGACGTGGAGACGTAATTCATGGATTTTACATTTGCTTTTGCAAAGATCTGATGAATCAGTTATTTGTTCCATGGAGCCAATTTGCAGATTTCAAACCTTTTTTTTTTAATATCTTTAAATGTAATGTGTGTGCAGAAATATCCTTACTGGCATCAGATTGTAAAGCAAAAAGTTGGAAGCCTGGTTTTAGAGATAGCCTATAGGGGACTTACTATCCACATAGAAGTAAAACTTTCTGCTGTTAGCAGAGCAGCTGACAGAATATGATCACAAATGTTACTGATACTTTTCTGTTAGGAGGTTGAAATAGAATGCCTAGGACTATGCAAGCTTGTCATAAGAGATGGTCAGGGTGATGCGTTTCCCTATGAAAAAAAGAATGTTCCCCCTCAGTGCACCCCTGCATTAGCTAATTCAGTTTTTTCACTATGTTATTCTGATTCTCACTTGCAGCTTCAGATTCTGATGTTAGTGTAGTTAAAATTTAGTGAACAGCAATCATGTTTAATGATCTCTCCCTTCTGTTTAAGACAGTACTGCAGCCCATGCAAAAAAATATGTCCTTTTAGTATTTTGTATCTTTCAATGGTTTTTCTTTACTGAAAAAATACTGAGTATAATTTTGATGTCATGCTCTTCTGCCATCCCTGGACTGTCATTACCTTCCTCCAAATTGTCCTCATAGGTTCCTGATCACTTTTATGTTAAATGTTCATTAATTGACTAATGCCCTTGAAAGGATTTTATGGAATGTGAACTGCAAAGCTGCGGTTTAATATGGAAAAGCCTACACGAGTGTGAATGGCAGCACTTTATGAACCTTTGAGGACTGCATAAAGGGAAGGTTATAATTAGAGACTCTCCCATTATTACTGAGTATTGACTGGCAAAGCATACAAAAGATAACTTCTATTTCCCCATAAGTAATCTGCTTATAATCTAACAAAAGTAGCTGGAAGTTGCTCCAAAGCTGTGAGAGAGGACTTAGGGGGAACCCCTAAGTTCAGAGTTCTGAAATGCCAACAACAATCATTAATTAGGGGAGAACACCTAAAGCCCCCTCTATAAACCCAACACGAAACAAGGTGCTATCTGAATTTTTCACCCTTACCCAAGTGAAAGCAGAACTGGGCGTTGTACTACTTTTCTCTAAATGCAAAACTATGAAGTGCTAAGTGTAGAATATATATCCAGTTGAATAGATTTATAGTTTATGGCTAGCCTAAGTTTACAGATTTCTAGCTATTTAGAGATGCATGAAAACTTGATTCTGGTTATTCAAATGCAATATTTTATTATCTGCTCTTAATTTCCAATGTCTTGGAAAACCCTTTTGGTTTTATGCAGCTATCAGCTCTGAAAGTATATGGATTCACTTGTAGGTTAAATACCAAAGGGGGTTCGCCCCTCTTCATGGAAATGGAACCCAGTGGTCTACTTTGCAGCCGCTGAATATACTCAGTTGAAATTTATGTTTTATAACTGAGATACCATTGACCAGAGTAACCTGCTATAAAACAAGATGCTTTATCATTTGTGTTGTGTCTTCAGTGCTGAACATTTGAGCTGAAACAGATAAGTGACTTGATTAACATTTCATGAGACTTTATTATTAACCCTATGTATTCAAATGGCTTACATGCACATTCTTTGTGAGATGCATTCACGTTTGATTCCTGAAATGTTTAACTAGCAAAGGCAGCTTTTTTGTGTGGTCCAAAGCCAGCATTACCCAGAGACCTTCAGGTTCCTATGGAAACAATTATTGTTGGTGGTGGTGCAATTATTATTATTTTGGCCAATAAATCAATTGGCATTCTGATTTTTTGACTTCAGTGCTCCTTTAAAAATATTGTTGACCTTTAGGGAAATGATTGATTTCCTAGAACTGATTTTGTTCTGTTTGCAACTACTTTTTAGCATGCTTATCAGATAAATCTTTATTTATTGACATGCTTATTGGATAAATCAAACACCTTCTCCTTATAGTTTGTCCCCTGAAGAAAATGATGTTTGCTCTTAGTGAGTGGCTTGGAAAAGCTTTGCTTTTAGGACCCTTGTCCTCATAGTGTGGAGGGAAAAAAAAAAAACAAAAACTAATGCTCTGGAGGACCCCTCAGTATTTTTCATAAGCTTTAAACTGGTTATGAAAGGTCCATCCACTTTAAAGCTTTTGCCTGTGAAGATCAAGCTGAGATTGATTTTTAAACACTGTGCTCCCGGGGAAGAAGAATGTGGTAGCTAAGATTTGAAAGAAGCAGATAGAAAGGAGAGAAGTAGCTTCCCCTGGCACCAACCTGAGAATGTCTTCAGAGGAAGAAGATCGATACCTTCTGATATTCAGAAGCAAAGAACTACCTGAATCCTGCATTTCATATGCTCTGCCCATCAAGACCTCTCACCCAGGAAAGACAAATATTCTCTATTCAGGAGGTGGGAAGCTGGGAATATTAGGAACCTATAGCTTCCTTATTCTTTTCGTAAACATGCCATCACTGATTTGTAGTCTATTGAGAGAGTTTTCTGTCACCACCTGTGGGAATTGTAGGGGGACTATAACCAAGATGAAAATGCATCCATTGTGTAAAAATGAAAAATGATGTAAAAATATTTAAGATAAAATAATTAAAAAAAGAAATAAATAAAAAAGAAACCCTATACCCATTTAGCATTCATTTTCTATTACCCCTCAACCCTCCATCCCAGCTCCCCGAAATCACCAATGTGCTTTCTTTATATTTGGATTTGCCTATTTTAGACATTTCACATAAAAGGAATCATATGATGCTGGACGTTCGTGCCTGGCTTTTTGCACATAGTAGGATGTTTTCAAGGTCCATTCTTTGTTGTGGATGTATCACCACTCACTCCTTATTATGAGCACATGCTGTTCTCTTGTATGGATATACCACATTGTGTTTATCCATTTGTGAGTTGATAGGCATTTGTGTTGTTTTACTTGTGGCTTCTAATGATGCCTCTGTTCAACTTTTCATGTGCAACGTATATTTCTCTGTGCACCTTACATTTAGCCAGTTGCAAATTAAGATAGTAAATGATTTTTCCCAATCATACATCCATTTGCTTCTCACTCTTTTTTTTGAAGGTTTATTTATTTTGCATACAAGAACTGGGGTACAGGCCAGAGGTGCAGGGGGTGAGAGGACTCACCAGAGACAGAGTGGGGAGCAGAACAGGCAGACTGACTAAAATACACTGCTGAGGGGAGCAGCGGGTGAGGCAGGAGAGGTCTGCTGCGCCATGTGGGCAGCTCCCTGGCTGGCTGGGAATAGAACTCCTGCTGCAGTGGCTGGCGATAGCTTGATAGTCGCCACCAGGAGGCCCCCATTTGCTTCTCTCTTTTAACCTAACTCACTCGCCTAAAAGTAACTTCCTTGGGAATGTAACTATAGAAGAGCAGTAACATCCATTAGTGTTTACTAATCACTAAACACCAGACTCTCTTTTCTTGTCATGCGCACGTGTTACAGCATCTCAGATAACCCTCCTGTCACAGAGTTGGTGACTGAGGCTCTGCAAAGCTATTTGTCATTCCACAGGGAATTTAGAAGAACTGGGGTTTGGGTCCACGTGTGTTTTGCTTAGTAATCACAGTGCAATCCGTCGCCTCCTCTGTAATTATATTAACCCAGCTCTCGTGCACCTGTTCATCTCACAGAGAATTCTCTTTCTGTTCATGAGCTTCCCTCTTATTTGATGGTAAAAAGTCAGGATGGAATTCAAAGACTCTTCCCCAAGAGCCCTTGAACCCGAAGCCAGTATCTGCGCCCCCCTTGATGAAGTGACTGCAGTGCCTCCCACTCTGAGTGAGGGAGGTGGCTTCATTGAGTCCTGGCACTGCTGCCATTCAACCCGACTCTTCTCTCTTCTCTCCACTTACTCTCTTTCCTTACCTTAGATTTCACTTCTTTACTTCAGCTACCCACCGACACTGCAGTCCTGGACACTTCATCATCTTGCACCTATATCCTTTGGACCTTGGGAAATACTGAAATCTCCAACTTTGGGATTCGCTCTCTGGTCAAAGCCTCTTTTTAAAAATTTATATACATATTTTACATCATTGTTCAATTTTAAACAATGTTTGCTTTCTTCCTGCCCCCCTCAGGTGGAGTCCCCATAGAGTTTCCTTCCCCAGTGCACTCCCATGCACCATCATCTCAGTCCCCAGTGCGCCTCCCTCCCTCCCTCTGATCCCTCTCCCTCCTGCTCCCCTGCAGGAAGTCTCTGGTTTATAATTGTCTGTTTTGCTTTGTTGTGTTTTGTACTGTTACTAATTTTTTACACTAGTATCTTACTGGGTTTCCCTATATTCCTGCCATAAGTGAAACCATCCAATATTTTTCTTTTTCATTCTGGCTTATTTCACTGAGCATAATTCCTTCTAGCTCCATCCACGTTGCCGCGAATGGCATGAGTTTGTCTTTTTTGATTGCTGAGTAATATTCCATTGTGTATATGTACCACATCTTCTTGATCCAGTCATCTATTTTTGGGCATTTGGGTTGTTTCCAGGTTTTACCTATTGTAAATAGTGCTGCAGTAAACATAGGGGTACAGGTGCTCTTTTGAATCAATGTTTTTTTGTCCTTTGGGTAGATCCTCCCTGCTACCTCTGAACCTCTCTGTCACCTCATCAGGAGCCCTGCCCCATCCACACTCTGCCATCACTATCCCTGCCTCCTTCAGACTCAGCTCCCCCTACCCAGCCCAGAACTTAAAGCTTTCAAGTTTCATGGTTTTCCCATCCATTGAATGTTATACGCTCCTTTCCACAACCAACCCTGGGTGGCCTCCACCACTTGCACAGAGATCCCCTCCTCCCCACAAATAAATCCAATTTAGTGGTCTTGACGGAAAATCTTGCTAATGGAGCTGGGTTCTCTTCGATTGTTCTCTAGTCAACACACCCCCGCATTTGCCACAGTGTCTGTTCCCGACTCTCCCAGTCTATTCAAAACTTACCATCACTCCCACTTTCTGGGGAGGAACATGGATTTCTCTTGCCTTTTGCAAATCTTGAGGGCCCTCAGCATGGGTCCTTCCTGTCTCCGTTCCTTTCAGTTCTGTGCATTGCAGCCATGGAGTCTTAGACCCACAGTGTGTGTGACCCCTAGCATCAGATATCTGCATTCCAGACTTCCCCAAGCAAGAATTCCAGGAATTTCTTTAAGGCCAGCTGGGTAGGAAGCCTGAGTTCTGTAGAATGCTTCTTAAAATTTCCTTGATTGTATTTTTGTCAGCAGTTGTGTACAAGCAACACTAATGACTCAGTCCCAACTTGCTCTGTGAACTTAAAGGGAGAATGAAAGGTATCATTTATAAGGGAAGGTTCAATTTTGACTAAAATACAGTTGGGAGGGAGGGTGTCTGTGAATTTCCACTATGCCTGCCCTCCATCCTGTCAAAGAAACAATGGAAATCAGCCTTACTGACTAGGAAGGTTGTAAAGGGGGAATAGTGAGTCTTGACACTCCCCACAAGGGAATCCAGAAAGTTCCACTTGACAGAAGGGGTAACAAACACAGTTTTGCTACAGTCTCTGTGAGAAGGTTAAAATGAAAAGTTTTAATTGAATCTAGGATCCTTCACTTTTGCTAATGGGTCACTTAATCCTTCTGTTCTATGCAAGCTTCCAAACTTCTTCACAGGGGCCTCCAGGAGGAGCTGGGCCTGCAGGAAGGTCTGTTTACATGGCCTGCCTCCCCCCACCCCCATATTTAGAACAAGCACATTAAGGGAGTGTCTGCTGAGTTCACTATAGTGTTTGTCCGGACATTTTACATCTGTCTCGTTTTAAATTTAGCTATGGGCCAATGGGGGACTTAATAATTCAGGTAAGTAATAATAGGTCAAGTTAGTCTTTTTCCTAGTGGCATATCTCCAGCTGCAGCAGAGGCCAAATGTGAATGAATTATAAGACGGTATTATCCACTGGGTTTGGAAAGTGGTCCTGCCCACTCTGAAGGGGCATGTGTCATGGGGTAGTGGGGGGCATCTGAGCAAAGGGCGCCTGAGCAAAGGCCTGTGTACAGAGAGCCTGTTGAAAAAAATACATGTGTTTTATACAAGGGAAATCATTCTCCTGGGTGGTCATCTGTTAGGGTTTTAAAAATATATATTTTTCCTGAAATATACTATGTATTTACTATACTAAATATATAAAATACTAGTATATGAATTATAGCCCAAAAAGCTATTCAAAATCAGACTGCATCTATCAGTGTCCTTGTCATATTTATTCTTCATTTCTTTCTTTCAGCTAAAAGAATTAGCTACTTTCTTTTTTAATCACTTAAAGTACAGAAGGCATAAGAGATGTCCCTGGAAAAAGTGTCTCTTTTACTTTTGGCTCCAGGTCACCCAAGTGAGCTTCTAAGGCAAGCTCCATTACCATATTCTCCTGGGCCCATTTAGGGCTATTTTATATTTATAGAAGCAAAAATGTAGATTGAAAAATAAAAGACATAATGTTTCCACCATGCACTCTAGTCTTCCCTTTAGCTCTTTTTACGTAACCATATATCCTGGAAAACCAATCTTGTCAGAACAAAACCTTATTCTTTTAATACCTAAATAGTATTCCCTTTCATGATTTTGCCATAATGTATTCAGTCCCACATGGATGGACTTTTTGGCTGTTTCCAAGCATTTGCTACTATGAACAATGCTTCAGTGAATTACTTCCTTTAAATAGCATTTTATATGTCAGCAAGGATCTCTGGAGGAGACATGACTGAAGTGGAACTGTTGGATCAAAAGGAGTGTACAGTTTTAATTTTGGGAAACCTTGCCAAATTGCCCTCCGACTTGGCATTTGTGCTAATGTGCCCAGTGGCATTGTAGGATGTGCCTCTTCTGCACAGTGTTTTAAACTTCATGATCTTTGCCAACTGAGGAACTGAAAACCATTTTCTAGTAGCTTCTGTATGAGGTTCACGTATTATAGAGGCGATGGTCTATCTTTTTATCGTTTAAAAGCCATCGCTGCGTTCTTATCTGAGAAATGCCCCAATTTTTACTGGGTTTTTCATCAGCGAATTGAATTTTTAGAAACACTTAGTAGCTCAAGAAAATGAGTCATTTTGTCTTGTATTATTTTATTTTCCCTTTTTTTAAAAAAAGATTTATTTATTTATTTATACAAGCACTGGGTACAGTCAGAAGCGCAGGAGGGTGAGAGGATCACCAGAGCCAGAAGGGAGAGCAGAGCAGGCAGACTGATGAAGTACACTGCTGAGGGGAGCAGCGGGCGCAGCAGGAGAGGTCTGTGTGTCATGTAGGACCCTCGCTGGTGGCCGGGGATCGAACCAGCGCTGCAGAGGCTGCGGGCAGCTTTGCAGCCCAGCGCTCAACTGCTGTGCCACCAGGGGAGGCCCTTTTTTTTTTTTTACTTTTTATGTTTCTATCATGCAGGATTTGTTTTTAAGTTTAGGACAACTTTGTGATATACTTAGTCTGTCTCCACTTAAACATTATATATAAAAATTGTCTCATTTTTTTCTTAGTATGTTTTAAATAAATCATAACTCTATTGAAATAATTATCGTATCCCCAAATTCACCCTTTTATGTGTGCAATGTGGTGGTTTTAGAATAATTACAGAGCTGTGTCCTATCGCCACAATCTAATTTCAAAACATCTCATCACCCCCAAAAGAAATCCTATACCCATTTCCTTCCTCCTTCTTCTTCCCCTAATCCCTGGTAACTATGAATCTTTCTTTCTGCGTGGGTTTCCCTATTCAGGACATTTCATGAGAATGATATCATGTAATATGTGGTCTTATGTGACAGACTTCTTCCACTTAGCATTATGTTTTCAAGATTTTTCCTGCTTTTTTGTTTGCATTTTTTACATGTAATCTTTGGTCATTCTGGAGTTTATTTTACTGTAGCATGTGAACTAGGGATCTAACTTTATTTTTTCCATGTGGCCATCCAGTTATTGAAAGTCCTTTCTTTCTCCCACTAAAAGCAGTGCCAACTTTATCACACCGAATTCAGTATGTATTTAGGTCTATTCTTTTCTATTGATCTTGCTTTCTATTCATGTGCCAGCACATGCTGATTTAATTTGTTGAGCTTTACAGTATTTTTAATATCTGTTAGACTAGTATTTCCTTATTTCTTTTTGTATCTCTTTTTATGGCTATTATTTCCCATTTGTTTTTGTATATAAACTTCGTGCTTTACATCCTTTTGGTATTTTTTCTACATCTTATTTACTTTATGGATTACTCTGGGAAAAATATTTTCTTTCTCAATACTGACTTCCTTTTCAAGGACAAAAGTAGAGCTGTCCAGTTATTTATACGTTCTTCTTGGTTCCTCAGGAGTGTTTAAAATTGTTTCTTTACATAGATCTTGCATATTTCTTGTCAGGTTTATCTTTAGGTACTTTATATTCTCATTGGTATTAAAAACTGGGGTATCTTCTTACTGGTCATTTAAGAAGGCTATTAACTTTTGCATATTATTTTTGTTCATTACCTTATGGAATTTGCTATTTGTCTAAAATAGTTTGATTGGCTCAGAATGGCAATCACGGTGCATGTAAATAATATTAGTCTTACTGTGTCTTTTCCAATTTTTTTTTACCCCTTAATTCTTTCCCTTATATAATTAAATTGGCTAATTCCACCAGAAGAGTGTTAAGTAACAGCAGTGGTGGTGGACAGCCTCGTGTTGTTCCTGCTTTAATGGAATGCTTCTCATATTTCCCCATTAACAGTGAGGCTGCCTTGGGGCTGAGCATGTTTAATGTCCATTTGGCATTTACAGGGGCTTATAATGAGCAGAAAGCATTTTGGAAATGCTGAATCTGATGGAATCATTTACAGAGAGGTAAAGCATGCTACACCAGTTCTCCTGCAGGGATAAAATAGTATACTGATTTTCCTTCCCAGCACTGACAGGAGCTTGTGAGTGGGAAGTTCGTGCTATAAAGGAAGAAGGCACAATTATACTTTCATCTCATGTTATTTTTCCTTTTGCCAATCAAGTGAAAAGACCAAGAAGCTATAGGAATGTGGAACATCAAGGATTCCGTAAGGTCTTTTGTTAGAGGAAAGGAAGAAAGAAGGTATATTGGGATGGGGAGAAAAAGAGGTAAAAATGTAGTTCACTTTGCTCATAGTCCTCCCCAAATCAAGGCATGTGATAAACCCAACTTTTTCCAGGGTAGATTTTGGTTCAGGATATTATTATCAAAAGGATGGCACGGACCACTAATTGTAAGCAAATATGATAAAGAGTCTCAGAAAAGGCTTAGAAGAAACAAATTTTACCACTTGTAAGCAAAACAGACTAATAAAGAATTCCAGATATTGAGAAATCACTGAAGGGAAAAAGAATGTCTGTTGAAACATGTTTACATGTTGATTCTTTTTGATCTTGCCATAAAAAAGTGTTTTGATCTCTTGCAAGGAAACTGGAGAGGTATTTTATGTGCTTATCCCAAACCTGACATTACTCTAGCAGTAAAAACTAGGACAGGCTGTCCCTTGCATTAGCAGAACTTGAAAACCAAAGACAGTAACAATTGAGGTTTTGATGCTTGATGGAATCAACTGACATGCAGAGCTGGTGAGTTGTGATTAAAAACAACAGGAGTTTAGCCTGATCCATCAATGAGAGAAATTGATGTGTGGTCTTTGGGACTCACTCCACGGTCATCTTTATGATGAGCAGGGAAGAGACAGCCCTGGGGCTCAGACGGTGTGGGTGCCCACCCAGTAGATTTGGAACACCCAGCTTGCACCTGCTGGTCTCTTGTGGAAACCCTGAATGTGATTCTCACTTTATAGGAACCACTGGGCTCAGAGCATCTCAGGAGAGTCTTCTTATTGGCATCATGTTGAGGAGAAAAGAACAAGGACATTGGAGCAAATAATGGCTCTGCCCCTTGCTGGTTGTGTGAACTTGACCAAGTTGCCAAACCTCTTTGAGCTTAGGTTTTCATCTGTTGGACCTGTCTACAATTCAAGGATTTTTGTGTGGAGTTACAAAGGATGTGGGACACAAATCACCTAGCACATCACAGGACCTTGTAGAGAGTAATTTGGCCAATAAATATTCATAGATGGACTAGAAGGAGTAAAAGCAGAGGAAAAGAATAATTCCATACACTGAGTCCATGACCCTGATTTACAGGGGCTATTGCACAAACTCATAAAAGTTGGGGGGTGACGGGGGTAATAAAGTGGTGCTTATGGGGAAGACATCTCTGAGACATGAGTCCTGAAGAGTAAGTAGGCAGGGTGTTCAAGTGTTTATAAGCAGAGAAGCACAGCATTTTCAAAGGCATAGGCTTGTAGGAGTCAAGGAGTCTTAAACCCAGGGAGGGGTGAGTAATAGAGTATGACTGAGCCCCAAGTTGCCAGGTGGAGAGTAGTGAGCAGAGACAGGAAAGGCTGGCAAATTTGAGACTGAGTGGGACCTCCCTTGTCATACTTAGGCTGTGGCTGTAAGCGTTAGGGACACGCTTGCATCTGTGTTCTGGAGACGTAGCTGCAGTGTCTACAGGGCAGGTCTGGAGACTGGCTGGAGGGCATGGTCCCAATGTCTTGCCCAGTCTCCACAAATCCTGCACAGTGCTGAGCACACAGCAGGTCTTTTAGGAAAAGCTTCTTGCTGCGCTTGCACACAAGCTGTTGATTTTCCAGGGTCATCTTTTCCATGATTCACGCATTTTAACATTAATGGATTTTTCTCATGTGGATTTGATCATTCCCTCCCAACAAATTGTTTTTGTGCCTCAATTCAATTATCTTAAACTATTGTGTGCCATGTCATAAACATACTTAGAATTTATTGTGCAACCATCAGTGTAATACAAGATACCCCTATATTTAAAGAACACTGACCTAGAACTGAATGAACATTGCAACTTCGGGTACTATCCTCTCCCCCCAAAATGATTTATGTGCAGAGGAATAATTATTCCCAGGCTTAAATTCTTTAGGCTTTACCCACACTCTCTCCCCAAGCTTTCTATGTTTTAGGATTCTTATAAGCTTCCTGGCATCCTCGAAGGAGAAAGCTATAAAAGTATTTAGCTCCTGATTGGCTTCAAGCAGAGAAAGCTCACTGTTTCATTTAGAGGGGCTGATCGCCTCCTCGTTAGGATGGCCACGGTCACTGCCTGTGACTGTAACCATGGGCCCTTGGGGGTCATGGTTAGTGCTAAGTGGAGTAAGAGACCATTGCACCTTGAATGGACTTGTTAAGCAAATAATTTTTCCAGAACCATGCATTTAATTTCCAGTCAATCAGGTAACTTTTTTTGAGGTTCCACTACATGCCAAGAAAGTACTAAATACTGAAGATGCAGAAGTGGACAAAAGGAAAATGGTCCCTTCCCCGTGGTGTTATTTATAGCGATTGTATTGTAATGGGTAAAAAGTTAACTAGCCTCTTACAATTCACTGTGATAAGTGGTCTGAGAGGGAAATACAAATGTGGTAGAAGCTTCAAGGAGAGGCACCTGAACCTCACTTTGGAGGCCCAAGAACATTTCATGAAGATGCAGAAACCCTGCATAGAACAGGACATAGAATAAGGTATAATTTCAAGAATTTGGGGATGACTGTTTTTAATCTACAGATGAGTGAAAAATTTGGAGTATCATGCATTTTATTATGGGATTATTTTGAATTTTTAATAAGTCTATCAAAATAGCCTCTGAGACAAATAATATTTGCCATGCATACTTGGAGACAGTAATGTAAGTCAACAGGGGCAGGTAGCAAACTAGATCCAAACTATAGATTCCTCTGTGCTGTGTCCTGGCACTACCAGTTAGCCAAGAAGCACAAATCCTGAGGTCAGTGGCAGGACAGAAAGTAGAATCTGAATAATATCTCTGAAGAGAGCTACAGGTTGTGGTATGTGTGTAGTAGTTCACAGCAGCATTCCATTTTGCTCTCTGTGGTTTTCACGACTTCAAATTCAATCTAGAATACCTAGAGCAGCCACTTCCTTAGACAGAAGAGCCCAGGTCAGGTTCTCTCCAGAATTCAGCATATGGTCAAGGTGCTGTGAAGTTAGGGAGATGAGGGGGCTAGAGCCTATTGGAACCACATGGGGTGGATAGCAGGTATCAAGGCATCAAGGCGACACCACTCTGTGAGATGACATTCTAGGCAGATCCTCTGGTCAAGGTTGTACAGTGGTTAGCACTTGGGTCTGTCACAGCCAAGGTGAGTGTCAGATGCGGGCTGATAGAGGTGGGCTTGTGAAAAGAATATCTTTGGTAAATTCAGTGAGAGGAGTGGATACCCAACTGTTCTTACTAGTTTTTGCTTTCGGAAGCTATGGCCAGAAAAGAGAAGAGAAACATCTCTACCTTATAACTATACCTCACTGAAAACATGTTCTATGAATCAATGTGGGCTGTCCCTTCTCAGCTAACCTAAGGGTTTTCTCAATATTCTTTCCAAATAGCAGGAAGACACATTTGCTGCTATTAAAGGGGTATCATAGAGGTTCTTTGGGTTTTGGTGGGAAAGCAGGGGAAACTTCTCTGCTGCACAGTCTCGTAAGAATTCAGAGGTTACATTTCTTTAGAAATAGAATGAGAGATGAGTATAAGTTGTTTTGGGTTCAGGCTCAGTTCAAAGTACCAGCAGGACACTTATTGAGAGAGACCCAGCAGGCATTCTGTAATCCTAGGAGAGAATCAGGGTTAGACTTGAGGGTTTGTGAGTTACTCACTTAGACGCAACAGACAGTATGTATCTGATGAGGTCATACCCCTGCCCAAACCTTTTCAAAGCACCTTTTATAGGATCTTCTCCAGTGGCTCAACAATGCCTTTGGGATACCCCATAATATAGCTTTAGGCTTTCTTTCCCAACTCACCCCGCTGCTCCCTATACACACACCTTTTCCCATGATGGGCTGTACTGGGAAACACATTTGTTACTTCTTTTCCAAAACTGTTATTGTAATGTTACCTCAGAGTCCACTTCTTTCTGGAAGCTTCTGTCGTGAATTCAAAATGTGAAGACCAAATGGAATCATGGGACCTTTTAGGAACCAAAAAGTATATTCTGCATCTTCTCCAATTCCAAATTCATAGGACTCCCTTAGAACAGCCTGAAGGACATCAAAGGTCATCTAGACTGTCTCCTCAATGCAGGGCACCATTCCGTGACATTCACAGCACCCACATGGGGACACACATCTTCCTGCAGTAAAATACAAGGAAATTGATCAATTTTGTTCTTTGTATCCTTCATTTGCAATTGTTTTCTTTCTAGTTTGACATGTCGCCAAGAATGTTGTATTGAATTATCCTTTCTGTAAAGTCAGACTAGATTTTGCATTAAAATGTGGGAATTCTTCCAACTCCACTGTCCACTTATTAGTTTATTTGGGTAAATTATATAACCCCTGCATTCATTTATCATGTGTAAAGTGGGGCTGACACCAACTCATTTGCTTTTTAGGATAAATGAAACCTAATGTTGAAACATTTTGAAAAATGATTTTAAATGTGGAATATAAGCCTAAGGTTTTACTATTATTACCCAACTATTTATAATCAAGAAAAAACTTTCAGTCCTTCTCGATAATTTAATATAGACTATGTCATACTGCAATCGTAATAAAATCAGAATTTGACTTCAGAAAAGATGGGCCCTTTATAGGTTCTGTGGTTTATTGACTGTGTATCCATGGATGAGTTACTTAAACTTTTGAAGATTCAGTCTCCTCTATAAATTAAGTATAATGAGCTTGTTCCTGTCCACTAGGGCTGTTGAATATTTATATTCTGCAACTCTCATGCTTGAAAGACACCTTAAAACTGTCAAAGAGCATATTCAATAATAACTATTATGATTTCTCTTATGGCGAAATAATTATGTCAGTCATTGAAATAAGGCAGAAATACTCTTTGACTACCTTTTCTTTTTTTAATGGCTTTTATGTATTTAATATATTTTTTACATCATTCTTCATTTTTTTACAATGTAAGTTTTCTCATCTCGGTTATCATCCCTGTGAAATTCCCACCACCGATTCACCCATGTACCATCACCATAGTCCCTTGTGCTCTTCCCCTATTTTGATCCTACTCCCTTCTCTCCCCCACTGCAGAATGTCTCTGATTTATAGTTGCTTGTTGATTTTGACTTTTACTTTGTTGTAATGACTATTTTTTTTACCCTGATCCTTTATTTGAATTCTTTACATTCCTCCTTTAAGTGGAACCATCTGGTATTTTTCTATTTTTTTCTGGCTTATTTCACTGAGCATGATCCCTTCCAGCGCCATCCATGTTGCTGCAAATGGCATGAGTTTATCTTTTTTGATTGCTGAGTAATATTCCATTGTGTATATGTACCACATCTTCTTGATCCAGTCATCTATTTTGGGGCATTTGGGTTGTTTCCAAAGCTTAGCTATTGTAAATAGTGCTACAGTAAACATAGGGGTGCAGGTGTCCTTTTGAATTAATGTTTTTGCGTCCTTTGGGTAGATCCCTAGGAGTGGAATTGCTTGATCATATGGAAGCTCCATTTTTAGCAATTTGAGGAGCCTCCACACATCTTTCCATAGTGGTTTGGTCCCCTTTTCTAAGATACCTCTTAGCTTGCCCCAGAGGTACAAGGGATAAAGGGTGGCGAACAGCTGTGGGTTGATTTGAGAAGAAAGATACAAAGTTGGCAGAAGCTTTAGTTGACTTCTCTCCTATCCTGAGGTTCAAAGTTCAAAGCTATATTGAACTGACATGCAGATGCGTGGAAGCCATATGGCCAAACCAAGAATGGGTGCTGAAGGGAAGGCAGATGGGTCCTGATAGCATGATACAGCCGACTGAGGCATCCCTGATCTTGAGCATTTACTCTGAGCTGCAGTGGACCATCTAGGGCACTGATGATGTGCTCTGCATGACAGCAGCACCCCCAGTGGGAGCTTATTTGGCTTCCCTCATTACCTCTGTTATGTGGGACCAGGTGGTGTTATGCATTCTGCTGTGGCTCCCCTAGAGATGTTACAGTCCTAACCCCCTGCATATATGAGTGGAACCATATTTGGAAATAGGATCTTTGCAAATGATGAAGTTAAGATGGGGCTATTAAGGTGAACCCTAATCCAATCTGGCCAGTGTCCTTATAAAAAAAAAAAGAGGAAATTTGGACGCAAAGACAGGGGTGCTGGGAGAATGCCAGGCATGAGGAGATTGGAGTTACACTGTCACAAAGCCAGTGCCCCCGATTGCCACAAACCACCAGGAGCTAGGCAAGAACATGGAACCCATTCTCCCTTGGAGAACTCAGAAAGAACCCACCTTAATGACCCCTTGACCTTGGACTTGCAGCTGCCAGGACTCTGAGATAATACTCCCAGTTTGTGGTACTTTGTGGTACAGTGCCCCCAGAAAGCGAGGACAGATGGGTAGGCAGCCCCCATCCCCAAATCTTCTCTATGACATTTGGCCCACAGTTTGGGGTTTTATGGTGAGGTCACACATGGTATGCCTTTGTTGCCAGGGTTTATTGAAAATGAAAAGATTTCCTGTGGTTTGGCCTTTGAAAGTAAATGCATTTAAAGTCTAATCTCGGGGTTAGGAGTTAGAGTGGAGTTTCTCAGATGCTATAATTACCTTACTCCCATAATCCCCCTCCACAGTAGCTTTACCTGTGTTTGACAAGTAAAGGGGGTGCCATTGAGTAGTGTTTCTCAGTCAGCTCCATTAAACCCTGCACTCAGTTATTATTTTTCCAGGCTTGGATACTTTCTTGAGACTATTTGGTGTTCTATTGTGAGTCTTTTTTAGTTAGGGGTTTGGCAAGTCCATGACAAAGAGAGGGAATGTTTCTTTTTTTTCTTTTCACTTTCATTGGGGTTGCATGCTCTTTCTCTGAGAGATGCTAGAACTTCCCCAGGGAGAGGGCCTGCCTCTTTCCTCTTTGGGAAATGTTGATTTATATTATACGAAACATTTGTTTTTCATAGAACCTTCCATTTCAACATGTTGAAAGAGTTGGTTCTAATTTATATGTGAAAAAATAAATAAACTTGTCATGGAAATGCTCTCGGGTACAGTTACATAATAATTATGTTCGCCCGACCCGACTCATTAACATAGGGGACCTTACCTCTCTGTAGTTCTCAAAGCTTCTACCGAGTTTCCCAAACTCCATGAAAACACTTTATTTTTTTGAAAGATTGATTTATTTATGCATATAAGAACTGGGGTACAGGCCAGAGATGTGGGGGGTGAAAGGATTCACCAGAGCCAGAGCAGAGAACAGAACAGGCAGAATGGCCCAAATACACTGCTGAGGGGAGCAGCGGGCAAGACAGGAGAGGTCTGCCACGCCGTGTGGGTAGCTCCCCAGCTGGCCAGGATTGAACCCGCATTGCAGAGGCTGTGGACAGTTTCACAGTGCTGAGCTCAACAGCCTGCACCACCAGGGAGGCCCTCCATGAAAACACTTTAAACAAAAGAACGCAAGTTGAAAGTCAGCTGTTCTAATATGCATAAGAATGTGCACCCCATAGTGGTAGTTTCATATTTCTATTTAAGAGCTGGGACAATGAGGGGTCGGAAAAATGGCAGAGCTGAGACTAAAATCTGGCATTTTCTGATGTCCAGTTGGTGAAATGCTTGTTTTCTGTGCTGATATTATTGGGGACCAGGGTTCAGTTTCAGACATGTGGAGGGACTTGTAGGAGTGTACACTTGGCCCCAAATGAAAGGTGGCATTCTGGTCCTGCCCCACTCTCTCTCCAGCAAGGCCCTGGGGTGCTTGACTGCTCAGGGCCCCAGGGAAATGAGGCGTCTTAAAACTGACTTGCTTCCTGCTGAAATACTTAGGGATCAATTGGCATTTCTGGGATTTGCTTGAAAACAGAAGATTGGCCACAAGTTGATCATTATTGATGCTGGGTAATGAGTATCTGATGTTTTATTGTAACTCTTTTGTACATTTGGAATGTTCCGTAAAAAAGTTCAGAACAACACATTATGCCTCTAAAATGTATGTCTTTGATGCTTCCCTTCTCTTCTTCCACTAGATGCTATTGTTTGGCTCATTCATTTCTTCCCAATGACAACAAATTTGTTCCTCTGAAAGGAAGCAAGCCCTTTCTTTTGGTCTCATCCTAATATAATACTATTAGACACTTTCTGATGCTTTCACCATTTTCTATTTTTTAACAGATAATACCATGGCTGTGCTCTCATAATAAATTCAGAATCTGCTCTCTATTCCTCACCAGTTTGCATTGTAGAAAAGAGTACAAAAGATTAGAGTACTTTAAAATAAATCTCTGCTAATTATACATACAACTGCATTCACGAAATGTGAATATTTTCAGGGCTTTCTTTGCTACCCAAGTGCCACCTGCTCACAATTTAAATGGGCACAAATTTAGTTCCATTAAACAAAACACAGCAACTCTTCCCCTACAGCCCAAGCTCCTCGGGCTCTATTTTGGAATCGAGAGACTCATTCTAGTGTTCCCTGGTTAGGGGCCTGTGTCCACCCCGCCACAGGTTGATTATTTGGATGTTTGTTTGACAGCGTTGCTTTCAGAATTCTAGCAGGCAAATAGGTGGTGATGAAGTGGTTTGTGTTTTGTAAGGATCCCTGTGAACTAGAAGGCATTTGAACTTGTGGTTTCAGCAATTAGCAGATCCTTGAACTGAGGAGTGCATGCGTTGGCTTTTGAAACTCATTAAGGAGACTTTGTACTATGTATTACCACCGCCCCCCCAAAAGGAGAAAAAGAAATCTCCCTTGAAATGTTATCTGCTTGATGCACAGGAGGGAAACTCCAGAAATCTCTGAACTCTACCTTGCTATTGTACTTTTTTATTTTTTAATTTATATATATGCCTTTATATACATATATATTACATCATTGTTCATTTTTGTATAATGTATGCTTGTATGTTTTCTCCTTTTAGGTGGAGTCCCCATAGAATTCCCACCACCAATTCACCCTTGAACCATCCTCATAGTCCCTTGTGCTTGTCCCTCCTCTGTTTTGCTCCCTCTACCTCCCCCTCCCTCTATAATGTCTCTGATTTATAGTTACCTGCTAATTTTGTTTTATATATTTATTATTATTATTATTATTATTATTATTTTTCTTGATCCCTTATTTGGTTCCCCATATGCCTCCTATAAGTGAAACCCTCTGAACTCTACCTTGCTATTTAAAAGTGGAAAAGTCACTCGAGAAGAATCCATTCATCTCCTGTTACTCTGGAGCATACATGATCTCTGTAGAGCCAAAGAGAGTGTTTCTTAGGGGTCTGTGCAGGTTAAAACAACATCCAAATCGAACATGAATCATCAAATTCTTCTCCCAGAAGGTTTCTCTGGGTGGCCTCTTCTGCTCCATTTGGAAGGTAAAACATAAAAGAGAAATGATTTCCTTCCCAAAGGCTCTGTCCGTGGATATCTAGATCTGAAATCCTTGACATCTGTCGTCATCTATTAAGAAAAGGGAAAAACTGCCTATCTGCCTTGAGATTCCTTATTTTTCCTAATCTCTCCTCTCTCACCACACACACCCTTGCCCTAAATTCCTTTCCATTTTGCCCTTTCAAAAACTCCTCCCTCCCTTAGAAAAGCTAAAAATAACAATAATGCTTTCCAGTGATCCTCCCTTATGAGTATCTCAGATGCAGGCTGCAGGCAGAGAGGAAACTCTTTATTGCCCTCCCTGCCCAGAACTGCACACTTACTGATGCCGGCTCACCCCCAGATGTTCAGATTCGATTTTTAGAATCATCGTAGATTTTCCACTCTCACTTGCATCCTCTCTTCCTATCATAACATGCCAGAGGACTTGGGAAACACCTATTCTTTCTAGGCCCCTGACACCAAGTACCAGAGGTAGGTTCATCACACTGGAGACGTGAGGCTGGGCTTGAATCTTTCAGCTGTGACTAGGAGTCCCCAGTGGTCTCTGCTGAACTCTCAAGCTTAAACCTCAAAGGTTATTTATTGAAGATCCCAGCCCCGTACTCGTGTTCTGACCTGCAGATTTGGGGGTGGGGGCAGAGGAAGTGGGGACGCTTGGAGGTGGAGTCCCCTCAGCAGACTCCCCGGTTGTGTGTGATCATGCTCCACAACTTGGCGGGCCTGCCTGGACAGCTGGCTCCGGTTACTGTGGGAACAATGCAAGGAAGGCCGTTGTCACATTCCTCTGGGGTCAAAAGCACAACCTTCCTCACACACTCAGACCCTGCTGGCAAAGGGAAAGAAAGGAGCAGGGAAACCAACACTTGGAGAAGACCAGAAATCCATGAGCTCCCTTTGTCACTGATTTAGAAACTGAGGCCCAGAGAATTTCTGTAACTTGCCCAGACCCACCAGCAAGTTGGTGGCTGACCCAGGACTGGAACTTCTTAACTCCTGGCCCAATACCCTAATGTTCTACTGAGCTTCTTGAATGTTTTGGGCTCATAGTGAAAGGGAATTATTGAGGAAGACATTATTTTTTGTTTTGTTTTCCATGCCATGATGGAGTCAGCTTCTGGGGTGACAACCTCTGGTCTTTTAAACCCTGGCAGGACAAGTCCAGCCAGCAAACAGCACCTTTGATGACCCCCAAGGAAGTCAATGGCTTCTAGACCCAAGCTCAGAACCTGAATAGCAGAGAGCAACTTAAACGATCTTTAAGTTGAACCTGAAACTTTAAAAGCACTCAAGTAGTAATGCTTGAAAACATCGCAATTCCTCTGAACTCTGACCAGGCTTCAACACTTTCTTTAGAAAAATAGCTAAAATTGTAGTGGTTAGGACACATGAAAACAGATTTACTGGATAAAATTTGTCACATATGCCCTGGTTCGGGCATATTCTGGAGTTCAGCTTACAGGGTGGATCATTTTTTTTTTTTTCATGCTTGCTTCTAAACAGTCTCATGTGACCTTCCTTTAGCCTGTGTACAAACTGATAAAAGATTTTCATTTAAGTTTGTACTATTTTAAAAAATATACATGGAGTGGGGAGAGGAGCAAGGATGTGTCTTATCCCAAAATGAAAAGAATTAGAAACAGCACTTTCACGTATGAACTTCTTGCTGATGAGATTCATTTTCTTTTCATAGAGGAAGAAGGCAGCATATTTTTCCTTTTTTTATTTCATTTTCTATATTTTTTACAACATTTTTCATTTTTGCACAATGTATGCATTTTCATCTTGGTTGTAGTCCCTGTATAATTCCCACCCCCCTTGTTTGACCCTAATCCCTCCTCCTCCCATCTTTGGTTGATAGTTGCTTGTTGATTTTGATTTTCACTTTATTATAATTAGTCTTTTTCCTGATCCCATATTTAGGTTTTCTAAATTCCTGCTAGGAGTGAGACCATCCGGTAGTTTTCTTTTTCTTTCTGGCTTATTTCGCTGAGCATGATCCCTTCCAGCGCCATCCATGTTGCTGCAAGTGTCATGAGTTTATCTTTTTTGATTGCTGAGTAATATTCCGTTGTGTATATGTACCACATTCTTGATCCAGTCATCTATTTTTGGATAAATTACTTTTCTGGGGAGCAGAACAGGCAGATCGACTGAAGTGCACTGCTGAGAGGAGCAGCGGGTGAGACAGGAGAGGTCTGCTGCGCCATGTGGGTATCTCTGGGGATTGAACTTGTGCTACAGTGACCACGGACAGCTTCATAGGTTGCATCTCAAGCCCTTGCGCCACTAGGGAGGCCCAGTGGTAGCCTCTTTTAAGAGCGTGTCTGTTTTTCTATGTGTGAGCTGTATTTGATGGCTATGAAGAACCTGGGGCCCACCCAGGATGGGGCTCATGGGTGCTCCCGCAGTACTTGGGAGTGTTGACGGTTACTGTATTTTCCCTCTCCCGAGAGCTGCACATGCAGAACAAAAGACATTGGCAGGTTTTCTGAGCCCTGGGGTGGTCCAGGGCAGGACTCAGCAATAGCCAGGGGCTGAAAACACAACACAGCTCTTACTGTGCGCATTTCTTTCCTCTTACTGAGCATAGTGCTCTCTGCTATTTGAAGAGAGCAATTTAGATTTATATTAAGGAATGAATAAATATGATGCAGTGATGAAATCTCATCTGGAGTGAATGCAAATTGGGTATGCTAATGATTGAGTGGCTGTGGCTGTGTCTCATATTCCAGCAGAAGTGGGGAGCCCATTGGATGCCTTGGTGCTTCTCCTGCCTTCCCCACTTCTATCTGCCGCCCCCACCCCCATTCACCCACTACCTGTTCCAGGGTCACTTAGGCAATAGGAAAAAGGTTATCATTTTTATAATGTCTCCCAATATTGCATGTCACTTTTGGGCCTTAAAGCCCTTGACTAGCCTTCAAGTAATTCCAAGTGGTGGATATTTCCCCCCCACAGAAGACCTTAGGAGATGATTCATCACAAAGGCCCATATGAATTCAGTCAGAACCTGAGCATTTTATTTTATTTTATTTTATTTCAATTTATTTATACAAGAACCGGGGTACAGGCCAGATGTGCAGGAGGGTGAGAGGATTCATCAGAGACAGAATGGGGAACAGCACAGGCAGACTGACAAAATACACTGCTGAGGGGAGCAGCGGGCCAGACAGGAGAGGTCTGCTGCGCCATGTAGGATTCTCGCCGACCGGCCAGGATTGAACCCACGCTGCAGAGGCTGTGGAGAGCTTCACAGTGCAGCGCTCAACTGCCTGCGCCACCAGGGAGGCCCCAGAACCTGAGCATTTTACTGTCTTGCATCATTTGTCATTAAAAGGTCTCTGGTCTCTTCTGCAGTACATCCTAGTTTCTCTCCTTGGAGGTTGGCTATTCAGGGGCAGGAGGTCAGAAATTCCTATTTTCAGATGTGCCGCGGTGTGGCTTTGGCCAAGCACTTACGTTAGCAGGACAAAGTTCTCTTGAATGGGCAGCGGGACCGAGGCTCTTGGAGGTTGCCCCAGCTCTGCTGCTCTACTTTCTGCCTGCTGAGGCTCAGCAGCAATGGGATACAGGCCCAACCACAGTGCTATCCTTGCAAAATTGCTCCCCAAGTCTGACCAGCTCTCCCACCAACATGGAATGGAGTCTGCTGCTGTGAAGAATCCCAGATTTCATCGAAGGTGTCTACCATTAGGGAGCAGCTTGCCACTTCCTGAGTGCGCGTCACCCCTTTCTGCTCTGTTGGTGATGAGAAAGTAGGCTGTCAGAGCTTGCTCCCTCCCCGGTTCATAGTAGGGAAATCCCCCAGGGCTGAAAAAGGAACAGGTGCAGAAGCCTTCAAAGAAAAAAACAGAGCAGCGCCTGGGAAAGAAGGCTAAGAAAGGCAGTGTCTGAGCCCCACTCTTACTGAAAAGGAGGAAAACTGAACTCCTGATGGTTAGGAAGGAGGATGTTGTTCGTACTTGCACCTACGCGTAAGTAGAACCATAGAACTTGAAGGAAATAGTTGGCTGCCCTCTCTCAGGACACCGTTCTCTTGAATGGGAGATTGGGGACTTTGGGGAGGGGCCCTCACCTTCTGTGCTTTTCTGTCTCCAAGTTTGAGGCTCCCAATAAATAAATCCAGTCCCAGACTGCTGCACCAGCCTCCTTACACCAGGCCGGCCCCTCCTGTATCTCACTTACTTTGAGCTCATGTAAAAGGTTTTGTTTTCTTCTTCTTTTTTTTTTTTTTTTAAAGATTTATTTATTTATTTATACAAGTACTGGGTACAGTCAGAAGCGTGGGAGGGTGAGAGAATTCACCAGAGCCAGACTGGGGAGCAGAACAGGCAGACTGACGAAGTACACTGCTGAGGGGAGCAGCGGGCGCGGCAGGAGGGGTCTGCGCTCCATGTGGGACCCTCGCTGGGGGCCGGGCATCAAACTGGCGCTGCAGAGGCTGCAGGCAGCTTCTCAGCCCAGTGCTCAACCGCTGCACCACCAGGGAGGCCCGGTTTTGTTTTCTTAAAAACATTCCAGTTTCTAAAAATTAAAAAAGCATTGGTCAGTCATGGAAGAACTCCTGTTTAAGGTAGCATGATCTTAGAGAAGTCATCTGATTTCCCTCACCCTCATTTTCCTAATTTGAAGATTGAATGTCCCCAGTCTGTCTCAAAGAGTGATTTTTAAGATGAATTAAGCGCAGTTGTTTGTACTTCACCAACAGGTATTGAACCTCTCCCCTGTGGAAAGCTCTGAAGAGAAATGCACAAATAAATATGTAGGACAGTTTTTCCAAGAAAAGGGATAAAGTGTGTGCCAAGAACCACCAAGATAACTTGCTGTTAGATGGTTTAATACAGAGACTAGAGCAGAATTGCTTCCTTCAAATCCCAACCCCAGCTACTCATCAGTGTGAACTCCTGGAAGCTCATTTAACCATCTGTGCCTCAGTGTTCCCATCTGTACAGTGGTATTAATAATAGAACCCAAGGCATTGGGTTGTTGGGAAGGCTGAAGGAGTTAATATTTATAATATAATTGGAACACTGGCCAGTACTGGTAAACACCTATGGATGACTGGTGTACCTGTTACCTCATCAATGCATAGCAAGCTCCATAGCATAGTTTCTTAGGCAGGGTCTGTGTTCTGTTTCTCGGGGCTCAGCATTGCAATCCCCAGTAATTGTACTATCACTCTGGTTTCTCCTCCTGTCTTGTGAGTCCCCAGAAGCTGCATTCTGTATTTAAGTGGAAAATCGAGAAAAACGCCATGTCCACAGAAGAGAGTCCTCTCTGCATGTGGATTCTCTCTGGGCTCGCTGTTTTGACTCCCTTTTTTTTTTTTTTAAAGATTTATTTATTTATGCATACAAGAGCTGGGGTACAGGCCAGAGGTGCAGGAAGGTGAGAGGACTCACCAGAGACAGAGTGGGGAGCAGAACAGGCAGATTGACTGAAACACACTGCTGAGGGGAGCAGCAGGTGAGGCAGGAGAGGTCTGCTGTGCCATGTGGGTTGCTCCCTGGCCAGCCGGGCATCAAACTCGTGCTGCGGAGGCTGCGGATTGCTTCATAGTATGGTGCTTAACCCCTTGCACCGCCAGGGAGGCCCCTGACTCCCTTTTATTGATTGGCATTCCTCTCAGCCTGAACAAAGGCTCTGCTCTGCAGAAGGATCTTTCTGTGTTCCATGTGTCATCTGCCTTTAAGGGTGTGATTTGTTTCTGATGCGTGCAGGGTGCTCTCTGGAGAAGGCTCTGTTGATGGTGTGTGAGGCTCCTGTATCGATCGGTGATATAACAGTTCTATAGTGGGCGAGTGAGGTCATTCTCATCATGTTACTCCGGTCGGTGACCTTGAGGCCCAGTGGATGACTAAGCCACATAGGTGGATCCCTGGTTACAGAATGTCCTTGTGGAAAGGTAAATATGTGTGAGGGTGACTAATAATTTTAAGGAAATGACTGCAGGCCACTTGCATGCCCTTGCTGAGGCTAGTCTGCTTTAATAAGCTCTGAAGCCACCAGGCCTTGGTGGGACCGTTGGGCTCATTTTCAAGAGTCCCTTTATCTGTGTGCCTCTCTTATCTTTTCTCATTAGATTCCAGTTCTCTGTTCAACTACCATGACCGTGTATAATACTGTCAGTATGAAGTTCAGAGTGAAATACTTAGGCCTCTGAGCTAGTTGGCAACTTTGCTTTTACTTTCCTCTTTTAAAATTCAATGGTGGGGCGGGACAGAGCCAAAGATGAAAGATTTTTTAATACAAGCAAAGAGAGGAAGTAAACCTGATGATAAAATCTGCATGCAAAAAACCCTTGATAAAAAAGGAGAAGTGGACTGTATAGTTAGCTGTACATTGAATCTGGATAAACACAGGGTAGCCTTGCAAGTCAGAGTTTCTGAGTGTATCTGCCAGCGTTCCTGCTGCTGCTGCTGACCAGGCTTTATGACTTTGGAATAGGTGCAGGTCTTAAATCAACAGTGGGTAGGTGAAGGGCAGTCGGGGGAAGGTTGTACTGAAAGGGTTGACTAAAACAGCTATTTTTGGAACCACTAGGAAGCAATCAGCTCTTTGGCTGTTTATCCATAGTAGGAAATACTTACATAGTATTACTATGTGCCAATCTGGATCTGAGTGCCTTTTTAAATATATTATTCCTTTTTTTTTTTAAGGATTTATTTATTTATGCGTACAAGAGCTGGAGTGCAGGCCAGAGATGCGGGGGCTGGGGCAGGGAGGTGAGAGGATTCACCAGAGACAGAGTGGGGAGCAGAACAGACAGAGGTGCTGAAATACACTGCTGAGGGGAGCAGTGGGCGAGACAGGAGAGGTCTGCTGCGCCATGTGGGTAGAGCTCCCTGGCCAGCCAGGGATCGAACTCATGCTGCAGAGGCTGCAGATTACTTCACAGTGCTGTGCTTAACCCCTTGAGCCACCAAGGAGGCCCAATATATTACTCCTTTAATCCATATAACCAGTTTGATGAAAATTGTCCATTCCTGAATAAGGTTCAATAATTCGTCCAAGGTCATTCAAAGCCAAGTTTTGGCTCCAGAATTGGTGCCCTGATCACTTACAGCTTCTTGTTATCATGGGAAGTCAAGGTCTGGGAGCAGCAGAAAAAAGTGAATTTCTACCCCATTGGGCATATTTCTTGTGCAGATGGAAGAACTGAATTATGGCAAAGGGTGTCGCTAAATGTACTCATCTGGCAATTTGCCACTGAGCTCATGTTCAGGTTTGGGGACTCTGTGGACACTACACACCACTCCTGGGGAGTAAGACTTTAAGGAAGGGGGTCGGGGAGGAGAGAAGACAGGGAGGGAGGGAGGCATAATGGTCTGTGGTGCTGGAGGATGGGTGAGTTGTGGGGTGGGTGTACTATGGTGGTGATGCCTGGTGAGGATACCCAATGTTAACTCAGTTAAAAATTTTATGTTTTTTTTAAAGATTGATTTATTTATTCATACAAGAACTGGGGTGTAGACCAGAGGTGCAGGGGGTGAGAGGATTCACCAGAGACACAGTGGGGATCAGAACAGGCAGACTGACTGAAATATACTGCTGAGGGGAGCAGCAGGCGAGACATGAGAGGTCTGCTGCGCCATGTGGGTAGCTCCCTAGCTGCCCGGGGATCGAACTTGTGATGCAGAGGCTGCAGATAGCTTCACAATGCTGCTATTAACCCCTTGGGCCACCAGGGAGGCCCCAATTAAAGATTTTAAAAATTGGAAAAAAAAAAAAAGACTTTTCCCCTCCAGGTTAAAAGTCTATGTTTTACCTGCACCATGTTTTCTGATTAGAAAGTCATTTCCAATGTGCAGCTCCTCACTAGAGCACTGGCGCCCTTCTGTGAGGGAAGCTGGCTCTTGCTGCACTGGTAGCATCCCTAAGAGGCTGGAAACTCATCGTTTTCTGTGGCAGTTGGGGAGACCATCGATTGGCAGAGAAGAATAGCAGGGAAATGCATCTTTAACATTTGCTGGTGTTTGTAATTTTGTCAAGCAGCTGAACTCAGGGGAGTACTGACTTAAAATGGTCTAGAATTAGATTTGAACTTTTATAAAAGATAATAATCTGATCGTAGAATCAAGAGTTTCATATTTCCTAAGTCATTTAATGAACTCCTATTTCAGAATAAACTCTGTATTAAACCCAAGTAAGTTCCTAAAATAGCTAAGGCAAGTCAGAATTGAAGGTAGAGTGAGTAAATATCTGAGTTCATGGAAATTAGAAAAGAAATAGATGTTATAATAGATTCACTGTTTAAAATGTTTATTGACTGGAGCAGTAATGATGTATTTTTGATCTGTGATAAGTACAAGCGCTGAAATCCATCCAAGCCACAAAAGTGATTCTAGGGTTCATGTGAAATGCAAGGTTGTGCAGAGTTTAGACCTCATACTCCTGTATGGCTTTTTGATAATTAATAAACATCGGCCTAATGTCTGTTAATAACCTAATTGCAGCACATGGGTGAAAGTGCTGTCTTTCACTTGTTAAGGGGTGTGTGTGTGTGCGGGGGTCAGGGGGGAGATGAAAAGTCTGTCAAAGACATTAAAAGGAACAATCAGAAAACTAACTGGTTAAAAATAAGATGCCAAAAAATAATCAGCTACATTATCTGTTTGGGTCAAATAAATAATTCCTGAGAAACTTTCTATGATAATCATTCAAACGTGTTTACTAGAGACTTTCCACCTGACATTTGATGATGAAAAATGTCAAACTTACAGGAAAGTTGAAAGAGCTGTGCTGGTAACAACCCTGAATTCACCTTATTTAACCTCCGTGTGACTCAGCATTCCCATCTCTGTGTTGGGGATAATGATGGAACCTAATTCATGGGCGTATTAGGAATGCTCTATGAGTAAATATTTGAAATGAATTTACACAGCGCCTGACCCATAGTAATGACCTCCAGGGTTCCTAATTGTTACTGTTACTCATTATGGTGCTTTATGAGATTGGGACTGTAGGGCATGCTCTTAACTGAGGTGCTGCTGTTCTATTTGCTCCTCAGCATTGTAGTCCCTTGTAATTCAAAATCTGGACTAGCTGTGCAACTCTGAGTAACTCACTTAATATCTCTGTGCTTCAGTTTTCTCACCTGGAAGGGGAATAATAATAGTTCATGCTTTATAGGATTGTTCTGAGAATGAATGAATTAAAACTTCTTAAGTTTTTAGAGTAATTCAACAGGGACTTTCAACTTGAATTCTATCAAGTACCATTTTGGGGGGCAAAACAGTTACATATGATGGGCTTCATCTGTAAAATGGGATTGAAATCATTGGACAGCGTCAGGGAGAGTGAGCAAAATAATATAGTCATGTCAGTGGATATCATTCAGCTCAGTCCAGGTCAGACTCTGGGCTGAGAGAATGTCCCTTGACCCCTGGGAACCCAGTCCTGTGGACTCGAGCAGGAGGGCAGAAATGTGTATGTGCTGTCAGAATTCACAGGAGAAAAGATTCATGTGAGAGAAGAACATTGAAAGACTTCTTGTGTAAGACTGGACTTGAGCTAAGTTTATTCCAGGTGAGGAAACTAGAGGGAGACATTATTCCAGATGGGAGAACCAGAAGGAGACATATGGGCATGTGACTAGATAGCTTTTATTGTTATTTTTTTAATATTTTTTTTAGATTTATTTATTTATTTATTTATTTATTTATTTATTTATTTATTTATACAAGCACTGGGTACAGTCAGAAGTGTGGGAGGGTGAGAGAATTCACCAGAGCCAGAGCGGGGAGCAGAGCAGGCAGACTGACGAAGTACACTGCTGAGGGGAGCAGCAGGCATGGCAGGATAGGTCTGTGCGCCATGTGGATTCCTTGCCGGAGGCCAGGGATCGAACCTGCGCTGTAGAGACTGCGGGCATCTTCGCAGCCCAGCACTCAACTGCTGCGCCACCAGGGGAGGCCCTAGAAAGCTTTTAATAGATAAGACAAGGCCTGAAATTAATGAAGGGCTTGAGCTTTTTATTATTTTAACTCTGAAACAAGGTTCATTGATGGTCATAGGATGAGGGAACTGGGGTTCAGCCAGTGCTGAGTTGGGACTAGCTTACAGGACAGTTGTTAAATTTTCAGGAATTTTGAAAACAGGTTGGCTTTGTGTTGCTAACTTGACATGGGCTATGGTGAGAGTGTTTACACTGTAGAAATCTGCAAGTGCTAACACATTAGAGCTCCTCTCTCCCCCTAGCTGGTTATTAAACATTTCCCTGCACAGCACTAGTTTTGGTAATCTGAAAATCTATTACATATCTCCCATCCCAAATGTATTTATTTTCCTCTAGCATTTCTTTCATATACATAATTTCCTCTAATGCTTTGAAATCTCTGATAAAATTGTCAAAGAAAAGATTATAGCAAAGATGTGGGCCCTTGAGTGAAACCTGCATTTTACAGCATATTAATTAAAACTCTGATGGTTGGGACTCCCTGGTGTTGTAAGGGGTTAGGTCTCAGCACTGTGAAGCTATCTGCAGCCACTGCAGCACGAGTTCGATCCCCAGCCAGGGAGCAACCCACATGGCACAGCAGGCTTCTCCCGACTGCCCCGCTGCTCCCCTCAGCAGTGTATTTCAGTCAATCTGCCTGTTCTGCTCCCCACTCTGTCTCTGGTGAGTCCTCTCACCCCCTTCACCTCTGGCCTAACCCCTAGCTCTTGTATTCATAAATAAATAAATCTTTAAAAAAAACAAACTGATGGTTATGAGCATTCTGGAAACTGAATTGGAAATATAAGACTCAGCCTTTCACCTTGTTTGGGCAGTGAATGATGACCTGTCATCACCTAAGGGCAGTCATCAGTGTCACATATAAGCAGCTCAGCTGTAGGACTTTCATCTTCCCTTGTGGTTGGACTGGCTTGGAAGTATCTTCCCATTTAGTATCAAGAATGTGGGTAGAAACGGTATCATTTTCCTTCAGCTGAGAAACTGTGAGTCAGTGTCATTCTGCTTGGAGAAGGTAAGGCTGCCCTATATGAACTTGACTTTTGCAAGGCTGATACCCGAGTAACATGGAATAATGCTATGCAACAAGGGACAGTTTCCATGAGGTCACCTCTTGGGAGATGGTATAAAATATTATGCAGAATTAGACTCAGAGCAGCTTACATTTCAAGCACGTCAACTAAAAATGGTCACACACGTGGCCAAGGAGAGCAGGGTTAAGGGAAAGAGGAGGCGTCTCTTACTTGTAATGCAAGATGGACTGTTTTCACTGTAATTGTAAAAGGGAGAGTTGCTTTGCCTTAATTGCAGGGATTTCTTTTACCTTTCTATGTCTTTACCATCAGGTTTGGTAAGCTGTGCTTTTATTCCACTTTGTCATTGACTTTACTCTCGATCCATTGTCAAATTGAATCTCTGAGGTGGTAGCGCTCAGAAGAGAACATTGCAATCGCCCTGGCCATATTACAGATCTTAGGTGCAGAGGTCACTGTGAATCACAGGAGCCCTCACTCTCTTTTAGTCTGAGTGATTCCTAGATATCAAAGCCCTCAAATTTTAGCTGATTTCCTGGAAACCTCAAATAAGGTCTCAATTCCTCAGCCTCCTTCTGTAAACCAGCCTTGTCAAGCATAACTGACTTGGACCACTTGAGCTATCCTGATCCAAACAGATCACGTGGAAAGCTCTCTTGAGAGCCAAGGGATCTCAGGGACCAGCTTCTTTTTATGGTGATAAAATATACATGATATAAAGTTTGCCTTTTTTTATCTTCCTCATTATTTTTTTAAAATTTTTTATATATTTCTTACATCATTTTTCGTTTTTGCACAATGTATGCATTTTCATCTTGGTTATATTCCCCGTGCAATTGCACCCCCCTTATATTGACCCCATTTCCTCCTCTCCCCATCCCCCCATAGTGTGTCTCTATAGTTGCTTGTAGATTTTGATTTTTTCTATGTTTATAGCAGCACTACTTACAATAGCTAAGTTTTGGAAACAACCCAAATGCCCAAAAATAGATGACTGGATCAAGAAGATGTGGTGCATATACACCATGGAATATTACTCAGCAATCAAAAAAGATAAACACATGCCATTTGCAACCACATGGATGGAGCTGGAAGGGATCATGCTCAGCGAAATAAGCCAGAAAGAAAAAGAAAAATACCAGATGGTCTCACTCATAGCAGGAATTTAGAAAACCTAAATAAGGGACCAGGATAAAATTTGCCATTTTAACCATTTGTAGGTGCACAGTTCAGTTACATCAAATTCATTCATATGTGCAGCCATTAACAACCTCTGGAGTGCTTTTCATGTCTTCAAACTGAAAGTTCACGTGATAAATAATAGAACCCATACCTTCTTTCCCCAGCCCCTGGCAACCCCCACTCTACTTACTTTCTCTATGAATATGACTGTTTTAGGACCTCAAAAAACTGGAAATTCCTTTTTTTGGTGACTTTCTTGTTTTACTTGGAGTAATATCCTCAAGTTTCATACATAAAAAGGATGACAGTATTTACTTCCTTTTGAAGACTGAATAGTATTCCATTGTTTGTATATCCTGCATTTTATTTATTCATTTTTGGTTTGTTACCACTTTTTGGCTATTGTGAATAAAGCTACTATGAAGTTGGGTGTTCAAATATGTCTTCAAGCCCCTGCTTCAGTTCTTTGGGGTATACACCCGCAAGAAGTGGAACTGCTGAGTAATATAGTAATTGTTACTTTTTTAAGACACAACCATGCTGTTCACAGTAGCCCACTGGTCTGCACTGCCACCAGCAATGCACAAGGTTCCAGTTCCTCCACATCCTGGTCAAAACTTGTCTTTTTCTCGTTTCTTCTTCTTTATTGAAGCCACTCAAATGGGTGTAAAGTGGTAGGTCCTGGTGGTTTTGATTTGTATTTCCCTAATGATCAGTGAATTTCAGAACTTTTTCCATGTGCTCATTTGTGTATTTCTTTTGGCAGAAAGTCATTTCCAGTCCTTTGCCCAATTTTTATCAGGTTGTTTGTTTTTGTTGTTGCATAGGAATCGTCTTGCTTGCTTAGATAGTGCATACTTCGAGTGCTTCTGAGCATTCATCTGTTCTATATGCACCTGTGTGTTGCAGAGATGAATGCACAGGTGTTTACCACTCTGGAAAACTCCACCTAACATTGAGAATTTTGCCCTTACTGCTTCTTGTGAAGAAACTTCTATGATGGATGCTCTAGGAATGAACCACTCACTCTTTTGAGTACTGTGTGATATTATCATATAATTATTGACTAAGTAAAAATGTAATCTCTTTGGGGTAAAAGCAGAACAATGTTCTAGAGCAAAGGTTGATAAACTCGGACCTCTGCCCACCTGATTTTATAAATACAGATTTTTTTTTTTGCCTGTTCTCACAGTGCTGGTTGTGGCTGTTTGATACATTATCAGATTCAAAAAGCCTAAAATATTTGCTATCCAGCCTTTTACCAAAATAGTTTGCCAGCCCTTGACTATTCTAGACATTTAAGAGACACCATTTAAAAAATGTGTGTATATACACACACACACACATATATATGTATATATACACATATATTTAAATTTATATTGACAGCTGACTCTTCATCTATGCTTGACCACTTTGAAACTATAAAGCCCTCATGAAGATAAGATATTACAGCTTTTAAGTATTTACTGAACTTCATCTTTGTGTCCAGAATTGTGCTTTTCAAGCCTCTGCCATTTGATTGGGGAACAACAGCTTTAGGCCCAGATGTTGACTACACTGTTTCTAACCTGGGCCACACTTTTTAAAGTCAGAGTATCTCACTCCTACCTTTCTCCTGATGTTTCCTATTTATACCAAACTTTGGTGAAGTAGCTCTGATCTTTCATTGCAGGGAGAGAGTTTCTACTAGGTTTAGAGCAACAGAAAACTTGCTGTCTGGCACCCTTAAAATTGTATCCAGTATTATTTGATACAATCCAAATAGGATCTCAGCAAGTCAGAGGTGCAGCCTTTCTAAGGCAGTGATTGCAAAGTTTGCAGTTTTGAGATATTGTTGGTTTGCTGATTTTGTCTTGCCTCCATTCAACCTTTTGACCAAACAATAAATTTATGCTAGAAGAATTATTCAGGTATGTGGCACTGTTTTTGATATGTCTATATGGTGAAGTCTGGCAAAGTGTATTAAATATTGACTCTAGGACCTCCCTGGTGGCGCAAGGGGGTTAAGCACAGCACTGCATGAAGCTATCTGCAGCCTCTGCAGCACAAGTTCGATCCCCAGCCAGGGAGCTACCCTCATGGTGCAGCAGACTTCTCCTGTCTTGCCCGCTGCTCCCCTCAGCTGTGTGTTTCAGTGGATCCTCCTGTTCTGCTCTCCACTCTCTCTCCCTACTCTCACCCCCCACACCTCTGGCCTGTACCCCAGTTCTTGTATGTACAAATAAATCAATCTTTAAAAATAAATAAATATATAAATATTGACTAAAAATGTGATCTAAATACCATTTGAAAGCACTGAATATTGGAAATCTCTCTGTGTGTGTGTGTCTCTCTCTCACTTTCACAGACACACACAAACACATACACACATACACACCCTATGCACAAGTGCAAACACCCAGGAAATCATAAAGCCGGGGAATCGCATCTACCTGTAGATGTTATCTTACATAGAATGGCAGGGTTATCATTTGATACAATCCAAATAGTATCCCAACAACGCATGAATCTGGTGAGATGTCTCATTTTGCCACAGTTATAATAGTTCCTAAAGGCAGAATAGAGAGCCTTTGTCCTGCAGGTTTCATGACCTCTTACAGCTCCAATTGAGAATTGTTAGGGAATGGATAGGCATTGCTTAGAATGGTGCTGGTGCTGAGATACTGAAAACTTTGAGTCTTTTCCTTTCCTTTCTGAGAAGGAGAGTTGACCTCTTTCCCCTTCTTTAATTCAATCATCAATATTTGTCTTCCAAATCTGATTCTCTAACCTATAGTGATTTTAATTACTCTCCTTGGAAACCAGGCCTAAAATACTATCTCCCTTTTCAGTGTTTGACTTTAGTGTAGAAAATGGAGCTCTGCTGACAGGGCCTTTGCAAATGGTTTTCTTTGTGAATATGAGGGCAGTATTTCCTTACTTCTACATTTGTATGTTTTTTAATCCTAGAGGATAGATCTCTGCTCTATTTCATGGTACATATTTACAGCCATCTTTGGAATTTGTAGACAAGTTCTGAAATTCAGCTATTGCCCTTTGAAGTATTAGACTTCTCATAACAACTCAGGATTGTTCTGTACTCAGTAAGCTTGCTTTTTTGGTCTAACGAGAATTCTTTCTTTCCAGGGTATTTTGAGTGTCTACAGTAGATGCCAGACACTGGGCTGGTTGTTGAGAATACAGAGATAAATCACATAAATTCCATACTTTCCGAGCTGGGCCCCATTTGAGTGGGGAAGATGTGTACCCACAAAAATTTACAATGGAATGAGGAAAGTGCTTCTTTAAAGCTATGCACAGGGAATCTGTAAACTTAAATCTTGAAATTGAGTTAGAGTGTGGATAAATTTGTCAAGTGAGAGACATATAAATACGATTTATGTACTCGGAGGGAATAAATGGAAATGTTGAGTAAAATAAAATACATCTATTGTAATCAACAGCCCCAGCAAGGCCGCTGCTCTGGTGCCATTATTGTCCCTGTACATCCTTTGTGTTTGGGTCATTAGCATTGTGTTCAGGTCAGATGAGAATGTGTTCCATCTGCCACGCTTTGATAACGAAAGTAAAATGCTGATGGAGATCATTTAAGATCATCTCTATGCCGTTGATTGCATGCTTGTGGCTCATAATCAGAATGATGCAAAGTAATTGTTAGACCCACTTGCCAAGGCTACATTTTGTGTCGCTGCAAGTGTCAGCACTTTGGTCCCGCTGTTCTGCCTGAAGAATGCTTGCCTGGCACCTGTTGGTGGCAAAAACACAGCTCACCACTGAATGCCATGGGTAACTTTTGTTCCTGCATCCTTGGTTGCTGTCCCCCAAGTTAATCTGAAAACAACTCTGCTCACTTGGTCAAGGCCCATGCTTGGTTTTATGTTGGATAGAATTCGGTGTGCTGGGCTCTAATGTACACCCTCCCAACCCCGTGCATATTGCCAGGGCAACTCATCCTTTCTTTCCTCTTTGGCTGTGAAGCCACACAAATCTTGTTTTGAATCCTTGTTCTGTCGCTTCTGGCTATGTGACCTTGGGTAAGTGACTTGTCTTAAACCTTGTTTTCCTCATTAATGGGACTAATGAAAGCCATTTTATGGAGACTTTGTGAGGTTGAGAGTTAATGGATAAAACTTGGCAGCACAAATTAGAGCCACTCGGTAAGTGGTAGTAGCTAGTAAATATTAAGAATCTAAAGCTTGCTTGGAATGACACACTATAATAACAGCAAGACAAAATAATCCCAAGTGAGTAGGGAAAAAAATCTCTTCTAAGTGTGGAGTATAAATGTAGTATCAGCATAATTTTCTGGTCCTATCTGCCAGTGATATGCCACTGGACAGGGGCTGTGAGATTCTAAACCACAATTTTCCATGGCTATGTCTGCTCTACAGAATGTGCTCTGGGCCATATACACCATCAAGGATATGAAGGACCCTTTGATAGAAAATCTAAGAATGTTTAAAATGAACATCGATGTAAAAAACATATTACAAAAATATATGAAGGACTCTTTGATAGAAAATCTAAGAGTGTGAATCATTTCACCCTGACTGCATGAGCAGGATGTTGCATAGCACACAGCACAGCCTGACCACCTGGTTTGCTTTCATGGAGAAGGCAGCGACCACAGAGCTAAGCAGAGCAAAAACTCTGTCCCTATAAGGAGTTTGTTGTTAAATCTAGAGGCCTCTCACTGGCTCCTGAATAGCACTGTGAAAAAAAGACCTGGTAGAGAGTAACTCAGTCCATGCCTTGAGCTCTAGTAATGTCCCCGTGTGAGGGGTTCATTCCACGCAACAGCAGTGCTTTCTCTGATTCCATCTGTGCTGGAATTTAAGGTCTATGTCCTTATCTCCTAATGTAGATTCTCTGTCACGTGGTTGAAACAGTGGGAGTCTTTCCAAGATCATGACCCCCAACACAAATCGTCACCTCCCCTAAACGTTGCATAACTTGGACTAAGGGTTGAACTTCGATGGGTTTAGTGTACAAAGGGCTTCCCACCTCTTCATTCATTGTAGGTTCACAAATCAGACTCTTTTTTTTGTTCTCTTCTGCTGGTCTCTCCAGCATTTTCCTGACTTGACATTTCTCTGCTGCCACAGTATGTCCTGTCTTTCTCTCTCTGCTGTTCCCCACCAGCCCCCCACCTCCTCCCTACTTGTAGGATGGTGCTGGCAATACTGAGAAAGGATAGTTACATTCATAACTGGAGGGGGAGTCAGCCAGGCCCTGCTGATTGTGGGGGTACATTCATTTCCCTCCTTTCCCCACAAAGTGGCATTTTCTTGAAATGCTGCTCAGTCACATTTATAAGAATGGCACAATTTTCAGTCGAGGACAAGGATGTTGATGCAACTCAAGCAAACTGCCTGACACATGTTTTACCCAGCCAACCATTCTTCTTGAGGAGGAAATTAGATCAGAAATATGGAGACAGCACCAACATTCCAACTCCTGATAGCTTGTAAATGTGGGAAATGCTGATTTGTTTTGTAGGTTTTCAAAATCAGATAATGTGATTGTCATTTTGAGGGCCACTCCAGAATCTACAATTTTCAGTTTACTTTAATCTTGATGATTACTTCACTCCACCATGAATGGATTGAAAACAGGGATGCTTTCTTAGCTGGAGATTTAGGGTTTCCTATTTGAAAAAGGCTTCTCTGTCCACAATTAACCCTGGTCTCTAAAATTTTGTCACTTCTCAATAGATGGAAACCCACTGAACAGTGTGACTTCTAATATTATTCTCTCTGCTAGTTGTAAATCTCTTCAGCTACACCCACTCAAACCAAAACAACTTTTTGTTGTTAAGACTTCTCATATTTATACAATCTGTGTTTCTCAATCTTGATGAAAATGTAGAAGAAAAGGAACCACATGCCACATATGTAGTCATTTCTCATAAATGTGGGACATTTGGGTAGCTTCTGTAAATTCAGCAGTCTATACTTAGTGGCTCATTCTTTCAATGTAAAAGAATATTCTTGCAGTTCTTAAAAATTATGACAGAGAGAGATTTGGCAATATGAAAAGAAGTTAGATATATAACAAGTTAAAAAAAATCGGTCATGTTGCAGAAAAAATAGGAATTCTATCAGAGTGTGTTATAAACAAATTGCATGTGTTTATCAATTTATTATGTATGTATAGTATTCTCTGTGCATGCTGTCATAGGAGAGAACCATATAAAACAAAAAGTTCATGAGAGAACTTCTGCTATTTGGTTATTTGGGTTTATGACCTTAATCTGTATTATCTAATTGTTCTACAGTAAATAGTTTTACTTTGTGTTCATTTTCACATCTAATTGTGAGGTGTAGGGTATAAAGGGACTATGAACTAGGTCCATTGATTTCATGACAATCAGACAGGTGATGAAATTATAAAAATCTCTCCTGTGTCTTCTCTGTTGTTACAGATAGTGAATGTGTTATGCCAGATGTTGTTAAAATGTTTTCCTTTTGTTAAGTCTCTTCTACATGCAGGGCGCTCGGCCCTTGGAACGGCACATGTGGCAGGTGTGGTTATCACCAGGATGCAGATGAGGGGGGTTCCAGTCCAGTTCTATCACTGGCGTCACAGAGCTGATAAGTGGCTGAGCTGAGACGCAGACACAAGTCTGACCTGAAGTCAGTTTATGTGACTCCCGTGATTCTCACCGTGTGTCCTGTGCGCCGTCAGGGTGAAGGGGCTAGTGGATGGGAGTGGATTATAAATGTTGCTTTAAAAAGAAAGTATTCCACTGGATGGTTTCACGCATATGTAAAATATAGACAAACCGAAGGGTCGGACAAGACCAACCCAATAACAAACCCTAGAAATCTGGCTGTAAATTGAGGCTACTAGAGGAACAGTGAGAACGTGGAGGGGCCGCTAAGTGGGGAGGTGGCCCAGTGCCCTATGGTAAAGCCTGTGGGTGTCTTGGGGGGGCATGTGGTGTGAAGACAGGTGTCTGAGGAGGTGTGATCCTGTAGCTCTCAATCGCATACGGTATTGTAAGCCAATGTCACCTCAATAAAAAAATGATAATGCAAACAAAGAGGCACTGGGAGATTTTACCAGTATGTATGTATTTCAGCACCTACATTGTTTTCCTGCTGTCTTTTTTTTTTTTAAGATTTATTTATTTATTTATACAAGAGCTGGGGTGCAGTCCAGAGGTGCAGGGGGTGAGAGGATTCACTAGAGACAGAGTGTGGAGCAGAACAGACTGACTGAAATGCACTGCTGAGGGGAGCAGTGGGCGAGTCAGGAGAGGTCTGCTGTGCCATGTGGGTCACCCCCCGGGCCTGGGATTGAACTCGTGCTGCAGTGATTGGGGACAGCTTCATAGCACTGAGACTTTACCCCTGTGCCACCAGGGAAGCACTTTCCTGCTATCTTTTAAATAAGAGTATAAACTTCTCAAGAGTCAGACTCAGGTCCAGTGCCCTCCCCTCTGCAGCACAGTTGGGGGCTTCTCCTTGGGACTGTGAAGTGCGCCCACGAATATGCCCCCAGGATGCTGAGCACCCTGAGCAGGAGGCTCCCTCCAGGCCGCCCTAGTGCCCAGAGCACTCTCTTCCTTTTAGGGCCAGAGAGGAAAAGCAGTGACTTTCTTACAGCTCACAGAATTAATCCCAAATGCTCCAGGATTATGGGAAAGTTGCCAGTCTTGGCAGCCAGACAGCTCTGCCTCCCAACTCCTCCTAAACCTGCTAAATCGTCTTTAAAACAGTCTCTGGAAATTTTTTAAAAATTGGATGTTGAGCACAGTTCCTTCTGTGGTGCAGATTAAAAGTCTGCCGCTGTCACTCTCTTATCTCCCTTTGTCTTTTGGGCTTCCTCTTCCAGCATTCACATCATCTCAGTCTGTTCCCACACTCTAGCTCAGACACTGTGGCTTCCTCGCGGGATTACTCAGTCGGGCTGACATGTGGCCCCCAGCGCCTCTCTGCCAGGACCACATTCCCATGTGAGCCCCACTACGGATCCCTTTGGGGTCACTGACTTTCGAGGGGGATGGGTGGAGCTATGGATGGGCATTTTGCAGAAGGGCAGAGTGCAGTAATGGGGCACTCTGGTTACTTATTAAGACATATTCAGTCAGCCCCATGGTGGGGTGCAGATTGGCATTTTTTAAAAGATTTATTTATTTATGCATACAAGAGCTGGGGTGCAGGCCGGAGGTGCAGTGGGTGAGAAGATTCCCCAGAGACAGAGTGGGGAGCAGAACAGGCAGACGAACCGAAATACACTGCTGAGGGGAGCAGTGGACGAGTCAGGAGAGGTCTGCAGCACCATGTGGGTAGCTCCCCGGCCATTCCGGGATCAAACTCATGCTGCAGAGGGTGCAGATAGCTTCACAGTGCTGTGCTTAACCCCTTGTGCCACCCAGGGAAGCCCCCAGATTGGCATTTTAAAAATCCATTAAAAAATGATTTCCCAGGCTCCATAGTATAGACTCCATTATCAGACAGTGCACACATTTTGTGATAAAGGAATAAATCACATGACTGTTTTCTCTGTAATGATTGTCAAATCTCTGTTTTTAAAATTCAGGTAGTCAAACAGTTGTGCGTACACAGTTCTTTGGACACTCATTGTGCATATAATACATGCCAAAGTGTACAGTGCTGGATTTCTTATCTCTAGGTCTGCCTTCTGATCCGATGGATACAATGGGCTTAATGCATTTTAAAATCTTTTTCTCTTCCAGTTTTCCAAAGAAATTAGTCCGTTTTCTTGGTGAAGAGGAACCAATCTGCTGTTTTCATAGGGTGAGTGAACCTTTGACTTTTTTATCTATTTTTTTACCAACATCAGCATTTTATCAAATTATTCTATGCTACAAGAAAAATGATGGATTGCATGCCCTCTCTAGAAGTTTTCTCCCACGTGAAACCAAGACGTTCTATTTGCTTATTCTTCCCACCACTGGAGCAGTCAGAAGGGACGGTTTTCTCTCTTAGATTTCATTGTCCACATGTTTTGCCTCTTAGGAGTTGTCATCCCATTGCTGTTGCCTTGTCCAGCTACAGATGGGATGAGAGATGCCATTATTTTTCTTCAGTAACTGATGTGGCTAAGAGGCTGAGGCAGAGGGGAACCATTGGTTTTGTTCACATGATGCATGTTCCATGAATTGCCTTGACAAGGATGTGACAGGATATGAACACTGGATGGGGCCCTGCAGCTCACCTGGCAAAGCCACTGTGGAGGGGCCAGGTTGCTGCGGTCTAGAGGATTTCAAGTCACCTGTCTAGGAGCTTCTCCAATAGCAGTGGAGCTGATATTATGAGGCAGACATTTGACTCCCAACTGTGGAAGTCACTATGGTGTCTTTCCAATCCTGACTCTTTCTGTAGATATGGAGAATCACTAATGGTTCTATAGATGTAATACCAACAAAATGATGATACCAGCCCTCAAATGCAAGTGTCAGGAGTGAAACACTTTACCTGTTTAACTTTGTAGTATCATAAGTGGCTACAACCAAGAGAGTCTGGGAGAGTGGATGGACCCAGAACTCTTCTGTATGGACTTCAACTGAGGGGGCATATTTTCTTTCTCAACCTTCCCAGACCACTGCATTTGTGATGTCACATCCCGTGCTGAGACTTGGTTGCACATGTTTCGCAGATAGAAGCTTCAGGTGCGACAGGCCAGCTCAGACATGCACACTGCTACACAAGACCATGTGCGCCTGTGGAGTAATGCCTAGTGGATTTCTTACAGTGCAGCACAAATTTGGCCCACGGTCATAGAGACATTCGGAAAAGCAATTCTTCACTAAAAATGTTATGCTGTTTTTCACATGGGGTATGATGGAGAGCAGCATGAGGCGATGATTCCTGACGGGAGTCCTAGAAGGGGTTCCTGCCTGTGCTGCTTTTGAGGATGACCTGCTCTGGATCATGCCCATTTAGGTTAATGTGCCAAGTGCACTTATTTCCAAAACACTTTATCATACCTTGGGATGAGATTGATCTAAACTGTAGTATTGAGAGCCCATGTCCACTATGTCATCCCATTTCTCAACTTAACCACTTTATCTCAACAAATGAGGGGTACTCTACTGCGCTAACTAGAGTCATTGTTAAAGAAACACGATATATCTCCATCTCATATCAGGGCACAGAAAATTTGCTTTCTGCCAGTGTACTAAATGGAATTTAGAACATGGAGGGCTGGTTCGCTAAGGGATAGTTGTTATTACTCTACTATTGATCTTTCTGGTCCCCAGATGCTTAATTAGTATGAATGGGCGTTCATTAAACGTGTGAACTTGAGGGTTTCCATTTCCTCACTTTGTCCAAGAAAATCCCAAATGATTTATCTGCAGAACACATGATAGTAGGATATTGGATGGACGTTGGGATCTGAAGCTTCCATAAGGAACCTAAGTGTCCCTGTGCAATCAAGAGATAGATAAAGACTGAAAGAAGACTACTATGTGCTTAAGGAAAGTGGGGTAGTGCCAGTTCCGTGGCCACAGAGAACAAACTGTAGAACAGTCTAAGACATGCTAAAGGGATCATACAGGGCCATCTGGACTCATGCAGACCACTGGCTGCTATTTTGGTTTCCTGCTGGGGTGGGTTTCCCAAGGAGGTTGAAGCTGACCATCAGAAGGCATCAAATAATACAAACCCAAAATATTACCAGCCATTTGCTGTTCCCAGTTGGGGAGGAGACAAAACAAAAACGGAAGCTGTGAGATTCTTATTTAAAAGTAGCTCAGAGGCTGGTCTCCACACATATGGAGGACCACCTGCCACATGCCTATATACCTTTACAAGGGACAGTTGCAAAACCTGAGTCTCTGGGCTCCATTTCATGCTGCGCAGCGGGGCTGGAGCCGGGGCTGCAGCTGCTGCTGTTTCTAAGCTCGCCATCAATGGTATCCCTTTAAGGGAGATGTCGGGAAATGCTCTTGCCAGTGCTGTGATTTTATTTGCTGGAGGCCAAGTAGCAGTGGCATGTATCGGTTCCATAGCAACATGTCTGTGCGGCCAGAGGCAAAAGAATGATGGTCGCAGCCAGCGTCTCCTGGGCAGGACAAGCGTAACCCTGATGCCCCTTTTTTCCCCTCCACCTTATCCTGACCTGCGTTTCCCCTCCTGTAGAGAGCACGGACTTTATAACTGTTACCATCTCTCCCTGCTGTTACCGCTTGTCTCCTGTCCCCATCAAGCTTGGACAAGGGCAGCGATAGCTGTAGTAAGATTCTGCAGTCGGTGCCAGCTGAGCTGGCAGAACACCCCAGCCACAGCAAAGGAAAGTAAGTGGAGTCTTTGCTTGCCATTAGGACCGGCGGCAAAGCAGCTCTGTCAGAATGGTGGGATGAGGACAGCATTTGCTGGCTATCGTGGTCAGCAGGAATGTGGTGGCGAAACGCCACAGACATGGAATCTGGGGGAACAGAGCACCCATTTACAGTGCTCCACAGGTTTTGAGACACTCCCTGGTAGAGTGTACCCCGGGCTGCAGGAAGACTTACAACACACGTGGCGTAACTTCTCGGAGCTTCTGCAGAGGTGCGGTTTCTAATGGCAGTTTCCCCAGTGTGTGCAGTTGGGTTTTAACATTTCACTGATGTTTTTCTCATCTATAAAATCCTCTCCTCTGTGAAACCCTTATGATCACTCTCGATTTTAGCAAATGCTTTCTCCCCCTAAACCCCTGAAGCGTTTAAAAAAATCTTTGCCACTTATTGGACTTGAGTCTTGTGTTGCCTTCTCTGATTCTTAGTGGTTTTTAGCCTGAGTGGCTTCTAGGTGGAGGTGGAGACTTCAAGGTCCAGGAATCATCTATCTTATTCTTCATCTCTTTTTTTTTTTTTTCAATGTGTCTAATGCTTAGAACCGAGCCCTACAGGTAGTAACCAGGCCATTAATATTCGTCACGAGCATGTAATAGTCTTACTGCCTCTCCTTGTGAGGACTTGTGAGGCCAGTGTGTAAATACGGTGAGTGGACATGCTTTTAAGATCTTCTGAGAAAAGACAGATTCAAGCAATTCTATTTCTAGCGTGGTTTTTAAGAGCATGTCGATATGAAATCACAAGGTAAAACTATCTCAAGACTTCACATTTCCTCATTTTCTCCTTTGTGGCTGCCACAAACTGTGGAACCTGGGGTTTTACACCAACGCTGAAGGCAGCCTATTCCCCCACTCACCCCCACGTTCACTATCTATTGAATTTTCCTTATTATACCATTTGGGCCAGACTTCACAGCCAACCCCCTTGCAGTGTCTTTGGAACTATTAAGTAAGAGATTTGAAGGATTTTTCATTAAGGTGACAGGTTTGATAGATTAGGATAGTGGTTCCTAATGTAGTTTTCAAGTCTGTTGGGGGAGGGCAGGTTTTTATCTTATAAAAACTTTTATCTTAAATGACTTCTCTTCCCTTCCCAAGTTCTGAGCCAGCTGAGAAATAAGACAAGCGTAATAAGGCAGTCGGGGGCCAAAATGCACCTCTGTGAGTGCTAACAGTTAAGTGAGTTAGAAGTTGTAGCTTAGGTCAACAGCCAAAGCGGGCTCACCCCCTCCTTTTCCCCGGTCTGGGCCTCGTGACAGTCCACCTGCAGGGAAGTTTTGAGTCTGTGACCCAATGCCTGTGCGAAAAAGGAAGGAGAAAGAGATCAAATCCCCCCACCAGCTTCCTGCTCAACATGACAGCTCTCCCCAGTGGGAATTAACATTACCAAGGAGAGGCCTGGGCCTCGCTGACTCAAGTCTCTAGCTAATAATCACTCTGTCTCCTTTGTTGGGGACATGGGGGTGGGAGAGGATGGAGTAAGAGCCCAGGGGGGCTGTGGGGAAAACCCTCCAGAGAAACACACGGAAGGGGAATGGTGTCTTCCTCTGGTTCTGCTCACAGCTCGCTCTTTCTGCGCTCCAGCCGGCAAGCTCCCCGCTCCTGCTCTAACCATCTTATCCGCTGTGTTAGCTTCACAGCTGTTCAGTTTCTATAGTGGTTTACCATTTCTTTATTTTGTTTTATTTTTCTTGTCTTTTCTACGAGAATGTTGGTTAGTGAAAGCAAAAACCTTGTCAGTAGCATTTGCTGCTGTATCCCAGCACATAAAACTCTACCAGGCACATAGGAGGCATTTGATAAATATTTGTTGAATGAATAAATGTTGTTTTGCAACTCTTCTCACGCTTCCTCCTTGCCTGGACATCCCTTGTGTCCCATCGAGCCCAGAAAGCACCCATTCCTGCGGCAAGACTCAGCTGGCAATCACCTTCTCTCTGCAGCTTTTCTTGTCTTCCCTTCCTGCAAAGGGAGGGAGAAACTTCTAGCCTGTAACTCAGAGTAGCCAGCACTTGTGCATGCATCTCTGTGTGTATACACATCTGCTGTGCAATGTGAGTGTGTGTCCTTGTGTTCTCTCTCTCTCTCTCTCTCTCTCTCTCTCTCTCTCTATCTCTCTCTCTCTCTCTCTGATTCCCTTCTCTGGCTCTGACTCAATGATACCTCACTTTACTTATTTGTTTACAAATCTATCACCATTACTAGATTGTAAGCTTCTTGGGAACTGGACTTCTTAGTCATCCTCATTTCTCTAATATCTACCATGTAGAAAGTAGTTGCTCAATAAATAGTAATATTGGTATTCTAAGTACTTATAACATACTGTTATATCTTAGTAGTTAAAATAACTTTCTAAGTATCTTACATATATTAACTCATATATGTCTCTCTCTCTCTTTTTTTAAAGATTTATTTATTTATTTATACAAGCACTGGGTACAGTCAGAAGCACAGGAGGGTGAGAGGATTCACCAGAGACAGAGTGGGGAACAGAACAGGCAGACCGATGAAATACACTGCTGAGGGGAGAAGTGGGCGGCAGGAGAGGTCTGCGTACCATATGGGACCCTTGCAGGTAGCCAGGGATTGAACCTGTGCTGCAGAGGCTGTGGGCAGTTTTGCATCCCAGCGCTCAACTGCTGCACCACCGGGGGAGGCCCTCATATACCTCTCTTAACAGCATAACAAGATACAGTTTTAACTCTCACTTCACAGGTCACGAGTATTAAGAGATGAAGGGACTGACCTATAATTTCATAGCTAGTCTGATACCATAGCTGTTATTCTCTGCTGACTCTCAGAGAACGGTTGTATAAATGAACAAATGAATGACAGAATCCTAGATGCCCAGACCTGTGTCATCAAACAGGACTACAGCTCTTGGGAGTAACATAAATGAGTCAGAAATGGTCATCATGCTGACCTGTGATTGGCCTTGGTTGACATGGCATCTCGAGACCATGGCTGAAATAAATCCACGGAAGAATCCCTCAAGTCTTGTAGCCACTGCACTTAATTTCTAATTAGCCATGCCAGCAGAGTGGTATTGGTAAAGGAAAATAAATAATTGTTATTCTTTTGGGGGAAATTATTTCCTAATGGGAAAATATTAAATCATCAATGATGAATTAAACACTTGCTGTGTGTGAGGCTCAATCTAAAACTTGGAAGGATGTGAGTTGGAGAGTGAAGAGGAAAATCCTAGAAGGATAAGCCAAGGTCACTGTATTCTAGTCTAGGCATGGTATGGATACAGGCAAGTTAAGGAAAGTAAAAGAAATAAAGGGCAATATATGAGAACTACTCCAAGGCATTGCTCTACCTGATTAGGTGCCAAGTGGTAATCCTCGAGAAAAGAAAGCTGTTGTTCTCCTTAGCACAGGGTAGATGTGAGTTTAGAAAGAGTCCATCTGGGCCTCCCCTGGTGGTGCAGTGGTTGAGCGCTGGGCTGCGAAGCTGACTGCAGCCTCTGCAGCGCCGGTTCGATCCCTGGCCGCCAGCGAGGATCCCACATGGCACACAGAGGTTGGAGGTTGTCATGGGCGTTCCTGACATAAATATCATCGAGTCAGAATGACTCTCTTCTGCTGTCCGCTGCTCCCCTCAGCAGTGTATTTCATCAGTCTGCCTGTTCTGTTCCCCACTCTGGCTCTGGTGAATTCTCTCACCCTCCTGCGCTTCTGACTGTACCCCGGTTCTTGTATAAATAAATAAATAAATAAATCTTTAAAAAAAAAAAAAAAAAGAAAGAAAGAGTCCACCAGACAGTGGCTTAACAAAACCCAAGTTGATTCCCCTCTCCTCCAGTGTCTGCTGAGGCTCTGGTGTCCTCCATGGCTGGCCCCGGGATGCAGGCTGCTTTGATTTCTTTATCTGACCATCTAGGCACCTCCATCACAGTCATAGGAGAGGAGAGAAAAACTGGAGAATTACACCAGCAATTCAGTGCCTCAAAGCTGTGTCCTGGAAGGGACACGTGTCACCTGCTGCATCCCAGACATTGTATTTACCCTTTTGTACAGCTCATGCCATGCTGGTCTTCTCATTGTTTGTTTTTCTCCCATCAAGCACACAGTAGGTTCTTAGTGAGTATTTATAGGGTGAAAGAAAGTGCAAACGCAGGAATGAACAGTCATTCTGACTCGATGATGTTTATGTCAGGAATGCCCATGACAACCTCCAAAACCCAAACTTAGAAAAATTAGGTCTGGGCTCCAAGATATTTACTAAAATTAAAAGAGCATAAATAAAAGTCATGACATTAGCTAGCCATGGTGAATGGGAAAGCCCAAATACATGGCAGATTACATCCAGCGAGGCTGGCGGTCAAGCTAAAGCCCCAGCCTTCCAGACTTCAGCTGTGCCCTAGTCACATCCCTGTGCTCAGTCCACAGCAGACTACCCAGTTCACATGCTGTTGGTGCCAGCTGCCTTTCGAGCCTTTTCCTGCAGGCAGAGCTTCTGAGCTAAGTAGAGATCACTGTCCTCATAGTAATATCCAGGATCTCAAAGGAGAGGGCAGCCTGCCCAGCATGCTCCACGGGTCCAACCCAGGTAGATTTGCCACTGTCACAGGCACTCCCCTGCAGCAGACTCTTCCACGCTTACCTGCTGCCTCACACCCTGGGACCCCAGGCTGGCAGCTGAGGGGAGGCCCAGAATTGGGTATCCCTGTTACTGGAGACATTGCAGGAGGTGAGTCACATGTTTCCCTGTTTCTCAGCGGGTCTCACTGAGATTAGCTTCCCCATGTGTTCACCGCCCCAGAGATGGTGAGGAGAAAACCAGAGCTGGGTCAGGAGCTTGTCACAGGCATGAAATCAGACTCTGAAACCTGGGAGGGAAGCAGTATGAAGGGACAGATGTAGAGACACCACGCAAAAAAAAAAAAAGAGTTGACCAAAACAGGGTGGCTGTTTGGATATAGAAACAACAAGAAGCTCCACCACGAACTGAAGTGTATGCCCAGGTGGCTGCCAAAGGTGTTTGCGTGTTGTGTATGTTTTGAGGTTATTTTAGGAACAGCATCATTCTATGAGTTGAGGCTTCTCGATAGGATTGTTGAGAGAGCCCTGGACTGAGGTAAGCCCCCTCTGAGTAACTGAGTATTGTCTGAACCCTGGCCTTTTCCCATTTCCCTTCATTCGCTTGTCCTTCCCTCGCAGGCTTTAGGAGCAAATCTTCAGTCAGCAGCAAAGCTGGAATTACAGCTCCCTCCTGGCCCTCTAGTGGAGATGAGATGGTTTGAATGTGGCTGAGAAAGTAAACTGAGATGCTGAGCAGAGCCCCTGATAGGAGCTGGCTCCCGGCTGAGCCGAGAGCTGGTCTCTCCTGCTGGCTTGCCTCTGCTCAGACAGCCTCCCCACGGCTCTGGAATGACTGGAAATGTCCTGCTGGTTGGTCAGATTTTGCAACTTGACAATTTTTTTAAGCTTCCCCTGGCTACTGCATGCCACTTTCTCTGTCTTTTTGAAATGACAGCGACAGAGCCAGGTTTGACTTCAGGGGGAAGAGAAAGAAATGCGGTTTGGCACATGAGTGGTGGCATGTATTGCAATCCCTTCTTCCTGCTGGGCCTAGTCAAGTCACTTTTCAAAGGTGCCAGTTGCTGTGGGCAGAGCAAGTCTAAGGAGAGAAGCTGAAGGTGTGTGCCTCTCACGCACAGCAGCTCTTGGCTCCAAGGAATTAGAGTGAGTGCCTGGATTCCCTGGGGCTCAGGAGTCCATAAGCCCCAAATCCATTTTCCCTGATCAAGGGCTGGAGCTATTGGAGAAAAGAGAGCCCCTACCCTCCTGCCTTTCCCCTGCTTGCCTGAGGTTGCTCTGGCCAGATGCAGAGAAAATGTGATGGTGATGGCGTAGGAAGGCGTTGATGTCACATCCCTCTCCTCAAATGCACTTTGCCCTTCTGATGCTGGCCTCGTTGGGGAAGACCCTCCTGCTTACCCTAGCTGACATGGGAGCTTCTGCTACTTCTTCAGACTGAACAAAGCATCAGATCCCACTTGCCACAGAAGACCCTGGGTATCCCTGATTGCAGAATATGCATTAAAATCATGACAGGCAGAAGAATGGCTTGGACCCTCTGTTCCCTCCTCACCTCCCCAACCCATAAAATCACCTTGGTTTGTTAGATTGATTCACAAATAAGATTCCTGTGGAACAGCAAGATGATGGGAAGCCGCTGTCATTTCCAAAGGAGATTGTGTGTGCTTAAATGGAAACGTTCAAGACTATTATGTTTTGTGTTGTGGGGAGAGGGTGGAAGTTGACTTTAACCTCTGGGTGCCTATCTGCCATAGTTTCAAGTGTAGATTCTCACTGGTACTAGAGACTTGAAACAATTTGCGTCTCTAGTACTAGCGCTGTTCTTTTGATGTACTTTGCATAGAAACTAAAGCAGGAACAGGCTTCAGAGGAAGCTAACCAAAGCATCTTCGAGCTTTGATCACTTTGCATTAGCATGAACAGTAATCTCTGTCCTGTTGGATTTTGTTTGAAAGGCCGTATGCTGTTTAATGAAGATAAACATGTTGCTGGGCATTTAATACGCCTTCTTAACTCAAGAACTGAGACATTCATACTCATGATTAGCTCTGCTGGCAGAGAGGGGGTCCTGAATGCCTCCAGCGTTTCGGCTGCACTTTGAAATGTGCTTGCACTGAAGAGTAGATAGCGGACAGGCTTTTTACTTGCAGAGCCTTCGGGCTCAGTGATGCATCCAAGGGGTCTTTCTGCCACATCTTGCTAGGTAATATTTGGTCAAAATAAACCTGAGCACAAGGGAGATACATGATTGCAGCCGCTAACAAATTCCTGGAAAGCGATGCTTGCTCCTTTTTGGTTAGGTGGGGCTGGGAGGCTGGAAGTGGGGGACAGAGGGTCAAGCTATTCTTTCTGCCTGTCATGATTTGAATGCATATTCTTTTATTGGCTGCTCTAGCTCTGATGTTTTCTGTTTTGCAAGAGGAAGGGCACCACTGTCGCTGTGCATGTCTGAAGAGCTGTGGCTAAAACTCTTTGAGAAAGCAGATCACAGGGCTAGCTAGATACTTTTCTCAGAGCTTCCTATTCCTCTTCATTCTTGGACATATTGGGAAGAAAAATGAGACTTGCGTTCTAGAGTTGTTTCTATCCTAAAAGAGAGAGTGGCTTTAAAATGGTTAGGGGGCCTCCCTTGTGGTCTAGGGGGTGAATCTCAGCGCTGTCACCACTACGGCCTGAGTTCTATCCCTGCCAGGGAGCTACCCACATGGTGCAGCAGACCTCTCCTGTATCGCCCGCTGCTCCCCTCAGCGGTGTATTTCATCAATCCACCTGTTCTGTTCCCCACTCTGTCTCTGGTGAATCCCCTCACCCCCTGCACCTCTGGCCTACACCCCAGTTCTTCTATGTAGAATTGAAAAAAAAAAGGAGAGAAAATGGTTAGAACTTAGAAGTACAATTTTTTTTTAAACTTAGTGTTTGAAAAAGGCAGGTACTGACGTTGTCCTAGAAAAACGGGTTCCTAATTGAGAAGGAATGGTAAACAAAGCCATTATTCTGCTTTTCATTTAAAATGCGTTACTTTAGAGTTGAGGGGTGATTTGAGATGTTCCTGTTTTCACATCCAGCTATTTCCTGATTCTGTGATCATAATAAATTCCATCGCTCCAAAACATTAGAGCAAATTGTGTCTTCTGCCGCAGTTATTTACGGATACGCGAACAAATGGTGCTTTCTGAGGAAGGAGAACTGTGCATGAAAACTCTTTGGTAAACCCTTTCGTATCAGCCGTGGTGGCAGAACTTCTGAGGAGCTGGCTTTGAGGGTAATAACGTCTCCGCCGTGGGGCCAAGTGGAAGGGCCGTGTGTTCTGCTGCCAGCTAACACCTGGCTGCCTCAGGGCCTCCTGCCTGGTAATTAAACCTGGAGTCTGTGCAGAGATTAGAGGGATTCTGTGAGGTGAAAGGTGGGGTGCAGGGGGAGAAGAGCAAGGTCAGAGCTTCACCCTTATAAACTGGGGGGCACCAAGGTGCCAAGCTGCCGGGAAGCCTCTTGGGTTGTAGAGCAACAGCAGGCAGTGGGGCGGCCTGTGATTTTTCCCTTCTCACTTCCCATGGCTTCTCCTCAGAGCCAATATATGCTGTTTCCTTCATGTTCCCCCATCTCATTTCCTGCTCTCTGGAGGACACTTCTGCAGTGAATGTCTTCGCCATGTGAACTTTTGAGACTGAATGAGCCGTCTGGAGAAGAAGGTGGAAGTTTCAGAAGTGTTGGTTGCGGCCTGGTTCTGAGAGAGACTAGTGTGGGAAGGTTGTCAGCATCTGAGTCACGGAAGTCCATGGACCTGAAGGCAGCGTTGTGTATCAGCCCCTCATCCTGCAAGATGCCATGACGCAGGCGTATTCACTTAAATATCTATTGTGCTAAAACACAAAGGAGTTGAAGGATAATTGCACATCATAGAAATTGTTAGCGCCCTGCCCATTCGTGAGCGGGGAAGGAAGAGAGAAGCCAGGAGGGTTAAGTCACAGTGCAGATACCATCTGTTGGAATAATGGAGCTGGGATACGTGTTCATGCCCTCTAGTGGCCAACCTGGTGCCCTTGAAGCAGGCCTCTCCCCACTGGTACCTCTTCCCAGCCCTGACTAAATGAAGCACATACTCCATCGTAGCTGAGTGTGTCACCTTAAGTCTGTATTTTCTTACTATCATTCATCTACCAACTAGAAAAAAATCCAAAGCTTTGTTAGAGAACAGAGGAAGCAGTGCTTTTGCTATGTCAAAATAGAATAAATCTTAAATCTGCAGCACATCTGTATGATAAGTACTGGCTGTGCCAGAAAACCCTTTAAAATCATGATGTAAATATTTTCACAGCCTCCTGATTCACTGGAGAGGGGGAATTGTACGAGGGGCAAAGGTGGGCAAGCTCTCTGCCCACCTTAAAAAACTACAACATTGTCTCAGCTATTTAGTTGGCCAAAGCAGAATTTGTTTTCTTCATTTAGAAGGTGGATATATTTAATCTCCTGTTGTCTGTGCAGCTTTAAAATAGTTCTCTATAGTTAAAGCATTATTCACTCACAATTATCTTGGAATGAATTATGTAAATGATGTCTTGTTTTTGGTGCTTTGTTTTCCTAGTCAAGTTCAACCCGTCAAGGGCTAACTGAGTGACTCCTGTGGGCCTGACCTCATGCACAGGAATCCCATAGGTGAGGTGGGGGAAAATATCTCAGTAATTATGTGATAAAATGTAAAATGAAAGTGAAGACATACTTGGAGAGTTAAAGATAGATCACTTCTGATGGGGAATATCTGGAAAGCTTTCATGGAGAAGGTGATCTTGAAGTTGCAGCTGAGATGAGTAGTCAAATGAGTCAAAAGTCACAGGTACTAAAAAGCAAAGTGTGCAAAGAGCAAGAAGCAGCCCGTTTGCCTGTGATGGGAATGGGAGCTGCAGTTGGAAAGGTTAAGTTGAAATTCTTAATATATTACGGACTGTCAGGCAGTCTGGGATGGAAACTGGACTTCATTCAGGAAGCAAAGAGGAACCGGCCACCAGAGTTTCAAACGAGAAAGTAAATCAATTGAAAATGCAGTTTAGGAAGATTAACGTGACACCTTGGAGTGGGGAGAGATGTCATTTTCAGACATGAAGCGATAGCACAGATGACGTGATGATTATTATCAACAGGGAAACTAGAGACTCGATTTTGGACATGGAGAAAAATGGACTAGAGGCTTCCAGGAGGCCAACAAGGCCACAATCCTGGGTGGTTAGGAGTGCGGTTGCACCAAAACTTCACGCAGGAAAGTCAAAACGAGCGATTGAACAAGTTTGAACAGAAAAATATCCTGGATGAGAACTCAGATGTTATTTGCAAGAGACCTTCTTTGTGCATTTGACCTAAAATAGGGCCCATTCCTTTTACCCTGCTTTACTGTTTTCATAACACCTTTGACTATCTGACATCAGGATTTATAAATTTTTTGTGCTGAGTTTTGAAACCCTGTGGCCAGAGCTCATAGTCCACTGAAAGAGACAGATAATACACATGCAACAAATAAATGCAACTTTAAAAAGAAGGAAAAAGAACAGTGATGCATGGGAAAGAATAACAAAGTGGGAGGGAGAAAAGTCTCTCCTAGAAGATGACAATAAGCTGAGTATAGGCAGAGACGTGGCATAGGCAAAGGCCTGAAGGTGAGATGTGTTTGGTACATTCGAAGAACCTGAACCTGAACCAGTGTGGCTGGAGGCCAGGGTGACTGAGGAGAAGAGTAGAAAATGAAGACAAAGTTGGCGAGCCACAGAGAGAGAAGCGCAGTGGACTTGATAAGGAGATTTATTTATTCTAACTGCCTGAAAAGTCATGGAAGGGCCTCGGCATTCTGGGTGCACTACAGGATGGCTAGTGGGGTGTCACTTCAGAGAGGAAGTCACAGTGGCTTGAACTTGCATGGTGGGAGTGTCATCAGAGAGAAGAAGCGGTTTAAGATACAATATATCCTCACTGTGTAGCTCTGTAGAACTTGGAGACTTTTGATATGCATGAAGAATAGGGAGGTGATCGCCAGGATAATTCCCAGTTTCTGACCTGAACTACTGAGGATGTGAATGTGTCATCCACAGAGGTGAGGAAAGCCAGCGAGTAGCAGAATGACATAATTTAGTCATCCTAAATAATCCATGTTGTATATCTATCTCCAGAACTCTTTTTTTTTTTTCCTTCTTGCAAAACTGCAACTCTGGATCCATTAAACAATAGCTCCCAGCTCCTAGCAACCACCACTCTTTTTTCTATGAACTTGACTACTATGCTAAGTACCTCGTAGAAGTGGAATCATAGAGTATTTGTCTTTGTGAGTAACTTATTTCATTGTGCATATTGTCCTCAAGTGTCATCCAAGTTAGTTGTTAGAATTTCCATCTCTTGTAAGGCTGAATAATATCCCACATAAGTATACACTACTCTTTATTTATCCAGGGATACACTGGGGTTGCTGTTCTATCCTTTGGCTGTTGTGAATAGTGCTGCTCTGAATATTAGTGTACAAATACCCTTTAGATTCTGTTTTCAGTTCTTTGGAGTATATATCTAGAAGGAATTGCTGGGCCATGTTGCAAATCTATTTAAATTTTTGTGAGGACCCTCCCATACTGTCGTCCAGAGTTGGCTGCCTTATTTTGTAGTCCACTGAAAGTGCACAAGATTTTCTTCATATCCACTCCAATCCTTATTATTTTCTGTGTTTTGATAGTAGCCATCCTAAGGGATGTGAGGCAACGAGACATTCTTTTTAGTGGGTATTTCTGATAAGCTGATGAGTCCTCAGGTCTGTATCTCAAGAAGAGGTCTGGACTTGAGATATATCATGCATTTAAATTTAAGCCATCTTCCATCCTTTCATTAACTTTTTTAAAAGATTGATTTAATTTATTTATGCATACAATAAGTGCGGTCTAGGCCAGAAGTGCAGGTGGATGAGAGGATTCACCAGAGACAGAGTGGGGAGCAGAACAGGCAGATCTACTGAAATACACTGCTGAGGGGAGCAGCAGGTGCAACAGGAGTGGTCCGCTGCACCATGTGGGTAGCTCCCTGGCTGGGGTTTGAATTCAGGCCACAGTAGCTGGCAATAGCTTGATGGCTTGATAGCACTGAGACTTAACCCCTGAGTCACCAGGGAGGTCCCCTTTCATTGAATTTTTGGGCCAACTAGACTAGTAAGCATTTAAGCACTATATATAGCAATCAGATTTGAACCTAAACTATTTAGTCTCAGATACATAGTGGAACTCATAGGTTAATTTAGAAACATTCTTTTTTTTTAATGTTCATGTTACAGAAATGAAACTATTTACAACCTTCATCTGGGATATTATAGTTTCACTATGTTTTGAATCACTTAGTGTCATTTTCCAGGGTATATCATTTTGACTAACATTTAAGTGGCTTGAGATACAGTATGACTGGAATCTATGTGATTCTATCACCAGAAATTTTATCTTAAGCTACAAATATCTACTCCTATATCCATTGATTGCATTTTTAATACCTAATGGCCCAAACACACCCCATAGTCATATAACAGTTAATGTGCATGGATAAAGGAAGGCATGATATACTGGGATTGATACTTGAACAATACCGTTATCAAACAATAGTATTAAGAGATCTTTTTTCTCCATTTTTCCAATGAGTATGTTTTTAAGTTGTACCATACAACTTAACCACTGACTGTGTTGTTCTTGAAAGCAATCTTTGAATTGCTTTTGTATTTATAATGGCATCCAGCGTTTGTAACTATAGAGTCACACTCCTAAGAATAATTAGTAGTTAAATTTGTTTTCTTCCTTTAAAATCATTCTTAGGTTATTTTCATAAGCATGCAAAGCTAGCATTGATCAAGGTGCTTTCAAGAGGATATGTTTTCCATAAAGAGTTTTTTGTTGTTCAGAATACAATATAAGGAAACAACAAATAATACGATAAACTTTATAAAAACTCAAAAAATAAGGAAAGAATCTTGTTCTGAAAGGAGCATTTGGGGGAAACTTTCCTTAGATTCAGGCATACATGGTAAATTATAAACTTGACCTCAGAGACTTAGTAGAAGTAAGCAAGAGTTCCCGTATAATAAAAGTCCTCAAACACTTAACAAGTGATTTAGCCCATTTATCCTCAATGTTTCTTGAGGAAAATACTTGCCTGGTATTTTGAAATTCATTCATTCCTAGAGGCATGGGAAACTTTCAGCATTCTTTCTGACTTCCAAAGATAAGACTGAATTCCCATCTGCCCATTCATTATTTGTTCACTAATTTCTGGCATCTTCTATATAGTTCAGAAAGTTTCTAAGGCCGATATAATTGAAAGTCTTAACTTTTTTAGTTTGAGAAACATAGAAAAGAATAGGAACAAATATTAAAACAAAAAGGTTTGCATTACCTCAAAAAATTGGGCAAAGCTGTATTTGAAAATTCTTAACCAAAAATCTCGTTGATTTGACTCAATCATTAAAATTCACTATATTCTACCAGTCAGTGGATGATGTTGTATTTCTGATGATGATGATATTTCTGATGATGATGTATTTCTGATGATGATAGTTTGAGAAAGGAAGATAGGATCCTAAAGATGCAATCTTAAAATATAACAGGAAGGAGTATGTTTTTTGGTGTCCATCCATCCATTTATATATCTTTTTGTTAATTTTTACCTGTTTTGATTCATTACCCAGTATTGAATAATGTTATTCAATAATCATGGACATGCCTTCTTCTCTCTTAGCATAGAAGAGAATTAGGTAAAGGGTAAGTGCTGCTTTTCCTCTTACCTCGAAGTGATGAGCTTTTGTCTCCTAATTGGACCCACAATTCCACGATTCATCATTGAGACTTCACTGAAACAAATAACGATGGTGTTCATTTCCCATCTTTGACCTGGGAATTGCAAAATGATTTACCAACATTAACTCATCAATCCTCCTAATAACACTAAACAAGACATTAATATTTTTGAACTCAGCATATAAGTGGATTTGGTGTTTTCCAGAGAATTTAAATCTCTTGGCTATCATTAAATACAGAATGAGACAAAGAATTGCAGATAAAATCACCTTTTCTGAATTACTCTTAGGTGATCCCACCTACACAAGACAGAGGATGATGGCTTTGCTATTGTACTCAAAAAATACCAGAGGAGAATATTAGAAATCTCAAATGACTGTTTCCCTTAGGATACTCCATCTTATTTGGTGCTTGATACAACGATGTGCTTGAAATGATACTGCCAGCGCTGTGTGGCCATGGATGAGTCACAGCGTGTGAACAAATGAAAATAAATCACTACCAGCCAAAAGACCAAACTTCTGTGTTTCCCTAGAAATAGTTCTCACTTTCCCAGGACTTTTGGTGTTCCTTCATTCCTGTGTAACTCCACTTTGGGTAAACCCTGATGCCAAGATTTTTAGTTAGCTTCTTGCCAAAACCATGATGCTCTTAGCTTGGGTCTCTCCTGAGGCCTGGACATGTCTTGCAGATGAAGTAAAAAAAGGAGAATTAACAAAAACAAGTGTATTTGAGGAAGAATATGGGGCAGCGTACGGTTAGTTGTAACACCATTCACCCTTCCTGGATGTGTGGAGGCTTTTATGAGAAAGCAGTGATTTTTTTTTTTTATAACTCATTTATTCTGGCAAGTGAAGCAACACTAAAATTACTTAAATGCTTAAAAGACAGAAGCATAATAGTTTATGTTCTCAATCATCTTAAGTTGTCACTGAGACCCTAATTTGCTTTCGTTCTGCTATTGGTTCTCCCTGAGCAGGCTCTGGGAAGAAGGGCGTGCAACAATGTTCATGGGTCAGTCATAATGCAATATTTCAGGAAATGTAAGTACTCTGTAAATAGTTAACTGCAGTTTTGTTAAGGAACAAAGACTGCTTTTTCAGCAAATCTGGCTTGGGTTCATGTTAAGTTCCCCCCCAATCTTTTTTTTTTTTTTTTTTTGGAAGAGGAAATTTCAAGATCTCATTTCGGTATTTAACTTTCTATTTTACTAGACTGCCAATGAAGTTATTCTCATATGAAGGCTACACGTGGTCTTTCCCTTGTGAAGTTTGTAAGGCTTGGGATGTCCGGACTCACCTAATGATAGTATTGCCTCCAGAACCCCAGGTTCACCTGAAAGGCACCTTTTTGTTGTTCTGTTGACCTAATTCTTGGTAAAAGAAAGTTAGGCAACATGGATTTGGCTCCTTAAATTGGGCACACGCTAGGTGTACTGACGAGTCGGGCGGGCTGATGTCAGGCTTACCCACATGTTGCCATCTTGCATTGAAGGACAGATGGGCAGCCTCGTGTGTCTGGGTAGCTGCGCTGACCACAGCTGAGGATGAAGTGTTGATTGCATCTGGCTGAGTGTTTGGCCCCTTGCTCAGTGGCCCATGATCCTTGGAGGGAGTGTGTAATTTGCTTCTGGGAGGTGGAAAAAGCAGTAACAGTGACCCAAATTGGAAAACAGAGCTAGAGCGAGAGCTTCAACACTAGAAGTAGGACTGCTGAACACAGGACGAGCTGGACTCTTCCTAGTGTCGAGAGCCTCAACCAACCGAGTTTAGTAGACTGACTGGTGCTTCAGTTTTTCCTCAGGAGGACTCTTGGCCAAGGACAAGGGAGCTAGTGAATCGTGGTGCATCAAGGAGGTCAGGAGTTGTTAACCCTGTTTTAATGTTAATTTACCCCATGTGACTTACATGTGGGAAAGCTGAGGCCAGACAGTGGAGAGATGTTTGGATTCAGTAGTTAGCATCAGATCCAGGCCTGGGGTCTGGGTTGCCAGAGTAAGTTGACACCTTTTTTTGAAGTCCTTTTAGTTTATTTTGCTTTATATTCCTACCCAGGGTATGAGCAAGAATGTGATCAAACTATTTATCCTTTTATTTTTTTTTAAGATTTATTTATGCATACGAGAACTGGGGTACAGATCAGAAATGAGGAGGGTGAGAGGATTCACCAGAGACAGAGCAGGGAAAAGAACGGGCAGACTGACTGAAATACACTGCTGAGGGGAGCAGCGGGCAAGACAGGAGAGGTCTGCTGCACCATGTGGGTAGCTCCCTGGCCAGCCGAGGATCGAACTCATGCTGCAGTGGCTGTGGATAGCTTCACAGTGCTGTGCTTAACCCATTGCACCACCAGGGAGGACCACTATATGCTATTTTAAACTAAAAATCTTTCTGTACAACTATGCAGTGTGAAACAGCTTTTCTAATCCCTCCAGTTCACTTATAAGATACACCATAAATATAATGATTAGTTTCCTGGGGGGATAAAAAGGAATTACTGCCATTATTTTGTGCATGTGTGCTCATCATACATTAATCAAGTCCTAACTTAGGAAATGTTAAAATATGAAAGTTGATATTGCATGGATGTCACATAGAAGCTATATCTACTGTATATTACACACACCTTTCTGCTCCTTCAGGGCTTAGCGGCCATGAAGCCCCAAAATATCCCTGAGGTGAAAGCTGACTCCTGACAATACAAATTAAAAGGAATCAGTGAGAGCCTCAGAAGATAATGCAGAAAATTCAGTGTGTGAGCAACTGAAACTGCCAGTGAGCAGCTAAGCTAGTAGCTGGGAGTTTGGATGACCACGTCTCAACCAGATTGACCACATGTCTCACTAAGAAATGTCCTAAGCGTGGATAAAAAGGCATGAGAAATATAGCAGGTGGGAGCAAGAGGGAAGTGAAGAAGCTGGGTATTCCACACCCTAGGTCATTCAAGCTATATTATTAAGACTTAAAATAATACACCCATGCACGCACACACACACATGCACACACACACACACATGAATTTCAGTTTTGCAGAAATCATGTGTCAAATTTAAGCAACCAAAGCTATGTCATCAGACTTTTCTTTTACCAAGAATGAAATGAGTTCTGGAGATGGATGGTGGTGATAGTTGCATTGTGAATCTATTTAATGACACTGAACTGTATATTGCCAAAAGATTACATGGTAAATTTTATGATCTGCGTATTGCTCCACAATTTCAAAAAATATGTATGTACATACACATGTGTATGCATGCTTATATAAATGTTTTCCACTGGCTTGATGAAAATGCATCTACTGTGTCTCCTGTCCGTCCATTTTCATTATTCACTTAACAAACATTTATTAAACCCCTGTTATGTGCCAAGACCTGGCCTAAAAGGTAGTGTAAGTACAATATACTCTCTGCCCTTGAGTTGTTCACAAGTCAATATAAGGGAACGTATAGGAACAATTATTACCCCCAGTGTGTTAGAGCAAAATGGAATGGATATTTGGAGTAGATGCTACTGTCTATAGTTTTGGGGTGCCATGGCAGTTGTCAGGTAGGAGACAGACATGATGACCTAGTGATCACCATGATGACATGATGACACCATGGATAAGCATGGGGAACCCCCAACATGGTTCATAGCATGCACTAATTGATTAGCTGATGGTATGTCCTGTGGCTGCGGGAGTGGTGCATTCAGGAGGCTAGGAAATAGAGGAGCAAAACATGAGGTTCCAGGGGCCTCCCTGGTGGTCCAAGGGGTTAAGACACAACCTATGAAGCTATCCGCAGCTACTGCAGCACAAATTCAATCCCTGGCTAGGGAGCTACCCACATGGAGCAGCTGACCTCTCCTGTCTTGCCCGCTGCTCCCCACAGCAGTATATTTCAGTCAATCTGCCTATTCTATCCCCCACTTTGTCTCTGGTGAAACCTCTCACCCCCTGCACCTCTGGCCTGTACCCCAGTTCTTGTATGCATAAATAAATAAATCTTTAAAAAACAAACAAACAAAACATGAGGTTCCCATACACGATGTTAAGTAGTGTGAGCTCCTAAGACCAGGAGGTCAGACCATATTCTCCAGTAGCTAGGGACCTCCGCATCCCCTGAGCCCTCATGGTATCATCTTTAGAGTCCTCGGAGATTGTAGCCTCTATTTTGTTTTATGTAGTATGTTTCTATATCAGATTTCATTTGAAATAAGAGTTTTGGCTTAAAAGGGAAACACATTTCGGGCCTCCCTGGTGGCTCAGGGGTTGAAGATACAGAGCTATCAAGCTATCAGCAGCCTCTGCAGCATAAGTTCGATCCCCTATGGTCAGGGAGCTACCCACATGGCACAGCAGACCTCTCCTGTTTCACCCTCTGTTCCCCTCAGTAGTGTATTTCAGTATATCTGCCTGTTCTACTCCCCACTCTGTCTCTGGTGAATCCTCACCCCCATACCTCTGGCCTACACCCCAGTTCCTGTATGCATAAATAAATAACTCTTTTTAAAAAAAAAAAGGAAAACACATTTGAAAATCACTGCTATTGCTGAGGAGGAATGAGCAAAATTTTTTAGAGTTGGTGACTGTTATTTGTGTTTTAAAAATTATATTATGCATTCAAAGCAGTGAACATGTTTTATCCATTTCTAAACCATGTACCTTGCCTGGCAGAACTTTGCCCTTGATAAACTTTCAATAGTCCAGTGGGAATTATTTCTACCATTTGATTCATTTGCCATTACCCCAAGTGCCAATTTAAATAGCATATTGCTCAGTAACTCAAAAAGAATTTGTAGAAATATAAGCTAACTTTCCCCTTATTTCCTTTTCTTTATATAAAGTGGACTGCAGTAATTATTTTCTGAGGTTCCTGTCTTATTTTGAGACATTAGCTTTTGTAATTTGATGCCTTAGACCTGGCTGGCAACTCTGATTCTGTTTGTAGGACTGAAAATTTTGTGAAAAATAACAGTTAATTGTATTTTTTCCATGCATAAATATCTATTCTGGACAAGTTTTGTTTCTTTATGGACGATAGCCAGAATCCTACTGTTTTTTCAATTTGTTTAAAGGCACCAGCTTATACAACATATGTACATGTTCAGTTGAAGATAAAGGCTATCATTATTTTTAGCCTATTACAAAGAAAACCACGTTTTCTTTTAAATATCTTGATATAAAGTAATTTGAACACAATTTCTGCACAAATCATTTTCAAGAGATTGGCTGTCAAGTGTATTTTCTTAAGTAGCACTTCCAGAAGAGCCAATGAGACTTTGCAAATTTAGATATATTCTAAGCCTGAAATGTGGTTGAAGATGTCAGTTTTTAAACAGCACTTTGAGAAGTAGTTAGCTTAAAAGTATAGCAATTCAGAGCACACTGAGAATGATTTTGAAGAGTAAGTCTTGATACACAGCAAAGAAAGTTGACAGATTCACTACAATTAGGAGACAAGCAGGTACAACTCCCACTTGTGAAAACTTTTCTCAACTAACTAACTTCTGATGCCAGCCTAAGAAAACCTCCAGCAAATCCTTTCTCCATACCAGCTCTTAATTCCAGTGTACAGAAATTCTCCCAGTTTCCTTATATGCCAATATGAGGACATAATAACATTACTATTTACTGCCCTTGTCTTAAGGATGAATAAATCATGTCTCTGAAAAATGACAGGACTGAAATGCTTTTTCCCGTCAAGCCTGGTATATGTATGCACGCATGTCTATGCACGCATGAGCTTACATCTTTGTTTGAGTGCAGTGACTAGAAAAAAAGAAAAAAATAAATTGAAACTCATTTTCCAGCCTCTAACCTTCATAAGTAATATGTTTTATTAATTCTAACTTTATCCTAATATTGTGTTAGTTTTGTGAATGTGCCCCAGGCTACGGCAGGCAAGATGATATTATGTGGAAGTTGTACCTTCTCTACTATAAGAACCTGAATATTTAAGTATCAGCAATCTTTGCCTGATGTCCTTTGGTCTTAATGATTGAGCTTTATAATCATATGTCGGCATCAAATTAAATCTGTAAATGAATGATTAGTTTTAGTGTTTGTTATTTTTAATGCCACAGTAAAGGTATTTGCTGGTCTTTGCCAGCCTTAGCACAGACTGGAAAGAATGACTACTCCCCCAACATCTCTGCAAACCCTACCCAGGTGCATCTGTGGAGTCAGGTCTATTTTCCTGCATTTATATACCTGTGAGGTTCAGTTCCCTTGGGTACACACACACACTACACACACACGTACAGGCACACACACATAATGAAGATTAAGTACAATAAAAGGTAGGGACCATACCCACCATTCTCTTTAGTGATTAAAGACTGTAGACATCACTCACCCCATCCTGTAAGACAAGTGCTGGGTAGAAGATGTGCTGCTGCTCCCTGTGTGGATGAGTCTTGGCACTAAATCGTGTGACCCCACTTACAAGGGCTGCTCCTTTTAAAATCACCAAGAAAGCCAGCACATGATAGACTTTGCCAAGTTTGGCTCTTGGGCTTTTGCTTCATCTCTTAGTTTGTTTCCTCATCGATTGTATAGGAATCATAAACCTTTTGTGGGCTGTTCTGAAGATTAAATGAAAATTACTGCAGAAAATTCAGTTTTTGTTAGTTTTAACCTGAAATGATAAAACTTTAAAAAAAATGGGTGCATGTTCATCTCTTACTGCCTGCAAGTTTCAACAAGAGCTCTGGCTGTGGGGGTGGGAGGAGCAATCATTGACTTTTGACACCAGCTCCCCACCTTGGCTACACGTAAATTCCCATTACCTAGTCTGCACCCCAGAACAACCAACTGTGCTTTTCTGTTGGTCTATCAAGGGCATCTGATTGTTTTAAAGCTCCCCAGATGTTCACAATATGCAGCCAGAGTTGAGAACTGAGACTTTGTGGCCATCTGAAAACTTCAGTTCTTCCCGTATCTGAATGGAGTATACCTGGAATTCTGCAACCCATACTGTATTCTTTTTACTTAGACAAAACAGGGACTTAGGCATCATGCTAGAAGTACATTTCTGACTTATTATGAATAGGTTATTTAGAGACAATATTAATAGGTGGATATTAGGCAGGAATAAGAACAGATGTCTCTAAATATCTGATGGCAGCAACAGGTCACTAAAAGGAGAACAAAGAGAAACAAATAGAATTAAAATAATAGAAAAGCCACAAGTTTCAAGCTACTGTTGCTTTGAGAACTGTTTTTGCAAAAGCACCAGTCAAGAGCTGGCTGATTTCCTTGAAAGCTCAGGACTATGACCCAAGTGGGTCATGATTCTTGAAAACTTGCTACAGCTTCAAAATGTGAGATGAGGGGAAAAGTTTACTTATATTCACTATAACCTTTCAGTTAATTAAAGATAATTTGCAAAATTATACACACATACACACACAGTTAAAGAAACCAGTTTTTTAAAGTGAAAGACTCAAATCATTCCATACTCAAAAACTCTCTGAACTTTTTTCAATAAATGATGCTGGAACAGATGGAAAAGTCACATGAGACATGCAGAAGAATGAAGTTAGACCCTTTACACACACACACAAATCAGTTAAAATGCACTTCCAATGCACTTCTCAGTGTGAGCACTAAACCATAAAACTCTTAGAAGACAACATAGAAAAAGACTTTCAGGACCTTGGGTTTGGATTCTTAGATATAACACTCAAAACACAAGCAACATAAGGGGAAAAAAAGATCTTTTGGCCCTTGTGAAAATAAAAAAACTTCCATGAATCAAAGACAGTACCAAGAAAGTCAAAAGATACCCAACAGAATGGGAGAAAATACTTGCAAATCATGTATCTATAAAACATCTAATTTCTAGAATATGTTAATAACTCTTAGAACCAAACATAAGCACATTAAGAAGACACCCAACATCATGAGTAGTTAGGGAAATGCAAATCAAAAATACAATGAGATACTTCAAACCCATTAGGATGGTCATAAAAGAAAGGAACATTACAAGCTTTGGCAAGTAGGTGGAAAACTTGGAAAATTCACACATTGCTTTAAAATGTCGTGGACGCTATGGAGAACAATTTGGCAGTTCCTCAAAAAGTGAAACAGATTTGTCGTATGACCCAGAAGTTCTACTCCTAGACTTATACCCAAGAGAACTGAAAATTAGTATTTGAAAAAAAACATGTACAAGAATGCTGATCGTGGCATTATTCATAACCGCCCCAAAGTAGAAACAACCCAATGTCCGTCAACTTATGAATGGGTAAACAAAACATGGACTATACGTCTAATGGAGGATTCGGCCAGAAAAGGAAGAAAGTATATGCTACAACGTGGGTGAATTCTTAAAACCTTATGTTCAGTGAAAGAAGCCAGACAAAAACGGCCACAATAGTATGATTCTATTTATGTGCAATGTCCAGAATAGACAAATCCATAGAACAGAAAGCAGAGTTGTGGTTGCCAGGGGCTGAGAGACAGAGGGAATATGGGGAGTGACTATTTAGTGGATATGGGGTTTCTTTTGGGGATGATGAAAATCTGAAATTAGCTAATAGCGATAGCTGCAAAACATAGCGAATGCATGAAAAGGCACTGAATCCGGGCCTCCCTGGTGACTAGGGGTTAAGCTCAGCACAATCGTCCCAATGGCTTGAGTTCGATCCCGGGCCAGGGAGCTACCCACATGGCGCTGCAAACCTCTCCTGTCTCGCCCGCTGCCCCCCTCAGCAGTGTATTTCAGTAGATCCGCCTGTTCTGCTCTCCACTCTGTCTCTGGTGAATCCTCTCACCCCCCTGACCTCTGGCCTACACCCCAGTCCTCTATGCAATAAAAATAAATAAATAAAATTTTAAAAGTCATACATTTTAAAATGATTGAAATGGTGAGTTGTACCTCTATTAAAAAATCTCTGACCCCATCTCTTCCCCAAGCCTGCATGTGACCTTAAACTTAGGACTTAGCTATTACTAGAGGGTCTTTTGTGACCCCGTTCTTTGATCCTGTACTCTTCCTGCCACCATCCAACTTTTACAGAGTCATTGACACCCAACTTCCCTTCCGCACCAGCACTTCCCCATCACGCCTCCTAAGGCTGGTCCCCCAACAGGCAATGGAAACCTTCTTCTGTGGACTCCGCACCCACATTTGCCCCAGCTGAAGCTCAGGCGCCTCTTCCTTACCTGATATGGTAAAACTGGAAGGCGCTTTCTAGTTTTTGAAGTTAGAAATCTGATTTCCAAGGTGGCCCGGACCACCTCGCTGAATTGAACCCATCACAGCATCACTAAGCCACGTGTACTCTTGGAAGCAGATGGAAGAACGCACACAGCATCTCCCGTCAGGCACAGGTGATCCCTGCAAACTCGGTAGAGTGAAAGTCACACGTACAAAAAATGTAAATCTGTGTGAGAAGGTGTGGTGCTATTACTAGCAGAGCTTAAGTGCTTTTAATTCGGGATAATAGATAGTCGCTTCTGATGACTGATCCCTGAGCTTAGTGAGTGGTCTGAAAGTGGAAGGAAACTGTATTAATCATTCTCTTAATTTTCTTTTTCTATCCCCCACCCCTTCTCTTTCTGCTGGGGTCAGCAGAAATGGAAATCTTTTCTCCTGCTTTTTAGATCAGTATTATTATGATTATATTGAAAGACCTGGTTGGGAGGAATGCTGCCATCTGAATTAAAAATAGCGTTTTATGTCCTCCCACACGGCTCTTGAGTGCTCTGAATGCCTTTTATAAATGCAGACTTTCTGCCTGGCTAGATAAAAGAAGCTGTCACTTCATTTCCATAACGAAGTCATTCCCGGGAGAATTCCATTGTTTTAGCAATAGAATTTTTGTAAAAGGCCTCTTATTTTGCCTGAAAAAGGTAACAAAAATGAACTTTTGAGAGCCTATTCGACGAAACAATTAAGGAGCAAGAGATTTTCTCCTCTTTTTTATATGTTAAGAGTTGTAAGTGTGAGAATTCCCTGCGCCATGATATTAAGATAAACCCCTAAACCTGGAAGATGAGGGAGAGAAAAAAACCTGTTATTCTTTCTTCTAATAGGTGTGGGGGATGCTGTACCCTAAGAATGTGTGTTCTAGAGCCGTTGGCATGCAGATGCTGCTGCTTCTAGAGAGTTCGAAGTCATTTTTGAAGAGATACAGGAAACTTTTCGACTGCTTATTATCTAAAGAAAGGCCTTTGGATGTTTAAGGAAACATGACCATCGGCTATTTCAGGATTCTGAGAGCAAACTCTGAGTGTATCTTGCTGGGGTACCTTGCTCAGAAAATAGTAGTTGAAAACTCCCTTTATTTGAGTTTATGACTTTGTAGCCTGTGGACAAGGAGGTACTTCTGCACAGTGTTCTTTGCAACTGGTTCAAGCAGTCCCGTGTGTGAGCTTGCACTTAATGACTCCCTGCTCCCCCAAACTACACACAATGAATCTTTTCTCCTGATAGGGTTACAGATTTTCAACTGCACATTCATAGAAAAAGAAGAATTGTATTCCATGGTACTTTCCTGACACCAGGTAACCCACACCAATGTATACCTGTCTGGCTTTTCAACAGGTAATCTCTAGATTTCCTGGCAAGCAGCAGGCATTTCTGTTCTTGCTGTTCACAGCTGAGACTATTGGAAACTCAGTCTTTAGCTAGAAGAGTTTTATTAAGCCTCCTCTAAGAGAAGAAAAGTTTTCAATAGTGCCTTTGTCTCGCAATACTTTTGTTCTGATTGCATCAGAAAGTTGTAATATTTAAACAAGGAGGCGGCTACCCAGAATATGAAAAAAAAGGAGGTTAAAATACAGTCATTATATTTGTTGGCCTTTAATTTAATAAAACAGATAGAGAAAAAGGGCAGACATGTAATTATGGAAAATCCCGTTGGGCTAAATACTATTCAAACGTTGGCTATTTAAAATGGTTGCTGATTTCGAGTTTGGGAAATTCATTCTGTTTCTTAAAAATCTTTGAATTTCCTTTGACACTAGAACTTCTAAAACATGGGTGGAAGTCCTGGTTGTAGCCAGGCTTTTTTTTTTTTTTTTTTTCCTTTTTTTTAACACAGTAATGTTTCATTTAATGGAAAGGAAATTATGGCTTTGATAGGAGCTTCTTGCAGGTCTAGATTTAATGTCTTCTGTGAATCCTGTTTCTTGTCTCTGCCCTAAAAAGGGGGGACAGGTACATGTGGATCCTCTCTGGTCATTTTTACCTGGACTCACCATTTGGTGTTCTGTGACAACAGGCCAAATAAAAAAACACGACGATTCTATCACATAACTGCCAGTATCATGACAAAAGAGGGTGAGAGGGAATATTTGAATTTCTTTGTTAGAATACTTACTAATTTTATTGTGTACAGGAGAGTGAGAAGAGCAGAAACTGAAATTGAATGAGAGGGTCACCTCACTCTATGACTAACTCATGACCATGACCGACCACGATTTAGAAAGGCTTTATTCTGGGCCTCCCTGGTGGCACAAGGGGTTAAGACACAGCACTATGATGCTGTCTGCAGCCACTGCAGCACGAGTTCAATCCCCCGCCAGGGAGGTGACCCACATGGCACAGCAGACCTCTGTTCCCCTCAGCAGTGTATTTCAGTAGATCTGCCTGCTCTGCTCCCCATTCTTTCTCTGGTGAATCCTCTCACACCCTGTACCTCTGGCCTGTACCCAGTTCTTGTGTGCATAAATAAATAAATCTTAAAAAAAAAAAGCTTTATTCATGATGAACACTTGAAGCACAAGCTCAGTCGCCACCATGCCCATTTTTACTCAGTGCTTCCACCACACCCACACTAGTCACTGCTTCTCTGGGAAGCCTGAGAAAGACTCCTCCAGGCAGAAGCTGCAGCCTGAAAGTGACCCACAGTGTGGTCTCTGTGCTTCTGGATTAAGGTGCTTCTGTCTCCTGGGCTCTCAGTGTTCCTTTTGGACCTGGGCAAACCCCTCGGGAGCAGAGTGTTGAATAAATTAGCCCAGGAAGAAATTGCCCTTAAGGGATTCATGCCATCTTGGCTTTTAAAATCATAAGTTCCTGGAGACAACCATTCTATGGGTATTCAATGAAGATTAGATATTTCTTATATATTTTTTCCACTTTATTCTTACTATACAGACATACATTTCTCTGGATATGTAATTATGTTTCTTTGCAAACCTTGCTTTGCACCAGTAAGGAGATGTGACCTGCGTACAACATAGACACCTGCCAAATGTCTATGTATGTGGATAAATCCTTATACAGAGCTAATAATAGCTGAGCTAATAATAGAAAACAGTATCATGGATGAACATAACATAATTTTTAAAAATTTGAATATGGGATTTTTTCCCAGCATATTTTTCTTTCTGATTATCTGTTCTCTGAGCAGATACTAATTTTAGTGTTCTATTACCTAAACGTAAACTAGATAGTATCAACAGAGAATGTCCCACATGCATGCTGGACATCTAAGCACTGCTGGTTTGGAAAAAGGATTTTATAATAGATAAATCACAAATGTTGAATGAGTAGGAATTGCATGGTATGAAGAACCATGTTCTTCAGAATACCTTGGTTTTGGGTTCATCCCAGAATTTCACTTCCCTCTAAACTATTTTTTTCTTGAAATCCAATTGGACACCTCTACTCTTAGGAAAGTTCTGCAGGACCATTGCCTATCCTGGGAAGGGGGGAGTTTTGGACCCTCTGTGACTAACACTGACATGCCTGTCTAGGCCAGGGTGAAGACAGGCTGTCACCCTGAGTCACTGAGCTCTCTCTTCCAGAGGAAGCAGTTGTGAACTCTGCAATTGTCAGTAGCCCTGGCTACTTCTCTTTCTTCCTCAAAAAGAAAATACAAGTAATCAATTTTAGTCCTGAGTTGGAAAAAAGAGGCTCTCGTATAACATTTCATTGACTGAATAAACAGTTTCAGTGTTGTCTTATGCAATGACTTATGCAAGTCACCATAAATGGAGCTCTCCTACTTGGTAACCACAGAGTAAGGAGACTTGAGGACATGTCGGAGTGAAAGTAACATACCACGTTCTCGATCAGTTGTCAACAGGTATTTATCAAGGTGTTAGCATTTACCAAAGCACTATGAGTTTCCCTAGAAACACTTGGCTTTGCAGAGTTCACTGGAGTCTGCCAGAGGAAGTGGCGCCTATTTCAGGATGAGGAACAAAATAATTAGTATGCTAAGGAAAAGGAATTTAAAAATGTAAGCATTCATATCCAGAGGAGGAAGAAAGTACTTCTAACGAAGAGGATAAGGAACAAAGTGCTGGGAAAAGTAGGATTTGAGTGGGTCTGCTGGGTAAGGCTTGAGTTTTGACATGTGGGCTAGAAATGTGGACTCCCTCGGAGATGAAGAGGGAAGCTCAGTTTGGCAAAAACATGCATATGAGCAGACGTAGGAAGTGAAGTTGGAAAGCAAAATGGGGTCAGATTGCGAAGGTTGTAAACATTGGATTCTAAAAGATTTTCAGTAAGATTCCTACAGCATTGTAGGAACCGGCAGAGACTTGCATGGAGGAGTTGTGTTATATCATTTAGGGAGTTTGAACCAACAGCAATGACTCAATGGTTTGGAGGGAGGGTACTGAAGACGAGAAGAGCATTAGCAAGTGCCATGTGAAGAACTGAGCCTGCACTAGCATGGCAGCCTGGGAACGGAGTGCAGAATTGATGGGTTTTGACAAGTGATGGACTGAGGGAGAAAGGGAAGGAGACAGTGATGCCATTAGCATGAATCAGAAATGAAAGAGGGGGGCTGGTGTTGGGGGAAAAGATGGGAGGTTTTGAAACAGACATAATTAATTTATACTGTATATATTCAGCAGCTTGTTGAGAGATGCCAAGACCTAGGATACAGACTTAAGAACGATAGGCCATGAAAGATTACTATAGAAAGAGAACAGAGCTGAGCCATGCGTATAACCTTGGAGAATACATATCCTAGAGTTAGGAGGAGTAACAGGGAAGACAAAAGCTGAAAAAAAGAGGAGCAGCAGGGCCTCCCTGGTGGCACAGTGGTTGAACACTGGGTTGCATAGCTGCCTGCCCACCAGCAAGGATCCCACATGGTACAGACCTCTCTTGCCATGCCCGCTGCTCCCCTCAGCAGTGTACTTTGTCAGTCCGCCTGTTCTGCTCCCCGCTCTGTCACTGGTGAATTCTCTCACCCTCCCGTGCTTCTGACTGTACCCAGTGCTTTTTTTTACCCAGTAAATAAATAAATTTAAAAAAAAAAAAAGAGGAGCAGTAGAGTAATAAGGGAGCATATAAGTAGTACCACCTCTGAGAAATCGCTGGGATTTTGTGGTTGCAAAAAAAAAAACAAAACAAAAACCTCAAAGTGATTTAAGCAAAAAAAAAAAAAAAAAAAGGCATTAATTCTATCACATGAGTTGTAGTTTTCTATTGCTGCATAATAAATTACCATGAATTTAGTGGCTCAAAACCACACCCCCATGTTATTTCACTTTCTGCAGATCAGAAGTATAATCACAACTTAGTTGGATTCTCCACATAGGTTTTCATAGGCGGAAGGTATTATCTGGACTGCATTCTCATGGGGGCTTGTGCTACTCTTTCAGGCTCATATGGTTAATAGCAGAATTTATTTCCTTGTGGTTATAGGATTGCAGCCCCATTCTACTGCTGGCTGAGGAGCAGGTGCCACACTCAGCTACCAGTGTCCCTCTCCAGTTCCTTCCATGTAGCCTTCTTCAACACCCCCCCCATGTCATCTCATGCTTTGATTCTCATTCCTGAGAGAGCTTGTCTCTTTGAAAGTCTCAGACCCACCAAGGACAATCTTTCTATTTTAAGGTAAGCTGATTTAGCACTTCAATTTTACCTGAATAATCTCCTCCAAGCAGCAACACCCATACTGGTGTTTATTTATTTTTTTAAAGATTTATTTATTTATGCATACAAGAACTGGGGTATAAGCCAGAGGTGCAGGGGGTGAGAGGATTCACCAGAGAGAGTGGGGAGCAGAACAGGCAGACTGCCTGAAATACACTGCTGAAGGGAGCAGCAGGTGCGAGTCAGGAGAGGTCTGCTGCATCATGTGGGTAGCTCCCTGGCCGGCCAGGGATCGAACTCATGCTGCAGTGGCTGGAATAGGTTGATAGCGCTGTCTTTAACCCCTGCACCACCAGAAAGGCCCCCATATTGGGGTTTAATTGAATGAGTAGGAGAAAGTATGTGTGCAAAAAGGAACAAGGTAATCCTGGAAGCCATTTTAGAATTTTGTGTGTCACAGTTTAACTAAAAAATCCCAGGGTAAATCTAACTTTGGCATGATGGGATATAAGGGGACTCACTGTCATCAGGACCTAGGATTTCCGGTTTGTTTCCTTTTCCAGAACTTCATCCTCAAGTGCGTTTGTTCACAGCTGGTGAAAACAACTCTTAGTAGACCATGTTTGCAAGGTTTCACTAGGAGAGGGCACCTCATACCTCCTAGTCCCAGCCAGTCTGAGAGGGGCCTTTGATTGCCATGACTTAGGGTTCATGTTTCTCCCTAAAACCAGCCATCCTAGTGAAGGATGCTATATTATGGTTCTTCAGAACTAGGTTATATGCCCATCTTTGGAGTCAAGGGTCATATTGGCCCAAATAGCAAAGAGAAGAGGGGAGTGGTCATTCCAGAAAGTTGCTGTTCAGGCAAGAATACCAGTCCAGTAAATAAAACAAGAGGAAATTGAAGGTATGGTTGGTGAAGTATATCAGATATTATAAGAGAAAGCAGCAGAAAAAGTCCTCACATTTAGAAGGCAGGAATTTTTGACCTTTGAAAGAGAAGAAAGTTTAAAGAAGAAGAAAAAAAAAGGAAATCAGATTCTAATGTACTTGGTGAAATACCCTCATTGAATTTACAATACGTGTTAACATGATTGTCAGTGAACTGGAGTGAGGTGACAGCCATTTGGGAATGTAGCAGGGTACAGGCAAGATCTTTCAGGAATAGCAATGACTGAGTATGTTTGTAGGCAGAGAAGTTTCTAGTAGAAAGGAAAATTATAGAGAGATGGAGGGCAGAATTGGCCCCAACAGGCCCTGCAGCCAGTAGGAGAACAGGTAAGATCTCTGCAAGAAGGGTCCCCAAAAATTAAAAAGTTCCCCCAGATTATAATATGTGAGCTGTGTTGTAATTTTTTTAAATTTAATTTATTTATTTGTGTAGAAGACCTGGGGTGTAGGCCACAGGTACAGGGGTAAGAGGATTCACCAGAGACAGAGTGGGGAGCAGAACAGGCAGATTGACGAAATACACTGCTGAGGGGAGCAGCGGGCGAGGCAAGGATTTAGATTCCTGGTGATGAAGGGTGGGTGGAAGGGAGTTTGTAAATCTTGAAAGGACATGGCAACTGTTCAGAAACCACTGATGACTGAACATGTCATGGATTGAAAGGACACAAGAGAGGAGGCTGAGCTAATATCATTACTCTCAAGTTCATGCAGGGTTTTCCTTTGGATGATCGACCTCATCGGAACTCCAAGCCCCTGGAAAACAGAGAAAAGTGAGAAGAGAATAAATTTATAGCTATAGAGTAGTGATTCCTTTGGAGTAAGGGTTAAATCATAGAATAGGTTTTGGCTCTGGATCATTTAATTTGAATTCAGACTCTCCTACTAGACACTATCAGGAGGTTGCAAAAGAAGGGCACGACAAGGTTTCTTTCATCAAGAAGCTTATAAACTTTTTGAGCCTTTAAGACTTAAATAAATCCAGAGGAGGATAAAAAGACAATATAATGGAGCACGGAATTGAAAAGGACCCTGGGTCAAAATGTGTGCTGCGGACTGTAAGTGCCATGGGCAGTCAGGGGAAGACAGGACTTTGTGTCATTTTTCCTCTGGAGAGAGCATGAAACTGTCAACCTGATGTGATTTCCCAGGTCTGCTGGGGGGGCTATTGAACAACTTGGTTTCACCACATTTCTTTTCTTGCCCTCTCTTTTCTTTCTTAGTTTGCCAACGTTCATCAGAACCATGAAGTCATAGCAAAGGTTTGCATTTCAAGGCTGACCTTTTGGAGTATTGTATAGGTTTTGGCTCCATGGGAAACTTGGAGGCTAAAATACATTTTATCCTGAGTTTCTTAAATGGAAAGAGACTCAAGCAGAAGTTTGGCTTCTTCTTGTCAAGCTGACTTTGAAAGTTACTCCATTCATGGGCAGAACATGAATGAACCTGTCTAAGAATGCCTTCGTTTTGTAGGATAAAGAAAGCAAATTACTGCTTTTCCTTCATGGAAGAATTAAGTTGTCCCAGATCTGGGGTGATAGAGAACAAGAAAACACTTCAGATGAATACAGTATTTCCATTGTTCTTTATATTTTTTGGTCTCATGCGACTGACTCACCTGGCTGAGTAAACAGATAATAAAATCAAGAACAGAGGGCCTCCCTGGTGACACAGGGGTTAAAAACAGCGCTATCAAGCTACTGCCAGCCACTGCAGCATGAGTTCCATCCCTGACGGGCCAGGGAGCTACCCACATGGCACAGCAGACCTCTCCTGTCTTGCCCGCTGCTCCCCTCAGCAGTGTATTTTAGTCAATCTGCCTGTTCTGCTCCCCACTCTCTCTGGTGAACCTTCTCACCACCCCCACCACCTCTGGTTTACACCCCAGTTCTTCTATACATAAATAAATATTTTTTGTTGTTGTTGTTGGAACCCTTGCCATCGGCCTGGGAACCAACTGTCGCTGCAGAGGTTGCAGGCAGCCTTGCAGCCCAGCGCTCAACTGCTGTGCCACCAGGGGAGGCCCATAAATAAATAAATCTCTAAAAAAAAATCAAGAGCCAAGAGAACAGACTCAGAGGACTCTCTTGAAGGTTGGCGTAAATGGCAATTAAGTCCAGGTGATAAATGATAAAAATATCCAAATAGTCAAGAAGAAACCAGCAAATTTGGAACCTAATGCAAGGTACTAGAAGGTGTTTTTCAGAAGTTGACGTGTAATGTGATCTGTTTTTAGCCCCTTTTGGGGAGGGATTTCTTAACTCCAGCTGTGACATGCAGGTGTTAACTGAGCTCTTCCTTTTATTTCACTATGATGGTGGGTGACTCCAGATGCATTAGGAAGCCAGAGTCTTCCTTCCTGTCACGTCAAGTTTAATACCTGCATTGAATGGCGTTGCTCTGGCAGAAACAGCTAGTGTTTATTGTCTGATCGCCCAGCAGTTGGAAAGAATTATCTCTTATTTCAGGTATTAAGAACGGTCCTGTTGTTCATTTCTTATTGAGATATAATTGACATGTAACATTAGACAGCATGATAGTTCCACATATGTATTTATTGTGAAATGAACGCCACCATAGCTCTAGTTAGCATGGAGTCCATTGCTCATTTCCTGACCAAGGACACCCAGTTGAAATGACCGGGGCAGGGCGGCAGGGGAGGGAATATGCAATATTTGCCCATCTTTGCTCAGAGCATTTAACGTGCAGGCTGTTTTCTCTACTTGGGAACTCCAGGCCTGGCTAACTTCAGCTCATTTTTCACTTCCCTGCTAAAAATGTAACTTTGTAAGAAAAGCCTTTCTGAGCCCCCATCCTTCCAAATGAAATACCCCCTTTATGCTTGCAATTCACCTTTATTTTTCTTTCAGAATGCCTATAGGATTTTCAATTTTACATATCTGCTAAAAATCGTATATTATGATTTTTGAATGTCTCTCCCTCCTGAGGCAACAGGTTCCCTAACGTTCCAGTCCTTATCTATTTTGCTCACCTTTATGAACATAGAACTTGGTGACTGTCACACACTCCAAGTACGGTTTTTATTGAGCGGATGACTTACTAAGAAAACACTACGGGTGGGGGATTAGGGTCAAAATAAGGGGGGTGGGAATTGTATGGGGAATATAACCAAGATGAAAATGCATACATTGTGCAAAAATGATATAATAATTATATAAAATAAAATATAAAAAAAGAAAAATTAAAAACAAAAGAAAACATGTTGAGACTGTATCACTATAGTAGCCATAATATAATATATATTATATATTATAATATCATATATTACTATAATATAATAGTATAATATAATATACTATTTCTGTCCTGATTTTTCTATTTTTTTTTGTTGTTGTTCTTTATTTTGAAGTATACTTGTTGGTGTTTTACTGGCTCCAAATCTTATTGGTCATCTCCTATTTTTGAAATTAGAGGCTACTTTTTTTCCCTTCAAAAACAATACTACACCACAGTGTTAACACTGCAGATCCTACTCCTTTGTAGGATTTTTCTTATGGCTTGGAAAAAGAACATATGACTGGTGCTTATGCACATTTATTTGGGAAGCAAACCGGATTCTGGGCAGAATGTAGGTGTGATGTCTCCTGTCATCTGCAAAGCCACTCATGTACGTTTCTCTCTTGCAAGGATAAACAACAAGTCAGAATAACTGGATGACATTGACCCAGGAAAACCTGTCTTAAATGAGAGGGGGGAAATCAAGGTGTGGAAAATATTAACGGTCAAGGATCTAAATAGGTCTTTTCTTTAAAAGCAGTGAACAGAAAATTACCCTTCCTTTTTTGGCTGCCCTCTGAGCTACTTCTGTGTGTAAGTGTTCTCCTTGGTGGGCAGAACTGGCGCACGGCCAAGTGGAAAATTTCACAGCCCTGCAAACAGCAAGTGCCCCGAACTTTGCAAACCAGCAATGTGGGGGAGCCAGTCGTGTGGCGTGGGCCAAATAATGATGCGTCTGCAGAGGCCTCTCGCGCCACCCTTACTACTCCCTGCTCTTCCATTCCTGCTTCTGGCCTTCACTTTCTTTCTCCCAGGGATTCCAGAAGCTTCCATTTCTGGTTCTCTGCTTCTCTGGATCCCTTGGTGCAAGGGAAGTTTTAGCACAGTGACCCATGCAGACTTTAGGGTGCCCCGGGCATGGCTGGTTGTTGATACTTAGCCAGAGCTGCCTTTTATATTCTGGCTCAGAGCGCAGTCACAGCTCTGATACCACTAATAATACTTTGTGTTTACATAGTGCCTTTCTTCCCGGGAACTGTGAGTACTTTGTGAGAGTGATCTTATTGATCTGCCCAACAACCCAGTGAGCTATGAAAATGGCAAAAAGTGATAGTGCTCGCTCCCTCCCGTGTTGCAGAGAGCAAAATCAAGTGGCCAATTTTGAGGCTGTGTTGCAAGTTTACATCTCAACTGGAATTCCATCTGAAGTCTCCTGAATTGGCTTCAACATTATGGGAGGGGGGTAGGTGACTGGGGGGGTGTGGTGGTTGGCAGTGCCACTCTGGGTCCCCTGGGGCAAGAGCAAAAATCCCAAATTTCTTTTTTAAGAAAATGGTAGTGGGAAATGGTCTTTGGTGAGCTCTCAATTAGTCTAACTGATCCTGAGGCCTCATTTGTGGAAAACAAGTGATTGGATGATGCATTTACCGTTTTCTTTCTCTGCTGTTCTGTTCCCCTGCTAGATTGCTCGCACTGCTCGGTGAAAGGAAGAAAGAGCCGTCCTGCCCAAACCCAGGAGCACTCCAGCTTCCTGTGGAAGTCTCCATGGTGAAGGATAGGCTGGGGCTATCTGTGAACAGCGCACAGTGAATGTTGTAAGTTACGCGCAACATCTGCAGCGGCTTGCCTCGCAAGGATTTGTGAATCATGGCATGTAACTGAGCCAGGGTGATGAAGGGGTATTAACATTAGCTCTAGGTGATCATCCAATTAATTTCTTTTTTTAGGGGAGAGGTTCTGTTTTTATTTGCCATGAGCTTGCCTTTCTCTCAGCTTCTGTGGGGCACTGCTCATTATCTGCTCCTGGAATAAAAGAGCAGAATACAGTGATTCTTTCATTGCAGGAACGCCCTTTCTCCGGGTACAGTTAAATAGTATCCCATTTAGAGCAGCTTCTGAAGACTGGGCTGGCAGCACGGTGCTTTTGGGGTGGTGGAGAGGCGGGGTAAAATCCCTGGGGCTGTGAGGCGGCACCCACAATTTCTACGCAGCCTTTGTATTTATTTATCTGAAGTTTGTCGATTGGAATTTAATTTTGCTGGCTTTCACAGATCTGAGAAAAGCAACTGCAGTGCGATACTTGATGTGCTTCTCTTATTCAAAATGGGCTGTTTTACGGGGTTTTTTCAGGTTACTGGCTGGGATTTTGAGAGTAGTAGTTTCTGCGTGTCAGCTGCTGGTCACCTGTAGTGAGGAGTTTCAGTATCAAATTATAGAAGAGCTGGCACCTTGCAGGCCTCGAGGAGCTTAGCCGCCATGAAATTCTTGGGTTTCCCCAGCTCTGCTGCTTTCTGAGGATTCTACCTCATGGCTAGACTGTGTCACAAAAAAAGTTTGCAATAGTTTTGACCAGGAAAGAATACAGCTGTCGGAACTGCAGCTGATCTGTGAACAATATTATCTTTAAATTTTAGAAAATAAAGAGTCAGCTCTGACTAGGTTTTGTGGTGTGTGTGTGTGTGTGTTTATATGTATGTATTTGTATATACATATATATTTATATTCACATGCTTTATATATTGTAGATGTGTATGTATATATTACATAAATACTAAAGTATATATTTGTGTGTGTGTATATGCATATATTACCTGTTAAGTTTTCAACTTCTTAGTAATTCAGTCAAAACTTTCCTAGGTATTTGTTACCAATTTATTTTTCCAGTTGCATAAACGATTTTGGAAAGAGCAAGATAAACTAATACAAGGGTGTTTGTCAGGGAGAAAAAGCATCAATACTAAAAAGAAATATTTCCAATAAATAGTTTTATTTCATTTTTTAAAAAAATTTGTATTCCTATTTCCTCAGGTTGAAATAGTCGATCATATTAAAAAAAAAAAATTAAAAAAAAAAAATCTCCCAGTGTCTTGTAGCAATGGCTAATAGGGGATGCTGGCATTTTCTCATTAATATGTTAAATTTTTCCATTTTGTATATGTGATCACACTCGTTCTAAATGCACAGCTCCTATAATCAATTGACCTGAATTTTATTCCTGATTCTACAGTCAAGGTCAAGTTACAAACCCCTTGTTCTTTGTCGGCGCCTTTGTATTCCAGGCTTCTTGTTTGTCCACCTGTTAGCACCTTGGTTTGGGTTCCCCATTACAGGGAAAGCATTTTTTTAATGCACTTTAATACAAAACAGATCTCTTGTTGTTAAAGTTTCTATCACTATCAAGGGAAAATTTGAGCCCTGCTAGATTTGAGTGCTACCATAGCAGTGTGTTTTACTAGAAATTATTTTCTCAATCAGGTGGCTGTTAGAATGTACTTCTGGCGATGTTTTTCTTAAGCATTTTTATCCAGTGTCTTATGAAAAAGTTCTTTGGTTTCAGGTTACATTGAAATGAACAGTGCAGTTACTATAATCAAGAAAGCTCTTGATTCTAATCTAACTTTTGATTCTAATCTGATGGTGGTTGTTCTTTTTTCTTTTTTTAAACCATTGCTTTGAACTGCTCATGTGATACCCTTTCAAAACTGAAACATTAAGTGAGATTTTCAAAGAAGTTCTGAAGTGTAAACTTTAAGATGCCGCATGGCCAACTTAAAGTCATTTAAAAATCCTTCTGTAAATAAAGTGGGTTAAGAGAGAGGAAGAAAATACTCAATTCTAGTCATCTCCTTTAGTGCTAAGAGCTTTCTCTTCCAGATTGCATCAACTTGAAAGGGGTGTCCCAATTTTCTTAGTAAAATTTGAAATCAGTAACCTTTAGATAGCTTGACAGACTTTACAACTCTGAGTTTGTATTTTCCCGTCAATTTTGGTGTTCTGTGTGCCATTTAATAGGGCAGGGGTATGACTATGGTATATGAATATTTGGGTAATAATGGTAGCAGCTATTGGACTTAGTAATTTCTGTCCTCAGCAGTCCCTGTAGGAGTGTACCCTAACTCTTTACTTCTCGGCACTCCTGACTTGCTCCCACTATCCACCTCTCAAATTTGCCCCTATTTAACAGATGGATTTTGCTCTTGAAATTGTCTCAAACCCACTCTATGACAGGGTCTTCTGCAAGAAAGGAGTGTAATGAAGCTAAGAATCAGGGGACATGAGCTATGTGCATGGGGCTGCAGTTAGCTGTATCTTCCTGACCTGCCTAAGACCCCAGGGGCCTGTTTTAAGAGGAAGAACATGAGAAAGTTAAGCGATCTCTGGTTGTGTCAAACATTGCCTTGGATGAGGTAGATGAACCTTATGCTGTTTGGTTTGGAATGTCAAAAACTTCAATTGAGAACTTATTTACAACATTGAACATAGTCTTAGGGTTATGAAGAAGAAGAAAAATGATTGTGTCAGTCACCATCACCCTTCCCACAGCACCCTACGGGGCGCACCTGACAATTCAGAGCTGTTCCTTCGAGGGCTGTCCAAGAATGGAGCTTTAGTTGCTTAAATTTAAGATGCACACTCATTGGTCTTTTTGAAAATTAAATACGAAGTACTTTTGAAGTTAACTTTAAATAATTGAGTCAAGTTTTGCTGACTTTATAAGCAGGGAGGCAGTGATGTGTATTTCTTTGCTGAAATTCCCTGCTTCCTTAAGTTGGACTTCTCCAATTTCTGGTTCAAAGCAGCCTTACCTGACCTGCACAAATTAATATCACTCCATGTCTGTCTAGCCTCTAGCCTGCTTACTCTTTCTTTCCACAACTTACACATTTTTATATTTATCTGTTAATTGTCTCTCTTTTTAACTGGACTGTAAGCTCCATGAAGCAGGGATTATATTATTATTATTATTATTATTCCCCACTGAATCCCCAACACCTTTACTGCTGCATCATCCAGGATGGGCCCTCACTATATAGCTGTTGAATAAATGTCTAAGGACAGAGCAAGTGTTTTCCTAGACTTCCCATGCGTGGGTCTAACACATTAGGAAGGGAGAAAACTAAATGTGGTTCTAATGAGAATTGCTTGAATTTGATAGGATAGGGGTGGCAGAGAGAGACTAGCCTATTTTCTTTTCTTCAGAAGTAGCTGTGAAATGCCTATGATGTATATAAGTGAATGTGGGGAAGGAAACAATTTATTTTTAAAAAAGAAAAGGTCTTAGAGAACTCTAAGAGAGTTTGGGGATTTTCTGTTCTTAAACAATCCTGTACTGCGTCTATTTCCTCCTCTTAGCCATTTGAGTGGTTTGCTGTCTCAGTTGACTCTAAGCAGCCTGCCCTGGCGTTCTGTGGATGATAGTGGTTGTGTCGCTTATAATCACATCATTTTCTCATTGTTTATGTTGAACATTTGTTCCAAAAGTGGGATCCAGTTGCGAAGTGCTGGGTCTACCTAGAAACTCATCATTTTCTGAATGGCATCGTTTTCGTGTTCTTTGCTTTTGAACACTGCACAATTTGGAATGCAGGAACAGTGTTCTAGAACCATCTTATGTCTTTGTGATGTGGAAAAGGAAGTCCATAAATACTATCTTAGGGACGCATCATCCCCCCCCTTGATTTTGAGGATAGCAAACGTAACAGCTTCTTGAAGTAGCTTCTCTGAGTACATTATTCTGCAGCAGCAATGGGAGGACCTAAGAAAACACTTCTGTGCCTAGAGAGACAGCACGAGGCTGGCTTTATAAACTTTGAAAAATGGTAGCTGAATTTCTAGTCTCCGGAGTAAAAGAATTACACATGCACACTCTAATAAGAGTGATTTGGGGTTTCCCTATGTGAGTGTCAATTTGTACCTTTTAGATTTGCCATCTGTGGTATCAAATTCTCTTATGCGATCATAAAAAAAGAGCTGAAGTAGAAATGGGGTTCAGGAGATAAGGGGAGACTTTCCTGTTAGATAAATGAGGGAAAATAGTCCCCTTTTTTTGGCCCCTGCTTTGATGGCCCTGAAAATGGGCCTGCCTGTTATACATCCAAAGAGGCCTTCGCTGAGCCTACGCCAGCCCGTGCTCTGGGAATTCCTGTGTAGCCTCTAGTCCTGTAGGGTTTTCTGTCTCACCCATTTTTTTCCCCTCTCCTTGCCTTCCTCCAGTTGCTAATTGGTAGCTTTCTACTTTCTGGCTATTGCCCCTTTGGGGGGGAATTTTGCTACTTCTGAGAATTGTTGTCAAAACTGTTTTCCTAAGTCCGGCATTTCGGACACACCCTTCCCCTCAGCACCCTGTTCCCCAAGGGCTCAGCCTCCTCGCAGATCTCCTAGAGAAGGGAAGCGCACGGAACACCCAGAAATTGTAGAAAGAAAAATATTCATGTATCTCCTACAAAAGTCATGTTCTGTGGAGAAGAGGAAACATCAACAGCCCGTTAGACAGCTTTCTAACTGAATAGCGCTGAGGTAAAAAGTCGTGTATCTGATTTCAGTTTAGAATTCACTAGATAAATCATATTTATTAAAAGACTGCTATGTGCCATGGCGTGCCCAAGTCTGTTAGCGATACACTCATGAGTAACTAAATTTACTGCCCTCACAGACTTCAGGAGAGCACGTGGGAGGTTGTACTGGGGCCTGTCAGGTGCCCCAAGGGGGAGACAAGTAGTATGCTTTAGCATTTCCAGGGAAGGCTTCAAGGACTGCTGACCATCTGAATTAGGCCTTGAAGGGGATGTCACAATCAGCCAGGTTATTATATGCATGTGCCTCAGGAAGACAGAGGAGGTAGAGATAATAAAACTAGCCCCCCCCTTTTTTTAAGATTTATTTATTTATGCATACAAGAGCTAGGGTACAGGCCAGAGATGTGGGTGGGGGGGGAGGTGAGAGGATGCAGCAGGGACAGAGGTGGGGGGCAGAACAGGCGGATTGACTGAAATACACTGCTGAGGGGAGCAGTGGGTGAGTCAGGAGAGGTCTGCTCACCATGTGGATATCTCCCTGGCCGGGGATTGAACTCATGCTGCAGTGGCTGGTGATAGTGTCTTAGGTTGCGTCTTAACCCCTTGTACCACCAGGCAGGCCCAAAAATCTAGCCCTTTATTTAACTGCTTCTGCATCTGGCAGATAAGACTTCAGAACTAGAAACTCCTTCCATCAGAATTGCTGTGATATGACCAACAACACAGGCAAGGGGGGAATCTGTACCCCTTGGGAACCATTGTCCTTTCAGGTCACTTTATATATTAACATGCAAAAATGGAAGCAAGAACTTAGGCCACTTAAAGAAATGGTGCCTCCCAGGCCTCGTCAGTGTATTGTTTTCAACTGAACTTGAGAGAGAACTAAAAATGTATTTCTCAAGTGCTGTGTATTTGAAGTGGTCACTGTTCAAGAATCTGTACACACGTCAGAAGGAAGGTCAAGGATGTGTGGGTAGTGATGCAGCCGTGGATGAGAAATAGTAAGCACTGAATATTCTTCAGAGATCAAATGATTCCCACACTCTCGATGCCCCTGAGGCTGATGGGCCCCATCACCTGAATATTACTGATACTTGTCATTTCTCACAAAGTCTGTCATGCCTCTGTACTTCAATTATTTTCGTTATTTTTCTAAAACATTATTGTTTCTCCTTTGTTTTCTTACAGAAAAGTGGGGGCGCAGATAAGAACCAAATGACGTTGTTTTGTCATAAAATCCAAACACAATCTGTGGGTTCTTATTAGCAAATAAATTGTTCCTTGGGACTAATACAAAAGACAAATAGAAAGATAATTTCTTTCTCTTAATTCCTCCAATTTTTCACTTTTGCAAAGCAATCATTTTTTTATATACCAGAGAATCATTTAAGTACTCCCTCAACATATATTCATATTAAATTTTTTTATGATAGCTATGAAATAAATTGTTGCTGGGTGAACTCTTACATCAAAAGAATTCATCCATCTTCTGTAAATCCTAAGGATGGTGTTAACCTCTTGCTCACCTAAATAAGTGTGTTACAGGATTCAGAAAAAGTAACTTTCAACAAGTACACAATGTTTTTTAGGTGAGATTGTAACATTAGCTGCTTAAAGCCTATGTTTTAGGAAGTTAAGTTTTCCAAGTCGTTTTTCTGTTTGTGTTTATAGCCTGAAACCACTTCCTTAAGTAGAACTTTCCAGCATGGATATATTCATGGCGTACAAAGAACAGTTTCCTTCAGAATCTTTAATTTCCAAAACTTTGGCACATTCTCATCCTCATGATCGTTGGACTCAACCCTCATCTTCCCCTCTCAGTGCTATTTCCTTCCCTACTCCTTTATCACACGTTTTTCAGCACCGCCTCCTTCCCAGCCTCGAGGGTCTGCTTTGCAGTTGGACACTGGGGTGGATTTGCCCATAGTTCCTGCAGAACTGATGCGCAGGATGCCCACAGGGGTCCTGGGCTTTGTATCCTCATGGACATGACTCCACCAGGCTTTCCATGTCTTGAAATGAAAAATGTGCTTGCTCAAGGAGTTTTCTAAAATTTCCATTCAGTTGCTCATCATTTCCTTTTCCTTTTTTCTTTTTTTTTTAAAAAAAGATGTATTTATTTATGCATACAAGAACTGGGGTACAGGCCAGAGATGCAGGAGGGTGAGAGGATTCACCAGAGACAGAGTGGGGAACAGAACAGGCAGATTGACTGAAATACACTGCTGAGGGGAGCAGGGGGCGAGTCAGGAGAGGTCTGCTACACCATGTGGGCAGCTCCCTGGCCAGCTGGGTATCGAACTTGTGCTGCAGTGGCTGGCAGCAGCTTGAGAGCACTGTCTTTAACCCGTGAGCCACTAGGGAGGCCCTTTTTCTTTTTTCTTCTCAAGCTTTTGTAGCTTGCATAGAACTGAAAAATTATAATTTCTCCAGGGCTAAAATCCAAGCTTTGGATATGCGGTCTTTATGCTGGAACTCCTTCAACGGGAGACCCGTTGGAAGCATTGTATGACTTATCTGCAGAACTAAGAGAACTGGGCACAAAGATCCTTCTGCTTCCACAGTCAGTCCTAGTTTTCCAGTCTCTTCTGCCTTTTCTTTTTTGTTCTCCAAGAAAACGAAGTCTGAGATTAAGATGTTGTTAAGAAAGAGGACAGCTATTGCCCCTCCATCTCTTTTCCTTTCTTTTGGCAACCTCAGCTGCTCGTGTATCTTTGACTCTCATGTTTCTGCTTGGGAACAAGCACTTTGAGGAGACTTACAATTAAATATACAGATGTCAGGTGGTTACTGCATATCCACTAGCTCACATAATTCAGAATGAACTCGCTCAGCCTCTACCTTCAACACTCTTCTTGCTCCTTCTCTGTCACCATCACATCAAGGACAAGTCTACGTTAAGGGTCTCTGGCAAGATGCGGGCTACCCACTGGGTCGCATTGGTCTGTCAGTTCCCTCAGTGGGGCAGATTAGCTGCCAATGGGTATCTTGTTGCTGTCATTGGAGTTTGCAATCCAGGTTCCCAGCTCTGCTGGTGATCTATTTCTGTACCCCAGCAATGAGGCCACCAGTTGTCCTAGCAACCTGCTGGTTGGCACTTCCCTACAGACAAGCGAGGGGGCAGCAGTGGAAGAGGGTGGCCCCCAGGGGGGTCAGAAGGGAGTTGACGGTCACCTGTTCAAAGAGAATTTTTCCATTTCCTTCTTCTGGACAGGCCTCCAGGAAGAGGTAGGCAGATCTCAGGAGTGTCACTTATGAAGGCTTGTAGCCCACGTGGTCTTCCTGGCCAGATCAAGATAAAATCCCACAAAGAAGATCAAAGTGATGAGTAGATAGTCCAGGCAGATGTGAGGACTGCCAGACCAGGATGTTAGATGAGCTTGGAACATGAGATGGTATCAGTTTTTCCTATGAATTGGGTTAATGTTCCAGTTGTTCATCAGCATTGGCATTCAGAGTTGGGGACATGAGTAGAGCTCTGGGAAGAATCAGAGTTCAAGAGAGGGGGGCCGAAGGGAAATACCACTACAGTCCATCTCGACTCCTTTTCCTGTTGACAGGTCGGGTGTGAAAGCAGTCCAGTGTAACCAGAGCTCTGTTGTTGAACTCCAGTAATTTCTCCACGTACCAACGTTGAAAGAGAACATGATCCATCTTGTTCTCTCCTTTTTAATTACTCTCTTCCTCCCTTTATGTCAAATTGAATTGGCGCTAAGTGACTTTTTTCCACCTTTTCTGGTTTGGATATATGAGTCCAGAAGATTATGCCTTAAAATTCCTACCCCAGTTGACCACATCTAGTATAAGTGTAGAATTGGGCCATTAATTGCTATTGTCTGTCTTGGGACTTTATTCCATAACCCATTCATCATGGAAGCCCCACACCAAAGATGTCGTTTGGTATTTTTCTCCTCAGGGTGCTCCTGTCTGTGTTAGCATGGAGATCTTGTGACACTTTTCACCAAGAATGAACTAAAGATGGGTTTACCAGTAAAGCTTTTTGAAAGAGGAGAGTAAAGGAATCAGATGATAAAAGCAATGTCCCCAGAACTTTTGAAAGCCACAAATGACATAAAGCATGAAGTACCTTTCCTTTCATTACTAGAAAAACTTTTGTACTCTCAACAACCTCTTATTGTTTGCTCTGCTGATGACCATCCTTAACCAACATAATTGCCTGTCTTCATGATGAGGACACCAACCAAGGTGTAACTAGCACACTTTATATAATCAATATATATGCAATATATATGCAATATATTGCATACCGGGAATAAGGATAGATCTTGAATATCTGGGATTGGAATTAAAAGAAATAATTAGTTGGACAAAAAGGAACTCCAGGTAGTCATTTGTTCTTTCAATGTATCCTCTGTTTCCAAGGAATTTCTTAACAAAGAGAATAAATCACTTTAGTTTGAGAAATGTGTGGTGTGCTCAACAAATCATATTTTACATTGTTGTAATGGTTTAAATTGTAGAAAACATTGTGTGTTCCTAGAACAATAAATACCTATTAGGTGCATTTTGTTATTGTAGAGAAGCAGAGTTGTGCTTTTTTAAAACAAGATTGTTACGTAACTCTGGATTCAATATTAAGTAGTAAATATCCGTCATTCATGGTACAAGGCACTGAAGCTAGTTCTCTCATACTGATATGAATAATAAATGCAGCTAAGGTGAATTATGTTTACATTGGAAGACTAAAATCCTTCTCTAGGTTTGATGATTGCCTTTTTTTTAAAGAAATTTGGTAAAGCAGATGATAATCCAATTAGGGCCCTGTACTTCATCTTCATATTTGTCTTTTCACAACCTGTCTGGATACACAGGGATTGATGCACACCTAGAAAAGGAAGAACCTGGTTTTTCTCCCTCTTGGGCTTCTCGTTGTCACAAAGGGAGTTGCCAATGTAAATATTAATAACTCAGTAGAAGATGGAGACACTTTGGACATCATCCAGGAGCTGGGTCACCAGGCTAAGAATGAAGATCCAAATTCTCCTATCCTGCCCCTCTGAGAGCAAGGACAAGCTGCTTTTCTTTGCTCTCTATTTCCTCCTCTTCTAAGAGAAGGTATTTGTTGCCGCCACAAAAGTATTTGTCCAAACAAGACGCTTTTAGAAGCATCCCTGGGTTCAAACCCCAGACTACTTGTCATTAGCTGTGGGTCCTGGCAAACATTGTCCAACTTTCTCTGAGTCTCATTTATCTCATCTGTCAAGTAAGGGTGAATATTTCCCTATAGAAATGTTGGGAAAATTAAATGAGGTAATATATGCTAAGTTTCAGTGATTGCTCCCTAGTAACTGCAGCAGCTACACTGCTGTTAGGATGGTCAATTTCATAAAACAAAATTTATCCTGGTGGATTACTGAAATGAACCGGTGAACAATCGCAGCTTGCTCGTCTCTTTGTTGTAGAGACATTTCCTCTGTAATATGAATTGTCATTAACTGTCAATGTCATTACATTGACAGCAAAGTCAGTTCTGTATTGTTAAAACCTTCTGCTTCTTTGACATATACAGCAGAGTAATTATGATGGTGATGGTGACATCTTTCAGAATTATCCATGTGCATATGCTGAGGGCCCTTGGAATTTTAGGTGATTTTTTTAAGTACTAGTGAAACTGAAAGGCACAGTGAGTTTGGAAAATGTGATCGTCTCATCTATAAAAGGAGGAGGGAGATTCCCAAAGACTATTCATATGAGTGGAAAGCATGAAAGTAAATTTTGATGTAATTAGCATGTCTAGGTGTGGTATAGGTAAAAATTGTCTACATTAATACTTTGAAATTAAGGATAGAAAAATCCTGAAGCCAGATATGTGTGTCTGTGTCTCCTTTCAGCAAATATTTATCATGTGTGTGCCCAGGCAAGGCAACCATAACAGCTCAAGGATCTTTCAATCACTGGGACCCAGCAGACAGAGCTCCCTTAGTGGCACCCATAGGAGGCCATGAATGCAAAGTGTGGAATCTTCTGGGGTCAGAGAATTCTGTATCCTCTGACCTGAAGGGTGGTCATTTGTTAACCAGGAAACCAAGTGGGTGTTTTGGTTAGTACAGACTGTGTAACAAGCAAGAGAGGGCAAACCTCAGTGCTCCAATGTGTTCAACTTCTGCTTGCAAGATGTTGGCTAGTTTCCTATGGCCAAAGCAAATCACCTAATAAATCCAGATCCAAGGGAGGGAGGAAATGCCAACTCTGTAGCATGGAGGCTAATGTGTAAATTCAGAGGTAAGAGAGAACCTGGCATAGTGGAAAATTGCCAGTAGCCCGGAGAGTGGAGCAGGAGAGAAATGTTAGGGAAAAGGCCAGATTAGGAAATGTCTTCTTAGTAAGCCCTGCTGAGGATTCTGGAGTTGACCTTCAAGACAGGAGTAAAGTAATTGATAGAGGGACTCCCCTGGTGGCGCAGCGGTTGAATGCTGGCCTGCGAAGCTGTCCGCAGCCTCTGCAGCGCAAGTTCAATCCCCGGCCCCCGGCGAGGGTCCCACATGGCGCGCAGACCTCTCCTGCCGCCCGCTGCTCCCCTCAGCAGTGTACTTCATCAGTCTGCCTGTTCTGTTCCCTGCTCTGGCTCTCGTGAATTCTCTCACCCTCCTGCGCTTCTGACTGTACCCAGTGCCTGTATAAATAAATAAATAAATTTTTAAAAAAAATAAAGTAACTGATAGATTTTAAGCATGATCAGTAAAATACATAGAAATGTGGTTAAGTGGCAAACACGTCCAAGTGTTTGTTCATCTAGACAAGTCAGGGAGATTTCCAAAGAGATGTCCTGGCATGGGTAGGAGAAAACAGAAACACTACAACAGAGAGGGGTTCTAAGGTGAAGTCTGTTTTCAAAGTAACCAGAACAGAGTGCGCAGCCAACCTAGATATGTCAGGAAAGAAAAAGGCACTGGTCCTGATCACCATCTTGGTGAAATCTGGTGAGAGAACTTGGAACACACCAAGGAACCTGAGTCTTGCTGGCAGTATTCTTGGTGGGATCCAGTCAGTCTTCTGGGGCCTCTAAATGAATATCTACTGATAGGACTGACAGACAATCTCTGAAAGTGTCTCTCCTGTTGGGTAAGATTTCAGCACCAGCCTAGCTGATGCCTCTTTTTCCAAACTACTTCCCTATGAACGTGTCCCCAGGACCTTGGGCTCTCTAAAACTCCTTTTCTGCCCTTGGCTGGGACCAGTGCTTCCCCATTAATTTCAAGAACTGACCTTTTCACTCTGCTGTTAAGTATAACTCTTTAAAGATATAAAAATAGAAATGACTGTTTCATTTCACTAAAGTCAGATTACCGAGAGTGAGAACCTGTGGTTTTCACCGGTACTTTTGGGGTCCAGTTTGTTGTCACTGAAACTGCCAATTTTGGGTGGGAGTAGGAGGGTACTTTTCAGCCCTCATGGTTATAACTCAAATGTTGAAAGTGCTGATTTTCATAAAGGATGGGGAGAGGACCCCCTCATTGCTCAGTAAACAGATGGTGATTTGACATGTTTTCTTCCTGATTTTTTAGTTAAAACACAGAAGTGTTCAGCTAGGGTGGGGCTGGCCTCTGACTTCTGATCTCTTTACCTGAGGGAGCGCTCATCAAACCATGTCGCTGAGATTAAGTGGAATCTGGGGCATAGAGGGAAAACTTAATACCCCAACATTTGGGACCAGGCAGGCCAATTTTATATCGCAGATTTCTCCATTTTAAGTACCTAAGGAGTCTTAGCAGCCTTTTGTGAATCCACTTCTTGTGATGTGGATATTTGGCTATATAAGGTCTTCCCTTGTTGCTTCCAGGTGTAGAGGTTACATCGGCATTGAATTTAATCAGGGTATGTCCTGTTCTTCACGTCCGACAGGTGGTTTAGCTCCCATGTGGGCCCTATGTTATGACCAGGCCTGTTACCTGAAAGGGATACATTTTTTAAAGACATAAAAGGGTTTGAGAAACCCCAGCACAGGGTCAGAAACCACAGGCAATAAATGCTGCTGAGAACCGCAAACATATTAGACATTTTTCATCAAAGAGTCTTAGCTCAACAACTATGTGGGACACTGATAAGGAAATGTGTGATAGAGAACCTTATAATATAAAGTGCCCAAATTTGGCCAGCCTCATAATCATGTGAAAATAGAAATGAAAACATGGCATGCTTTGGAATTCCTTATTCTGCTTATTTGCTTAAATCATTGCATAAACACTGACTCACAGCATTCGATACTGAAAGGAAGATATGGTTTGCTGAGCTCAGTCTGCTGTGGCTTCCAGCAGAGTCTAGAACAAGTGCACATGAAGGAGCGAGCTCACTGTATAGGTGACAGGAGGAATGTCCATGTTTTCTTCTGTACAAGCCCGTGACTTTCTATGAGATTTTGCATGAAGTATTGATCAAAATTATGTGTCTCTTTATAAACAATCTGTTCCCCTGCTATCCAAAAGTAAAACTTCCCGTTTGGCGTATTGGCATATTTAGTTACTCTTTAAAGTCTGGGAACATTATTATCACTAATTTATATGAATTGTTAAAAACTTTTCCAGACCCCTAAACTAGCATACTAAATCATAATCAATAGGAATGTTCCGTTTTCAGATATCAAGGGAAACCTGAATAGAATACACAGGAGGAAATAGATCCATCTTATTTTTGAAAGTGGGGAGAAGACGCAGGTGTGTGTGTCATGCCACCTGTGGGTTATTTCATTGGGTCGCAGCTTATTTTCTTAACCACCTGTGCTTTCCATGGCACCTTAAGTGATGTAACCATGCTATTCCACAGGAGATACGGTACGCAAAGTTAACATTGCAATCAAAACTCCCTTCGCGTTATTTACTTTTTTAGAAATTTTGGTATCATGAAGTCTGACCAAGTGGAACTTTTTTGAAGCTACACTTGATTGCCTCCTTGATGAATAAATGGGAGCTTCATTGTCTCCTAAGGCCTGATGGGTAGTGTGAAGCTTAATGGAGTCATGTCTGTTAAGTATTCGGAGTATTATAAAGAAAGACTATACTTACTCGGAATATTATTTCTCTCCCATCTCCTGGTATGTATGTTTTCCTGATACAACAGTACATCATCATCCCCCCTACACACACACACACGCACATGCACATATATACATACAAACATTCTTTTATGCACAAATACGCATACTGTCATTCACAAATATACTCACACACTTACTAACTCATTTACAAACACACATAAACACTCACATAAATTCTCACACACATTCACAAATATACTCATACACACAAATTGTCACACACACATAAATACACTCTTGCACACACACACTCACAAACTCATTTACCCACACACATATTTCTCACACAGATTCACACACATGCACACACATTTCTCTCTCATATACGCAAACTGACACATATTCTTGCACCAGCACACACACTCACACACACTCATACACGCACAACAGCTGTAGAGGGTGGGATGACTAGAGAGTACGGCAGCCTTGCTTTCATCTGACTGTCTACTCTTGCTCGAGGATATGGGTTGTACTGTCATAACTGGGATATAGTTTTCACTTATCTTGACATTAAAACCCTTTTGATCCAATTCATTTGATCTATTACATCATTTACATAACGAGATTCTTTCCATCTAACCTACTCATTGCAGCAAACTCAGAAATGCAAAGCTCTAAGGCACATATATTTACTTATTCCACCCCAATCTTAAATTTACTAACCAGATTTCACTCCATGAAAAGGAGTGAATTCAAAAGTAGTTTCCATGACGACTTACGTAGCCATAGTTGAAAATTGTTTAGCAGAAGACGTGCTTCTTATCTTTGGAGGAGACTGTTTTTTTAGTTTTGTATTGTGACATTTTTTAATTGCTGGGAGTCTTCTAGATCGAAGGGAGAGTGTCGAAATAAGAAAGAAGAGCTAGACTTGTATCAAAGCCTTTGGCAAAGGACCCCTGTGGTATGGGCAAGATTTCCAAGTGACACAACTTGATTTCAGTGGTGCCTGCAAACCTGTTCTCTTTCCATGGTTTATCTTACTTTTGTCCCTTTCAAATATAACCTTTCCCCACTCCCAATGGCTTCACATCAGTTGGCTACTGGACAGTACAGTCTAAGAAAGACACTTATATTAAGCTGGTAGGGAGTCAACCAGGATAATTTCATTTTATAAGAGTTTGGGAACCTGAGGATTATGTTTGTAATGATAAAATTTCAGTTGCTCCTGGAGGAAAACTTTTAGGTGTTTTTTTTTTTTTTTTCAAACATACTAGGAAGCAAGCAGCTGTTCAAGTTAACATTCCATAGAAAGTACCTATTAACCCAATAATAATCTAATAACTTTGCATATGAATTGCAGAGCTATGGTATAGTGGATTGACTTTTTTCTTTCCAATTTTTGAAATGGTGCTAAAATATACATGATACAAAGTAAAAATCAAAATCAGCAAGCAACTATAAACCAGAGACACACTGGGGGGGGGAGTTGGAGGGAGAGGAAGCATTAGGGTCAAAATTGGGTGGGGGGGGTGCAATTGTATGGGGAATATAACCAAAATGAAAATGCATACTGTGCAAAAATGAAAAATGATGTAGAAATTATATAAAATAAAATAATAAAATAAAATAAAATATACATAATAAAATTTACCCTCAGCCATTAAGCACATTCACGTTGTTGTGAAACATCACCACCTTCCATCTGCAGGACACTTTTCATCTTGAAAAACTGAAACTGGCCATTAAGCATCCCCATACCCCCACCTCCCAACCCCTGTCAAGTTGGCTACTTTCTGTCTCTATGAAGTTGACTACTCGAGGTCTAATACCTAAGCAGCATCGTGCACTATTTCTCTTTTACTTCTGGATTATTTCCTTTGGCATAATGTCCTAAGCTTCATCTAGGTTGCAGCACATGTCAGCATTCCCTTCCTTTTTAAGGGTGAATAATATTCCATTGCATATGTAGAGCACTTTAATTTATTCTTCTATCAGTGGACACTTGGTTTTTTCCACCTCTTTGCTCTTGTCAGTAATGCTGCTATAAGCTTGATTTTGCAAATACTTGTTTGAGACCCTTTACCAGCTTTCACTTATGTGCTTGTGAGATACGCGTGCTCAAAGAAGACACGCACCTACCCCATTTATGACTTTTATAATAGAATTAGCTAGACTTTCTGTCCAGTAGTGATTTTTCAACTACCTTCTCTCATTTGATACCTGAAATGCCACTAATAACAGTTCAGTCCTCAATATTAGGCAAAACCTTGCCTCTGTTTTCTATTAAAATGCAAATGAACCTGGGACAGAGGCCACAGATGAGCTATTAGCACCTTGGTGTGAATGAGTTTAATCGGATCCTATCTTGGAATCTCTGCCCCCTCCCTAGCTCTTCACTGTCTGCTTCCTGTTACATCTGTTCCTTATTTATAGCCTTGCCTTATTACTGCAACTGCCACACTGTATTCAAATTACTTTTTACGTCTTAAAAATTAAATTATATTTTGCTTTTCCTCATGGAATAGAACCTTCTTAGGGACAGGAATCTCGTATGATTTATTTGGTTTTTTGAACCCCAGTAAAATGTCATACACCAGCAACTCTAAACAGACCAGCTATTCCTCCCTCTCTCTCCCCCCTCTTCCCTCACTACCTCTTCCTTCAGGCATTTATTGAGTTGCCCACTCTGTTTCTATGAGTGGATCTTAAAATTTTGTCTTTCTAGAAGTTTCCGTTAACCAAGGACCAACTTGATCCACTGCACAGATTTGACAGATTGTAGAAACATTCACGTCTACCTTCCTGTATTTTTTGGTGCAAGCACTAAGTCCAAAGGAGCAAATCAAAATCTCAAATACTTTCCAATCATAAATCTACCTTGCTTTTTCTGCTTCCATTCTGAAGAAGCATCAATTTAATACGTTTACAGGTGGGCCATCTCTGTCCCTTCTACCTCTGAGAAGTGATTTCTGTATAGTTTCCCCCACTGGCTGCTGAGGAATAAATCAGTGTATATCCTCTAGCAGCGCTAGAATTTCCCATTGCTCTAACTCTCCATCTTTCCAATATCATGCTCTAAGTGTGTATACTCATTTAGCACATTGTTAAAGGCAATCCCCTTAGAAAGACAGTGATGTTTACTCCTTTGATGAATATCTTTGTGCTGACCTGTAGCTGTGTGCCTCGGTGACTAGCAACAGTGCAACCTAATGATCCCATAGCTGGGATAGCACCCGTCCGCATGCTGGTGTCTGTGATCATGCATTAATCCCACAACGACTTTCTTAGAAACAGAAGTTACTTTGCTAACAACACAGTAGTACTCCCCTCCTTTATACGAAAACAGATATTACCTGATAAGCAAATTCATTCATCCTAAACTAAATTATTACTTTAGGTTCTAACCTGTGACTTTATTAGTTCTTGGTGGTGTTACTGTCAAGGCGAATAGGAGACAAATTTGTTATTCTGGTGAATAGAGCTGCCGCCGCTGCCGTCCTGTGATCGCTGCTATAATTTCCGAGTTGGCATGTTAAAAACAGGTGAACATAGTTAAAATATTCAGTGGGCACTAGATTGAAACAGAAATTGAATATCTTCCCCAAGAACATGTCCACGTTCAATAGGGAACAGGAAAAACACAAATAAATAGAATCTTCAGTAATCATGTAGTCTTCCATCAGGTGACAATTCAGCTGCTCCCCCTATTAAACCTTTGGACAGGGTCATTAGCAGGTAATAAAATTTAAAGTTAGCTATTTCAATCTTTTCTTAAGTTTTTTAAAGATTTTTTTTATTTATGTGTACAAGAACTGGGGTACAGGCCAGAGGTGTAGGGGGGGAGAGGATTTACCAGAGACAGAATGGGGAACAGAACAGGCAGACTGACTGATACACACTACTGAGGGGAGCAGCGGGCGAGACAGGAGAGGTCTTCTGCGCCCTGTGGGTAGCTCCCTGGCCAGCCTGGGACCGAACTCATGCTGCAGTGGCTGCGGATAGCTTCATAGTGCTGTGCTTAATCCCTTGCGCCACCAGGGAGGTCCTATTTCAATCTTTTCTTTATGGCTTTCTTGCATTTACTTTAATGCACTAGAAATGAAAGTTTCAGGAAAGATAATAGCAATATGCCTAAATAATGAGTGACAGTAAATACAGAGAATTTATGCCCATAGAAAGGGAGAATTTGAAACAGATGGCTTTTGATTTAAAGGTACTTCCTGTAACAGATTTCAAGATGAAATTGTTGGCTAGATCATCGTTCATAAACAATCTTTAAAACCATTGCTGCTGGGGTTTCTGCTCTGCCCCTCCCCACCGCGAGGGCCACCTCCTCTCTTTCCTGTGTGTGTAAAGCATCAGTTTTGATGGATAAGAACAAACTTTAAAATCCACCACTGGGGTTCAGACCTGCATCTCTGATTTGCTGAAGGGGAACACATCTGAGTTGTAGAGTAACTGTGATTCATGCTAATTCCTGGTCACGTTGCTACATTATCTTCATAAATAATTTGCATCATGGGGTGTCTCTACAGAGCTTGTGCATTTTAATGTTATTTTTAGCTAGGGCTTTTTTTTTCCATGGCAATTTTCAAAATAGACTAATCAAGAAACCTCCAGAGTCAAAGAAACAAGTGCTGGGAGTATGTGGAGGTCTGTCTCCTCACTTCCTAAGGCATTTTCCTTTGCTGCTGTTCTTGCTGTTTTGGCCATTATATTTTGTAACTTTAGTTCTTTGGAATTTCCATTCCATTTTCCCTCTTATGCATCCGGATGTGGCTGTTGAAGTAATTTATGTAATGAGAGGCTGCACCATACTGATCTAACGCAAGCACTGAGCTGTTCTACCCTTAACAAGGAGAACATTATTGGAAACTTGAATTATGACATGGAAAGGACATTAAATCTTTCATTAAAAAGTCCTTTACAAGTAAGCTCATGCATTACTTTGAAGAGGAGTTAGGAAAATATAAAGTAAGAATATAAAAATCTTCCATGGGTCTTTCTTGGTGGCGCAGGCGGTTGAGCACAGTGCTATGAAGCTGTCCGCAGCCTCTGCAGTGCTGGTTCGATCCCGGCCGGCCAGCGAGGGTCCCACATGGCGTGGCAGACCTCTCCTGTCTCGCCCGCTGCTCCCCTCAGCAGTGTATCTCATCAGTCTGCCTGTTCTGTTCCCCTCTGTCTCTGGTGAATCCTTTTGCCCTCCTGCACATCTGGTCTGTACCCTGGTTCTTGTATAAATATATAAAATCTTTTTAAAAAAAATTAAAAAAATTAAAAAAAAATCTTCCATGTTGTTGTCACCCGTAGATGTCCACCCTATTACCATTTGAACATGTTTCCTTCCAGAATATTTGTATGCATACATACACAAATAAATACATGTAGTTTTATAAAAGTGGAATCATAATTAAAATATACTTTCCTGAACTCTCATTTGTCATATTGCAATATGTTGTGAACATCTTTCCTTGTTAGTAAATATAGATCTTTGAAATATTTTTGTGGTGACTGAGTTTTCTTTCATGCACATGGATAGAAGAGTTGATTTATCAATTACATGTGCGCTCTCTCCTCCCTGTCTTGTGCTGGTGTCCCTTGCAGATCTCTCGCTCTGAGTCTAACTGGGGTCACCTGAGAAATATGAATAGAAAAAAATCTAGATAGAACAATACTCTCTGGGGGCCCTCCTCACAGCCAGGACTTCCAAGAAATTATTTCTAACTTGGCTTCCTTGACACAACTTGCCATGTCTTTTCCTGTAGTTTTATTTCCCCTTGCATCTCATCATCTTCTCCTTCCCTTCTCTCAGGTTGTTGACTCATAATTCACCAGAAGTGGGGCTGCCTGTGTCTTGTGTCTCTCACATGACCTGGGCCTAGCAGAGACTCTTCCTTTGTCATTATTTTGAGTCCATCGTGGCCCTTCCCTGTGGTGTCATGTGTCCCCACTTACCATTTGGATTCCATTTGAAACTCCTCATCCCAGCCAATACCTCCCATCTTCACTTTCAGTTATTTACTAACTTGTGTCCTTTGTCTTGTGCCCAAGCTGCATGCTCCACTAACCACTCTTCCCCTGCATTCTACCTCTAAACCTTGCCCAGGCTTTCATCCCATCAGGAACAGTCTGTCCTCTCTCACTCTCTCAGATCTAGCCCATAAACCAGTCCCTCTAGCTCTTCAGACCATGGCTGGGATTCCTCTTGATGGATTCTTCTCTGATTAATTTCACTTGGCTCTAGTTAATAGCTGGAAGGGCATCTGGAAAACCCCCAATAGCTGACAGTGCTTTTTTTTTTTCTTTCCTAAATTAACAGACTATGTTTCTAGAGCAGTTTTAGGTTTATAGAAAACTTGATTGGAAAGTACAGAAAGTTCCCACATTCCCTGCCTCCCCTACCTCACCCTCTCTCCTTTGCCTCCCCAACCTGCAGTGTGCCCTGTTTTAACATCTTGCATTTAAGTAGTACATTTGTTATAATTGTTAAACCATTCTTAACATAGTGTTATTATTATTAACTAAAGTCCGAAGTTTATAGTGAGGTTCAGTCTTCGTTTTGATGGCATGGCCCACCATGTACACTATCATGAAGAATAGTTTTACTGCCCTAAAGATTCCCTGTGCACTATCTATTCCTCCCTTGCTCCCCACCCCGAAACCCTTGATCATTTTACTGTCATCATAGTTTTGACTTTTCCTGATTGTCATATAGTTGGAATCATATAGTATGTAGTCTTTACAATTGGCTTCTTTCTCTCAGTAATATGCATTTAAGAATCTTCCATGTCTTTTTATGGTTTGATAGCTCGTTTCTTTTTTTTTATAATAAATTTTATTTTTATATTCCCCATATAATTGCAACCCCCTTATTTGGACCCCAATCCCTCCCCTCCCGCCCCCTACTCCCCATAGAGTGTTCTCTGGTTCATAGTTTTTTGTTGATTTTGATTTTCACTTTCTTATAGTTATTCATTTTCCTGGTCCCTTATTTAGGTGTTCTAGATTCCTACTAGGAGTGAGACCATCGGTATTTTTCTTTTTCTTTCTGGCTTATTTCGCTGAGCATGATCCCTTCCAGCGCCATCCATGTTGCTGCAAATGGCATGTGTTTATCTTTTTTGAATGCTGAGTAATATTCCATGGTGTATATGTACCACATCTTCTTGATCCAGTCATCTATTTTTGGGCATTTGGGTTGTTTCCAAAGCTTAGCTATTGTAAATAGTGCTGCTATAAACATAGGGGTGCAGGATAGCTCCTTTCTTTTTGATCACTGAATAATATTCTGCTACATGGATGCACCAGTTATTTATCCATCCACCTACTGAAGAATGTCTTGGTTGCTTCAGATTTTGGTGATGATGAATCAAAGCTGCTATAAACATGTATGTGCAGGTTTTTGTATGAGCATGAGTTTTTACCTCCTTGGGATAAATACCAAGGAGACTGACTACTAGATTGTATGTTATGAGTATGTTTCATCTTGTAAGAGACTGCCAAACTGTCTTCAAGGTGGCTGTAACATTTTGCATTCTCTCCAGCAATGAATGAGAGTTCCTATTGCTCTATACCCTCAGGAACATTTGTTGTCATTGTTCTGGATTTTGCCTGTTCTGGTAGGTATATAATGGTATCTCATTTTTTATTTAATTTCAATTTGAAATTCCCCAATAACATTTTGTGGAACATCTTTTCATAGGCTTATTTGTCATCTGTTGGTCTTCTTTTTTAAAGATTTATTTATTTATACATACAAGAACTGTGGTACAGGTGCAGGGGGTGAGAGGATTCACCAGAGAGAGTGAGGAACAGAACAGGCAGACTGACTGAAATACACTGCTTAGGGGAGCAGCAAGTAAGACAGGAGAGGTCTGCTACATCGTGTGGGTAGCTCCCTGGCCAGCCAGGGATTGAACTAGTGCTGCAGTGGCTGCAGATAGCTTCATAGTGTTGTGCTTAATCCCTTGTGCCACCAGGGAGGCCCAAGTTGGTCTTCTTTAGTGAAGTGCCTGATCTGATCTTTTGCCCATTTATAAATTGGATTGTTTTCTGATAGTGTAGTCTTTCTACACCTTTATTGTTGTTGCTATTTTTTATATCAAGGTAGTTCTTGCTGTTTTGTTAGACTGTGTGCTACTTGAAGGTGTGTTCTCCCTTCTTGGCAAACCCATCTGACTCCCAAGAGCTTTCTCCATGCAGTACATACCCAACCAATGTAGACTTTCCACCCAGTGCCCACACACTTCCTGAACTCAAGTCTTTCTCAGTCACTTTGGACCATTTCATGTAATCCCCCGCCCCCTGATTACCATCATACTCTTTCCACACATAGTGGTGATTTTCTTTCCTGAGTTCACCTGAATGTGAACTTACTTATCTCTTTATCTATCGTGTCTGCTCACGTGTTATGGTAACCAAAGCAAGAACAAGACTCAGGAATGTAGTAGAGTCTAGTATGTGTGACATAGATCACACTGCTTATGGCCTTTTCTGAATCGCAACTGGTGTTAACAAATCCTTTGCTTCTTTTGTGTTTATTCTTAAGTTTTTCTATTGCTGTCATGATTCCATATAGTGTTTCAAAAATGTTATCTCCGATGCCCGTTTAGTTTTACCCGAGCGACTGGATGTTTGACCCCCTCTGTCGAGGACTGGGCCCCAGATATTGAGCAGCATGGCTGCCAGCACTCACAAGCGTGTCCTTGTTTCCACTATGTATGTAGGGAAGTGTATCTTCAGCACTTTAGAAAGACAAAGAAAACACAAGCAAAGATAGAGCAGGGGGGAATGACAACCTTATAACCTTTTAAACAACCGTGTTTCAGTTCAGTTTGCTCCTCTCCGCTTCAAGAACGAGAGGAGGGGAAAGAGAGCAAGAACTCTAATTACAAACCCCATGCTTCTTTCAACTACTATTTTCAATCCTGTGTAATTTGTACAGCTGAAGTGGCAAATGCTTGCTTTTAAATGTGAGGAAAATGTGCCCCCATTTAATGCTTGCAAAAAAGATTGACTTGCATTTAAACAGAAGGAAATTTCTTTTCGAGGACATAATGATTCATGATCTGGAATCATCCAGGAGCATCCAGATCGTTGACCCTGTAGGATTCTGCCTTCTTCAACTCTTGCTTTCTCATTTGAGTTCATTCTCCTTTTGGATCAGGTGAGTTCAGGGACAGCCATTAAAGTGAGGGTCAAAGAGGTTAGGACGAGGACTAGTGGCTGTTTTTCTAGAACTGTCTTTCCATGATGCTTATGAACAACATTGACTCCTTCCCTTCCCAGGAAGTTTCATTCTTAAGATTGAACTTTGATTCTATAGCTGGAGCCACCTGGTCTGCATTTCTACAAAGCCCCAAGAAGAGAACAGAAGCTATTGAACACACAGTAAGGGACTAGGTGACTGATTTTTTTATGATGTTTAAAGGCTACTCAAGAAACTCTAAAGTGGGTATTGCCATCTCGAAGTCTCAGATAGAGAAGGCTTGATGAAACAGAATGAGTCAGCTCAGTTACCCTGCCAGTAATAAATGCACTGGTTTTTGCCCCTAAGCTTCCCTCTCTATCACAAGACATCCCTTCCTTTGAATCAGAAAACCCTAGATGACAATGATGGGGGCCACATTCTCACAGACAGATAAATCTTTCTGCCCCACCCAATCCTTCCATTCGCTGAGAACCTGCCCATGTGTATAAACACATACATGTTGCATCAATGATTGCTTCAGCCCTTTGCCTACTTAACTCCAAACATGTGCTAGCGAAGAGGAAGATGAAGTGGATCATCCACACCTTTCTTCTATCCAAGTGTTTGCTGTCATGTGGGAGAGAAGTTCCATAAGAACTCACTTTCCTCTCCCTGCATTGAAGTACTATCTAGCTTCAACAATAACCCTCCGCAGGTTCTAATACTATTCATTGCCTTTACTTGATGATTTACAAATATTTTTAGTATCAACTCTTGCCAAACACAATCTTAATGAGAAACATCAATCTGTAAAGCCAGAAAAGGAAAATTTTGTTAGCATAACGTTTGTTAGGCTTCAATGTATAATGCTGACTTATAAAACCCCCCAAAAAAAGAACAATAAGGCTTTGTGATGAACACAGAAATTTGAAATCAGTGTTAAGATGACAGCTGTATGCTTCTCTAACTTCAATTTCCAATTTATTCTTTTTTGTTGTTGTGGGCTTTTGAAAATATTGTTGCATGCTATTGAGAAAATCTTGGTTCCCTAAAATAAGTAGTTGCAAATAATAGCAGGGTATTTCATATTTTTTAAAACAGCTACCGTGCAATCTGAAGATATTTTTTTCACTTAAACATATTCATGTAAAACATACCCACTTAAAACAAAAAGAAGAGTAGAAATGGTTTCTTTCCAAGTTGAAGTCATTAACAGCATGAAACACTTTGCATCTTTGAATTGGTAAGCCTGAATTTTGGGGAGGCAATGATAGCTTTCTCAGCTAGTCTAAATCTTCCCTTAGAGGCAGGCAACACTTTTCAAGTTACAACACTAATGGGATGGTTGTTGATGACCTTAAAAAGAAGAAGAAGAAATTTACAAGCCTGAGGACCCATCTCTTGTCTATAAAATTTCCGAAGGCATATGTTTGCCTATTTAGCATGGCACAGCCAATGTTTGACTTTGGATTTCATCATTGACATTTTTGCACACCATAAGCATGATTACCTTTGGCTCTTATTGCCAATAAATCTCTTTCATTACACCATTTTATGCCACCCATTTATTTTTAATTATATCGAGAATCCACTGAAGACAAAAACTTGGACTGTGTTATCTGTCCTTAACCAGTAACTGAATACTAGGTACCTGTGCATTGCAAAGTGCTCACTTTGGAAATTTCATGTGAATGGACATGGGGAGAGCTTATGTTTGTATGTTTAAAAAAAATGAGGGTGGAACTACAACTTTTCTAGTTAAAGGATGCAAAAATAAGCATGGAGATGACAGGGGATACTTTGAGATCTGCAGAAATATGGAGGGTCCATTAACCCATTGGTTGTTCCACCGTGTCAGAATGAACTTTACATTTAGTGGCCAGACAACTAAGAGTCTGACTTCTGGGGCATTCTACTACCATTTTGTTTAGCCCTCATGTCAATAATACAGTCAATGGATAAATACCAACGCTATAGAGACCTACTTTCAAAACAGCATTAAGGAATGTTTCATACAGGCAAGGATGCTTCAGCATTCTCTCCACTAGGGATATTAAAGACACAGTGGTTTGGATGCCAACACATACACCTGCTGTAGACTTCTCTCTTGCACCTGAGTCTAGCTTAATGGTGCTCAAACTTTGAAGTTCAAGGTAATTATTGCACCAGGTGATATAATCAAAAGCCTTCCACATTACCCTTGATGAGAAATCTAACAACTTTTATTCATTCAGTAATCCTTCAGTGACTTTCTCAGGACCAGGACTCATAGGTTCTGGGCTAGAACACTGAACAAAGTTCCTGCCTTCGAGAAGCTTTGTTCTAGTGTGGAAAATAATGAATACATGATATAATGTCAGTTGTGATTAATTCTCCGAAGAAAATTTCAAGTAAGATAAGAAGAATTGGTAGGGGATGGGAATGGAGGATGCTTTTTTAGGGTGATATGAGAGAGAGAGAGAGAGAGAGAGAGAGCATTTGAACAAAGACTGAATAAAGGGAAACTTTGAATTGCTGGAGGAGATGCATGCTAGATTTCTGGAGGAGATGCATGCTAGATTTCTGGAGGAGATGCATGCTAGATTTCTGGAGGAGATGCATGCTAGATTTCTGGAGGAGATGCATGCTAGATAAGAACAGCGTTGTGTCTGGCATGTGAAAAAGATCATGGCAGCCAGTCTGCCAGAGCAAAGGAAGGAGGTGAATAGGACACATGGAAGGAATGGGGGAGTCACACTCTTTATATTGGGGAGCCTGCTAAGCCTTGAAGAGGACCAGGACTATACATTGACCATAAATGTCAAATGGGAAGCTGCTGAAAGGTTTGAGTGGCAGGCTATTAAGATTTGATTCTTTCCATAAAAATCTCAAGGATAATGTTGACCCAACCCACTTCGTTTTGGATGGGAATTGTAGAACTTAACCCCCGCATTAAGTGCACTTCTACTGGATGACACACGGAGTGCTTTTTTTAAATTATAGTTACTAGATAGTGAGAAATTTAATTTAAACATAAAATGAAGATGCTCCAAAGCCCCTTGACAGAGAGCTTGGGGCTTTGAAACAAGTATAAAAGCTACGTGAGTCAATAAAGATTAAATTAGAAATCCTATACTAAGCTCCTAAGACTGTAACTAGCACCTGAGGAAGGATTCCTAAGTGCTGATTCTGTACCCTGCTGCTCCCCTGTGCATTATCACTGCCACGGCTGTCAGTGTCTGGTTTTGGTTGTTTATCATCCTAGTAAATTCTGTTTGTTTATCAAAGAACCTGAGTTGTTCAACAAACCACCAGCTTCATAAGTACATCATCAGAAAAAAATGTGCTCTTTGTGTTAAGGATGGTGGACCCTTTTGCTGGAAAACAGTTCCTATAACTCTAGGAGTTACAGCTGACTTTGAAATAATTTTTAAAAAAATTTAAATTTTGTGTGAGTGAACTAGGGTGTAGGCCAGAGGTGCAGGGGTGAGAGGATTCACCAGAGACAGAGCGGGGAGCAGAACAGGCAGACTGACTGAAATACACAGCTGAGGGAAGCAGCGGGCGAGACAGGAGAAGTCTGCTGTGGTCAGCTCCCTGGCTGGGCTCGAACTCAGGCTGTAGCAGTCATAGTGCTGAGACTTAACCCCTGGGGCACCAGGAAAGCCCTTGTGATCATTTTTTGAAAAGATATGGCTTATATTTTCTGTTCCTGAATTTGGCAGCCATGAAAGAGGCACATTGCTATGACTTCATCCAAGTGACATTAGACTAGTTACACCAGTTTATTAATCTCAAGTGCTCAGCAAACTTCAGAAAGCATAATCTAAGGCCTTATTCCTATAATAAAAATTTTATAACTTGTTAATATAGGACACAAAGAGGAAATAATTTACTGAACTTAAATAATAGTGTGTGGAGGCTATTTTCGGTTCCTGTAGGCTTCTTTTAGTAGGAAAATCAATTTTTAGATTAAACTGTTCAATAAAACTCTTTGACAGTGAAGATAATTTAGTTCATGCAAGTACTTAAAGCATAAGGAATGTGGAGAACACCCACTTGCATAGTGTCTTTCAAATGCAATTTCCTGGGCTCCACTCCTAGGATTTCTGATTCAAAAATCTGGGGTTGGACAGACTTCTTTCATTTGATGAACCAACTGACATAGGGAATATGAATTGCAGTAAGCACCCCAAGTGACAGGTGTGGAAAACCACATTTGAGAGGCACTGCTGACTTCCTGAGGGAACATTAGCTTTGTGTCACAGAAACTAGCAAAGGTTTCCAAAAGAAGAGAGAGGTTTACCTGAGCTCCCAGGCTCCCAACACCCCACATCAACAGCTGTTAACATAGTTTCATCTCCCCCACCACTGCACCCAGATTATTGAGGCAAATTCTAAACTTCCTACTATCTATAGATATTTTAGCATTGATGTAAATCATTGGGATTCTTTTCTTACACAAAACTCTGAAATCATCATCACACCTACAATATAATTAACAATTTTGATATCAAATATCCAACTAGTGTTTATATTTCTCTACCTGTCTTATAAATAGTTTTTGTTATGTTGTAGATTATTTTTATGGTTTACTTGGATCAAGGTACGAAAAAAGTCTATTTGTGTCTCTTAAGCCTCTTTTAAGTTTTTGGCTCCATCTCTATTTTTTTTAATGTTATATTTTTTTCTGTTGAAAAACCAGACCAGCAGAATTTCCCACTGACTAGACATTGATGACTGCATCCCTGCGGTGTTGTTAAGCCTGTCCCTCTGTCTCCTGGATTTCCTCGGAATTTCTAGGAAGTTCCAGAGGCACCGTTGTGTTTTGTTGTTTGCTTTGGCTGATTACTTCATGGTTGCTATTGTGTTGTGTATTTCTAGTAGGAGGTAATGGCTAGTGTATCTCCTTTTACAATGAGATCTTAGTCTAAATGCACAAATTTATTGGGGATTATTAAATGGTGGGAGTCCCATGCTATAATTCTTTGCTCATTTATTAGCAGGAATCGTTGTTTATGAAGAGAAATGTCCCAACCTCTTCTTCTGCTTATTTGTTCAGGACTCCAGACTTTGTAAAAACAAACAAAACAGCAAAAGGCAGATACATTATTGGTTGTTTCCCTTTATCTGCCAATTTTCAAAATAAGTTTTTTCATAGTGTCCTCCCACTTCACCATTCCTTAAAGGCATTGCTGTGGAGTCAACAATTTAACATGCCTGGTGTTTCCATCTACCACATAAGAACTATTGCTCTTACTAATGGCCCCATCTTTGACCTTCAGTTGAGAATCTATTCATTTCAGCTCCTGAGTCCTTTTAACAATGCTGGTTGTCTTGACAGGTTTTGTTTTGTTTTGTTTTGTTTTTTTCCTGTGTAACATGACAGTAGGTCCAGGCTCATCTTAGAGTTTCCTTCCTAAGACTGGGGATCAGTTTTTCCTAAGGAAACCTGGTTTTCTTTAGTGAGAAGTGGACACCACAGTCTGGACTCAAGCACTACTCGTTTCACATGAAGTTATCATTGCTCCTCACCTTTCCAGTGGAACAGCCAGAGCTAAGAAAGCAGTCAGTCTTGATGGATGGATGGATAGGTGGATGGATGATTATAGATTGTGTGTGGTATGTGTGCAGAGTGTATATCTGTATGAATATTTTTCAAGGTAAAATAAATCATGAATATATACTGCTGGACGACCATGAGGTTTTTGCTTAATTCCATCTTACATCCTGTGTCTTAATCTGAAAGTAACAGTTCTTCACCACACCACACAATTTACTTATTTACTTCAATTACATTCACCATAATTTCCAAATAAAAATGCCACAGACACCCCAGCAGCATGCTAACTGAAAACTTTTGACATTTTTGGTTTACTTTTGTTTTGGCTGTAGTCCATTGAATAAGGGAGAAATAGTTATATTTTAATGTGTTAGGGTCCCTTGGAGAAATTCCTGCTAATAACTGGATATGCATTTAAACTCATTTATTTTATTTTATTAAGATTCTTAACATGGTATTTGGAAAATTACTTTTGTCCAATAATTATGTTAAATACTTAAATTTTCATAAAATCCAACAAAACAAACTGAAATCTGCCCTTCATCCCTGTTCACTTTACTGTTTTCACTTTTCTTTACCTATAACTATTTTTATGTGCATCCTTCATTTTTTCAATATCAGCCATTATATTACTTAAGTAGGTTTTTCTGGTGTTTTTTTTTCTGTAACATATATTTATATTAATTTCTTTTTTTTTTAAAGATTTATTTATTTATACAATCACTAGGTACAGTCAGAAGACGGGAAGGTGAGAGAATTCACCAGAGCCAGAGCGGGGAGCAGAACAGGCAGAAGGACTGAAGTACACTGCTGAGGGGAGCAGTGGGCGACAGGAGAGGTCTGTGCACCATGTGGGACCCTCACCCAGTGCCCGGGGATCGAACTGGCGCTGCTGAGGCAGGCAGCTTCGCAGCCCAGCACTCAACCGCTGCGCCACCGGGGAGGCCCCTATATTAATTTCTTAAAATAATACTCTGAATGTCCCCATACCCCCTTTTTCCCCTAGATATAGCCTATTGGTTTCTAGCTATAAGCAATATTTAAATTCCATATTAGTCAGCCTTAAAAAGGAAGGAATCCCTGCAATTTGTGACAATGTGAATGGACCTCAAGGACATCATGCTAAGTGAAATATGCCAGACTACATGGTCATCTTATATGTGGGAGCTTATCTTATATGTGGGCGTTGCAGCCTCTGCAGCGCCAGTTCAATCCCCGGCCACCAGCGAGGGTCCCACATGGCACTCAGACCTCTCCTGCCGCGCCCGCTGCTCCCCTCAGCAGTGTACTTAGTCAGTCTGCCTGCTCTGCTCCCCGCTCTGGCTCTGGTGAATCCTCTCACCCTCCTGCGCTTCTGACTGTACCCAGTGCTTGTATAAATAAATAAATAAATCTTTTTAAAAAAAAATAGAAGAAGAAATAAGTGGTTACCAGAGGCAGGGAGGAAACAGGGGGATTGTATGAAGGTTTTCAAAAGATACAAAATTCCAGCTCTAATATTTAAATAAGCTCTGAGTACATAATTTACAATACGATGACTGTAGTTAACACTGCTGTGTGTATATATATGAAAGCTGTTGAAGAGGGTCAATTCTAAGGGTTCTCATTGCAAGGATAAAAGCTTGATTTCTTCTTCTTTTTCTATCTAAATGAAGTGATAGTTGTTACCTGAACTTAGAGTGGTGATCATTTCCTCGTCTATGTAAATCAAGTCATTGCAAGTACAACTTGGGCATGTCAATTATATTCCAGTGCAACTGGGGACACATAGGAAATTCCAAGTAACCCTTTCTTTCTCCCACGTCCCCCCATCATTTGATTTAAAGTAACATTCTTTTACTCCCACTTAGATCTACTTGAGTGGACTTATGCTCTTTTTCTCATTCTCTCTTATCTTTCATGTTCCCCCATCCATGCTTGTTTTCACTGTGCTGTCTCTACATAGCCAAGGGTCTGTAGCCATTGTATACAATAATGTCCCCCTTGGGCGTCCCCTGGTGGCGCAGCGGTTGAGCACTGGCCTGCGAAGCTGCCCGCAGCCTCTGCAGCACCTGTTCGATCCCTGGCCACCAGCAAGGGTCCCATATGACGCGTAGACCCTCCTGCCGCGCCCACTGCTCCCCTCAGCAGTGTACTTCATCAGTCTGCCTGTTCTGCTTCCCGCTCTGTCTCTGGTGAATTCTCTCGCCCTCCCGCACTTCTGACTGTATCCAGTGCTTATATAAATAAATAAATAAATTTAAAAACTCTTTAAAAAATAAATAAATAAAAAATAGCGTCTCCGTTACAATCATCTTGGAGTTACAGACCTACAGTGATTAAGTGTTCTGTGTTCAGCCAGTCCTTATACCTCTGCCTCTCCAGACATTTGCCTGAAGCTGCTCCTTTTCCATTACTGTGGAAGATCTATGGGAACAGTATTCTCTGCATCTCTAAATATTCATCTCAGATTGTTGTTGACTTGACTGGGCATGAAATCTTGGCTACCACCTCTCCCAAATGTCACTCTTTTGAGTTCTAGCCTCAAGCCTGGCTTGTGAAAAGTCCAGTGATTGCCTAAGTTTCTGTCCCTTAAGTGATTGGGTCATTTTGCCTGGATGGCTAAAAGAATTTTTTTTGGGGGGGGTCTTTTTTCTAGGTCAGTTTTTCTAGATACATGGTGTGTCCTTTAGATATATAATTTCAGTCTTTTTTGACTTCTGCTTAAGTGGTGATTTTAAGTATTTGTTCTGTTTCATTGCTTTGGCTTTTGTTTTAAACACTCCTACTATATGTTGTTTGGTGTTCAATGCTTAGCTTTTCTTTCTGGAGCTTTCTCTTGAAGAATCTTTCCTATCTCTTCAGAAACTTTCTTCTGATAATCTTCAGGCATTCTCTGTTGTCTGTCCCTTCTGTGTTCCTTATTATTGAGTCATCATTTCTCATTTTTTTTTTTTTACTTCAAAGTCCTAATTCTGTTGCCTCTGAATCTAAATACTTCCATTCACTTCATTTCTGAGTTTTCAATTAGATTTGTGTTCCCGTATTTTTCTTTTATTATCTCAGTTTCTTTTAGCTCTTGTGAAGTATTAGTTGAAAGTTTTCATCTATTTTATGGGCATGTCTATAAGATATGTACTTACCTGTTACTTAATAGGTAAGACTGTTACTCGGGTCTTTATTCCATTTTTTTTCTCATAATGACTGTTCTTTGGATTTGACCATAATCCTTTTTTGGTACTTTTTTTTAAGTGAAAAGCGTTTTCTTGTATTTTTAGGGGCAAAAGATGGACCAGAAATGCTTTTGTAGCTTCTAAGCTCTGGAGTGCCCTCTTCTGTTGTCCTCATCAAATGATCAAGTGAGACACATACTTTCTTGGCTGAGTTCCCTGTTCTCCCCTTGACTTTCATCTGCCCCCTCCTTTCTCATTGGCCTTATTTTAAAAGTATTACCATGCTCAAGGTGGATTCTGTTCTCTAAAGTTTCTCCTCAAGGTACTTTAGTCTTGGAAGGAAGCTGATTGCATTGGTTTTGAAAGTTTATCAACTCCATGCACCCGGTTCTGCCAGATCCCTGGCTGTGCTCAAAACAGCTCTTCTTCCTGCTTACCTTCCATTGATTTGGGGGCTCCCCCAAAACAAACAACCTTCAGAGGCCCACCGCCTTCCCTCATCTCCTGCACAGATGGCACTTCTACCTGCTCATGTTGGACCATACCTGTTTGCCTCTGAGTGTTCATAGGCTGCTGGCCACCCAGTTTTGTTTTGGTGTTATCCACTGGTTTTTGGTTTTATAATCCAAATTTCTCTGTTTTTGTTGTTGTTGAGAAGGAGGAAGAGGGCAGGAGTTTGAGGAGATTTGAAAAAAAGCTAAGCAGCCTTTGACTCTGGCACCATTATCTTCCCTGGACCCGACTTTAATTGTTTTTGTAGTGTTGTCAGTGAACAAGATGTTTTTTGGTAACTGAATTCTTGCTAGATTCAAGCTAAAGTACTTCCAAATGTAAAAAGTTTGGTTTCAATCATATTTTTAGTAGTTTATTAAGGAAAATTATAAAGTCCCTTGAAAAATGCATCACTAGTCATTACTTCTTACCCTAAAGGAAATTAGCTATACTTGTGATTTGTTTAAAGATAATAAATAGGAAAGAAAATTATTATAGGCATCAATTCTAAATTAATACAATATAAATTAATAGCTCTTAATCCATCAAATGGTGCTATATACCTCCAGTTTAGACTCTGAATTCTCAGTAAATGGTAGTTCTGTGGTTGAAGATGTCCCCAATTTCTTTGTGATATGCTTTCTGATGCCTGGACAAGTCTGCCTCCTGCCTGTCCCACTCCCCTGCACCCGGAGGAGTCTCTCGCACTAAGAATTGACTTGTTATAGATTTAAAAATGTAGTTGCCAAATTGCCTTTGACAATCACACTTTCCTTTTCGGCTTTTAGTGATTAGATAGTAATACACAAAAGGGACCCGCACAATTTTCCTAGTCTGTCCTTTTCAAATTCTTCGAGGCAGCAGACAGGAGCAGCAAACATGCTAGTAGTATACATTACATTCAGCACCTTTTGGCAAAAGGTCCTACTTCCTGTGGAGTTTAAATTTAGATCACTGAAAATCTGAGAAATTCAGTAATGAAAGGGAAACTTTGGAGTTTCCTCTTTTGGAAGCTTTCCTCATTAAATTCCATTAATGGCTCTGTTAGACTTTATTCCCCTCTTACATGAGACACTCCAGAATAGAAACTTGAGCCGTTTCTTACAGAGTCGTTCCTTCATTCAGCTTGATGGGGTAACCCCCAGTGTATCAAGCTGAATGGGCCTCACATACAGAACCAGTGACCCCTTTTCTCCATGTTATTATTTTAATAATTTCTTGGAGGTTCACCCACCTTAGAAGTGCCATAATTACATTTCAAGTTATTTCACAGATATTTTTTCTGTTTTTCTGATATCCTCTTTGCTTGGGTTTTAAGTATACATCATTCTTGGATAACACAGTGAATATAAACAGTAGTGACTAGTCATATATTTGCTCTGAGTATGAGACTCCACAGAGGGAAAATATCTGATATTCTTCTGTTGAGTTCTAAAGATGAGTAAGCATCTCATTTAACTAAACTTGTCTGCAAGGGTGATAGATTGAACATCATCTTTTTCTTCCTCTGTACTGTGAAACCTCGCTCAACCGCTGGCATTTTATTTTATATTTGGTATCAGAGCCCTATAAAGTGTCTCACTCGTAATAATATTTTTAAAGTAAGTTTTTTTTTTTTAATTTTTTTTTTAATATTTATTTATTTATTTATACAAGCACTGGGTACAGTCAGAGGCACAGGAGGGTGAGAGAATTCACCAGAGCCAGAGCGGGGAGCAGAGCAGGCAGAAGGACCGAAGTACACTGCTGAGGGGAGCAGCGGGCGGCAGGAGAGGTCTGCGCGCCATGTGGGACCTCCTCCGGTGGCCGGGAGCAGCCGGGGATCGAACCGGTGCCGCAGAGGCTGCGGGCAGCTTCGCAACCCAGCGCTCAACCGCTGCGCCACCAGGGAGGCCCTCGTAATAATATTTTTAAAGATTTATTTATGCATACAAGAACTGGGGTACAGGCCAGAGATGCAGGAGGTGAGAGGATTCACCAGAGACAGGGTGGGGAACAGAACAGGCAGACTGAAAAACACTGCTGAGGGGAGCAGCGGGTGAGACAGGAGAGGTCTGCTGTGCCATGTGGGTAGCTCCCTGGCCAGGGATCGAACTTGTGCTGCAATGGCTGCGGATAGCTTCATAGGTTGCATCTTAACCCCTTGCGCCACCAGGGAGGCCCACCTGTAATAATACTTTAGATAGGACCAAAAGGGAGGAGAACAAATAAGCAAGACATTTTTGCTTCTTTTCAAGATTTTTCATCAGCATTCCTGGTTTTCTCTCTGCTCTGAAGATGGCAGCCATTGAATGTCAGGTGCTCCAAGGAGGCCATGGCCAGGGAGCTGCTAGCTTATTTTGTGCCAGGACCAGAGCTGGTGTGGCACTGGCTGCCTGACCCCATTCCAGTCCCAGACTCGATGTGGAAGTCATTTCCCACTACAGGAAGCTCCTCTTCCACTGTCTGCTGCCTGGATTCCCAGGTTCTGACCAAATTCTGTTCTACTCTTTCCCCTTTAAGAAGAAATGAACAGAACTCATATTCTAATACAGACTGAAACAAAAGGGAATAGTGATACTTTTAATTAAATTAAATTATAATAAGAACAGGAAGAAACACAAGGAGTTTTGAATCTTTCTTTCCTGTTGGAAAATAATACAACAAAATTACCCAAAGAGTTGTAGGTATCTGGGAGAAGAGTAGTGAATGAGGTTATAAATTGTCCCACCCGGCCACTTCTGGCCTCTCTGCTTCCTGTGACCCAACCTGCTTGCTTTCTGCTCAGCCCCTGACTGGCCAGCACTCTAAAGAGTGTGAGCATTGCATGGATGTGGCCAGCGCCAGCTCCGAGGCCACGCTGGCCCTCACGGTTCACCAGTGAAACACTTGCATGCAACCTGGCCTCAGCCAGATAGCCTTCCTGGGGGACAGAACAGATTTTCACTCCTACCAGCACTCAGAATACCCTGTTAACAGAAGGAACAGCTAGTGTGGAAGGTAGTAGCATGTGATTTCTAAGCAGGAAACGCCCCAGTTCTCAGTCCTCCTGTGTTCTTTGTTGATGTCTTTTTTAAATTTTTTTTTTAAGGATTTATTTTATTTATACAAGAGCCAGGGTACAGACCAGAGGCATGGGAGGGTGAGAGGATTCACCAGAGACAGAGCGGGGAATAGAACAGGCAGACTAATGAAGTACACTGCTGAGGGGAGCAGTGGGTGAGACAGGAGAGGCCTGCTAGCCATGTGGGACCCTCGCCGGTCAACCGTGATCGAACCGGTGCTGCAGAAGTTGCGGACAGCCTCACAGCGCGGCACTCAACCCCCTGCACCACCAGGGAGGCTCCTTTGTTGATATCTTAAAAGGCTCTCAAGCTTCTCCTACCTGGTGTCTCTTTTGAAAGTCACTCGGATTTCCTACTGCCTCTTAACCATCTCCACTTGGATGACCTCTTTGTCTTCTCTTGCAACCCGTGTCTGTCAATTCCCCCCTTCTCAGTGAGTGACAGCTCCCTCCTTCCAGTTGCTCAGGCTCAGAACTTCAACATTGCTCAAACGCCTCTCCTATGTGGTCCACTGTGGTCCCAGTCACCATTATGTCTCGCCACGGGTATTTCATAGCCTCCTTGACTGGTCTCTGCTCTCCTAAAATACATCCTCAGCCCTGCTTCTGAGATGGCATTCTGAAAGCATAGTTGAGACCTTATTCCTGTGATGAGAACCTTCTAGTAGAATCACAGCTCATCGAGAATGAGAACCACGGACCATATTTATGACGGTTTAAAGAGTACCCCAGAATCACCCTCATCCCCACCTCTCTGACTTCATTTCCTACTCTCTCCCCTGACCCAGCCCCAGCCACACTCACCCCTCCTCCCTGTTTTTCCAAGCAGGATCCACCCCAGGACCTTTGCATCCACATTTCCTTCAACCTGAAATGCTCTTCCCTAAATCACCATCTAGCTATCCTCTTCACTTTTTTCAGGCTTTTGCTCCAATGTCACCGTCTTTATGAGGTTTTCTTGACAAACTTTAAAAAATTATCATCTAATTTAAGTTAATTTATGTGAATACTTCATTTCCCAATGATGCAGATAAATGTTTACATCCAACTGTGAGCACAAATAGCGTGTTCTCACTTAGGGTGCCAGCGGAGGCTGAGGGGGGCACAGATCGTTGAAATTACAATGAATAAGAAAAGGAATTGACTCATTTGCATGCCATCTCCTTTCCCTGATCATGGAAGAAATGCCAGAGAGGCTAAAAAATGGGCAACAAGAAAGGGGGAAACAGTAAGAATCTTGGATAGTCTTCCATCAGATAATTAAGATTTAACTGGGTCTGTTTTGATGTGTGCACATGTTTCTGTACACGGAAAAGGATGAACCCACAAATATGACAAATGCCAATTTCTGAAGGCTTTTGGAAAGTGCAACCCAGAGCATATGGTATCAAATTAATTTGGGGTTTCACTTGTCTCCGTCTGATTTGGGCACATTGAATTATGAGATAATACTTTGGCATCTGTGTTCACAGTGCTTTTTGAAAGCTTCTCAAATTCTCAAAATTTCTCTGAAGCTAGAAGAATATGAGGTGGCCCTGTTTAGCACGGGCGGAGGTGGAGGCACAAACCCGATCAGTGGCTTGTCTGAACTCAGCAAGGAACCCCTAGGTAGAGGCATCAACACCTGGGTCTGCAGACTGAGTTCCAGCATCCTTCGGGCACTTTACTGTCATTCTCTTGATTAATGTCATCCTGCAGCCCATTGCAGTTCCACAGAGGAAGGAATTAAAACAGGATGGATTGTGTTTGCCAGTGAGGAGGTGTACAGCTGAGTTCCAGAAAGACATAAACATGCCTGTACCCCTCCATGATAGTCAAACATTTCCATCAAGTTTTCTCGCACCTTCACCCAGGCTCCAATGCTTTCCCCAGAAGGACATCTTTGCCTGTAGCGACAACTTGCTATTTTTTGCCCACCTCCCAAACCTCCAAAATCAAACCAAGTGTTTGTTTTTTCTTTTCTTCCATGAAGCCAACGATAACATTTAATTTAATATTGCACAGCTGTTTCTCCTGCACTCTATGTGAAATGTGGGGTATCTGGCTGATCGGGTTCAGGTTGCCAGGAAAGAAGTATTGCAAAGGTGTGGAGCACCAGGTACCTCTTGGCAGAACTGGTAACTAATGAGTAACAGCATTAGCTAATGTACTCGGCTGCCACATAAAAGGTGAAAGATTCTGCACCTCATACTATAAAGAATGTCTATAAGATAATCACCTGATATTTGGGTAGTTAGTGTTGTCACATTTATAGATATTACCAAGGTTTCTCCAAACCTGCCTTTTCATCCACTGCCTAAATCTAATGCACAAAGGAAAACAATTTCATTCATAACCTGTCATATATTTGTTGTATGGATGCTCTAAAGAAATTTAAACACTGTTGAATGGCAGGCCTTCTTTGCTCTTCTTTAGAGCAGAATATTATATCTATATATTCACTCTGAACTGAGAGGTGAGGATTGAGCTCTGGGGTGCTTCAGAAAATATCAAAAGAGTTTTAAAACATTAGTTTTGAGAGATTGGAATACACAGAAACTCAGAATGTTTGAATGTCTGCCCAGACATTGGCCGACTTCCATTCAGATTTCGTCGTGAGTAAAATGTGTACTCAGCAACTAGGTTCAAGCCCTTGGTAGTTTATAAGCAAATCTCTCTGCTTTTTCTAGATCGTTGCAAAAAAAAAAAAAAAAATAGGTTAAGCAAATTTTGTGGCGGTGCTTATGCGTGCACAGACATGCATGAGGCCTCTGCATATTCCAAACTTGGAAAGCATATTTTAACAGCACAAGTATATCTGTGTCTTAGATGTACATCAGAACCTCTTTTTTTTTCTCTTCCTCACATGCTTTTTAACTACATGGCTTAACTGTTTTTTGGTTTTATTTTTTTTTTAACCTATCAAATCTGCTTGGTCTTCAAGCTGTAAACATCACACACAGCTAATAAGCTTTAGGAAAGAAAAGGAAGTTGACATTTAGTAGAGAAGGGCTACAAAACCAATGAAAAACTATGCAAATGAGTTACAGAACAGGCAGATTTGCATATCCTTGTTGGTTTCATGATGATATTCTCAGCATGAGCCTGGCAGACTTGCCTTTTTACCTCTTGGGATGATGCATGTACTAGTGGTAGAGCCCTGCAGGGTCAATTTAACAAGTGTAACATTGTGATTTTCCATGTGGTTTCTCAGAACCACTGAGCAAAATGCAGCAATAAATAGTGACAGAGGAAATCGATTTTTGAAGTAAATACTTTGGGTGGCTGGGGCTTTGGAGGGACATTCTGTTAGTCTTAATATTGCCTATATAGGGTGAGCATTTTGGGTATTGTCATTGTCATTTCAAAATATATGTATACCCGCTGCAGCTCCTCTCCAGAGACTGGATTTCTGTTGCGAGCCTAGTTCAGCTGCCTCAAGGTCTCATGAAAAGCCTGGTTAAAGAATCTGCTTTCACTACCATCTCATTAGGATAATAAATAGTAGCCTAATGGCCAAGTGTATGTATTTATTTCATTACTAGTGTGGATTGCCAGCCCTCGCTCCATGCATGGAAATGTAATTGCATAGCCCCTAAGAAGGATTTTGAAATTGTCAAGATCTGGATTTGAACTCAACTCTGATGTTCCTCCCTCGCCTGGTTTCTCACCCAGGAATGAGGATAATAAGGTAGTTGTGAGGATTAAATGAGTATACAAATTGTTATTATGCTGTCTGACTTACAGTAAATGCCTAATAAATGGTATCATTATATTAAAATGCTTTCACAATTACAATCACATTTTACTCTATAAAATACATTTTTTAAATCAAGGTAGCTTTCTTAAGAAGAAAAAAGGAAATGAAATTCACTTCTGAAATATACTTGGAGAATTTTAAAGGGTCTTTTCCAAGTTGTTATAAAACACCTCTGAAGTAAATTTGCCCATTTCTGCCCACACCAATCCTATAACATTCCAGGAATAAAATCTGCACTTGCGTTTAAAAATAAAACGGGTGGAACAAACTGAATTAGAAGTCCTTGGCAGACACCCCCCCAGCAGAATGTTCTCTCAACTGGTGGTATGGCAATAAAAGAGAAGATGTATATTTTTTAATCTGCCCTTGCTCCTCAAACCCTTCCACCAAGTTGTATTTCTCGCTGGTAAAACCCCCTTGGCAGTTTATAAGCCAATCTCTCTGCTTGCAGAGGGATTTCGTCACACCCCTTCCCCTGATAATACACCGCCACCAACCCCCTTCCAAAGAAGCCACATGGGCACATGCTTTCTTCCCGAGACAGCATTGAGCAAAGCCTTCTCGATACCGTATATGTGCAAAAGGGGTTTGCCTGGGAAGGTCACGGAAACTTGAGCGGGCTCTGCTGTTTTCTGCTGTGAAGTCTGCCAAGAAAGAAAAAAAAAAAAAAACTCAAATGTATTCACTTCCCTCCTGCCTCTTTTTCCTTCTGTAAATACTCAAACCCTTTTTAGAGAGGCTTTTGATAATGCGTTACCCTAGCAGACGCCAGGAACCTTAGATGTACTTAGTACTCCCAAATCCCACAGGAATGACTCAGTAAAGACAGATAAAATGTGGTTGACGGGATGGGATAGAGAAGCTTGTTACTACACACACACACACAGAGCACACGCACACGCGCACACACACACACACACAGTCACACAGCGCACGCATATGCACGCACACACGCGCAGAGCAGCTCCCACACCCATCATCACCATAGAAGTTATGTAAAAGCTACACATTCGCCTCTCCTCACATAGGCAGTTGCATCTTTCCCAAAAATGGAAGGGAAAAAGCTTTCTTTGGCTGAACCATATGCAAAAAATTATGGAACATCTGTGTAAGTAACAACATACAACAAGACAAATTATTGGTGGTAAAAGGCAAAACCCTTGTTTCAAAAACACGTCTGGAGATAGTGTGTATACAGAACCTTGCTTTGTGCTAATTATGCACAATAACCGGCAGGACGAGGGGCTGGGCTCCTAACTGGTGGCCCCTCGTGGAGCTACTTTTCATTTCTTTCTTGCTCCATCCTTCCTGCCTTCTTTTTGGTAGCTTTTCAACAAGCCATGTAGCTTTAGTTCACTAGTTACTGTGATCTGGAATGGATAATTTTGTAGTTATAGTATTCCTGGCTATCCGCCTCCCCCCTTCTAGCCCCCCCCCAATCTGACTGCTTCACCCCAGTGATCTCCCAGGAGTGCAGAGACTGTGAATCCAAGCCACTCATCAGTAAGCTGCAGGATTTTTTTTTTTCCTTTTAACATTTAACTCTGTGCTCCGTCTCAACACCCACCACAAAAATAATGTCATTCCAGGCGAATTTCGCTGCTTACTTAATCAGAAACTCATTGTGGTTTTACCCTAGTGGCAAACCTTTGTAGGCACAGGTACTTATTTTCTTTTTTTAATTTTTATCCATTTTATTTATTTTTTTAAAGATTTATTTATTTATTTATACAAGCACTGGGTACAGTCAGAAGCATGGGAGGGTGAGAGGATTCACCAGAGCCAGAGCAGGGAACAGAACAGGCAGACTGATGAAGTACACTGCTGAGGGGAGCAGCGGGCGCAACAGGAGAGGTCTGCGCGCCATGTGGGACCCTCGCCGGTGGCCGGGGATTGAACTGGCGCTGCAGAGGCTGCGGGCAGCTTTGCAGCCCAGTGCTCAACCGCAGCACCACCAGGGAGGCCCAGGCACAGGTACTTAAAAAAAGGTGAGGTGGCAGATTTAACCTCTAGCTGGGGACTGGGGTTCTGGCTCCAGTTCCCACATGCTCTCACTGTGATCTTGGGGAACCACTCCCCCAGCAGCCCATGCCTCCTTTTCTCCATTTGCCAAGGGGACGGAAGTGGAGTAATACCATCTCACAGTTATTATTGGGTCAGGTGAAATGAAAACTGTGAAGACACAGTCCCGATATCAGAAGTTTAACTCTGATACATTGTTGTTGTTGTTGTTGTTTTTAATCCTAAAGGGTCCATTATCACCTCCTGTCAGATGACTCTGTATATGTTGCAGTGCCAGTGAGAAACTGGGGGTCTCTCCAGTCAATAGAGTTTGTAAGAACTGAGATATGTGTCTTTGAGGGGAAGAGGCCTACCTTCCAGCCTATCCAGACACCTGGTTGTGGGGCCACATTCTCTGAGCATGTTGTGCATTCACGATCTTCACCTAGAACCGCCCAGCTCTTCAAATCCCTCCCTACACTCCAGGTCCCAAGTCACACTCGGTTCCTCCACAAACCTGTCTGCCTGCACAGCCATCCAGACTCTGCCTTCTGTGGTCTCCCAGAGCCCTTTATTAGATGTGGTAGTCTGCTATTTATACCACTTATCGCAGTCTGGCTGATAGTGAGGTTAGCGATGTAATTGTTTTAGCAGAAAAGACAGCACAGCACGCGGGTTAAATGTGCAGGTGCTGGAGGGAGCCTGCCTGGGTTCAAATCCCTCCTCTGCCACTTACGAGCCCTGTAATTGGGCTAAGTACTTAATCTCTCTGTGTCTAGTTCCCTCATTTGCAAACTTGGCTTAATAATAATAGCTACCTCACAAAGTTGTCACGAGGATTAAAATGAATGTAAAGCTCTTACAGCAGTGCGTAAGCACTTGAGAAATATTAGCTATTAGTAAGCCCGGTGTACCAGAGAAGGGCTTCTTCATGCTCTCCTGTCCCCCCAACTGTATTTTATGTCTGGAGAAGACTCAGTCCATAAACATCAAAGTCAATGTCAGATACTTTTAGCAGGATAAAAATCTGTTTATTTGAGTCAGCTAAATAATTCAGAGTGCAGCAAACCTCTCCTCCTACACTCCTATTCCTTTAGTCACTGAAAATCTGTGAGGAATCAGAGTATTTCAAAACAACCTCAGAGCCCTGTGGAATACATTTTCAATCGTCTCTCTGCGTCTGCTTTCTCTTTTGGGTGCAAACAGCAGAGCCCCATTATAAGGCATGCGCATGGATGTGGTATTATTTTGCACAAGCTGAATCCAAGAATGGGGGTTGTATCCTGCCCCAGCCCTTCCATCCAGGCATCTAGGGCTGTGTCCTAAACCCTTGAGGCAGTTGAGGTGCCTTTGAAACAGCCCTTGGTGTTCTGCTCAAGCTTTCGAACTTTTACAACAAACCAGGTGGATGAGATGGTGACACATCGGTACCGAAGACCATCTTTCCTTAGAGTCTGTGTAATAATATTGTGTATTGATGAATGAGTGTGTTTCACCTTCATGTAAGAAGCGCAAAGCTAGTTTTCCATTTGGAACCAGCTAAGGGTACTTTTGCATTTGGTGATTTCTAGCCACTTAATCTCAAAGTTCATCTCTGCAGTTCTGCAATGTCTAGAGACAGTTTTAGTTGTCACAACTAGGGAGGTGATATCAGCAGCTAGTGGCAAAAAGCCACGGGTACTGTGGAACATCCATATTGCATAGGACAGGACAGTCTACCCTCCTCGACCCCCCCCCCAAAATGATCAGGCACAAAATGACAATAGCACTGAAGTTGAGAAAGCTGGTTGATTTGAACCGAAAACAAACAATGAGAATGTGGGGCGCCCATCACATGTGTCCTGGGGAAAGCTAGGAGCCCCTGCTGGATGCCACCTGCAGTGCCATCTTTGGATCTAGATCAGGCACTTCCACAAAAATTCCCTTGTTCTTCTGCTCCTGTAAAATCTCCCCATTCAGGTATGGGGAGATGGGCTATTTTGACTTTGTCCTTTACTGGTTGGTGATTTCTGGTCACTTCATCTCAATCATGCCTTGTATTTCATCTTTCCTTTCAGTTTAATTTTATAGTTCCGTGAGCCAAGATACATGTCAAAGGTGGAAAGAGATAAAGCAGCAGGAGGGTGCTAGGTCAAGAGAGAGGACTGCAAGAAAGAAACAAAACGAAGAGACAGAGAAATGTACAAATGAAAACCCACTTGGTTTAATGTGATGGTCCTGGGGTTTTCAGCTAGAGGTTTTGCTGCCAGTGTCTCTCCACCCTATACACACACACTCACACACACACACACACACACAAACACACACACAGTCCCCACCACATGCAGGCCAGGTGGCTCCTGCTTACATACATGGCTTGGCACTTTTACTCTTTGGCTAAGACCATTTCACACATGAACAACACAGCCTCCTCCCAGAGATGTGTCATCCATCTGCTTGCAGAAGGGCTGTCTGTTTCCCTCCGAAAACTGGTCCAATCAACATTTTGCTTTGGCCAGGGTAGCTTACCAGCAGCTCCTCCATAAGGTCCATAATTGCAATTTCTCATTCTCATTTGCCTGGCTGGCTTCACCCTTCTGTCCTCTCTCTGTGCCTCCCCAACGCCCCCAGCCCAGCCCTCCCTCCTTTGCTGTTAAGAAGCCCTGTCAGAATGAATGACAGAATCCACTTCCTTCTCCCCAAATGGCTCATTACTCATAACTTTAAAGCAGTGTTGCCTTCTGTCCTCACATGGTTTGCAGATCCCCGCCACCCCCCCAAAACGATCCCCTTCCAGAGCGAAGGAGCGGATGAACGCCTCGCCTCGCACTCCCTCTAAGCTATGCCTCTGTAGTGTATTGTGGGCAAATATGCCACCGAGTCTTTACTTGTGAGCCTCCCCAGCCTGTCTTATCCCATATGCTTGCGGCAGACAGTGGTTAATATCAGTCTGTGAGGCATCTTGAGGCTAGTTCTGAAGTCTAACTATGCCTCGCTGACAGGGTGCCCCCTCTGTGTGCGTTCTGGAACACCGGGTCATGTCTCCCTGGCAGACAAGTTATGGAACGTGGGTGTCTAGCTCTGATATGGCAGCCGTGTGCGCGGTTGAGCGGGGGAGCTTGTTATGGGAGGGACGGGGAACTGAGCCATGGTTCTGGGTGCTCGGCACCCCCACCTTTCTCCCTGATGACTTCTCATTCCTAAGGTAGAAAGGATTTCACAAGAACTCAAAAATAAATCTGGTAATAAACTCGTCGGTATTTACAGGATACATGTGGATGCTGAAACTTTCGGGACCCACAGTACAATAGAAGGGTTTTATTAAAAACATCTGAATCTGCAGTTTAGAAGGAAAAAGAAAAATCTGAAGGCTGATGAAGAAAGTCTGGAGAATCTGCAGAATCTAAGGGGTGTGCATTATGCTTTCCTTGGGCTCGCTACTGGGCAGCCTGGGCCTAGAGCTGGACTTCATGTTGCAGTTCATACTTGGAGCGTTGTGCACAGTAGGCTAAAGGATAAGCTCCTTTAAATGCTGCTCTCCCAAAAGGCATTTTAAATGAAGTGCATGAGGGAGGCATGCAAGTGCGTGTGGGCCACTTTTGGAAATGAACTTGGCACAGGGAGGTGAAGCTTCCCTATTGTTTCCAGCATGAAGTTCGTGGGTAAGAGGATCCTGAAACAGAAAACTCTGGAGATATTTGGGTTTGTGCTGGCCCACAGGTCCCTGAAATCAAGCATCTGTGCACTTAGAATATGAAAGAAGTAGAGCTAGTACTTGGCAGCATTTTAGAGGGAAGGAAAGAAGCATCGAAGCCAGATTGTTGCTTTCCTTGGGGTTGACTGGGTTCGTGCGTACCAGGCAGATCACAGAACAGGCTGCAGAGGCACCAGAAACCACCTCTCCTGGGAAACTCCAGGTACAAAATGCAGCAGAACCACCAGCCCAGGCCCAGCACCCTCGCATGGTCCCAGAAGGTGCTCAGAGGAGATGTAACATCAGAGGTGGAGTTGCTTCCAGCTAGCCGGAGCAGCTCTGAAATTTCCTGAAGCTTCTAAAGGGCACACTCCCCTAGATTCTGCAGATTCTCCGGACCTTCTTCAACATCCTTCAGATTTTTCTTTTTCCTTCTAAACTCCAGCTCACTACTTATCATTACCCTTATTTGGAAACCTCTTCATTTCTATCCACTCATAAAACTTCACCTTGTCTCCCCGCCTTTCCCAGGTTAACCCTTGAGAGTTTGTGCACAGCGTTAGACCATGTCCTCCCTTATCTACACTCTCTGCAATGTTGCAGCAAGTAGCTGCAAATTCTGTTGGGTGCTAAGAGAGCACCGCTACCCCTCTTTCTAGCCAAATAGACAAAACTATTGCTATGTTAGTCACACGTTACAAGTTCCTGAGCCTGTGATACTAGGATGTTGGGAGCTAGCATTCCTGGTGGTTAAATCATTAGGACATCGTGAGCCAGCATCACCCATCTCAGCGTGGACTGATTGATTGATAGGAGCTCTGAGTGATTTAGGAGATTTTTGTATAGAAGAGTGGCTGAAGAAGAAAGAGGATATACCTTCACTAGTGACATTTGCATCTTCAGAATGAGAGATTATAATTAATAAGTAATGAGATCTCACTTAGCAAAAAAAAAAAAAAAAAAAAAAAAAAAAGGAGATGGGAAAATAGCCTGATGCACAATGGTTAGAAGTTCAGGACTGTTGAGAGCCTCTTGAACAATAACAATAATTTCAGACTTGTTGATTAACAAGCGAACTATTCTTCAGAGATTGGGACATGATTATAAGGATTCTCCCCCCACATACGCACAACTATCCCTAAATGTCTGTTCATTAAAAATGAACTTTAGGATTCCCTCTCCAGAATGTGTTACCTGAATCAGATCAAATGTCACAGGACACTATTCTTTCTAAGAAATGGTTGACATGGAGCATTGTGTAAATTTAAGGTGTACAGTGGTTGATTTGATGCATTTATACATTGCATTACAGATCTCACTGTAGCATTAGCTAATCCCTCACTTATTCATCATTTCTTTTGTTGCTGTAAAAACAGTTTAGATCTCCAAAGAGTAGAATGGTTGTGGGTACTCCCTGGTGGCTCAAGGGGTTCAGCTTCAGCACTGTGACCCTATCTGCAGCTACTGTAGCACGAGTTTGGCTGACCGACATGGCTCAGCCGACCTCTCCTGTCTTGCCCGCTGCTCCCCTCAGCAGTGGATTTCAGTCAGTCTGCCTGTTCTGCTCCCCACTCTGTCTCTGGCGAATCTTCTCACCCCTGCCCCACCTCTGGCTTGTACCCCAGTTCTTGTATGCATAAATAAATCTTTTTAAAAAGTGAATAGAATGGTGATTACCAGGTAGGGTAACAATTGTGGTGTTTAAGGGAAGACACTTGTTACTAGCATATAAATAAGTCTGGAGCTGTGACACATAGCATAGTGATCATAATCGGCAGTGCAGTGTTCCCAATTTCAAAGTTGCTAAGACCATACTTTTTATTAAAAGCACCTTGCTGAAAATAAAGTATTTTCTAGTAGTGTACCTTTAACATTCCTGACTTCCCTCTGACTTGAAAATATGAAAGCATTGAAATTAGACCTTGACCCAGGTCAGCATAAAGGAGATGACAGAGGTAGCACAGCAGGCAGGAACCTTTCTCCGTGAACACTGGGGCCCTGGCTGAGGCAGAGTGCCTGTCCACTGGGTGTAGCTTGTCCCCACCCGGGGGTGGGGATGTGGGGGGCTTTCCTGAAGGAAAGGATCTGCTACTCTTTAGGGTGAGAAATAAAGTTGGGTTTGGTTGGATGGATTTCACATTGCGGATTGATTTGCTTGGCAACTGGCAGGATTTCTTACCACTGCTGTCCCTCTACTTGTTGGGGGAGATTTCACTGTAGAATAGGACTAGGATTCCCTGGTGTGCTGAATTTCAGGGCTCGACAGTGGCAGAGCCCCTCGCTGCTAAGTCTGTCTCCGTGAGGGAGGGGGCTTTTCAAGACAGCAAGCAAGAGTCTCTCTGAGTGCAACTACAGCAGTCTCGGAGCTTCTGTTCTTTAAGGCAAAGGTTTGGAAGGTCTCAGAAGAGGAGAGAGAACGAGCTATTTGACACCAGGTAGGAGGAGCAGACAGTGTGCTCTGGTGTCCACAAGGACACACTGACCACCCAGGACTCCCTCTCTTACCTGTGCTGTGAGCCCACTGAAGCCTCTCTGCTGGCAGAAACATTTGTTTCCTGTGGTGCCAAGGACTTGTGTGTCTGACATTCTCCATGCAGAGTCTACTCCTTTTCCCTGAAAACTCAAAATGTGTGGTCCTCTCTGAGGACAACCGCTGGCAGCAAACCCAGGCAGGCTGTGCCAACCTGGAGTGAGTAGAAATATGAGTCAACCGTTCCTTTTGCACACAGAGGCAGTTGTAAGTGCTGTCTTTGCAGCAGGTGCTGAGATTAAAATGCTAGAAAAAGATGACTTGTGCAATGCTGTGAAATGGACCAAAAGTCAATCATGGCTAAACGGCATCATTTTTCTGTTCCTTTCCATAAGACATCATCAGTTTGGGCCGGTTCGATTCCCGGCCAGCCAGGGAGAATCCCACATGGCGCCGCAGACCTCTCCTGTCTCGCCCGCTGTTCCCCTCAGCAGTGTATTTCGGTCAGTCTGCCTGTTCTGCTCCCCACTCTGTCTCCGGTGAATCCTCTCACCCTCTTGCGACTCTGGTCTGTACCCCAGATCTTGTATAAATAAAATAAATCTAAAAAATTTAAAAAAAAAGAAATCATCAGTTTGGGATTTAACGATGGTTTGTTTTATAATTTATCAGAATTGGGTTTGCCCTGATCACCACCTTCTGTGTAGGTGGGGCATGTACCTAGGTGTGCACATTCCCTAGTGAGGGTGTGTATGTGTGTGCACGCTCACAACCCTACTCACAAGCATGGACCTACAAGCACGTTTGCGCTCACCTTTGGCTGGTGTGTAATTTTCAAAAGTAGCAGGAATCCAGTGTGGGACCCTCCAGCTTTTTACATTCAAACACTTTTAGAAAAAAGGACTCAAACCCATCAAGTCTCAGGCTTTACTCATTTCTGTAAAGAAATAACTCTTCTCATCTCAGAGTCATATTAACCTATCATACAGAAGTGATATCGTGTAGGCTTTGTTTACTCATGGAAGGGTAGGCAAAGTGACAGTGCAGTAAACGATCTTGCTCCTTTGTTTTTCTTCTCTGTCCTTAACCACTGTTCAGTTTTACCGCTGATTGCTGTGTGAATGGTATGTGATATACTAGTTTTCTTTTGAATAATCTCATCCTTCAATGCTTGTGAACTGATGTCTTTTCACACCATATTAGAGGGAAAAAAAAAAAACAAACCTAAAACTGGGAGGCCAGAAACAACTGCTTTTTAAAAGCACATGGTCCCCTGGCAACTTGAGTTGGACCAACCTAATAATTAAGTACAAAGCCAGCCCTTGTCCTAAAGTGCTTCTACTAAATTCCAACAGGGAACCTTATGGTCTCATGTGCAAATGAGAAAAAGGATCGCTGAGATCCAGCCAGAGCATTTGGATGCCACCGCCTGTACACGCATGCCTATCACTTGCAAATCAGGGTCAGACGGGGGCTGATCGGCGGTACAGCTAATGAGAAAGTATGCAAAATTAGATGGATTCTATACATGTTTTCAGTTTTTGTCTCTGAGCAGTTTAAATCTTTAATTCAAACAGACACGAAAGAAGCACAGTCTGCAACTGTTAGATTTCATATGCTCCGGTTGTAAGGTAATCGCCTTCCAAGTTATTTTTATGGGTCATTCTATCTAGTGGCAACTTAGAATAGAAAACGCTCCCCCGGCTTCCCAAAAGTATTGTCTGTTTTCTCACCTTCTAATAATTACTTCAGGTCTGAGAGTAAGGACTTGTCACAGTGAATAAAAATCTATCTGCTTTGGGGTTCAACTTAGTGTGGATGGTGTGGGTGTGAGTTTTATCCATTCGGGACCAAGTAACAAGATCGTTTATGGATGCCTGCTGTGTAGACAGATTCAGAAAAGCAGCATTACTGCTAAAACAGTCTTTCTGATACTTTCCATTATCTACTAGCTGAGCTGTTGTTAAATGAAAACATGCAAATGTTTGGAATCACATTATCCCTCGTCTTCCACATCTTAAGTGATACAGAGAGTAAATGCATTTTAATATTTATTTAGAAAGTTGGCATCCTGGGACTGTTTCACAAGATAGCTCATTTGTTTGAAGGTCCCCAGAGATGATGAAAGTCACACCATCTTATCTCAAGCCGCCTTCATACCACAGAAGTAAAATGCCACCCAGCACACTCCGACTCATGTTTGTGGACAACACTGGTGCTGTGGCAATTTCCATTTGAGTCAAGTTATTTAGTGAGGATTTACATAATTTGCATTAATGTATGACTTTCTATCATTTGAAGGGTGCGTTTAGGTTACCACAGGCTGTGTCCCCCAAGGTGACAATGTGGTATGAGCGCGGGTGTTTTGTAGAAAAGGTTACTGTCCCCCTGAGCCATCCTTGGCTCTTGTATTTCTCAGCACCAGAACCAAATGCCTTCTAATCATAGCCAACGAGGCCAAAAGATGAGGGCTTGCCCTTTAAAGTTCCATAGATAGTAGGGTGAACAGTTACTTGTCTGTCACCCTCTGTCCTCCATTGGGAGGGGATGGGTCGGGGTAGAGTGTTTACTCTTCCAAAAGCTGACAGAAAACCCCAGATTCCTTCAAATGTATTGCTGACTCTTGTTCCCTCCTGGCCTAATCTCCTACCTCAATGGCCCACTTGAACAGCTGCTCCCCACCACATCCAGTTGTGCTTACCTTCTAGAACTTTCCTCTCAAGCATCCTTTGCACCCTTGTTTGTCATATTTGCTGATTTCTCCAAACAGAAACATGGACTGTGGCCCTGTTGGGGCCTGACATCCCCACGAATTGTACCCCTGAGCCCAGGCCTTCTCCCACGCACACGACACCATCCGCAGTAGAAGAGAATACTGTGTTGCACGCCCTTTGGACATTTAAAATCATTCTAAATGTTATTTGAAATTTATAAAATATGCCTATAAAATTGAGTTGTTACTAGGCAAATGAGTAGATACTAGGCCAATGATAGAGCTATCATAAGAGTAGACTGTTAATTACACAAATAATGATTATCCTAGAGAACATTTATTGAGCATTTATTATATGTACTGTCCCGAAATGTCTTTGCTGAAATGTCTACATGCATGAGCTCCTCAAAACCTCATGACAATTGTAAGGTATCAGTACTCTTACGCACCTCCCCTAGGAAAGGCAATGAGGCCTTTAGGGTGGAAAGTTACATAATTTGAACAAAGTTTACAAGTCACAGCTAGTAAACGGATTTGCTGGCCAGTGAAGGCTAATCAGTGCAGCACAGGCAGCATAGCGTGGATAAATCCCAGATCGGGGACAAACGTGAGGGCCCCACAGAAGTGACGTGATAAATTCCATCCCCCGAAATGTACTGAAATAGGGATACCAGACTACCATTGACATCCACATCAAGCTAATGCTCTTCAGCTAAGGAACAAATAGAGAAGTTACATCGTTTACACTAAATCGTTACCATCAACACCTACAATTATTATTGTTCCAGGTGGTGTATGATCAAAGTGTCCGAGTATCATCAATGCCCTGGGCTTATTTTTTCTAGTCAATATATAATATATGCCAAACCATGTCTTGCAGTGGATTTCTGCATGTTCTACCTTATTCCAAAGGCCAAAGCATTTCTGGAAGCCTACTTCCAGAACTGAAAATGGAGGAGAGGATAGTAATGCACCTACAAAAATAAGTACCATTTAGTATGGCCAAAATAATCCCCATTTCTGTACAACTGCATGAACTTTTTACAAGGAACCAGGAATTTGTCATTTAAAGGAAGAAAATAATAGCCCAGGGATCAAGCTGTAGTTTCAAAATAACTACTTGAGAAATGTTATCTGCTAGATATAAACAGTTCAACAGGAAGGACTGGTTACCAGTTCTTCCATGTCTGTAGGACAGTGTTCACTTCTCAGTCTTTGCAGTGTCACAGTGATTTGACGCATGTTTCCATGAATACTCTTTTCCTTCATTCATTCACGTAGTTTTTAACTGCAAGAACCCTGAGGTAGATGCTGTCATTAATATGGAAGGCTTCTGAGAAGTTGGCTTTGGAACTAAGGATGAATTACAGTAGTGGCAGGTGGGAAATAGAAAATCATTCTCAATGTAGAATTCCCATCTTGCTCAGATTTGTCTCCTCTTGATAACAAGCTACAGCTCAGAAGTCCCAAATCAGTTGCTACTGATTATTATCTAATGCTACATTTCCAGAGTCTTGCCATTCTATAGTAGTCTGTAAATTGGCAAAAAGTGCGCATTTGTATAAATTACTGTTGCTGAATATAATGAGTTCTGAGCACTGCTGAGAATAGTATGTAGGGCTTGATGGTATTTGTTCTATTGAACATGTACACCTTCCTGTTTGTTTGGCTTAGATCTCCCAGGGCCCTGTGGCAGAATGGTAATATCCTTTAAGTGTGAGATGTTGATGATCTATGAGTCGCCTTCCAAGGGGCAGTCATGGTTTGTTCTTTGAACAAACAAATGGTATCACTTATTTAGTAGCTAGATACCCTATTCAAAACTAAAGAACAAAGTAGGCCATTCAAAAATCTGTAGCTCTCTGTCTTTGGGGGTCTCAAATTGGTACTAAAACACTTCCTTACTCTGATTTCCCTTAAAAACTGTGTTTTATAATTTTTATGAATGAGTGCCTTTCTTTCATCACAAAGATCCTTCTGGAAGTCCCAGAAATGTCATCTATGAACCAAAGCGGGCTAGAAACCACTAACATTAGGAACAAGTCAATCAAGATGGACACGACCTTTTCCTTTTGAACAGTCAGCCTTGGACCTCTCTGGTGGCCTGGGAGTTAAGTCTCAATGCTGAGTTCGATCCCCAGCCAAGGAGATAACCCACATGGCACAGCTGACCTCTCCTGTCTTGCCCGCTGCTCCCCTTGGCAGTGTATTTCAGTGGATCCACCTGTTCTCCCCGCTCAGTTTCCGGTGAATCTGCTCACCCCCCCCCCCCACACACACACACCTCTGCCCTAGACCCCAGTACTTCTACACAAAAATAAATAAAATTAAAAAGTAAATAAATGAAAATAAACAGTCACCCTTACATTTTTCATTTTAAAGTATGTCCTAGAAAATTAACAATTTGGGGCTTGTGAAGGAACACTAAATATTCATTTTCAGGTAAGTTGGCAAAAATATTAAAACACTGGTAAGGTAGGTGGCATTGGTCCCCAGGAGTTATTCCATCATATTTTTTTGTTCACTCATATGTTCATCCAATGCTTACTATACTCTGCAAGATACTAAGCCACATCCTACTGCGTAGATAGTGGTAAGTGAAACAGGGTTTCTGTTTTCCAGAAAGTAAAGGTCTCCTAGAGGAACCTAGGCAGGCACATGCATGGCTATAATACAGGGGCATTCAGATAGGAAAGATAGAGAAGTATGTTGAAAATGTGATGGAGGGCCTCCCTGGTGGTTCAGCGGTTGAGCGCTGGGTTGTGAAGCTTCCCTCAGCCTCTGCAGCGCATGTTCAATCCCCGGCCACTGGTGAGGGTCCCACATGGCGCGCAGACCTCTCCTGCCGCCCGCTGCTCCCCTCAGCAGTGTATTTCATCAGTCTGCCTGTTCTATTCCCCGCTCTGGCTCTGGTGAATTCTCTCACCCTCCCGCGCTTCTGACTGTGCCCAGTGCATGTATAAATAAATGAATAAACCTTAAAAAAAAAAGAAAGTCTATAGAAAGAGGAGTAGTAATGACAACTGACATTTACTGAGCATTTAATTGTTTCCAGGCACTGTACAGAGTGCTTTTCATGCATTGTCTCATTAAATTCCACAACAACCCTATCAGGTTGATATTCTTTCTTTCTTTTTCTTATTATGTTTCCCCACCACCACACTTTATATTCCATTGTCCCTTTTCTTCCTCCTCCCTCTTCATCTCAGAGCTCTCACCATGTTTATTGATGGCCACTGATTTTGTTATTGAATTGTCTGTTCTGTGAATGTCCAGCGTTTGTTTTTATTCTGACTTGCTTTACTACACGATTGTCTCAAATGCTCTTCATTGGTTGAAAATGTCTGCATTTCATCCTTTTTTATGGCTCAATAGTATTCCGTAGTGTAAATACCTCATCTACTTGATCCCGATGTCTGTTGGTGGACATTTAGGTTGCTTTTAGTTCATTGTGTCCATTGCTCTGTTGTGTCCTCCAGGGTAATAGCAAAAGCTTTGTCTACACAAGGCCACTCAGATAGAGGTTACAAAGAAAAGCAGATGTCTATTAATTATTGGGCTAGTAAAATATCTCTCATTTAGATTTTTTTAAGGAAGGAAGTCATTTTACATTTATTCACTCTAAATCATGGGTCCCTTCTAAGAAAATAAGTTGTGTTACTTCACTACTCACAATCATATAAGCTATTGACTTTTCCTTTTTTTTCATAAACACTATTTTATGGAAAGAGATGGTAACCACTTGTTTGGGGCTTGTAGTTCAAAATGGTTGATGAAGAGAGCCTGATTATATTTCTTGTGAATAAATTAAACATGTTACCTAATATCTTATTCACATTAGTGACCTAGGTACTGGATCTGTTTCCTCTCATCATGCATAACTCTCCCCATTTATTTGAGGGGAGGAAAGATCAATTAAAAATTTCCCGTGCTTTTTCCTGCCTTTTTCCCTCCTGGGAGGGAGGGACTCTCAGCATCCCATTTTATTCCATACTCTGCACAGAAAGGTTCTCGATAACAATAGCAGAAATGAGGCTGGAGCATTTGTTTCTGCTAATACTAAGGTTGTTTTCCATTAATCAAAATGGTACTTTGTTTACCCTGTTTTCACCAGACAGACAAGGGTAAGTTACAGTTGTTACTGATGGTGCCCAGCTCTTCCCCAAGGCTGGCACAGTGAAGGTCAAGATCCCAACAAGACTAACTCACAGACCCTCCTACCCTTCCCACTCTTGTATCAGAGGGAGCTCTAGTTTCCAGCTGCCTCAGGAAAGAAGATCTATTTGCACTTAGATGTTGAAATAATTTCTCTGGATCCTCCAATTATATGATAACAATATTTGTTGAAAAGAGATAGCTTGTGCTTGAATTGTCATTTCTCTAAATGAATTTTACCTATGTGCATAATGTAGGGTAAATGCTAAAAAAAAAACCCTGCATGAATCACATATTCATTTGGGGTACAACTCAATGATGCCTTGATATTAATATCTGACTTCTTTCAAAGTGTTTTCCCACATCTCAATTCCGGTTTTACTTTAATTAGCAATTATGTTGTTAAGAAGGGCCTTGACAAAGACTCAAAAGTGAAGTATTTATATTTATATATCCATATACCAACTGTTGTTTTACGGCTTACTGTAGCTAATTGGCCCTCATTTCATTGTATATAATCCTTCATATTTTAAAAATATTTTTATGTTGGAGAAACCAGTGTACAAGGCATGAGATAATTTGCCAAGCGACACAGTTGGTGTCACAGTTAGGAAAATGGGTACCTCAGAGGGTTGTTATAAAAGGGAAATGAGGTCATGTTCTGGGCTCCTGATACAATGCCTGAGAGGTGATACAGTCAGCCAATTAGACCTGACAGTGTTGTTCTAGAATCCAAAGAGCCTTACCTTCAGTCCATTGTGCTGAGCACAGTCACAGTTCCTTAAATTATACAATCTTATTAATTTAATTTTAAGGACCCAGAAAAGTGGACTTCTTAGGAAATATTTCAGCCTACCAATATATTTAGCAAAAGGAAGGACAAAGAGTATCATCTCTCTCAGAGGCTTCAAACTCTGTTATTTTCAGTAAGCTGCCATCGCTTACAAAGGTGTGACGATGTTTGGATAGATAAATAAGCACAAACTACCTCCAATAAAGGGCAGAGCAAAGAGGTTCTGCTGGGTGAAGCTTTTTGTTGTTCAGTTGTGTGTTTTTAAATCCATTTGTGCTTCCTAAGTTGATGAAGCAGTGAGTACAATTTGAACTACAAGAAGCAAGTCTGAGTAAGTCTAGACATCTGGTTATCTCCTGTCTCGCATTTATTTGTGTGGTGGGCGGCACACTCTGGGGATTAGTGTTTTATTATGCAGAAGCTGTTTTATCTGTGGCTTCCTTATAATAGCTTAAAGTGAATTTTGAGTGGAGAGAGAGAGTGAAGGCCAAGGCTTAGTCACTACAGGGATAAAACTAACAGGGGTTGGCTGGAGTTTCACAGCCACCGATGAGCTCTGTGACCCCACTCTGATATCTCACTTGGCTAGATATGCCTCACCACCTCATTTAGTGTACAGTGTGCTGAGGAATTGAGCAGGGCCCGCCAAAAGTGAGAGGTGGAGAAGAGCAGAAATCCATTTCTGTACCAAATATCTAACGCCTAATATCAGCGATAGCTAGAACTGAGATTGTGCTGTGGAAATCTCAGGGCCTCTGGGACACCTTTAAGTGGATAATCACGGCCTGGTCACATTTTAATTAGCTCCTTTAGGCTCCAGAAAGCAGTTTGCTTTTTATCCCCCCAAATTAAACATGTCTTTTATAAGCAATTAAGGTTTCATTTTCAAAATTCAAAGTGGAAAAATATTTGATTTTCTTTCCTTGTCTTTGAGAGTGTTTCACTATCAGATTGCATATGGGAAAATAAATTAACCCTGGTTTGCCCAAGTAACCACCTCTTTAAATATCTGTTCCCCTAAGCTGGATGCTTCCAAAGGAGATCTCGGCTTCAAGGCTAGGTTCAGTGGCTGATGTCAGGTGGAGTCTGTGTCCCTGAGAAAGCCCAACCCACCATCACACACCAGATGCCAAACATCATCCATGAGGATTGAAAAAAAGTGATTCAGATGCACTGGTTTAATAAGACCAAGACCGCCCCCCAGTCTCGGTGTAGACTCATTGGTCTCTTTATTATTTATTCATCCCACTGATACACATTCATTCATCCATTCATTTGTTGCATGTGACATCACTACTAGGTAGACTTCCATTACTAGGTTCCCAGTGTATGAACATGGACCCACATTGCAAGAGGCTCAGACTAATACCAAATGGAGGTTATAGATCAGCTCAATGGAATGAGCCAGGGCCCCACCTTCTGTGAAACGGACAACCTGTATTTTGTCCCAAAGCACCAGTTGTTCCTTTTGGAAGGTAACGATGGTATAAGGTAAGGTCACAGATTTGAGAGTCAGGCAGGCCTGGGTTTGAACCCCGCATCCGTAATTTACTAGCTGCGCCATTTTGGGGAAACTGTTGGAGGGAGCTCCAATTTGTCTTTCATTGAAGTAATCATTTCTACTTTGTGGGCTCGTGTGAAGATGCAATGTAAAACATGCAGCACAGTGATTGCCACATTTAAACAAAGTGTTCAGCAAATGTTATTTCCCTTCCCCTTTCTTCATTTCCAACTGGTTTGGGGAGGGGTTGAGATAACTCTCTTCCTCCTGGGAATGGAGAGAAAACTTACAACCCTGAACAGGAACATTGGAGAACCTTCCCGTGCTGGGGGGCCCCTTGGGGCAGCACCTTGATGCCAGAAGGTCTGCTGCAGGGTCCCCACCTGGGCTGCAGGTATCCAGTGTTCCACCACCACCTCAGAGACCGGTTTCCCCTGTGACCAGCTTTCATCCACTTTGATGACGCCTGCAGCTCCCGGGAGAGACGACAGCCCCACAGTGTGGCCGGGAGAAGGGAGTAAACTCTCGCCAAGGCGCTCACTCTCGGGATGCCATTGTTCCATTGCCAAACTCATGACCTTTGGAGAATTTGGAAATTTACTACTCTGTGGGGGGAGAGACAAAGAAATTCAAGATGAAGCTTGCTTTATAAGCAAAGGGCTCTTATTTGAATGGTGTTGACTTGGATTTGGATTTTGCACACCCTTGAGATTTCTTAGAGTGTGGGTCAGGGATTCCTAGGAGATTTAATTAGTTCCTAAAGAGGTGCTGAAGTTTGTGACATTGAGGGCCATTTTCTTCTATTGTCCATTGAGATGGGGGACTTTGGAAATTAAATTTCTGATACATGGAGACTGTTTCCATGGATAGAATAACATATGAATATTTGAATGGGGTTTGGCAACTTGGTGGCACTTTATTATGTTGTTTTCTTTTTGGAAAGGGGACATTAGAAATCTGGGCATAGGGGCGTGTGTGGAGTCTAATGCTTAATGGGGTTCAAAGATAAGAAAGAATGGGGTGCTGTATTAGTAAGCCCTTGCTAAATAAGGACACGTGGGAGGCTGCCCAATGCAGCGTATCAATCTTAATAATCTCACAGTTAAGATCTGATTTATTTCAAACTGAATAACTTGCCTTTGAAATTTTGAGCGCAGGCTCTGGGCTGGATGTCTAAGAGTATGCATAGCAAAGGAAAGGCTTCTAGAAAGTTTTCTGCTGTCCTGGTGTCAGAGTTGATATTCCATAATTCACCATCAAGGAGTCAACATTTACTCTTAATTGGATGATGGAATCTCAGAATTTGCATACATGATCCAACAGCATTTTTACTGCCTTGATTTAACAGGCCTGTCTATATTTCATGCCTTTAGTCCTGTTTTCAACTAATATTTATTATCTCTCTAAAGCAAGTTACTGGGGCAGAGAGAAATGAATTAAAACATACAAGTTAGCCTCAAGAAGACTGACAGTCTACTTGGGGAAGTTAGATGTATATATGAACGACTTAAACATGGGGACAAAATTGTGTCATGTCTTATGAATCAAGGAATGGTGAGCTTTACTGGGTGAATAAACTACTTCCTTCTGAGGAAATCAGAGAAAGGCATGAGATCTGGGTGAGCCAGGGATTTGAATGACTGGAAACTCAGGTCCCCTCCTGTCACTGTGAACCGACAGCACCCACACTTCCGTGCCGTTCATGTACCTCCCAGTTCATTGAGGGGCAAGAGTTTCATCATCCTTGAACTGCTTCAGGGATCTGCTTTTTCATTTTTATTCCCTTTCTCTTATCCTTGTCCCCTCGCTAATTTCTTAATCCCAATGCAATCAGCAAGATATTTTCTTGTCTTACATCGTTCATTTTTGTACAGTAATTGGTTTCTCTCCTAAGGTGTAGACCCCTTAGTTCCCCCACCACCATATCACCCGTAATCCAGCACCACAGTCCCTTGTGCTTTTCCCTCCTATTTTGACCCTCTCCCAGATGCCTCAGAGCTATGGTCAGCTTGCTAGCTTTGTCTTTTTCTTGACCTTTTGTTCAGTTTCTCTATATTCCACATATAAGTGAAACCATCAGGTATTTATCCTTTTCCTTTTGACTTGATTCAGTTAACCTTATCAGCAAGGTTACTTTTGCCTTCAAGAAATTGACTAGGTGTGCCTCCCCAGTGGCGCAGCGGTTGAGCACTGGGTTGCGAAGCTGCCCGCGGCCTCTGCGGCGCCGGTTCGATCCCCGGCTGCTCCCCGGCCACCTGAGGAGGGTCCCACATGGCGCGCAGACCTCTCCTGCCGCCCGCTGCTCCCCTCAGCAGTGTACTTCGGTCCTTCTGCCTGCTCTGCTCCCCGCTCTGGCTCTGGTGAATTCTCTCACCCTCCCGCGCTTCTGACTGTACCCAGTGCATGTATAAACAAAACAAACAAACCAGCAAACAAATAAATAAAGCATGCCTCTATAAAAAAAAAAAAAAAAAAAAAAAAAAATTGACTAGGGCTTCCCCTAGTGGCGCAGTGATTGAACACTGGGCTGTGAAGCTGCCTCAGCCTCTGCAGCACCACTTCGGTCCTGGCCGCTGTGAGGGTCCCATATGGCGCGCAGACCTCTCCTGCCGCACCCGCTGCTCCCCTCAGCAGTGTATTTAGTCAGTCTGCCTGCTCTGTTCCCTGCTCTGGCTCTGGTAAATTCTCTCACCCTCCTGAGCTTCTGACTGTACCCAGTGCTCGTATAAATAAATAAATAAATCTTTTAAAAAAAAAGTTGACTAAGAGAAATGTGGGTGAAGGCTCCCACATCCCTGCTCATCTTCATAGGAAAATACCAGCTCTGTGTTGCTATGACTGTTCCCAAAGTTTCTCCAGGTGGCAGCACCAACCACACCATCAGGGGGTTTCACTGAGCATTATCTATGAATAGGACCCTGAATTTCCCTGCTTTGCATATGTATCAATTTATGACCAGGTCTGCCTTTGACTTTAATTCAATACCAATGTTGAAGTAGCATATGCTATCAGTAATATTAATAGATAACTGTACCTTGGAGTCAGTAAGACCTGAAAATTAGGTATGTTATCATTATTTTTGATGATGCCTGATGTAAGTCATTTTCTTCAAGAGCACAGACAACAGCTGATATCAGCAAGCATCCTTTAAGCTTTTATTTTCTAGGTATTTTACATCATTTTACATCATTGGCCATTCTCATTTTCAAAAAAGTACCACCGCACTGAAGGAACACTTAGCTAAAATACACTTAGCTAAAATATACAGATGCATATATAGGGGATTCTGTTACACTTGTAGTTCACTGGAGGTTCCCAATTTAAAGGAAAATCATGACAAAGACCGGAAAATAAAGAATAATCCTATAGGCCCTCCCTGGTGGCACAAGAGGTTAAACACAGCACTGTGAAGCAATCCGCAGCCTCTGCAGCATGAGTTTGATCCCAGCTGGCCAGGGAGCTACCCACATGAGGTCTGCTACCACAGCAGACCTCTCCTGTCTCACGCACAGCTCCCCTCAGCAGTGTATTTCAGTCAGGCTGCCTGTTCTGCTCCCTACTCTGTCTCTGGTGAATCCTCTCACCCCCCCACATCTCTGGCCTGTACCCCAGCTCTTGCATGCATAAATAAATAAATCTTTAAAAAAAGAATAATCCTATAAAGCAAAAGAATCCTCCTCCATTGTATATATTTGAATTTTGTTTATATTAACTTGCTGATGGCAGGGAATGTTATGCAACCCCTTCACAGGTTTAGGCAAACCAATGGTTGAATCATAATCTTCAAAATACTGTGGCGACAACAGAAAAAAGCCTTCACAAAGCTTCTGAAGGGAGTCTTTGTCAGAATCCCAGTGCAAGCCTTAGAGAAGAATCCCCTTGCCTTTGTAAATCAGATTTGTTCTTCAGTAGTCATTTCAGGCTTTATCTCCCATGAAGGACCTTTTAGCACTTGTGTGGTTCTGTAAGTGACTGGTTAGAGTGGGTCCTACATCATCAACTGGATTGTAAATTGCTTCAAGGAAGAGATGTCAGTAAAGTACACGGTGGAGTCACAGTATTTCACAATTGAAAGTAATAATAAGGGGGAAGGGAAGCTCTAGAAGTCATGACTTGTCCAGAGTACAGCAAGTAGGAGGCCGAGGTAGAACTCGAACCTGTCTCATATTCTGCTCACAGCCACCATGTTCTGCTCACAGCCACCATTTTTCATATACTTTTGTTGATTTTAAGCTCATTCTTGATAGACAATGACAATGTACAAAGATCATTTCTTCCAGAGTTAATTTTCAAGTGTGAAAAGTATGCTTTAGGGCCTTCCTGGTGGTGCAGCGGTTGAGCGCTGGGCTGTGAAGCTGCCCACAGCCTCTGTAACGCCGGTTCGATCCCCAGCCACTGGGCAAGGGTCCCACATGGCGCGCAGACCTCTCCTGCAGCCCCCTGCTCCCCTCAGCAGTGTACTTCGTCAGTCTGCCTGCTCTGCTCTCCCCTCTGGCTCTGGTGAATTCTCTCAACCTCCCACGCTTCTGACTGTACCTAGTGCTTGTACAAATAAATAAAATAAAATCTTAAAAAAAAATTCTTTAAAAAGAAAAAGAAAAGTATGCTTTAGAACAAACCTAAATCTGTTTTGCTTTCACTTATCCCTCCTCCATGTTAGCCCTGATGGCGCTTTCACAGGCGCCAGCAGGGGGAGCTCTATTGGTGGCACTTGGATCAAGGTAGCAGTTTTAAAAACCAAAGACCAAGAAAGGTGAGGTGGACGGTTCTGGAAGGGCCTCTGCCTGTGAAAGACTTTAGAAAATGGTTTTCAAGCAACCTTAGACCTATACAAACCAGCTTTTGAAACCACATACACTGCAAGTCAAAATCTTAATTAGGCTTAAAAAGTAGGTACACAATAACAACTACAATTACCATGGTTTGTTTTTTTTCTTTTTTAAATTTCTCTTTATTGTTGTTATGCTTTGTACAGAGAGGACAAAAGCAAAGGCAATTCTGCAGCACAGAGCAACTTCTCAGGGTAACTGTCTCCTGCTGATTTGTAAGCGTTGGGGCAATGCTGAGTTTCTTTTGGAAAATAAATATCAAAGCAAATCAGAGTCCTTTATTCCTTAGCAGGAAATATCGATCCAGTGACATTGTTCAATTATAATGACTGTTTCTATTGTGTTAAATGACTGAGGTATATTTAACCAATTTAGGTGAAGAATGAAGCTCTCTGTGCCATTTGTTGGGCTAAATCTTAGAATTTGTGTATTGTTTTAGCCAATTCCTTTGTTCTGTCACCAATATTTATTCAGCACCTATTGTGTGCCCAACACTCTGCTAAGTGCCAAAGTAAGAAGTGAGTTTTGGAATTAGACATACCTGGCTTCAAGTTCAGTGTTGGCCACCTACTAACACTAAGAATTTGAACAAATTATTTAACCACATTATCCTCATATTCCTTCCATGAAGCTATAATGGTTATTATGAAAATTAAATGGCAAAATAACATGTCATGAACTTAGTCCCTAGGAGACAAGGCCTAAGTTGTCATTAATTTTTCTTACCATCATCGTCGTCATCATCATCATCATCATCATCATCATCATTATCACAGTCTTTGATTCTCATCCTCTTCAAGGTCCTTATTTGGTGAAGGAAAATATTTAAGAGAATAGCTTCTTCACTAACATGTTTAATAATGAACTGGTTGGGCCTCCCTGATGGCGCAGTGGTTGAGCGCTGGGCTGCGAAGCTGCCTGCAGCCTCTGCAGCGCCGGTTCGATCCCTGGCCACTGGGTGAGGGTCCCACAGACCTCTCCTGCCACCCGCTGCTCCCCTCAGCAGTGTACCTCATCAGTCTGCCTGCTCTGCTCTCCCCTCGGGCTCTGGTGAATTCTCTCATTCTCCCGCGCTTCTGACTGTACCCAGTGCTTGAATGGATAAATAAATAAATCTTTAAAAAAAAATAATGAACTGGCTTAGAAATTGGAGAAAACAAATGTGGGAGCAGGCTTAGTGAAGCCATTGTTTAAAATAACTGTAATTCATTTAAAAGAGCCACTAAATTAGATTTTACAAGGCTACCGTGATGGGTACTAATGAAGATAACCTATAATATAATGCTTCCTTCCTCAAGCCCCATCTACTATAACATATCTGTCCTCTGGCCTTTTTGTGGGAGATCACCAGGATTCCTCCAGGCTCCCTCCCCCCTGGCCCAGGGGCACCTCTCCCTCTGTTACTCTCTGGGTTCATGTACAGCCCCCAGACACCCTTCTGTGATACTACATCAGCTCCTGTTTCTTCCCTTTGATGTCAGAAGGGGTGATGATTTGGCATGCTTTTGTTTTGTTGCCAAATACAGTAGGGAAATGTGGCCCTCTCCTTCCTGAGCATCAACAGTTTTCTTTTCAGGCCACAAAGCACAGCAGACCCACGTTCTCTATGATGCCCCTGTGCCTGCCCCGCGAGGCTGGGTTGGACATGCTCCCAGGGTCATGCACTTTCTTCATGACACCACGCTGAGAACACAGCATCCCTTAGTTTCACCTTGACCCCTTTACTAAGGCCAGTTCCTTTCTTCAGCTTCACACTGCTGAGAAGGTTCTAGAATTACTGGACTTCCGATAGCTCATGGCACTCTTAACCCTGGAGGGTTTCCTGTCAGTGAATGTTTCTTTTTCTCCCATAAGCCTCATCAAACAGGCCTCTATGCAGACACATCATCTCTCCATCTACCTCACAGGCCACCAAGACTTGCCCAGACTTGCCAGACCCACTGTGGATATGCAGCTCAGATTGTGCAAAGGGGCTTCTAGTGACACATGATCAAATGACTAGAAACAACTGACCTGGAATTTTGGAGCCTAGGTTTCCAGCGTAATTCTGCCACTGGGTAACAATATGGCGCTCCCGGGCATCTTAGCCATCTCTTTCTAATAGAAACGGTATATAAGTGAACAAGGTATTTTCTTTTTTTTTTTATAATAAATTTTATTTTTATATTCCCCATACAATTGCAACCCCCTTATTTTGACCCCAATCCCTCCCCTCCCGCCCCCCACTCCTCGTAGAGTGTCTCTGGTTCATAGTTTTTTGTTGATTTTGATTTTCACTTTCTTATAGTTATTCATTTTCCTGGTCCCTTATTTAAGTTTTCTAGATTCCTGCTATGAGTGAGACCATCCGGTATTTTTCTTTTTCTTTTTGGCTTATTTCGCTGAGCATGATCCCTTCCAGCGCCATCCATGTTGCTGCAAATGGCATGTGTTTATCTTTTTTGAATGCTGAGTAATATTCCATGGTGTATATGGACCACCTCTTCTTGATCCAGTTATCTATTTTGGGGCATTTGGGTTGTTTCCAAAGCTTAGCTATTGTAAACAGTGCTGCTATAAACATAGGGGTGCAGGTGCTCTTTGGAGTTAATGTTTCTGTGTCCTCTGGGTAAATACCTAGGAGGGAAATTGCTGGATCCTATGGAAGCTCTACGTTTAGTAGGTCCAGAAATCTCCCCACAGCTCTCCATAGTGGTTGGACCAGTTTGCACTCCCACCAACAGTGCAGAAGAGTTCCTGAACAAGGTATTTTCAATGAAGGCACCTTCCACATCCGAAGGGTGACAGATGCTTTTTAGGGACATGTTTCTCAGGACCGACTTCCCATGAGATCATCTCCGTTGTGCAGTAGGGAAAGGCGTTCCAATGTCAGGGGCATTGGTTTACACAACAGGATCCAGCCCCATCCCTTCCAACCCAGATTATTTTGAGTCATAAAAGCTTAACATAATAAAGGCCCTTGGGAGAACATTTTTAAAGACATTTTAATAATGCACGTATTTCATTAACCTGAGGTTGAAATTTCTAGATAAGGGTAGTACCTCACAATATATGATCTTCAAACTTAAGCCAAGTTCACAGCCATTGTTACTACTTCCTCTGTGACTTGGGCGTTTCACATCATGTCTCTGAGCCATGACTTCCTTCATCGATGATCTCTGACCTTCTCCTGCTGGGAATTTTACCAGTTGGATTCCATGCAGCAGATACAAAGGAAGTCACGTCATTAAAGCTTACCAATATGGACTATTTGTTATATTTCAGCTCATCTTTACATTACCCTAAAAATAGAGATGTCTCAAGTATTAGTTGACTGGGAATAAGTCAGAATAGATCTTGCCCAAAGCTTCCTTTAGATTCTTGAAAAATTATCCAATCAATTATCATCTTGGTATGACTGATTTTGAGAGATGGGATCCCCAAAATTCTGTTTACCTTATTCTTTCTCTAAGTATTCTATTTCTTGTTGTTTCAACTTAATGATGGCTGAGGGAGAAAAGAAAGAAAAAGAGATAAGGCTGTCTCTGCATGTAAAGCAAAAGAAAACATACCCCAAACACGTGCTTATAGTCCTTCCCTACCAAAACTGGATATCACATGGCCAAAACTCCTTCCCATGCTGTAGCTAATAAAACGTCATTTCATGAAGAAGTATGGAGCAGCATTAAAACCCTGAAGCACAGCACCTCCACTCAGCCCTAGTTCTCAACCCGTCTCCCCATTTTCTGACTCATCTTTCACCTGGAATCAATGTAATGTCTTCATTTGAGCACCGATTTCAAGAGTGTTCTGGAAAGGACATTAGCAGGACTTTGCACCTGGTGCACATCAGTATTAGCCAAGACCAAGATACAAGATGTGCTCCAAGAATAGAAGGCAGGAGTCGTGCTTGTGAACCCCGCCACCCACCATCAACCATGGCCACCAAGAGCCTGGGGCTCTTCGGCTTTGGAATAGTTGGCCTCTGAGATCCATTCTAGTGCTCACATTTTATGAAACTAAGCTTTACAAACAGATTGTTTTATTGCTTCCTGTATTACCAGTCTGTTTGATTTCAGTGCCCAGCTCCCAGAGAGTATTTTGAATTATAGCATGGATAGTTTCCATCAACAAAGTGCATGACATCATAGGGGGCCTGGGGGAAACCGGTGTTAGTTTCAAGCCGGTATTAACTGGAATCGAAAGGAGACAGGCTGGGAAATTAAAATAAAGGTGTTCCAGGATAGAATAATATCACATAGTTCCTAACTCTCACTTGGAGTTGTTTACAGCATACAGTTTGCATGTTCAAGCTTTATTGGAATGATATAAATAGATGGCTACTGATGAGGCTTTATCGTTAATCAGAAATTATAAATTTTTTTGTACCTGCAATATACTTATTAACTCAGCAGATTTATCTTCTGTCTTGTGTAAATGCACTTCCCGATTGGGTCAGACTTTCTTGTCTGACAATAGAGGGGTTGAAATGTAGTTTCTTGTTGACAGGCTACAGTTGGTATTCTAGGAGACTCAAATGAGAAAGGCTTGCTCCTGAGAAATTAAACAAATATCAGGGCATCATGCAAGCCTGAGGCAGTGACATTACTGTTTCAGGTGCTCAGTAAATATTGTTAAATGAAGGGAGATGGTTCTCTAAAGCTGTGGTTATTATTGGAGTGGCTTGAAGTCACACCCCCAAGACTGAATGATAAGAGGGATTGCTGGTGTGGCACAGGAAGTGGATCAGAAAGCATCCTGCTTGGGGCCAGTTTAGGTGTGCGTGCAGGCTCGGGACTGGGACAGAGCTTGAATATAGCCAGAGGATGAGGACCCGAGGAAAGGACTGAACCAGGGCTGTCCTTCTTCAGCAAATGGCACTCTGAGAGAAGCAAGATGCCAGGCATGGAGCAACCCCAAGGGTCATCTCTTCCTCCTCCCAACAGCTCACTTAGCCCATCAGGTGCTGGGCCATTAAGTTCTGGACCTGAGGGCAGATGTGGGCCAGATATTTGGCCACTGCAGGGACTTTGGGAGGAGGCAAGACTAGACAGCACCTTCCTCTCTTTGAGGAGGTATCTTCTAGCAGAAAATGGAAGAGCAAGACCCACCCAGTTTGCACAAGGCTCCTTCTGCGCTAAGCCTTCCTTTATTTTCTTTTGTCTCTTAAATACTTATGCTCAAAGGAACGCTCCAAGAAAAGATTTCCTGGGTATGCTTTTCAGAGGTCATGTAGAAGCCAAGAATTATTTTTGGCTAAGGCATCATAACTTTAGGTTAGATGTATTTGCACTCCACTCATATCATTAACTGTCTGCTGTTCTGGATCCTTCTCAAGGATAGACACATTAACCAGCAAAAAGCCAGAATTTAACACATTATCCCTCAAACCCTGAACTTTTTGGTATATAATTTCAGCTGCTTTCCTGTATCACTAGATGTTTAGAGCTCCCTCCAGTGTTCACTATATCGGTCTATTTGAAGCTGGTTTTTAAAAAGATCAGAATAGTCCCTTTAACTATAGCAGCACATCTACATTTGCTTCAAGAATTGCACACAAAGCCCTGAATATCACAGGCATCCCTAGTCCGTGTAGGCTGAGGGTCCTATGTCTCTGCTATCTCAGGAACTACAGAGTTGGGGGTCAGGGGGGAGCAAGTAGCCAGAGGATGGCACTGATAAGGAAGAGCATAATAAATGACATGAAAGATGCCTACCTTTGAGAGTTTGTCGGCTCCTCCTCCTTAGGAAATAGAAGCAGCCAGAGGTGTCCTGGACAGCCAGGCACTGGGATGCCAGCCTCATGCTTGGGTCACAGGAGGCCACACTCCGTGCCTTGTGTGTTTATGATTCTGGTATTAAGGAGCATGCCCGCCCACAGTTTAGGTTTAGGGTGGTCAGAGTTTTAGGTCATTCTGGAGTCCCAGCCTTTCTCTGTGTGTGTGTGTGTGTATTTATATACACAAATCTGTGTGTATATATATATATATATACACAGAGGGAGCAAAATACTTTTTGGATAGACTTATTAAAGATTCCAAATCTTGGGCCTCCCCAGTGGCCTAGGGGTTAAGTATCAGCACTATCACCCCTACAGCCTGAGTTCGATCCCCAACCAGGGAGCTGACCCATATATGGCACAGCAGACCTCTCCTGTCTGGCCCGCTGCTCCCCTCAGCAGTGTATTTCGTCAGTCTGCCTGTTCTGTTCCCCACTCTGTCTCTGGTGGATCCTCTCATCGCCACACCTCTGGCCTTCACCCCAGTTCTTCTATGCAAAAAAAAAAAAAAAAAATCTACATCTAAAAATTTGAATTCAAACTGAGTTAAAGCCACTTCCCTTATTTGATTGGCACAAAAAAAAAAAAAAAAAAAGATCTGGAGTTTAGTACAACTTGTTTATAGCGGGAAGATATCATTAGATGGGAGGGAGACAGTAAAGATATTCTCCATGCCTCATTCCGTAGAAAGCTGAGAGGCCCTGAGACCACATCTTCCACCACTGAGCTTCGCCCTCTTCACTTCCCAACTGGGGAGACCCAGGCGCAGGGTGCTCAGACAGCAGAAGGCCTGCGTCTGCGAACCTTCAGCAAGCTGGAGGCTGAATCCGTGAGAGCGGGAGCAGTCGGGCCCATGTCAGTGACTCTCACTGGAAAAGAGAAAGAGCTTTGTAACTTGTTCCAGCTCAGCCTTGCGTGTGTTGCCGCCCTGGCCCTAGTGGTGGCCGGCTCTCCTAAGCGCTGCTCCGTGTGAGCTCTCTGTTGCTCCTCTTCTGTTGTTCTTGGCTTGTGGGTTGCATGCAAGTTGTTAACCGGAAAATTGCTCTAAGGAGTTGTCTCTAATTTTTAAAAACAAGTCAGAAAAACCATAAATTCTTGCTGGCCCATGTACTCTCTCTCTCTCTTTTGTGAAACGATGTTGAAGAAGAAATAAAAAGGGAGGAAAGTGGTCAGTGATGTCCATGGAGAATATTCTAAATTCTAGGGAAACATGACCAGCCAGTGTTGGGCCTGGGAGCAAATCACTGGCAACATGGACAGGGCTTGATTTCTTTAACCACATGGGTGGAGTGGAGAACATATTTTTGTCGCAACTGCTAGGAACTGAACAGTTAAAAGTCAATATTGATTATTTTCCTCTTTAACTGGAAACATAAAATGTTTCCGCCCATGGGCACTCCGCCTGTTGCATGCAAAAAAAAATCTGCCAAGCAAAGTTGAATTTGTGGCTGTTCTAACCACTCTTTCTATCAGCTCACCTGCTTCAATAAAATACAGTTCTCAGCCACAGCGCTCCCTGCTCCCTTGCATGAAAGCTTTGTGACAAAGCCCCGTGCAAGTCACAAAGCTCTTGGCCAATGTCATATCCTTAAAACAGCCTTGCGGTTGGGTAAGAAGTCCATGAGGCATAGAAAGGGTTAAGCTGGGATCAGGGCAAGTTCCCCATCCTCACCAGCTGCTTCAGGTAGGGACACACAGCAACTGGCCAAAGACAACAAGTCTCACCTGGCTAGTCAAAGAGAAAAAAAAACCCTCATCACAAAAGCTCACTAGTAAGGAAATCCACTTTGCATCTAACCAAATCTACTGTCGTGATGACTTAGTTCTTATTTTCTGGTGCTTTCTACCCTGATTTCTATGCTTTTATGACAAGCTGGCAAAGGTAAGAGAGAGGTTCAGAAGCCCATGTTCACTTTAGACCTTCACCCAGAAGTTTCTTTCCTTTTTTCTCTGTTCAAAACCCTGACTTGAATGATACCTTTGATGAGATGCTTTTTCTGGAATATTTTCCCAAATTAGATGCTAGTTAGAAAGTCAAACTTCTGTACTATGGTTGTTATTGCAAGAAAGAAAATGCACCCCTGTATCTAACATTAAATAGATAGATAGATAGATAGATAGATAGATAGATAGATAGACAATTTTGACTTAAAATTTTTTTCCAAATTTATATTTTTGCTGATCTGATTTTTTTTAAATTAAGTTAGCTTTCTGATTTTCTTCCACAAATGACATGATACTTGTCTAATAAAAACATGATAAAGATACAAGATGTAAAAGAAATGATGAAGCCAAGTTTGGAGGGGAAAATTCTGAGTTCTGTTTGGATGTGTTAGGGCTTTTTAAAGACACAAGAAGTCAGTATGTGAATGTGCAGGTTGGCGAGATGGGAGCAGCCGTGTTCTGGGTGAATGAGATCACCTAGAGAACAGAGAGAACAAAAAGTGGTGTTCTTGGACAGGCCTCATAATAGTGGAAGAAGAAACTGCAAGGGCAATAAAGAGTGAGCTAGAACATTCAGTAGAGTCTCTTGTCAAAACACGGCGGTGAGGGCCTCTCCTGGTGGTGCAGAGGTTGAGCGCTGGGCTGTGAAGCTGCCCGCAGCCTCTGCAGCGCAGGTTCAATCCCTGGCCACCGGCGAGGGTCCCACATGGCGCGCAGACCTCTCCTGCCGCCCGCTGCTCCCCTCAGCGGTGTATTTCGTCAGTCTGCCTGTTCTGTTCCCCTCTCTGGCTCTGGTGAATCCTCTCACCCTCTTGTGCTTCTGACTGTACCCAGTGCTTGTATAAATAAATAAATCTTTAAAAAAAAAAAGAAAAAAAAACACAAAGGTAACAGGTAACAAAGATGAGCTACAGGACTCCTTTAGCCCTCGGACCTCAGATCTGGATCTGAGCCCCTCTGCTGCCCTTGCCAAAGGCTCACCCCCAACATCCAGCCACTCTGATGGGGAGAACGCAGGTAACCCAAGGACAAGAGCACCCACAGGAAGCTTTCTCTCTGAGCCATGAGTAGAAGTCACCCAAGCTCTCCTTTGTTGGGCCTTCTTGGGATGGAGACATCCTCCCTCTAGGGCAGCCCCAAGCTCCCATGCAGATTCTAAGAGAAGGGAACATTCCAAAGAGAAAAAGCAAAAGCATAGCCCTCCCCCACACCCACAAAAAAAACCCACATGGTTTAAAGACTTGTAATGTCTTAACTTGGCACATGGGAACTTCCAGTGTGCCCAGTGTCCTGAGCGCCACCTCCTCCCGGAAAGGAGATGAGCACAACCCCAGTGTAGACATAATCATTCTCAGGCATTTTATTTTGCCAGTGGTAGTAGCCAAGAAGACATTTAGGGCCATTTAAACACTCTTATCATTTCCATGAGTCCTTCCCATTTTTATTAAGAACAGTTGGTGATTTCTCCATCTTGTGTAAAGAACCACCAAATAGGACTTCAAAACAAGTCTAACTGACCCCCCAATTCCCCTGGCTCACCCCCCACCCAAGAAGACCACCCCATGCAGACCTGAGAGCCACCGCTAGATTTCAATAAAGTCGTAAAAAAAAAAAAATGGAGCGTTAACATGTGCATGTTAGTCTTTGTTTTAATATAAGAACACGTTAAAATAACTTTTCCAGTCGCTTTCAAAAAGAAAGAACATTTTTACATGCCCAGAGCGAGAATAATATTTCAGAATAAATCACAGAAATTTGGTGTTATGCTACATTCTGATTTTCTCTCTCTTTTTCCTTTGTTCCCGCCAGCATGTGGGAACTACTGAGTCGGGTGTTAGCCAACAAAAGTGGCCAAAATATCCCTCCCCAGCAAGAACAGACCATGACCTTCTTTTAGTTTTTCTCTGGCTTGTAATTCTTGCCAAAATAGACTTCTTTTCTCCCTTCCGCTTCTAGACCACGAACTGGCTGAGGATATGGACAATATGGTCTTCTTCATGTCTTTAGTACAGAGGCAGGGACGGAGAGGCACACCATAAATATTTGACAAATGAATGAATGATAGGAGGTGGGCAAGGGAAATAGTGATTGCTGTTGTGGAACAGATGAAGGAGCCGGGAGTTCTTGCATAAGATGCCCACCCATGTGATCACTGAGGGATTCCACTTGGTCATTTTACTCCGCTAGTGTCAGTAACCAAATAGCAACACCATAAGCCGGGCGCTCAGAACACCTGCAAAAGCTGAAATGGACTTGAAAACTGGCACCTGCAGCTATAAGTACGAGCAAATAGGCCATGTCATCTGGGCCTGGCCAAGGAGTCAGAAGAGGAGGGAGTTTTGCGTGAGGATAGAGGAAGGGACAGTGAAGCCCTGCCCAGGGTTGTGGGGGCTGAGTTGCACCCCCCTGCGAAGATCAGAGGTTGAACAGGGGTCTGTGCCCTGAGCCCAGGATGAAGTCAGGAAACACTGAGAAAAGGCCAACAGAAGGAGAGGAGAGCTGCTTTTTACTCCATCTGCTGCATAAGAGGGCAGAGTACAAAGAATAAATGTTGACAGAGCAAAAGGACAGACAGATAGGACAGACAGATATGAGGAAAAGAAGTTTGCATGGTGCTTCTCAAGCTCAACCACATGTGTAGGTTTCCTGGTGTTCTTGGTGGCCTTTCCTCCTGTGTCCACCAGAGTGGGGCCCACCTTCTGCATTCTGACACTGCCCCACTCTCTGGGGCTGCTCCTGGTCCTGAGATGTGGATGAGAAGGCTGTGGAGGGGACCCAGTAGCTCTGGGAAGCAATCAGAAAGTTGATAGAAAATGTTGCTGTTGTGGCAGGTCGTTTCTGTCTCCTGTCAGAGCAAGGCGTCTCAACGACAGCACGACTGACATTTGGGGTCAGATAGTCTTTGTTGGGGGTGGTGGCTGGAGGGGCAGCTGTCCAGGGCTTTGTAGATGTTTAACAGCACCCCTGACCTCTAGCTTCTGGATGCTGGTCACCATACCCCCTGATTCATGACAACCAACAAAGTCTGCAGTCACTGCTGAAAGTCCCTTGGGGCACTCAATTGCCCCAATTGAGAACCAGCAGGTTAGAGGGAAAATTAAGTGACCCTGCCCTCTTCCTCCTCTGCATTCTCCCCCAAGAGCTGTGAGGCAGGGTGACTTAACTCTTAATGTCCTCAGAAAGCAGCTCCCTTCACTACTTCAGTCTCCAGGAAGGCTGAGGAAGTGTTTGCCTTTCATGTGACAGCCTGATTACTTTCAAATGTCCTCAGCAAAGGCCAGTGCCTCAGCCCCATTTACTTAGTTTCAGTGGAATATTGGGGAAATTTCTTTCCAAGAAAACATGGGCCAAGTAATCAATTGTCATCTTAAGTCATCATCACACACCCACCCAACTTGAGAGAGAAAATGGAAAGTCCATAATCCAGTCTCAGGATGGCAGGATTAGTGATTCACTAGTGACCTCGAGTCGTTTCTTTAAATCCATCCACTGCCACATTTACGTTTTCTCCACCTCTGCCTACAATGCTTGCCAGCTACAAGGTCAGTCAATTGACAATCTCAAAAATCCCGACAAGGGGACGGATGGGCTTGCTTTATGCCATCCTTACAGTTATTTCTGCAGAATGTGTTGAGAAAACATTTCAAGATTCTAACCCTGGCTTGGGTCTTGGGACTGAGACAGTTTAATGGACCAAACCCTGCATTTGTCCCCTCTATGAACATGCGCTGGCGGATTTGAGCCCGTTTTGTTCAATCAGATCACCTCTCTCAATGCCAAAGAAAACTTACACCCAAACAAGATTTAGTCTCAGGCTAAAACAAAAATGTACATCATGTTGAAAAGTCTCCTCCAAGTGCTACAGTTAATAAGCACTGTTGTGTTTTTCCTGGAAAAGCATGTATTTAGCCCAGCATTCTTCACATTTTTCCCAGGATTTAGTCATAAAATCATTTTCGATATATTGCAAGCATAGTATGTGTTTGCATCTGATAAAGGGCAGCATTTTTTTTTTTCTTTTTTGCTGTGTAGCTCCCAGAAGAGGAGAAAACAAACTATATTCAGACCAGCACTCACACACAAACACCACACACGGATCTTTTGGGTACACACATGTGGATAAATAGTTTCCTGCAGAGTTTGTTCACCCACATAGAGTGTATATGTGTGTGTATAAAACAAGCTCTACACGCACACATGTCTGTTTTCACCGCTGAGTCCAAGAACCTGACTTCTTTATTCATTATGGCTTTTATTTGAATTAAATTGGGTATTACTGGCCTCTCCCCTAGATTTGAGAAACTTTGATCTGAAGTAAGAATGTTTCCTAACCATGGCCACATGCCTGCAATGTCTGTAGGAATTCGAGCCAAGTGTGCTTGGGCCTGCTCTCTCTCGGAGACTGCTCCAGTGAGGGCGCTACTTGTGTGTGTGGTCAGGAAGGGAGACAGCTGCGGGGGATCTTACCCATAACTAACATGGGCGCTTGTCATTGGCTGTGTTGCTAACCAAGGAAAGAGAAAAGTGAACCCAGATGTTGATCTTCTGAAAGAAAATTCCCATTTTCAAAACAGATTAATAAAAAAGCAATAATCTTTTGGTGGGAGCTGAAGAATACTGGACTTGGATTTCTGGGTTTGGGTCTTAGCTGTTTAATTTTCTAGATGTGTGACCTTGGAGAGGTCACCTAACCTCACATTCCTGTTAAATGGAGATAATGAAACTCAACATAATAGTGGTTATGAGGAGTCAGGGAGCTAATCTATCAAATTATGTAGACATGCGAAGGATTATACAAATGTCAAGTGGTGTTTTTTCCTGCAGATACAATTCTTGGGTGATGCTCGTGTGACATTTCCTGACACACAGACACAATTAGATTTCTGAGTTGAACTAATTTCAGTAGCAGAGAATGGAAATGGTAAATCAGCAATAAATTAATTGGAAACTGTGGGTTGGCAATGATCTGATGGTGTGTGACCATACATGACGGGAAATTCACTAGACCTTCTAGCCTTCCCATGCAGAATTGTAGCTCTGGTCCCCTGAAGAAAAAGCTGGAATGAATGGCATAGTGTGCTGATAAAGATTTAGGGATTGGCTTGGGGATAACAGGCGTTCTGATCTGTCACCTTTGCTGGTTTCTGTGATGCATACAGTACCGCAGTGATCAATTTCACACTGTCAATGTGCTCCCAGCAAACATGAGGTTGGGGGGGCCACACAATAGCAGCTCCATATATATTACGTCCATCGTACAAGTGGATATAATTAACCTTAACCATTTGGATAATAGTAAAGCAGAGTGAAATAATTAGGAAGTGATGAGCTTTTAATATAATCCATTAATTGTAAATTTTCACAATTTAATTTTTAATACTGGCCATGTTTAACACTTGGTTGGCAAATACAACGATCAGCTATGACCAGCCAATGCCAACTGCCTCTAATGTGCCTCTTGTTCATTTTGCCTGCCTTAAGGCACAACATCGTACTATGAATCAGCAAGTCCTGCACCATCCTGGAAAGCCAGCCTGGAAAATGCAGCCATAAATGGATTTTTATTTCTGTGCACTTCAGATGAGCCATCTATTTTTGGCAAACTATATATTTCCCTTTAGCTAACAAAGTGAGTATTGGCTGATGGGTGTGGTGTAAGGGTCTGAGTTGTGAGGAATCATATTTAAAATAGTTTCACCTTTTTGATTACTTGAAAGATAATGAAGACTTATTGCTGAATTTTATAGGCTCTTTTTTTGTTGGTGGTGGTGATTAAGAGATGTTTCTAGGAAATATGGAAATATTCCCAAAGAGAGAGAATTTATTTATCTTAGTTATCCTGAAAGGTTCCAGAGAAAATGTCTGTTGGGGAACAAGGATTTAAATTTTAACTCATCTATGATGTACATGCTAAGGATCCCACGGACGACCAGTACCCCGTTCATTGCTTAATCAGAGGGTAATATGATGGGAACCTCATTCTGAGAAGCCACTTTGCTATGTTGGAATATTTGAGAAGCCTGGCTAGGAACCAGAAGAAAAAAATTTAAAAACAACCTTTATGGTGAAAATCTTTGAGATCTAATTGCTAACAAAAGTAATATTTCTGATACTAAATGATTAACCTATCCATAGCTATGATTTGGGCATTGGATTTATCTCTAAGAAGTAGTGTGTCAGGAGTCTGCAAAGACATATATATGGGTCAGGCATAGGCTAAAAGGTAGGATTACAGGAAAAAGGTTGGCTCCATATTAGAAACCCACACTGAAAGTGCATCAAACTTTATTGCAGACTAATCGTAAAAACGTTATTTTAAAAATCGGTCATGTGTACAAAATGAATATTGCATTTTATTTTCCTGATTCCTTTCAACATTAGTGCTATAATCCCTCGGTTTCCAAACACACAGGTCATCTCTTGTACATTTGGTAAGATGATTTGCAGGCAAGCAATACAGTCACACATTTTAAAATAAAACAACTCACCGTCATTTTCGTCTGTGATAATTCGTAAAGTCATCTGTGGTTTTTGTACTGGGGAAATAAGTGATTTTCTAGTAGTTCTTCAAAAATAATCTCCCCTGAGCAAAAATGATGGTGTTACTGTGTTTTGCTTCTGAATTCACTGCTCGTGACAGTGGGCTTAAATTTCACGTGAATCAACATCACCTGAAAGGCTTGTAAAAGCACAGCTTGCTAGTCCCCACCCCTGAATTCTGATTTCGTTGAGCAGTTGCATTTCTAACAAGTGTTCTGGCTCTGAAGCCCACACTCTGAGCGCCACTGCCTGGTGATTTGAGAGATAAAGCAGGAGTTGGGAATATGTCTAGCAAATCGGTAAGCCTAAAATGGCCACATCAGGCATTCAGGATGCTAAGGGAAGAAATGACGCCACGTTAGACACTCTTCATTCACCTTGGCAGTTATCCAGTTTGCAACTTTAACTGCCAATGAACTCAGGCAAGTAAGGAGGGCTCTGCAGACTAAGTCATTTCAGGCAGTGGCTGAGGAGACCGAATTCTATTTTCACTCTTTGCAGCCTCAACCATATGTGCTGCTAACAATGGAATTCCCCCCAACCGAATAGCCTTCTGAAAAGGAGGCAGCATGGCTGCCCATGATTGCTAACGACTGTCCTCTCTGCTGTCAACCAGGCAGACAAGCTTTCTGACCTGTGCTTCATCCCTGCTGGAAAGAATTCCGTATTTCCTTGGGTGGGATCAAAGAGTTTCCTGCCCCAAGCTCTGCTTCTCTACAACCCCCACCTCTTCCCACTAAAGTCACCCCAGAGTTATCACTAATCATCATAACCGAATGCTGAGTTTCCACTCCAGATATCAATCCCGGCACTGGTATTGGAGGAGAGACCAGGCCAGCGGAGACAGCAGACTGTGCTGCAGGCACTCAGGCCTCCTCTGGGTTGATGGATCTCAAGGGCGCACAAGTAAAGAATCTGAAAGGGTTGAGAAGCTTGGAAGCTGCAGTAGCACCCCTGTAACCGTGCACAGCCAAGCACACCCCCAGCCATGCCTACAGGATTAGGTCTGTTCACAGGATGCTGTTTTTCCAGAGCCTTCCAGGGCATTCCAGAGCCAGCATGCTTCCTGGAAACTCCCTCTTGGCAGTGAGGCTGTTAGACTCCAGAGTTACAGTTAGGAAGCCTACATTTTAACTGATATCCTTTACAGGAAGGAACAGATAACAAATCACTCATCACAGTTATGCATAAATTTCTTCTGTCATAAAGAAACACGTTACTTTTCAAAAGTGGAGCCCAAACCTAGTTGATCGGAATCCCTTGGGGAATTTTTCAAAGTACCATATTCTCCTCTGTGCTGAACTAGAAAATTCTAGTTGCAGAAGTAATGGAGGATGCGTCCTCCAAGGCGTGGGGAGGGGTGAGTGCTGCAGGCGCTCACACTCAAGTGCTTCTTAGTGAGTGCTGCTGGGTTTTGAAGGTGATGATCACACTGCTACTGCTGCATTGAAGGTAATTCAAAAAAAGTGTATAATGTTAGTAGTTTTCATCTCAATAGTGTGTTCCCTTTTTTTTTTTTTTTTTCAAAAGAACTTCGTAACAATTATTTTATGTTCCACAGTGTCCTGGGAGGTAGAAGTCAAGACTCCTCTTACTGGCACCCTTTCACAAGTCAGATACCGCTGCCGAGCAGAGCCAAAACTAAAACCCACCCTTCCGGCTTCCTGTCTAGCGTCCTTTCCACTACACTATCTTAGTTCCTTGCTTTTGTGTGTAAATGTTTGTTCTCGATACCTTGAGTTTTTCATCTTGCTTTTTATGAATGGATGGCTGCCACTTCCAGGGATAATCAGGATGTATGTGGAGGTGCAGAAGCCAAACTGAAAACAGACACAAAAGCTAAGTGACCTAAGAGTCTAACCGCATAAACTGGGGTTCTGAACTAGGGAGCAAGGCCGGAGGTCATCTACTGCTCGGAGGCACAGACAAAGTATAAAAATCAGCCATCTGAAAAGCAGATCTGTCTATGAGAGGAAGTTATTTGCACGCATCCCTTACAAAGAAATGTACAAGACACTCTGTGCATGCGTGCATGCATACAAATGTCCCGGTGGAGTCTAAGATCACAGCATGCAGGGTAATAGAGGTTAGTCAGGAAGGTGAGAGGCTAACAGATACTGAAGACATAGTAATGAGAACACCAGACTTCAGAGATAACAATTTCCATTGCCAGAAGTTGTTGGGAAGTAAAATAAAGAGCTTGAGGCTACGGGTCAAGGATTTCATAATTACAGTGCTGGTGTGAGGGTGGACTTGAGGCTGCAGATTGGAACCGGCTGCTAATTTGAAGTCTGGGGAGCTCAGGTTTGCAAGATGTTACACAGGTTATGTCGCGTCACAGTGAACAAGCTTGCTTTTCTCGTCTCTATAAAAAGCAGCTGGCAAATTAAAATTTTTGTATATATTGCTGCCACAAGGAAGTCTTTTGGCAAATGAATAGCAAGAGACTCAGGGTTAGTGCTGGGATTTGGTAAGAAGTTCACAAATGGGAGCTGATCGTGGGTCAGTGACTTTATTACTGGGGGGCACCTCCTTTTGTGGGAACAGGTTGAGCATACTGCCAGCCGGTGAGGCCTGGGTGCTGGTCCCACTCATTCTGAACAGAGTGGATGCAGTGCCTGAGTTAGTCATGAGATGCTGAATGTTTAGTTAATACTTCCCATTGACCCTGTCCTCTTGGCTGCTGTTGTTTTCTTTGCCTCCAGAAGGACTATGAACAGGAGGTGTGTCACATGCTGGCTCATTATCTGCTGTGTGGTTTTTGTAGTGAATGGATTGCCAATAAGCTCAGAAACCACGGCGACTGTCTCCTTTCATTCAGTAGTTTTACCGCTTAGAAAAGACAAGAAAATTAAGGGCTCTTGAGGCAGAAGGAAGTCAAATGCAATTGGAAAGTTCTGCAGTAAATGCATATTCGGTGCCTGCCACTTAGAATTCCTCCTGCTGAGGCTGCATGTGTATGTGGAATTTTTTCATATACTTGCTACCGAGGGATGCTAATGTCTTTTTAATCTGCATGCACTGCACCCAAGAAAAGAAATGGATAATAAATAATAGTTAAGTAAATGTAGGCTGCTCTGGTCAGGGGCTGGGGGGCAGTAAAAAATAATAGGAATTTTCTCTATCTTTTTTTTAAAATAATGATGAATGCATCTTAAAATCATATATACAAGAGCATCCTTGTGTATTATTTCACTTTACCTTCACACCAAACTTACGAAGTCACTATGGGCCATGCAGAATACAGGTATTACTGACTTAGAATAAGGCTGGTGTCCCATAAGCGAAGGCACTGCATCAAATTGCGGGAGGTCCAGAATATTCCTCTAGCTGGCTTCTGTATCTTCTTTCCCTAATCCCATAGACTTGTGCCAGCTCTGGTGTGATTCATAAAACTCCAACAGTGACAACAGTGGACTTCCTTTAAAAGATACATACTAGACCTAATGAAATCTCTCTAATTTGATGTGACAGAAATTCCCCTGTGTCCTATTTTAAAAGCACTCCTGCCTGTGGTCTTCTTGGGTCTCGAGAACAGACAAACATCTTAGAGGAGACACTACCTGGTGTATTCCAAGAGACAGCCGCTGGATGCCCACTGCTTCCGTGAATGTCCTGTGTTATTATGTCTTATTACACATATGCGTTATTATGTGAAAGCTGTAGATTTTGGTCACAGAGACATTATGCAAGAAGTCAGTCAAGTTCACTTGAGTTAGAAATAGTTGTTACTGGTGGGGACTACCATCCTTTCACCTGGCTTTGGGCTCTTTGGTTAGGAGACCATTGGTGGTCAAGGCTCTGCCCCAGCTCTACAGCACCTTCATGCTCCCTGTGCATATAAGACTTTGGGTTATTGGCCATCCCCAAACCCGTGATTGTTGTGTGATTGTCTGAGACTATGCACTAGGGGGGGTCAGAGGAACTTGGATTTTTGTTTTGGCTTCTTCACTTATTGGTAACTTGACTTTTTTTCTCATCAAGGAGTTTTCTCATCTCTGAATTTCCTCATCGGGGAATTAAAGAATAGTATTTAGCAAATTTGTCCTTGGGAGGATAGAGTTATGTATTAGATGTGCACTACTGGCGGGGAGTAAGTGCTCAATAAATGCATGTTATCAGCATTACCACTGCAGATGTCTTTGATGATAAGACCCTAGCCACAAGGATCCTAGAACAATGTCAGCTGGTCTAAAAGGTGTTTGCTAAACTGACCATGTTTCATAATGAGACAAAACAGGACAGCTATACACAATCGTTTTGTTCATTACAATACAGTTAGCTCAAGTAGTCCATCTCTGCCTATTATATTCTGGTAATGTCCCCAAGTTACTGTAATGGTCCAGAATGCTCCTGTTCCTTTTCAGACATCCGTGGGAAGGTGATACTCCCCTGATTGAGACTCACTGGAAAGCATAGTCTGAACTTGATCAGAACCTACTTAAGGAGGATGACACCACCTCCACCCAGTGGCTGACTGAGAGGTCGGCCGAGGAAACCTTGAGCAGACAAGGGAAGAAGAGGGTGCTGTCTCTCTACCCTGCCTACCTTGACTGTAGGAGGGAGGGCGGATTAGTTTAAACCTTGCTCTGATTCATTTGTATGCGCATACTGATCAGGGCTCATAAAGGTAACCTAGAGTGCTGGTCTACTACCTCCGTTTAGCCATTTGTCTCTGATCCTCCTATTCATCCCGTATCAGGGATTTGCTTTGTCCTTTGCCCCACATGCATTTAATGAGAAAACATTTACTATGCGTCTGCTATGGGTCAAATGCTATTAGACACATCACACTAAGATCTGGCCCTTGTCCTCAAAGAAATAATGTGCATGGAAACAGGTGTCTGCAAGCTTCTCGGGAAGTGTGTTCTGCTCAGAGTTGGAGGCACGCAGTCTGTCTGTCTAAGGAGCTATGCTAATTACTCTGCATCTTTCCCTCCTGCAAGGATTTATTTCCTTCATTTTGCTTCCATTGTCCTCTCTGCAAAGAGTATTTTTCCTTCACCAGAGAGCTGTGAGGTATCAGCCTTGGGGGCCTCATGTGACAGATCAGAGTAACTCAGGGAACCCTCACATTTGCTCTCTGACTTTCTAGAGAGCACGTTATCCAAGTGTGTGTGTGCATATGTGTGTGTGTGCACTCACACGTGTGTGTGTGCTCAATCATAGCTTTCTCCTTGTTTCTTTTTTGAAAAAGTTTTCATCTGAGAGCTTCTTCTGATCTGAAGGGAATGTTTAAATGCTCGACATAACTATTCTAACAATCTTGTGCCTTTGCAAATATGTTAATATGTTCTCAGCCACCTCCAGTCCTGAACTCCCATTTTTCATGGTTAACGGGCTGTCACCACTCCCCGACGTCTACAAAACGGCAGCAGGAGCGATGTGGAGAACTTGATATAGATATCATTACAGGCAGCTGACACGTTGTCATCGCGGGAAGGGCAGAATGGCAAGGAGAGTGATTGATGGAAACTTTGTGGAGCAACCTTCACTTAATTATTTTTGCATAGATTCCTGAATTGTGACTTCTTTGCCAGAAAATAAAAAATTCAGTCATGCCGACTGCTGTGGAGCCTGGAATGTGTCATTGTGTGTGAGGATTACCGTCCGTTCTCTTAGAGCTCCCAGCATCTATCTCTGCCTAGAAATTCTTTATCTTGTGGAAGATTAATAGCCTTCAGGGTGAAGGAGAGGACAGAGACCTCAAGAGTGAGATAGGAGTGGTTGTTGGTGATAATCAGATGAATGGACTGGAGCCCTGTATCAGGAGGGAAAATGTGTTTGAGATTAGCACGTTATCAGGCAAATGTTTGCACTTATCTCGTCTTTGAATAAGTTACAAGCTATTTCAGTTCTCTCACAAAGGCAAAATAGTAATTCAGAAAACGATGATATGTTGTCATGGAGTAAGTTGTTTTGGGGCTTCTGTTCAAGTTGCCAACTCAACTGATGTGTGTTGAGTACCTACTGTGTGCCGGAGGTTATAGAGAGCTTTCAATGCAAAGTTACAGTGATGAATTTATCCTAGAGGCAAAGTGGGGCATTCAAAGCCCTGGGCTAGAAAGAAGCTCTTGCACTATTTTTGCTGTATCCCTTGTTTGATGGCCAAGCCACAGTCCCTCATCTCACTGGTCCATGGACTCATGCCCAGCCATGAGTGGATTCTGGCGTGGATTCTGCCTGCCTAACCTCTCTCCTCCCTGACATGCCTTTGCCATCCTCATCACCCCTGCACCAGGCCAGACCTCAGGCTTTCCCAGTGGCATCAGAACAAGGTCCTCCCAGCTGTCACCCTACCTGTTGAACTTGGTCCCTGCTACCCATCCTCTAGTGTGTGATTGGAGTGACCTGTGTAATATGAAAATATCATACTCAACCCTCCAGAGATTCTCCATGACCTTCAGGAGACATCATAGGTAGGGAGGGGCATTGCTTATTTCCTTCCCTTCCCGACACTCAATACCGTACCTACTCAAATTTGGGAATTAGAGTAGGTACTCATGACTCATATAACTCCACATGCCTTTGCACTTGCTCATTCCTCGGTCTAGAGCTATTTTCTCCTTAGTTTCATATGTAGTAATTCCTACGTAGTCTTCAAAACTCAGTATTGCCATCACCTCCAAGGAGTCCACCCTGATTGCTCCCTCCTGGGTCTATTGAGCCACGGTATGCTCATGAAAACTCATCAGGTAGGGTTTTTCACTATCTGCTTTCTTGTCTGTGTCTGAGCTTCTTAAGAACAAGAACTTTGTCCTTTAGTCCTTTTATTTCATGTTTCTGAAACAGAATAGACAGAGAACACTTATACAGTGAATGGGTGAAGACTTAAGGCTGAGCAGAAATGGGAATGGATGTAACCAGATGTCACACACTTGCTCTTGTTCTCTCTTATCTCCCTGTCACACCACTCCAACAAAGGCCACATACTGTTTTTAGAGAACCTTCTGGTGACTCACCCCATAGTCAGGGTTTTTTATTTTTTTCAATCATGATTATCTTTACATGGAGTACATGTCCCAAACAGTTAACGGAAGAGTATTTTTGAAAACTTTGACTGTTGTGGCTACATAGGGAAAGTCAGAAAAAAAGCAGATGTAACTGAAGCATAGATAGCGCTTTCTGTTAGCCTAAGAGATTAAATAATCTTGCCACTCAAACTGTGTTAACAAAATTTCATTGTATAAATTGCAGGAGGGTACACCCCGGCCCTTGAACTACCTGGATTTGCAAAATAGAATTTAAAATGAAACAGAGAGAACACAGCCCATACACCTCCTGTCACTTTGCTGTGACCGTGTGAAGGTGGTTGGTAAGAATTGGCATTTATAGTTTGCTGTTCACAGATTAGCAAGGTTGCCCTAGTTTTTCTTTTTAAATGGATCATTTCTCTGTTGACCCAAGTTCATGAGAGTGAAGTGAAATATCCCGTGCCTGGCATTGCATTCATAACCTTTTCAAAGACAAGTTAATCTTCTCTCTGTGTGCTTAGACATTGGCCTTTACTTCATTGACCAAAATCGTGCCCCAAGTCAAAATCATTCCCACTTAGATCAGTCTCATCCTCCATCTGGAACAGGATTGGCCCTCTCCAGCTTCTCTGTCTCTAGGTGACTAGCTGAGTGCTTGGCATTTAGATGTTAAACAAATATTGTTTAGGCAAAGCTGTTAGCAGAATGATCTAATGACTATAAAAAGGAAAGTGAGTGTGGCAACTTATATTTTAAGAATTATGCTTTAATAAGTGGTGAATTATTTGAGTATAAATCCAATATTAATTGTCATTAATATTAATAATGAATGAAATATATCAAGCATTTATTTACTATGAGCACTAAACTCTACTGTCTCTCCCATTAAGTGAAAGACCAACTTTTATAGTTTGGAGGAAAAAAAGGAAATATAATTAAAAGTGCATTTAGTAGCATTAGAGGGCTCAAGGAGAACAAGGCTGGGGTGACAAAGTAAAAATGCTCCTAGGTCTGTTTACATGAATATGGAATATGAAGAAAAAAATCACAAATAATAAATATTTATGATCCCCTCCTCCCTCACCTTCTTAGGAGGACTAGTTCTGTGCCTGGTTAGCCTGCTCTTTGTTTTTTTTTTTTAAAGATTTATTTTATTTGGTCATCCTCAGGCCAGAGGCATGAGGGGTGAGAGGATTCACCAGAGGCAGAGTGGGGAGCAGAACAGGCAGATCTACTGAAATGCTGAGGGGAGCAGTGGGCACTGCAGGAGAGGTCTGCGTGCCATGTGAGTAACTCCCTGGCCAGGGATCGAACTCATGCTGCAGTGGCTGCTGATAGCTGCATTGTGCTGAGACTTAACCCCTTGTGCCTGCTCATTGTTGTGAGGCCAGAGGTGAATGACTACGTTGAGATTCAGCCAATTGCCCCTTAGGAGAAAATATGGTGGGGGGTAGGTAGGACATGAGAAAAGCCAATGGGGCGCCTGTGAGGAGGAGGATTAGGTGGGAGGTAAAATAAGGAGCCACTGCTGAGTGAAGAGAAATTTGGGGAGCAATGTGCAAAAGGACTTTGTAGGAATTCTTTCTGTGTACAGCACCATGGGGTGCTTGCTCTACCTCACCCCACCCTCCCATCCACCCCTGCCTTTCATGCCTCCTCAGAAAATTCTGGCCAGGAAAAACTAAAAACTCTCTAAAAACTTTCAGCTCTTGTCAGACTTAGGTTTCTTTTCGATTGGACACAAATCACGGCGGATCAGCCTCTACCTTCACGGGGACACTGAACCTTCTCTTTCATGGAGAAATGGAAACTGGACACTGTTTCCCAAGGTTTTAGATTTTTTTTAAAATCCATAACTTAATACTAGCTTAAAAGTCCCAGTGGTCTCATCTACCCTACCCCTAGCTTCTTTGCATTATTAATTTTCTTAGCTCTTCCCATTTCCAGTAAAAGCAAAAACTGCCAAGGGAATTCTTAGTTCTTCATTGGGAAAAATTACTAGTCATAGCCAATTACCACTTAGTGGAGCCTGAAATCAGGCTGTTTGATCTAAGTTGAATAAATCTCCATTCTGTATAACTCAGCGTTTTAAAGCTGCAAATGTGACCTGTAGCAATATAGAAATATCAGTGGCTCTTAGATCAGATGCTTTAGTAACAGTCCAACATGGAGGTCTGGCATCGGGAACTTCTCCGACTAGTAGGAGGTCTGGCCCGTACCCTGGAAAATAGTGGAGTATCTCTTAATGCCCAGTGTGGAGAACCTGGCTGATATGACTATCCTCTCCAGAAGAGAAGCCCCTCAGGTCACTATATACAGTGGACCCATCTCTAGCTTTCTGTACAAATGCGGTAGTTTCGAGGTGTGGACACATGTACTGAGAGAATCCAGTGGTTGAATATTGTTACCTGACACCTGGATTCCATTACTGGATGCTGAAATCATCCCTTCGCACACAGACAGCATTACCTGCCTGCATGAGTGTCCCAAGGCCACTGTAACAAAGCACCACAAACTCAGTGGCTTAAACAACAGAAATTTATTCTCTCACAACTCTGGAGACTAGAAATTCGAAATTAAGGCATTGGTGGGACCATACTTCCCTTGAAGGCTGTAAGAAGGATCTGCCCCAGTCGTAGTTCTAGTAGTTCTTGGCTTATGGCAGTGTATGCCCCGTCTTCACATACCACTCCCCATTGTGTGTCTGTGTCCAAACTTACCCCTTTTAGAAGGACACCAGCCATATTGAGCGATGGACCATTCATTCGTCCCGAATTTGACCTCATTTTAATTAAATAAATTTGCAGTGACCCTAATTCCATATACAGTTCCATTTGAAAGTACTGGGGGTTAGGACTTGAACCTATGAAGTCATTGGGGTGGGAGTGGGGGGCATCATTCAACCCCAAAACAATGCCCATGAAGACAGCAAATGATGATTTTGGGGGGGTCAGGCTGAATCAGCAGCTCTGTATTCAAGAGTCTCCTTTTGGCAAGATGAGCGTCAAGCGTTCATTGATTTCAGGTAACAGGCCCTCTTGTCTGTGATGTAATCTCACACTCCCCTAAGAGCTATTTACGGCCTACAAGCCTGCGAACATTTGAATGTGCGTGTGCAGAAAAGACAATCAGCCAGACAGGTTTCTACACCCACTTAAGAGTCCTCACATGGATCAGTCACCCACCCTGAGCACCACGTTAGATCTGACATCTGAAATGTGTCTGGCATTTTCAGGTAGAAAAGCCTTTAAAAAACATCACGTGGCCGCCAGTTCCTTACTCTCTCCCTGAAAGAACCCAGACATAAGACATCCACACACAGGGACCTGCAGGGAGCTAGACCAGAAATCATCCAGTCTCTGAAGGGGCCCGGCTCCGCGGGAGAATGTCTGCAGCCTCATAATATTTAAAGACTGCTAAGCTTAATTTTTCATACTGTTGGTCCACCTGGTGTCACCTCATGGTCAGCAGCGTGGGAGAGAGAGATACTCAGTCCATGTGGAACAATGAGAAGGCCTACACCAGGCATTAATGTGCAGCCCCCACCCAAAGGCAGTCTCGGGTTTATTAGCATCAAGTACAAAGGTGGGGCAAATACCAGGGAGTGTGCATGCGTGGGAGATGCGATATGGTTATAGGAAATGTAAGGGCGGTGGAGTGACCAGGGCTATGGCCTGGGGGGCTTCATTATTCCTGCCAGTCTAAGCATATCCTCTCTAGTCTATTCTAATCCCTGCTTGCTGTTTTCAGCACATACTGGTTGCCCAGTATATTCTTCAAGCCAGGACTTTTGCCCTTGGTGAGGCCCCTGCCTGACTATACATTTAGCTTGACCAGAAGGAACTGTTCAAGGAGACACTAACCCTGAGAACAAGGAGGCCTGGGGATCCCACAACCTGGCATGTGTAGACACTGTGGCGGGAGAAGTGTGTGGAGAGATAAGAAACAGTGTCAGTTCCCCGGATGTGGATCCTTAAGGTCCCTGTGTCTGTCCCTCCTCCCGGGGCCTCACTGCACTGTGAGCACATCTGGGCAGATGGGTGCTACCAGCAGTGACAACGCCTGGCTTGCCTCTGAAGGAAGTCAGAGCAGCGCATGCCCTGGCTGATTGAGAATCCTGCAGCCAAACCAATTCATGCCCTTGGCAAGCAGGGAGATGCCAAGACTCCCAGGCAGAGGTGCTCAGTCCATGCAGGCCCTCTTGTATTTCCTGACTCTCTTCCTGCTCTCTTATTTTCCCTTCTTCCCTTACTTCCTAAGTCAGTTATTAAGTGTGGCCTTTTAAGACCCATCTTGAGGATATTATCAAAAGCCTCTGTCTGCAGGCTTCCCCTACACTTGGAGCGCACAGTTGCTGTTGCCTTCTCTCAGCTCCCAGCATCTTGCTGCTACCTCTGTAGAGCCATTCATGTCCCTGCTTTGCAATAACCCCGATGCATGTCTGTCTCCCAACAAGACATGGAGTCTTAACTGCATTTTATTCCTTTCTGTTCTGCTTATGCTCAGCACGTGCCTAGCTGGCACACACTAGGTGTTCAGCACGTGATTGTTGATGAACTGACTAAATGAATAAGTTCCTGCTCTGGGCTGGAGTTGCATTGTTCTGAAGTGTCTTAGAGAACACAAAAAAATCAATGGCAGGGCATTCTTCCATTTAGCTTGTGTTAGAAATGTAAACTCTGCTTATTCCAAACAAATGGCACCTGCCTGTTTAATATCCACAGGCGGGCCCAGCAGGGGCATAGACAGAACCTTGTCACAGACTCGGTGGATTGGGATCCCAGTCCTGGTTCTACAATTACAGATACTGTGATCTTGAGACTTTCCCTTAACTTATCTGAGCCTCAGTTTACTGATCTGAAAAATGGGCCAGCTGCGAAACGGGAAGAATTGCTGTGGTGATGGAAGGGAATGAAGTATGTGACATTTGTGAGTGAAAAGTAATTTGTGCATGGCACGTTGCAGTTACAACTCAAGAGAACCTGTGTTAGGACAGGCCAGAGAAGAGGTCTGGGCGGTTTCTAGGTATTTCTAGACAAGTAATACATGAGCAGGAGTTAGAAGTTTCCTCGAGCTTTGCAGACAAAGGCAGAGGAAGAGGAAGGCCTGAGTTCTTCAGGCCACTGCCATGTGCTGTGATGGTTTGTTTTGGCATCTAATGTTCTGATATGACCATGAACTCCCGGACAATAGGATCTCCCTACCTGTTCATCTGAGACCCTCCAGCGCCTACCAAACTGGTGTAATCTCAACCATGATGTCACTCCATGATTGGAGGGCAATGAACTTGATATTAAATGTGGTCACATGATCAGTCAGTCCATGGAAGTCCATCAGGAAGGTCCATGGAAGTCCAGCAGGAAGGTCAAACTCTTATTTCCTTTTAGGTCAACATATTTTTGGCTTTTGAAAGAAACAGTCCTATGTTACCCTTTATTTCTTTGTAATTATAAGTATGGTTTGCTCTGATTTACTTAAATATGTGGAAATTTTAATAATATAATTCTTTAATGAAAATAAATGGGTGGGAGCACTTACATGAATGAATGAATGAATGAATGAATTTTGAAACAAGATTGCTAGGTCCCCACAGGTGTTTCTTTATATGTTCCTCACTTTTCTAGAAATGTCCACAGATCTCTGCATAGTAACTTCCCTCAGTGGATGTAAGTGCAGTAGGATGAAGCTTTTTAATTGAACAAATCTAAAGACAGGTTCCTTTGAAACCAAAAAGTCAAATTTGGCGTTAACACCTGGTATACAAGAAAAAAGTGAATTCAGAGTTTGCCAACTATTATTTGTCAGGAAAAAATATATAAATGGCATTCTTAAGAAATTTATTTTTGTCTTCTGGGTTCTTATGACAGGAAAAGAAATTCTTGAGAAGCTATATATTTTTAATTAAAAAGAAAGTAAGATACTGGTGTGATTTACCTCTGGGAAAACTCAGTGTGAACCTGGTCTCACTCCATTCTCTCCTCTAGAGCATTATCACCTCCCTAAGTCCCCTGCCAGCTGTTCATCACATCAATGCAGTGTTTGGGGGCAGACAGGACTGTGGGCAGTTTAAATTATGGTCCATTCAAATTCATAAAAAAATGTGCCAACTGATAATGAATTCCACTGGATTAAGTGAAGTTCTGTAGGTAGATAGACTAGTCAAAATAGAATCCCCCGAAGATTCCAAATGAACATTTCTTTTCATTTCAGATATGCTGTGGGCAAAAAGGGAGGATTAAATCCAAAGTGCCTTGGGGTTTGGTTAAGGCCAGAGTGTCATTTTTTCCCCCTTTTTGCCTATAGCTATTTCCTTAACATGACTGAAAGGACTTTTTTCCTAACGAAGCATGAAAATTGATTGCATCTTGCCAGGAGGAGTCTTCCTAAGTCTTAAGATATTAAAGATTTCATGAGAACCACATGAAGAATATCTTCTTGAATCATTTACATTTTCCCCTTTTGTAGGCTTATGTAACCATGCAGAAAATCTAATAATAAGTGTGCTATTAGTGTACTGTGTGCGTCCTGCAGGCAGCAGAGCCGTAGGGGTAAGACACTCCAGTGCCCGGAGTGTGTAGATAATATTACATAGCAGGCGTTTCTGAAGCCCTGTTGGAAAATCTATAGCTAATTGGACAGAGAGTCCATTTCTATCAGGCTTTTTCCACCCTGTTCAGTCCTTTTTCTTGTAGAGAAGGAGACACATTGGCAACAGGCCTTTCTTTCACAATGGGGTATATTTTCCAAAGCCAGTAGCTGGGACTATTTTGATTCTCAAAGCAATGTTAGTTTAAGACAGGCGATGCCAACCCCTGTCCAGGCCCAGACAGCTCGATTTGAGTTGGAGAGAGCACTGAAGGGGCAATGAAGGGGGAAAAACAAAGCTTCCTGCAATATTATTAGAGGGAATTTACCCAACACCTATTTTTATAAGGGAATTTTTTAAAGCATAAACCTGTTCTTTCTTTTTTTTTGTAAGGATTTATTAATTTTTTTTATTTACGCATAAAAGAACCAGATGTAGGCCAGAAGTGCCGGGTGTGACAGGACTCACCAGAGACCGAGTGGGGAGCAGAACAGGCAGACTGACTTAAATACACTGCTGAGGGGAGCAGCGGGCGAGACAGGAGAGGTCTGCTGTGCCATGTAGGTCACTCCCTGGCCGGGATTGAACTTGTGCTGCAGTGGCTGGCGATAGCTTGATAGCACTGATACTTTAACCCCTGTGCCACCAGGGAGGCCCCCAATACCTATTTATAAATCACAAACAGTTGACACTAACCCACCTTTCTCCTGGCCTAAAATTCAAGAAAGGGTTCTACCCAGGATCCCAGAAAGTGCTGATAATGGAGTAAGAGAATTCAGGAATTTTTTTTTTAATTCCTCTGTTTTTGTAAGCAGGCACTTGATGGGCTAGGGATATGACTTAGTATCTGTAGTAGATAAAGGAGCTGAAGAATTGTTGACAGCGGTTTCCTCAGACACTTTTCCTGCAGATATTTGCTTTGGGCCCTAAGTAACAGGGTGTAGTTTTTCAAGTTTAACTATTTGTACTTGAAAAAATCATTTTCTAAAATGGCTTAGTTATGGGAGCAGTGAAGTGGAGCCTGGGCAATAATCTATGCCTTCCAAATCTTCAGGCCCTCCTGATGATCCCAGTGCTCCACAGGCCTTTCTCCTTGTTCCTTTGATGCGCGGTCTGAGGTCTGAGCAGGGCTAAGCTCTATTTGCTGGGATTGGAGTGGGGGTGCACTTTATCCACCAGTTCTTTTCTCACCCCTTCTGCGCTTCTGCAAAGTCTCCAGGAATGCGACTGGAGGGGTGAAGCCCCAGAGGTGTGCTTCAGAGGCAGAGTTCACAGGGCTCACTTCTACCACAAAACTGGACAAGCTTTTTGCGTTTCTGCAAAATTAGACATTTGCAGAGGCTCAGGCGAATGCTTTGCTTCCAAGCTCTCATCCTTAAGAAAACATGAAGCAAAGCTGCAGGTTTCACCAAAGGTATTATATGTTGAACAGATGTATTTCTTTCCTTTCAGAGTTTCTCCACCAACAGGATTCATATATTTATGTGCTGGGGTTTGCTTCTTTGATCCCATTCCTCCATGCCAGACAGAGGAGGTTGCTGCTGATGTGGGGGGCACACTTACCCTCCAGGCTTCACAGGTGTCCTTTGGAAACTGCTCACCTGAAGCAGCACAGCATTGATGCTGCATCACCATATATGCCTTTGGAGACATTTCCTCTTTAATTGATGCTCACTTGAATCTGTGATAGCTCATTAAGGTCCAGAGGTGCTCATTAAAGCTGGCATCGAATAGTGTGGTGGATGTGCCTCATCTCTGATCCAAGAAAGGGCTCTCTGGAACTTGTTATAGAAAGCATTTATAGATTGTTAAATTAAAGGATTAGTTTTGTGCTAAACTATTTTCAGGTTAATCAGTTGTGGGAAACCAGATTTGATGTGAAAGCAGGCTCGAACTATGGTTTTGCACTCAACAGTCTTACACTTAGCTGAATATGGCCTCCTGTAATTTTGTTATGGAGTCATGTTGCACTTCTCAGTTGAAGGGCTTTATTTATCTATTTATTTTACATTTTAAAAGGGCAGGTTTACCTAGGAAAATGAGAAAAAGAGGTGTCTGCATAATTACAGGTGGGCAGGAGAGCTGCCTTTGTTGGAGGGCTTAAATTGTTTGAAGTTCTGTCCTAGTTCACTCCTCTCTCTAGTTCTCAATTTCTTTTTCACTCTTTGTCCATTGTTTCTCTCCCTTATATTCTGCTTCTTTTAATTGGCTTTTCTCTTACTTATCATTGGTCTGGCCTGAGTCTGGTGAGGCCAGGAATGTGGAAAGAAAAATACCAACTCCATGCCAACCTTTCTCCCAGAGCTCATCTCCATGGCATGCATTTAGATGTTTCACTTTCTGTTTTTCTAATATTTTTTCCAGTTTCACTATAAAAGCATAGATTGGATTTGCGAAATCTCTGACTGGTTGAATTTTGAAATGTGATTTGCAAAGTGTGTATCGCAACAAACATTTTATAGATGTAATTGGCCTGTTGATTCTGGTCTGCCCTGGATTTAATCAAATAGTCATTTTATTACAAAAATTTTACCTTATCACATGGTCAAATAGAGAAAAAAGGCAAAAGAAAGGTGTAAATTTTTGTGACCTCTTTAAATGTTTGGGATTAAAACAAATTAAAACACTTCTAAGAATAGTTTAGCAAGGTGCATAACTTTCATAATCACATTTCCTCTTACCTAGCCAGCTAAAATGAGACTAGTATTAATTAGAAATATTAACTTTGCATAGATCTTACATTTTAAATCCTCAGTCACATACTTAGAGAAAGTCAAAAGCATAAGGAATTTTTATATTGATGTCGTGTTTGGTTCCCATATTAGCTTGTATTTACAAAAAATAACAGTGTGCCTTTGGGTATTTTTAAAATGATCACAATAGCTCCTTCATGTAAGTAAATTAAATGCTATTCTTAGCGTACGATTTACAACATTCGTTTTCTTTGCAAAACCATTCTTTCTAGTTAGTAGAAAAGAAAATTGAGCCCAGTTTTGCTCAAGTTGATTGCATTTCCTGTTTTCTGGAGTTCTAGAATGCAACTCCCTACATCAGGGACAATATCTTACCCATCACACCTTCTCAAGACTGGCTCTTACAATGATTCCAGCTGCTTGGTCTTAATATATGCTGATTGATTAAAATCTACCTCCATTATTAATATATATGCCAAAATTACTTATCATTCGCCAAGTAGTTTTGACTCTGACCATTAGTTACAAACTGTACTGTGAGGTTTTCCCAGTTTAATTTTATCCTTCCTTTATCTAGTTTAGTTGATTCCATCCTATAATTTTAGGTATAATACAATGTTAAGTAAAAAAGTAGAACATACGACTACATATTCAGAACTATTCTAATTTTATAAATACATCTAGCTATAGTTGAGCTTTAAATATGTGTGTTTATATAATTATATATGTATATGTTATGTTTATAAAATATGCACAAGTCCCAAATAATCAAAATGTAAATAGTGGCTGTAACAGGTTGGATTATAAGCATTTTTTATATTTTTTAAGTTTTCCCCATTTCCAAATGTGAATGTGTTTCATTTTTATGTCAGAAAAAAGCAAAAAATATTTTTATCATATATTATACTCTTTGTTGATAACTTAGGTATCTGGGAAAAATGCTGTTCTCTCATAGTTTACTCACGTTTTGTTAAGACCATATTTTTTTTGTTTTTTTAAGTTTCTTTTTATTTATATATTTTTCATGTCATTTTTCATCTTTAAACAATATTTGCTTCCCCCCACCCCCTCAGGTGTCATCCCCATAGAGTTTCCTTCCCCAGTGCACCCGTGCACCATCACCTCAGTCCCTCTGATCCCTCTACTTCCTCCTCCCCTGCAGGTTGTCTCTGTTTATAATTGTCTGTTTGTTTTTGTTTTGTTGTCTTTTGTATTGTTATTATTTTCCCCCGATGTCTTATTTGGTTCCTCTATATTCCTCCTATAAGTAAAACCATCTAGTATTTTTCTTTTTCCTTCTGGCTTATTTCACTGAGCATAAATCCTTCTAGCTCCATCCACGTTGCTGCGAATGGCATGAGTTTATATTTTTGATTGCTGAATAGTATTCCATTGTGTATACATACCACATCTTCTTGATCCAGTCATCTCTTTGTGGGCATTGGGTTTCCAGGTTTTTCTTATTGTAAATAGTGCTGCAATAAACATGGGGTACAGGTGTTCTTTTGAATCAATGTTTTTGTGTCCTTTGGGTAAATACTTAGGAGTGGAATTTGTGGGTCATATGGTAGCTGGGTTTTTAGTAGACTGAGGAACCTCCAGACAGCTTTCCATAGTGGTTGGACCAGTTCTCACTCCCACCAGCAGTGCAGGAGAGTTCCTTTTTCACCACATCCTCACCAACATTTGTTATTGCTTGTTTTTTTGATATATGCCGTTCTTACTGGTGTAAGGTGGTATCTCATTGTAGTTTTGATTTGAATTTCCCTGAGTAAGAGCATATTTGTTACCAGTTACTTTCATTTTATTTCCCAGTTTTTAGTCTGTTTGCTCTTGAAACTTTTATGGCAGTGGGAAAGCAGTTTTAGTAGCTTCTGTTCTTCAATAGGTCTGTGCTATTCAAATCTTTCATTATTATTAGCAAAGAAAAGAGTAGACCCAAATGAAGAACAAACAATAGTGAAAATATCCACTAGTTTCAGAGGGTTGTTCTATAAAGGCATCCAGGACTGTGTTTTATGCCTAGAGTATACTGATTATCTCCCATACATATTAAATTACATTTTAACATTTCAGATACTGACTCATCCCCCAAATTTGAAGATCTTCATTTGGTTCTTTGTAAAACAGCAAGGCAAATTAGCAAAGTTTTATAGATTTATGTACTGAGTTGCAGATTAAGACCTACCAGCTAATGAATATAGCAGCAAAGAAAATTTTCTCAAGTCTATTCATTACTATGCCTCTTTACATTTTTTATTGTTTAATATCTTATTTCTTGAATATGTGTGATTTGGAATTAAATGTGCCAGTTGGAAACCTTGGAGATTCAGAAATGTACAGACATGTGAAATTTAAAGCCATAGTCATTGAACAGATCTGATGGGCATATAAAATAGAACTGCCCTCATCTATCTTTAGGAGAAATATAGCTATTTTGCCAACTCTACTTCCCTGATTGGGGTATTTATCAAAGTTGATCTTTAGTCATTAGTTTCTGTATCTGCCAAATGATATCTATTATGATCTCTAAGGTTTATTTGTAACAAAACTAGGTACCATTGCACGTTCCCAAAAAATGAAAATTTTTTAAAAAGTTAAAAAATTTATAAATAGTTATCTATTTTTTTTGGTCACAGAAAAGTTTGTGTGGTAGCATTCCAAGGTACATATGACAGCTCCATTAGTTCTTTTCAGTCCTGCCATCCTTAGTATATTTCCTGTGTACAAAAATGTTGCATAAGCTCCAGCCTTTACATCAGCATTCCAGAAAGCAAGAAAAAATGAAGGGAGGAGGAACTAAACCTTCTCCCCTCTTTTCAAATATAGAGAAACCATTCCTACCATATTTTGTGTTCACTTTACAGTAACAAGAATTTAGTCTCAGCAGGCCTTGAAGCAAGAGTTGATGAAACCAAGCCTTTCAGCTAGGCAGCAGTGTGTCCAGGTCCAAATCAAGCTCTCTGCTTCTACAGAAAGAGAGAGAGAATGGAATTGGGGTGAGCAAGAATTAGCCACAAAATTTGAGCTCAAAACCCAGGATCCCACCTGTCTGGGAAACCTGCCTCATGCAAGTAAGTCTGAATGAGTGCCCGCCAGCTGGGTGCCCATGAGGCACCTTGAGCTACATTCATTCATTCGTTTTATCTCTTACTTATACCAATGATTGTATTCTCAGGCCTAGATCATAATCCTTCACTTGATTTGTTATGTGTCAGAAACCAGATCTTTTCTGGAAGGTGTAATGAATATAAACACAGTCACTCGGGGATTTATAGCTATTCTTTCCCTCCTCCTTGCTCCTGGGTGTCAGAATACACAGAGTTACCCACACCATCAACCTCCTGAGATCAATGGTGGCTGGGCACATGGGGTCCTCAGAAGACTCGGGTGCACCTGCTGAGGCTGCTAACATTTGCAGTACTGTTGTGTTCTGTTATATGACTGGTTTGGTGAGACAGGTGTGGAGGCTGAGGAGGGAGGAGGGGTCCCTAAAGGGTGACCAATCGCTACAGTTGCTAAAACTTTCAAGTACTCTGGTTTGGGCACCAGGACACTTGTACTTTTTTAATCCCCCATTTAGTAGCTAAGGAAAACCAGGACTCTTTTATTTGGGGCCGGAATCCCTGTGGATTGCTTGGAGGGTTGTGTCTTTTTATTCTAGCACAAACATATTTTTCAGTTTCTCTGAGATTCTGAATCAACTAACAAAATCCAAGAGTTTCTTTTGTTACATTCTAAGTCTGTTCTTCTGGTTGTAGCAAAGAGGTCAACTGATATCAGACCCAGAATTTAGCTAGGTGGCAGGTTTGGAATTCATGGGTTATTGCTGTGTGATATAATGTCGTTGCCTAGGATACTGCCAGCATCCTGCTAACCTCCAGCGGACGGTGATCAGGAAGGTGGAGGTGGTGTTAGAACTGTTATTATTGCTTTTAACAGGCAGACATGCCATAAAAACTCACCATAGATGTCCTCTTTCCCTTTAGCAACAAGACCTCATAAGTAATAAAAGGCAGACAGCTGAGTTTTTTGTTTTTTGTTTTTTGTTTTAATGCTGCTATTGGCCTGACCAGGATTTAGCGACAAAAATAAACGTAAGCCCTGATGCTGAGATGAGGTCAGAGTGAGTTGAACCTCAGGAGAACAAATAAGCAGAAAACATCTTTTTTTTTCACATTGGTATAGATGGGGTGAGTAGAGATGGAGGAGTCTGAAGGGCTACACCAGAGGCAGGTATATAAGCGATTATGATAAATATCCAGATGTGGACAGAAGTAATTCTACTTAAATGCAGAGATGCAGCGGGAGGCTCCTGGAGCAGGGAGAAGGGGCGGAAAAGCAAAGGGATGTTAGGTAGGAGGTCATTCCTTGACCCCTTCGTCCGCGCTGATAAACAGGGTGAGAGTTTGACGTTGGCATTGACTGGAATAGAAAAACCGATGAGATGCAAAATAACTGTTCAAGAGATTTTCTATTTGGTAATGTCATTTTCTCCCATGAATAGATCAGAGGCCTGGGAATGTTAAACTCTCAACTGTCACTTAGATGTTTCTTTATTATCACGCAGAAAGGAAGAAGAGGCATTTTGAAAGTCAATAGAGCAGTTGGAGCTCCCCTTGGTCTATTGTTTTACAAAAATACGATGCCCACTTTTGTATTTGTTGCAGGCCAGCCATCATCTAGCTTAACCCTATTTTTTCTCCTAATGTCTTATTTGCTTCCTCTATATTCCTCCTATAAGTGAAACCATCCAGTATTTTTCTTTTTCTTTCTGGCTTATTTCACTGAACATGATCCCTTCCAGCTCCATCCATGTTGCTGAGAATGGCATGAGTTTATCTTTTTTGATTGCTGAGTAATATTCCATTGTGTGTGTGTGTGTGTGTGTGTATACACACATATATAAAATATATATATATATATATACACACACACACACCCCCACATCTTCTTGACCCAGTCATTTTTTTAAAGATTTATTTATTTATTTATACAAGCACTGGGTACAGTCAGAAGCTCAGGAGGGTGAGAGAATTCACCAGAGCCAGAGCGGGGAACAGAACAGGCAGACTGACGAAGTACACTGCTGAGGGGAGCAGTGGGCGGCAGGAGAGTTCTGTCGCGCCATGTGGGACCCTCGCTGGTGGCCGGGGATCGAACCGGCGCTGCAGAGGCTGTGAGCAGCTTCGCAGCCCAGCGCTCAACCACTGCGCCACCAGGGGAGGCCCTACTCATTTTTTAGTATAGTTTATTTATATTGAATGGGTCACTTTTTAATAAATGTAGCAAAAGTAGATTGTGAACATGAGTGAACTGTTTGATGTTCTTGTTTATGCCACCATTTTCTATGGAGCTAACACATCCAATAATTTCCTTGAATATTGGAAATATCAGTATCTCCAGGCACTAAAATAAAGTCACTCTTTATTCCTACAACCTAAAAATATCCAGAACTTTAGTATGAAAATGTTTCAAAGATGGTGCTGCACACAACGTCAGATACAAACAATTCAACTTGGGAGATTATTTTTTTGGAAATGAGATGCTGTGGTTTGTTTGATTTCAGTTTTACCTCCTGCCCAAGTGCCCATGTGTAGTGTAACTGAAATACCAGGGAGGTCTTCAGTCTCCATTGGGGACGCACCTTTAATAGACTCTAGTCAACTAGACTTTTTTGAGCTTCTGAGCTTAGAAAGTTAGCCAGAACCTACTGCCAAAATGCAATCTCATACTCAGATTGCTTCCTAATGTGAATGCCCCAAGAAAGACCCACCAGTGTGGCTGTGGCATGTTGGGACTGTGTTTCAAAGTCACTTAACAAAGACTTGACTGAATGTCACGACCCCAGTATTTATCAGTTAACTTGGGTAGTTACCCTAGCGGTTACCAACGGCATCCTGACATGCCTGAGACTACAGAAGTATTGATCATTTAGGATCAGAAAGAAGATCCTCACTTGAGGCTGGTCTCACAGAAAAATCAAATCAACGATTCATGTAATGAGTTCAAACCAGACAACTGAATTATGGGCCTGACATTGGGACAAGTGGGGGAATGCAGGAGGAGGAGATGCTTAGGAAGAGAGAGGACAGTGTAGCACCCTTTGCTTGGAGTGAAATGAAATACTGACCTACTCTTAACTCCCCCCAACCCCCAGAATGGAGAGAAAGCTGGCGGGAAAATGGGTAAAATTTGATAATACAGTGAAAATCAGCTAATGTGAAATGATAGGATGGGATCATGCCCCGCAGTACTTACTGCTCCACTTCATGAATTTCCAAAGGAACCACTCTCTGTGTGGAAGAAAACATCGCCTCTACCATGGCCAGGCTCACTGTGCTCAGTTGATGGATTCATGTCAAAGAACATTTTGCTTATTTACACCCTGGCCTATGTCCCAGCTCATGCTTTATTTACTTTTTTAAAAAGATTTATTTATTTATGCATATAAGAACTGAGGTAGGGGCCAGAGGTGTGGGAGGTGAGAGGATTCACCAGAGACAGAGTGGGGAACAGAACAGGCAGACTGACTGAAACACACTGCTGAGGGGAGCAGCGGGCAAGACAGGAGAGGTCTGCTGCGCCATGTGGGTAGCTCCCTGGCTGGGGATCGAACTCATGCTGCCTTCCTGGTGGGGCAAGAGGTTCACAATACTGTAAAGCTATCCACAGCCTATGCTTTATTTACTTTTAACGGAAACTTCAATGACCTCTGATTTTGTTTTGTGACGTGTCGGTCACCAGAAAAACTCAGTCAACAAATAGCAGTGAGCACAACAGGGAGTTGTTTTGTGTAATAAGCATTTAGCATGTGCCTGTGAAATGTGCCTCAAGCACTGTGCCAAAGGGGTAGGGTTATGCCTGCCCTCAGGGAGCTTAGAGACAGATTGGTAGATTCTGTCTCATTCTTTCTATTTATATTTCTGAAACTGGGGACATCCAGCCAGCACCTAGTAAGTACCCACTTTTATTTTCTTAAACATTTATTTATTTATACATACAAGAACTGGGGTACAGGCCAGAGGTGTGGAGGGTGAAAGGATTCACCAGAGACACAGTGGGGAACAGAACAGGCAGATCTACTGAAATACACTGCTGAGGGGAGCAGCAGGTGAGACAGGAGAGGTCTGCTGCACCATGTGTGTCACCTCCCAGGCTGGAGATTGAACTCGTGCTGCAGTGGCTGCAGATAACTTCATAGTGCTGTGTCTTAACCCCTTGCACTACCAGGGAGGCCCCAACACCCACTTTTAACTGCTAGGGGGGAGATGGCGTGAGGAATATAAGAAAATCAGGGGAGTGGAGGTAGACATAGGGGAGATGCAGTTACAAAGGAGCACTGCACATGAAAACTAGATTGCTCTATATTTGCACCTGCAAATCATCTTATTTAATCAGCTACCATAATGGCAGCGAGAGAAGTACTTTACTTAAAGAGATGTTCCATATAAAGCAGCAGCATACAGTAAGTGCTTTATAGGTATTAGGTGTTATTATTCCTACTTCTTGTTAATACTGAGCAGGTACTCAATAAAGCTTGGTTAAATGCATGGCGAGGGGATTAAATTAAGTGCTGGAATTTAAGCCTGCACATAAACTAAGTATAATACCTGTATGAATAGAGAAGCTCGTGGTACAGTGAGAGCAAAATTTTCACATTCTATTCTGACAAAAATAATCTGAAATCATAGCTTAACTGCAGTGGCTTCAAAAGTGTTTCTCTGCCAACCAGACCCTCCACTTAGAAAGTGATGACTGACAGTCGGGTCTCCATGTGTATCCACCCCCAGGGGATGGAGGATCACTGGACAGGGGTGGGGGGAGGGCACTGATGTGACAATGGTGGGAAAGAGGCCCAGGCGGTGGAGCGAGCATGTGAAGACAGCGCTGACCAGAAGACACGGGACTTCCCTGCAGTGTCTCCTGATGCCATCTCTGCCCAGTGCCATTACCAGAACTAGTTTCTTGCTTTCTTGGGGCTATAAAGTTCCCGTGGTTACAAAGGACTCTTTAGAGCTGGACCTGAGGCCCATCCACTCAAGAAGAGAATTAGTTGTTCCATTTTTTCTATAATCATTAGCTAATTAATGGGGGGGCGTGCAGAGTGGCAGGCAGTATGGCCCTGTTATCAACTTTATGATTGGTTTGAAGCAAGCATCAGCCATACTAAATGGTCCTGGTTGGGAAGGTTGGCAGGGGTGGCTAGATACAGCAGGATTGACCCAAGCAGCTTATCAAAGGGAGCAAAGGCTTTCCACACATCAGGCAATTCAGGCAAAGGAAGTCATAGAATGTTCTAGATTCACCAGTCACCCAAATTCACCAGGTACTTGGGCACCTTGATACTGTTTTCCTATGGCCAGGGGCACACAGCCTCATGAAGCACTTTAAGTGAATGACTCCTAAGACTACAGAAGTATTGCTCATTTAGGATCAAAAGATCCTGTCTCGAGGCTGGTCTCACAGAAAAATCAAATTAATGATTCATGTAATGAGTTCAAACCAGGCAACTGAATTGTGGGCCTGACATTAGGACAACTGGGGGAATGTAGGAGGAGGAGAGAAAGTGTTTCTCTTCTTTGGGAAGAGAGAGGACAGTATAATCTTCTGGGAGTAAAATTCATAACTAGAAGTTTAAAAAAGAAATCTGCAAGTTCAAGTTGAGAATTATTTTGTTTATACCCTAAATGCTGCAATATGGTTTTAGGGGCCAGTTATACTTTTAGCATAAAGTCAGCATTTACTCCCCTAAGACAATTTGTCAGATATTTATTTCTTCAAGGCTCTGGAAAAGAGGATTAAAAGGCATATTTTAAAATGTGGGTGTATATGTGCAAAATATGCTTGTCTTAACGAGATCTTAAATGCTGTAGAAATAAGCAGTCATGGGCACCAACCAAAATAATTAATACCAAATGGTACAGTATCCTTTTTGAATCCTGTTTCAAGACAGAACTTGAATGAAACATAAAGTTCTATCTCCCTCTCTTTTTTACTGTTACTCCCAATTTTATTTGTTGTTTTCTTGGCCATGAATTCTATGTCCCTATCTACAGCCTTCCTCCTAAGTTCTTGCCTTTCGTATGCTCCATTGGGGTATTGCACCACTTGCTTTCCTTGGAGGCCCAGAAATATTATAACCTGAAATAAATTAAATGCATTTGGTAAATGTGTGGCCACATTGAAGGAGCAACTAGCTACTTGGCCCCTAAGAGTCAGAACAGATAAACACAGCCTCATTTGCTGGATTCAGTCTTCTTACATTGCTGTGTGGTTCCATCCCAAATATATGGGGCTGTTCTAGAAACCAATTTTTTTAAAGATTTATTTATTTATGCATACAACTAGGGTGTAGGCCAGAGGCGCTGGGGGTGAGAGGATTCACCAGAGACATAGTGGGGAGCAGAGTAGGCAGATTTACTGCTAAGGGGAGCTGGGGGTGAGACAGGAAAGGTCTGCTGTGCCATGTGGGGTTAGCTCCCTGGATGGGGATCGAACTCAGTCCTTAGGGGTGATAGGGCTGAGACTCAACCCTTAGGCCAGCAGGGCGGCTCTAGAATCTAATTGTTTACAGATACTGTGTTGGGATGATGGACACTGTGTGTGTGTGTTTGTGTGTGTGTGTGTGTGTTGTTGTTTCTACTGTTTCACTTTTTCTCTTCCTATGTAAACTTGCTAGATTATTTACTACCAAAGATTTGCACAATTTTACATTACTATCATCCAGCACATGGCCATCAGAGGAGTTGGGATTGGCTAAAAACTTCCCTGAATGAGCTCAAACTGGCTTCAAAACCAGTTGAAGAGGAACAAACCACAGGAACAGTGTTTTCCAAAAGGTTTACTTCCCTTAAATTGAAATATAATCGTGTTCCCTGGCTTTCGGGGCACTTGTACAAAGCCCATCTGTTTATTCAAGCATTTGCTTGATGATGTGGGAGGCTCAGCCACTGTCATCCCCGGCATGAGCCTTCCAAATGCTAAATATGTTATCCAAATACGTTAGTTTCCAACGACATGTGTACATTTAAAATGCAGTCACCAACAGTGCCACTTTAGCCGTTGATCTTAGGGTCTGGAAAGCACATTTATGATGTTACCTAGTGTCTCTGTTTCTGTATTTTAAATTAGGACTATTAAAGTGTTCTTTTTTTAAAGCTTTATTTTATTTATGTATGCATTCAAGAGCTGGGGTGCAGACCAGAGGTGGTGGCAGGTGAGAGGATTCACCAGAGACAGAGTGAGGAGCAGAATAGGCAGATCTACTGAAATACACTGCTGAGGGGAGCAGCGGATGAGACAGGAGAGGTCTGCTGTGCCATGTGGGTAGCTCCCTGGCCGGGGATCGAACTTGTGCTGTAGTAGCTGCCGATAGCTTCATGGTGCTGACACTTAACCTCCTTAAAAATGTTCTTTTTGAAGTTATTGATGGTCATATGGTCTAATCCAGTGGACCTCAACCCAGATTCTAGGATAGGATCTTTCTCACCAGTGCATCCAGTGTGGACTGATGTCTTCCTCAGCTTCTCTGATGTCCCAAATTTAGGAGTTTGATCCTCTTCCTTTATTCTGTCCTCCTTGGGTATCTTCCAGCTTCAACTTCCTCCTGAGATGATGGTTCTACTTCCATAGTACTGCCCCTCCATCTGTTCCCCATCCTCCAGATGAGTGCCATATGTTTGCTTTAAGAGCCAAGTACTGAAGGAGTGTTAAACTTGGTCATCCTCTCCACCTTCAGATTAGCATCCTTCCCATTTTACTCACCTGCTGCACCTTCCTGTTCCCACCTGAGCACCATGATTCCTTGGGTTTAATTCACTTTACAGTCATTCACTAAGCCTTGCTAAACTCTTCCTACCTTTTCCATCCTCACTGTCACTACCTGAGACCCTAGTGACCCGAGCTGATTTAAAGGCAGCTTCTGCATGGGGTAACAGGACACAGAGTGAAAAGTGTAATGGAGTAGAAGTTGGAGAGATTGAATTCTCATCCTGATGTTACTGCTAATGGGTCTAAGCCTCTGGTTGATTCTTCCCCTACTCAGGATCATTCATGCCCATAGAATGAAATTGAGTTCGACTGGCACAGCAAGCAGAAACTTTATTCATTCATCAAAGAGTGGAAAAGGGTGAGCTCAAGACACCTGAGTAGGAGGATGAAGTGTCCTTATGGGGAAAGAGGTTCATGTCACAGGCCCAGGTGGGGTTCGGTGGTCATGCACAGATGACTTCTTTTTGCACAAGGCACCTTTGCACAGGTCTCTTTTTTGCACACACCACCACCTCATCACCACCTTGGGAATGGCTGCTTTGATCCGATCCTGAGGTCACTAACATCCTGCTTTAGTTCCTATAAGCAAGGCTAAGCCTTTTCCTTGCACAGTGACACTGATTCTGTATTTAATTAAAATACTTTGCAAAGCTGCATGACCTTAATAACAGCTATCATCTCTCTGGACCTGCTTTACCACCTGTAAAATAAGAAGTTATACTTTATAAATAGAATAATTATGAATAAATATAAACCCACATGCAATTCAGTTTGCATAAATATTATATAGATTTGGCCTTAAACTGGAACCAGCATTTGAAAATGCTGATGAAAAAGATAAAAAAGAGATGACATTACTCTCTACATTACTGTCACAGGCAAACTCAATATTGATTTATTTTGGTGCTCTTGTTCTTTCAATCTAGAGTTCCAGAATATTAACACTAAATGCATGAGGGCTTTTGTTTTTAGTGCTTTTCTTGAGTAATATCAAATTTTCATTTGCTCAAGATTTGTCTTCCTAAAAATGTTTGACAAATGCCTAACTTGAAAATTAGCTTGCTGTCTTGGAGCAAGTGCAATCTGGAAGAGAAACCTGTTCCAAAGAAGTTTGTTGGAAGGTAGTATGCTGGGATTTAAAAAAAAAAATCAGATAATCCAGGGTGATCTGCAGAAATTATATGCTGTCTTCCAAAGGATTTCAAGCTGGTATCATCTTATTTTCCTTATGATTCTTAGCAGCTTACAGAATGAGAAACTGAGGTATTGTAATCAAATTCCCCTCTCTGCCAAAGAAAATTGAAAAACACTATGGGGAAATTACCCACGATTATTTGGGTCCTGACTATAGATTCTGAAATATGTATTCATTGAAGGGCCAAATACATTAGTATTCCCGGAATGTTGCCAACAGCAAAGAGATTATGCTTGGAATTAAATGCAGCCCTGTTTCATTTCACCTGTGCTCTGAAACTCAGTGAGAGCGAGCGTGGAACCTTTTTTCCTATGAAAGTCAAATTAGGTCAGACAAACTTTTACTGGAACCTTCTCAGAAGAGGGAGAAGATTATGGCCCATGTAGCTGATTAGTCCCTGGTTCTTTGATCCAAAGAATGCTGGGTTCATGTTGTACACTGAGGTCTGGGAACTCCTTCTTGACTGTCCCAGGGATGAGAAATCCAGACACTTGCCTTGTCTGTTCTCTCTGTCATAGAGATGTTGTGGGCAGGGGAACATTACAGGCAATCTGCCACCTGCAGGAGCCCTCAAGAGGAGAAATGGCAATTGATCACAACAAGGTATGACCCTACCCGTGGCATGCTCAGACAACCCTTCATTGCTAAGTTTAAAAAGTCGAGGTTGGAGCAAGGCTGTTGGTGGTTTCAGAAGAAGGCAAGGGGCAGCTCAAGTTGCTGCCTTAAAGGATGTTAGAGGATTCTTGGACCAGAAAGGAACCATCCAGCTTTCTTCTCCTTCCCCACCAGGCTCCTCCATCAGAGTTGAAACTGCTCTTTTTTTTGTATCTTAACTTAGAAGAGCCTGCTAGGAAAGTGGCAGATGACTCACCTGTCACTAAGAGTAGGTGTTCTTAGCACTGAGGAAAATGGAAGGTGGCAGTGAATTACCAGTGCGGTTTTCCATGCGATTGAATTGCCATTACTTAGCACCCCGGATTGAGGTGCTCGGTGCACAAGGTCATGTACAAGTGCAGTAGCACCGTGGGCACTGACACTGACTGGCATCTGCTCTCAGCAAACAAAAGCAAGTCTGGACCAGTCAAAGGGAAAGGCCTTCTATTTCATGCAGTTAGCCACTTACCCCTAAAGACCAGGGCTCCCCTTGTTGGTTACAGAGGTCTTACAATAGAAGGGTGCCTGGGGGCCTCCCTGGTGGTGCAAGGGTTAAGCTCAGCACTGTGAAGCTATCCGCAGCCTCTGCAGCACACGAGTTCCACCCCCGGCCAGGGAGCTACCCACATGGCGCAGCAGACCTCTCCTGTCTCACCCGCTGCTCCTCTCAGCAGTGTATTTCAGTCAGTCTGCCTGTTCTGCTCCCCACTCTGTCTCTGGTGAATCCTCTCACCCGCCGCACCTCTGGCCTGACCCCAGTTCTTGAATCAAAAAAATCAGTTGAGCCTGGGTTGCAAAGCTGCCCGCAGCCTCTGCAGCGCCGGTTCGATCCCCGGCTGGGCCTCCGGAGGAGGGTCCCGCATGGTGCGCAGACCTCTCCTGCCGCCGCTGCTCCCCTCAGCAGTGTACCTCGGTCCCTCTACCTGCTCTGCTCTCCGCTCTGTCTCTGGTGAATTCTCTCACCCTCCCGCGCTTCTGACTATACCCAGTGCTTGTATAAACAAATAAAAATTATAAAAAAAAAAAAAAAAAAGGATGCCTGGTACCACCCTAGCATATGACTTGGTTGGTTTGGCATATGGCCAGACCAGCAGGATCTTTTAAAATCCCCCCAAATGACTCTGATGTGCTGCCAAGGTTAAGAACTGTGGGGTCTGGCATAGTAGGTTCCCAAACTGAGCTGCCAGGCAGACTCGCTGGAGGAGTTTTTAAAATCATAGATTGCTGGGTTCCTGCATAGATCTACCGCGCCTTGGAAAACTCTCTTATTTTTATAGGCTCATGAGAATCCCTGATATTGAACTTCGTCGACAGCACTGAATCAGCGCTGTCCTGTGTGCCTGCACAGCTGTGATCTAGAAACTTAATACTGCCAACCATTTACATCTCTTTATCCCCCTACACAAAGGTAGTGGCCAAGTGTGTTTGTGGCTGTTTTTAATGAGGATTTCATAATGGTCAAAAGCCACCAACCAACCTGCAGCACTCCTACCTCTCTGAGCTGCTTTCTCTGACCTGTTCTTTTTTTTTTTTTTTTTAAGATCTATTTATTTATTTATACAAGCACTGGGTACAGTCAGAAGCGCGGGAGGGTGAGACAATTCACCAGAGCCAGAGCGGGGAGCAGAGCAGGCAGACTGACGAAGTACACTGCTGAGGGGAGCAGCGGGCGGCAGGAGAGGTCTGTGTGCCATGTGGGACCCTCGCCTGTGGCCGGGGATCGAACCACCGCTGCAGAACCTGCGGGTAGCTTCACAGCCCAGCGCTCAACCGCTGTGCCACCAGGGGAGGCCCTCTGACCTGTTCTTGTCACGGTGCTAGTCCTCTACCTGGTGAAGAGTCACCCTTTATTGTTGGGGGATTTTTTTGCTGACCCCCCCACATCATGCCTGCCATCACTGGCCATGACTAGAACCTGACTGTAACTTAGCCTTCACGCTGCTGACCCACAATGGCAGAATGGGGGTATGTTTGGCATGATCCTTTAAAAGTCTCCCACCATCCTAGGAGTAGCTCCCCACCAAGCCAGCACCAGTGATGCTGCATCAAGGGTAAACCATTATCTTCCAACTGTCCTTGAGCAGAGTTTGTGAGTCAGCGGTGAACTAGAAAACAAAAGCCACCTGTCTAAAGCTTTACCAGTCCTTTGTCACCGCCACTTGAGAGCTTTCTGCTCAGGAGCTAATGCTTTGGGTATTTTCCTAAGTCTCTTGAGGATGGTTCATTTTATCTTTGATCTTGAAAATGGTATTGACTCAATCACTGATTCAGTGCTGTTTATCTTCACTCCCCACCTCCCTATCACTTGAGTTCACAGAGCAAAATGGCAGCAATTCATAGATTTTTCAAAATGACGGAAGGGCAAAAAAATCCCAATTTTTGAAACACACAATCCTTATGAAAAAATAAGAGTGTACAGACTTAGAAATAAGATGTTGAGGGGATGCATTTTTGAGGGGATGCGTTTGTCTACTTAACATTAAGATATTTTCTTCATGGAAACCCCTTTTTATTTACATGTTTATTTTAGGAAAAGCCTAACCTGTTTTAAGAAATTACCTCATGTGGAAATAAAGACCTTTTCTTCCAAAGCACAATCTGTGAAAGACCAGGAATGTGGCGGCCTTGTACACATCTGGGGCCCTGTAGCCATGAAATCAGGGCGTGCTGACAGATAGAAGCTGGACCTCTGAAATGAGGCCTACTTTCCTTTCTCTGTATTGGAACGACATTATAAGGAAAACTTACTGATCCTAATACTTATGGAATGAAGCATAACTTTTTAAAAAACAATCAGGAAAAATAATAGATTTCTTCAGGAAAAAAATGCTAACAAAATTCAAGATGAAAAGACTTCATGACAAATAATGAAAAAAACTGCATATGGAGACAGAATTCTTAGAGTACTCTGATCATTTCCATCACCTTCTTACAACGAAGGTAAAAGAAATGCACACTCACTGAATACAAGAAGTATTTTTCTTTTTTCTTTATTTTTTTAAGATTTATTTTATTTAGGCATACAAGAACTGGGGTGTAGGCCAGAGATATTGGGGGGGGGTAATTTTACCAGAGACAGAGTGGGGAGCAGAACAGGCGGACTGACTGAAATACACTGCTGAGGGGAGCAGCGGCGAGACAGGAGAGGTCTGCTGCGCCATGTGGGTAGCTCCCTGGCCGGGGATCAAACTTGCTCTGCAGTGACTGGCGACAGCTTGATAGCATTGAGGCCTTAACCCCTGTGACAGCAGGGAGGCCCACAAGAAGTATTTTTCAGCTGCACAGATTGCAGGCTTCTCTGTGCTTAGGCACTGTGCTCCTGCTTAATATACATTATCTGGTCAAATGGTCACCCTTAACTCTTAGTTATTATCTCCGTTTTCAGATAAGAAAGCAGAGGCAGGTTAACCTGCAGTGGCTCAGAGACACCCCCAACCCCTTCCCTAAACAAAGTCACCCTTGATACAGTCCCTGACCCAAAACAATGAGCCCTTTGCCTTGTAGGGAAAGAATTCCTGAGAGAGTATCTCTGGTTTATGGTTGCTTGTTGATTTTGTTTTTTTCTTTATTATAATTAGTCTTTTTCCTGGTCCCTTATTTAGGTTTTCTAGATTCCTGCTATGAGTGAGACCATCCGGTATTTTTCTTTTTCTTTCTGGCTTTTTTCGCTGAGCATGATCCCTTCCAGCTCCATCCATGTTGGTGCAAATGGCAAGAGTTTATCTTTTTTGATTGCTGAGTAATATTCCATTGTGTATATGTACCACATATTCTTGATCCAGTCATCTATTGGGGGGGGATGGGAGGAGAGGAAGGATTAGGGCCAAAATAAGGGGATGGATATTGTACAGGGAATATAACTCAAATGAAAATGCATACATTGTGCAAAAATGAAAAGTGATGTAAGAATTATATAAAATAAAATAGTAAAAAAAAAAGAATTCCCCAGAGAGCACTAGGGTTGAACCAGGCAAGGCTTTATTAGAGATTAGTGCATGGGGGAACCAGTGCAGGAAAGGGGAATACACCTGGCTCCTCGAAGGGAATGAGGCCGAGCAATGTCAAGGGTGGGCCCACGAGGCGGGGTGGAGATCAGCAGTGTCATAGCTTGTTGTGGGGTGGGCTCTGCCTGCGCATGTGCAGTGCGTTACCCCCAACTGTGCATGTAGGTTCTCAGTCTTCTCCCTCCAGGAAATTATGAAATAATCATTAGTCAGGATCTAGTGCTTTTTGTCTATCTTGGCATCATGGTCAGGGTGGATGCCAAATCATTTGGACTGGTCTCTTCAGACAGTGATTCAGTCCACCTGTTCAAACAGGACTTGGGGCAGCTTGTCCTACCAGCTGTCATTGTCTTGGACGTAGGTTGCTCAGCCCTGTCATAAGATCATTACCTCCCAGAAGCCAGGGACAAAGGTTAGCCTCTTTCTGGGGCAAGGCCAAATTCCACTTCAGAGTGAGTATGGGAAAAAATGGGACAGACTTGAAACTTTTCCCTCCATTTTGAAGAAAGATCGACAGGACAGGACCAGGGAGTGTCTGGATATAGGGGCTAAGTGGTGGGGATGCCTCAAAATGATGGGGAGTAAGGGACCAGGAAAAAGAATAACTATAATAAAGAAAAAATCAAAATCAACAAGCATCTATAAACCAGAGACACACTAGGGGGGCGGGGGATTGAGGTCAAAATAGGGAGAGTGCAATTGTATGGGGAATATAACCAAGATGAAGATGCATACATTGGACAAAAATGAAAAATGATGTAAGAAATACATAAAATAAAAAAAAATGATGGGGAGATGGTGCAAATCTTTGGCACCAATATGGAAGCAGAGTGGGTGCTGTTTTGAGAAGGATGAGAAGGTGGAACTGGCACATCCCCCTGGAAATTCCCAACAGGAAGTTGGAGCTGTAGGACTGAAGTGCAGGCAAAAGAACTTATTCAGATTTTCCATTTTAATAGACATTGCATTTTCTCATATATGTGGTCTTTAGCTCACAGCAATTTTTGGAAATGCTCTTTCAGTGTTACAGATGAGGAAACGGAAGTTTGGAGGGGTTAACCATTTGCTGAAGCCACGGTGTCACTAGAAAATGAGTTTTGTTATCAACAGGGCCCCCTCTGAGTCTTCTGCATTTCCATTTGCCTGTTAAACGTTTTACTGCCTATTCAGATTATAGTCATTCAGTCCCTCCAACCTCCAGCAACATTATTTATTGTCTTTCATTTGTTACTGGGGCCTTAATAAAATAGCTGGCCATGTTTGGTGTTTATAATGTTGTAGCGAGTGTAGATCGAGCAAGGGCATTCTAAAGGGGTTAAGTAGGAAATGGGCTTGATTTAATTTGTAATGAGTGATTGTGTCTAATGTGTGCGTTGTGGCCTGTGTTCAAATAAGCCAGGGAGCTTCTATTTATACTGCAGAAAGAAACAGCAAATGATACAAAACCAGATGTAAAACATGAGCAGATTGGAACTTTATTTTTGATTGTCGATATAATTGACCATTTGTTCTGCAGACAACGCTTTAGTCAGTTGAGAAGGGAAAAAGTATCAGGGTACTAGTGTGGATGATTTTTCTAGAAGACAGTTTTGGAGACTTAGTAAACTTTCTGAACTGATAAGACTTGAAATCCCTCATTAACAGAGGTGAGGCAGGGAACCTTTTAATTAGAGATTGTTCCAGCCTGCTGGAATGCCTAAGTAACCTGGGAAAGTGCCCACGGGAGGAAATTGTGTGTGTGTGTGTGTGTGTGTGTGTGTGTGTTTAAAGATGAAAACATGATCTCAGTGAAGGAAAATGGTGAAAGGTCCTCTTAAGAAATAATGATAACAGGGCCTCCCTGGTGGCTCAGGGAGTTAAGATGCAACCTATGAAGCTATCCGCAGCCACTGCAGCATGAGTTAAATTCCCGGTGAGGGAGCTACCCACATGGCACAGCAGACCTCTCCTGCCTCACCCGCTGCTCCAGTGTATTTCAGTCAATCTGCTGTTCTGCTCCCCATTCTGTCTCTGGTGAATCCTCTCATCACCCCACACCCTGCACTCTGGCCTGTACCCCAGTTCTTGTATTCATAAATAAATAAATCTTTTTAAAAAAGAAAGAATGATAACAGTAGCAGTACCCGTAGCATAACCATAAACAATGTAATGGTCTTGCTTATGCCAGGCCCTGGTCTGTGTTCTCTGAATGTGTGAGCTCACAACCAGCCTCTGGGATAAGTTCTGATATTAACTCCACCTTGAAGAAAAGGCAAATGAAGCGCAGCAGGTAATGCAGGAGCCAGGAGTCCCTGCTTCTGTAGTTAGGATCCCAAACCTATGCTCTCAGCTTTGCCAATAAAAGAGCGTTTGCTGCTGGAAAGCGGTTCATTACGAAGAGGTCCCTTCTTTGAGGTTCTCCTGCCCATCTGTTGGGCACGGCATTGTCACATCAATGCTTCGACAGCCCCATGAAATCAGGCTTCTCATTGTCCCCACTTTCTTAAAGAGGACACTGGAGCTTAGAAAGTTGAATAGCCTCACTAACAGCACCAGCCACCAAAGGCCCAGCCCAGGACTATGTTCCAAGTTCAACCGCGCAAGAGCTCTGCTCTATGAAGGGTGGTCAGTTTCCAAATGCAAAGATAAAGCAAGCCTTTCTTCTCTCAAGTCGATGACCAGTTTTTCATCATAACCTTCCTTTCATTGCATATCTAAGACATCCTGCACAGAAGGGGGATTCCCTTCTTCCCAGACATTTAAATTAAGTAAAATAATCCGAAGCTGCCCCTGACATCTCCTGCTGAATGCAGTTGATCTGACAGCGCGCCTGGTTCAGAGGGCCTTGGCAGCCTTCCAAGGGCGAGTGTAAGATTTTTGTTGAATGAATACCTGATTAAGTTAATGATGCTGAGCCAGAGAAGAGGAGGAACGTTTTGGCAGTGGAATTCTGTACAGTTTCTGGCAGCTCATTCAATGTCCTCCGTGTTCCACTGGCTTCGTGCTGGGGCGCATGTGAGCCCGGAGAGGCTGCAGTCATTACTCAGCTTTTTGATTGAAAACAGCTGCAGGTAGCAAGGCATCCTTTTGTCCATTTTGCTGGTGGTTGGAAACCACTCAGGGGCATCTGGAGCCCACTCCACAGCCTTACCCTGAAATAAACGGAGGTAGAAAGTAGGTTTCCCACTCGCTCTGTTTTTCAAAATGAACCATTCATCTCTGGAAGGTCAGAACTCAGCCACCCATTCACTGAGTGTGAGTCATACCCCTAATTTTAAAACAAATATTTATTTCAGAGAAATTCTTATCTTGGCTGATTTTTATAGCCTGTCTCTCTGTCCTTTCTACGCTTGATTTAGTCTGGTTTCAATAAAAGTGTTGTCTTTGTGACTACATATTCCTTCCACTCAGTCCAAACACTACCAGAAGCATTTCCTTGGGATGGATCTTAGGACAATCTGGACACGGTTTTAGAGAGCTGGATGCAGATTGTGAGAGGCTTTTCCACATAGCACAGACATTTCAACAACATCTCACATGGCCTATGTACTCGGACTTCTGGCTTCAGAAAGAGTGTTAATAATCTCACCTGAGAGTTTATGTGAGAAATGCATCTCGGAGTGCAAATGGTTTTCAAATACACAGCATTTTGTGTCCCTCTATCATGAGTTGAAATCTTGATCCAATACTTTGATCAATTTTTCATCATCACATCGGAAAATCTAGAAGGTCCAGAAACGCTTTGCCTTTTAGTAGCAACCCTTTTTAAGGGAGTTAAAGCTACAAAGGACAGTCACAGGACAAGAACAGTGAATCAATAAAGAACAAAGAACAGCTGCCCTGGAATCCCAAGGAGTTACGAAATTTAGTTATAACCCAGTGCGGGGAGTTTGTGGTCTCATGAGGAAGACACATGAAAAGTAGTAAAACTGTAATGAATGCAGCAAAGTAACAGACTCTGGCCATGAGATACATGCTGGTGAGCCTTCACCAAGGCAGGACTGGACATGACAGCCGTGGTTTTAAGTGACTCTGCCACGATTTAGGAATGAGCTCCCTTCAGTGAACTGATAACACTGGGATACCAGCCAGTTGATGGATTGTTCCCACTTCTCTGATACTTTGAACTCTGTGCCCAGAATATCAGTGTGCTCGATCTTCTTCCTTGTCTGCCCCTTTAGGCAATTTCCTTCCTCTATAGGACCCTGGCTCAGCTGAAGTTATACCTAGTGTATGTTCTCTCTCTTTGTGGTCCACCATCAGCCTGCCTACTGCTTGCTATTTTGGGGTGCAAAGATTTGGGCTGACCTCATCCTTGGTTCACAATGCATTCTTATCCCTGTAACCAGATGAACTTCATTTATTAGGTTTATTTTATGACTTGATCTATTTAAGTGTATGATCTCCACAAGCTAGGAGTTTAGGGGCCACCTACAAAGTTGCAGAGAATAGTTCCCGCTGTACCACCCTCACTTCCGAGAATTCCCCAAACCACCCTCAGACTGGATAACTCACTAGACTGGGTAACTCACAGAATTCTCCAATAGCTCGTACACTCATGGTTACAAGTTACTACAGCACACAGCTTCTAGCCAGCCAAGGGAAGACATGCACAGAGATCTGGACAGGCCCAAGCACAGATCTTCCAGTGGCCTCTCCCTATGGGTCATGGAGGACATTACCTCCTCTTGACCATAGTGTGTGGTCATAGTCATGGAGAATTGCCACTCTGGAAAACACTTGAGCTTCAATGTCTAGAGTTTCTGAGCTCAGTCCACCCACTATCCGCCTGGCTGACCTTCTGTCCCAACTCCTTCTGGAGGTCAGGCAGATACCTTTCATCATTAACTTCCCCAGAGGTTGGAACTAATACCCCATGGCCAGAGTCCTCACCAGACATCCAGTGGCCAAAGCTCCCAGGCAAACAGGCAGACTCCTATCAGGCAGGATATCTCAGAGACCTCAAGATCACCTCCCAGTAGCCAAGAGCAAAGACCAGTCCTCTGTTTGGGTGAAGTCGATCTTTCACCATGTACCAGTTCATACAATGCATAGTTGAAGAAGGACTAGAACCCCAGTCCTTTTTTGTTTTTCTCCAGTCAAATGAACAAAGATTTTCATCTAATTTCTGCCATTTATTAATCATGTGACATTAAGCAGGGCACTTGTACTCTGGGCCTCGTCACCCTTGACAGTGGAGGACCGTATAGAAAGTATCACCTTAGCCTGTACAAGGAAACCTCCATGGCTTCTGCTGTGCCTTAAAGAGACTGGACCCATGAGGTCTCAGGCCTTTGTAGTCAAGAGGACTGAGAAGTTGTGCAGAGCCCCAGAGACTGTAAGACAACTATGGAAAGGAAGCGACCATGACTCCACCTAGAGGACTGTCTTGTTAGCTCATGGATTATCCAGAGGCCTCAGCTTTCCCTGCATCCTTGTATCAGGGGCAAGGAAGGCTTCAAGATGCTATCAGAATGCTCAGTTCTAGAATGATGTTTTTCTAAGGTGGAATATCTATTCTCCCAGAGTTCCAGCCCTCTGGTGGCTGATGGAATCCCACGAAGCCTCATCTAGCTACTGCTGGCCCTTTGCTTTGTGAGGTGTAGCAAAGCTATGAGAATGTGTGCAAGCAGACAGTTGGCAGCCCTCCCTGTGGGATGTGGCAAGAAGATTCTGCATTTCTCCATCATGCCTTTTGGAAATTGCTCATCCAAGAAGTATTGTGGAAAATCAAGCAGAGCAGAACATGGAGCCATCACACTTAACCCTTACCCAGGCTGGGGTTTAGCAGCTCACCTTTCTCTTTACTCTGTGGCTTCATGCTTTCTGGTGTGAATGGGCGCAGGGGGCAGAGACTATGCCTTGGGAACTCTTATAAATGAAATCCCATCTACATATTACCCAAAAAAGAAAATAAACTCTCAAACATCCATGACTATCTTTTTGCATGATTCACAGATGTGAGGGAAAAAACCCTGATGTTTGAAGGATTAATAATTTGAAGGTAGTGTATAGATTTGATGATGGAAACAAGAGAGATAGCAACAGATACACGTGGGTGAAAACTGGGGGTTCACAAGGAAGCCTTTTCTGGCTTATAATTAGGATAGCTGCCACTTAGTGAGTGTGTACGTCATGCCAGGCACTGTGGATATTAATGTCTCCCTGTTTTATAGGCAGAGATATTAATGACAAGATGACACATTATTATTGAAATGCTTGCCTCCCTAAACTGGGTGCATGCATAATTCTGAGTAAAATAAAAATTACATTAAAAGAGAAAAAAGATTCCATGGACAGTTGAAGGGAAAGCCAGTGGACTATTCTCCCTGCTGTCCTACATGTCCTTCTTATTAGTGATTATACTGGCATTAATATTCCAGCTCTTGTTATTATTATTAATAATAATACTTATCATGGTTTTCCAAATATACCAATGGATGCAAATGTTTAATGAATTCTGTAATGAAATACACCACTGTCGTGGTCAGAATATTAAACTGAAAGTCAAAAATGACTTATTCTTGGTCCCCAACCCCAATTCTAACTGCTACCATGGCCAGTTCTTTTTTAATTTGAGATGTAATTAACATGTTAATATAATGTATATTAATATATATATTAATTAATATTTATTCATGTGTTCATGTGTTATGTTTTAGGGGTCTGACATAATGAATCAATAGTTGCATGTATTGTGAAATCACCACTACTGTGAATGAATCAATAGCTGCATGTATTGTGAAATCACCATTACAGGCAGTCTAGTCATACCCATCCTCATGCATAGTCACCAAAAAAAGGTTTTCTTGTCATGACGGCTTTTAAGATCTACTCTTAGCAACTTGCAAACATGCAATACTTTATCATTAGCCACAGTCAGCTCATGTACATTGCATCCCCATGACTGATTTTATAACCAGGAGTGTGTACCTTTGGACAACCCCCCCCAACCACTTTGCTTAGCCCTCACCTCTGTCAGCCACCAATCTGTTCTTTTTCTATGAGATCTTTTGCTTGTTTCATTTACATTCCACATATCAATGAGATCACTTGGTATTTGTCTTCCTCTGACTTTTCCTCTTAGCATAGTGCTCTTAAGGACCATCCATGTTGTAAATGATGACATTCTTTCATTCTTTTTCATGATTGCATAATATTCCAGGTTGCAGCTACCTGATCTCACATCTACTTTATCAATTCATCCAGCCAGGGACACTTGAATTGTTTCCATTTTTGATTATGTACCCATAGGGTACATATCTTTTCAAGTTGGCATTTTCATTTTCTTCACAGAAGATCCAGAGGTGGGGTTGCTGGATCATGCAGTAGCTCTAGGTTCCATCTTTTGAGGAACCTTCTTCGTGCTGTTTTGCACGGTGGCTGCACCAATTTACGTTCATACCCACAGTGCACTAGCATGGCTGGTTCCCATCCCAAGAAGGACCTGGAGATAAAACATTCTGAAGAGGGGTGAGGACCCGTAAGTGTGGGTGGTGGAAAGTGCCTAGGGCGCTATTCCCAGCCTTCAGTCAAAAGAGTAGCTTAGCAGAGATTTGGGTGTCGTGAGGTAGCTAATCTGGTGCTGAAAGCAGCAAGGTCTTTGCCTATGTGTTGAACCAGGGAAGGTCTTGACAGAAAGGCATTTCCAGCTTTTCTTAAAAACTTCGACTCAGCCTCTGTTGGACAATTCATTTGGGACCCATTTCGATCCAGATGGTTATCCCTCCAAGTGATTATTTTTCCATCTCGAGCCTTTCCAGGAATTCCAGCCCGGGCAGGCTGCCAGGGGACACTGCCTGCCCAGATGCTCTGCGACATTCCGAGCTGGGGACGGACGACGCAGCCCAGGCTACTCCACTGTCACCCCCTTCCCTCCTTTTCTGCACCCATGCCTGTCCTCCAGCGCCAGCACGTGCCTGCTGGTGCACACCAGCCAGTCGCAGACCGCCTTGTGTTTCGGGAGGTGGCAAACCCACAAAAACCACCCCCACTTTCACTGTGGTCCCGTTGACTAGAAGTGGTGATGGCAGGAGCCAGGGATCTGAGAGAGGTTTTCGCCCACGGCTTGAAGGCTGTCGCTCCCTTATGCTGACAGCGGTAGTGAGGGGGGAGCCCCACCCAGGGGTAAGGGAGGCTGCAGCTCAGCTGCGCGCCATGCGGAGGAGTTTGGTGGCAGGATAGCCAGAGCAGCCCTGCACCCCGAGGAGTCCCTCCAGCACCTCCTGTGAGGCCTTTCATCAGAAAAATAACTCCTGGTCACTTCGCTGCACTGACTCAGACCTGCCCCAGCCAGGGAGCACCGAAGCGGATTTGAGCTTTGTAATCATTATCTTGCATGTCATCATCATATTCGTTGCTAACAATTTCTATAGATGAGCAGGGCGCCCCAAAGTGCTGAGAATTCAGGGTGCTAATAACAGAGCAAAGCTGCTGCTTCTTGTCCAGGGAAAATCTCAACTGGTGGTCGCGGTGCTTTGTCCCCAGCAAAGTTCCTCAAAGGAATGCACCATGTGCATCCAGCGGAGGGAAACTCACCAGAACGCAGGCGTGGACTTGCTTTTGTGACACTGGATGGAGAGGGAGCTTGCTCAGACAGCGTGTTAGTGTCAGCAGTGCACAGGATCTGCCCTCTGGGGTCTCAGCTCCTCCGAGGCCAGGATCCCAGTGGCTAGGTGCCGCCGAGATCAGTGCTGGAGGATCCCTATGACATGAAAAGATCGAGATCTTTCTTCCTTAGCCCACCCAGCCCCTGACACTGAGTGCCACACCTGCTGCAGCTGGTGATTCATGCTAGTTGGTGATAGTGCTGGCTGGTGCCTGGTGCCAGTTGGTGCTCGGTGCTAGTTGGTGATATTGCTGGTAGGTGATTGATGCTAGTTGGCGATACTGCTGGTTGGTGATTAGAACCGGTTGGTGATGGGTGCTCGGAACCAGGCAGTGTCCTTCAGCACCTTTTCCCCCTGGTTTCCCTGGGCATTCTGTCTTTTTTTGACCTGGGAGAGAAAAGAGGGTGTTTGCTACCAGACCACCACGCCATGGTGCCTTTCAGTCGACACTTCAGCACATCTTGAGTAGAACAAGAAAGTGGTTTCCAGCACCAGTTCTTCCTCTGATGTGAGGCCTTGTCCCAATCCCGGGGTGTCCATCTGAAACATGGAGCTAAAACTACAAACTTACCGAGTCGGTGGTGGTGAGGAATAAATAGGATCTTTGAGTTACTTTGTCTGAGTTACTGGCATCTACGAGGTGACCAGTTAATGGAAACCTTTGTCTTTGTTTCCCAGGGCTGCTGTATCAGAGGAATGTAAATTCATGGCAAACCATAAAAGAAACTTCTTCTTTCACAGTTCTGGGGGCCAGAATCGACAGGCAGGGGTACACAGGTCTGTGCTTCTTCCAAAGGAGCCAAGGGAGACTCTTGCCCTGACTCTTGCAGTTCTGGGCTCCGGGTACTCTTTGACTTGAGATCCCTCACTCCCTTCTCTGCCTCATCTCCACACAGCCTGCCAGGTGTGTAGCTCCAATCCTTCTTTGTGTTTCTCTTCTAAGAGGACTTGTCTTGGGCCTCCCTGGTGGCACAGCAGGTTGAGTGCAGTGCTGTGAAGCTGTCCACAGCCTCTACAGCACCAGTTCGATTCCTGGCCGGCCAGGGAGATACCCACATGGCGCGGCAGACCTCTCCTGTCTCGCCCACTGCTCCCCTCAGCAGTGTATTTCAGTCTGCCTGTTCTGCTCCCCACTCTGTTTCTGGTGAATCCTCTCACCCTCCTGTGCCTCTGGCTTGTACCCCAGTGCTTGCATAAATAAATAAATCGTTAAAAAAAAATAAGAGGACTTGTCTTTAGGCTCAGAGCCTGCCTGGAGAGTCCAGGATGGCCCCATGTCAACATCTTCAATTTCATTCTCTTTTTCCAAGTACACGTAAGGATCCACGTGGGTCTATTTTGGGGGGTACCATCCTTCAGTCTTATGAAGAAAACCAATTAAGGGGTGTTAACCTACTCTTTATGCCCATAGGCACCTGTGTAGATTTTTCTAGCATGGATTAGTAGCTTTGATTTTTCTCTCCTCTTTTGTGAAGAGCAAGACCCTCGAACATGGAACTACAGAGTGGAGAATGGTGGCTGAGTGTGTTGGGGTGATGATCAGTCTGTTCTGAAAAGTTGGGCCAGGGTTCCACTCACCTATCAGGTGGCTTCTGGCCTTGAGAGGACCCCACAACCCCTTCAGATGCTGCCTCATTTTGGATCAGGCCTACCCAGTGAACCCCCACATTTGGTGCAGTGGGGAGGACAAGCAATTTCTATTGAGGACACCGCAATGTTTTGAAAAGTAGGCTAGCGTTCAAGCAAGACATCTTGGCACAGGATGGGGTCACAGCATTTCGAAGCATTTGTGATGGGAAGAAAGGTAAAATGTAAGAGCAGGAGCACCCAGGTTGGGTAGGGGGGCCAACTCTCATCTCTCATCCCAACTGGGGTCTCTCCACTTGACCTGGACTCATGGGAGGAGCGGGAGCCCCTAGTAGTTCTGATGACTGTTGGATTCTACTGTATGGAGCCATGTAATGGGAGCTCAGTTTGGTTTTCCTGCCTGCTATGGACAGCCTTGCCACATGTGAGCACTGGATTATACTCCTTGGAGCCTCGGGGTTGCCTGTCAGTGTCCAGACCTCTCCCTACCCTCATCGCCCCACCCTAGACAGGCCCTCTTCATCCACTTACCTCAACACTTGAACTGTGGTTTTGCCAGTGCTGTAAACTCTTGTGTAGTATTTATTCTTTTATTCTGAACATTGTGCTTTCTTAAATGAAGCTTATAATTACTCCAGCTTTTGGATACACATCAAGCTGTTGGTTCATAGCGAACATAGAGTCAAAGAAAAATTTCTGGGCTCTTTCATCTCAACTACTCTGAAGCCAACTCTCTCCAGCCTTGCTCCTGAACTAATTGAGCTATTGAAACCAAGAGCAAGTATTTACATTTATTCTCATTAATCTTTTTCTTATTCTCATTAATCTTGATCTTCTTGGATTTGTGCCCTCACTTGTAACTTCTGAGGATATATTTCAGTATTAATTGCAATAATATATTAAGCATCCCCTTCAGCTTTCTGTGACCTCTAAATAGGATAACGAAAACAGTAATAAAATGTTGAACAGAATACAACTTAAAACAGAGCTCTGGCGTTCTGTTTGCACCATGCTGACACTAAACAGTTAAAGGCCACTGTATAGAGCAAGTGTTTGATGAAACAAAGCCAGCGTTTGATGAATGAATGTGTGACCACCTCCTTTCAGGCATGACTGTTTAGTCCCCCATGAAGGCATCTAATTACGCTGTCATCCAGCCCACATTTCTCCATCTCTGTTTCCCCATGAAGTCAGGGCTGGCCTTATTTTTAATACTTAACCTAAATGAACTGCCTTCTGCCAGCACACTACACAGCTCTTCCCACTTAGTAATGCAATTAGGCAGAAGGAATTGGCATGTCAGATTCGGGAACCCTTGCAGGGACCTCATGACTTCCACCATCAGGCCCAGGTGTTCTGTCTGCTAAGTGGTCACGTGGTTTTCCAGAATGGACTCTAGCTCATCAGTCTGTCTTTCCTCCTTTGTAAAATGAAAACCATTTCTTCCCTTGGCCTGTCTGAAATTTCTGCTGCTTTGAGACTGAGATGAGGGTCCATTCCTTCTGACTGCCCCACCCCATAAATTTCCTTCTTTTCTGAACTTCTAGTTGGCACAAAGGAGAGATTATTTGAGCACCTGCATTCAGTATTCTGAGATGATGCCCACGTATGTGAAATAAAATAAAAAGATCATTATTCTGGAACTACGTAAATCTATAAAGAAGCTAGGAAGTTAGCTCACGGTTACCAGATGTTACAATTAGAAGGTTGTTTTTCGTCAATGAAAAAAAAATTGAATATACAAAATATTTCAAAGGGGGTAAAGAATAAAAGGAATCCATGATAGGGAGAAGTCAGGCAGTTTGCCACTATCTAGATAACTTTGGGTGATTGGCATTATCTTTCTGAGCCTTGATCTCTGGACATGGAAATGAAAAGCAACTCAATATTCAGCACAAGGCTGCCACGTAGTATGTGCTCAATTAATGTTATATGTTGTTGAAGGAAAAGTAAACCTTGCCAGGTTTGTGCCAGATAGCCACAGGTCTCACTCAGCTGAGTGGCTCACAGGACAGGGGTGCTACCTGGGCACCTCAATTGATTTCCCTGACCTGTGGATGCATTTTTAGCATGGTGTATATCAAATTCTCAGAGCAGCTGGTTGCCATTTTCAGTACCTGCAGCAGTGGGGGCTCCATCCCCACTTCACCCACCATAGAGACATCTTTTTCTGTCACTTTCAAAATAGCCTGGATCGATGGTTGGGGGCAAATTTTATAAATTGTAGTGAAGACATAACAGTGGGGCCTCCTTTGCCAAATCTTGTTTTTATTTCTGGAGATGACTAAGTCGTGTGTAAAATTTATAATGCTTTTTAAGAATGTTTCTCTATCATTTTTGAAGCTAGAACTAGAAGGAGCTTCTATTATTTAGAACTGGACCTATGCAGACACTCCACCCTTATGTAAACAGCTGAGTTTTATCTTCCTCGAGCTGCTTATCTCCCAGGCTCCATCATGTATCACCTACTTCATTCGGAAAAGGCTGGAGATGCTTCCTTTGCTTAGGAGCTTATGAGGGGAACATTTGGTGTTACACCGAGTTTCTGAAATCTTACTGTGCATCTGAATCATCTGGAGATGTTGGTAAAATGCTGGGTGAGGCCTGAGATCCTGCACTTCCAAAGCTGGTCGAGAGGCCAGTGGTGCAGGTGTGTGGACCACCTTGGCCTTGAGCTAGATTTAAAAAACTGGCAGACAGATAGCTGCAAATGGAGATACAAAGATGCTTCAGTGAATGTATTCAGAACAGTGATTAGCACACACTCTATCAGTAAACCCTAAATAAATTTGTCCAGCTTGATCTGTTAGCTTTCCCCCTGCTTCCCCTTTTCGATTAAATAGTGTGCTTGTCATATTAAAAAAAAAACTAGCAACAACAAATGTTGGCGAGGGTGTGGAGAAAAAGGAACTCTCCTGCACTGCTGGTGGGAGTGCAAACTGGTCCAACCACTATGGAGAGCTGTGGGGAGATTTCTGGACCTACTAAACATAGAGCTTCCATATGATCCAGCAATTCCACTCCTAGGTATTTACCCAAAGGACACAGAAACATCCATTCCAAAGAACACCTGCACCCCTATGTTTATAGCAGCACTGTTTACAATAGCTAAGCTTTGGAAACAACCCAAATGCCCAAAAATAGATGACTGGATCAAGAAGATGTGGTCCATATACACCATGGAATATTACTGAGCATTCAAAAAGGATAAACACATGCAATTTGCAGCAACATGGATGGCGCTGGAAGGGATCATGCTCAGCGAAATAAGCCAGAAAGAAAAAGAAAAATACCGGATGGTCTCACTCATAGCAGGAATCTAGAAAACTTGAATAAGGGACCAGGAAAAGGCTAATTAATACAAAGTGAAAATCAAAATCAACAAGCAACTATAAACCAGAGACACACTACAGCAGGTGGGAGGGAAGGGGAGAGGAAGGATTAGGGTCAAAATAAGGGGATGAGGTGCAATTGCATGGGGAATATAACCAAAATGAAAATGCATACATTGTGCAAAAATGAAAAATGATGTAAGAATTATATAAAATAAAATAATGTAAAAGATAAATAAAAAGTGTCTTAAACATGACACTGAAGAGAGTAAAAATTAAATTAAATTAAATCAGAGACTATCAGAAATTTAATTAAAAAAAAATTCTGAAAGCCTCTATTCCTTCAATCCCATGGATTCCATGGATAGGCATGTGGCAGTAGACTGTGGTGCCCTCTAGTGGTCGGGTGACATACAGCAAAACACAATTCCTTCCCTCCCAGGATTTCCCCCCAAGGAAAGATAGTGCAGGCAGCAAATGGGGCCCACCCGGCCATATATCCCATCATCAGAGAGCCCATATCTTCCAAGCCAAACTGTAAATAGGAGACATGTTCCTTCTAAATGGAAGGGTTAAGGAGGAATTTAAATTTTCATCATTCTGGCCCTAAGTTATTCCATTAATCTTTTTGTCCTTGATTAATCATTAGTATTATCTGGAAAGGATGTTTATCACCAGGTAAAACTTTTCAGAAGAATATATTTGAGTCTGTGTGCTAAAGCCAGTGTACCTTAGCATTCCCCTAGCAGAAGGCCAGCTGTGGACCTACAGAGATCTTTCAGGCCAAGTAAATAAACCGTATAAACCAACCAACAAGGCCTTACTAAAAACCCAGTTCTCATTCTTTTTCAAATTCACTAAAGCTGGGTTCTTTAAAATGTGCCTTCAGAGGGGTTTTCTAGTTTTGTATATCACGCTTTGGGTTGTATAGGGGATGTTCTATTTGCATTGCTAATGGATCTCTTTCTGAATGTGTTTGACATTTTGCTTGCTTTGAAAGAACTTTCATGCTGCTGCTTTTCCTTCCCTAGAGCTGCCAGGGGCTAATTAACCTATTCCCTTACTGGTTGGGCCCACTGTATGCAAATGTTCCTGTTTGGGATTCTGATGTATCACTCTAGCTTGAATATCCCTAACGAAATCCTGTGGGGTTTTCTTGGACCTGTGCTGCCGTGGGGCCAGCAGGGGGCGCGTGGAACAGCTGACTTTGAGAAGATCTAAGTGATGTCCTCAGAAGTGTGAGAATCTCTTCTCTTTCTTAAGAGTGACTCTGGAAATCTAAAGTTAAAAGATCATCATGAGTACTTTTTAAGAAGCCCAAAGAGGCAGCTGGTTTTGGTGCTTGTGTAGTTTAATTTTATTCTGTCATTGTTTTTGAAACTAGCACACTGTAATCGATTTGCAAGCATTGGGTGCACATTATATGCTCTGCTCTTAGAGAAAAGGCTAGACAGAATGAAGTTACTGGGAGCTTATAAAAGCCCTGGGTCGGGAGAGTAAATCATCGACACTACTCCTTTGACACAGATGGAAATCGTATTCTTTTTGAAATGTCTTTTGGTGTTGAGACCCCAGATTTCTTACTTCTGCCTCTTTCTATACCTGATTAAAATCTCTGAGGATGGGAACTTTACTTTGCGTCATTTGTCATGTATGTTAATAATGGTGAAGCAAAATCAACAAGGGTCACTAAGTCATTGGCAAAAAAAGTTACAGGTAAGGGTGGGGGAAGAGATGTGGTGTAAGCTGGTGCAAGAGACGGGGCTGCAGCGCACAGAGGAGAGGAAAGGACTCTATTCCTATAGGGGTATTGCTGCAGCCTCATTATGGATAAGGATCAGTGCGGTATGTTGTGCTTGTTTCAATATCACATCATAGACAAGAGTCTAGGGAGGAAGCATGCTAGACTGCTCGGCTGGAATCCCCAAAGCCCGATCCCGTGGCTTCTGGGATGGCTCTCCCCGACACTGAGCACTCTGGCAGCTACCCATGGGGGTACTCATGCCCAGCACTTGTTGGCCTGCTTCCATGGACATCCTGCCTCTTGCAGATGGGTATCTATTTGCCCCATAGTCGTGGTGATAGGGAGATCAGAGGTAGCTGGGAAACTGAGACAGGGCACTGACTATTTCTACGTCCAGGTTTAAATGCACAGGTCTGATTGATCTGAAAGAGGTTTCATCTCTTGGGTTAGAGATGGGCTGGCCCTTTCCAGGGAGAGTGGGCGTGAAGAGAAAATCCAAATTGGAAAGCTATAAAAGGGCAGGGATGAAGCAAGCACATAGCCCTCATTAAGGAAGCATTCCATGCATCCGCCCTTTTACTGCATTCTCCTTTTTAACTGTAATCATACGCGTTTTAAAACTGTCTCACAGATTTCTTTTGACTCTCTGTTACCATATGAATGGCTGCACTGGGAATTCTTTGGAAACGTGTAGAAAACAGGATTGGTTTTGGCTGCCTCTGCTGAGTTGGCATGTGTGTGTGTGTGTGTGCATGTGTGTGTGTTGTATTAAGAGAGAATTGTGCCTCCAGGAAGGACCCAGGGCCAGGTGAAATGTTTGAGTGTTGGCAGTGGCCCTGGCAGATGGGGATGCAGACATCATACGGAGGGCCACTTGGGATGGCCACTCCCAACCTGCCCTTGCTGGCAGGCGCCTGGCTCCGAGGGCTGGGAAGGGTGGATGCTCTCCTTCCTGTGGGCGTCATTTGCTTTTCCAACATGGTAAACAGGTGAAGAATGAGTCCAGCTTTTTTCTGAAAAGGAAACAGGAAATCCATGATCTCCTCTCTAAGGAGAAAGGAGGAAAAAGAGGGTGTTGAGAAGCATGTCTTGGGGGGGACTTATTAGTGCCATAAAGAGGAATCTGCTCGAGGTTTGACTTGCTGTGTGTCTGATCCATCTCTCTGGGGTGCTGTGGGGCCTGCTACCTGCCTGGGTGCTGGGGCTGGAATGGGGTCTGGGGATTTTACCTTCCAAGCAGGCCTAGTCTCAGTCGTGGGCTGACTTTTTATTTCCTGTCCCTCCTTTCTCCTGTGTCTCCCCTCTTCCCGCTCCCAGATTCCAGAGCTGCTGCTGGCCGATCGCACCCACGGGGAGATGATTCCTCATGAAGAGCCTGGATCCCCTACAGAAATCAAATGTGACTTTCCATTTATCAGACTAAAATCAGAGCCCGCCAGACAGTGAAACGGTCACCGTGGAGGGGGGACGGCGAAAAATGAAATCCAACCAAGAGCGGAGCAACGAATGCCTGCCTCCCAAGAAGCGCGAGATCCCCGCCACCAGCCGGCCCTCCGAGGAGAAGGCCACGGTCCTGCCCAGCGACAACCACCGGGCGGAGGGTGTGGCATGGCTCCCGGGCACCCCTGGCGGCCGTGGCCACGCGGGCGGCCGGCTCGGCCCGGCGGGGACCTCGGTGGAGCTCGGTTTACAGCAGGGAATAGGTTTACACAAGGCGCTGTCCACGGGGCTGGACTACTCCCCGCCCAGCGCGCCCAGGTCTGTCCCCGCGACCACGCTGCCCGCGGCCTACCCGCCCCCGCCGTCGGGGACACCCGTGTCCCCCGTGCAGTACGCGCACCTGCCGCACACCTTCCAGTTCATCGGGTCCTCGCAGTACAGCGGGCCCTACGCCGGGTTCATCCCCTCGCAGCTGATCTCCCCCACGGCCAGCCCGGTCACCAGCGCCGTGGCCTCGGCCGCGGGCGCCGCCACTCCGTCCCAGCGCTCCCAGCTGGAGGCCTATTCCACGCTGCTGGCCAACATGGGCAGCCTGAGCCAGGCCTCGGGACACAAGGCTGAGCAGCAGCAGCAGCAGCAGCAGCAGCACCTCGGCAGGACGCCCGGGCTGGTCACCCCCGGGTCCCCACCACCACCCGCCCAGCAGAACCAGTACGTGCACATCTCCAGCTCCCCGCAGAATGCGGGGCGCGCGGCCTCTCCTCCTGCCCTCCCGGTGCACCTCCACCCCCACCAGGCCATGATCCCACACACTCTCACCCTGGGGCCCTCCCCCCAGGTCGTCGTGCAATACACCGACTCTGGCAGCCACTTCGTGACTCGGGAGGCCGCCAAGAAAGCCGAGAGCAGCCGGCTGCAGCAGGCCATGCAGGCCAAGGAGATGCTCAACGGGGAGATGGACAAGGGACGCAGGTACGGGGCCCCGACCCCGGCCGAGCTGGGCCTGGTGAAGGCCGGCGGCAAGTCAGTGCCTCACCCCTACGAGTCCAGGCACGTGGTGGTGCACCCCAGCCCCGCCGACTACGGGGGCCGAGACTCCTCGGGCGTGCGGGCCTCGGTGATGGTCCTGCCCAACAGCAGCGCGCCCGCGGCCGACCTGGAGGTCCAGCAGGTGTCGCACCGGGAGGCCTCCCCCTCCGCCCTCAACGACAAAAGCGGCCTGCATCTAGGAAAGCCCGGACACCGCTCCTACGCGCTGTCACCCCAGCAGGCCCTGGGTCCCGAGGGTGTCAAGGCCGCCGTGGCCACGCTGTCCCCGCACACGGTCATTCAGACCACGCACAGCGCTTCGGAGCCACTCCCGGTGGGCCTGCCCGCCACGGCCTTCTACGCCGGCACCCAGCCGCCGGTCATCGGCTACCTGAGCGGCCAGCAGCAAGCGATCACCTACGCCGGCGGCCTGCCCCAGCACCTGGTGATCCCTGGCACCCAGCCCCTGCTCATCCCGGTGGGCGGCGCGGACATGGAGGCCTCGGGGGCGGCCTCGGCCATCGTCACATCCTCGCCCCAGTTTGCTGCAGTGCCTCACACCTTCGTCACCACCGCCCTCCCCAAGAGCGAGAACTTCAGCCCGGAGGCCCTGGCCACCCAGGCTGCCTACCCGGCCATGGTGCAGGCCCAGATCCACCTGCCCGTGGTGCAGTCCGTGGCGTCCCCCGCGGCAGCTCCCCCCACGCTGCCTCCCTACTTCATGAAAGGCTCCATCATCCAGTTGGCCAACGGGGAACTGAAGAAGGTGGAGGACTTAAAGACAGAAGACTTCATCCAGAGTGCAGAGATCAGCAACGACCTGAAGATCGACTCCAGCACGGTGGAGAGGATAGAGGACAGCCACAGCCCGGGGGTGGCCGTGATACAGTTCGCGGTGGGGGAGCACCGAGCACAGGTAACGTTCGCACAGGTCGCACAGGTAGGGGGATGCCCACCTTACTGCACTCACCTCCCCAGGAAGATGAATTTCTTCAGGGAGGCAGGCTTGTCCCTGCTGTGGGAAGGTTTAAGGATTTTCAGTTATGCCTAGACTTTTTCTTAACCGCAGGTTCATTTAATATTTTAAGACAATGTATGGATGTACCTACCATCAGCTCACAATACTATATAAGCGTCAGGAGTGCAGCTTCCCACCTCTCTGAAAGTATGTACCACACCTCACCACCACCAAAGCTCTAGAACCATTCACCACTGTCCAGTTGAACCCCCCAACCTGTGCTGCTCCTCAGGTTTATATACCTAGATTTTAGACTAAAGACTTCCCAGGCATGTTCTATGAGAGAATTATGCCCTAGGGCCCAAGGCATTCATTTCTGTGCATCTAGGATAGGGCTCGTCAGGCATCACCCTGGACCACAGCACGAAACATAACTCAGTGATAATTTTTTTAAAGATTTATTTATTTATTTATTTATTTATGCAAGCACTGGGTACAGTCAGAAGCGCAGGAGGGTGAGAGAATTCACCAGAGCGGGGAACAGAACAGGCAGGCTGACGAAGTACACTGCTGAGGGGAGCAGCGGGCGGCAGGTGAGGTCTGCGTGCCATGTGGGACCCTCGCTGGCGGACGGGGATCGAACCAGCGCTGTGGAGGCTGCGGGCAGCTTCTCAGCCCAGCGCTCAACCGCTGCGCCACCAGGGGAGGCCCAGTGGTAATTTTTGACTCAAAACACTCCAGAGGTGGGACGATGATGGAGACAACCTGCAGGCTCCTGGCACCATCCCACCTCCTGTGTTTTCTGTTAGAGGAAGATAGCGCTGGTCAGGGTGAGGACATGAGGTACCCAGAGTCAGCACATCCCATTCTAACATCTGTGTTTTAAAAGCCAGATGTTAGAGGTCAACAGATGGGGAAACAACTGCCATAAAATCACAGGTGTTAGACACAGATCCCAAGAGGAAGGGGCACATATGCCAGGCAGGGCTCACGGGGACACACTAGGGTCATCAGGGCGGAGGCAGAGGGAGTGAGAGGAGAGTATGGAGGACGCAAGGGGCAAGCATCCTTAGCATTGGCTGTTTGAATAGCTTCAGGGGGCTCTGGATCTTCCTTACCTGTCTTGTTCCTGTCCCTGAGGTGATTCAGGCAGGCGGATTGTGGCCTGGAGTAGGAAAGACTAGGGGGCAGGTGAGGGATGCGGGTGATCTGCATATGAAGGATATGTTCCCAGATGGGGTATTTGATTTCCCCAAGAATTAGCTAACCCTGGAGGTGCAGTCCTTCCAGAGTCGCTAATACCCCAAGATGTCAAAACATCAGAATATGGAAAAGGAAAGGCATGGTTAATATAATCCAAGTAGTCGAGGCCGTGCCCAGTCATCTCCTGAGTTTCTGGTAAATAGGAAACCAAGGGTCAGATATGGCTAAGCTGAGTCATTATAAAACTATGACGAACACTCTGTATTTGCGTGGACTCCTTCAGTCCGCCCTTTCTAGTCTCTCAAACCACTTACATGCATTCATTCCACAGCTCCACTGCCCAGGTGGCTTGGCAGCAAACATAGGCAGCTCCTGGCCTTCGAGCCCCAGCCCCAGCCTTTCTGGGAACTTCTCCATCAAAGACTCTGAAACGCTCCTCTGATGTGATGGTGGTTCTTTCAGTTTGAGTTGAAAATGGTCGTGGCTTAGCTGAACATTTGGGACCTTCAGAAAAAATAAACAAAAGAAGACATGCCAGTTAATGGCTTGAATTGTTTTGAGTATATTTTTCACAGATCAAGTGAGGTTAGGGGAGACCAGTTTTGCAGAGTGTTTTCCAGAACTGCTTATGAATGACCGGACGTGGGAGCTTGCACAAGAGCTTGCATCGCTGAGAGATTTTAGCCCCAGATACTTTTCTTTAGTACAGTGCAGTATCCCCAGAGTCTGCCAATCCACTAGGGCCCTCGAGAGATTTCTCAAAGTTTGGTTTCCAAAAGGCAGCCAAAAATCAGCATTTTAAACAAAATGGCCTCTTTAGAACTCATTACCATCTACAGTTGCTGCTCACACCTACCTTCCTATGTGGATTAGAGGTGGACACTACGAGAAAGGAAAAATGAGTTGCCTTTAGCAAAGTTGCCTTTGAATAGATGCTGGGAGAATAAGCAAAAATGAGAAGTAAATGTGGTTTTTCAATCCGTTTCATCTTTAAGGTGTTATAATGAACAAAGATAGGCATGTCTTTTATTTTTTAACCCCAAGATAAGAAAGCACAGATTGCAGAGCCAAAGTGGAGTAATTTCTGGACTTTGGTGGCTTTATCAAAATCTCCTGGCACTGAAATTAATATTAGGCTTCTTGTCTGAACTTCACTTTTTTATTGTATTTTTTTAATTGAGGTAACCCTGGCTTACAACACCGTTCATGATTTGGGGGTATATTTTGAAATGCTGACTCCTTACCAGCATCTCTTTCAACTTGAGAATAAAGAGCAGCCCCAGCTGTGGCTGCATCACCAAGGTGCTGGCAGCTCCTGCAGACAAGAGCTTCCGGGGCCTCTTTAGGTTTCTAGTTCATCTGGCGGTTCTTAGAGAAGAAGCATCATCCATCTATGTTTCCTGAGCAAATCTGCTCAGTCCTTTGCAGAATGAACTCACAACTGCTGGGAAATCGGCTTCCATCTGAATCCCATTTCTTCCTGGAGCCAGGACACTTTGCCAGCAGCCAAGGTGCAAATTAAAATGTGAAATATTTGTCAGGCCTGTTGGCAGGTCTGTCAGGGCGGCCCCTGTGGGGTCTGGTGCCTGCTGGGAGGGGCTTCTGCAAAGAAAGGCAAGAGGCTGTGGTCCGCTAACAAGGCAACTCGGCTGCAGGCTGCAGAAGCAAAAGCGTGAGACCCACACACAATCCATGACTTGTCCCTTCCCAGGAAGCGTATCAGAAAGAGGCCGGCATCATCACACTAGATCTTCCACCGGCAGTGCTAGTCCCAAGTTGCAGCGTCAAAATTAGTGGAGAGGCGGGCAGAGAAACCCAGAGGGGCTGTGGGGGAGAACTAATATCTGGATTTAATTTCCCTGCCAAGGACCGAGGGCTCCCCCACCCATCAGTGTCACTCTAGGAGTTTTCTCCCCTGGCCTGAAGTCCATGACTTCTCAACCGCTTGGAAATCACCAACACTGGCACCCACGGGGAGATGGAGAAATGTGCAAATTGTTTAACTTAATTAGCAGAATCACAAATGTGGTTGGGGAGGTTGTAGAGGAAGCGATGGTGTCTGCACGACAGATGGCTGGATGGCTCTACGGATAAACCCTCCCAGGAAGGAAGCCACAGGGCAGCTTCACCTCAGAAAGCCAGCCCTGGTAACCCCAGGGTGGTGGGGAGAAAGCCCCAGCTGGGGTTCTGGTTGACCGAGAGACAGGCTCTTTTACCTCTCGGAGCTGCTGTCTTTCTCATCTCTGAACAGCAGATTCCTTATATAAAATCTTTTGATGCTCTGTTGTATAAGCCTTCACCTCTCTGCCTTGCAAACAGCTCTGGCTTGTCCACACCCACAGGGGGTCACGGGGAAAGCTCTGCTGACCTCCGATGCTAATAATCAGCACAGGGGCATCACAGGAACTAGAGCCGTCCTGGGTACGCTCAGGAGCTTTTGATTAGGGTGATACGTGAAGGAGCTGAAGGACACCTCCGGGGCAGCCTCTGGCTGCTGCTCCAGCCGAGGCAGTGCCAGGAGGAAATGATATCATGTACTGATTGCTGCCCCTGTGAGTTCTTTGCATCCCCAGCGCCATATGTCTCCACGCAGGTGGTGGCTTTATCCTGCTGCTGTGGAAGAAGGAAGGGAATTCCAGGCTTGTCCGTGGCCATAGCATCCTCCACACAGGAGCTCTGGGTGGCCTCTGCTGTGTCCCTTGCTCTCCTGCTGTGGGGTGGGTCGTAGCTTCCACCCCAGGAAGACAGAGGCTCTGCTTCCATCCTGTCTCTTGACCTTGGTGATTTGGCTTGAGAGCCCCAGCGGAGAGCAGGCTCTCTTCCTGGGGCCTCTCTCCCCAGTATAATCCTCTTCATAGGCTCCAAGTTTGAGTGCATAAGTCTGTGGCCAGCCCCAGAGGGGCTCCCCAGGCAATAGCCTCAGTGTGGAAGCCAGATGGAAAGCAGGTTATCTGCTAGGAAAATTCAGGACCTGAGGCCAGAAAGACCTGAGTCTGAATCTCTAGCTCACCACTCCACCGTAAGCACCACGAGGGCATACAAATCATGTATAAATCATTGAGCAAATGGTTATTGGTGCAATTATGTGTGTTCTCTCCTCGTGGGGAAGAATGGAAACAAGTGTATTGAAAAGAATGACACAGCGTGGAGCCGTAAGGCCTTGAAAATAACTGTTTCCCTTCAGTGCTTCAACTTAGGTGACCTTGAACCTGCCTTCTAAGACCAAGGCCTAGAGCCTCATGCTCTGAAGGTTTATGGAGGGAGAAACAGTCTAGAAAAGTTAAAAAAGAAGGCTGAACTTCAGCAGTCAGCACCAGAAGCTGGGTTTTTTTTTAATTTATTATTATTATGATGCATACAAGAACTGGGGTACAGGCCAGAGGTGTGGGGGTGAGAGGATTCACCAGAGACAGAGTGGGGAGCAGAACAGGCAGACTGACTGAAATCCACTGCTGAGGGGAGCAGCAGGAGACAGGAGAGGTCTGCTGTGCCATGTGGGTCAGCTCCCTGGCCGGGGATCGAACTCGTGCCGCAGTGGCTGCCAATAGCTTCACAGTGCTAAGACTTAACCCCCTGCGCCACCAGGGAGACCCACCAGAAGCTGTTTTGATCCTGACTGAATTCCTGCCTTGTGGTCCCACCAATAGCCTAGTCCCCCACCCTCACCCCCAATCTGCTGTTTCTATGGGGAGGGCGAAACCACCTCATGCTGCCTACTGTGTGTGTGTTAAACTGTTTTCTGAGCATGAGCCGGGTTGCAGGCCGTATGGGGAGATGGGTGGCGCAGCCCCTCCTGGCATCAGTGCAAGGACTGAGGCAGAAACAGCGCCTCCTGGGCTTCTTGACAGCAGAAAGCATCTTAGCAACGTGTCTTCCCGTTCGTTGCACCACTTCTTAGGAAGGCCCAGCCTGGGGACCCTCTGGTTTCACCTGACAGTCCCCCTGTCCCTCTGTCTCCTGTTCCCCAGGCTCAATTTTCTGAAGGTACCCAAAATCTGCTCGGCAGAATCGTAGTAAATTGTGTTTGTGAAGTGCTCGGGGGGTGAGACTTCTCTTTGCTTCCTTCCTCACTGCCGAGCTCCTTCTGTCATTAGGGCTGTCTGTCGCTTCTCAGAGCCTCCCTAGGTGACTGCTTCCCGTTACCTCCTTGGGGGCTGCTTAATATTCAGCGCCACCTCTTCTCCCTCCCTCCCTGGTGTGGCGTGGCGTGGCGCTCACACGGCAGGCAGTAATGATGTGCTCGCTGCACGTCTGCCATGGCTTTCCTTTCGTTCCACTGTTTTTTAATTTGACTGCTGTGTCCTGTGAGTCATCGGTGGCAGCCTTATGCATTTAATGGATTAGCTGGGGCCTAAAAATAGCCGAAGCCTCATGCAAGCAGCACAGAAGCCTGTGTAGTCCCTTAGCTGCCAAGGCAAACCCACTTGCCAACATGTCACATGCAGGCTTGATGGAAATGAATCCTGAATTGTATGGAAAGGTGGTGGCTGCAAAGCCGGGTGCTAGACCTGCGGTCCAGGAGTTGGTGCTCATCCTCCTGTCTGTCCTAATTCCAGAGAAGCTCCAGCAGAGAGATGGCATCAGAGCACATTTTTGTTTGTGTGTCTGTGCACCCCGGCAGAGAGAGAGAGAGAGAGAGAGAGAGAGAGAGAGAGAGAGAGAGAAGAGCTGGTCTCCCTTAGGCTTTGTGTAATGTAAATGCCCCCAATCCTGTGACCTTGCATGTACTAATGATGCAGTTTCTGTGGCCCATTGGTGTTGTTTTTAAATGACTAGACTTTATAGTTTAAACCAGTTTGAGGCTTGCAACAAAACTTGAGCAGAAAGTACAGACAGTCCCCAGACACATCCAGACTCCCCTATTATGAAGATCTTACATTCACATGGTATATTTGTTACAGGTGTTGAGCCAGTGTTGGTGCATTATTATATGCTCAAATCCATGGTTCTCATTAGGGTTTACTCTTGTGCTGTACTCGATGTGGATTTTGACAAATGGGTAACGTCATGTATCCAGCATTACACTATTATTAGTTTCACCACCCTACAAATCTTCTATGATTCACCTATTCATACTCATCCACCACATCCCCATCCAGAAGCACTGGCAACAGGAATCCTTTCACATCACGCGGTTCTGCCTTTTCCAGAAGGTCTCTAAGTTAGAGTCATACCGTATGGAGCTTTTTCATAATGCTTTCTTTCACGTGGCAATATGTACTTAAGGTTCTCCCATGTCTTTTTGACTTTCATAGCTCACTTCTTTTTAGGGCTGAAATATACGTTGTTCTTTAAGGCAGGCGTTTTATTTTATTTTTTTTTTTTTAAATAATAAATTTTATTGTTATATTCCCCATACAATTGCAGCCCCCCCATTCTGACCCCAATCCCTCCCCTCCCGCCCCCGCCCCCCTAAAAGTGTCTCTGGTTCATAGTTTTTTGTTGATTTTGATTTTCACTTTCTTATAGTTATTCATTTTCCTGGTCCCTTATTTAAGTTTTCTAGATTCCTGCTATGAGTGAGACCATCCGGTATTTTTCTTTTTCTTTCTGGCTTATTTCGCTGAGCATGATCCCTTCCAGCGCCATCCATGTTGCTGCAAATTGCATGAGTTTATCTTTTTTGAATGCTGAGTAATATTCCATGGTATATATGGACCACATCTTCTTGATCCAGTCATCTATTTTTGGGCATTTGGGTTGTTTCCAAAGCTTAGCTATTGTAAACAGTGCTGCTATAAACATAGGGGTGCAGGTGCTCTTTGGAATTGATGTTTCTGTGTTCTTTGGGTAAATACCTAGGAGTGGAATTGCTGGATCCTATGGAAGCTCTATGTTTAGTAGGTCCAGAAATCTCCACACAGCTCTCCACAGTGGTTGGACCAGTTTGCACTCCCACCAACAGTGCAGAAGAGTTCCTTTTTCTCCACACCCTCGCCAACATTTGTTGTTGCTAGTTTTTTTAATATGTGCCATTCTCACTGGTGTAAGATGGTATCTCATGGTAGTTTTGATTTGCATTTCCCAAGGCAGGCGTTTTAAGAGAGCAAGTGGGTAGGTTCTGCCTTCCTGGGGTGCATCCCACAGTGGAGGTGCTGTGAGCCATACTACACTGTTTCAGGAAAAACTTAAGATTTCATTTCTGTTTTGCATAGAAGATCTGGGTACAGGCCAGAGGTGCTGGGGGTGAGAGGATTCACCAGAGACAGAATGGGGAGCAGAACAGGCAGATCCACAGAAATCCACTGCTGAGGGGAGCAGCGGGTGAGACAGGAGAGGTCTGTCGTGCCCTATGTGAGTCAGCTCCCTGGCCAGGGATCGAACTCAGGCCATCATGGTGATAGTGCTGATGCCTTAACCCCTAGGCCACCAGGGAGGCCCGGAAAAACCCAGTTTGTAATTTGGGACTTGTGTTTGGAGGTGTCTCTAGGCTGGGGTATGGGTTTGGGTTTACTGCACAACCCTGATATGCTTCCACCAAAGTCTGAGTTAGGTTTAGCATTGACGTGATTAAATGTTTTAAATGGAACTCACAGATACTCTTACACTCAACTGAGGAGTTGTGACCGTTTTTATTAATGATTTTTAAGCATGGAAATAAAGGCTTCTCACCCTTTCATCATTGCCCCAGGGTTGTCTGACTTCTTGATGTTGGGAAGGTAGCTAGATGCAGGGGTCTGCACGGAAGACAGACTGGCTTCTCCCAACGGCTAAAGTGGGACCAAGATTTTTATTTGTGGACAAAGTTTAGAATTCCCACTATCATCGTTTCCCTGGGGTGGCTTGTGAGATGTGTCAGTGCTCCTGATACAGGAACGATGTGTACATTTGGGATAGTGTCAGGCAAAATTGTTTTGTAAAACAGATGCCCTCCGCATTTGTGAAAACAGGGATTCTCTCTTGTGAAGGGAAAAGGAGACATATTTAAACAACAGACGTTTTGTTTCTTTATATCTTGTTTTTGGTGATATGTACATATGTGTGTATATAGACATAGCCCCCATCTAAGATTGAAATATATGATCAAACAGCACAAATAGGAGTATACACAGACACCGTGTTTAGACACAGTAGCTATTGACTAAGCAGTTAAAGGAATCTCATTGAACTTACACACAGAAGAGCCAGGAATGGTCTTAAAAGCCAATCATTAGCCAGAGCAGGAAGGTGACATTGAATTAATATTTAGCAGCTGAGAAGTGAAGATGCCTCCCAGTCTTGGCCCTGAACAGAAGGTGGAGGTGATTGCTTTAGAGGAGTTGGTTTAGGGGGGTGGTGAGTCAAAGGGTGTTTTTGTAGCTGCAGGAGGGCAGGAAAGGGTGGAGGAGTGTGGAGGTGATCTGCCCCTAAAAAGAGAGAGTTACTGGCTACAAGGCATCCAGAGATGAAAGACAGAGGGGCCTCCAGCTGACATAAGGACAAAGGCTATTCATGTTCACATTTCATCCTACAGACTGCTTAAAGTATTTGGAAAAGGATGTATTTATGGGATGAAAAAATGGGCTATGTCGAGTTGCTAGGAGTTATGTAACTTGTTTTGGTTTTATATGGTATTGCCCCAGGAATATCTATATCTATATCTATATATATTTTAAAGATTTATTTATTTATGCATACAAAAATGGGGTGTAGGGCAGCAGTGGGGGGAGAGTGAGAGGATTCACCAGAGACAGAGTGGGGAGCAGAACAGGCAGACTGCCTGAAATACACTGCTGAGGGGAGCAGCGGGTGAGACAGGAGAGGTCTGCTGCGCCATGTGGGTAGCTCCCTGACCGGGGATCGAACTCATGTTGCAGTGGCTGGTGATAGCTTGGTGGCAATGAGATTTTTAACCCCTGTGTCTCCAAGGAGGCCAGGTATATTTTCATTGGGATTTAATAGAGGCCATTTGAACCCCAACAGGATCATAAAATGAACTGCTGAGTATTAGCGCAGCTGAAAGAGCAAAAAGGAACTTTCAGAGTGGGGCGAAAGTAACTCGAGTGTGATTCAGTGAAACCATGATGAGCTCAGCGTCTGACAGAGGAATGCTGAGTGAAGCAGCTGTGGCTCAGCTGAGAAAGCTGGCTGCTAGAGGCTGAGCCAGAGCCTGGAATGCCCTGCTCCTCTCCTTGCTATGTGCCCAGTTCAGTCCCTGCAGGTGACAAGAAACAAGGCCAGGCAGAGCCTCTGCGGCGTGTCAACACTGACCTCTGTTGGTCATTTGTGCCATTGCAATGTTTTTAAATACGGAAAGCAAATGGAAGTCTATTCTTTCGGATTTTTATTGAGCACCTATTTCATGCCAAGAATTATCCTAGACTCCGGGTATAGGACATTGAGCAAAACAGATAATACCTCAGCTCCTGAAGAATACATACGTAACTCAGAAAATAATGCAACCAAAAATATTAAGTCCCATAAGGAAAAAATAAAGCAGCATTAGAGAAGGTGAAAACACTAGGGATGGAGGGTTGTTTTTTAAACAGGGTAGTTAGTGAAGCGGTCTCATCCGAGAAGGGATGACAGTAGAAGGCATTAGCACACAAGGCAAAAAGGATTCCAAATAGAGGGGAAAACAGACTGAGAAGTGCATACGTCCTTAAGAGTTAAAGCACCAGGTCCTCCCTGGTGGCACAGCGGTTGAGTGCTGGGTTGCAAAGCTTCCCGCAGCCTCTGCAGCACCGGTTCGATCCCCGGCCACCGGGTGAGGGTCCCACATGGCGCGCAGTTTTCTCCTGCTGCCTGCTGCTCACCTCAGCAGTGTGTTTCGTTGGTCTGCCTGCTCTGCTCTCTGCTCTGACTCTGGTGAATTCTCTCACCCTCCCGCGCTTCTGACTGTACCCAGTGCTTGTGTAAATAAATAAATAAATCTTTAAAAAAAAATAGAAAGAGTTAAAGCACCAGTGAGGATCAGTATCATTCCCGTGCAGTGAGGAGGGGGTGGGATGCTTGCTAGTGGCTGCTTTTTTCTCCCCGTGAGATGCTGGCTTCACCAGGACAAGGGCAGTAGAGTTAATGAGAAGTGGACTCATTCTAGATCTGTTTGGAAGAGAGGATTTGCATGGATGCAGAATGAGAGAAAGTGTGTAGAAATACAATTCCCAGGTCTTTGATCTGAACAAGTGGATGGATGGGGATCTCATTTATGGAAGAACACAGGGTACAGGGGTGGGAGGGGCAGTTCTGGAGGTTGTTTTGGACATGATCTCAATTGTCATCCACCAGGACATCATCAGAACAAGTTGTCCATTTCCAAAGGCCCTGGTGAAGTTATCTGTGCCCTATGCAGCATAAAATGGGTCTTAAACAGTAGGTATTCTTCCACAGTCCCTACCAGTTAGCAGGTGTTTGGTGCTATTAACCTCAATTAAAACTGAAACACTCAATGATATTTGGAAGTTCTCAGCACCTGAGGAAAGACCCATATGAGCCTCAAGCTCAAGGACTCATAGACTCATTTTCCACCTAAGAATAGCAGCCTGTCACCTAATTGTACCTCTGTTCCATGTCCAAAACAGTCCTGACATTAGCATTGACAGCCTGTTTTGAGGGAGCTAATAGTCCTCTCCAAGGGAATTTTAAGCAGACAGACCTAACTGTACATATTCTTACAGGGAAATCCCTCAGTATGATTTCTTCATCAACTGTTTTAATGATCAGTTAACCTTTAAGAATGTTTATGCCCTTTTGGAAAACTCAATTATGAAGCAAAAATAGATTTATTATGAATGCCTTAGTGGGCTTATTTGAGGCAGGCACATGAGTTTACCTTTCATCAAATAAAGGGAGGGAGAGAAACTTATTTTCACATACAATGCAGACAAAAAATGTTTAAAAATATGCATTATCCAGAGCATTCAGGCTCGATAGGAGAAAAACATTAGTGAGGATGAATAATGAGTGAGGATAAATAACTAGTGTAGAGAAAAGCAGCATTTGACCAGAGCTATCCAGTCCAGAGTCTGCAATGATCTGATTGTCTGAATAATCGCTCACTCCTCACTCACATAGATTCAGCTGAGAAACACGTTATGTGGCACCTTTTCCTAGGATGGCAGCACTCCATGGAAGGAGACACAGGCAGAATTTAGGAGGAAGGGAACAAGGTAAACCTCTGAAGTGGTAGAGGTGATTTCCCCAAGGGTATCCAGGTTAAATTAATTCTATTATAAAGGAATTGTGGAATGTATATTCAATGGAACACTACTCTGATATTTAAAAAGATGAAAAGGTACCTTTTGAGATGATATGAGACAATATAAGTCAATTCTGCCAAGCGAAACAAGTTAAACAGTGAAAGACATTACCTGATGGTTTCACTCATTTGTGGAATATAAATAACCAAAAAAACTGGAAGGGCACAATGTGAAAAACTCTCAGGTGCTGCGAAAATATGGTGGTTACAGGAGAGCAGGGATCAATGTGATTGAGTATTGGTTCTGGAGCTTTGATGAGATGAGTGAAGCAGGTGCACGTTGAGGTGTGAAGCTATCCTCCCAAAATGGTACGGTTTTATTTAATGGTAATTAAATAACATTTGATTAAAAAGAATGAGTCCATTCCATTGCCATCAGCACTTTTTAGTGCACATCTCAAATACTCTTCTGTCCTTCTTCTCCCATCACTTTTCTTTCATGATTTATCAGATAAGCTGTTCAAGCAATAAACCACTTTCAGTCTAAGAACTGCCTTTGGATTTTGGAGATGAGGAAGGACTCTCTAAATGTCCAAAAACATGGTGTATGTAACATGAGCATAGACATCTACATTGTGGCTTCTGGAATAATGACTTGGAGAGACATGTTATAAAGGCCTTGACCCGTTTCTTCTTAATGAGTCTACAGATACTGTTAACATGTGGAAGCCTTCAGATTTGTGTAGGAGTATGCAGTGGATGTTAACTTCAGAACATGGAAGATTGGCTGCTCTGAGGGGTGTATACCAGGATGGCTCACACACCAAGATCCTGTGCACTTCGGGTGCTGGGCTCTCTGCCAGCAAAGAGACAGATTGCCCAAGAGCAGGGAAGCAGCTAGAACCATGGGAAGCCAAGAAAGAGGCCAGTGTGTGTGCAAAAATAGGGCTTCCAATATTATGAACATCTCCTGACCTGTCTGGTGTTAAGCAGGGATAAGCAAGCAGCGAGTCTGGTAGGGATTCTCCTGAGATAGTTACTCTTGAGAATTTTGTCTTTATGACTTGGAAATGCAGCTAAACAATCCCCACTTGAAGTGGGATTTGTTCCTTCTGCTCAGTGTATGATGTTAATTATGCTAGGAGGTATGGGATAGGATTTATGGAGCCAGCTCCAGATTGGCCCTCCCACTTAGGACTCAGTGGGCATCCCCATCTGATATTGCCACTTCTAAATATATGTATACATATGTATATGCAAACATATATGTGTGTATAGATAAATGTAGTTCTGAATATTGAATATCAGACTCGTCACACACTTGTCAGGAGGACTAAAATTGTCCAAGAAGACAGGCAGACACCTTCACCATGTTCATTGCATGGAACAAATCCATAGCTCATGTGAGCAGATCCTATGTATTTGAGGGTAACATTCACCACTGTTGGGGGGGGGCGGGTAATGGGAATGTTAAATTCATCTCTTTGGGTGGTATTACTTTTGTCCACAGGGACAAATTCAATGAGACTGAGATTGAATCCCAATGTCATCAGTTTATAGTTCTGATATTAGGCAGGTGATTTCATCCTTCTCAGATTGTAGTTTCTAATTGGAAACTAGAATTGGAAACTAGTTTGGAACTAAACTAGTTTCCAAACTAAAGGTGGAACAACAGTACTTTTTCATTAATACATTATAAGCATTAAATCAAATATATTTGTGAAGTTCATACCTGAGTATTTCATAGATAGTAGGTACTTAAAAAAAAAGTTACCTCTATTTACATTATTAAATTAGCCCAAAATCATGAATTTTCATGTATATTATATATTTATATGGGCTCAGACTGGCACACAAACACTGTAAAAACAGACTTTTGTATATATTCACCATAGTTGTTTTCAAAACGTGTGTGTCTTCTATGGACACAAATAAAGTATATCACTCAAGAAGTGTGTCTAGAACTCGATCCATCATACGTTCCAAAAAAGATAAAGCTGGTTGAACAGAAAAGCTATATCTATATAAATTACATGGAAATATACTACTTTTGATTTTGTGTTTGCAGTACAAGTGTCCATGTTTGTAAAATTCAACAGACATCTTAATATTATTGTGTATAGTAAATAGTATTTTGATTTACCCACACAGCTACCATTTTCATTATTCTTAGGTCTGTTCATCTCACAAAATGTGTTTCGAACACATTTTTCAATTTTTGGAGGAATTTGACCAAGATAGGTATTAGTTCATTTTTGAAGGTCTGATAGAATTCACTTGTGAAACCATCTGGTCCTGGACTTTTGGTTTTTGAGAGAGTTTTGATTACTGCATCAAATTCCTTTTTTGAGATGGATTTGTTCAGGATTTCTATTTCTATTTCTTCCCTATTCAGCCTCAGATGATTGTCCAAGTCTAAAAATTTATCCATCTCTTCTAGGTTTTTGAATTTGTCTGTGTATGAATGTTCATGGTCATGGTCGTCTCTAATTATCCTCTGAATTACTGCAGCATTAGTTGTAATTTTTCCTCTTTCATTTACAATTCCATTTATTTGAGAGTTTGCCCTCATTTTCTTAGTAAGCCTTGCTGGAGGTTTATCTCTTTTCATTTTAATTTTTTGGAGGAATTAACTTTTGGTTTCATTGTTTGGATTGTCTTTTATTGCTATTTAATTTCTATCTGCTTTGATTTTGATTATTACTGACTTTTGGACTTGGTTGTTCTTTTCCTAATTCCTCCTCCAGAGAGAAGGTTATTTGAGCTCTTTCTTGTTTCTTGATATGAGCCTGTATTGCTATATACTTCCCTCTTAGTACTGCTTTTGCTGTATCCTGTAAGTTTTGAAAAATTGTGTCCTTATCATTTGTCTTGAGGTACTTTTTGATTTCTTCATTAACCCAATAGTCTTTCAGGAATGTGTTGTTCAGGTCCCTGTATTAAGGGGTTTCCCTGCTTTTTTTTGACACTTGATTTCTAGCTTGATGCCTTTATGGTCCAGCAAGTCAAAGCATATTATCTCTATTCTCAATTCTTACCTCACTTTCTGCTAATGCTTACAAGTGAAGTATTTGGCTGATCTTGCTAATCTGGCCATAATATCTACCTGCTTTTTTCAGCAGATATTGGTTTCCCAGTATGTTCCATACACCAGGAATCTTGTTCTTGGTAAGAGGTCTCCTGCCTGACTGTACGCCTAGCTGACCAGCAAGAACTGGGTACCAAGACAGTAGCCCCAAGAGCAAAGAGGACTGGGGATCCTACACACTTTGTCTATTCTACTTCTGTGACTTTCTCCTGAAATTTTCATCTACTGTAGCTCTCTTTTTATATCTTGATTCTCCACTGTTACCTTATTACTCTCTATCTTCTGTTCATTGCTTTTATTTCTAAGGATATTCTTTTTTTTTCTGTTTTCTTAATATTCTTCCATATTCTTTATCATGGCAATTTTAAATTCTTTATCTGTTAGGGGGAGTATTTCTTCCATGGCTGTGAAGTTGGGCTTTGGAGATTTAATCTTTGTGTGTTGTATTCCACCCCCACCCCAGGACTCATGAGGACATTTGTTGGATTTCTCCTTCCCCTTATTTGTTTTGGGATCTATCTGCTGTAGATGTGGCAGCTGCCGAGTGTGACACCCCCTCTCACTGGTCAGGAGTCCCACTGGTCTGTGCAGATTGCGGGTGGGGTCTCATGGAAAGTGGCAATGTCTGAGGCCACTCCAGCACTTTCCTGAGTGCAGGTCCAGGTTCTCACCAGTCTGGTGGTCAGCCAGTGGGCTCTCACGAGGCTTGGAGTCCCTTCCCTGGTGCAAATGTGGGCTCTCACAGATCCAGGAAGGTGACTGGCAGAATCTCCTCTTGTCTTCATGTGTGAAGGAACCTTTTGATTGGTATAGAATTTTTGATTGGGGGCCTCCCCGGTGGCGCAGCGGTCGAGCGCTGGGTTGCAAAGCTGCCCGCAGCCTCTGCAGCACCAGTTCGATCCCCAGCTGCTCCCCGGCCACCAGAGGCGGGACCCACATGGCGCGCAGACCTCTCCTGCCGCCCGCTGCTCCCCTCAGCAGTGTCCTTCGGTCCTTCTGCCTGCTCTGCTCCCCGCTCTGGCTCTGGTGAATTCTCTCACCCTCCTGCACCTCTGACTGTACCCAGTGCTTGTATAAATAAATTAAATCTAAAAAAAAAATTTTTTGATTGGCATCTCCTTTTCTTTAGCACTTTAAAGAGATTCCATTGTCCTCTAGCTTCCACGGTTTTTGTTGTGAAGTTAACTACAAGTATAATTATTGCTTATTTGGAGATAATGTATTGATCTGGAGGTTTCAAACAATTTTTTCTTGTCTTTGCCTTTATATTAGTTAAATTATGATATACCTCCATGAGAATTTCTTTTTCTTTTTCCTGCTCGGGCTATTTGCAGATCCATGACTTATTGTCTCATTAGTTTGTAAAATTCTTAGTCATTATCTTCTGACATATTACTTTGCCCCATGTTCTCTCACTCCTCTTTGTAGGGTTCAAATTACGTCTGTTAGAGCTTCTCATGTGTATTGCATGTATCTTACTGTTGCCTCTGTATTAGCCCTCTTTTTGTCTGCTTCATTTTGTGTAGTTTCTTCTAAAGCCCTAGTTAGAGAATGCCATTCTCTAATTGTATGCTCAACCATGGTTCTTCTCATCAAGTTTCACCTTTATTTAATAAAAGTTCACCTTTATTTCTAGAGTACAGCACTTTGGGGGCCACAACAAGAGGGTACACCAGAGGGCATCTTCCCTTGATGTTCTATGATCTCCATTCCCTGCCATCCACCTTCATCTCTGCTCCCAAACTGTCGAGATCACCAAAAGTCCACTTAGTTTCACAACTGCTCCACTTTGGAATGTGCAAATGCCCTGTTGGGGGCATATGTTCCAAGCACCAGGTTCAAATCTCTGGACCATCATCCTTTCCTGACACTGACCCAGTGATTTTTTTTGCTATCTTACTTTTTTTCTAATGCACAAGAATAAAAGAGGGTATTTTACATGTTGTCCAGAGTTTCGTTAGCTTATTTTTTTCTTCAGAATATTTTGTTGTCCTCAGCAGGAGGGTTAGTCCAAATTACCTAATTGATTACTTCTAGAAAATCCTTTGAAAATTGACTTTTAAACTACTTCACTGTTTTCTTTCTCTTTTTTTTTCATTATAGCATAAAGTTGAAGAAATTAAATTTCCATGAAAATCGAACTGTTAAAACCTCAAATGTATTTCAACCTAATTTAATGACAATAGTGATATTCTCACTGGACAGTTTGCAAATCCCTCACATACCATCTCCTTGCCTTTGTTCACATGTGGAATACTTCCAGGAATGTCTTTTCTTTGAAACCACACTCTACCCCAAATATATATATATATATATATATATTTTTTTTTTTTTTAATTCAGCACAGTGTATCCTCATCCAAGAAGATTTCCTTGCTCCCCTCTCTTTCAAACAGGCCTCTGCCTTCCTCTGGCCTCTTCCAATGTTAATAACTGTGTAAAGTTCTATAACCCCACTCTGTAAATCCTTTTACCTTCCACTTTGGATATTTGGTTTTGGGGGGTGCTCAGGACTCAAGTGCTTGGGGCTTGACCAAGATGGATCAAGCCCCTGAACTGTCTGTATCCATTTCACCCTTTCCCCAACATTATCCTCAGCTCATTTTTTAAATCCTACCCATCCTTGGTTACAGTAGCCCTGATTCCCCTCCCACTAATAAATATTTATTAACCTCCAACCATATACTTGGTGCCCTTTTAGAGCCCAGGGGTTGTGATAAAACCATAAATGCCTGCCTTATGGAAGGTACATACAGACTAAGTCTGACCCATGTATTGTCTGTCATACATTAGAAGAGCATCTGTCCAGGGATAGCACAAGACCATAATTTGGGCTTCTGAGACAGACACAGCCTAGTGCATTGCTGAACTTTTAGGACATGTTCTGCCATCCTTAGGGGGCAGGGAGGGGAGAGGTCTATTGACTTGTTTGAATGGAGACCTGCTATAAAGTGAGATTTTGAATTACTGATTGGACCTTTGCACTGGAGTCATTCCACTGGCTTCGACCCAACATCTATAGAAGGTAAGTCGAGGTACAGCTGAACATAAAACCTGTATTTGTGTGCACGGATGGAGGTTTGTAGAAGTCCTTTTGTCCCCCTTCAGTTTCCCTGTATGTAAAATAAAACAAGAATACACTGTTTTCATTTCTCTCCCTCCTGTCCCCTCTGTCTCTCACTGTTTCTGCAGGTCAGCGTTGAAGTTTTGGTAGAGTATCCTTTTTTTGTGTTTGGACAGGGCTGGTCATCTTGCTGTCCAGAGAGAACCAGCCAACTCTTTGATTTGCCGTGTTCCAAACTCTCTGTTGGGGATGTCTGCATCTCGCTTACCCTCAAGAACCTGAAGAACGGCTCTGTTAAAAAGGGCCAGCAGGTGGATCCCGCCAGCATCCTGCTGAAGCACTCAAAGACCGACAGCCTCGCGGGCAGTAGACACAGATACGCAGAGCAGGAAAACGGAATTAATCAGGGAAGTGCCCAGATGCTCTCTGAGAATGGCGAACTGAAGTTTCCAGAAAAAATAGGATTGCCTGCAGCACCTTTGCTCACCAAAATAGCACCCAGCAAGCCCGCAGCCACGAGGAAGAGGAGGTGGTCGGCGCCAGAGACCCGCAAACTGGAGAAGTCAGAAGACGAGCCACCTTTGACTCTTCCTAAGCCTTCTCTAATTCCTCAGGAGGTTAAGATTTGCATTGAAGGCCGGTCTAACGTAGGCAAGTAGAGGCCATGCGGGGGAAGGAAATGTGGGTCTCCCTTATCATGTGTATCAAGATTACTGTACTGTAGGCTAAATAATACAGTATTTACATGTTATCCTCTTCCTTTAGGTTTCTGTTATAACCTTGTCATTAGCGTTGCAGCTGGTGTTGCGCAGGAGACTGGTGCATATGCTCTGCCCACGTGTCTGGCAGGGAGTTGCACCTGCAGCATCCCCGGGCTTGACTGCGCTGGTTTCCTGAGCAAGTTCTCCTGGAAGGGAACTGCAGGGCGGGCGAGCGAGCGTGCGTGCAGCGAGCGAGGGTCTCTCTCTCTCTGCCTCCCTGTCTCCCTCTCTTGTTCTCAGCGCGGGGTGTCCTCTGGAGGTCCTCACGTGCAAAATAAACATCAGGATCCCCGCGTCAGGACATCCTAGAGAGGCATCAGACAGCGGGTGGAAAGCTAACCGTGTAAAACATGTCCCCCCTCCAACATATTTTACAATAAAAGCAACTTTTAATCCTATAGATATATATTTCCCCCTATGGGGCCTGACTGCACTGATATTTTTTTTAAAGAGCAACTGCCACACGTGGGATTTCGTTTCTGCTTTACGAGTGCAGTGAAGTCTCCAGGGTGTCGTGCGTGTGGGAGGGGCAGCCCCTGCAAGGCCGTGCTCCCCCAGAGTTGGGGGGGTAGTGGGGAGCAGGTGTGGGCAGGGAACCCCCACTCTGATTTCTGTGCAGTGTTAGGAAAACCAATCAGGTTATTGCATTGACTTCGCTCCCAAGAGGTAAACTGCCCGACAGTGAGAGCCAAGGAAGCTCTTGGCATTGGGTTTGCAAATCTTTTGTCTTTTAACTCTAGTACTGTTTATAGTTCATGACTATGGACAACTCGGGTGCCACTTTTTTCAGATTCCAGTGTGACGTGAGGAATGAGATTTTGAAGATGAGCATATAAATTACTATCTCTAAGCACTTCAAATGCTGTTCACACTTTATTACCAAGCATCTTGGTCTATCATTCAACAAGTACTGTATCTCACTTTAAACTCTTTGGGAAGAAAAACAAAAAAAAACTAAGTTGCTTTCTTTTTTTTCAACACTGTAACTACATTTCAGCTCTGCAGAGTTTCTCACGAGCAAGAGATTGAAAGTTTCGATGTGGTTTAAAGGGATGAATGTGAATTTTGACCTAGTATGTGACCATGAATGACCACCAAGAACAGCCTGAAGGGGGCGCTTTTCACTTTGATGTCTGAGAATTAAAGGCAGAGCTGACAGAGAAACTGAGAGAAAAGGGATGGAAATACTCATTTTTGTCCAGTGTTTTTCTTTTAAAGATGAACTTTTAAAGAACCTTGCGATTTGCACATCTTGAGTTTATAATTTGTGTGATATTCCTGCAGTTTTTATCCAATAACATTGTGGGAAAGGTTTGGGGGACTGAACGAGCATAAATAAATGTAGCAAAATTACTTTCTAACCTGCCTAAACTCTAGGCCATTTTATAAGGTTATGTTCCTTTCGAAATTCATTTTGGTCTTTCTACTACATCTGTCACAAAGCCAGGTCTTAGCAGGACAACTCTGAGAATTTTCTTCAGATTCATTGAGAGAGTTTTCCAAAAAGACATTTATATATGTGAGCAAGTTTTTTTTTTTTTTTTAACAATTGCTTTATTATTGTTGTTATCAATGTTATTTTCAGAATGAATTTTTTTTCATCTGAAGTCAAATCAAGAGTTAATGTTTGGTACAAACCCAGAAAGGGTATTTCATAGTTTAAACCTTTCATTCCCAGAGATCTGAAATAGCGGTTGTAGATTTTGAGTCTGCATCTTAAAGTGCTTTTTTTTTTTAAAAAAAAAAAATGTTTTATAACTAGGGAGAAATTTTTAAATATTCTTACTTGGAATGGCTGCAACTAATCAGAACCGATGCTGATCTAATTTCCCTTTTACCATTGAACCAAGTATTTCTTCCATTTCACAAGTTATACAAAAAAAATTCTCAAATGTCAACCCATATTTAGCGATCTAGTATTCCTTCGTATTTAGTTCTCACCGGAACTCAAGATTTTTATGAACCTTTTTCTGGGGTGTACCAAAAACATTTGACTAGGTTTAGAAAATAGTTAGAACCATTTCTTGACTTTCTTCAGATTTCATTACCCTCTCGGCAGGCTGGCGAGAGCTGGGTGGCCCGTTCTTGAAGTCATAGTGCTTATTTAGTGCTGTATTTTTTTTTTTTAACCTTTCTGTTCAGAGAACTTGCTTAATCTTCCATATATTCTGCTCAGGGCACTTGCAATTATTAGGTTTTGTTTTTCCTTTCTGTTTTGTAACCTTTGATAGTAAGAGGAACACGGGGCTGCCATGTAGACTTTTGTCCTCATCCGTACCACTATTTATAGCAACTCGTGGACTCCGAACAACACACATCACCTTTTGGCTTACTTGGATCCACAAAACCAACACTAAAATGGGAAAACATTCATGGTTTGGAGCAATAGGAACATCATCCTAATTTTTGTGCTTCTATCTATTTCAGGTATAGGAATTATAAAATAATCGGTTCTTTCTAAACATTGTCGCATTTCATTCTCTTGCTTTTTTTAGCATGTGCAATACTTTCTGTGCCAATAGTCTGACCGTCTGCTCTAGTTAAAACTCATACCCTTTCGGCTTTTTCCTGTTCGGTTCATCTTCCCCACTCTGGCCAGAGAAGGGCTGGAGGGAAGAGACCCAGGAAGGGGATTGCCTCCTGCTGCGGATGCTGAGTGCTGGGGCAGGGAGCCTTCAGGAGCACCCCGTGTCTGTCGCCATGTTGCAGAAAGAGCAAGCCAAGGAGATCTAGGGGAAGAGCTGCGGTTCCCCAGGTCACCACGAGGAATAGTCGATGTGGAGCGTGGAGAGGAAGGAGGCAGAGTCATCTCTCAGGCACACTCGGGAGCAGTGTAGCCAGGATCAACCCGTTTTCCACGTCCTCTCCGCGCTGGGCCAGGCCCTGCCTGAGGTCTGTGTCCTTGAGACTTCAAGTCGTGCCTCTGAGCAACGGCCTGTGGCTGCGGAGGGAGCGACCTGGCAACCATGTCACCTCTCCTCTGTGTCAGCTCTGTCCTCAAATAGGAACAACAACTCGAGGACAGGGAGCCTCCTCTTGTTGGCAGACATTGGCGAGCCCCAGACTCCCAGAACAGCCTTTGGCACCGCTCCTGTGTCACGAACCTAACCGTGACAGGTGTAGAAATTCTTCGGTGCCGTGCAGCTTACGAGGATCAGCTATGTGCCTCTGTACTGTGTCCACTTTGCAATATTTACTGACAGCTGTCTTTAGTTCTTCTTTCTCTCCTGTTTTCCATTTTTAAACAAATAACAGCAGGCCTTTTGCGTTTACAATGGAACACAATCACCAAGAAATTAGTCAGGGCGAAAAGAAAAAAAATAATAAGAAACCAACAAACAAGAACCTCTCTTTGTAGGGATTTCTAAATATATAAAATGACTGTTCCTTAGAATGTTTAACTTGAGAATTCTTTCAGTTTGTCTGGTCCACTTGGGGTGGGGGCGGGGTGGGGGGCGGGGGATACAGACATGGATGCCACTTACCTCAAATCTTTTCAAGTGGAAATCCAAATTGCGTTTTCATTTGGACCTTCAGGATGATTTTCTATGTCGGTCAAGTTTTCGTTTCCCCCAACTCACCCAGTTCGGTTTGGGATGATTGATTTTTTTTTTTTCTTTATTGTGGTGGATCCCATTTCTCAGCGAATGGCGACCCTCTATGTTTTGTGTTAGGCGAGTGTGTTGGGTTTTCCCCCACCAGAAAGTGGTGGCATCCCTCCTTCTTCCCCCACGAGGAACTCTGCGGAACCTTTCACACCTCTTACTCAGGGACGGGGCTGGCGTGTGTGTGGCACACTGATGTGCCCGGAAGCAGCACTTTGACTGCTCTGGGGTAGGGTTGTACAACTTCAAGGAATGTTTGGATTTCCTGCATCTTGTGGATTCCTCCTTAGAAACTGCATAGATTGCAATATAATGCTGCATGTTCGAGATGAACAGTAGCTCCTAGTAATCATCAAATCCACTCTTTGCACATAGTTTGATCTTTACTGAATATATTGCCAAAATTTATTTTTGTTGTCGTAGCTTTGGAATTTTTTATGTTTTTTTAAGGAGACAATTGACAATACCCTCTTAACATCTGTGACTACTAAGGAAACCTATTTCTTTCATAAAGAGAAAAGTCTCAAATGCTTTCGAAGACACTAATGCCATGCTGTTTCAGACATGGGTGAACAAGCAGAGCTCTTGGGACAGAAGGCCAGGCTTTTTGAGCTGTGTTGGTTGTCATGGCTACGGCTTCATGAAGCAAAAGCAGCTCAACAAACTGTGGTGTCTTCTCTCCTAAAACTCTTTGCACTTCCTGTTTCCTAATCACCCGCGAAGATTCCAGGTGAACACGGGGCCAGGGGTCTCCAGGGTCCGATCCAGCTGCCGTGGTGATACGAAAAGGAAGGGAAAATTACACTTTTTTTTTGTTGTTGTTGTTGTTTTTCCAAGGGAGGCATTTGCTTCCGCCTTTGTGTTTGCAACCCAGAATTTCTGAAATAGAGGATTTAAGAACACGTCAAGTCATAAATACACAGAGAATATACTTTTTTATAAAGCACATGCATATGCTGTTGTGTTGGGTTGGTTTCCTCTTCCACGGACAGTGTTGTGTTTCTGTCAATAGGGAAACTCCAAACAATTTGCACACCTCTACCCCGGAGCTGAGATTTCTTTTACATAGATGACCTCGCTTCAAATATGTTACCTTACTGATAGGATCTCTCCTTGTAGCACTATACCTTGTGGGAATTTTTTTTTTTTTAAATGTACACCTAATCTGAGAAGCTGAAGAAAACAAACTTTTTGAAGCACTCACTTTCAGGAGTACAGGTAATGTTTTTAAAAAATTGCACAAAAGAAAAATGAATGTTGAAATGATTCATTCAGTGTTTGAAAGATATGGATCTGTTCAAATAATGAGTTTCATACCTTGTTTGTAAAAAAAGAAAAAGAAAAAAGCATAAAGGTTGAAAGTTACCTGTTTTGTTTTTTTTTTTGTATATAGAAATTTGTCATGTCTAAATGATCAGATTTGTATGGTTATGGCCTGAAAGAATTACTACGTAAAAGGCTCTTAAACTATACCTATGCTTCCTTTATGTTTTGTTACACAGAGCCCTCTTCTGAGGGAGGGTCATTCTGTATTCTGCAGTTCGAGAATACCGTTCATTCCTATACTGAAAAATACTTCTCTGAGCTCCCTTCTTAGTTGAAACTCTTTAAGCCATTGCAACTCCTTTTTCTTCAGAGATGATGTTTGACATTGTCGGCACTTCCTGTTCCACTAAACCCAAAGAATATAATCCTGAACAAGAAGTGTTTGTAACAAGGGATCCTAGCTACCCGTAAGACAGGACTCATGACGAGGACAAAACAAAGTTCAGCCTTTTTTCCCCCGCACCTCATTTTCATGGGGGGGTAAAACATGCATTTTAATGTAAAGGCCTCATTTGAGTTTTATTTTCTCTGTAATCGTAAGAGGCCGAAATAAATACGGAGCAACTTCTCAGAAGTCAGATTCTGTCCAAAAATCGAGCCAGCCAACGGAAACTGGAGAGCTGAGGGGCTGTCGAGGCAGCCCCCCCAACAGCTACAGTTCTGAAATTCAGAATCTCGGCCCCTCCCTTACTGTTGAATGCAATTTTTCTGGTAGCTAACATTCACCTGTACGATGGCGGGAGGAAAGAGCGGCTTTGGTTTTCCATGTCCTCACGACCTGCGTACACATGGTTCAGCTGTATTAAAATTAAGTGCATTTGGCCAATAGGTAGTGTCTATCCAGTAACAGTCTCTAAGCATTTCCGTAACTTTTCTTATCTGAAAGGACTCAAGTCTTCCACTGCAGATAATCGGAGACTTCACCCAAGTTTTCTTACCCTTTGGTGGGTTGGTTTGCTGTCCGGATGGCCCGTCAGCCGGTCTCCTTTTCCATGGCCTGTCTGAAGGCCTTTTCTGGAAGTGTTGTTTACAGTAATCCTTGCCGAGATAACACACTGTCCTCCGAAAACCGAGTCTGAGGCGATGCTAAGCTGACGGGCTGCTGTCTTTAAAGAGCAGTCGCCGAGAAGCTGGCTTGATCGGCACCATCTGGGTCTTACCCGAGCCACCGACTCTTAGGCCTCTCTGGCGCAGGACTGGGGTAAGATCTGTAGTCAGTGACACCTTCAACTTGATGCCTGTGCATTGGGTTCTGTGAATACTGCCTCTTGGGCCTTTGGGGGATGTTTTGTCCTCTCCAAGCCATCGCCCCTCCCCTGTAACCCCAAATTGTCAGCTGTCAGGCGCTTTCAAGAGCCCCGCCAGGATTCCTGGTGGCTTTCGGTTAAGACTGTCCGATTTCTAGCCAGTGGGGTCCTGGCCCCCAGAGCCATCTCTGAGATTCGTACCATTGAATCATTATCCTCCAAACTTCAAACCTATGCCTCCCATCAGCCAGGGGGAAAAAGAGACACCAGACCTTTGAGGGCACTATCAGACTGACATGGCCAGTACAGAGGAGAACGAGAGAAGGAATGATGTTTTGCACCTTATTGAAAAGAAAATTTTAAGTGCATACATAGTTAAGAGCTTTTATTGTGACAGGAGAACTTTTTTCCATATGCGTGCATACTCTCTGTAATTCCAGTGTAAAATATTGTACTTGCACTAGCTTTTTTAAAACAAATATTAAAAAAAAAAAAACGAAAGAATTCATATTCTATTTTCTAATCGTGGTGTGTCTATTTGTAGGATACACTCGAGTCTGTTTATTGAATTTTATGGTCCCTTCCTTTGATGGTGCTTGCAGGTTTTCTAGGTAGAAATTATTTCATTATTATAATAAAACAATGTTTGATTCAAAATTTGAACAAAATTGTTTTAAATAAATTGTCTGTATACCAGTACAAGTTTATTGTTTCAGTATACTCGTACTAATAAAATAACAGTGCCAATTGCAAATGTGTCCTTGCTTTTGTGGGGGCCTCGGAGACAAGGCTGAGAATGCGGTGGTGACGCCTTCCTTACCCTCCTGGCACCCCAGGTAGGTCGGTGGTGGCGGGAAGTGACGTTGGCACTGCCTCGCCTGCTTAATTTTTTCTTGGGGGGTGGGGGGTGGGGTGAGGTGGTTGTGCTCGACACGAGGTTGAGAGAAAAGGCACGTTTCAGCATCTGACGTCTTGGCTTGTCCGTGTTTATTTCTCCCATCAGAACAAGCTGCTCATAAGAGGTTTGTCTAAACAGCATTTGGCAGCTTCACAGGCTCATAGAGCATCATCCACGCATTCTGTAGGTTTGCTGTAAACTGGCTGGGGACCTGCAGGTGCAAAGTTCCTTCCTGTCTCCTGGAGTTCACATCTGTTATAAACTCACCAGCAGAGCCCCCCTACCCCCCACCCCAGGACATGACCAGTCTGCACCACAGGTTTACCCCGTGTCCAGTCTCAGAAGTCAACTCTGCAACTGAGCAGCTGCCCAAGAGAGTAATTCTTCAAGGATCTAGAACTTTCAGGGGAACCCCCACTCCCTCTGCATGTGTGGCCATCAGATCCTGCCACCCTTAAGGTCCTGCAGGGGTGGAAGGGACCCATGGGTTTGTAAAGCCAAGTTTTTGCTTAGCTTAGGGACGGACACCTTTTTGTCTTGTTGGCTAGCTGTCTGGGGACACCTCACCAGGATTCTCTTACAAATTTAGAGCTGAGGTCCTAACATGGGCACTGGTTAAGTGCCTTGCAGCCCTGCCCAGAAGGACCATCCAGACCCACCTCTTCCAGAACAGTCAGGACAGGCGCACAGGGAGCTGTGGGCAAGTCTGGGGGGAGCGGGCCCGAGGCGATGACTGAGTGACTGTGAATGTTTGCTATCCTGCTGCTTTAATATAGATGCTAAGAGTTCTGGTTCTGACAAGTTCAGGGTCCAATAGCCGTGAGACTGACCTCGTAGGTCAAACTGATTAGGAGAGAAACCTTTGCTTTACAAGCTGCAAGGGGGAGAAAACTTGAAAACAACCTGGGGGTCCCCAGGTTGAGGCCCCAGGTGAATGACAATTCACAGACTCTCCCTCCCCACGCTGCACAGGGTACAGAAAGGCCTACCGGAGGGCAGCCGAGCTACATGTTTAATCTCATGTCTGCATGATAGATGGACAGACAGACTCCGCCACGGCACCCCCAGGCCCACTGCAATCGGAGGCAGAGATGGACTAGCTGAGGCCGGAGATGGTGTCTTAGAAATGCTGCATATTCAGCCTCTGCTTCAAAATGATCCCGGTAAGTTCTTGGCTTTTACAATAATTCTGTTTTCACTTCCCTAAAGACTTGAATGAGCCAGGCACCCAGCTTGGCTTTTCAAAACAAGCAGCTAGATGGAAAAAGAGGGCTGCCCACAGGGGTGCCACGTGGGCTGACTGGCCTTGCCCTCCTGGCCACAGGGTGTAGCAGGTGCCTGATGTGCCGAAGGGGACCATGGTGACCTCAAGCTAAATGAGGAGCATGGAGGGCATAGGCTGTAGAGTGCCCTGACTCCTGCTTCTATGGTTTCAATAGATTTCTTTAAGATCCCTTTGCTCCACCTCTCCCTGGTTTTGCAATAATCTCTTTAAAACTGCCAAACTTATCTAAGGGCTCAAATGGGAAACTTGTAACATTTTCCAGTCAAGAGCTTTTGTTGTTTTCCAGCAACCAAAGCTGGAGGGAGCAGCTGGATGCCAGTAATCTCCTTGGCCCTGACCTGCCCCCCTCCAACCACCCCTCCTCAACTTCCCCAGAAACTCAGAGCCTATCAGGGAAGGATGCAGGAAATGCCCATGGTGCCTACAGCTTGCTTGCAAATGCAAATGCCAGCACTCTAGCAAGTCTTAAGATAACAGCATTATATTAAAGTGAAACCTTTTCTTTAAAAAAAAAAAAAAACCCAGAAAGTGTGTGTGAGTTTTAACGATGAGGTTATGAGTTGCACGGGCAGTTGGGCTTTGACCACGGACCCAAGCAGTGCCCTGCTTCTGAGCCCCCAGAAGGCACTAGGGGAGCCCTGACGCCTCCAGGTGGCAGGAAGGGGAGACATTCCGCCATTGGGGAGCAGCCGGAAGCTCTGATGTAACAGGAGGGGGGAGAGGAAAGCGCGTGTGCCTGGCAGGGGAGCTCATCCTGGAGGTTAGCTGAACACGGTGTTGTGCTGCTGGGTCACCCGGATGAATGTCGCCCTCCTACTCAGCTCCTTGAGTTTGGCGGCCCCCACATAGGTGCAGGTAGACCTGAGTCCCCCAAGAATATCCAGAATCGTGTTTTCCACATCCCCTTTGTAAGGCACTTCCACTGTCTTGCCCTCAGAGGCTCTGGAAGGAAAAGAAAGTTTTTCTATTAGTCTAGTTCTTTTTGCTTAAGAACTCAGCTGAAATTCCCAGCGTTAGCACTTGAGACAGCCTGGAGAACCTTGGGGAGACACCCGCCACCCTCTGGCCCTGCTCCCACGTAGCTACAAAATGCCAAACTGGCCAGGCCAGCATCTCGGATAGAAATGGGCCAGGTCTCACCACCGGCGACCCAGAGAGCCCGGGAAGGAAGGTTCCACCCACACCAGATGATTCTGAAGACCCACAGGAGCCTCAGCAGAGTGCCTCCGCCCTTCCCCAACCTGAACCCAGCTCACCTTTCTATTTTACCTTAATTGGCACAGCAATCTCTAGCTGTTCCAGGTCCCAAAATGCCCCAGGAGAAGAACAGACCTGGTGGTTACCTCCAGCCCTCCCAGGTCAACAGAAAAAGCCCAGTGCTCTGTCCTCCCCACGCCAGCACCCCAGGGAGATACTGATTGTCTTCAAAGGGAAGAGGAAGATGTCACTGATATGGAACGCTCAAGCCTTCCATGCAAACCTGCACCCCATGCTAATGACCTGTCTTTCTTGGGGGGGCCCCATTTGCTGGGTACATTTCTGCCAGCTCGCCTCCACGAGCTCAGACATATCACCACACCTGCCCTCCTGGGGTCCTCGGAAGGCAGAACTGGAATAGAACTAAGGACTTTGTCAACACAGGAAGTGTCAAGGCTGTGGGCTGCATCGTTCATGTTTTCAAGGGAACATTTAGAAATACAGAAGGCCTATGGTACCGACACAAAACAAGATCTAAGCATCCTTGCTGAGTCCTTGACCCTCTCTTCACCAGGCTGTTTGATTCCACATGTCAAATGCCCTGATTGCCAAAAGGAGACACAGTCAGACTTGCTTTTGAAGGAGATAAGAAGGAAACATCCACTCTAGAAAACTGTCCCTCATCTAAGAGGGGACAACCTGGAATTTTAAGAACTACATACTCGAACTTTCTCTAGCTGGTCTCTACAACTGAAAAAGAGCACCTCTGGATCAAAAAACTCATTATCTGGAAATGAGTTGAAATTGAAATTGAAATGCATTGAAATCTATACATGCAAAATGACCTGTGGATGAAAAGTACCTACTGAAATCAGTGGCTAGATTAGGTGCTTCTTAGCAGCTGATTTAGAAAATCAAGGGCATAAGGCCAGTCAGTGGCTACACCCAAGAAGGTTCAAGTCACTGCTTCCTGTGGCCAGAGACCCACATCAACTCACATGTGCCTGCAATGGCTGCCACTTCATTTTCTTACGAGATTCCCATTTCTTAAGAAAGCTTTCTGGGGCTCATTGGAATGATCCAGAGTCTCATCATTGCTTCTTTGCTAACTGGTAGTGTGTCTTCTTGCAACGTGTGGCACAGGAAGAAAAAAGATTTACTCAGAGTCCAAGGGAATTGGAACAACGAGAAGCCTAGAGCTTCTAGAGAAGCCTAGAAGCCCTTTAAGAGGGCAACCCCTTCCAAGGGCGGTCTCTACTTATTTAGTGTCAAGTGGAAGATAAGAAGTCAAAGAAGCAAGAAAAGGCCATGCAGGGAATGTGTTAATGTGTGGGGGGTCAGGGAGAGAGTCAGGGGAGGCCTCAGGGTTAGAGCTGATCTAAGTCCAGTATCTACTGCTGTTTTCAGCACATATAATTCTTCATACCAGGACTTCTGCCCTGAGAGGTTCCTCATCTCAGACCTTTTCTGTTCTTACTCTGGGTGAAAGGCACAGAAAGGTCAAGACAAAGACACAGAATAATCCAAGCTCGCCCAGTGGTGATGGCACCTCCTGCAAGTCATTTATTGCTGATGCTCAAGTCCTATCGTCGGTAAAGTAAAGGTCTCCCAAGGACAGCATGAGCACTAAATGGTGAATGGGTGAGAAGGAACTAGCAAAGCATAAATAACTCTGCCTTAATGAAATATAATGTCAGCGGAGGGAAACCATTCTCGTGAGGCTGAAACTGCCAGGGAAAGGGAAGGAAGGAGACAAGAGTTGGAGGGAGGCAGAGAGAAGCAAGATGAAGAGAGACAAATAGAATGGAGGGAGCCAGCGGGGCTGAGGCTGCTTTGGATTAAAGTTCTAACTCCTTCAGCCTTCTCCCTCCATGTCTATGATTCGAATCCACTCCGCAAATAGTCTTGATATTCCTGAAGCTCACACTTTCTCAAGTAAGTCTGCTGAATTACAGATGATTTTCTTCTGGGCTCCTTGGCTTCTGTCTGCAGTAGAGCCTCATCTGGCCTTTACCATCTATTAATTTCAGAACCCAAAACAGATCCAACAGCCAGAGGGCAAAGCCACACTGCAGGCAAAGAAAGTGGCGCAGGCAGAATCACATGGCTCTAGTCGGAAGTTTCCAGAATGAAAGTTTAAATGCAGTACCCTATTCCTCCATTAAAGTCTGCCTTGAATGGGGATGGTGAGGGGGGTGAGAGGACCCACCAGAGACAGAGTGGGGAGCAGAACAGGCAGACTGACTGAAATACACTGCTGAGGGGAGCAGCGGGCGAGACAGGAGGGGTCTACCGCGCCATGTGGGTCATCTCCCTGGCCGCAGATCAAACTCATGCTGCAGTGGCTGCTGATAGCATGATAGTGCTGAGACTTAACCCCTTGCACCACCAGAGAGACCCTAATATATTTCTTTATCCCTGAAAGAGATAAAGGCTGAGGTGATGAGAACTGAACACAGCCCACCAGCACCTACTAAAAAACAGTATGCTGGGAGAATATTCCACACCTCCCAAGCTCCCTCCTGCCTGGAAATCTTGCTGGAGTTCTGAGCTTTCTGCCTCTAACCTGATTTGAACCTTATATAATGCATCTGAATCTCATGACCTCAAAACACCTGAATCCCTTGGGTGTGGGATGACTCGTAGGAATGGCGGATATCAACCAGGGGAGACTGAGTGAGTGTCCATCCAGAGCTAGGATGGTGTCTAAAAGCCAGGGAAGCCAAGGCTTTCTGGAGAAAGGCCATCAGACCCCCATGCAGGCTCTGCTTCTTTCTGGAGATGCAGGACATCCGTCCAGTCCTCACCGCATAGCTCGTCATCAGCATAAACCCAAAAAAAGAAGCCATGGCAGATCCTGTCAAGCAGGGCAAATGGGTGGATATATTTTATAGATTCTTAACACACAGAGATAGACAATTAAATGGAAGTGAAACAGAAAAGACCAGGTTAGCTTTTGGAGTAAAAGATATAAAGGTAAGCAGAAGCGAGCATCCCTTCTACAGTGAGTGACACAGCGAAAGGATTAAATTAAATGCTGCCTGTGCCAGATGAGAGTCTAGTAAGGGGTGCCGGGGGACCCCGTCTTTACTATCTATTTATCTTAGAACCCAAAACAGATGCAACAGCTAGAGGGCAAAGCCATACAGCAGGCAAAGAAGCGGCGCAGAATCACACGGCTCTAGTCTGAAGTTTCCAGGATGAAAGTTTAAATGCAGCACCCGAGTCCTCCATTAAAGTCTGCCTTGAATGGGGGTTGGGGGGGGGGTGTTGTGAGAGGATTCACCAGACAAAGTGGGAAGCAGAACAGGCAGATCTACTGAAATACACTGCTGAGGGGAGCAGCGGGTGAGACAAGAGAGGTCTGCTGAGCCATGTGGGTAGCTCCCTGGCTGGAGATCAAACTCATGCAACCGTTCAGCCTGAGTTCAGGTTGGTCAGAGATGGAAGGTACAGGGTTGGTGCAGCAAGGCTCTATCAGAAGGACGCCCATTCCTCCCCACACCTCAAGTTCTGGGGTCACCCCATGCTTACCCCCACATCACAATGCCAACCCATTCCAGAATTTTGAGGTTGCCAAACACTGCAAATGTTACTTGGGAAAAATCAGAGCTATTTAAAAAGAGGCAAGGTATGTTTTCTAGCTCCTTCGCACGGTACCATCATGCAAACAGAATTGATATTCTTTGAGACCTGCTTTCATCTCGTTTCTGTAAGAAGCGAGAGACATGTTACGACCTCAGCAGTGAAAGGCTGGCTCTTCCCCTCACCTGTACTCAGCGACTCCTCCTGCATGTTTCTTCATCGCCGTGTCGGAGCTCATCCCATAGAAGAGCTTGAGCTTCTGCCCGTTCTTCTCGATCACCTCTCCAGCACACTCGGTGTGGCCCGAGAACATGCCGCCCAGCATGACAAAATCAGCTCCAGCTCCTAAAGTCCCAGCGGCGGGGGCAAGATCCACAGAGAAAAGAACTCAGAGGTTATTGTTTCTGGGGAGGTCTAAGTGCTTACCCCAACTTCCTCTCCCCTCTTCCAACTATACTGAAGACAGCTTTTTTTTTTAAGATTGATTGATTGATTGATGCTTATAAGAACTGGGATGTAGGCCAGAGGTGCAGGAGGGTGAGAGGATTCACCAGAGACCGAGTGGGGAGCAGAACAGGCAAACTGACAAAACACACTGCTGAGGGGAGCAGCGGGCAAGACAGGCGAGGTCTGCTATGCCATATAGGTCACCTCCCTGGCCTGCCAGGGATTGAACTCATGCCCCAGTGGTGATAGTGCTAAGGCTTGACCCCTACGCCACCAGGGAAGCCCCCCCCCTTTTTTTTTAATTTAAGGACACCAAGTAATAAGTAGACACACTCAGAGAAACAACAGCAGCCTATTGAAGTCTTGCGGCTAATATACTGGTTAATCCTCTGTGGCTACAATGACTACCAGTGACTACCCTCCAAAGAGAGATCTAATTCTTATAATCAGACTGACATTAAGAATTGGCATCCTAGGGCCTCCCTGGTGGCACAAGGGGTTAAGCACAGCACTGTGAAGCTATCCACAGCCTCTGCAGCATGAGTTCAATCCCTGGCCAGGGAGCAACCCACATGGCACAGCAGACCTCTCCTGACTCGCCCGCTGCTCCCCTCAGCAGTGTATTTTCAGTCAATCTGCCTGTTCTGCTTCCTACTCTGTCTCTGGTGAATCCTCTCACCCCCTGCACCTCTGGCCTGTACCCCCAGTTCTTGTATGCATAAAAAAATCTTTAAAAAAAAGAAAAAAGAATTGGCATCCCAGCCAGCACACTGTCCAATCTCCTACATAATACAGTAACTCCTCTACAAGGACCCCATCAGGGTGTTTTCAGCACCCTCCCAACCTGCTTCAGAAAACCATGAAACGCCCTCAAAACAGACCAACATTCCTGTACTAGAGACTGGACCCAGGAGAGCAACCTATATCTGAAACTCTGCCTGTACACTGTTGCAATGAATATTAGACCGTCAGAAAAACTAGTATTCCAGAGAATGACATGACATTTCTGGGATAGGGGTGGAGGAGACCTGGGTGAGCTGCCTTATAGGCAATGTTGGCCTAGGACCAAGGCTGGCGCAGGGCTGTATCCAGCGCTTATCACAGTGTATGGCACATGGCAGATATGAAATAACAAGCTGTCAAGAAAGTAAAAGGTATATGTGGAAGAGACAAATAATCACCGTCCCCAACCTGTTCGCAGGTGCAAGATTATGCAGACAGGCTCTCCAAACACTGTTAAGAAACTGCTGCAACTTCTCCTAAGTCCTGTTTAGAAAACAAAGCTATCAGAGGACAGGCAGGTGGAGCAAGTGATTAAGATGAGAGAAGAGGGTGACGCTCCAACCCTGATGAGGAAGAGAAAACAGAACCCCTGACGAGTGACCTTGATCTCTTTCATCATTTCAATTTTTATAAGAGAACACTGAGGTCTGCGTCCTGTATTACCCTCCCTTCTGTTCACACACAGAAAGGGACCCTGAGGGGCTGGCTCCCGGACCCGACATCAAGCAAGCAGGGCACACAAGGACCTTTCGATTTGGCAGCAAGCGTGTCAGGAAGGGAGGGTTCCCGGTAATGCTGGCCGCTGAGCCCTCTGCTGTGATTTTAAAGGGGCAGAGAAAAATTGGTGTCTGGCCAGGCCTCCATGCCCACAAAGCAGAAGCAGAGGGCCTTTGCAGCCACTACTGCAAAGCAGGGAAGCAGCAGGAACACAGAACACAGATTCCCCTCAAATAATGCTCTGATGTGGTTGCCAATTATTTATCTCTAGATCCTCCTGTACCCTCTCCTACCAGTATCCTCCCTGACACAGGCCCGCTGCTCCATGGAGCCTCTCAGCACAGGTGTGACTGCAACCCTGGGAGGTGAGTGGAGGCGAAGACGCCAGAGAGTGATTCCAAGGCAAGAACGACACCCACATCTGTCTCCAACAGGTACCTTCGTAACAGTCACGGCAAAGCGTACTCAGCACCTGCTATGTGCAGCGAGCACTGGGTGAGCCTCAGAAGGAAGCCCAAAGGCAGTAAAATGTCCTTGCTGATGATACTTGTAAGATCAGCAGGAATCCTGAGCTCTCTGCCCCAATTTGTGAGACCCCAACCTTGCCACTCACCTTTTCGGGTGTCATTCCCCTCAATATAAAATGGGAAGCCAAATTAAATAGTTGATCTATATGCTCTCTTCACAGCCAAGATACAGGACTAGAATAGGATGAAGTAATAAGAAAGTTGCCTATTTTTTAAAGACTTGTTTATCGGTGCATACAAGAACTGGGGTGCAGGCCAGAGGTGGGCGGGTGGTGAGAGGATTCACCAGAGACAGAGTGGGGAGCAGAACAAGTAGACTGACTGAAACACACTGCTGAGGGGTGCAGTGAGCGAGACAGGAGAGGTCTGCTGCATCCTGTGGGTCAGCTCCCTGGCTGGGGATTGAACTCATGCTGCAGGGACTGTGGCCTGCCCTAAAGTTCTAACCGCTGGTGCCACCAGGGAGGCCCCTGATGCCCATTTTAATGACATTATCCAGAGTTGGACAAAACCCAGCTGCTCCCTCTGTATAACGGCCAAGTTAAGGTAACAACCTAAGAGTCCGAGGACAGGTGAGTGGATTAAGAAGACGTGGTATATACACATGGAATGCAACGCTATGATTTAAAAGACAAAAAAGATGAACTCTTGCTATTAAAAAAAAGATGGAACTTAAGGGATTGAGGCTATGCAAAATAAGTCAGGAGAAATGTCAGATGATTTCAGTCCTGTGTGGAATATAGACAAACAAAACAAAGGAACTAACAAAACTAAACCAAAACGAACCTAGAAATCTGACTGCAGAATTGAGGCTACTTGGGAGTAGCGGGGGGTGGGTAAAAGGTGGGAGCAAAGGGGAGGGGTGGCATGAGGCGTGAGGGGAGACATGCATCAGAGCAGGTGTGAGCCTCGTCCCCTGAATCACAGGCAGAGCTGGACACCAACATGACCTCAATAAAAAATCCAATTACAAAAACCAGCTGCCGGTGCCCTGCTCTCCTTTGGTTAGAGTCAATGTTTTATTAAAAATAAAGTAAATGAAGGAATGAATGCCTAATGCTCAGGCATTCCATGGGATGAGCTCTGAAGTTCATCCTGAGAGTGGTCCCACACCAGGAAGGAAGGGCACCGGCACCCCCTAGGAATGCAGATGACACTTCTGCTCCACCAAAAACCAAAAAAGGAAAAGAACAAAACATCAACAGCGCACTTGGCCCCAGCATTAAGGAAGGAGGGTGCGGCCCTCAGAGCTCCCACCTCTTCACAGTTTGCGAGGCCGCAGCAGGCAGCCAGCTCCGAGTTTTGAAAGCAGTTTGCAAAGTTTAAGAGGGGGCACAGGGCACAGCAAGGTGAGAGGCTGGATGTCCTGGAAAAACCCAGAACATGACAGGCTCACGGCTGGACACTGCTGCCGCCTAGTGACAAAGTGCAGGTGATTCGCCCAATCCAAGGGATGCCCAAGTCAGACCCGAACACCCTCCCTAAGTTCCTGCACAACAGGTCTGGGGGACCCCATCCACAGTCCCGCCCTCTCAGCCACTTCACCCGCTCTGGCTCGTGGGTGTCACCCCCAAAAGGACCCCAGGGCACTGGGCCTGCTCTGCCATCTATCAGATCAGAACCCCTTACCTCGTTTCTGGCCAATCGGGCCTCACATCTAGGACATGCCCAGAACTCCCCCCACCCCCAATCCTCAATCCTGCCTCCTCAAAGGGGTCCATACCGCCCCCGCCCCCCAGCCTGTGCTCAGCAGGAGTTACCCTCTCCCTTCGTGTCCCCTTACCAAAGGCTTTGGCGACATCTCCTGGACACGTGCAGCCTCCGTCCTTCAAAGGGGGAAAAAAGCAAAGAGAGGGGTCAGTCTGGGGCTCACAGGGGCTGTCCCTCCTGCCCCCCCAGGGCAATGGAGGTCAACAGCCTTTGGGCCCAGAGTCCGACATCCCCAGTTAATGTTTTCTTTTTTTTTAATTTCTATTTATTTATGCATGCAAGAGCTGGGGTACAGGCCAGAGGTGGGGGGGTGCGGTGAGAGGATTCACCAGACACAGAGTGGGGAGCAGAACAGGCAGACTGACTGAAACACACTGCTGAGGGGCCCAGTTAATGTTTTTGATCAACTTTTCTCCCCTGACATCAAACCTTCATCCTGAACCCATTCCTCTCCCGGCTCCTGCTTGCCCTCAGCGACCAGAAGCAGAAGACAGCAGCAGCCTTGGGGCTGGGCAGTGCCTCTCCCTTGACCTCCACAGCCCCTTAAAGGCTGTCCACACTCCCTTCCTCAGTCACCTCCCTCCCAGCCAGGTGGGAGGCGACGTCTAGTCAATACAAGAGCTAAATTATTTTAAGAGCCTGGAAAAGGACATTTGGGTTAACGTCTATTTCTAGGCACCCCATGTGTCTCCTATTTACCTTCATGCAATGCGCCCAGTTACTTCAAATCCAACAGGCCTTCCTGACACCTTCTCCCCAGTAATGCCCACGCCTGGGGCTGGTTTGATGCCCAGCAGGACAGTCTGATCTTGGGATTCCCGGTTGCCCAGGTCGGGGTCTCCAGGATGCAGAGCCCATTGTGCCTCTTACAAACACAAGGGACACGAAGGTCCTGGCTGTTCCCTGCTACTGAATGTCTCCTGTGTCCAGTGCAAGGAGGAGAAGCACCCAGAACCACAGGGAGAGGAGAGGCAGCAGAGGCTGGGGTGAGGCGGCAGCACAGTCAGGGATGTGGGCTGGCGTGCCAGGCCCAGAGGTAAGTGTGGATCTCAGACATACACCAAGGTCTCAGAAAGTGGGGCCCGCTAGGGGAGGGGTCAACCTTTAGGCTGGAGCACAGAAAACAGGCCACCTGGGCTAGCTTGTGTTACAAATTCAGGAAGGCGTGTGAGGCTCTGGAGTTGGAGCACATCCCAGCACCCCCAGCTAAGAACCAGGGTCTCTGTGACTCAGTACTTTTCTCTCTGTCTGCTTTATTTAGGTCTCTTGGCCTGGCCCAGGAGTTAGAACTCCAACACAGCTTCTGTATGCATCTGATCAAGGGATGGAGTATTTACTGCCTTTTCTCTTTAGGAGTATTTACTGCCCGCAGGTATTTCCTCCACCAGGTGTCATTCACATGACTTCCCTGACGCCCCAGGGCACAGGGCACTGGGCACTGAGATAGGACTATTTCAGAGGAGGTTCCTCCTAAGGTACTGGGCCGAAGTCCCCCATGTAAAGAGAGTAACCAGACCTGGGCTCTGTGTATTTGGTTATGGGGTCAAAGCTTCATATTTAATTTCTCTTGCAAAGGTACTACCCCTACATGCCCTTCCTTTGCCCTATCAAATGTTTTTTAAATGCTTCCTCTCTTTATTAAAGGGAGTTCTACACAAAAGGTTTCCAAACTTACATCCTCAAAAAATTAAGTAGGGGCCTCCCTGGTGGCACAGGCGGTTGAGCGCCGCACTGTGAGGCTGTCCGCAGCCTCTGCAGCGCAGGTTCGATCCCGGCCGGCCGGCAATAATCCCACATAGCGCAGCAGACCTCTCCTGTCTCGCCCGCTGCTCCCCTCAGCAGTGTATTTCAGTCAGTCTGCCTGTTCTGTTCCCCGCTCTGGCTCTGGTGAATCCTCTCACCCTCCCGCACATCTGGCCTGTACCCCAGTTCTTGTATAAAAATAAATCTTTAAAAAAAAATTAAGTACATTCATGCTCCCATTAAGTGATCCTTATCTCTGACTTAAAACTCTCTCTCTCTCCTTAAGTCTTTTGCTCAGTCACTTGTAAGTTATTTGTGAGGTTCTGAAAACTTCATATTATTCTAGTCAGTGATGAGGCTTGCCTCAGAAGTCCTGTGCTACTGGGACCCCAAGAAAACAAGCTTCTTCCCTTTCCAGAGTGGACCAAGATGCCCACAATTTACAGGACTTGGTTATGTGTCCCAGAGAAAGACACTCACACCTACTGCCCCCTCTGCTTACCTTGCATTTACAGCACAGACAAGGCAGACCCAACAGGCTGACTGCACATTTAACCCAGTGCAGTCAAGTCACATAAAGCTTTAGGAAAAGGCTGCCCTCCCCCAGACCCTTTACAGCTCCCCAAAGTTGCTTATAGCATGTGTCACATTCTCAGGGGGCAAAACAAGGGACACACATTTGTTTTCATTTGTAAACATCCTGAAGTGCTGGATATTTTTTTTTAAAAGAAGAAAAACACAATAAGCAAATACTCAAAGGATTACCTGCTTTGTTTTTCAAGAGTGCCGACATATTTTAGCACAAAAGGCTTCACATGACATGAGGGGTGATTTGATATGTGAATTCTCAAAAACCTCTTAATTTTTTTGAGTTTTCAAAAAACCGCTTCTTCTTAAAAATACCTGTTCATCCTTAAAATAGAAGGTGGTGCAAGCAAGCGTGGAGGAGGTAAAGGGAATTCAGATCAAGCACCTACTGTGAGCCAAGGACTGATAGAAATTTCACTTTTTTATTCAACCGTAAGATTCTGGAGGTGATTTTTTTTTAGGTAAGGGGAAAAATGAGGGAGGCTCAGAGAGGTCAAGAGACTTGCTTAAGGTCATACAGCTATAATAACAGGTCACACAGGGCCTCCCTGGTGACGCAAGGGGTTAAGACGCAGCCTATGGGGCTCACTGCAGCCACTGCAGCACGAGTTCGATCCCCGGGCAGCCAGAGAGCAACCCACATGGTGCAGCAGACCTCTCCTGTCTCGCCCGCTGCTCCCCTCAGCAGTGTACTTTGGTCAATCTGCCTGTTCTGCTCCCCACTCTGTCTCTGGTGGATCCTCTCACCCCCTGCCCCCCATGGCTCTGGCCTGTACCCCAGTTCTTATATATGTATAAATAGATGAATCTTTAAAAAAAAAACACAGGTCACACAGCTATAATAACGGAAGACCAGGATTGGCACAGGATATTGGGTAGAAAACTCCAAACATGTCTAAAAGCACAGACATACATCAAAACATTACCCGTAGTTATTTTATAAAGGCAGTTCTAGTAATCTTTATTTTCTCTCCTATATTTTCTGACTTTTTCTAGGCTAACTCTATTGTCTGGGGGAATTTTCCAAGTCTCAGAAATTATTTGAATGGAATCTATTCAGGCCTTTGCCGATAATGGGGTGTTTCTAAAATGCTACATTAAATCAATTAAATATTAAGAAATCTGGGGACCAATCTTTCCTTCTCCACAGAGGGGTCAGTGAGTGGATGAGAGAGCTGCTAACTGGGTGTAGAGCCGGAGGGAACTGGGGATCACTTGGGATCAGTTCTACTCCCCACTAACAGCTCTTCACTATGCAGGGCTGCCTGACTTGCCAAGCATACTTTCTAGGTCTTTATAAAATGCAGATTAAAATGGTGACCTTGAGTGCCAATCACCCTAATCAGAAGATCCTTTGAAGCACTACAATGTCCAGGCCATTTCTGGTGATCAGTGGCCAGTAAACTCATTTGGTTGCTAAAATCTCCTCGCTCCTCAAGCTGGAGGTCTTGCTTGGGGATCCTGTGGAGAAAGGACTGGCTTTAAGAACAGGTTAACCTCAAGTCTCCCAACACAATGTCATGGGGAAAGGAATAGACATTAGCTCCTGTGCCAACCCTGCATTCTTCGTGACTTCACCTTCGTAAAGTCTCCTCATTTTCTAAACAGGATGGTGGGGGCAGGAGTATAACACTGGGGATAAGCACACTAAGTTTAGAGCTGCTTTGGCCCCTTCAGCAGTGTGGTGCTGACCAAGTTACTTAAGGTCTCAAAACCTCAGTTTCCTCCCTGGAGTGGTTAATTTAAAAGTCCACTTGAATGGGCAGTAGGCACCTAGATATTTGGTTAAACATTATTCTGAGTGTTTCTATAAGGGTGAAGAGGAGGTTAGCATTTGAACAGGTAGACTGAGTAAAGCAAATTGTCCTTCCTAATGTGGGTGGGCCTCGTTCAATCAGTTGAAGACCTGAATGGAACAAAGAGGTTTGCTCCCCAGAGGGAATTCTTCCTAACTGACTGCCGTGGAAACAGAAAATGAGCATTTCCAGTCTTGTGATTTCAACTGAATCAGTGCCTCCTCCTGGTTCTCAGGCCTTCAGACTCAGACTGGAATGATACCATCAGCTCTCCTAGGTTCAACAGCTTGTCAACTCACCCCACGGATCCTGGGGACTTCTTACCATACATGATAATGTAAATCAATTCGTTATAATAAATATCTCTATACACACACACACACACACACACAAACACCAACTGGTTTTTGTTTTCCCCTGGAGAATACAAATATACTTGTCAAATAGGGATAAAAGTGACCTTGCCAGGTTGATTCAAGGATTCGAGGTTACATGTGTATTTTGCCTGGCAGATAGTAGATGCTCAATAAATGACAGCCATGACTTCTTCTAAAACTGCTTTCAGCTTTAAAATTCTCGCCTTTGTGTGCTGTCCCTAGCAGATGACAAGATAAAATTGGTGGGTTACACCTCAACCCTCACTTTCGCAGGGGGTGTCCTGAGGTTTTCAGCTCTTAGAAAACCTCTTAGAAGCCCACATGGGCCACAACACACAGAAGCCCAACTCAGTGCGGCCTCTTGAGGGTAAGCTGCTCAGCGGACTCCATGCTGGGCTTCCTTTGCACCTTCAACAGCACAAATATGCTGATTCAATTAGTGACTAATGGGTACAGTGAGACAGCTGGAAGAAAACTGAGCAGGACTGAAAACATATGATAGGATTCCAGAGCGTTTAGGACTATTGGCAAATGGGAGAAACCTGCTCGCATGTCTCCATTAGGCAAGCGGGCACAGGACAAGAAGATGCTTTGAACCCGAGATTCAGACAGAATGGGCTGAAGCTAAGAATGGAGATCCTGTGTGAGTCTGTGAACTTCCTTTCATCTTCTGGCTATGAATGAACCCCATCTGGGGATTCTCTTACCATTAATGAACAAATAAGCACCTTGCGTTGGGGAATCCTATGACAAGCCAAGGCTGTCACTGTTCCTAAATGCAAACTCAGGGTCCTTGCTCTGACACTGGCCCAGCTGCTGCCTGCTGAGCACCCACAGTAGAAGCCAGTGGTTCTCAAACTTGATAGTACATCAGAACTACCTAAAAGGTAGGATCCTGGGCCTCATCTCCTGAGTTTCTGATTCCGTAGTTCTGAGATGAGGCCCAAATATTTCTAACGAGTTCTAACAAGTTCTGATGCTTAGCCTGGGCATTATTAAGGAAGTGCTGAAACAGCTAGCTGCAAACTGGGTGCATGTAAGGAGGTCAGTAACTGCCTTCAATCAGTCACCACTCACCCCCAAAAGGTCCTGTAAATGTGAACTGTTTGTAAGTTCCAGAAAGACACAAATATGGGATTGCGACAGTTGCCCAGTAAACTTTACTAATTTGACCTCCACTGATTTAGAAATGGCGTTCAAGGACATATATGAAAGAGAGTGTAAATTTGAAGACTCTTGGCTTTCATCTTCTGGGTATAAATGAATTTATCACCCATCTGGGAACTCTCTTACCATTAATGAACAAGTAAGTGAATACCATTCTGAAGAATTACATGTAATGCTCTGGGGCAACCGATGATGAGTCTAATTTGCTAGGATAGGGTCCAGGAGCGTCTATTTTAAAAAGGTGCCAGGCGGACTCTCATGCAGCCAGCCCAACAGAAGGCTGCAGGGAGCAGAGTACGTCCTGGATGAAATGAACACCTCCCTTAGTCAATGTGTATGACATCCTGTACACGCTAGTTGTTCAATAAATGGTGTTCACTGTTCACTGGGGAAAAAGCTGAAGGAAAGAATATTGAGCAGGGGGCCTCAGACACTGTCAGCAGCCAATAAACCTTCAGTCACTGATTCCAGCTTCTAGCACATAGTACATGCTGAGTAAATACTGCTGACTGCATGATGAAAAGCATGGCTGCAGAATTAGAAGGAGGCTGGAAATCTGCACTGGACTTCGAGGACCTGGATTCGAGTATTTGGCTGCTACCTGAAAGTCATGATCAATAAAGCGATGGCTGTAATGTAAGGCTGTTAATGAAGCTGTAGCAAGGCTCAGGTAAGATAATGTGCATGTAGAGACTTTTAAAGAGGATTATAATGCCCTCCACACAGGCCCAGAAAGCAGACCTCAACAGGTTGAAATGCTGGGTCAACAAAATTAATAGGGCGTCATCCCCAAGGATATTAATGTATTGCATTTGCATTTTAATAAAATCACCTATCAATTCTTTTTTATAGTACGTTTATGATTTGTATTGGAATATTAAGGCTGAGTTAAAGAACAAAACAGTCATTAGTATAGGGAAAGAACAAATGGTGTAGTTGATTTATCAAATGCCAAAATTAAAAGCTCAAGGTACTAGGGGGTAGTAGATACTTTACATATGGAGGGGTGTTTGGTCGCATGGTACTTGTTGTTCACAACTGATTCACATTTGGTTTAAGCACTCGGGAGTATCTAGGTGTCAGTTTTTATTGGGAAGACATGTGGGGGGGGCGGGGCGAGGGAGGCGGGGGCGGGGCGAGGGGCGGGGGGCGCGGGCGGGGGCGGGAGGGGGGGCGGGGCGAGGGAGGCGGGGGCGGGGCGAGGGAGGCGGGGGGGGCGAGGGAGGCGGGCGGGGCGAGGGAGGCGGGGGCGGGGCGAGATCTGAAGCACAGAGCAGAGTGGAGCAGCAGGCACAGAGAGAAGAGACCTTCTGCTGCACCACATGCGCTCTAGCTCCATGCCCCCTCACGGGGGCTAACTCCCACGCTCCTTGCGGGTAGCTCCCTGGCCGGGGCTCGAACTCAGGCCACAGTGGTGAGAGCGCTGAGACTAACCCCTAGGCCATCCTGGAGGCCCCCGCTAGGGGCTTAGTTAAATGGAGCCTTTAACCTTTATTAGGAGGCTTCAGGAGAACTACTGCCAGCTGCTCCTCCAGCAAGTCAGAAGAGACTGCGGCTGCCCTTCCCTTCCCTCAGTGATCATCACTGTCTCCTCCTCGGGCCCGTGGGCGCTGAGGGAAGATGGCTTTCAGCGGCACCTCCATGTCTTCATCGGTGACAAGAGGGGGCAAAGTATGGGGATTTTTCAATTCTAAAACAAGTATTTTTCATGGATGAATCAGAAGAAAAACCTACACAGTTCAGAAAGTAATCAGGATTGTACTGATCCTGAAAGATTTCTTTGGTGATGATCGTGTGTAAAATCAATATTTAGAAGTTTCTAGAGATTTAAGTCTGCAGACTTCTGATGTCCTCATAGAATAATGAATGCTCTTAGCGAGCTGAAGAGACTCAAAAAAACAAAGTAAATAATCCAGTCACAAAATGGGCAGAAGAGATAAAAAAGGAACTTCTCCAGGGCCTCCCCGGTGGTGCAGTGGTTGAGCACTGGGTTGCGAAGCTGCCCGCGGCCTCTGCAGTGCCGGTTCGATCCCCGGCTGCTCCCCGGCCACTGGAGGAGGGTCCCACATGGCGCGCAGACCTCTCCTGCCGCCCGCTGCTCCCCTCAGCAGTGCACTTCGGTCCTTCTGCCTGCTCTGCTCCCCGCTCTGGCTCTGGTGAATTCTCTCGCCCTCCCGTGCTTCTGACTGTACCCAGTGCTTGTATAAATAATAAATAAATTAATTTAAAAAAAAAAAAAGGAACTTCTCCAAAGAGGAAATGCAAATGGCCAACAGGCATATGAAAAAATGTGCAACATCACTTGTCATCAGGGAAATGCAAATCAAAACTACCATGAGATACCATCTCACACCAGTGAGAATGGCACATATTAAAAAAACTAGCAACAACAAATGTTGGCGAGGGTATGGGAAAAAAGGAACTCTCCTGCACTGTTGGTGGGAGTGCAAACTGGTCCAACCACTATGGAGAGCTGTGTGGAGGTTTCTGGACCTACTAAACATAGAGCTGCCATATGATCCAGCAATTCCACTCCTAGGTATTTACCCAAAGGACACAGAAACATCCATTCCAAAGAGCACCTGCACCCCTATGTTTATAGCAGCACTGTTTACAATACCTAAGCTTTGGAAACAACCCAAATGCCCAAAAATAGATGACTGGATCAAGAAGATGTGGTCCATATACACCATGGAATATTACTCAGCATTCAAAAAAGATCAACACATGCCATTTGCAGCAACATGGATGGCGCTGGAAGGGATCATGCTCAGCGAAATAAGCCAGAAAGAAGATGAAAAACACTGGATGGTCTCACTCATAGCAGGAATTTAGAAACCAGCAAAGCACCTGTAGTCCATGACCTTAGTCTATCCTTTGCACTTGTTTTCTTCACGTTGTATAGAAGAAATGGATTAAGTAGAAGAAGCCATACATTTCTGGGCATTAAAGAATAGTTTGAGTGGTTGTTCAGAATCATCTTGGAAGGTGCAGTGATTTCTCTCTCCATATCCTCCAGATATTTCTTAGCTTGTAAGTGTCTTCTAGTCCCACCGTCTCTTCTCCCATCAGTATACATTCTGTTTGCCTTCCTTGCTCCTAGAAGCTGCCCAAGGACATATGACAATATTCTAAGATCTTCCCAGGCCCTCCCTGGATGGCAGCGGTTTCATATCACACTTAAAAAATCTCCTGAGGTGATGACCTCGGGGCGTCCCAGCGCTCTTCTCACCTATCAATTCTTTAATGTGGGAACTGAGTTTAGCAATTGTCCAAGTGAAAAGGTCTGAAGATTTGATTTATTCAAATGAGTCCACACTGTTCCAAGACCCTTAAAAAGCTGCCACTAATTCAGGATTTCATCCATATTAAGGGGAAGCTGAATAGTTCTATTCAATTACGGCCAACATGGTCTGTCCTGTTCTGAGCATCTCATCTAGAATGGGACAGAGGTGAGGAGTCTCTGCAATGGTTTGAATGGTAGTCGTGTCAATGCAGCTGGAGCAGAAGCATGGATAAGCTGGTGAGAGGCTTTAACTTGACCTTCATTCATTCAACCCTCAGTACAAGACAGGGGCTGTGGTTCCGCTCATCCAAGAGCTTCTTGAAAGCATTGTTAGGTCCTCATCTCTGCCTCTGCTCATCTCCTTCCCACACATCTCTCAAGTCACAGGATGTAAATTCTCCCCCAAATGGCCACTGAATCTACTCAGAGCAACCAGCTGGTGACACCTGGCACACCACAGGCTGCCCTGGAGTACAGGGGTGCCTAATCTAATGCCTCGTGTTCTTATGAAAATGAGAAATGTGGACACAAAGACAGATACCAGGACACGTGGAAACTGGAATTCTGGTACCACAAGCCCAGTAAATGCCAGAAGCCTGGACATCCCAGAGCCTCCATGGTCCCGCTAACACCTCGATTTCTGACTTCTGGCTCCAGAAATGAGACGGTAAATTTCTCTTGTTTAAGCCACCGGTTTCGGACGCTTTGTCAGGGAGCCCTAGCAAACTCACACATGGTCCTCTTGTTGTCTCTGCTCTCCCCTCTTCCCCTACTGCACTACTCCCCCAACTACTACTACTCCAAAGTGCTGCCCCCCTCGCTGCAGAGGATGCTGGGAGTAGAGCCCGTGTCTCTGCTGAATGTCACGGCTGCATGGTGCTGCCCACTCACTCCCAAGCCCAGAGGATACCCAGCTGGGAAGCAGGGTTCCCTCAGCACTGGGGGTCAAGGGCCATGCTGCAGTCCCCTGAACAGCAGCCCAGATCCACCCCCAGCCCCAACAGAGACTTACAGAGATGATGTGCCCCTTGAGGCCATGGGCAGAGTCCGCGCACTCGATCACGGCGCTCAGCTGGGGGTAGCCCACCCCGGTCTTGGTGCGGGTGGTGCACACGGAACCTAAGGGAGGGCAGAATGGACACCAGAGCAAAGGTTATGAATGAGCAGAACATGCTACACCAGCAGCCTCTGGCACCATCAGAGAGGGGTACGCGGAAGGCCAGGGAGGGGAGGGAATTTTGATATTATCAGATTCCTAACCAACTAAGCCTCATGGCCTCATCTGCTGAATGGAAACAAAACACTGATCTCCTAGGGTCCCGGTCCAGTCTGGACTCTGAGATCAGCTTCCATTTCAGAGCTCACACCAGCCACCTACACACCTAGAGTCTCCTGACCTCTGCTTCCCCAAGGTCAAATCTTCCTGGTTGACCATCTGCACAGCATCATCCCAGTTAGGGGCAGGCAAGTCCCAAGGGGCTAGTGTGTCCCCCTGCTCAAGTCTCACCCTTGCTCAAGTGAGCATCCCTGCTCACCAGGACCCCAGGATCTAGCTCCTCACGGCCCACCTGCCTCCCTCCTGCCCACCACCCTCCAGCCACAGTGACCTTTCGGCTCCTCCAGCAGAACAAGTCTTCCCACCTTAGGGACTCTCTGTACATGATGTTCTCTCTGTCCTAACATCCCCCTCTGGACCGACCCCCTAGTCTCGCCAACCCCTCTCATCTTTCAGGTTTCATCTGAAATGTCACTGCCTCAGGGAAGCTGTTCGTCGCAGCGCTCATTTCAAAGAGAGGCACTCAAATAATTATTTGTGTAGGAACGAGGATCTGTTTTCTCTGCTGGATGGTAAGCGCTGTGGATAGTCATTGTTGTGGATCGGGCGCTGAGAAAAGAGCCGCGTACATATAAGGCCCCATAAATAGTCACTGGAAGAATGCATGAGCTCAAGAATGAATGAGTCACCCTCATGCCTGTCTCTACTGCCTCGCCCCTGATTCAGTAGCTCCTAGATGGCTAATGGTGTGGATTCAGGGACACCCCGGGGCCAGTGTGAAAGCTGGGCGTGAACTCCTGCTTTGCCTGCCACAGCTGGGGGTGAGGCGCTGCAGCCAGGCCTCCTCTGCAGCTCCCTGCTAGCTCTAGTGACATCACACCTTCCGGTACATTCTCCCACGGGTCATTAGGGACAGGATCCAATCACCTAAGCCTGACTTCAGCAGGGAAAGCAGAAACCAGGGGACCCACGTCCTGCATATGGCTGTAACAGGCCCCAGCAACCTGACGTGCACTGTGCGAGGCGGAGTTGGAGTTTTATCATCTTGGATTCAGAATTGGCTCTTCTCCTTCCTTCCCACTCAACTGACATCTCCTCAAGGAGGGCACGCCGCCGTCTGCACTAGGGGGGCCTTCAAAGGCCAGGTCAACTGCCTTCCTTGGAAACAGCCAAGGAAGATGTTTCCAAAGAGGCAGGGGAATGGTGTCAGTTAACCCCAGGCCAACAGTTGAAATCAAGTACATATTTTTGCTCCTTTAGAGGGGCAGGGGTGCCCATTTTTAATGCGTTTTCCCAGTTCCCAGGGGTTGCTCAATAACGACCCCTTTTTGATGATATCATTTAGATACAGAACACCTGGTATTTGTCGCCAATCTGTGAAACTTAAACATCATCTCCAACCAATTTAAAGAAGTGGCTCCAATACATCAGGCTTGAAGAAAGCCCATCACTCTGGGCCTCCCTTGTGGTGCAAGGGGTTAAGACACAGCACTACGTCAGCCATTGAAGCATGAGTTTGATGCCCGGCCAGGGAGTTACCCACATGGTGCAGCAGGCCTCTCCCGACTTGCCCGATGCTCCCCTCAGCAGTGTATTTCGGTCGATCTGCCTGTTCTGCTCCCCACTCTGTCTCCGGTGAATTCTCTCACCCCCCACACCTCTGGCCTACACCCCAGTTCTTGTATGCATAAATAAATCTTTAAAAAAAAAAAAAGCCCATCATTCCCGTTAGTCAAAAGTGTCCTAAACAGGTAGCCCAAAGGGGCAACAGGGCATATTAAGTCTGCTGGGGACACAGAACATACACGTGGGGGCTGTGTGGCCAAATTCTAGAGCCCCACAAGATTGCTCACATACCCTCCGGTCCTGCACAGGCCCCATCCAGCACGAAGCAGCAAGCAGAACTCACGGCAGTTTGGCCAAGCTAACCCAGACCCCTGCCCACCACAACAGGTGGTGAGTGCCCCCGCATTGGGACACAAGCCTTCCTGGTCTATTACTAGCCGAAACTTGGGGGAAGCCAGTTTATTACAGTCTTACAGTCTATGCTAAGTGGAAGCTCCTTGCAAGTAAGAACTGGACCTCAGCCTTTCTTCAACTTTTCAGTCGTAACAGCCACTCAGGGAAGAAGTGATTTTCCTCTTGCTGAGAATATGTTATGGAATGACCTAGGAAGCAGCAATATAAAAGCTCCATCTTGAAAATCTACCCAGGGCCTCCCCTGGTGGTGCAGCGGTTGAGCGCTGGGCTGCGAAGCTGCCGGTTTGATCCCCGGCTGCCCCGGCAAGGGTCCCACATGGCGTGACAGACCTCTCCTGCCGTGCCCGCTGCTCCCCTCAGCAGTGTACTTCATCAGTCTGCCTGTTCTGCTCCCCGCTCTGGCTCTGGTGAATTCTCTCGCCCTCCAGCGCTTCTGACTGTACCCAGTGCTTGAATAAATAAATAAATAAATCTTTTTTTAAAAAAAAGAAAATCTCCCCGTATGTTAAAAGCTCAGGAGCTGGCATGAGACTCCAGAGCTGCTCCTCCCAAAGGCCCTCCATAGACAGTGTGTTCCCTCAGGACTGATTAACTCGACACAGCGGCGTTCTCCCGCCTCGCAGCAGTGCTTTCCCAGACTCTTTCCGTATCGGTTCTGTTTCCTTTTTTGGTGGTGTCCTTGGAGTGGATGATATTTTTTTAATCTTTGCTGATTTTTTATTCCCAAGTGAAATTGGAGGTCTTCTATCTTTCTCTCCAGTTTTAGTGTTTGGCTAATAATGGATGCGCAAGGGAGAATGTTCAAACATGGCAATGAAGGGACTCCCTGGTGCAGTGGCCTAGGGGTTAAGTCTCAGTGCTGTCACTGCTAAGGCCTGAGTTCGATCCCCAGCCAGGGAGCTACCCACATATGGCACAGCAGACCTCTCCTGTATCGCCCGCTGCTCCCCTCAGCAGTGCATTTCTGTACATCTGCCTGCTCTGCTCCCCACTCTGTCTCTGGTGGATCCTCTCACCTCCTGCACCTCTGGCCTATACCCCAGTTCTTCTACGGAAAAAAAAAAAAACCCCATGGCAATGAAGAATTTAAAAACATGGACACTCATGCTCACACCTGGACACAGGTAAAGTGACCACCAACTGAATGCAAGAGAGATGGAGCCACCCAGCATAAGGCCAAAGGCTCTGCCTTGGTCTTCCACTCAAAATGCCAATGGGCAGTTCTGAGAATACCTAAAAGGACAGGGGAAAAATCTGTGACAGACACATCAGGTGTGGAGCCAAAGGTGACAGCTGCCTGGGTCCTGGGTTAAGTGCAAACGTGGCCTCAAAACAGCACATCTCATTTGTACTTTTGAAAGTTGCTCAGACATTCACAAATACTTGCATCATTCATATCAGTTAATTGCTCCACTGGTTCTTCACCCCTCACCTTCCTCTTAGAGCGGTATGGGATCATAAACGAATCTGCATTCTTTTCTTCCATATTAATGTTCTGAGGCCAGGACCTAACATTCTAACCACACCCAAGCACATCTGAGCAAGTCAAAGACATTTCTGATCAGGAACTTCTGAAGTTCAATGATACTCCCGGAAGAAAGTGCTTTAAAATTGAGGATCTGCATCCTCATGCGTCCCTTCTGATACTCTGGACCAGCCCCTGAGCCCCAGGCCCCATCCCCCATCCCACACCCCCTCTACTGTGCTTCCAGCAAGTCTTACCAGGCCCAACTCCCACTTTGATTATATCTGCTCCAGAAAGAATCAGCTCTTCCACCATCTCGCCTGTCACCACGTTCCCTGCCTGAGGAAGAAAGAACACAGCTCAGTCACGAACTCTTGCTGGTGGCACAAAGATTCATGTAAGGCACTCACATGAATACCCAGAAAAGAATGGAGGTAAAGAGAGGAAAAATATGGACCCAGTGAGTTGATTTGCAGTATTTGCAGTTTGAAATTGATGGGCTGGGAAGGTCTCCTGGCTTCCTTCTCTACTGAAGAACAATAGAGAATTTGACACCTGAAAGCACATTTGGGTGAAATGGTAGCATGAAAAAGTAAAGGACTCTATGACTTTTGGGCTAGAAGAGACCTGGGAATATTCTAGGTCGGGTCTTTTGTATGTTTCACTGATAGATAAGCCAGCATCTTACAGAGGACCCAAATACATAAAATAAGCATGATTATTTCATGCTGATAAAAATATTTATTGTTCAGCATGAAATGCTTCACAGATTGTAAAACCCTGAAGAACTTCATGGAACCCCCAGGGCCCAGGGCCCAGGGCTGTGCATCCCACAGCTGGGGAAATACCTGGGTGTCCTCATCTAGACCCAGGAGGGCAGAGGAGCTTATGGGTCAGCAGCACTGAATGGGCTCAGCACTCAATGAATTTCAAACCATGAAGCTGTGTAGCCCTAAGAATAAACATGTGATCAGGAAGCAGTGGGGTCTAAAAACCAGAAGGCTGCATCTGGTTTGGAAATAGTACAAGTTCCTTCCCTGCAGGCGTCTGGGAGTGCAAAAATTGTTCCTGTATGACTACTCACTGCCCTGTGGATTTTTCAGCTGGCATGTAGAATACTTGGCAAGATGCCGGATTCAATTTTCACAACTGTGCAAAGCCTTCTCTGGGGAAGTGCATCCCTGCTCATTCTACTCATTTCTTGCATTGAAGCCCCAGTGTCTTTTCGCTGAATTATTTCCCAGAGGAAATTCTTCTTTTTTTAACCTAGACAAGTGACTGCTAGTTTTATATAAAAGGATCTTAGAAAAGGGTGGTGAGGAGGGATACTTTAACCCAAATAGCCTCTGACAATGGAAAATGGTAGACGGGGGCCTCCCCCAGTGGTGCAGGGGGTTGAGAGCAGCGCTGTGAAGCTGTCCGCAGCCTCTGCAATGCCAGTTCGACCCCGGCCAGCCAGCAAGGGTCCCACATGGCGCAGCAGACCTCTCCTGTCTCGCCCGCTGCTCCCCTCAGCAGTGTATTTCATCAGTCTGCCTGTTCTGCTCCCCACTCTGTCTCTGGTGAATCCTCTCACCCTACCGTTCATCTGGCCTGTACCCCGGTTCTTGTATAAATAAATAAATAAATATTTAAAAAAAAAAAAAAAAGAAAATGGTAGACGACCTAGAAAGAGGATTAGAATGTACGAAAATGCAGTAAATGATAAAGACAGAAGGAAGGGGATAATATTTCAACAGCAAGTGTAGGGAAAAGAGATCATTTGGAAACAGGATACAGATTATTATACCTCTTACCAAAATGAACTTTATGAAGATTAAAGAATTAAACAAAAATTGGAACTTCCTAAATTAAGGAAACTTTGACGACTTATAGCATAAAAGTAAAATAATAATATAAATTACCTACATTCGTATAGGCACCAAAATTGACCAGATTGGAAGGTAAGGAAGAATATCTACATTGATGAGAGGGGTTTCATACAACATTAAGACCTTTTCCAAATCTACAAGAAAAGTGCTAACATCTCACAGAACAATTGCCAAAAGATATGAACAAACCAATAAAAGAAAAATGTTGACTTAAAAATAAAAAAAGGAATGTGTTCAACCTAATGTTCAAGTTTAAATTATCAGTGATTTTCAATTCACAGATTATCAGTGATTGTAAACATTATATGCTAAAGGGAAGACTCTGCCAGAAGAATGTCAATTTCATACCAATTTCATACCAATTTCTAGTTCTCCTAGAAAGCAATTAGTCCATATAGAGCAAATGCAAATATGTACACCCTTAGATCCAATAAGCCTACTTCTAGAATTCTCTCCCAAGGACATAATCGTAGATGAGGTCAAGGGCTTTAGCGATCAAGATGTACTTGATCTCTGTGTACAACAGAGTAAAACTGCAAATATATTTTCCCAGATGAAAATGGTTCAACAAAATCCATCCCCCATTCATGTGAGATTTTAAGTCCAGTGTCACGGCTTAAATGCTTTTTGTAAAATGTTAGTGGAAACAGAAGGAAACAGAACAAAACCAACTATGTTTAAAAAAACAAACATGTATATATGAAAACATTCACTAAAATGCTAACAAATTGTGTCTACGCGAAGGAATTATCTGACTTGTGTTCATTTTCTTCTTTACAATTGTCTGGATTATAACCATAGAAAGCACATGAAGTTTAAATAATTCAATGGAAGAAGGTCCAGCATAAGCTCTATACCTGGAAAAGAACTTCATAGGTGCCTGAGAGATAAGACTCTGAGCTTTTACTCCTCCTGACCGGTTGACATGCCAAAATCTAAAACTAAAAATGAAAATAATTAATGAAAAGCTTAAAAAGGTGACTCTAAGCATCCTGCATAGCATCATTTTCATAGATAGGATTTTCTCCCCCCTATCTGGGGCCTTCTACAACCATTTTATTTTCAAGGGCCTACATGAGGCAAAACAAACTCACTCAATTGGCTGGTGACACGTGGCAGGCACATCCTTATGTGTCAAAGTGAATTTAATAGCATGAAGGAAGGTGATGCTGTTCGGGGGGGTAGAGGCTTCTATGGGATGAACCCTCCCTTCAGCAACTGTGCGCCTCCTTAACTGGAGGTTGAGCTCAGTCACTGCAGAGAGGGCTGCCATGTGGAAAAACCCCAGTGGTTATGAAATATCTCGGGCATGAAGACAACTCAGGAACGCTGGCCACAGGCAGAGGATGACTGTGTCTATTTGCAGGAACAAAGTTGTCTATTCAACTTTGAAAGCAAGAAAGACCAAAATAAGGGGTAAAAGGAAAAGACAAAATTAGAACTGAGGAGAGCAACAGGAGTGTGGTCAGCTCTATGAAAGCCCTGGCCCCCTGGGCCTCCAGGCTTGGGGTGATGTTGGGGGGTGGGGGTACTGGTCTGGGGTGATTAGTGAGGAGTTGGCTTATCTAGGCCTGAGGCACCTCCTGTGTACAGCGGATACTAGATTGTCAGGCTGGGACGGCACAAAGCAGCACGTCCCGCTCAGTCACTGGGCTGTTCACGCCCCGCCATCCTGGGGCAGCTGCCATAGAAGTGAGGCCCCTTGTCGGGGTACCCCCACCCCAGAGAGGCTGAGCACTGCCCAAGTTCCTCTCTGTGCCCTGGGTTAGGACTGCTCCTCCCTGATGTGAGCCACTTGGGAAAGACAAACAAGCCACCACACAAGATCCCAAGTTCTGGAAAAAACCATTTTTCAGTCCTTCAGGGTAATTCCAAAACCAAAAGTGTTTCCCCAATTTTTCCAGTTTTCCTTTAGACTATGGCAAAAAGTGTAAGAAAGTTCAGGAAAAACATGCAGAAAGACCTGGGATCAAATGCTGAAACTTTCACTTCTAATGTAATTTTAAGCAATCACTTCCATTCTGACCCTCAGTTTATCCTACTATAAAATAGGGGCTCAACACCATCTTCTGTTATTATCATTGTAAAGCTTACAAAGAAAGGTTTATAAAATTCTCAGCACAGTGCCCAGCTCTCAGTCGGTGTACTCAGTACGTGAGTCCCTCCACTTAAGAGTGACTTCTAGTCTACCTTTTTTTTTTTTTTGAGCTTTTTAAATTGTAGTCAATTATGCATAACATAAAATGTGCCATTTTAACTATCTTTAAGTACACGAGTTAGTGGCAGCGAGGGCCTTTTCACCAGGGCAGCCGTGTACCAGGCGTCTCCAGAGCCCTCCAGTCACCCCAAACTGGATTCTGCACCTGTGAAACAGTAACTCTGTCTATAAGGTGATGGAACATTCCACACACATGGAAAAGGTCCCTCCACCGAGCAGTGGAACCAAATAGAAGCTGCAAAGCAACAGCCACCCTTTCTAGCACTTTAAACTGAATTTACTATGTGACTCTCAGAGAAATGACCTGAATCTGTGGCCCAATGTGGCTTCTAGCCACAAGTCCAGTTCACACCAATTCCAGAAAGAGGAAGAAAACAGGAAATGCAGGTCACTGGGCCTGAGAGGTCAAGTCCCTATTCTTAGTAAAGTTCTCTCTGCGAACACCTGCAAGGAGCTGCGTCTGCAGTCTAATCTGAACAGATCAGCTGTCACAGACTTACCCGCCCAGGACAGACCTCAAAGAGCCACCTGCACCAAAGTCTTCCCCAGAACCAACACAGGAGCCATCAGTTCCAAGTCCGCAGGCCCTAGGGGCAGATGGCCTGGCTCTGAGCCCCAGGCCCACCTCTTACTGGCTGTGTAATCTTAGAAAAATTCCTTGATCTCTCTGAGACTATAATAACAGTAGATGCTATTATCCACACTCAAAGATTTGTTATTAAGAGAAATGCATCATCCATGTTGGTGCTTTTTCCCACAGTACCTAGAACATACTAGAATACCTTCTTCTCCATCCACCAGGCATATGGCCAGGGCAGCACCTTTACAGGACCCTTTCCTGCCAAAGCAGTCCCTGCTTCCTCCCTCCCTGCATGTGGCAAGGCTTGCTTAGGTGAATGCAGGATGCACCGGGCACTGCCAGCTCCGGCTGCAGAGGCCCAGTGCTGCCAGTTCAACCAGCAGTGTTCCCGACACCCTTTCTGGCCATTGCATTGTCACGATGGCAGTAATAATCAGTACTGTACCATGTACTTTTCAGCTCTAATACTTTGGCCAAATGATAATGCAGTCTCACAATGGCTACAAAAGCTATGAGAGAAAGAATATTTCCTGAAACCAAGTGGGTAAGAGCATGGAAGTTTCTCAATGAATCCAGATTGCAAGGGTAAATGCAGGTAGAGGATGACTTAGGAATAAACATCTACCTTGCCAAAAGTCTCCTGTTTGTTGCTGGGGAAACCAACAGAAATGATGCAAACACATCCCTGAGCCTGCCAGCCAGGGCTAGAGAGAACTTCCTGTTGGTGGCTGTCCTGAGGGCAGTGGGAACTCTGTGGCAAACTACCCTCACCGCCTCATCACCCTGCCACCTCCCGGCTCTGCACTGGCAATGACCATGTCCTGCCTGCCTCCCCCTACACTGCCCTCTCCACCCCGGGCTTTGTCCCTGGCGGTGGAACACAGGCTCTCAAGTCTACACAACAGGAAGCAGGCAGCTCTCCAGGGCTGCTCTGAGCTAGAACTGCAGCCAACCGTTTAAAGCCAGCCATGCTAAGCTCCGGGCTCCACTGGGCCTCTGCTGTCATTATCCCTGGGAAAGAGGTGGGACCTGTTTCCTCCAACTTCTTCAAACAAACAAAAACAACACTCCATCCCTCCCCACGCTCTTCTACCTCATTTCTCAGCACATGCCCTCATCACTACTGTCAAACGACCATTTGGGAACACTGAACTCCCCAAAACATCACCCCATCTGATCCCTCCACTGTCCTCCAGTCATTTCTGTCTTCAAAACTCCTTTGCACAGGTGAGGAAAATGAGGTGCAGAAGGCACAGGGCTCCCCCACAGGGCACCAGCCCAGGTGGCAATTTTCATGGCCTTACAATTAGAGGGAAAGTAGAACAAGGAGAGAAAGGCACATGTGGCATCTGGAAGTCGGGGTTAAAATGAGCTCCAGAAACAAGGAAACACTGTACCCTGTATGTGGGTGGAGCTCAACATACTGCAGAGCAAAAGATGATGTTAAGATAAGCAGTAGAGGGCCTCCCCTGGTGGCGCAGGCAGTTGAGCTCCAGGCTGTGAAGCTGTCTGCAGCCTCTGTAGCGCCGGTTCAATCCTGGCCGGCCGGCGAGGGTCCCACATGGCGCGCAGACCTCTCCTGTCGCACCCGCTGCTCCCCTCAGCAGTGTACTTCATCAGTCTGCCTGTTCTGTTCCCCATTCTGGCTCTGGTGAATCCTCTCACCCTCCCGCGCTTCTGACTGTACCCCAATTCTTGGGTAAAATAAATAAATAAATCTTTAAAAAAAAAAAAAAAAAAAGCAGTAGAATTACCACATGTATAAGGTCATCAGGCAAAATGAAATGGTGTTACCGAGGACTGCACAGGTAGGAGGTAGAACCAGACACCCAGGAAGGACTGACTTCCAGTGCCGGGGGTTTTCGTGTGAGGTGAAGAAGGGGCACCTGAGTGCATGTCCACGGAAGGGCTGCTTATGTTACGACTGTTTATTAAACACCCATGTTACATCACTTTTCTGGACCTCCCATCTGACAAGTTAATAAATGAATTACTAAAGGAAAAAGCAGTCACTGAGTTGCTCATTAAATAAGCATAATTTTATGATGCTCAACCTTCATAACTAACTCTTACACCCTAAAATGCTGGTACATGTAAAGCACAGCTTTTCACATTTCTCGGTCCTCGGAGCAGTTAAAGCAGGTGAACAGGAATGCTCTGGATCCACCACCTTGGATAAGACACAATGTCAACAGCGACCCGGCTTATTCCTACTCTCCTGGAGGCCTAAGCAGGCACCTGTCACACGCTCTACCAGCCTACTGTTGTCCCCCGGGATTTGTTAATGTCAAATGCTGTTTCTGGACTGGTGGGCTCCGGCTCTGGTCTCACTGGAGCCCACCCTTCTGTTCCCTCTTTCCCATGTCCCAACTAAAAACTTATCCCAGAAGTAGGGGGCAACTGGGGTCTCACCTACCCATCATGGGGTCATGAGAAAGGGTAGGCTCATCACCCTCCAGCACAAGTCCCAAAGTCAACCTCCACACCTCAGAAGTGGGAAGCAGGGTGCTTGCTGGTCACACACTTATCACCTAGTGAAAAAAGGGAATTTATCGCCAAAGTTAACAAGGGCAGGCTGGGTTATGTTAACAAGAAGCCAAGGGCAGAGCTTGGACTTTGCAATCAGCCAACCTAGCTTCAAAACCCAGCTTTGCTGCTACTGTTGATGTGACTGTAAAAATGCCGAAGCAGAAGAGCAAAAGTTCTCACTGGTACATTCGGGACAACAGATCCTACTCTTTATAGAGATGCTGTAAAGAGGACAGAGCCAATGCCATTGGCAACACTGGAGGGTAACATGAACTCCACTGTTTCCCACCCAGCTTCTGATGCTGGTAGGGCTGGCAGACCCCAGCCCAACCCCTGATCCTTTCTTCTCATGCTTCTCTGGAAAGCATGAAAATACCTTTCAAAACCATGGGAATCCTTTAACAGAAGATTTCATTTATGAACAGAAATAATTCCTCTCTCCCAGCTCCCTTACAAGATGAAATTGAAGAGAAATAAAGTTCAAAATGCAAAAAAAAGGAAAAAGCTCTAGTAGATAATCTATAATTGCCATGTTAACTAAGAGCAGGAAAGACACGCATAATTACAGTATAGATTTTCTAGAAGTGCAGATTTACCCCAGAGCTTCTACTCCCTTCTTCTGTAAATCCACCTTCCCAACAATACCAGACAATTGAGGTTAGTTAATAATTAGGGAAATTCAGAAAAAGGCAGGAAAAAGTCAAGAAACAAAAATTCTAAAGGAAACACCACCTGAAGTGATTTGAAAAAAATAGTTAATTATTGCAAAATGTCCATAATGGAGATTTCAACTCTTACATAACTTTTCTATTGGCAAACAGTAGTGGGTGTTGATGACATAACGTGTTAAACAGAAATTCAGTTCTATGTTTTCATTTTTTAAAAAGCACTTTGTTAATGAGTGACAAAGACCTTTTTGAAAAGTACCACATAGTAAAGAAACATTTGATGATATTTAGCAGAGCGAAGGAGCCAACACTTGAACTTTATTTTTTAAGACGAGGCAGTTTTCACCTTCCTCGCACTGCTGGCTACCCTTTATCTAATGATTCTCCACTACTGTCTGAATAAAAAGACTTCAGGGGCCTCCCTGGTGGCGCAAGGGGTTAAGCACCGCACTATGAAGCAATCCGCACCCTCTGCAGCACGAGTTCGATCCCTGGCCGACCAGGGAGCTACCCACATGGTGCAGCAGACCTCTCCTGTCTCGCCCGCTGCTCCCCTCAGCAGTGTATTTCAGTCAGTCTGCCTGTTCTACTCCCCACTCTGTCTCTGGTGAATCCTCTCACCCCCCACACTTCTGGCCTGCACCCCAGTTCTCGTATGCATAAATAAATAAATCTTTTTTTTTTTTTTTTTTTTAAAAAAGAAGGCTCGAAAGAGAATATAATCCCTAGCCTTCCTGGTAGCCTAAGGGTTAAGTCTCAGCGCTACCACCTCAAGGGCCTGAGTTTGATCCCTGACCAGTTTGATCCCTGACCCACATGGCGCAGCAGACCTCTCCTGTCTCACCTGCTGCTCCCCTCAACAGTGTATTTCAGTCAGTCTGCCTGTTCTGCTCCCCACTCTGTCTCTGGTGAATCCTCTCACCCCCCAACACCTCTGGCTTACACCTCAGTTCTTCTATGCAAAAAAAAAAAAAAAAAAAAAAGAGAGCGAGCAACCGAGAGAGAGAATATAGTGTCCCCAACACTGAACAACACTCTTTGCTCCCTCATTTCAGGGGAACAAATACCTACCATAGCAAATACCTACCTCCCCCACCATACCTACCATAATAGTGTGTTCTGGAAATTTGGCACGGACGAGTTTCACGAATTCCACAAAATGCTCTGAATACCCATTGGCCACATCCAGGCAAATAAACTTGACCTGTGGCACAGCTTCCAGGATGCTGCTCATCTTCTCCAGATCGTTCTTCCCACTGCCCGAGCTCACGGCTATGTGCTGTAGAAAATAAACCAGGAGGCAGAACATGAACAGCTGTCTGGGAAGTCAGCCCCTGCGCCACCATTCGCCTGTTCTGGAGACAGCACAGGGCCCTTCTGTTCACCTTGATCAAATAGATCCATAGATCCACTCTGGACCTGCTTGGGAAGCACAGGACAGCTGGGGCAAAAGCACTCAAGGTTCAGTTAGCTGAGCCTTGATCCTGTTCTCTTTTCCCCCTGATTAAATTGTGGAGACCTTAACTTGAGGCCTCCCCCTTGGAGTCTTAACAGTAAAGATTGTAAATCATCAGGACACATCATCCGTGGCTTTTGTTTAATGTCCTCAGGCTCTGTCTATGGAACTCTGAACCGTGGGGCTGCTGGTGCAAATGCACCCCTTGCTGGAGAAAGGCAGAGGCAGGAGGAACGAGGCGGTACATCAACTCAGGTGCTCAGGCCAAGGCTGTAGCTGTTGCTCCCAGCATCTTGGTAGGAGGTATGCAGAGGGAGGGAAAGATGTCTCAAACTAGTGATAAAATGCCTTCCTATTTTCACCGTTACCCCTCCTCCGTGATATCTGTCCCCCGAGCTGGCAGCACCAGTGCCCTCCAACCCAGCCCTGCCTCCGCTGAAAATCTGCTCGCTGGGACTTGGCTTCGGTATTCTGTGCCTGTGAGCAGCTCATCCAGGGAATGTGCCAGCACCTGCATCTCGCTGCTGTAAGAATATTTCTATTTTAACTCAAATCTCTAAGCCCAAAAGCCACATATTGAACTATCCTTTGTTATTGCCCCCCACAATCAATAGAGCTACAACCCAGGTACCACGTATAAACTGATAGTAATGTAACAGGGTAATCTCCAGGGAGAGGGAGGTTCCAGGTTCCTTGTCCCACCCAAGGGAGGGTGGAGCTGAGCAGGGAGAAGCTGGAGAGAACAAGGAAGGGTTGAGAAGACCTGGAGGAGGCACATGGAGCAGAGACATGTGAAGAAGCTGCGCTTGCTTCTCAGCCTTGGACTTGCACCAGGGACTTGGGGGACATGGAAAGAGACACTTGAAAGACACAGAGACGTGGGTGAGAGACCCGTGGGGAGGCTGACAGTGGCAGCCTTTATCTTACTTGGGTTTTGATTTTGCTTCTTTCCTTCCAGACTTGCCTGACGCCTTCAGTCCCTTCCCTATGGGTCCTGACCAGAAGGTGCCTTAGATTTGGGGCAGGCTTTTGGGCCTCAGCTGCCCTGCTTCGGGTCAACCCTGTTTGGCTGGGCATCTACCCATGAGTGGATGGGTAAACTTGGGTGTTTCATGTGGAAACTAGTTTATATTCTTTCCCTACTTTTCTCTCTATTGCACACTCATTGTATTAACCTTCCTTACGCATTAGATTATGTTTGCCTTGATGTGGCAGATGGCAGAACCTACTTAGAGCAGACAGGCTTGGGGGTTCTGGGGTGCCCCTCACCCTGTCCTGAAACAGTAACACTATATACACTATATACACTTACTCCAGTTTTCTCTTGGAGACAGTCTGATTAGGGTCCCAACCATACCTAATTCCCTCCCTCTAGAGCTTTGCCACCTCTTTATTTTTCCTTTCACTTCTTTTAAAGATGAGCACACAGAACTCCAGATTGGTTAGGTTTTTTTCAGTATTGCTGAGTTTTTAATATTCTCTCTTATTCATTAGCCTTTAATTCAGTGGGAAGCAGGGCAGGAAGTCAAATTGTAACAGGGTGGTCCTCAGGAAAGAGGGAGAGTCCAGGTTTCCTGCCACATCCAAAAAGAGAGAGGAGAAGCTGCAGAGGAGACTGAGGCAGGAAGGAAGCAGGATGGAGCCAGAAGGAGACCTGGGGGAGGCACATGGAGCCGAGAGACACGTGAAGAAACTGCGCTTGCCTTTTGGTCGTGGACGGGGTGACACAGATGTGGGTGAGACCCGTGGGGAGGGGACCATGGTGGGTTTGTGTTTATTTTAATTTTGCTCTTTTCCCTCCAGACTTGTTTGGTTGTTTCTGCTCCTTTTCTGTGGGTCCCCACCGGAAGGTGCTTTAGACTGTGACAGGCTTTGGGGCCTTGCTCTGGGCCAATCCCATTTGGGTGGACTTTTACCCACGAGGGGATGGATAACTTTGGGTCCTTGATTTAGAAGCTATATTCTGTGCCTTTCCTGTATTGTTTCCTAGTTGTATGAAAGTTCCTTCCCATTAAAGTCTCATGTTTTGTGTTGATGTGGGGGATGGCAGAACCCATTTAGAGCAGGCAGGTTTGGGGGGTCTGGGGTGCTCCTCTCCCTGCCCTGGAACAGAATCATCACACCTGATAATGAAAGTCAGGACTGCAACAAACAGGCTGCTCAAAACTCTATTCCCCAAACCTTTACAGAGAAGAGGGGGTAAGTGAAGCGAGTATAATCCATCTGAACCCAATATGGGGAAAATAGCTGACTTGCCACTGAGTCAGAGTTATTTTATCTCCAAAACCACCTTCTCACTAATCAAAATTCATAAATAATGACGGCATAGCAATAAAAACCAAAAACAAAATGTAATCTTAAAAAGCTGTGGACTGGGCCTCCTTGGTGGTGCAAAGGGTTAAGTCTCAGCGCTGTGAAGCTGTCCACAACTGCTGCAGCACAAGTTCGATCCCCTGCAAGAGAGGTGACCTACATGGCGCAGCAGACCTCTCCTGTCTCACCTGCTGCTCCCCTCAGCAGTGTATTTCTTCAGTCTGCATGTTCTGTTCCCCGCTCTGTCTCTGGTGACTCCTCTCACTCCCCACACACCTCTGACCTGCACCCCAGTTCTTGTATGCATAAATATTTAAAAAACAAAAAAAGCAGTGGACTATGCAGTTACGGTCCAACCACAGATGATGTGATTATAGAAAAGAACCTCTCCCCCACCCTACAGGCAATGAGGAGGCATCACCGAAGCACCAGGAAGAAAAGCAGGTGTGTTCTACTGGGGCTTTTGTTATTTTCAAACTTTCCCCTTTTATATACCAGCTTTAGTGAGCTATAATCACAAACCATACAACTCAACCACTTAAAGTGCTGGGTTCAGCCTCAGTTATTCAAATTATTATTCAGCCTCAGTATTCATTCAAATTTGAGCATCCATCACCACAATTAATTTTAGAACGTTTTCACGGCCTCCCCCTGCCAAAAAAAAAACCAACTCTTCCACACCTCTCAGGCCTCACCTCCCAACTCATGCCCCAAGCCTCCCATCCCACCAGCTTTAGGCAACCTCTCATCTATTTTACGTGTCTTGAGGCTTGTCTATTCTTGACATTTCATGTAAATAAGATTATGAATGTGGCCTTTTGTGTCTGACTTTTTCACTGAGCAAGAGGTTTTCAAGGTTCCCACCTGGTGCCTATGGGTGTGGCAAGAATCAGTATTTTGCTTTTTATAGTGGAATAATAGTCCATTGTATGGATATACCAGATTTTGTTTATTCACTCAACCGTGGATGGCCATTTGGGTTGTTTTTACCTGCTGGCTGTTATGAATCATGCTGCTGTGAGCATTTGTGTACGAGCTTTGTGCGGACATCTGCTGGGTCTATGCCTAAGACTGGAACCGCTGAGTCATAGGGTAACTTATGTTTGGCCTTTGGAGGAACTGCCAGACTGTTCTCCAATGCTGCTGCACCCCCATCCAACCCTGCCAGCAATCTGCCAAAGTTCTCATCTCCATCTCCACACCAACACTTGATACTCTCCGTCTTTTTGATTATAGCCATCCTAGAGGATATATTGTGTATTCAACTCCAAAACAACTGGTAATTAGATGTTTTTTTTCTACAATCAAAATGCAACAGGCTACTTCCCAGGGAAAGGGGTGGTTCCAGGTTCCCTGCCCCACCCTAAGGAGGGGTGGAGCTGAGCAGGGGGAAGTTAGAGAGGACAGGACTGGGAAAGAAGGGAGATTAAGGAGGAGGCCTGGAGGAGGCACATGGAGCAGAAAGACATGTGAAGAAGCCATGGACTTGTACCAGGAACTTGGAGGACATGGAAGGAGGAACCTGAAAAAGATGTGGGTGGCTGACAAGGGGAAGCTGACAATGTCAGGCTTTGCCTTGACTTGGGTTCTGATTTTGCTCTTTTCCTTCCAGACTTGCCTGGCCCCTTCTGCCCCTATCCTATGGGCCCGCACCAGGACGCTACTTAGACTTGGGGCAGGCTTTTGGGCCTCAGCGGTCCTGCTTTGGGTCAACCTGCATGGCTGGGCATTTGCCCCCAAGGAGATGGGTAACTTTGGAAGCTTGATTTGGAAACTATATTCTTTCTCTTCTCTCTGTTGCACTAATTATTGCACATTAATTGTATCAAAGTTCTTTTCCATCGAAGTTTTTATACACTAGAACATGTTGCATCTTTATGCAGCAGATAGCAGAACCCATTCAGAGCAGGCAGGTTTGGAGGCCCTGGGGTTCCCCGCCTCTGCCCTGTAACAAAAAGGCATGTTCAGACTGTATGCAGCCCCCAACCCCATCCATCATGGGAAACACAGGTGTTGCTCAAGCACTCAGCTGTAACACTTCACCTTTCAAGGCAAAACCAAAACCCCAGATCGTCCTTACAAAATATGATACAGAATGGTTTTCTCGGCATTTCCCTGGCACTGATGAAATGGGGGCCACTGCTACACCCTCACCACCACCCTCCCCAGCTCTCTTTCAAGACTGCATGCCTATGTATCTGCTATGCATCCCAACCCTCTTGAAATCCCTGTGTATTTCCTCTCCCTACCCCCCTCCCCAAAAGATGTAATTCATAACCAGGATGCAGTCCTACCGGCAGGCATTCTGGGTGATTCCCGGCAAAGAGCTTCCAGTCATCCAGGGTATAATGCTTATGAATGGCTGTAAACATGGCATGCTAGGAAACAAAACAGCACTGTTAGGAGGAGAGATCAGGAGCCCTACCCCTCCCTTCCTCCATCTGGAGGGGTGATCCAACAAGACAAAAGCTTTGGTGTTCCTGCCATTCATGCTTAATCTGTTTTGAATACGCTCCTGGAAGCCAAAAACAGACAGAGGTGTAACTGGTGAAATCACAAAACCGGGTTTTCCATTCTGAGCTGATCAGACATCCCTGCATTCAGGATTTAGACGCCTCTGCCAGGAGGTAGGGGAGGGCCCCTGAGCTAGGCCAAGAGTAGCTCCCACTTAAGAAGGGTTGCCCAGAGGCAGAGGCCAACCCAAAAGAACGTCAGTTTATACCTGAAAGCTTTTCTTTGTGATCACAATCGAAACATTTCTTCCTATAAATTAAACCCAGCAGGCAGTCGGTATTTCTGGGGGAAGGAATTATATAAATTATAATCCCAGATGGCTGGCTAGCTGACATTTATTGAGTGCCTACTTTGTGCAAGCACTTTACATACACTGGTTCTCAGAACAAGTTTGCACAGTAATATGAGCTTCCAGGGCAGATATGGAGCTTAGCAAATTTAAACTTAAGAAAGTTAACCACTGCTTGGCCAGGATGGCGCAAGGCCAGCATCACACAAGTCAGATTTCGGAGCTCAGGGCCACGCCTATCATTTTTCTGGGCCAGTTTCCCCATCTACAATTTCCCATTTTCAGGCCTCCCTGGTGGCCTACGGCTTAAGTCTCAGTGCTATCACCCCTAAGACCTGAGTTTGATCCCTGGCCAGGGAGCTGACCCACATACGGCGCAGCAGACCTCTCCTGTCTCTCCCGCTGCTCCCCTCAGCAGTATATTTCAGGAGATCTGCCTTTTCTGCTCCCCACTCTGTCTCTGGTAAATCCTTTCACTGCCCCCACCCCTGCACCTCTGGCCTGCACCCCAGTTCTTTTATGCAATACATAAAATACAATTTCTCATTTTAGGAACTTATCAACTTGCAGCAATTCTGGGGATGCTAGAAATAGAAGAATCAAGGATCTGTGTCTCATTAATAAGGGATCTTTTTTTTTTTAAGATTTTTATTTATTTTATGCATATAAGAACTGGGGTGTAAGTCAGAGAATCAGGGTGGGGGGTGAGAGGATTCACCAGAGAGTGGGGAGCAGAACAGGCAGAGCTACTGAAATACACTGCTGAGGGGAGCAGCGGGCGAGACAGGAGAGGTCTGCTGCGCCATGTGGGTCAGCTCCCTGGCCGGCTGGAGATCGAACTCATGCTGCAGTGGCTGGCAGTAGCTTGACAGCGTTGTCTTTAACCCCTGCACCACCAGGGAGGCCCTAATAAGGAATCTTTCTTATGAAAATGGAACAGCATAGCAAGTTCCAGGTTTCTCATGGACTAATAATCTGACAGGGGACTTAATCAAGGCTACTCACTGCTCCCTGATTCCACCCACTTTTATGCTAACTCATAATCCATTAGTAGCAATGGTTGATCACAGAGCAGAGCATGGAAAAGAGGGCAAGAGGAAACAAATTCCTCTAGCAATTTATCAGCCTCAGGCCCAAAGCTCAGTGAGGACTGAGGACTGTAGGACAATCCAAGGGATGGTGGAGGCAGAGATCAACCTCTACTCCATTTTTACCATAATTTGTTGAAAAATCACAAGTTAATAATGAACCCCAGTTCCTCCTAAGGTTTTGACTTGCTCACGGGGAAAAGCTCTTTCAACTAATTGCATTTATTTTCTCACTTGGCAGGCATCATCAACGCAAACAGACACACACCCCCGTGCACATAAGAAGCAAACATTTCACATCCAGGTTGCCCAAGGCTGTAAGGCCTGCAGCAGCATGGATGGATAGAACTGCCCATCGATGATTTATCCTTTATTTTCCCAAAGCCAAGATACTAGCTACTCCCTTTATAGGAAATTGGGCTGGTAATTGATCAAAAGGGACCTTGAGCTTATATTATTACTCATCAAGTTCAACTTGGAGGTAAATCTCTTATCCTCTAGTCAATTTAGATTTGATTCTCGGCTCTTGTGTCTTAAGGCCAGTCACCCACCCTCTCGCTTTCTGACTCAGTTTCCCCAACTGTAAAGGTCCCAGCGAGTGGACTTGTGACATTATATGTATTATATCCAGTGCTTGGCACCTAATGGGTGTTTTCCACATGATAATGTAGTAAGTGCCACAGCACCAGTGGCACACGAAGCAGTCCTGACTTAGTTTCAGAGGCGCCGTGACTCTTATACTTCTCTGACTTTATAACATGGCACAATGTCTGATTTCTTTTTATAGCTCCGATTTCCAAACTCTCCTGGGCATTTTCAAGGAAGAAATGGATGCAGTTCTGGTCTAGACACTACAGATACTCTCATCAAAAAGGAAAGAAAAGGAGGGAGTCGCCAGCAACCGCCAGACTCACAGCTGAGCAGTGCAGTTGCAGAGAAGGCCCCTGGCTCAGAGCAGGGCAGCCTCAGCTCCTGATAACCTGCCCAGAGTAACAGCAGGTGGTAAAAGCCCGCCCTCCTACCTGTGACATCACCACTGCCATCTCGAAGGTCCCCACGGTGTCCATGTTGGCCACGATGATGGGGATCCCTGAGTAGGTCTGCTTCGAGTTCCGAAACGTGAAGGTTCGCTCCAGATCCACCTAATGGCAGGAGGAAGAAAGACATGCTTAGCTTGTCATGTGGTATTTGCAGTATTTCTGGTTTAGAGCCAGCGGGAAGTCTAGAAAGGGGAAGAGTATGTCTCTTGGTCCAGATTGCCCAGGGGCTGTTTCAAAGACAACAGAGTTCTTAAGGAAACCAAGTCATGGGTTGCTATCCAGAAGAAAGAGCTTAATTTACCTCCTTAGTTCCTCAGGTGCCAAGACAAGGCACTGGTTATTCTGCCATCAAGCTGAGTCTCGAACTGAGAAGCTCCCTGCTTCAACAGTCTCTGCCATCCACCCTCTATCCCCAGTCTAGTCCTAAACACCCACATACATGTGATCTTTCTCCACTTCCAGGCAATCGTGGGATGGTTCCCCTCCAGGTAAAATCCATTCCACCCTTTCCTGCCCACCGCAGACAACCCTTTCACCGTCTCCTCCTGCCACAACCAGAAACTCTGAACAGTGAGCAGCAACTATTCTACCTCCTCAGCTGTTTTTTTTTTTTAAAGATTTATTTATTTATGCATACAAGAGCTGGGGTGCAGGCTAGAGATGTGGGGGGTGAGAGGATTCACCAGAGACAGAGTGGGGAGCAGAAAAGGCATATTGAGTGAAATACACTGCTGAGGGGAGCAGTGGGCGAGACAGGAGAGGTCTGCCGTGCCATGTGGGTAGCTCCCTGGCCAGCGGGTATTGAACTCGTGCTGCAGAGGCTGTGGACAGCTTCATAGTGCGGTGCTTAACCCCTTGTGCCACCAGGGAGGCCCTCCTCAGCTGTTTTATAAGCATCATTCACAGAGCTGGAGAGAAGTATATTGCTACCATGTGTCTCTGCATAGAAAAACCTGTTCCTGTGACTTGCAAATACCTGGAGGGAGAGCCCTCCAATTCTACTGTAACTCTTCACTATCCACTATCAGGATCCAGAACAAGAGCTAGGCCAGGAAAAGTGGACTCGGTGAAAGCAGTGTGCAGGGCCGTGGGCTCGCCAAGATCTAACAGAGTCAAAATCATTTCTTTGACCCAGGGCAGATGCCTGGTCTGTATGTTCACAGATCCACTCCCCTGCCTGGCCCTGTTCCCCTCTTCTCAAAAGGGGGCCACCTCCTGCAGGCTCCACTTCCCAAGGTGGTTTCTGCCTGGGTTCAGCCAGTAGGGTCACAGGGTTGGAAAGTAGAAGGCACTGGGGGAGATAAGGGTAGGGAGGCATGGGCATAGTCGGGGTGATTCTTCCAGACCCTCAGTGCCTTGGCCTACATGGCCTCGGTTCCAGCTTTTTTTTTTTTTATGATTTATTCATGCATACAAGAACTGGGGTGTAGGCCGGAGGTGTGGGGAGATGAGAGAATTCACCAGAGACAGAGTGGGGAACAGAACAGGCAGATCTACTGAAATACACTGCTGAGGGGAGCAGCGGGCGAGGTAGGAAAGGTCTGCTGCGCCATGTGGGTAGCTCCCTGGCTGGCCGGGGATCAAACTCATGCTGTAGTGGCTGCGGATTGCTTCATAGGTTGCATTTTTTTTTTTTTAAAGATTTATTTATTTATTTATACAAGCACTGGGTACAGTCAGAAGCGCGGGAGGGTGAGAGAATTCACCAGAGCCAGAGCGGGGAGCAGAACAGGCAGACTGACAAAATACACTGCTGAGGGGAGCAGCAGGCGGCAGGAGAGGTCTGCACGCCATGTGGGACCCTTGCTGGTGGCCGGGGATCGAACAGGCGCTGCAGAGGCTGCGGGCAGCTTCGCAGCCCAGCGCTCAACCACTGCGCCACCAGGGGAGGCTCCATAGGTTGCATCTTAACCCCTTGTGCCACCAGGAAGGCCTGGTTCTAGCTTTTAGAATGATCTCAGAGTGGGACTCCAGTAACATACCTCGCCCCTTTTGCGAGAAGCTTCTCGCTGTTGCCACCTCAACTTCTAGGTCCCTCCAGATCACACTTTGGCATCTCAGGACGCCAAAATTGCATTCAATTTCCAGTTTTAAATATTCAGCACCGTTTGGTTCCTTGACTGAACCCTGCTGGATACAGACCAAAGTGGGTGCCTCCCCGAAGGAGAATGCGTGGAAAAGCACAGCTATGAATGTACTGCTTCTGAAATAATGTGAACCTACGTTAATCCTGACCTCCCGAGTATACCAGCAATAACGGTGATCATCTAAATCCTTCCTTTATTCTTTTGCGTCTGAGCCAACTTTCACTTTGCACCACAGACACCGCAGGACATTTTGCTTTTCCAGGTCTCTGTCTTCTCCCCACCCGGCTCTGCTTGCAGAAGGCCTCCTGGGCCGGTGATGTCATGATGGTGACTGCTCTGTCCTCCAACTGCAGCCAGCCAGGGAAATGAGACATTGTAACTGCATGATCTGCGCAGCTGCCCATTCCTTTCCCACTTCCTTTATTGCGATTCTCAGAGTTCTCCTTCAGAGAAGTGAGTCATTCCTGTACCCTGAAAGGTAACTGTAAGGGTCTATTAGTTGCAACCTTCTGTGCCACTAACTGGCCCTCAAATATTTTGGCTTCACAGGCTTAAAATTGATCAGATTCCTCAGTGTCAGATTACTGTTCCCAGGATGCAGGGGAAGAGCTGCTGCTCTCACCAGCTGAGCTTCCAGGGGGGTTTTCTGGCCCTCCCCAACCTATCAGCAGTACACAAAAAGCAGCCCTTGCCACAGAAGGGGCTGGCCGTGACCACGAACTGTCCCTCTCATGTCTAGCCTGCTCCATACAGTAGATTCTTCACAATTCTTAATTCTACAAATGAGAAATAAAATTATCTTCCCCAACCTTAACCTTATTCTCTCTCTCTCTCTCTCTCTCTTTCTCTCTCTCACACACACACACACACACACACATACACACACACAACCAGTTGTTTACTGAGACAGATAAGTATTTTCAGCAGTTCAACCTCCCAGGAACAAAACTTGGCATTGAATCTACCACAGCTGGTGAATGCACCAAATAAAGCACCTCCAAATTCCCTCTCTGCTAAGCCTGACTTAAAACAGAACATGGAGCAATTCTCTCCACCCCCCCCACACACACCTGAAACACCATGTTTCTGCTGCTTTCTAAACACGTCACACGTCAGTCAGTCCTCCAGGCCCACACGTGGGAGCTCAGAAGCACACATGGCGGCCCACCTACCACATTCCTAAATACTTGAGTGTTGTGAGTCAAGTTACCAAGCTGCTACATACATTTTGTTCCTTCCTCCCTCCTTGACAAACACAATTTCATGAATCATGTGGAAAGCACTGGAACATAGTGTCATGGGTATCCGCATGATAAGCCACACACACACACACACACAGTCCCACAAACACCTGCCTTGTGGCCAATCTGAGGTTGGAGGTGAGTACAACAGCCGCATGGAGGGCCCCGGGGCAAACACACCCCAAGAAGAGACCCAGGCAAGTCTTTCAATGAGCTCCATTTCATCTGAGCAGCACAATTCAGGAACCTGAGTCCTAGACATGGTTGAGAGGGACAGCACCACCCACCAGTTTGGTCCAGTGAAGACAGATAGCAAGACTGATACCACCAGGGGGCCACAAATGGGCTCAGGGCCCCAGCCCCTTTAGCCTTGATCTATGGATGGTACCGATGAAAGCTAATACTTTATTCATTATCTGTCTCCCCTGTAGATGTAAGTCTAAGGACAGGGTCAAAAAGTCAGGTCCTCTGTGTAGTCCCTCTGACTCAAAAAGGGAGGAAAAAATTGAGGTTTGGCTGAGGGCCAAAAATAAGATGTGTTTGGGCCCCAGAGCTTTTTCAGGGCAATGTGGGGGGTGGGGGGTGGGGGGGGTGACCTGACCAGCCCTGGAAGCTTCACCTTCAGTTGCCAGGACTCACAGAAGTTGCACACTGGCAGAGAACCTGGGTTCAGCATGGAAAGGGCTCCCAGGCCAGTCCAGGGCATGTGTGTACACCTCACAGCCATCACCACCACATGATTTCCAAAATACACATCCCCCACTATGAACAAAGCAGAACCCTGTGTGGGAGGCCATGTGTGTTTGTTGGTGCATCTCCTAGGTGACTGATGCACTCATAAGAGCAAGTCTAGCTCGTCAAACCCTCTATCTTTACAAAGCAAAACTTACAGAGGCTGTTATGGTTTTGTTGGGGGCAAAGAAGGTCCTGAACAAACGCCACAAATAGGTTTTAGGGACCCCACCCCCACCCCAGACCAAAGAGAGCCAAGACACCAAGGACTACAAATCCCATAATGTCATCACCACCGAAGGGAGGGCTGGGAATTAGGGTGGAGTTAAGCAGCCAGACATGTGGGCCTTGGTGGGGTGGGGTGGGATGTGGGGGGGTGGGGGGTGGAGGGGTGGCTTGGTTTTCACCAGCTTTTAGCATGCTATTGGGGTTCCAACTCAGCGGAACTGGTAGGACGCATTCAACAATTCCTCTCTCTTTCTCCCTGAGTTATTCCTTTCTTCATTTCCCCTTTTTGTAAATAAACCCTTTATTAACCTATTTGTGTGTGCCTGCAGTTGAGTCTCATTATAAGTCCCCTTGAAGCATGCGGGTGAGGACCCACAGTCAGGCCCCCATTTCACTTTGGGGTTCCCTGTAACAGTTTGAATTGCATCTCTCCAAAAAGATGATGTGGTCCCCACCACAAGCACCTGTGAATAAGACTTTACTTGGAAGAGGGTCTTGGTAGATGAGGTCACGAGGGTGGGCCCAATTCCAACATGTCGAAGTTTCTTATAAAAGAGGAAATTTGGACACAGACACAAAGAAAGGGAGAGTCATGTGGGCATGAAGGTAAATATTGGAATCATGCATCTCCAGGCCCAGAGACACCAAAAGGCTCCGTGGAAACAACCAGAAGATAGGAGGGTCCTGGAAAAGATATTCTTGCCAGCGCTCAGAAGGAATTAGTCCCATGATCTGGGACTTCCAGGCTCCAGAACAGCGACACAATCAATGTCTGTTGTCTAAACCACCCAGCATGCAGCACTTGATCACAGCAGCTCCAGGAAATAAACGCAGTGTCAAGGTAATGAAATAATTAGTGCAGAGCCTGGACTAAAACCCAGGTCTTCTTTGTCAGCCCCTCCACTCGGCCAGGATCTCCTCCACCTTGGTCTACCTGCTGTGGATCGCTGAGGCTGGACCCGACTCCCTGGAGCACTGGCGAACAAATAACTGGAGTTTTCAGGAGACTGAATATTCATGTAGAATCTTCCTGCCTTAGGGCAAGTGGTCAGTTTTTTGCTGCAAATGCTCTTCACTGACCCACTTCTAAAGTTGTGGTTGCATTAGAAGTTAAAAAAAAAAAAAACTTACTGGCTTCAAGATGAGAGGTGGGGTTCAATGAAGGAAATTGGGGAGTCACTGGTGCTTTGGAGGTGGGTGTGGTGATGGTAGGTGTTTGTAGAGGTGTGACCCGACACCCCTGACACACATACAGTGTTGTAAATCAATGTTCTCATAAAAACACTATAAAAAAATAAGATGAGGAGGCTTTCCTGGTGGCACAGGGTTAAAGTCTCAGCACTATGCAATTATCACCAGCCACTGCAGCCTCAGCTCAATCCCCAGGCAGGGAGCTACCCCCATGGCGCAGCAGACCTCTCCTGTCTCGCCCACTGCTCCCCTCAGCAGTGTATTTCAGTCAATCTGCCTGTTCTGTTCCCCACTCTGTTGCTGTCGAATCCTCTCAAACCCCCTGCACCTCTGGCCTACACCCTGGTTCTTATATGCACAAATAGAAATACATCTTTAAAAATAATAATAATAAAAAGATGAGCCCAGAAGGTTAAAACCAGAAGGAACCTAGGGAAGAAAACACTCTGGGGGTGAGGCAGACAATGATGTCAACTGCTCAATATGTCAAATAAAAACATATGTCTTGCCTTAATCAATAAACAAGTCTTGGGCTCTGAAAACATTATCCAAATGCCCCCATGTAGCCCTGCGGCACTTTATTTTTATATATTTTTTTAAAATATTTATTTATTTATGCATACAAGAGCTGGGGTATAGACCAGCGATGGGGGGAGGGGGCGGTGAGAGGATCCACCAGAGACAGTGTGGGGAGCAGGACAGGCAGACTGACTGAAATACACTGCTGAGGGGAGCAGCAGGTGAGGCAGGAGAGGTCTGCTGTGCCATGTGGGTAGCTCCCTGGCTGGGGATCGAACTCCTGCGGCAGTGGCTGGGGAGACCTTCGTAGCACTGCGTCTTAACCCCTTGCGCCACCAGGGAGGCCCTGTGGGACTTTATTCCTTTGTACCAGGGACTTGTGCCACTATGGGTACCTGTGATGGATGGACAGGTGGGAGCGGACAACCTCTGCTCTAAGCACAGAACAGCCACCTGCCAGTTCTCCCTGTTGGCTTCTAATTCATTTTATGTCATGCTTGTGGAGAAGCCCTTGTTGGAGTACATAAACCGCAGAGTGGAAGATCACTTTGCCTTTCCCTTGACTGCCTAATGATCCAGCAGCAGCCTGGCTCATTGCAAACCTGCTGCAATTATAAAATCTTGTCCACAGTCAAAACTCTCCCCAGCCAGACGCTTCTCTCCTTTGTGTTTTCTCTCCCGGGGCCACTCAGATCTACAGCCTGGTTAAGATCAGCCAGCTTCTTAGTTGCACGAAGTGTTACTTCATGAGGGGACATATATTTTAGGTTTCTATCTGTGCAAAGAAAGTTTTCACCTGCCTACAAGAAATTCCAGGCAACCATAAGCAAACTGAGGAACATGGAGAGGCCGAACTAGATGCCTCAATACCACTGAAGCAGGCAGTCAGATGAGGGGTAGCCAGCCAGGCAGCTGAACCTTTAAGGGCACCCACTGGAAAGGCAATGCTAGCATTAACTCAGGTTTCCAGAACCCACGCCAGCAAACTCCCACAGAAGTAAAAACAAGAAGACATTTTTCAAGGGCACAGAGGTCTCACTCCAGCATGGACTTGTAGATTGCAAGGTGCCCTTGGAAGCTCGGCCAACATTAATGATCAGGCCAAATTATGAAATCCAATGATGCATGATGTCATACTATTCCCTAGGAAAGAATAATTCATCCTATTGCATAAATTTCAAATGTTTTCCTTCTCAAGATGTTTCCCGGGTGAAGAAAAACATATCCTCGCTTTAAATGCATCATTCTTCTTAAAAGTTAAGCTTCTCTTTGTGAATTGTGAATAAATATTTAAAGAATATTGAGGCCACCAAATATTGAGTCTCGGAAGCCTCACGTGTCATCTTGGTCTGGCCTGAGGCACTGGCCAATGGCCAGGACCTGCCCTCCAAATGGTCTTTTTCGTCCAAGATTTGGCCTGTTCTTTTGCACCTGAAAGACCTCCCAGTTATGGGTGATAAGGACTAATTCTTGACCCCTGGGCTCCCCTGATCCAGTCGCAGGCTCCAGCTGGCCAACCAGCCCGCTTGAGAAAGTGACTTGCTTCTGGACTTTGGCTAAAGTGGCTTAATTCCACTAAGCCTTCAGCTGGCAGCTCCAGGCACTGCAGTTAGGCCTGGCCACAGGCAGGCAGCCTAATCCTTCCCTGAGGAGCTTTATTCATGATGCGTGGGGCAGCGACGACCCCAGGTGTGCAGGCTAGGCTCCAACCTCCAGACTCAACCCAGTCTGCTCATCTTCCTCTCCAGCTCCCTGCGGACTAGACCTGACCAGGGTCACCAGGACACAGCACTCCAGGGACTCTGCTTTCTGGGCAACGAGTTTATCCTTCAGAATTTGACCTTCCTCCTGTGGGCCAGGGCAGGCCTGCGCCCTCCCCCAGGGCTACTCAGTCCAGTCTCCACCTGTTCCCAGGCTTAAACTTCCCTGGGCAGAACCAGCAAAACTGCCCCAGGCAACCGCTTCCTCTCCCAACCCCCATCCTTACACCTGCACCCACATTGTCTCAGGGTCTCTAGGACCCGGGTGGCCTGAGGCTGTCAGTAGGCGGGGTGTCCCTGCTTAGGGGTCCCCAGCCTCTCTCCAACCAGGCCACTCACTGAACGCGCAAAGTAAACCCTGAACTTTTGCCCTGGAGCTTCAGGCATTTTAAAATTCCGCTGCTGAACATGCCCTGGTGTCAGGGCAGCGCAGGTCTCCGCACTGAGAGGCATTGCCAAAACCACCAGGATCTTGACTTGCTTTTCCTCCCCCTTCCTACCCGGGCGCCACTGCGCCTTCTCCTCCGTGCAGGCACCCCCACACCCCTCCCCAAGCTGTCTACTCCGCCGGCCACCTGCGCTCTGCCCCTCTGCGCTCTGGCTCCAGCGCACACTTCCCTCCTGCCCACCCAACCGGACGTATCTCGAATTTGAGGCCCGAAATGGGGCCCTTAAAAGACACCTCCGGTCCTGGCAGGGACCCAGAGGGCTCCCCCTTTTCCAGGGGGCGAGCCAAGCGGGCCAGCACCCCTACCCGCCAGCACACGCTGGGACCGGCTGGGTCACCACCTCCCGCGGCTCTGCAGCCTGCGCCCCGAGCCCCGGTGGAAAGGTGCCCACCCCTTTGCGGCCTCCCAGGGGCCCCACCTCGGACCGGCTCTTGAGGCTGCTGCGCTTGGGTCGGAGCAGGACATCCTTGAAGTCCAGCTTGAGGTCCGCATCGATGCGGGGCATGGTGCGGAGGGTCGCGCTCGGCCGTAGCGGCGGCGCCAGCAGCTCCTCCCTGCAGCGCCGGCGCGGGGTGGGCGCGGGGGCGGGCCGGGGCGGGCCGGGGCGGGAAGGGCGGAGCTTGGCACCATCCCCAGCCTGCGCAGGGGGCGATCTGGGGCGCCGCGCTGCAGCCTCTGCGACGTCTGGGCACACGTCTGGTGCACACTCTCTTGTCTGTCACCGAGGCTCTCCATAGGGAAGAGACTTGGCATGTGACAGCCTTACTCAAAGAGGCCACTCCTTGAAAGGTTTTACTTCTTTAATTTGAAACTCCATGCGCCTGGCCAAGTGCTGAGTCAGTCCTCCTGTTATAGGGCAGGGAGAGGGGCAGCCCAAACCCCGCAAACCTGCCTATTCTAAATGGGTTCTGCCATCCGCCGCATCAACACAAAACATAGGAGACTTTAATGGGAAGGAACTTTAATTAAACTAGGAAACAATACAGGAAAGGCAAAGAATCTAGCTTCTAAATGAAGCACCCAAAGTGACCCGTCCCCTCGTGGGTAAAAGTCCATCCAAATGGGATTGGCCCAGAGCAAGGCCCCAAAGCCTGCCACAGTCTAAAGCATCTTCCAGTGGGGACCCACAGAAAAGGGTCAGAAACAACCAGACAAGCCTGGAAGGAAAAGAGCAAAATCAACATCCAGATAAAAGCTGCCATTGTCACCTCCCCACGGGTCTCACCCACATCTGTGTCACCCCGTCCACGACCAAAAGACAAGCAGTTTCTTCACGTGTCTCTAGGCTCCATGCGCCTCCTCCAGGTCTCCTGGCTCCATCCTGCTTCCTTCCTTCCTCCGTCTCCTCTGCCGCTTCTCCACTCCCTGCTCAGCTCCACCCTCCCTTGGGTGGGGCAGGGAACCTCCCCCTTTCCTGGGGACCACCCTGTTGCACTCCTGACTTGCCAAGAAAGTGGAAGCTCTTTGGGAGCTGAGTAGAATTATAAGGAAAGGAGGTAGGAAGGTGAGTCTATTTGGCTGCGAGGGGGTTGTGAGGGCAACTTTAGGATTTCCTTTGAATTTCTGAATCGGTGGCTTAGATGGCTTGAGTAAAATCTGTGAAGTCTCTGGTCAGCACAGATTCTACGATTTAGAGTCCACAATGAGGGTTACTAGTGGTGGCATTTGTTTTGTTTTGTTTTTTTAAAATAAATTTTATTTTTATATTCCCCATACAATTGCAACCCCCTTATTTTGACCCCAAACCCTCCGCTCCCCGCCCCCCACCCCCCCATAGAGTGTCTCTGGTTCATATTTGTTTGTCGATTTTGATTTTCACTTTCTTATAGTTATTCATTTTCCTGGTCCCTTATTTAAGTTTTCTAGATTCCTGCTATGAGTGAGACCAGGCATTTGTTTTTTAATGCATTTGTTGACCTTACCAGAGCCTTTATTATAGGCTAAGATTGCGTTCAGTGCTTGGCCTGCAGCTTCTCATCCAACGCTCAGAACAGCCCAACAAAGAAGGAGGAGTTTTGCATGTAAGGAAAAGAAGGCTCCTATAAAAAGAGTCATTTGCCTAAGGTCGCAATGAAGTTAAATACACATCTCTGAACTCTTAAAACCTCTTATCTTTTGTTCTGGGTCATGTCGGCCTAGCTGGAAACCTCAGTTTTTTCCTAGATGAAAAAAAAGAGTTGATACTATTCTCCTCCAGGTTTTTGTGAGAATTAAATTGTAGGGGTGTGTGTGTGTGTGTGTGTGTGTGTGTGTGTGTCCCCTAGTTGCTCAATAAATGGTAGCTGTGTGTTTGCGGACACAGGTTACAGCCTGTGCATTATGCTTTATATTCAAACACTCGATTCCTAACTGCACAAAGGCAGGACTCTTCTCTGATTTGCATCCACTTGGCAATAGGCTTAAACTGTCCTCGGTGCACTCATGTTTGATATGGCTGACTACAGAGACATCACGGTATTCATTTCACAAAAGCCTGCAAATGATAAAGGTTTTAGTTCAACCCACTTGGCTCTCATCATCTTGGGGCCACAGCAAGTTCTTGAATTTAACGAAAGGAAATGAACGTTATCAGAGACAGAGTGCATGCAAGTAACCACGTTGATCTGGCCAAGGAATTTTTACGACTATTATCAAGTCACTGGGAGCTGGCCAGATAGGCTACTGATTAAAAAATTAATGACAGGGAACCGAATTGTGATCTTCAAATTATATGACTATTAAGAGCCATATAATTACTGTATGGTATGATTATTTTAGAAATTATTCTCCCAAAAGGGAAAAAAAAAACTAGAAAAGCAAACTTGTTAAGCTTCTGCCCTGGTAAACTACATCCAAAGTTCCATGTTCACGGTAAAGTTTTATGTGCACTGTAATATACATGTCTTAAAACAAATAGTCTGCTTAGGCTGAACTTGCTCATTTAACAGGATAGTGCCTCTCCTCTTGGTTTCTTTCCTGCTTCCTCTCCTTTAGAATAGAGACAGCCTTTCACTTATTACATATTATTCGCTGTCTTTCTAGGATGTTCCATCATATTGCTCTCTCTCAGGTACAAAATCATACTCACCTGGGGTCTCCCTGGTGGCGCAAGGGGCTAAGACGCAACCTATGAAGCTGTCCGCAGCCACTGCAGCACGAGTTTGATCCCCAGCCAGGGAGCTACCCACATGGCTCAGCAGACCTCTCCTGACGCACCAGCTGCTCCCCTCAGCAGTGCACTTTGGTCAGTCTGCCTGTTCTCTTCCCCACTCTGTCTCTGGTGAATCCTCTCACCCCCTGCGCCTCTGGCCTATACCCTTGTTCTTGTATGTATAAATAAATGTTAAAAAAAAAAAATCATACTCACTGAGTGTGAACTTAAGTCCCTGATTCCCCCACATCTATCTAGACTCCTTTAAATATCATTTGCACCTTCCACATATTCCTTCTGTGCTTCTCATTACAATAATAGTATCAGTAAGTTCTGACTGACTGACAAAACCATAAGAGAAATCCCGAATACAGTCTGTTAGCATTGTATTGTCTATGGCCAGAGTAGCCCCTAAATTTGCATGGGGAGGTAACCTCCAGAATTATGTGAGCTCAATCTGATGTGTTCATAGTGACTAATCCTTTTGTACATCAATGAGTTCAGTTTGCCAATATTTTGTAAAGGATTTTTGCATCTCAATTCATGAAGGACATTAGTTATAGCTTCTCTAACTATCTTTATCAGGGCAAATAATGGCCTTAAAATGAGTTGGTAAATGTTCTTTGCTCCGTTTTCAGAACGAGTGTCTATAGGAGCAGGATTTGCTTTTTAAATATTTGATAGAATTAACCAGTGGGATACAATTATGTAGGATGGTATGTTTATTTTTAGCAGATGAGCATCTCTCAAAACCCAGAAATAATTAAGTATTGGAAAGTTGGAGGTAGAGTCCAGCAAGATGGCAACAGAGCAAAGACTCTGGGTTGCCTCCTCCCAAGCTCACCACTAAATTGCAGTGGAACAAAGTCAATAACCCTGGGCCATAATGGCATAAAGTAGGCGCAATCACCCAGTGGAAAGTGTAGGAAAACTTTTTTTTAATTTTTTAATTTTTTACGTCATTGTTCATTTTTGAACAATATTTGCTTCCCCCCACCCCCTCTGGTGTAGTCCCCATAGAGTTTCCTTCCCCAATGCACCTGTGCACCATCACCTCTGTCCCCTGTGCGCCTCCCTCCCTCCCTCTGATCCCTCTCCCTCCTGCTCCCCTGCAGGATGTCTCTGGTTTATAATTGTCTGTTTTCTCTTTGTGTAGGAAAACTTTAACTGAGCTGTTTTTACAGCAATATTGGGGCTCAGGACCGACAAGAGCAGTGGCTCCCACGCAGAGCACTCCTACACATGCTGATTCAGGGCTATGCACCCAAGTCAAGAAGTTTGGAGACCCAGCACTGTGCAGGATAAGGGGCGCACAGTTGTAAGGAACATGGAGTAACTCACCTCTTCTGTGCCTCCCACTGCTAGCCTCGGTGGCAGCCACCTTCAGCTTTGTTTCCTCCCAGGTTTCATTATTCTCATGTGATGCCCTGTTATTGTAAGAAAAAGATTAGGAGCATGAGCACAGGGCATGTGGTGAGTCAGTTCACCAAAGAGGATCTCCTGAAAGCCAATAGATAAAGTGGGAAAATGTTCATCATCACTTCCACAAAAAGGTGCAGCTCAAAACCACAGTAAGGGGCCTCCCTAGTGACGCAAGGGGTTAAGACACAATCTATGAAGCTATCCGCAGCCACTGCAGCCTGAGTTCAATTCCCAGGCAGGGAGCTACCCACATGGCGCAGCAGACCTCTCCTGGCTCGCCTGCTGCTCCCCTCAGCAGTGTATTTCAGTCAGTCTGCTTGTTCTGTTCCCCACTCTGTCTCTTGTGAATCCTCTCACCTCCCCCCCATGCCTCTGTCCTATACCCCAGTTCTTGTATGCATAAATAAATAAATCTTTGTAAAAAAAAAGCCACAATGAGATATCATCTCACATCTATGAGAACACATTAAGGAGACCCTTAAAAAACAAGTATCATATGCTTTTGTAATTCTACTTCCTAGCATCTATTCGAAGAACTTCCGTCAACCTGGAAAACTATATGCTCTACACTGCTTATTGCAGCAAGCGTGACAATAGCTAAAACATATAGGAAGCTTAAGTGCTCATCATTAGAAGATTTAATTAAGAAGATATGGTATATAAATGCTACCCAGTCATAAAAGATGAAATGCTGCCTTTCACAACAAAGCAGAAGGAGTTCGAGAATTATGTTGTAAAGCAAGTTGGCACTATAAAGACAAATGCTGGACTCTATATTTCTATAGTGAAAAATTCAACAAAGTAAAATGCCAACAAAAACCAGCAGACATTAATAAGCGAAGTGAGGTCTTTGAGTATAAGAGGTTAGAGGGAGGTTGAAAGGGACAAGAGGACATACAGGATGGTAAAGGGGAAATAAATAAATAAACAAACCAAATAATAAAAGCGTTCAATGATTTCTCACTGCCCTTGGAGAAAAAGTTGGCGATAACTTAAATTTTTTAATAAAATTTTTAATATTTAACATTATAGGGATAAGAAAAAAGTTGTGCATATTTGATATTATGTGTATTTTGAGAAAATTTGTACCATTGGATTTACAGAACATCCTTTTAATGCCAATTCAAAATATAGTTTTGAGTAATTGGTTTAAGTATGAGTAGGAGGTGAAATGTATTAAATTCATGTAAATTTTTGGAACATTTAAGAGAACATAAGTTTCACATTCAGTATTTATAAAATTTGATAATTTATTTTTGCAAGCTCACCTAATCCGTGAGTTCACAGCTTTATCTTGTATAATAATCACTGGGAACTTGTGGAAAATGAACTTTGCTGGGGTAGTTTGGGGTAGGTAAAGCTTTTTTGTGTTTTGTATTTCTATCAAGTGTTTAAATGAAACCAAGTTTCCAGGGCCAAGATCTGAGTGGCGAAGGGACAATTAGAGTTTTGTGTTTTTTTAAAACCTTGGTTGTATTTATAAATGCAGTTTAAGATGTTTGAAAGTAGTTGAGTTTATGAATTCAAAAGCCTTTTAAAGATTATTTGCTAGACTTAGAATAAGATTTTTAAGTTGACTTATAACATTAACAAAGAAACGAGTTTTTACATTTGTACTTTCACTAAATTGAATAGTGTTTTTTTTTTGTTGTTGTTGTTTTAAATGTATTTATTTATGCATACAAGAGCTGGTGCAGTCCAGAGGTGCCAGGGGTGAGGGAATTCACCAGAGACAGGGTGGGAAGCAGAACAGGCAGATCTTCTGAAATACACTGCTGAGGGGAGCAGCAGGAGAGACAGGAGAGGTCTGCTGAGACGTGTGGGTCAGCTCCCTGGCCTGGGCTCAAACTATACTGCAGTGGCTTCATAGTGCTGAAGCCAGGCAATGGCTTAGTGCTGTGCCACCAGGGAGGCCCCAAATTGAATGGTTTTTAAATCAGAATGTGTGAATGGCTATTTCTATAAACCAAAACTGTCCACAGGGACACTCAAACCTCATATTTAGCACTACCTCTTTTGTATGGCAGGTATTATGCTGTTTCAGGTTTGATTTTTTTAGCTCATCCTCCAGACAACACTATTAAATGATCGCTTTCACTGTTTCCCTCTTTACAGATGAGGAAACAGAGGCTCAGAAGACTTGCCCAGGTCATACAGGTGGCTGGGGTGGACCATAGTCTCACTGTAGAGCTGACTCCTCACTGCCACGCTGCTCCCAGGTCATAGTGCTCCAGCCTGTCACACCATCTCCCCACTACCAGAGGGTCTCAACCTCAGGTTCAAAGCCCCAAGAAGTTCCCAGTTTCCAGGGATCTATGAATTTTAGTGGGGAAAAAAAAAATGATGCTTTATTTTCACTAAAGTCTCATAGAAATTTATCAGGGTCTTTTACTACAGATGTGAACCCCAAACCACAGCTATATTAGCACTCCTTGGGACTTTGTCATCGTATAGTATCATGCCGTCAGATATTATCATTTAAAAAATCAGTACGTTGAACTGAGTGGTGATTTACACTTTGTACTTCGGAAGTATAGGATCCCCTCTTCCAGGTATGTTACCACAGTGGTCTCACCACCAAAGCACCCACAGTCCACTACCGTAATCCATTGTGATTTTGCCCCATTTTGTGCCCATCGCTCTCCCCTCCGAATACCTCACTTTTATAATCAGCTTTCAAGGCCTTGTTTTTGAGTTTGACTTTATCTGATTTCTCTATAATCCATACACAAGATACACCAGCTGGTATTTATCTTTCTCCTTCTGACTTATCTTAATTAGCAAAATTAAGATAATGGTAATTAGCATTAATTAGCTTAGCATAATTCCTTCCAGCTCCATCCATGTTGTTGCAAATGGCAGACATTAATCTTTTTTAATAACTGAATAGTATTCCACTGTGTGTATATATCATGGCTTCCTGATCCACTCATCTGTTTTGGGGCACTGAGGTTGGCCACAGTCTGGCTCTTGTGAATAGTGCTGCAGTAAACACAGGAATGCAGGTTTCCCTTTGAATTTGGTTATTTGTGTTCTTCAGGTGGATACATAGCAGTGGAACCGCTGGTGTGAATGGTAGATCTATTTTTAATCTCTTGAGAAATCTACATTCTGTTTTCCACAGCAGCTGGACAAATCTACATTCCCACCAACCGTATAAAAGACTTGGTTCCTTTTCCTCACCATCCTACCAGCACTTGTTTTGTTTTGTTTTAATTTTTTGATATGGGCTATTCTCACAGGTGTGAGATGGTATCTCATTGTGGTTTTTTTTTTTTTTTTTTAAATATTTTTTTTTTTTTTAGATTTATTTTATTTTATTATTTATTCATACAAGCACTGGGTATAGTCAGAAGCGTGGGAGGGTGAGAGAATTCACCAGAGCCAGAGCGGGGAGCAGATCAGGCAGAAGGACCGAAGTACACTGCTGAGGGGAGCAGCGGGCGGCAGGAGAGGTCTGCGCACCATGTGGGACCCTCCTCTGGTGGCCGGGGAGCAGCCGGGGATTGAACCGGCGCCGCAGAGGCTGCGGGCAGCTTCGCAACCCAACGCTCAACCGCTGCGCCACCGGGGAGGCCCTCATTGTGGTTTTGATTTACATTTCCTGATGATAAGTGATGGTGAACATATTTTTTCATGGTGGCCATCTGTATGTATTTCGAGAACTGCCTATTCGACCCTGCTGCCCATGTTTTGATTGGGTTATTTGTTTTCTTTTTCTTGAGGTATATGAGTTCTTTGTAGATCTTTGATATCAGCCTCTTGTCAGTTGTACGGTTTACAAATATTTTTCTCCTACTCAGAAAGGTGTCTTTTTGTCTTGGTTATCATTTCTTTGGCTGTGCAAATTTTTTTAGTTTGATGTAGTCCCAAGTGATTATATTTTTCTGTTTTCCTTGCTTTTGGAGATATATCTGCAAAGACATCACTGAAAGCTTATGTCAAGAAATCACAGATATTTTCATACTTCCATTTCAACTGTTGAGATTCCTCATCTCTACTTCAAAATTATGTTAGAAAAATACAAAAAATGAAACAAAACTATGAGAGCTATACTCAGATCTTGTCATTTAATGCATCAATAAGAAAGCCTATAAATTAACACAGCATACTTTGTTTATATTTTAATACATGTATTTCAACATAATTAGTTTACTTAACCATCTTTTATTTTATAGATATCAAACATTATTCTCAGGTTTGCAATGCTTGGATAGCACAGGTACAATTTGAATCTGAACTCAGGATAGAAGTTCAGGGCCTGGAGCAGCGTGAGACAAGTCAGGTACCTGCAGACTTCAGTTTTCGGGTCACACAGGAGTGATGTTTCCTTCAATTTTCCTTTTCAAGTCAAAAAGAAGACTCCTCCCACTTGAGGAGGGTGGGCCTGTGTCTATTGTTTACTTACTTTTGTGAATGCTTCATTGAGATATAGCTCACACACCATTCAGTTCACCAAATGAAAGCATAAAATTGACTGTTTTTTCTCTATTCAGAGAGTTGTACTCTAGAACTTTGTCATCACCCCAAAAAGAAACCACCTTCCTGTTAACAGTGACTCCCCATTTGCATCCCACCCCTACCATTCTGAGCAACCACTGATCTACTTTTCATCTGTATAAATGTTCTTATTCTGGACATTTAAGTGTGAGCATATAGTATATGATCTTTTGTCACTGGCGTCTTTCACCCAGCATGATATATATATTTTTTAATTTTTATATATTTTTGCATAGAAGAACTGGAGTATAGGCCAGAGGGCCGGGAAGGAGGGTGGCGGTGAGATTTTAAGATTTATTTATTTATGCATACAAGAGCTGGGGTACAGGCCAGAGATGTGGGGGGTGGGGAAGGGGTGAGAGCATTCACCAGAGACAGAGTGGGGAACAGAACAGGCAGACTGACAGAAGTACGCTGCTGAGGGGAGCAGCGGGCGAGACAGGAGAGGTCTGCTGCGCCATGTGGGTAGCTCCCTGGCCGACCAGGGATTGAACTCATGCTGCAGAGGCTGCAGATTGCTTCATAGCACCTTGCTTAACACCTTGCGCCACCAGGGAGGCCCAGCTCTTTAGTTTTAGCTGTGGGGACTTGTAGATCATTTAGAAACCCACTCCAAAACAACATGAATATGAAATCAGAAAGTTTTTGCTAGCCCTCCTCAGTTGAGACTTTGTCTGATGCTTTCCCTGTAAGTGTCAGCTCCACCAGACCCCATGAAGAGCCAAACTGGCTTTTCTGTCTGTGGTGGCTCCAGCACAGGGAAAGGCAGAAGAGGGTGTGGAGCTGAGCAGCAGATAGACATGCCTTGAGCTCTATGAAGCGGAAGACCAGGTTTGTCTTCACATGACATCTAGTGTCAGGTGAACAGATATACTTTTAAAGATAGAGCACAATTGTTTAGCAAAGACTATTTTAATTAAATGCAGAGGAGTGGCTAGACTACCTTGTGTCCAGGACTGGCGGACGGGTAGACTTATGAGCCTATGGAGGGGGTGGGGCGGGTTGAACACCATTCTGTATTGAGTCCACTTTTTTTTTCCTATATGGTATATCCTGGGCAAACAATAGCACACTGTGGTTAATTTTTTACCTTTTCTAAAAGATAGTGTCTGTTTACTCATTTAGGAGGTATTAAGGTTTATCTCCAATTGAACTTCCTAACTCTCGAGACACTTACGGAAATAAGATCTGACAGTGAGGAAATTGATTGATAAAAGCCAACACTGATCTCAGGAATTACATTTTCCCACAGACTATAAAATGGTATCCCAGGGGGATAAATTAAATACTGTACAAAAATGAACAGCAATGTAAGAAAATAATTAGTAAATTTCATAATAAAAAAAAAAGAAAGTTTTCCAAGGATTCTACGTACTGCAAAGCATGTTGGTTGACAAAAATCCGCAAAGAAACTCTCAAGAATCTAACCCTTTATTTCCTTAGGAGCAATAGTTCAGTATTTACTAAATCAGTGTTTGGGGGAACTTTATAAAACATTAGTCTATGAACAATGATAATTTAGAATTTTTAGGATTTTATTTCCAGATACTCCATGGCTTACATATAAAATATCAAGAAAGAAGCCCTAGAAATAAAAGCTGAAGTTCTTTTCCTTGAAAATAAATTAAAAAAAAAATACAACATTACCCATAGCAATAATGCAGAGTTGAGAACTATTTATTTAACATGTATGTTAATGTACATTTCTCTTTGTGGCTGACGATGAAAAATTATTATTTAACCAAAAAGTAAACACCTTTGAAACTACTCTGGTGTCATCAATAGTCATCTTAATATATATCCTTTTGAGTAACTTTTAGGTAGCTGGTAATATGAGGGAGAGAGATAAATAGAAAATTGATGATCTGTTTATTTCAAAGATATTCAGCAAAAAAAAAAAGTGTAAAGATTTTAAAAAAAATAATGGCTCATTTTTCTAGCTCAATTTATGCAGAAAAATAGATATAAATTTAATTGTTAATCTTTGGGAGGAGGGAAATTCATGTGCCCATATGGGCATGTTTATTTAACATGTTTAATTAGACAGTTTAATATCATCATGATAAAATTTAGCATACTAAATATAACACTAAAACGAGGAAATTTGTCTTTAGAATATGATTCTATATTTAAAATAACATGAGAGAGTAAAACCAATGATGGTATCATTAAGGTTGCTGTTATTATAATGAGTCAACCTTAGTCTGATATAATCATCTCATTTCTGATCTGGTGATCACATTTCTTTTTATGAAAATCTTCCATTTCAGAAATGCAAAAGAGAGGAAAATAATCTCCAAAATGGAATTTCCTGTAGGATTTTCATGTAAGTGTTAACTTGCAGTTTTTATTGGAAATATTTTCTTGGAACATTTCTCACTGAAATGGAGCCTCCACTTAACAAAATTTTGTTTCCAACCTAGACCATGAATCGCAGTGACAGATAACTTTAACTTTGCTTGGTTTTGATATTCTCATAATTCTTACCTTTTGAAGGTCATTTTTTAAAGAGAGTTAAAAACCTTAAAATATTTGATAGCATTTAGACCAAACTAATTATGTTTTCAGTGGTATAGCCACATGCCACTGGTAACAATTTCTCAGTCATGTCCCCTGTTAGGAAATCTCTCAGTCTCTCCTTTTGCTGTGTGAGTCTTAAAAATCTTGGATCCCAAAGTCCTTATGCAGGAACTTGGTCCTTTGTTTTCCCTTAGATAACTTGGATCTGGTATTTAGCCCCTCATCTTGCTGAGATGAGGGTGGGGCATTCATTTCCCGTCACTACCAGGGAGTCTCCTGTACCAGCAGAGCATAGGGCTTGTCTTGTGGATCTATTATGGTTCCATGGCTCTAATAATGCGTTGCCTCTTGTGGGCAAAGGAATCTTGCCTAGACTAGACCTCTATGCCTCATCTTAGCAGATGCCAACGTGTGTTGGCACAGGGACAGGTTTGCTGAAAACTCTCTCACTTCCAGAGTCCAGAAGAATATTTCCCCTTCTCCACCCTGCCCATGTTCTCCCTGCAGTCTGTCCCTCTGTCCCCTTTTCTCAGGGACACCCACCATCAGTGCTTCCTGTGTGTGCAGGTTTTCGTAAGAGGCAGGAAGAACTCTAGGTTTTTGCTCTCAGTTCTGTAGAAATTCCCCAGGCAAGAAATTCTCTTTGTGAAGTGCTTGAAATGAGAGAATTAAAAATACAGAGAACACATTACAAATTAGTAACTTAGGGATGGTGCCTTGCTGTAAGATACCTGATTCCCCGCATCACATTTAGGAAAATATTTCTTGAAAGAAAAAAAAAGGAAGTAAGAAACAAACCAAAAAAAAAAAAAAAGTGTCACTTACTCTGTTTCTCCAGGAAGCTTGTTGACCAACAGTGAATGTACCTGCTGTTTTAGTTTGAACAAACGGAATCCAACTAACACATTGTTTTTTTTTTTAGCCAAGTTATTGTCTATAAAGTTCTCTAAATGTGAACAGCTGTAAATAGACCAAATATCCTTTGTCTCCCTCCCTCTGTCCCTTTTTTTTTTCTCTCTCTCTCTCTCTCAGGTTTACAAGTTTATTATAAAGGATATTATAAAAGATGCCAGATGAAGTGGTGTCTGGTTGAGGTCCAGAAGAGTTCAGATAGTTCAAATTTAGCCCCCGTGGGAAGAGGAAACTGCCCTTTTTTGTATTGATCACCCCCAGATATCATATTCTTAAAAGAGAAAATCAATGACAGTTATGAAGATTTCTGATCATATTGGCTAGTATTTACCAAACAATGACTATATTCTGGGTGTCCTATTAAGTGTTTGAACAATGACTATATTCCAGGTGTCCTATTAAGTGTACTACCTCATATCTGCATTAAATACTATTACTATTCCAAATTTACAAATGTATAAACTCGGCATATCAATAAATTATTATAATTTGCTTAAAGTTAGACAGCAAAGATCTCTCAGCTGCCAAGATTTAACTCTTAATCAGAAATGTTAAGAGTTAATATTAACTCCTGGCTGCAGAAATATGTTATTAAAAGGGATGGAGGTAGAAAGAAAAATAGATAGACAGTAGCCCCATTCATGTTACCAGTATTTATCAAGTACCTAATATGGGCCAGTAGTGAGCATCAGAATTGCTAAAGCAGAAAATTTTACAAAATAGAGGACAGAGTCTTTTCACTGGTCTCTAGTCTGGACACATTGCTAATCTCAAGTCCCTGTGTATGACTGGAGCTTCCAATATAGTATACTATAAATATGAGTATTTCTGGGCCTCCCCTGGTGGCGCAGGCAGTTGAGCGCAGCTCTGTGAAGCTGTCCGCAGCCTCTGCAGTGCAGGTTCGATCCCAGCTAGCAAGATACCCACATGGCGCAGCAGACCTCTCCTGTCACACCCGCTGCTCCCCTCAGCAGTGTGTTTCAGTCAGTCTGCCTGTTCTGCTCCCCGCTTTGTCTCTGGTGAATCCTCTTACCCTACTGTGCATCTGGCCTGTACCCCAGTTCTTGTATAAATAAATAAATAAATAAATCTTATAAATATGAGTATTTCTTTAAATTGCTATTCCGTTTTTTTTTTTCTTTCCTCTATAAACTATGGATTTAATAAAAAGGTCAACTGGGATGCTATTTACTGCGGGTTTATTCTGGGGCCACGTCTATTCTTGCACTAAGTATTGCCTCAGAATAGCTTATTATCCATGAAACTCCTTTGCTGACGCATGGTCCTGTTCCAACCACACCAAATTTAGCTCCAGTATTTGGGAACCATGTGCTAGCCTGCACTGCATAGTGTCAATTACAGTTCTGGAATAAGAACTGTATGGGCCGTCCACTACTAATCCAAATTAGGACTTCTTGGTATTTGAAACTCAGGGGTTGAATCTGGTCAGTCACTCGAAGCAGCTCTTTCCAATTATAGTTGATTCTTCTTATTCAGGACAGGTTACTTTGGCCATTGAAGTAACAAAGACTGAACTATTTCCCCCCTTGGGAAATAAGAGCTTAGGTTCCTGCAAACTCCTGGCCACATTTTCATCAACTCATCTCTGTATATCCTACTTTTGTGTTTTGGCTTAAAGATACCCTATTTTGTGTTGTTGATTAACATTGAACTCAGAGCCAACAACACTCATGCTTGAAAGAAGCTTAAGGAACACACATATTTTCTCTATCAGGCACAAGAAACTTGGACTTAGAGACACTAGGTAACCCTTCAGCATTATAGTTAGGGCTATTTATGAACACTGAGATTGCCAACAAGATGCACAAAATGTGGCAGTAAATAGATCTCAAAAAGGATCCTACTTTGGAGCCTCCCTAGTGGCACAAGGGGTTAAGTCTCAGCACTATCAAGCTATTGGCAGCCACTGCAGCATGAGTTCGATCCCCAGCCAGGGAGCTACCCACAGGGCACAGCAGACCTCTCCTGCCTCACCCGCTGCTCCCCTCAGCAGTGTATTTCAGTCAATCTGCTTGTTCTGTTCCCCACTCTGTCTCTGGTGCATCCTCTCACCCCTATACCTCTGGCTTATACCCCAGTTCTTGTGTGCATAAATAAATTTTAAAAAATCTTTAAAAAATATAAAGATCCTACTTTGTGAGAGCTGAATCAAGCTGATATCACACTCAGCTGATAACATGTGAGTTGGGCTACTCAATTATTTCGCCTCTAAGCACAGGTCTCCAAAATACTGAGAAAGTGCATGGTTTATTGATTTGGGGGTTGCTATCTACCCTGATACAAAACTCAGGTAGAATTACAGCAACCAGGTTGCAACTGAAGTTTTACGGTTTGGAGGCAACAACAGAAGCATTAAACTTGTGTGTCACAGCAAAAATGTGCAGAAATCTTACCGTTTACAGCAAAGACTTATCTGGGGCTTCAGGACTGTAGTCACACAAGCGGGCAGGAAGAACTACACAAATAAGTTTAAGTTAATAGGTACGTTCGCAAATACAGAATCTGAGAATAAGAGACTCATTGTATTTCTAACCTGGGCAGTACCGTAAGCAGGTCTCCAGCCATCAGCGTGGAGTCCACCTGCGCACTGTACACCTTGGCTGTGCAAGTCAGAAATCTACCTGCTATTGTTTTGGCTGCTTGATGTTTCATTTCTGCAAGTCACTATCTCTTGGTTAGTGAAGAAATAGAAGATGGTAAAATACTGCAATTTGTTTAAATAAGTAAACACAGTTTTCCTATTAGGTCATATGAAATTGCCTCTTCTATATGTCAACAACATCAACAAAAAGGGTGTGTGTGTGTGTGTGTGTGTGTACCTCAGAAAACATCTATTATGTTTATTCATGAACTTGGGACTCCTTCACCTTTCTGCTGAGGATATTTGAGGGCAGGCATCTCCCCAACTTCCTACCTTCTGTGATGCTGACAGATCAGGGATAAAACATATTTTCTATGTGTAGGGATAAAACACATTTTCTCAGAAAGAACAGGGAACACTATCATTGTGCTTAAGCTGTAGCTAATTATTTATTTGCTTAATTTCATTTGCCATCTTACTTTTGGTTTTCTTTTCTTTTCTATTATTGTTACAGGAAATTGGAGTCTGGCTACTTGCTACGCATGAGCCAAAACTCAAGAGCCAAGAGTTGTTGGAAGGAAATTAGGTTTAATCAGAAGCCAGCATCCTGAGAATAGGGAGACCGCTGTCTCCAGGCCATCTCCCCAAGTTGGGGAGAAGCAGGGACTTATTTGCGGAAACACTAGGTTGGGAGAAAGGTTAAGATTTCTATATCAGCATTTTAGGGACACAGACAGGAGTTTAAAGGACCTGCATTCACACACACACACACACACACACTTTTTTTTTTTTTTTTTACATATAGAAGAGGCAATTTCATATGACCTAATAGAAAAACTGTGTTTACTTGCTTCAACAAATTGCAGCATTTTACCATCTCTGGGAAAACTTTTCTTTTAGGAACGTAAACAACAAATACACTTCTCTTTCCTCTTCTTTCTTCTCAGAGACAGACACTGTCTGAAGCTCATGTGTTTATGTTTGTCCTACACATGTATCCTCAGAAAGTCTAGCTTCGAACAAATGGTATCATATAGTATTTACAGCATCATACTGCACTTCCTTTGCTTCTTGTCTTTTCTGTCAATGAGAAGGATGTAGTGCTACCTATGTCAACAGGAAACGTGACCACCTTGCTATCAATGGAGTAAGAAGGATAATTCTCTCAGGAAGGGGCAAAGAGTATTGCTGAGTAATTGTGTCTATGACATAATTTAGTTTTTTTCAAAATATTTCTCCTTTTATTCATCTTTACTAAAAATATTACAGAAAATTTTACAGAAGAGTTGAAAAATAGTGCAGGAAAAACCTCTCTAACTTCACTTAGATTTGCCACTTTTTAATGTTTGATATCTTATTTATCTCAAATATATATATATATTGTTATGGGATGAATTGTATCCCTCTAAATCCACATGGTGAAGTCTTAAATCCTGACACCTCTGAATATGATTATATTTGGACAATCTTTTCACAGGAAATCATATCAAAATGAGTTCATGAAGATGAATTCTAATCCAATAATACTGGTGTTCTTATAAAAAGAGAAAATTTGGACACAGACATGCACAGAAGAAATATATATAGAAACACAGAGAAAACAAGCTTCTGCAAGTTGAGAAAAAGAGAAGAAAATAACCTTGATTTCAGATTTCTAGTCTCAGAACTGTGAGGCAATAAATTCCTCTTGTTTAGGTCACCCAATCTGTGGTAGTAGAAAATGAAAACACACACACACTCGTCTAAAAATAGATTGTAGGGCCTCCCTGGTGGCCCAAGGGGTTAAGACATAACCTATGAAGCTGTCTGCAGCCACTGCAGCATGAGTTCGATCCCTGGCCAGGGAGCTGCCCTCATGGCACAGCAGACCTCTCCTGTCTCGCCCGCTGCTCCCCTCAGCAGTGTATTTCAGTCAATCTGCCTGTTCTGTTACCCGCTCTGTCTCTGGTGAATCCTCTCATACCCCCACACCTCGGACTGTACCTCGTTCTTGTATGCATAAATAAATAAAGCTTAGGAAAGAAAATAAAAATAAAAATAGATTGCAAACTTTATGCTAAATCATTCCATATTTCAGCATGCAATTTCCAAGGATGCTACCATTCGCATACATAATCAAATACCCTTATCACTTAAAATTGATTCAATTTAATTTAATAATTTTACATAATAAATCCTCCATAGAAAATTCCCCTAGTTGTCTCAAAATCATTTAAGGATTTTTTTTTCTCTTTGCTTTAGGTGCCACACCAGCTTTATCCTCATGGCTGTTCATCAAGTTAGTTCCTATGTCTTTGTTGCTGTCTTTCACGCACTACATCTTTTGAAGAATTGAAGCCAGTTCTTGTGGAATATCTTATGTTCAGGATTTGTCTGGGTTTTTCCTCATTAGATAAGGTTAAACATTTTTGAGAAGCGTAGTACAAGTGTTGTGTCTTGTACCTCTTATCACATCATAGCAGGAGGCATAAACAGGTCTTCTTATTAATGGCATACCAAGTATCTTCATTCATTATGTGTGTGTGTGTGTAAATTTATATTTTGTAATAATTACAGACTCATTAAAAGTTGCAGAAATAATGCATCTATTTGTAGCCTTTTCCCAAGTTATCCTCGGTGGTTACATTTTATGAAAACTATAGCATAATTATCAAACCCTGGAAACTAACCTTGGGTGTAGAGCTGTATGTCACTTTGTGACGTGTAATTTGTCCAACACCACTGCAATTAAGACACAGAGCTGGGTAGGCAGATGATGGCAGGATGAAGCTCCAGGCTCCCCTCCTCCTGGAACTCTAGGCTGTCGTGCAGCAGAACAAAGTCAGTAACTCCTGAAAGTAAGTAAGACAGAGGGCTGCAACGTGTGCTGGGAGCAACATCCATAGGAGGGGGACCCTAACCCAGCAGTCAGCCACCCCAGAAGCCCGCTGTCAGCCTTGTTGCTCCCAGCTGCCAATTACCAGCTGCGGGAGGCTGGCCACCAGCCGGCAGCTGTGAAAGCAAGAGTCAGTCACCAGCTGTGGGAACCCAGCTGCTAGCTGCCAACCGTGGGAGTGCTGTCCTCAGTCACTGACAGTGAGAGACTGACTGGTCCTGGCATCCTTTACCAGCTCAGGAGCCCAGTCCTCAACTCCCAGCTCCCAGCAACAAGAGCTGGGTTACCCCTGACATCCATGACTGCCAGGGGAGCCCAGCCCAAAGCCACCAGTTGTGTCAGCAAGAGCTGGGCCGCTCCGGGTCTCCAGTTGCCAGTCAAGGAATCCTGACTCCAGACTCCTGCCACCAGATGGGAGAGACCTGCCTTCATCCGCCAGCTGTGTCAGCAAGAGCTGGGCACTCTTGGTCTCTAGTTACCGGCTTCAGGAGCCCAGCATCCAACTGCCTGTTTTGTGAGCTAGAGCTGGGTTCCTCCAGCTGCCAGCTGGTTGCAGCTCTTGAAGTAGCAAACCAGAGAGACACAAGTCTAAGACACAATACAATAGGTAGCAGTGGGTTGATTATATTTTGGACAGCGGAGACCAGTCTAGCCTGCAGCAAGTTGAACACTAAAGAGTGTCATATTACATTGAACAGAGGTGGGTAGAAACAGGAAACTGGGGGTGGTGGTCTTAAGTAGAGCACCAGTAGTAGGGCTGTTGGCCCAGCCAGGGGACTCGGGACAGAGGGATCAGAAGTCGTGTACAAGCACACACCCCTGAAAGACAGGACAGCCTTGTGGAGGAGCTGGGAGGCGCCCCCTGGAGTACCTTCTGCTCTGCACTCACTCCTGCTTCCCACCCTCTGGGAGGATGCTGTCTTTGCAGGCATACTGAGAATGCAGGGAAACCCCCAGAGAAGAGCGACCAGCTCCACCCTACTAATCCATACCAATGTCTGGACTTCTAGGCCCTTCCTGGACCCTGCTGACTCAGTGGAAACAGAACGGAGCCCAGAGCCCAGCATTTACAAAAGCCAGCAAAGGTGAAAATAAAATCAAATAAATCCACATTCCCCCCACCCACCCCCTGTGGGAGGAGTGAAATAGCTTAAGCTACTGGTGAAGATATTAAAAAACAGTAAGGAAATAGGGAGACCTCAACTAGCAAAATGGGCAGATAAAAAAATAAAAAAAAACTATGGAAATACAAGAACTCAAGAGAGCATAACATCACGAGGTGAGAGCATCACTCCAAGACCCAAACACAAAAGGACAGAAGACTTTATCTCCTGATCAGATAGAGAAATGGAAAACTCCCACTAATGTTGATGTTTTTTTAAGATTTATTCATTTATACAAGAACTGGGGTACAAGCCAGATGTGTGGGGGTGCAAGAGGATTCACCAGAGACAGAGCGAGGAACAGAACAGGCAGGCCCACCAAAATACATGCTGAAATCAACAAAGAACTATGAACCAGAGACACATGGGGGGGGGGTGTGGGGAAAGGAGGGATTGGGGTTAAAATAAGGGGGTTGCAATTGTATGGAGAATATAAAAATAAAATTAAAAAAAATACATGCTGAGGGGAACAGCAGGCTAGACAGGAGAGGTCTGCCGTGCCATGTGGGTAGCTCCCCGGCTGGCAGGGATCGAACCCACACTGCAGAGGCTGCAGACAGCTTCACAGTGTGAGGCTGTGCTCAACCACCTGCGCCACCAGGGAGGCCCTAATGTTGATATTTTGACTAACTCTCATGAATCATGAATGTCCTTAACAGCAAGTAGAATGTTTAGTCCTCTCCAGACCTATGTCCGCCTCCCTTTTCCTTATTAAGATGGTCTTGGAGCCAAAATTCTAAAGCCATATCTGAATTACTCATTTTCCCTGGTATCTCCCAAGTAAACATGAGGGATACATGTTAATAAACTTTGGCTTGTTTTTCACTTGCTATTTGGTCTTTAGAGGTCACAGCTAAGAACTCAGACAACTAGGTAGAAAATTATTTTTTTCTCCCCTATATTTTTCATTTTAAGTTAAAATTTTGCCAAGTTTGTATGTAACACTGGCATATTCACAAGAACATAAGGTTCAGCAGACTTATCATTTTAATTTATTAGATTCATGAGTTATTTAAATACATAGGAAGATTTTATTTGTTAAGTCAAACATAGTACTAAAAGGTAATTTAATATATTAGTAATTTAATATATTAAATTATGTTCATTACATTGAAATATGCAGTGTAACATATTTAAAGGAATTGAATTGAATTTGCAAATAGGACTAAATATTTTCAAAGACTTCTTCATGGTAAAAGTGCTAAACTTATAAATAGAATAATATGATTCAAATTAAGGCAAAAGGAAAATCATATTAGGAGAATAAAAATCAGTGCTAAAGTTAACACAGAGAAAAACATCACATGTTCCTGATGAGAAGGTAAAAATGGCCTGTAAATTTGACCCTGAGCTTTTTATGTCCCCAAACAGTGAGAGAAGAATGAGCAGCCCCTGGCCCTCAGTGTCCATGAGAGACAACAAAGGCCTGGTTTTTTTCTGCCCCAGTAGTAAAATTTGAACAGCATTTCCAACTGTTCAGTGTGGGGTAACTCACAGCCCAATTCCAGGGAAGCAATTACATAACTCAATAAGGATTTCTAGACTAGAGCCATTACCCCCTTTCCATAATTGGCACAAATTCTCAACCTGTCCTCAAAGATTTGATTCAGGGACCAATTTGAGAGTGAAAACCTCTAGTGATTAAGACAGAGCCTGTGCAACTTACAAGGGTTTGCAAGTTTGTTTTCCCACCTATGCTCAACCTGTCTTGTTTAACTTGACACAGTGGGGTTTTTTTTAATTAATTAATTAAATTGGTTTCCTCTTTCTTTTGTAATTGGAAGTGTGCACAGTTAACAGACCACATTATTTCCGGTTCAAGGCAGGCCCCATCAATTCCCATTGTACCCCACCCTCAGCCTGATTTTCACATTTATTTTGCTCACCTGACCTCTGCAGACACTTACTTCTGAATGTCATCTTACTGCTAATTAATGTATAATAAAACTTACACACTGACTTTTATTATTATTACTCAGCTGGTAAGGTTATTCTACAACTATCTGTTTGAGCATTTCACTAAAGTTTTACGTCATATAAAAGCCAATTAATGAATTAAATGCCTTTTTCCATGCCACTTGGTTTGGGATATTGATTTAAGTGTTATAGGCCTTAGAATCCTCTCATATGAGATACGTTTTCCTTTGTCCCCAGACGCCACTGGTCATTACTATAAGAGGTTGGGCATATATCAAAATGTCCTCACCTTGGGAGTGCAAACTGTTCCAACCACCATGGAAAGCTGTGTGGAGACTCCTCAACCTACTAAAGATAGAGCTTCCATAGGATCCAGCAATTCCACTCCTAGGTATTTACCCAAAGGACACAGAAACATCCATTCCAAAGAGCACCTGCACCCCTACGTTTATAGCAGCACTATTTACAATAGCTAAGCTTTGGAAACAACCCAAATGTCCCAAAATAGATGACTGGATCAAGAAGATGTGGTCCATATACACCATGGAATATTACTCAGCATTCAAAAAAGATAAACACATGCGATTTGCAGCAACATGGATGGAGCTGGAAGGGATCATGCTCAGTGAAATAAGCCAGAAAGAAAAAGAAAAATACCGGATGGTCTCACTCATAGCAGGAATCTAGAAAACCTAAATAAGGGACCAGGAAAAAGAATAACTATAAGAAAGAAAAAAAAATCAAAATCAAGAAACAACTATGAACCAGAGACACACTTTGGGGGGGGGGCGGGGAACCAAAGACATATTTTGGGGTCAAAATCAGGGGGTTGCAACTGTATGGGGAATATAAAAATAAAAAAAAAAATTTTAAAAAGTCCCCATCTTATTCCCCTGGAGGACTATATCTTCATTAACTATGCATTTATGATGATGATGATGATGTCATCTTGCATTTATTAAGTCATTGGATTCATATAACACCATTCTCCAAAATCTCGAAAAAACTTTAAAAAGTCATCCAGTTTGATTTCTATTAAAGATTAAAGATCTTATCTTGCATTAAAGATCTTATGCATTAAAGATCTTATCTTACAATGAGTCTGTGAATTTGTAACAGAACACAGGGGCACCAAGGAACAATTTTAGGCAGAAGTGTGTCTTGTAGAGAGAGAGGGGAAAAATTATCAATTGTAACAAGGTGGCCCCCAGGGAAAGGGAAGGTTCCAGGTTTCATGACCCACCCAGGAAAGGTGGAGCTGAGGGCGGGGGACCGAAGGAGCTGGAGAGGAGGCAGGAAAAGGAAGGAAGGATGAAGAAGGAGACCTGCAAGAGCCACATGGAGCAGAGAGACACGTGAAGAAGCTGCACTTGCTTCTTGGTCCTGGACTGGTTGAAACAGACGTGGGTGAGAGACCCGTGGGGAGGTGACAATGGCAGCTTTGATCTTGATTTTGATTTTGCTCTTTTCCTTCCAGACTTGTCTGGCCGTTTCTACCCCTTTCCTATGGCCGTTTCTACCCCTTACACCAGGAGATGCGTTAGACTTGTGGCGGGTTTTCGGGCCTCAGTGACCTTGCTTGGCTGGATTTTCAGCCACAAAGGGAAGGGTAACTTTGGGTGCTTGATTTGGAAACTATTCTTCCCCTTTTCTCTGTTGTACACTCTGTATTAAAGTTCCTTTCATTAACGATCTTATACTCTAGAGAATGTTTTGTCTTGATGCAGCAGATGGCAGAAGCTATTTTCCTGCCTCCTCTCCAGCTCCTTCGGTCCCCCGCCCCCAGCTCCACCTTTCCTGGGTGGGTCATGAAACCTGGAACCTTCCCTTTCCCTGGGGGCCACCTTGTTACAATTGATAATTTGGGGGCTCCAGGGTATCCTCACCCTACCCTGTAACAAAATGGCAAAGGTTCTGAATATGGGGCGTCTGTTTGGTGAATTAAGTATGCTATTTTAAGATCTTTTCAAATCACAAGTGTTGTGAGATCCTTTGGTGGCAAACTTTTGACTTATTTGCAGGGAGATGGGTTGGTTCCATTAGCTCAGTGTTCTTCAAAGCCGTGTCCATATTTCAGGATGTCTCTCCCCATTCTAGAGCATGGTTTAGTGTTCATAGCTGTGATGAAGGGACCTCACCTGTTCCAGCCCCTAAAGTCTACTATAAGCACACAAGGACTCCACATCCTTTCTTTTTTAAAAAAAAAAAAGTATTTATTTATGCATACAAGAACTGGGGTACAGGCCAGAGGTGTGGGGGGTGAGAGGATTCACCAGAGACAGAGTGGGGAGCAGAACAGGCAGATGGACTGAAGTACACTGCTGAGGGGAGCAGCGGGTGGGACAGGAGAGGTCTGCTGCACCCTGTGTGTCTCCTCCCTGGCCGGGGATCGAACTCGTGCTGCAGTGGCTGCGGATAGCTTCATAGGCTGTGTCTTAACCCCTTGTGCCATCAGGGAGGCCCAAGGACTCCACATTCTTGGCTTGCCTCACAAGGTGGTTTGGAATGCCAGTAGAAAAATTTAAGCTTTTCATTCAGCTGTTGTGAGGCTGATAAGGATCTCCCTTCTAATCCTCTAAGGTTATGACAATTTGGAGGAGAAAACGGAGCGAGGAAGAAAAAAAAAAAAAGAGGTCCCCCTCCTACTTTAGTTTATTACAATTTGTAAAGGGAAAGCTCCTCTTCTGAAAGCAGAGCATAGTCAGAAACTAAACAGTGGGCCCCCCAAATTGCAGATTATTTTTTTCTTTCAGAACCAGAGGGGACAAACTCAAATCAGATCTGTTCTCCAGGCTCTTCCCATAATCCTCTGGGTATCTAAATAATTAGCTTCTCTAGACTTTCTGAAGCAAGGGCTTCCTGTCTTCCCTGTGGTCTTCTTGTCCTTGCAGGGCTGCCATTGTTACATAAGGCTGCAAGAAAAACAGCTTCAAACTCAGACAAAAAGCAGCTCAGTAGCGACAGCATGGAGCTCCTGCAGATCTCTAGGGAGACCATCATGTTTCCCCTTCCATGTTAATGAACAAAGACCTCAGAGCTCATCTCAAGCTGCTTTACATGCAGAATGTACCTGGCCAGATGCGGCTGCTTTCCTTTCTTCCTCTTAGCTCCCTGACACTTAGCCCATTTCCTTAACGAGCACCCTTTATATTTGTCTCCATTGATTCTTTCATTCTTCCCCTCCCCCACCTATTACTCTTCAAGAATTAAAAACATCCCATTTGTTAAGAATCAGTAAGGTTTGATCCTTAAGAAATCTAAGTCTTGGGCCTCCCTGGTGGTGCAAGGGGTTCAAACACAACCTATGAAGCTGTCCGCAGCCACTGCAGCACAAGTTTGATCCCTAGCCAGGGAGCTACCCACATGGCGCGGCAGACCTCTCCTGACTCGCCCGCTGCTTCCCTCAGCAGCGTGTTTCAGTAGATCTGCCTGTTCTGCTCCTCACTCTGTCTCTGGGGAATCCTCTCACCCCCTACACCTCTGGCCTGTACCCCAGTTCTTGCATGCATAAACAAATCTTTTTGAAAAAAAAAAGAAATTTAAGTATTTCTTCGTCTGGCACGTTGTTGGATGTTTCTGAACATGTTCCTGGAGTTAACATAACAGTGGACCTGAACTTGGTGGGTATGGGACAGCATTGAGTAGTGCTGCTTCGGGTTTCCCAGTCTTCGTCAGCCCCATATTGTTTCCACCAGGTCACAAACACACTGTCATATCAGGGCCAGGCTGGAAAAATAAGTGGATTGATGGGTCCTGATTTAAGTCGTCATTTCTCGGTCATTTCTTTTAAGTTGGAAGAGAATGGAAATAGGATGGAAGGGATTCTAGGGACACTTGTTTTCTGGACAATCATGGTTTTGAACGAAGCGGAAGATAACAAAGTATTTTCAAAGTAGATGTACCCACAGCTCAGTGATTTTCACTTGGGAGCAATTTTATATTTCCTGGGAATTTTAGAAAGTATCTACAGACACTTGTGGTTGTCACAACTAGAAAGGCAGATATTAGTGGCCTCTAGGGGGTAGAGGCCAGGGAAGCTAAAACCTGCAATGCACAGGGCAGCCCACACCACAGAGAACTATCTGACCCAGAATGCCAGTAGTGCCAAAGTTTAGAAACCCTGCCTCAGATAAATAAGAACTGTTGCCTTCAACTTTTTTCAAAATTTTATAAAAATATTTAGCCTCCTGCATATTTTAACAGTGACTATTTTTCCTGTTCTACTGAGAAGTGAACGATATATCGTTGCATCAGTTTAAGGTGTCATTAAATTGTGAAATATATTGTGGTTTGGTCTCATAATATTGTGAAATGATTGCAATGGTTTCAATATCTAAACATTTTAATCATAAGTTTCATTTCTAGAGATGGAAGTTCTAACTTATTCAAGTGAAACCATTATATCATTTTAAAAAACATATCAAATGAAAACTAACACCATGATCCCCACCATCACTCACTTGGGAATTATATGAATAAAAACCTCACTTTTACAATTGAATATATATTGAATATAGTGTTCCAGGGCCTCCCCCTGGGGACCTACTAGTTAAGTCTCACCGCTATCACCTCTATGCCCTGAGTCTTATCCCTAGCCTTGGAGCTAACCCCACACATGGTGCAGCAGACCTCTCCTGTCTTGCCCACTGCTCCCCTCAGCAGTTTATTTCAGTAGATCTGCCTGTTCTGCTCCCCACTCTGTTTCATCCCCCGCACCTCTGACCTACACCCCAGTACTTCTACACACACACACACACACACACACACACACACACACACACAAACACATACACGAAAGAGAGAGACTATGGTGTTCCTTTTTGTCCTTGCATTCTTAGTTTTATTGCATATCCCCCCTCAGGGATTTATCCTAAAGTTAAGCTTTATGGAGTGAATTGCATTTCCTGATCACCCCATCATAGTTCTCCAGTGCAAAATCTTATAAATTGAAATTAATGTTGAATGACTTCCTGTGCTCCTAATGACTTAATTATTAAAATTTTCTATGGGGTCGAATGATAAGTACAACTTTTATTAGACAAAATGGATCAAAACAACTTAAATAAATTATATATGTAAATAATTATTGAGGATCAAAAGCATAAGTTCATTACGATGTACCTTTGTTGAGACTGTATCCATCTGGATAGACTGGATTATACTCGGTACAAATTATTGCAGCGCAAATGTATTTCTGGCCCACGCCACTGTTTTAGTCAATAAAAGACTTTGATCTCAATGGCTGCTCAGGAACTCAGCTTCTGGGATCCTTATCTCAACATGTGTTTCCTGAATCACTAAGACAGGAAAAAGGAAATGTGGCAAATAGTGCAATAGCTGTGAAGTCTCCGCCTGCAAGTGGTATGTGCCCTTCCATTCCAGCCACTCAGGTCACATGACCACATCTAACCGCAAAGAAAATTAGGGGAAATGCAAGCCTTTCTCATGGGTGAAAGGAAAGAACTAGAATCCATGGGAAGCCCTACATAGAAAAATGAGACTTCTTGGGTCTCCCTGGTGATGCGAGGGGTTAAGCATCAGCACTAAGAAGCATCTGTAGCCTCTACAGCACGAGTTCAATCCCCAGCCAGGGAGCTACCCACATGGCCCAGCAGACCTCTCCTGTCTCCCTGCTGCTCCCCTCAGCAGTGTATTTCAGTCAATCCGCCTGTTCTGCTCCCTACTCTGTCTCTGGTGAATCCTCTCACCACCCACCCCCACACCTCTGGCCTGTACCCTAGTTCTTGTATGCATAAATAAATGAATCTTTTTAAAAAAGCATTTGAAAAAAAAAAGAAAGATGCTGAGATTAAATACAGAAAGAGAAACCCAGTGTTCCCTGCAGAGTCTGCTTCAATCTGACCCAGCAGCAAATGTGGCCATGTGCTCCATGTGCCTCCTGCAGGTCTCCTTCTGGCTCCATCCTGCTTCCTTCCTTCCTCAGTCTCCTCTGCAGCTTCTTCTTCTCCCTGCTCAGCTCCACCCTCCCTTGGGTGGGGCAGGGAACCTGGAACCTCCCCTTTTCCTGGGGACCACCCTGTTACAAATGGTTTCCCTGAATTAGAACTGGTCCACATGGAACAGAATGCACATGAGGACCTGCTTTATTGGGAGAGCCAGACACGGGCAAGCATTTTAGATCTGTTCCCTCGTGTCCCCACTGCCGAAGCCGCTGCTAAGTGCTATGTCTTGAACCGGTAGGAGGACGTGGGGACCATGGAAAATCCACCTGCCTGTAGCTAGAGAGGTGGACAGATGGAGGAAAGAGCCTGCTGAAGTTCAGGCAGCCTTTTTTGTAACAGGGTCTGTTTGGAGAACTGTAGGTAGAGACTGGGGGAGAAGGAGCAAAGGTGCTAAGGTGCTAAGGTGCTAAGGTTGAGGTTGATATTCTGTAGGGGGGTGTCTTTAGCAGGTGCACCAACCCAGGCCTTTCCCTTTTAAGTTATCATTGATTTGATTTACCAGTCACAAACTTCTTGAGTACTAAGTCATTGCTACAAATCCAATAAGCTAAAGTAGACCCAAAGTTCTTCTGAGATGCTTTAATACTGAGAATGACTCAAGAAGATTGTCTCTTAAAACCATGTCTAAATCTATTGCACAAATACCTGTTTCAAATTGTACTGAAGGGCCTCCCCAGTAGCGCAGTGGTTGAGTGCTGGGTTGCGAAGCTGCCCACAGCCTCTGTAGTGCAGGTTTGATCCCCAGCCTCCGGGGAGGGTCCCACATGGTGCGCAGACCTCTCCTGCCGCCCGCTGCTCCCCTCAGCAGTGTACTTCGTCAGTCTGCCTGTTCTGCTCCCTGCTCTGGCTCTGGTGAATTCTCTCACCCTCCCGCGCTTCTGACTGTACCCAGTGCTTGTATAGATATATAAATAAATCTTTTTTAAAAATTGTACTGAAAAGGCTATTACAAAGGCAAAATACCAAGTATGTAGACACATTCTTAACATATGTGTTCGAATTCTATTAAGCATGTCTTTAATGCTTAATTATAAATCTCCCCAGATTGAAAAATATATATTCATTTAAGGAAGATGGTTACAATACCAGTTAATACATGTTCTCTACTGAGGGAGATTTAAGCATAAAGTCTTCCTGGATTCTCTTTTGTGATCCTGGTGGAATACGCTAGTTCTTATTGTGATTCCAGAACAAAAAGATGGTAGTAGTCACTTACCAACTCTCCCTCTTCCTGGATTTGATTATCCACATGACTTAATTCTGTCCACTCCAAGAGTAAATAGGCGCTCCAGTTCCCATCCTCACTGATAACCTTAAAAGGTGTGAATATTTTTTCCTTTAATCCTGGAGATCTTTGAATATCATGAATTCCTAACAAGTTTAAAGACCTCTAAGTTTCATGGAAACTGCTTTTCCTTCCTTCCATCCTTATTTATTTAATTTATTTTACTATTTATTGTAACAATGCACTTTATTAAAAAAATTCATATTTAAAAAAGAGACAATATAGCCCTTTCAGACATTGAAAGTACCATGCAATTAAATTTTGTATTTTTATGTGGTTTTCACTGACTGGAAATTACTACTTTATGGGGCTGGTCCTGATACTCTCAGTCAGAAAACACTTTCTAACTGAAATTTCAATACGATCTACTTCTTTGTATTTTTCAGGGATAGAGTAAATGAGTCGATGACAGCAGTACAAAGCTCACTAAAAATGCATCCTGTTCTACTTGCTTCCTTTTACAAATTTTAGAACATTTCTGTTCATGCTTACTTTTTGCACACCACTGTGGCCCCATTTTTTTTTTTTTATAATAGACAATGACTGTATGAGACAGCACAGTCATAGTCCTCTTCTTGATTCTTAAATTGTCTCAATCTTGGCAAGTGAGATCTTTGCATATGACTCAGTCTTTGGAAAATTCCTTATTTTCTGGCAACGTGTGTTCTAGGCCTGTCTGCATGTTGCTACCCCAGACAAGGTATCAACCTGTTAAAACCAAAAATTTAACTGAATAAATTTGAAGATCTAACTGGCTTCATTAAACATTTCATGAATCAAGAAGCAACTCATCTGGCAACAGAGAAATACCTCAAGGGATTATACAAGATGGAGGACTTTTTGGAATAAGCAGGGTAGGACAAGGAAGTCCTCAGCAAGAGGAAAGTGAAATTCCACCAGAGGAAAGTAAAGGTTCAGGTGACGAGGCCTCCCAATGGTTTTGAGCTATGGAGCTTCCATTGGCTGGAACTGTTTCCTGTTTGGAGCAATTACCTTTTCCTAATTCCAGTAACTGACTAGGAGTGATAGAGAGCTCCCTCTGCAGGTCTTCTGTCTCCAAATTCAGCTGAGTTTCCTTTATGAATTTCCAAGTCTTCAGAGACCCGTCCTAGAACAGAAGTTTTACAGTTAAGACTTTAAGTAAAATTTTGCATCATGGAGAGACTTGTTTTTAAAATTGCCAAGTAAACCATATTTAAGCTTCCAGACAAACCAAGTATGCATATGTTTCATGTACAAATGAATCTTTTATTATCGTCTTTTTAAATTATTTATTCTTTTAATTATTACTTATTTTATATATTTTTTGCATCATTTTTCATTTTGTGAATGGGTGGTGGGAATTTCACGGGGCTGTAACAAATGAATATTCTTTTAAATGATTAAAGCCTGAAGAAAAGAGTGCAAGAGAGAGAGAGTTCACACAACTCAAGAGAGTTCACACAAGGACAAAACCTGACTACGTGATAAAATAATTCAAGGAATGAGGGTGATCATGCTGCACCTTTTTAAAAAAAGTATTTATTTATGCATACAAGAGCTGGGTACAGGCCAGAGGTGTGGGTGATGAGAGGATTCACCAGAGAGAGTGGGGATCAGAACAGGCAGACTGAAGTACACTGCTGAGGGGAGCAGCAGGAGAGTCAAGAGAGGTCTGCTGCACCATGTGGGTATCTCCTTTGCCTTGGGGACCGAACTTGTGCTGCAGAGGCTGCAGATTGCTTCATAGTGCAGTGCTTAACCCCTTGTGCCACCAGTGAGGCCCATCTTTTTTTTTTTTTTTTTTTAAGACTGTATAATGGCTTCTAAGTTCTTAAGGACAAGTTACATTGTTTGGTCCTAATCATGGGCTTGTTGGGGGTGGGAGAAGGATGTGGTGGTTGGGGGGAAAGAAGGTCCTGAACAAACTCCACAAATAGGTTTTATGGACCCCCCCCACCCCAGACCAAAGAGAGCCAAGACACTAAGGACTACAAATCCCATAATGTCATCACCACCAAAGGGAGGGCTGCTGGAACTGAGGGTAGAGTTCAGCAGCCAGGTTTGGTGTATAACCAGACATGTGGGCCTTGGGGTCTCTTGGTTAATTGCTGGCCTTCAGCATGCTATAAGGGTTCCAGCTCAGCCCAACTGGTAACCCTGAAACAAGATGACTTTTTTCATACACTATTTTGGGGGGAAGTTAGTAATCTGTATATCAATAATACATTAATATTATACATCACATAAACATTGTTATTATTAATAAAGTTATATATACACAGTCATTTTTAGGTTGATTCTACTTAAATTCTTTACTTAAAAAATTTTAAAATTCTTTTTATTGAGTCTTCTTAAATTCTTCATTTTAGAATTATTCATCTTTTCTCTTATACTGAAAATCTTTATTCTAAAAATATAAAGGTGATGGCCTATTTGTTATGCTAACGAATAAGAAAAGAGCTTCAGATAATAACACAATTAAATTACTAAAGTTCAAGAATTTTTATGCAATTCTTATGTCTTTAGAAGGTATCCCACAAAAGATATTCAAGCACATTATTTTTTTTAAAGATTTATTTATTTGTGCACACAGAGCTGGGGTACAGGCCAGAGGTGTGGGTGGTGAGAGGATTCACCAGAGACAGAGTGGGGAACAGAACAAGCAGATTGACCTAAGTACACTACTGAGTGGAGCAGCGGGTGAGTCAGGAGAGGTCTGCTGTGCCATGTGGGTAGCTCCCTTGCCTTGGGGATCGAACTCATGCTGCAGAGGCTGCAGATTGCTTCATAGTACGGTGCTTAATCCCTTGCACCACCACGGAGGCCCTCAAGCACATTATTTGTTCTGATAATGACTTATCTTAGAAAGCTCTGTCATTACTTATCTAGTTGTTTTAGTTTCCTTTCTTTGTGAACGCTTTGGCATGCCAACAGCTGACAGTTCTACATTTAAGATATGTGTCTTTTCATACAAGGCTTCTGGTATTTTCTCACTGGAAGTTATCAGGAAGAGTTCACTCTATCCACTTGGAGATACATAAGAGTTACATTACACCCCTTGTTCCTTCTCCTTATTCATAATTATAGCTAAAAGACTTGCATTATATATGCATGATTTCTGTTTCAATAAACCAAACCTGACTATTTGTTTTCTTGAAACAGATATATGTTTATTTAAGCAACTACTTGTATTTTTCTAGCAATTTTAAAACTATTATTTTTCTTCATTGGATATTATTTTGTAAATTCTACTAAAGTTAGTCCCATTCAAAATTTTAAAAATTCATCTTACTTTCTTTATTGAGTTACTGGGTCTTTGTAATTTTATAAAATGGAACATTTGCTATTAAGTTAAAATATCCCCCTATGTCAAGGTTTGCAATAGATCTATCAAAATGATTCTCCCAGTCTTAGTCTATTTTAATTTTTCCTGCATGGGTACAAAGCAAATACCTTAGCAGTATTGAATTTCATATAATTAGCAAAGATGTAAAAAATCCAGCTCTTATCTGAAATCCTCCTTGGACTCATGTAATACTTACCTTTCATATTATCTGCGTTCTTATTCTAACTGTACACACACCTTCAGTGCAAAGCTCCAATTTTCCCAGAGACATTTGAATTACCCTAAATATCCACTAACTTAATGGTATACAAATATAGAATTCCCAAAACCAACGCTTTTAGATTCTCAGCAAATACAATCAGAGAATACAAAAATTAAAACAATAACTAGAAAATGTCAAATGTCATACCACTAATCCGTATCCAGAAATTTCAGGTGAAATCATTTCTTTAGACTTTCCCAGATTGAGCTTGGCTAGAATCTTTTTAGGCCTAAATCATCCTTAGTAGAAAATATCTGTTAACTTGCAGGATAACGTTCTTTCTTAAGTGTGTAAGCATTCTAGTGGCTTGAAAAGTTTTCCTTTTGATGCCAGAGGAGGAAGGGCTTTGTGGCTTCTGACAAGAAGAATCAATCTCTAATGTCTGCAGGTGATCTTTTAGACATAAGCCAGCAAATTCAGAAAGGAGCACCTAAGAAGAGTACTTTCTTTCTTTTTTTTTTTTTTTTTTTGGAGAGAAAACCAGAATCACAAGGACATGTTCCCTCTTCACCCTGGCACAAAGGGGGCGATGTCAATGGGAAACTCGTGGAGGCCAGGAGAGTGCCCCCAGGCATTAGAATGTCAACAGCATTATTGTCACATGAGCAAACAATAAGTTCTTGGTCTCTTGGTCCATTGAGACGGTTACCATTTAGATTATGTAGCAAGAAGCCTTGTTGATTACAAAGCTTCACGTCCTCTATGGCCCCATCTACAAATACCTTCAAGCAGTTTAACTGCTCGTTGATTTAATATATTTGATTTCTTTTTAAAGTATTTTTTAAATTTTCTGTCTTAATCAATATAACCTTCCCAATTACTGAGATCACTCCCATAAGCCACTCTCCCTGCTTTGCTAAAGTTTACGTTACATCATGTGGCTTTTTATATTATGAAATTTCAGTTTGTGAAATTTCTAAATATCCTTTTCTTTTTTACACTGATATGTTGCTCTGACCTGTATTAGTACCTGTTTTGCTAACCAAAAGAAATCGAAAGAGAAATTTTGCAGTAACGACACAAGGTGAAAATTGAAAATCGTGTTCATTGCTGATTTCACCGGGGATCTTTCCAGACGCAGCTTATGCTGAGCAGGGATGTCACTGTCAGCCTCCTGCCTCGGGCTGCTTTGCTCAGGCTGTGTGTTTTGCATCTCATTCCTGACTTGTACTATATGTGAGTGTTATTTTAGGCTTTAAAATGTTAGTATGATCTGGAAAGCTGTTTTTGAGGGGACCTGGAAATGTTCAACAATTTTTCCATTTAAATGAAATGATAATTTCTTTGCTTTACACTATTTCAACTTATAAAAGGAGTCATACGAATGATCCACTTCAGGAGAGTGGGGGAAACCTGTATACATATTGCAAATAGAGCAAGCCTTATAAATATATTGAGTCTTATGTTACCTGAAATGTTCCAAAATTGCCTATATACATATTGCTTGATGTAAAATTACAAACCGAAGTATGACAATAACTGCTATTTACCCTATTTACCCTCCTACTTATATTTTCCTTTTTTTTTTTTTCACAAGTAACAGTCATTGATTTTTTTTTCTGGGCCTGGGATGCATAACAGATTATATTTTCCAATGTCTCTTGTACTTAGGTGTGACCAAGTTCTTTCTACAGGTTTTATTATGGACTGAATTGTGTCCCTGCTGCGAAATGCATATATTGAGTTCCTACTCCCACTATCTCAGAAAGCGACTATATTTGAAGATAGGGTCTTTATTTATTTAAATGTGTGTGTGTGTGTGTGTGTGTGTGTGTGTGTGAGAGAGAGAGAGAGAGAGAGAGAGAGAGAGAGTATGGAAGAACTAGGGTGTAGGCCAGAGGTGCGGGGCGTGAGAGGATTCACCAGAGTGGGGAGCAGAACAGGCAGAGTGACTGAAATACACTGCTGAGGGGAGCAGTGGGTGAGACAGGATGCCTCTGCTGTGCGGTGTGGATTAGCTTCCCTGCTGGGGATTGAGCTCAGGCTGCAGCAGTGATAGAGCTGAGACTTAACCCCTAGGCCACCAGGGAGGCCCTGAAGAGAGGGAGTAATACAGGTTAAATGAGGTCCTAAGAATGGGCTCTAGTCCATTATGCTAGTGTCCTTATAAAAAAGAAGATACAGGGAGAAGACAGCCATGTCCTTACCATTCTGGAGGAGACGAGCTTGCCAGAACCACGGCCTTGGACTTTCAGTCTCCAGATCTGTGCAGAAATAAATTTCTATTATTTAATACACCAGTCTGTGGTGCTTTGTTATAGCGACCTTAGAAAAGCAATACAGCTATGTCAACAGATGTCATGTTTGAAAGTCCCCAGAAGCTTCCTTCAAAGGGGGCATGACTTTCTTCTCTTTCCTTCCCAGGTCCTGTTGGCTGTAACCAGAATGTCACAGTGGTGATCTTGCTCCCTATGTGACTTTAGGAATAAAGAGTACAACAACATGACAGAAGAAACCAGATTCCCTGTCACTCACTGTGGAGACCATAACAGTCCTGGGGAAATGGTTTCTGACTTTTTTTTTTTTTTAAGATTTTTTTATTTATGCATACGAGAGCTGAGGTACAGGCCAGAGATGCGGGGGATGAGAGGATTCACCAGAGACAGAGTGGGGAGCAGAACAGGCAGACTGACTGAAATACACTGCTGAGGGGAGCAGTGGGGGAGACAGGAGAGGTCTGCTGCGCCATGTGGGGAGCTCCCTGGTCGGGGATCAAACTCGTGTTGCAGAGGCTGCAGATTGCCCCACAGCACAGTGCCCAACCCCTTACGCCACCAGGGAGGCCCTCTGGACTTCTTTTTTTAATCAGTATTATTTTTTGATTTTTCTATTTTTCATAAGCCCCATCCCCAAAATATAATCTGATATCTAATTCATCTAGAACTAGTCAAATTTTCTTAAAAAAATTAAAAATGCCCAAATACCAAATATCTGCGGGTTCTTGCTTAACTCAAAACATTAATATTGTTTTGATTCTCTTAAACATTTTAGACATGACAATTTAAACATCACAATTGAACAACATTTAAACCTTATCACTTAACACATGTACATATCATAATTCTAAATAGTGTCTCTAAATATTGTCTCTAAATACACGTGTTGAGGTCCATATTCACTAGAAATTATGTGCTTGACATAATGTCGGGGATTATCTCCCAATGCAATTTTTTGGGATGGCTTCTGAGGTTGCATAACAACCAGCGATGTTGACTGAGGAACGCTCAGCATCTTGTCAGTGATGGTGATGGATGCAACGAGTCTTCTTCGAAAGCTCTGGATAGGTGCTTGGAAACTTGGACTTTATTTTTTTTTTAAGATTTATTTATTTATACAAGCACTGAGGTACAGGCCAGAGGCTTGGGAGGGTAAGATAATTCACTAGAAACAGAGCAGGGAGCAGAACAGGCAGAAGGACCAAAGTACACTGCTGAGGGGAGCAGCAGGCGAGTCAGGAGAGGTCTGCGTGCCATGTGGGTAGCTCCCTGGAAGGCTGGGAATCGAACCAGCACTGCAGAGACTGCAGACAGCTTCACAGCACTGTGCTGAACCCACTGCACCCCTGGGGAGGCCCGAAAACTTGGATTTTAAATGAAATAACGTATAACAAAAACAGATCCTTGAAAAATGTGATCAATCTTGGCCAGTATTTGTTTTTATTTCTCTTCAACATTGTAACAAAGTGATATTCAGGGAAGCTGAGCTCTGTTCCCATCTGTCAGAGGAAGAAGACAGGAGGTGTTGACTTGGTGGCCCACAAGCCCCCCATATCATGGTGCTATCTCGAACAACATGGAAGTCTCCAGTCCCCACCTGGACTGATTCCTTGATTGGATCTTTTTTCCTCTTATGACCTTTAAATATCTTTTCTGGCCAACTCTGCACTTGGTGAAATCTTAAAATGTTTTTAAAAACTCTGTGCCTCTTAAGACCATGCTTTTCTTGAGTATATTAAAGGAGTAGCTAAATGAATTTTTCATTGCTGTCTTGGCTTTATCTAACTGACAAGCTCCAACTTCCAAGATCATTCTTGACACACTTGGGTTTGAAACCCAACTTCACCACTTGTTAGCTGTGGGGTCCCATATCTGTTTTAAGCCTCCCTTTTTTTTTTTTTAAGATTCATTCATCTATGCATACAAGAATCGGGGTATAGGGCAGAGGTGTGGGGGTGAGAGGATTCACCAGAGAGAGAGTGGGGAACAGAACAGGCAGACTGACCGAAGCACACTGTTGAGGGGAGCAGCGGGCAAGACGGGAGAGGTCTGCTGTGCCATGTGGGTAGCTCCCTGGCCGGGGATCGAGCTTGTGCTGCAGAGGCTGCGGATAACTTCACAGTGCTGTGCTTAACCCCTTGTGCCACCAGGGAGGCCCTTAAACCTCCCTTTCTCATAGGAAAATGAAAATAATATGTCTACCTATTTCAAGGGATTCCCTGAGATGGTTAAATATGATAAGATAGTGTATATAGAACATCTATCACTTTCTCTGGAATACAGAATTTAAAAAAATGCTAGCTGTAATAATACATTCTCATTAATTAACATTGTTTTATATGAAAATGAACTAGAATCAATAAGGAGTGTTAAATAAATAATATGGAAAGAAAATGTCCATGAGACAGGTTTTTACAGAGTGGTGTGAAAATGTGTACACATGCTGCAGATTAAACACAGACCCCAGACATTCACTCCTCCCGGTCGTGGGCTCCTGTACCCAAACCCCCAAGGAGGAGAGTCTGCCCTCCTTGGGGAGGTACTAGCATGAGAGTTCTTCTTAATGTCAGAATGCCAGAACCTCAGTAAAAAGTAAACCTTTTTAGCATGTCTCTGGGCTTATTTTGAGTTGAAATTTTGTTAGCGGGAGAAGATTTGAGCACCAAGGTGTGTGAAGTAAGAGGGGGCAGTTTGTACCCTCAAATAGAAAGAGGCAAAGACTCGATCGCATGTTTTCTACCTTCAACTCAGCCAAGTATCTGGAGCCTCGCTCTGTTTCCTCTCACCTCTTCCATTGCATTAGTCAAACGCGGTCTCCTTCCAATCCATACCCTTTCTTCTCCCAAGTTGCCTTGGAAACAGCTCCTTCTTCTCCATCCAGAGGGTTATATTGATTTCTTTTTTTTTTTTTTTTTTTTGCCTTCGTTCAACCTTTCCTTAAAAATAGAAACAACAACATCAAATTCTGTCTTTGCAGAAGTCTTCCTTGAGAAACCTCAGTGCTAACAGTTATGCATATTGATTCACTGCCTTTTTAGTAATGAAACAAACACACCTCCCTTTTTTGTTTGTACATTGTCTTCCTGCCTCTAATAAAATGCTGGGGTGTGTGTGTGTGTGTGTAGGTGGGTGGGTGTAGCATTTAATATGTTTGATCGAATGTGTTCTTTTAGTACACATTTCCTTTTTTTAAAAGTTTTCTTTTTTTTTTCTACATCATTGTTCATTTTAGTATAACGTTTGATTTCTCCCTTCAGGTGTAATTTCCACCAAATTTCCACCCCCAAATTCCCGTGCACCATCACCATAGTCCCTTGTGCTCTTCCCTCCCCTGTTTTGATCACTCTCCGCCCCCTCTGCTGCAGAATGTCTCAGATTTGAAGTTGCCTGTTAATTTTGTTTGTTTGTTTGTTTGTTTATTTATTTATTTATTTGTTTATTTATTTATTATTAGTTTTCCTGAGCCCTTACTTGGTTCCCCTATATTCCTCCTATAAGTGAAGCCATCCTAAATTTTTCTTTTTCCTTCTGGCTTATTTCACTGAGCATCATCCCTTCCAGCTCCATCCATGTTGCTGTGAATGACTTGAGTTTATCTTTTTTGGATTGCTGAGAAGTATTCCATTGTGTTTGTAGACCACATCTCTTGATCCAGTCATCTGTTTTGGAGCATTTAGTTTGTTTCCGTATCTTACCTATTATTGATACATGTTATTGTAATAATGTTTAGATGAACTTGTGGCTTCTGGCCCCTGCCTGTCTGATAGCTACACATTGAGCTTAATGCACAAACGTGACTATCCACAGGCCTGCAGAATGAAAGAAGGACTTTTAGACTTCAGGTAGTGAGATATACACCTAAGTAATATTTCATATAATAAAATTCTGGTATGATGAAGCCTAAATTCAGGCCCAACATGTAGTAACTTGAGTTTTTGAGAAGTCTTAGAATAATCGTAGAGAGCAAACAAAGTCTTAGGTTCTTAGGGAATAATTCATTTAATCAAGATTAAAAAGTTAATTCTAGGGGCCTCTCTGGTGGGGCAGGGGTTAAGACACAGCCTGTGAAGCTGTCCGCAGCCTCTGCAGCGCGAGTTCTATCCCCACCAGCCAGGGAGCTACCCACATGGCACAGCAGACCTCTCCTGTCTCGCCCGCTGCTCCCCTCAGCAGTGTATTTCAGTCAGTCTGCCTGTTCTGTTCCCCACTCTGTCTCTGGTGAATCCTCTCACCCCTTGCACCTCTGGCCTGTACCCCAACTCTTGTACCTATAAGTAAATCTTTTTAAAAAATTAATTTTATAGGCAAAGTTCTCCCTCATTTAAAAAAATAAGATAGAAAATTCCTTAACAACATGATCAGTTGATAAAAATTTGTATCTCCCCCCACTTTTAACATTACATATACTCGACATTACATATACTCAAGCTCTGGGCTCTAAAGCTGACCAGTGCCAGTAGACTGTGGTCCCTCTCATGAAGATGTGCCCAACTTGCTCCCTTTACCTCTTCTGGACATGGTGGAGGGGAGGGCAGGGGAGGGAGCATGGCTCTCTCCAGGCCCAGGTCCGTGCAGGACCCGTGGGGGTGCACAGCAGTGGGCTGTCTGTGGGCAGTGTCAGTGTGGCCCCTGGCCGTTAGCACACCTTCCTCTCTCGGTCCTGATAGCCAAACTGGGATGTTCTTCCTCTTTTTTTTTTTTTAATTTTGTTTCTTAAAGTTTATTTTTAGATAAAGTACTTTTTTTTATTACATCGTGGTTAAAATTTTGGAGTTCTCCCACTACCACGGACCCATAATCCATCCCTATAGTCCACTTCCTCTTCCCTCCCGTTCTGACTCGACCCCACCTTCTCTTCTGGATGCCTCAGATCTACGGCCGACTTGCAAGTTGTGTTTTTTCTGACCCTTTGTTTGATTTCTCTATAGTCCACGTATAAGTGAAACCATCCCATATTTATCTTTTTCCTTCTGACTTATTTCACTGAGCATAATCCCTTCCAGCTCTATCCATGTTGCTGCAAATGGCATGAGTTTATCTTTTTGATCGCTGAGTAATATTCCATTGTGTATATACACCACGTCTTCTTGATCCAGTCTTCTGTTTTAGGGCATTTAATATGCTTCCATATCTTGGCTGTGGTAAATAGTGCTGCTCCTAACTCCACCTATCCAGGCCTCTTCTTCTAATTGAATAATCCACCACTTTCTCTCTCCTTTCCCCAGCACCATATTTTCTAAATTCAGGAAGAAAAAAGCAAATCCTCTAGGAGAGCATCCAAATTTTTGCCTTGCTCTTAGTTCAGCTAGTTCTTTGAACTTTGTTTTCTGCTTAGGATCCCGCCAGGCCAGAGTGCAGCCTGGGGCAATGAGGAAGAACACCCAGGAAGGAGCACAGTGCTTCAGACTAGAACTCTGTCAAGTGACCGTTACAAACTGATTTATTTATAGTTTGTTTAGAAATGAGAGGTAACACTATTAGTCTGGTTCTTTCAAGTATTAAGGGGAAGGTCGAGGCTGAGGGTTGTTGAGGAACTTGCTCAAGGTGCCCTAATTAGTGGCAAAGGCAATGCCACACCACAGTCCAATCTCTATGCTTTCAGGCCAGTGTTTGCTCTATAACAGTGTGTTGCTTCTTACGTAAAAAATCAGTTACGATACAACCATGCTAATCAACTGTAGATATTTATAACAGCCTGTAGAATATTAATGATAATGACAGTCTTGTTACCTGTCCTGGCAGAACAAGAACATCCAAAATTAAATCCCCTATTTCTCAAAGAATTCAGAAAGGAATATTTCTTGGTCATTCCAGACAGTTGGTAAGTTGTCACCAAATGGAAGAAGTGGCTTTAGTGAAGAGGTGCCCTCTAGGTGGGTGTATAAGAAAGCAATAAATCATTAAGCAATCAAGTTGTGTCACTCCTGGCTGAAAAACAGCTACCAGAATTCAATTTTTCTGAGCAGACTGGCAAGAGATGCCAGAGACGCCAATCTTTAGCAGACAACTGAAGCTATTTCATTTTTCACAGCCTTTTGGTATTCGCTACTCCTTCTGGGTCTGGGATGCCAGAAGCCTCTTTTAATTAACTTAAATCTTCATGTATTACATCCTCCCTGGATCTCCAGGCTCCTGGAAGAAACTGAAAACATTCAAAGAGCCGGGCTTCCAAATCCCCCACAGGATACAACTTTCTGTGGGTTAGTGTGTGAGAGGCACCACTAGAGGGTGCTTGGACTCTTGCTTTCAAAACAGTTTTTTTGGACTCGAGACAGTCATCTGCTCGCCGTGGTGTCTGCACATTGGCTGTATGATGTGGTATCTCTGATGAAGTGATCTCCTTGCATGTACACCAATGTCACTCTGAGATCCTTAACAAATGTTTGATGATGGGGTAGTTACAATAGATTCTAGTTAATAAAGAGGAATACGATTAAGAAGGAGGTGTTACAGCTGGTGGTGGGTGGAAGTCTAAATGTTCCCATAAAATAGGGCAGACCTGTTGGGTGAGCCCCATCCCATGAAGTGTGTGGCTGTTACTCATCAGCGAAATTTGGATCTACTGAGGAGAAAGGCAGAAAAAACACCGGGCTTAAAAAGTTGAAAACAGTGACTGACACTTCATTACATATAATGAAACCAATTTATCAGGGCTCATTGATGTAAACAAGATTTCAGTTCCTAGGGTATATTTCTGATCCCAAAAACGTCTCCAAACATCTAAATAAAGACCCACCGCACTTCTAATATTAAATAATCTTTTATATTCATTCGTGCATTCATTTTCCAACCCCCTTATTCCAGTTCAGAGTCGGAGCCCAGCCCCAGACAGGATGCCCTTCCGTTACAGTGGGGCAACATCCCAAAGAACCTCACTTCTGTCTTTGGGATGTGGGGAAAAAAGGGGCGCTCAGAGAAACCCCCAGGCAGACACCAGGAGAACATGCAAACTTGATCCAGACAGAGCCTTGGCTGAGATGACATTATCAACAATAGAACAACATTAGTCAAAGACCTTTTTTAAGATAGACTGCAATTGCTTTACTTTCTCTGCTGTGCAATCCCGGTAATGCCTCCTGTTCCATCTTCCAGTTCACTGATTCTTTCCTCTGCATCCTCCATTTGGTCACGTAGCCCATTCACTGAGTTTTACATTTGGGTACTAAAATTTCCACTTGGTTGTTTCTTTATATCTTCTTTTTTGTTGATACTTTCTTTCTTAGCTGATTCTTTCTATTTTGGGTTGTTGTTGTTTTCCATTTGTTTAAAGCCTAACTTGCACTTGCTCACTGAAGCATTTTCCTAATGGCAGCATCCGATTCTCTGAAAATTCGGCATCTTGTTCATTTTGGTGTTGCCATATTTTGATGGTGTTTTTTCATTCAGTGAGATCATCCTGATTCTTGGTAAATGAGTGATTTTCTACTGAAACTTGGACTTTGTGGGTATTAGAGGAGATCGTGGATCTATTAAACCTTCTGTTTCAGCTATTTTGTTTTCCTGACACTGTTCTCCCAGGGAAGGGGGGGGGCATCACCTGTTAGTGCCAGATTGGAGAAGCCCAGGTGTCCACTCAGCATCTGTTGTCACCGCTGGTGGGAAGAGTCTTTTCATCACCGCTGGGTGGGGTGTGAGTTCTCAATGCCCATGGGCCCTCCACCCATAAAACCCTAATGAGCAGGGCAGGCATTCTTATTATAGCCCCCCAAATGGCTCCTATTGACAAAATTCGGGGAAGTGGGGGTGATGAGGGTATGACAGTCTCATTACCTCCGGGAGTTGTTGAAAATCCTGACTTTTCACTAAGCTCTCCTGACCCCACTAGAAAGTGGGGGGCCACTTCATCAGTACTGGATGGGGTACAAGTCCAGGTTCCCCAAATGAATTCCTTGGACAGTATGGGGAGGGGAAGAAGGGAATTGATTACCTGGTTGGGATCAAAGTCCTGGCCCCATACTTGGCCTTTTCTGATGCCACCCTTGTGTGTGTTTGGGGGGGGGGTTGTTGGGGTGCCTCATTATTCTGATGTAACTGAAGGTCTGGGGTCTTCCTTTGGATTTTGTTAGTATAGGTGGGGGTGGGATATTATTTTTCTGTAGGGTGTGAATAGAGCAGTTGTCGGCCCGTCCCGCAGGCTGACGGGGTTCAGGAACACGGCAGAGGGGCTGGGGATGAAAAATGCTTCTACTCACATGGATGTCTGCAGGAACTCACTCTTTATTACCAAGGGGGCAGGGATATATATATATATATATATATATATATATATATATATATATATATATATATGAAAGTCTGCGCATGTGCTTTGGCTATTGACAGCTCCCCCGTTTTTACTTTCTGCACATGCACTTTCCATGGACCTTGCACCTTTCTGTTAAGATTGCATTAGATTTGTAGTTCTTTTGGTTGGTGGAAGCGAACACTACCTCAGGTCCCTCTGTCCGCCAGAAAGCAGCATTGCCAAGGCGGTATTGCCAAAGTTAAGTTTCGCATCTGTTATTGACAGCGGACACACAAGGGCCTGTCTTAGGTTGTGGCAGGTATGCACCCATGCTTACCCGTCATGGCTGTCCACCACCTGGATTCCGGATAAGGTGACGGTGCTGTCTTAGGTTGCCATGGCACACACCACCATCTTACCCGTCATTGGCCTACAAGTGGTCTAGGGCAATTCTTATCCAGACATTGGGGTCCTGAGAAGGTCTGTTCCATTGATGCCACAAGATGACAAAAATGACCCCTAGACAGAGGAAAATTAGACTGAGGAGTGAGACCGCTCCACCTAAGGATTGACCAATCCCCAAGCTTTGGAGAGCCAGGAGAGGGCTTGATTGGGATTAATAGTGAGGATTTGATTAGCCAATTGGACAGTAAATTTAAGAAAGGTTTGGTTCCATGGGCCGCGCAGGTAGTCATTAAGGGAATGAACTTGGGAGTAGTTGGATACAACAGCAGGGGTAACGCAGGTGAAGGCATAGGTAGGCATACAGGGGATATGAGCAGTTAAAGTCAGTAAGTCGATTTCTTCCTGTATTAAGGAAACTGGTTGATTCAACTGGAGTAGTCCTACTGCGAGATGGTTGTTGATGGAATTTTGTGTGAGAAAGGCGCTGGAGACTCTTTCTGAGAGAAGGTTGATGGTATCTGCGTTGAGTACGGAGTTGGATAGAGCTAGGCCGCCGACCACCGCGGACACAGCTGCCAGCGTCGAGAAGACGGAGATCAAGGCGCCAACAACCAATGCCGGACCTGCTTGTCGATTTCGGATGATTACCTGAGAAGTAGACTCAGACACATTGACAGGCATAATAACGACCTTAGGGAAACGCATGACAACGAAGGAATTGCTGAGGGTTCTAGACCAACAAGAGGAAAGGTGACAGCTACAACTGAGGGAGGATTGATTGTTGAATGGCAGATTGAAAGACACTATAGAAAGGAGTCCAGTGGTGGAATTGGTAGACAAGAATGACGGGAGAATACCCCCCTTTCTGGAAACCGGCAGAAAGAAAGGGGATTATTAACTATTGTCCCATGAATCATGTTGTTCAGAAGGTTTGGAGAGCGCCTCTTTGTTGGGCGGATCGGAGGGCGGACTATGAAGTAAGCGAGTCAGCCGAAGAGGGATCCAACGAGGCTGAGGTTGACTGGGCGGAAAGATACAAAGGGATCCGGGTGCCTCGGCGAGGACTGGAGCCGGTGGTTGCCATTGAAGGGAGTGGGGCTCTTTCCAAACAACTGAGCGGATAGAATGCTTGGCCTGTGTTTGTCAATGGATCTTCGCTCTTGTTAATTTAGTTTGGGTGTACAGATGGAAGGGTGAAAGCAAATCGAGGGGAATCCTCGGGGTGAAGAGGAATGGAGAAAAAACAATTTTTAATGTCAATGACGGCCATGGGGAAGTCCTTGGGGATTCCTGAGGGGTTGGGAAGGCATCGCTGAACTGGGCCAAAAGGGACCATGATTTTGTTAACTTTCCGGAGATCATGTAACAGTCGCCAGTTGCCAGAGGATTTTTTGATGACAAAAATAGGGAAGTTCCATGGGGAGGTGGAGGGAACAAGGTGTCCAGCCGTTAGTTGATTTTTAACAAGAAAATGAGCCGCCTGTAGTTTTTTTCTAGACAGGGGCCACTGAGGGATCCATTTACTAGACCCAGATGTCGTTGCTCGATTCAAGCAAAGGTATCCAGATGGTATTATCTCTAAACCTAAGAATTTCTGAAGCACTTCCGTAGAGTTAAGTAATTCAAAGCCATGGCTCTACAGGCTGTACCTGAAGAGTAATATTGTGCAGTAGTCTTTTTTCCTTATTTAAATAAAAGTTTGTATTGTGGTTGGGATTTTGAGGTTAAATTTTGGCTCTGCTACTTAACAGTGGTGTTTTTGAGTAGCTTATCTCAGTCTGACTCATACATAAAATGGGATTATTACCTACCTTATGGGTTGTTGGGAGGGTTCAAACTAAACAAATGCATGGAACACATTAAATATTGATTATACACTACAGGATTAGGGTGACTAGTAATCAGTACTATGTGAACATGGTGGTTAATATGGAAGTTCTCTGGAATAGCATTTTTTAAGGTGTCAGGTTTGGTTGAATTTTACTTAAAGTATCACTGGGGACTATCACCCTCTAAATATTTTCTTATCATGTTAAAATTTTGTGGCTCTGCTAATTTATTTTTTAACTTACATTTAGAAATGAAAAAAAATGAGCACACTGGGATGAAATAAGTAGCAGAGATATGCAGAGAACTAATCTATATGACGGCTAGGTGAAAACACTTTTTACCTATTTTTTAAGATACTTTATCAAATACAAGTGAACGGACTTTTTAGATTATGGTGAAACTTATTATACTAATTTAACTATGTAGATAGCCTTTTACAGCTATGATAACATAGATAGAGGGATATTAACTACAGAAATGATATGTAAAGAGAAACTCCTAGGTGTTTTCCTCGAGGGATGTTTGAGAAGGGCTTGAGGAGGTGGATTTTGAAAGCAGAAGTGAGGGACTGCACAAGTAGAGTGGGAAGTGAGGGATACCGCCGATTTTTGGTTGACGGGGGTGGTCTATCATAGGGAGGTGGATAGTCTGTATTGTCCTCCACATCCCCCTCGTCTGAAGAGGAATTTCCCCCTGGATTTGAGGATTGAGAAGGAGGGTTTCCGTGGCTGAGCTTGCCGCGGCCGAGCATGTGGCGGGCGTAGTTTCGCTTTCCGGTTGAGCCGCAGAGCGCAATGCCTCAGCCACTAGTTCACAAGCAGCTGCTCCCCCATCACTGAGGGCATCATAGACTAGTTGCCACACAGAAAGAATACGGGGGGGAACAGTTTGGGGTCCGTAAAGGTCCCTGTGAAGAAGGAAGTCTGCTTTGACCTTTTCCCAGCTTCGTACTGAGACGGTGTCCTGCTGAAGGAACCATTTGCTGGTATTTGCGAGGACTGAGACTAGATTATGAAGGGTCTGCACCTTAACGGGAGTTCCATCATGTTTAAGCAGAAGTTGCAGGGCTCTAACGAGTTGGCCCTTGGACATGGTATTGCCATGATGCCGATCACTTACCTAATCCTTACCTTACTGATGGATCGGTCCCTCAGAGGATCCCTCATACTCGTGTCCCGACGTTGGGCGCCACTTGTCGGTCCGTCCCTCAGGCCGACGGGGTTCAGGAACACGGCGGAGGGGCTGGGGATGAAAAACACTTCTACTCACATGGATGGCTGCAGGAACTCACGCTTTATTACCGAGGGGGCAGGGATATATATATATATAAATATATATATATATATTTATATATATATATATATGAAAGTCTGCGCATGCGTTTTGGTCTGCGCATGCGCTTTGATTATTGACAAGCAGTGATTATCTAAATATTTTCTGTCTTGCTCAGCTGCCCCTTTCCTTGTTATTTCCGGGCTGAGTAGGTTTTTGCTCTGCCTCCGTATACTTTTCCCTGTTGAAGTGTCTGGATTGCTGGCATCTTCAGCTCTGAGTGTGAAAAGTATTTGGGGGAAAAAAAATGGGGAATCACTACTGTGTTGCTCTATTGGCCCTGAGTTCCCTGGCCAATCTGTCCTCTTCTTCCCGCAATTCAAAGCTTTCTTATGTTTGCCTTAGACTTTATGCCTGGGGGGGTCACAGAAAACAAGAGAGAAAACTACATTGAGTCCATTGTCCCAGAAGGAGATCAATTTTTCCACATTTTAGAAGAGGAAGTTGGCCTAAAATGTTCTCTCAAGCCATTTCAGCTCAAAACGTTGTGTCATTCCAAGATGAGCTAAATCCTTGTTTGCCTTATTTGCGTTTAGTAGGGAATGGTTGTCACTCCTTCATAGACAAGTTTTGTAGTTCCAACTTTATGATGTCCCCACTCACCCTCACCTGGGAGTTGGGGAGACACACAGGAACATCCTTGAGATAGTAGCCTGGCCCCCTCAATAAAATGGCCAAACTGTTGTTCCTTTTGTGGGGTGGTGATTGCTTTGGGAGAATCTAGGCAGTTCAGGAACTCCCAAACAGGGTGCAGAGTAAAAACGTTTGAAAGTTTGTTTTTTTTTTTTAAGATTTATTTATTTATGCATACAAGAGCTGGGGTACAGGCCAGAGGTGCGGAGGGTGAGAGGATTCACCAGAGACAGAGTGGGGAGCAGAACAGGCAGACTGACTAAAACACTCTGCTGAGGGGAGCAGTGGGGAGACAGGAGAGGTCTGCTGCACCATGTGGGTGTCTCCCCAGCCGGCTGAGGATGGAACTCATGCTGCAGAGGCTGCGGATTGCCTCATAGTGTGGTGCTTAACCCCTTGCACCACCAGGGAGGCCCCATTTGAGAGTTTTTAACCCTTAATTGGAGTAAAATATCTTTTACCCAGCAGCTTAGGTTTTCCCCACTCTGGAGACATTTCTGGTGACATTTAATATGGATTCAAACACAGCCAGTGAAAGCTAACATGAGCATATGTTTTCAGAAGTCTTCATTCCATTTCAAGCTTGTATCCCAAACAACATCATTCTGTCTTTAAAAGTGGCTACACTGGCAAGCACAGCAGTATAAAAAATTGTTCAAATGTTAATGCAAGCAAATTGCTGCTAACTTCCTGTTTACATACATCTAAAATGTAAACTCTTACTCATTCAGTCAACATTTATTCTCTCCCCAGAGAGGTTTCCCACTTGGGGACACCCTTTACCTGCCTCAAGTCCTCCTCACTTCTTTATATCAGACTCATTCCTACAGAATCAGCCTCATTCCTTTCTCTATTTCCACACTGCCACTGTTTTTGTTCAATTGTTTACCCATTTTGTTTACATTAAAACAAATATATTGTTTATTGACTATCAATACATTAAAATTTAATCTAGGGCCTCCCTGGTGGCCTAGGGGTTCAGCCTCAGCGATATCACCTCTGTGTCCTGAGTTCGAGCCCCAGCCAAGGAGCTGACCCACATATTGGGGCAGCAGACCTCTCCTCTCTCCACCTCTTCTCACCTCAGCAGTTTATCTCAGTCACTCCATCTGTTCTGCTCCCCACTCTGTCTCTGGTGAATCCTCTCGCCCCCTGCACCTCTGGTCTACACCCCAGTTCTTCTACGCATAAATTAAATAAATAAATCTTTTAAAAAATTAATCTAGACAGAGTGCAATTCTTTTGTATTTTAATCTGTTTCTTAGCTATATTTTTCATCAGATGATTGTTTTTAATGCAAGCAAATTTTTCAGTTGCAATCTAATTTATACACCTTAAAATTGACCATTGTAAAGTGTACAATTCAGGAATATTTTTAGAATATTCAGATTGTGTGGCAAAGGGGCTGAGGACTTGGGGAAGGAAGGGTTGGAATCTAATCCATAGCCCTGCCTGACCCGTGAGTGTCAGCAGCTGTGCTACCAATGTCTCCTTCCAAGTGACCATCCTCACCACATGCATCAGCTGGGCTACTAACTGGGCTACTAAGTACACCCAAGACTGAGTGGCTTAAACAGTGATAGCTATTTCTCCCATTTCTGGGGACTGTAAATCCCAGACCAAGTTGATGTTCAGGGTTGATTTCTGGTGAGAATGCTTGTCTTGTCTTGCAGATGACAATTCCTGACTGTGTCTTCACAGAGCCTTTCCTTTGTGTGCACAGGTAAGAAGGAAAACTATCACATTGGGGGTTAGGGCCTTCACACATGACTCTTAGGGGGACGCGATTCAACCCATAATAGCAGGAAAGGACTGGGCATCATTGCCCAGTCCTATAGGGGAGGATTGGGGGTGGGTGGGAAGGATGTAGAAATAGGACTTGATTTCCTCTCTCTTTCCATAGACTGATTAAAGGTAAAAAACTGACTCGAAATAATCACAGCACACACCAGAATAAGTCTAGATCAGTCATCTTCCAACATTTTTGCACATATAATAATTTTGACATACTATCCTATTTTTTGCATTTTTTAGACTGACATATAAAAGTTTTCATCATGAGTTTTAAGCTGTTGCAAAAGATGAAATCTGGTGTATTATGAATAATGAAATTTTAAAATAAAATGGTCTCATCAGTCATTTAATCATCTTTATTCTAAAAATACAAGATTTTAAAATGACCATCCATCTTAAATTGCTCCTTTTCTCCTTGAAATTGTATCTCATGTCTACTATAGTTCTGTACAGAATTTTATCCTATTGTAATAATGCACTTTAGAGTTTTTCTCTAATCACTCTATTAATTTTTTTCAATCAAAAAATGAAATTAATTTTTGTAAATAGGGCAAACAAATGTAGTTATCACTTCATGTCTGTGACGATAAAATAAAAATATGCAGATAATGGTGCAAAGCAAAGCGTCTGGAACATACAAACAAACACTCCACAGAAGTTTTCTTGTTCTTCCCACCCCTGCCCCCACCCCAAATCCTATATGCCAGGACCTCTTCAAAGCACTTTGCATGAATTATTTCATGTAGTCTACTTATTAAGTTTGGGTTTTTATTATCCCCATTTTACAATGAAGAAATTGAGGGACCGAGGAGAGAAAATCTCAAAGTCACAAGTTTAGCAAATGGTTCAGCGTGAATTCAAAGAAGCCAGCAGCCCCCAGCTCCAGTGCTGTCAGCCACGACCCTTAATAGTAGGGGGCACAAGAAAGCCCAGTTCTGTTCGGGTACTTGGAGCATATGTTTTGTTGGCAAGATCTCTAATGAGAGCAAAAGTCCCTGAAATAGGAAAGTTCCATGATCTTTATTCAAAAGCGCATTCAACCCATCTTCAGTCTCCCAGAGCTTTGCTACCCAGCAGTTCCAGAACAAAAGCTCTGTTCGCCGAGTCCATCTCTAGAATGCTAGCCAGGGAAAGTGCCAGTCACCATGAGATCCTTTTGCAGTATTTTCCAGGGACTGTCAAGCATTGTTTCTCCCTCTTTCCATCCCAACAAAGTAACCTGGCTCTGACTCTGTCCTGGACAACCTCTTAAATCCAGGGCTTCAAATGCAAAAAGAGATTTGGTTTAACTCAGCCTCATCACCTCCTGCTGAGCTCTCACGGGTCCAATTTCTGTGCCAGGCACTACTGAAACATCGTTTATTAAATGACGCCTGTGTTAGCATCTGGAGGTGCTGGGCGGGGCTCAGTGCTCTGTTGCAGTGTTTATTTTCAAGCCCTTGGGGTTGGGGCAGTGTTGATGGCTGTGCCGCCCTCTCTCCCTTTCTTGCTGTTCAAGAAATCTGCAATCCGAGTTGTTTGTTGAGGTCCTGTGGACATTGGGGGGTGGGAGGGTGCCGCCCAGGCTGGGTGGAGTCAGGTTTGGAAGTAAGAAGAGCCAAGGGAATAGGTTGCCTTTCGGCTGTGGCCGATGGGCCCCAGCTCGGTAACTGGCTGCCCAGGCTGGGTCTGGCTAGCAACAGGCCTGGACATCTGGCAACTCGGGGCCTGTCTCTGTGGCAGCCTATCTGGGGCTTCACGGCTATTACCCAGAGTCAGGAGAAATGTCTTTCATTCTGAGATGTCTAAACCCCCAACCACAGGCATGTTTTCCTCCAGGGCAGAGGGCAAATGCAATTACATCTGTGACCAATTTGCACAGCTGGGAGCTCAGCCTCCTGACAGAAACATTTATTTGAGAATCAAGTCTCCAGGGAGCTGGGGAGCCATACAGGAAGCGAGGTCCACAAGCCTTTGCTGTTCCCTGCTGGCTAGCCTGAGACTCAAGAACAAAACAACAAAACCACCAACTTTGGCTTTTACAAGCTAAAATGAGACTACTCTCTCTACAGACCAGAAGGTTTTCCAAGGCAGAAAGGCGAAAAATCATATTCAAATTGGACATGGTCGCCACTGACCTCGTCCAAGCTTTGCGTGCATGTGGAGCAGCTGGTGGAAAGCAAAATCCCCGATTTCTGTTCTGGCTCTTAGCATCAGCTGTTAGCATCCTGGGCAAGTCACCCCGCTCATGCTTTCTCTGTTATGCAAGAGCAGAACGGTACCTGGGCCCATGATCTTTTTAAGCATCTAAAAACTTGTTTGGGACTGGAAAAAAATACAGATTGCCCCCAAATTCAAACGAGAAAATTACCCACTGGAAAGCATTGATCTGTAGAAAATACATTATTAGACCCAGTCCATTAATTTTCAAATATGTATTTTTTAAATCCATAACTGAAACATTGTTTGCTGCGTTAGATTTTCTCACTCTACAAGAATTCCCAAGTTGGCTTGATAAAAGCTGAGAAATCACTGTTAATTATAAGGGATGTGTTATTTATAGTCAAATGATTTTTAAAGCAGAATGATGAAAATCTTGTCAAGTTTTTAGAATGAAAATTAGGTTTAAAGGAAGTGCATTTTGATATGTTTGCTACATGATGTGGGCTGAGGTATAAAATAATCTTTTCACATCCTTGAATGTTATCTGTCTAGCTCTTGGTTGCTTCAGGAGAATATGAGGCTCTAGAGTGTATAAGCATGAGGTCCTTTTCAGCTTTAAAAATTCCATCACCCTATGTGAGATGTTTTGGCAGAGAAATTGTAATGGGAGAAGTTCTCAACAAGAGGAGGGGGCTGATCCTCACTGAAGCGACGCCAGCAAAGATTGCTAGTGTTGTAAATGTTGCAGAGATTCTGCCTGGGAACAGGGCAAACATCTGGCAACAGCCCTGAACATCTGGCAACCGGGGGCCTGTAGGCATGCAGCGACACCGCCAAGAACATACCCTTCTCCAAGCCAAAAAGAATGAGCTGGAAACACCAAAGACAAGCCCTTGTATTGGGAGGCTCAGCTGCACTGGTCTCCTGATGCCACCCCTGTCCTCGTCAATGCAGCTTGTCTTAGATTGAACCATATGTGAAGTTTCGGATTACACCCACATTCGGACTCAAGAAATGGCAACTTTATATGGCTCACCTTTTTTTAAAATTTATATATTTATACATACAAGAGCTGGGGTGCAGCCCAGAGGTGCGGGGGGTGAGAGGATTCACCAGAGACAGAGTGAGGAGCAGAACAGGCAGATCTACTGAAATACACTGCTGAGGGGAGCAGTGGGCGAGACAGGAGAGGTCTGCTGCACCATGTGGGTAGCTCCCTGGCCAGCCAGAATAGAACTTGTGCTGCAGTGGCTGGCGATAGCTTGATAGCGCTGTCTTTAACCCCTGTGCCTCCAAGGAGGCCCCTATTTTGTTCATTTTAAAAATTAGTTATTTGGTTTTGTTGTTGCTGTTGAGTTGTAATAGTTCCCCATATAATATTAACACAAAATTAATATATATTATTACTATATATTATTAATATTACTATTATTAATATCAGAAATATGATTTGTCAAATTTTTCTCTCATTCTGTGGGTTTGTCTTTTCAACTGGTCATATCCTCTGAAGCACTCAGATTTTCAAATTTAATCATACCCATTTTATACATTTTCTTTAATTGCTTATGCTTTTGGTGTCATATCCCAGAAACCATTGCTTAACCCAAAGTCACAGAAATTTACATCTATGCTTTCTTCTAAGAGTTTTATGGTTTTAGTTGTTGCATGCAGGTCTTTGATCCATTCTGATCATTCTGTATGTGGTATGTGTATATATACCACGTCTTCTTAATCCTCTCCCCTGTCACTTGGCCCTGGTTATTATAAAAGAGCTGCAAAATACATATGGGAGTATCTATTTCTCTGAAGAGCATTTAGCATTCTTCAGGTGTAATCTTATGGATTCCTTAAGTAATTCTATATCCAAGAATATGCCATCTAAAAATAGAGTTAGTTTAGTCTCCTCCTTTCTAATGTGGTTTTCTTTATTCCATTAATGCCTTACTCCCCTGGCTAAAACCTTAGTGTTGTATCTCAGTTGTCTAAGGAACTGAAATTCTGTTACCAGCTATCACAGAAAGGATGGATTAGGTCCTCTTCATTCCCTTAACCAGGTAGCTCATTCTTAATTTTCAGGCCAACACCCAAACCAAGAGTTTCATCCCAGGGTTTTTCATCAGAGCAAGACAGCACTTAGCATGCTTGGCTAAATTCCTGCTCTGTTGCCAGATGGGATGTTGGGATCCAGGAAAGAGACACACGCAAGGCTCTCTGCCCAGACCTCGGCCAGAATGAGTGTGGAGGACCTCACAGAGGAAGAAATTGGGGTTCACACACAGACATAACTATAACTGCAGCCACAGCCTGGACAACCTTCCAGCTCCTTCCCACAAGCCACACTGCCCAGTGCAGGCTGAAACAGAAAAAGAAAATTGCTGTTTTTCAGTCTAATGACCAGCCAAGCCTCCTTCTTTTCAGACTTGGTGTCAACAAATCCTGTAAGCCGTCCTAATTACTAAGGAAAGCAAAAGTCAGGCATGTTCCTCTGGTGCTTTTAACACTCTGTGCTTCCAGTACTTCCCAAGTGATCTCTGAGTTTGCACAGATTTGTGGTTGTTTGCTAGGAGGTGCAAGCAGATCATTCTCCCCGGTGGGGCCTCACAACCGCACCCCTGACTTGAGAAACCAGATGAAATAAACATCTTGGTCCCTGGGCAAACTGTGCAGAGCAGGCATTGTGTGGGGGCTGCAAAGGTGGAAGAGCTATTCAAAGATTGCCAGAGCCTGAGAATAAACTGGCTTTGATGAGGCTTATGGACACGATCCAGTTCTTAGCAAAATCCATGCCCAACCTCCCTGAAGTGCGCCATTGAGAAAACGGCTTGAAAATAGGTTGAGTGACATGGGGAGCAACACTGGGAGAATGGCTTTAATGAGCCAAAAAATGTGGTTTCAAATGCCCCGTCTCTGAGTGCCACTGTCTGGCTTTGCCAGCAGATGTAAAATCGGTTCACTGGAGCAAACTCGGAGAGACACGAAGCGGTGCTTATGCAAACTCTCCGCCAGTGAGGTGCATTCACATTCAAGTCCAGAAAATTCACTCACTGTGAGGAAAGATATGTCTGAGCTGAGGGGGAATTGTTTGAAGTCCTGAATGCATGGTGGTAGGATTGGGGGGGGGGGCAGGGTTTTGTGTGCAGAAGAAAATCTCTCTGATCTGCAGCAGGAGGAATTTTTGGCTGGGCTTTGCTCTGGGTTCCTGGGGGTGGGGAGGGGGTTGTTTACTGTACAGTCTGATCCTGATTATTTAGGGGCCGATTATGCATTTCATGGATTCACAGACTTTGTGTCTCTCTTCCTTTTTGAAGGGGTTCCTGACTCTTGGTGGTGTAGCTGCCCAGCTAACAGCAAATAATAAGAATGAAAGGAGAATAAAAAGTGTTTTATTACATGTTACTCAATCCTATAAACTAATAAGGAAAGGGAGCAAGCTGTGTGGCTAAAATAGACTGGGTTTGTTAGGGGGATTTCTTCTTCTGCTTTCTAGATGCAGGGGTCTTGGGCCTCACCCCTCCCCGGCTATTGGAACCCCCTCCACACACTTACCCAGGGAAGCTTTATTAGGTGGTGCTCACCAAGCTAAGACAGGGAGAAAGCGCAGCCAGCTGGGCTCACAGTAAGGAATGTTGATGGCACAGATTGTCAAGCAGTGCAATGGACCCTGGAAAAACATCTGGCTCTGACTGGGCTTCGCCTGCAGCTGCACAGGTGTCAGCAAGATGAAAACACCATCCAGCTCCTGGGTCACGAAAATGACCAAACGTTTCACAGCTATGACTTGAGGGGGTCAATAGCAAATGCCTAGAAAAAGGAGGCAAAAATACAGAACTTTGAAGCTATTTGGTGACGCCAGACCCCAAAAAAGTCATAGCAATGGACATGAACATGTTACTCTGCAGGAGAAGTTGAACTAACCACTAGGGGAGAAAGTGGGGTGACCTTTCATAAAATTAGTGGCGAGAAAGTCCTATGATTTTAAAAAAAATGCTTTAATGAAATCTCCTTAAAGAGAATTCCTGTATTAATATATTGAAGACTTAGGACTGATTAATATCATTACTTTGAACTGTAATCTCTTCATTAACTTCTCTCACTTTCCTTTATTAGTGACCGTTTATACTTTTAATTTATACAATGCATGTAATAAAGTGACTGCAATTATACTTTAAATTTGTAATTAGGATTTTTAAATAATTCAAACTGAGCTTTTCAAAGATAATTCTTCCCCTAGTCCATTGCTTTTGTCCTTTCTTCTAATCTCACCACTTAATTCAAAATTAAGTGTTTTTATTGCAATTGTATGGAACAGGAATTACATTTCAGTCTTAAGTCTTTAACCTTGCTCTTGATTTTTTTCACCTTGTTCTCAAATTTAAGTAAGTTCAAGCCTTTTGGTTAAAATATCTATCAATTTTACTGTTGAAGGTGACAGAATCACCCACCAAAGAGAAGACTTATTCTAAACTGGAATAACTGATCCTAAGTGTTTTCTCTGCTCCACACTTGCAAGATGTTGCAGGAAAAAAACGAATCTGACAATAATTAAGAGTTCTCAAACTTCTTTGGCCCCTGTTGACTTCGAGATTCTAATAAGATTTATGGACATTCTTCCTGTAAAAGTCTGCATGAATACAAAAACACAAATTCCCTAAAGCAATTCTACCCTGGTTACAACCCCCTAAAGCCAAATCTGTAATCTACAGCCACATCCTTGTGAGATAAACTTTAAGGAGGATTTTGATACCTTTCTTTAGTTTACAATTGAATAAACAAGAATTGCCAAACAGAGGAAAGAAAGGCAGTGGGGAACTCAAAGGAAACAGAAGGGCAAAAAGGAAAAGTGTATAAAACCATCCAGAAAAATGCAAAGAGAAGGTTATGGACAACCTCTGTATTTTTTTTTTAGGCCCACTTTAAATTTTCTTTATTTTAAATAAGTTCAATCTGAAAGAGCCCCCTTTTTTCTTAAAAGAATCAAAATTAAAATTATTTAATTTATACTAAATAATTATATTATTATATTATTCAATTTATACATCTTTACCTCCTTTTTGTAGTTATCAAAAGATTTAACCACTCTTTATTGAAATTAAGACCTTCATTGAGTGGTATTATAAAAGTTAGGATTAAACCACTCACTCTTGGGCCCTTTGCTGTCCCAAAGGGATTATTCTTTATTATTATTATTAATATTATTTTAATTTTATATATTTTTACATCATTTTTCATTTTTGCACAATGTATGCATTTTCATCTTGGGTATAGTTCCCATATAATTCCCCCCAACACCTTACTTTAATCCTACTCCCTCCCCCCCCCTCATAGTGTGTCTCTGGTTTATAGTTGCTTATTAATTTTGATTTTTACTTTATTATAATTAGTCTTTCTCCTGGTCCCTTATTTAGGTTTTCTAAATTCCTGCTATGATTGAGACCATGCATATTTTTCTTTTTCTTTCTGGCTTATAGCATGATCCCTTCCAGCTCCATCCATGTTGCTGCAAATGGCATGAGTTTATCTTTTTGATTGCTGAGTAATATTCCATTGTGTATATATACCACATCTTCTCTATCCAGTCATCTATTTTTGGGCATTTGGATTGTTTCCATAGCTTAGCTATTGTAAATAGTGCTGCTATAAACATAGGGGTGCAGGTGCCCTTTTGAATTAATGTTTCTGTGTCCTTTGGGAAAATACCTAGGAGTGGAATTGCTGGAGCATATGGAAGCTTTAGCAGGTAACATTGTGGGAGAATTTATTCCATTGGGGCCTTAGACCAGTCACAGAAAGGAGGACCTAGACCAAAAGTGTCTTTAAAATTGCTGTTGGGAAGCAATTCAATGATGATGCCAACAATTTGAAGCAAACGTATGAGAGGATGCTGAGAGAGAATGAATTCAAAGTTCTCAGCAGGAGATGCTTGTGACAGAATCAGACTTGACAGGCAGAGGCATTTACTTGTGCTGTCATCTCCAAACAGAAATCTCAAATGACATATTTAGCAAGCTCTCGAGATGCCACTGTGTGTCAAAAGGAGAATGGGCATATGTTCAAGCCACGAGGGAGAGACTAGGCTGAGAGTGGTCAAGATGATGCAGACTTCTTTCAAATTAAACAAGGGCAGTTCTCCCCTGCAATGCAGGGACTTGGTTACATACAAGAGATGAAGTAGGTTTCGGGAGGGCCTACTGCATTTAGACAACTTGAACCCGGGGGAGGGGAGCTTGCAAGAGAATCAGCCACTGGTCTAGCAATAGCATATTTTAAAGAGGCTTGGCAAAAACAACAAAAAGAACATATCTTCAGTCAAGCATTTTGAAATGGATAGATTTGTGTGGAGGAATCTATTACTGGGTATTTCCTAAAATAACAGCAAATGAATCAACAGCTCCTAATCACCCTACTCCAAGTACACTGTGTTGCTGCAGTGGTAGAGATAAAATTCATGAACCATTGCTATGAGTTTACAATGACAACAGCATTTCACATTTCTGTATGATTGATACATGCCATGACTGGGAACAGAAAGTGTTATATAGAGATTATCTAAAATGTAGAATCACAAACCTGGTGAACATGGCCTTACAAATGTATCCCCTGAGATACTGTTTCTCCCCTGGACACATTACAAAATATATAAAATAGGAAAACAGAAATTAAAAACTTGTAAACATAAAAACAAAATTAAGGAGATATTATACACCATAAAGGGTAATGCTAACTGCTATCACAGGCCCTGAAATGTCAGGTTTATTTCTCACTCGTGTACATTTCAGCCAGGAGCTTGCGGGACTCCCTTCCATCAGTGATTCAGGAACTCAACTTCCTTCCATTTTGTGGCCCCTCTATCTCAGGATGTCGAGGACTTTATTTCTAGTAAAGGGCACATGGAACGGGACATGAAAGATTTTTTGGACAGGCATAAAAATGTTATATATATTTTTAAAAGATTTATTTATTTTTGCATACAAGAACTGGGGTGTAAGCCAGAGGTGCAGGGGGTGAGAGGATTCACCAGAGACATAGTGGGGAGCAGAACAGGCAGACTGACTGAAATACACTGCTGAGGGAAGCAGTGGGTGAGAGAGGAGAGGTCTGCTGTGCCATGTGGGTAGCTCCCTGGCCAGCCAGGATCGAATTTGTGCTGCAGTGGCTGGCGATAGCTTGATAGTGCTGTCTTCAATCCCTGAGCCACCAGGGAGGCCCCAAAATGTCATGTATTGAAGGCCTCCCTGGTGGTGCAAAGGGTTAAGCACTGCACTATGAAGCAATCCACAGACTCTGCAGCAAGAACTCAATTCCCAGCAGGCCAGGGAGCTACCCACATGGCACAGCAGACCTCTCCAGACTCACCCGCTGCTCCCCTCAGCAGTGTATTTCAGTCAGTCTGCCTGTTCTGTTCCCCACTCTGTCTCTGGTGAATCCTCTCACCACCCCCCAGCCCCCTGCATCTCTGGCCTATAACCCAGCTCTTGTATGCATAAATAAATAAATAAATCTTTTTTAAAAAGGTCATATATTGTTACGGCAGAATTTTCATCAGGAAACCAAGCAGCACTCAGCAAGGAGGAGGGAAGTTCTTTATTAACGCCAACAGGCTCAGAGGAGATCCTTCTCCAAAATCTGAGCCCCAAACAACTAGGCAACAAGATATTTATTGTCTAAAGAGGAGTTACATTATTACTTTAAAGCCAACTGGGACACAGAAGAAGGAGAATTCTGAGCGGTTATCTGGGATGAGTCAGGCGTGTGGCCTTGAGACCCTTTATCAGTAACTCTCTGGAATGTTTAGTCTACGGTGAGGCTTTGTTTTTAACATAACTTTAGACATTTTCCACTTCAAGATCACTCTTAATGGGCAGAATGAGAGGTCCCCTGGAACCCCCAAGCCTGCCTACTCAAAATGCGATCTGCCATCCACCGCATCAAGGCAAAGCATACTCTAATGTGTCAGAACTCAACAGAAATGAACTTTAGGGGCCTCCCTGGTGGCTTAAGGGGTTAAGACACAACCTGTGAAGCTATCCACAGCCCCACAGCCGCTGTAGCATGAGTTCGATCCCCGGCCGGCCAGAGAGCAACCCACATGGTGCAGCAGACCTTTCCTGACTAAACAACTGCTCCCCTCAGCAGTGTATTTCAGTCCGTCTGCCTGTTCTGTTCCCACTCTGTCTCTGGTGAATCATCTCACCCACCACACCTCTGGCCTGTACCCCAGCTCATGTATGCATAAATGAATAAGTCTTTAAAAAAAAAAAAGAAATGAACTTTAATACAATTGGTGTGCAATAGAGACAATTAGTGTGCAATAAAAGAAGAGAAAGATGAAGATTATAGTTTGAGAATAAAGCACCAAAAGTTAGCCATCTCCTTATAAGCAAATGCCCAACCAGGCTGGCCTAAAGCAGGGCAACTGGGATCCAAAAGCTTGCCACTAAAGCACCTTCTCGTGGGGACCCATAGGGGCAGAAAATGTCAGGCAAATCTGGAAGGAAAACAGCAAAATCAGCATCAATATAAAGGCTGCTACTGTCAGCCTCCCCTTGGGGTCTCTCATCTAAGTCTGTTTCAAATGTCTCCTTCCCTGTCCCCCAAGTCCCTGGTACCAGTCCAGGGCTGAGAAGCAAGCGTGGTTTCTTATTCACTTGTCTTTCTGCTGCATGTGCCTCCTCCATCTCTCTCCATTTCTTCTGCTGCTTCTTCATGCAGTGCTTGTGCTATTGTCTCAGACATGAAAAAAACGGGAGGCTTTCTTTAGTCTTGATCTATCTTCCTTAACCTGCTGGCCCCCCAGCATCCTAGGCCTGAGGAATACCTTTCTAATCTTTTCGCTTTTTGTTTTCTTAGGCATAACTGCCTATTGCTGCATACAATGCCTTCCAGCATGCACCCATCTGCACAAGATGATTCAGAGATCAAGAAGTTCCCATCACAAAGAACACAATGGATCGTATGCACAAAGGCAGAGTGCCATCTTGGCCTGAAACAAGCCTTACAGATATAGGGGTTATAACAAATGGCGGGGAATGAGAGGGCCTAGGGAGGGGCAGGAGATCGGGTGAGATGCTAACCTGGTAGAGCAGGAAACTACACACACATTGTTTATGCCTCTCTGCTCTGAGTTCTTTTTCCAGCCCAAGGGCACGCCTGGAGGAGTGCTGGGTGCTATCTGAAGACCAGCACAGGGGCACGAGCCTGAGGCCAGGTGTCCAGGAGGGTGATGATAAGGAGCTCTGGGCCCTGGACATCACAATCTCCTGGCAGTGGTGAAGGCCTGCTCACTGCTGAATTCTCTTTGTTTAACTGACTATAAAAAGGCAGCTGGAAATGACATGTTAAGATGGTTTCTTTAGGGCCTCCCTGGTGGCGTGAAGGGTTAAGCACCACACTATGAAGCAATCTGCAGCCTCTGCAGCACAAGTTCGATCCCCGGCCAGGGAGCAACCCACATGGCTCAGCAGACCTCTCCTTTCTCACCCACTGCTCCCCTCAGAGTGTATTTCAGTCATTCCGCCGGTTCAATTCCCCGCTCTGTCTCTGGTGAGTCCTCTCACCTCCCCCTACCCCGCATCTCTGGCCTGTACTCCAGCTCTTGTATGCATAAATAAATAAATCTAAAAAAAAAAAAAAAAAAGATGGTTCCTTTAGAGTGTTACCCTGGGAGGTGGAATATAACAAGGAATATAACACTAAACAAACAACAACAAAACAGCTTCCAAAATTAACAATCAAAAAGTAAACTGATTCTAAATAAACTTGTAAAAAGACCTTCAAATAGTTATGCTTGGATCACTCAGAGAGGAAAAGAAATCTTATCAGCAAAAAGCATAAGAAATTATATTTCAAAATATCAGGTAAATGGAAAACACTTATTAAAAAAAAAATCACTGAAAATTTTAAGATATTGGGAGTTTTTTTTTTTTTAAAAAGTAAAATTGCTGCATATTAAGAACTGGGAATGTAATTTAAGTGGAAGCCTTTAATCTATTAATTTGAAGACCAAGAAACACTGAAAATAAGTAAGTAAAGATTTAACTCTAGAGCCTAGAAAAAAATAACAGAGAAAACCTAAACCAATAGAAGAAAGGAAATATGGAAGAGGAGGATTTGGGGGGTAGTGATGTTTTCTGTTACCATCATGCGTTTTATTTTATTTTATTTTAAGGATTTATTTTATTTATGCAAGAAACGGGATACAGGCCAGATGCGTGGGAGGGTGAGAGGATTCACCAGAGACAGAACAGGCAGATTGACTGAAGTACACTGCTGAGGGGAGCAGCGGGCGAGACAGGAGAGGTCTGCTCACCATATGGGTTGCTCCGACACCGGCGGGGATCGAACCAGCACTGCAGAGGCTGCAGACAGCTTCACAGTGCTGCGCTCAACAGCCTGCACCACGAGGGAGGCCCCCATCATGCCTTTTAAATAAAAGGGAGAGAGAGAAATACATTTCTTTCACTGTTAAGTCACTGTTCTTTTGAATTTTCTACATCTGGCACGTACAAAGCTACTTGCAAAGTAATACAATTACGAAGATTCAATTTAGCATACAAGGGGTGATGGGTGCATATGTATTTATTTTATTGTTATTCTTTAAATTGTTTTAAATTGTATGTTGATGTGAATTTTCAATGATCTCAGTAATGGTTTTGTATGCAGAAATGATTATTCCGGTTTATTCTTTTAAGAATTAATAGACATTTCTTAGGACTGTAAATTAAAAACTCTCAGGTACTTTAAAAGTTCTATCATTTTATTTATATGTCTAATTCATTTTTCTAATTAGATTTAAACAAAACTGTCTCAAGTAGTTAAATAACACCTAAGGAAGAAATATGTTAAATCAACGTTAAAATACTGCAAAACTTGTTATAAAAAAATATTTCTAATACATAAAATAACAAAAGCATACAGATAACTTATCTTTCTTTTCCTCCTATTTTTTCCTGTCTTTCTTCTTTTTTAGGATAAGATATCAAACATACACAAAGAAGAAAGAATAGAATAAATTACCTAACTATTGAATCTGGTAATAAATTTAGGTAATAAATTACCTAACTATTGAATCTGGGTGTTAAGCAGATTCAATACTGTTCATTTATATTTATTCTTTTGCTTCATCTATTTATTTTGTCCTCTTTATTTAAGGATGAGTTCCATCCCCTGTCAGCCAGGGAATCTACCCACATGGCGCGCAGACCTCTCCTCCCTCTCCCACTGCTCCCCTCAGCAGTGTATTTCAGTAGATCCACCTGTTCTGCTCCCCACTCTGTCTCTGGTTGGTGAATCCTCTCACTGCCACCGTCCCCCACCCCCACACCTCTGGTTTACAGTTCTTGTATGCATAAATAAATAAATCTTTAAAAAAAAAGAAGAAATAATTATACTATGTTTATTCATGGGAAGACTCAACCTCTAGTTATTCCTAAATAATTTTCTTAAAATTAGTCTTTATATAAGCCAAAATCCCAACAGGATAGTTTGGTACTATCATGTGTTTAGGAAAGTAAAAAGCCAAGATAAAGATACTTATTATGCATTATTTTAATTATGACTGTGTAATATCTGTTGGCATATATACAAATAGTGCAATAAAACAGAATAGAGATCTAGAAGCAAAGGCAATATGATGTGGAAAACTGGTATTTGTCAGAGTTGGCAATGACAAATCAGTGGGAGAATAAGAGAGTGCATTCAATAAATGGTGCCAGGATGATAGGTAATCCATACAAGAAAAAAATGCCTTAGGTCCCATCTTAGCATTAAATAAACATAAACTCCAGGTTTCCCATACCCATCCCAAACTTGAAATTGATGGGCTTTAGCTTTCTGATGTTGGGTCGATTCTTAACCACACTGCTGTGAAAGGTATGCTATGAGTTTGATCAAAATTTCCATGGCATATCCCACTGAGCTTAACTCCCAAGATTCAGAACTATGAAACTTAAAAAATGCCAACAAAAGTTACAATCAATTCAAATGCAATTAAGTGGCAATCTATAGGCATCATTGAACTGTTTTATTTTTTTTGTTCTTAGTCTCTGAGGAAACTAATAACAATGTCTTAAGTGTCTCAATATAAAGTTTCAGCCTTTTTATACTTATTATTGTTGCTTTCCTTAAAGGTAGGTCCTGAGTTTCCCATAGTCTGGGCTGCATCCCCACTGTGTCACTTAGAATGTTCTTCTGTCCACTGTATTTTCTCTAAATTACAAGGGCTTTTGCAGATTCTGGTTAGGGTCTTTTTGGCAAGATTATTGCTTAGGTAGTTGGAAAACCTCCACTGAGAAGCATATCTTTTTTTTTTTTTTTATGCTATTAGCCATTGCTGATCAATGCCTAGGAACATCAATTCATTTGGAGCTACAAATTGTGATTTTCTATTATTCCTTATTCATTTGTTAGCTAGATTACTTCCACAGAAAGAAACTTATTCTTGCTAAATATTTGGTGACACAGATACAGTTTCTAGAGCAAAAGAAATCTGATTGTTTCTCCTTCCAACCATTTTTCAAATTAGTGCATTGGTTCCCTAGAGGCTTGAAAAATATCAATACTATTGGTATTATTATGAACTGATGAGTTGAGACATATTCTATGTGTTTAAATCTATTTTAACTATCATCCTTTCTGATGCTTCAATTTGTCCCTCTTTGCCCAATATTATCTTCTGGGTGCGTCTGACACAATCTTGATCTTTTTTTTTCTTTTTAAATATACTTCTTGCTAATTGGCATCACAAAATGTCTTAGGTTCATCTTGTACATTTCCAGTGCCAGCCCTGGAATGAGTCATTTCTTCAAGGTGTCCTTAGATTTTTGGATTTTTTTTTTAATTTAGCAGACGTAATCTAAATATGATCTTTTTGAGTTTAATATAGATAAACTCTCCTGGGACTTCAATTACCTAATTTCATATGACAAAAGAGAGTAACAGTTATTTTGAAGTAGGCCAATTTGCTCTCTGAAACTCAGTTTTCTCATCTGTAAAATACAGACTATCCTAATCCTTATTCACAGGTTTGTGGTGGAGTTTAAACAAGCTGACACATACAAAGAATCCAGAATAATGCCTGTGGAAGCAAACACTTAACATGTTAATTATGACTTAACACCTAAGACTTTTTTATATTCAGATTTCAAAACATGGTGACTTAATTTGTGAGCAGAAATTACTCTTTGACAATTTGCAGCTCCTGTTGATTGTCTTGACCTCAATTTGATTATTTATCTGAACCCCAAATTTCCCCGACCTGATTTGAGCATTCACACTATGAAACAGCAGGGTTCAATTAAGGAAGCCAGGAGAAAGAGCAACCAACTCCAGTTATTTTTTGCTTCTTGGAAGGCCATCTGCTACCATGACCCATTTCATAACATGCAAATTCATCAGCTGAGTGCAATTTCCCTTCAATCAGTGTCCCAGTCAATATAATTATGTTGCTAATTTTAAATTCCAAATGGTCATCTCAGGTTAAAGAATGTCCATTCATCAGTCAAGATTTCACAATTAATTGAGAAAACAGAGGGTTTGCATGCCAGGATTTAGACAGAGACATGGGAAATGGTTTATTTTCCCTCACCCCCTAGGTCTTTGGCACACAACAAACAGAGATACTTCCAAATTTTCCCCTCTGGTTTATCCCTCTCCCCCCACCCCGCCCATCACCATTGGAAAGAGGAACTTAATGATGTAGTGAATGGGTGAGGAAATTTATCTTCTTAAACCTGGTCCATTGAAGACTGGAACCATCTCTCTTTTTTTTAATATAAATTATTTATTTATGCATACAAGAGCTGGGGTACAGGCCAGAGGTGCGGGAGGTGAGAGGATTCACCAGAGACAGAATGGGGAACAGAACAGGCAGACTGACATAGACTATGTGGGGAAGTTCCTGGATAACCAGATAAACAACACAGGACTGTGCAATACCATCTTGGGTCTCAGAAGGAACTAGAAGAGGTGGCCCAGCCAGAAGATCTGTTTGAAAAGTTTGCTGAAGGTATACTATGCATCGAGCTGGAAGGGATTATGCTCAGTGAAATAAGCCAGAAGGAAAAAGAAAAATATCGGATGGTTTCACTTATAGCAGGAATATAGGGTTACCCAATAAGACATCAGGGGAAAAAAATAATAACAATACAAAGCACAACAGAACAAAAACAAACAGACAATTATAAACCAGAGACATCCTGCAGGGGAGGAGGAGGAGAGGAATCAGCGGGAGGGAAGGAGGAGCACAGGGGACTGGGGTGATGGTGCACGGGTGCATTGGGGAAGGAAACTCTATGGGGACTACACCTGAGAGGGGAGATGCAAAATTGAACAATGATGTAAAAAAATATATAAATAAAATATATATATATATATATATATATATATATAAAAGAAAAGTTTGCTGAAGGTAAAGAAACAACTTTCAAAGACTGCACAGATATTCTTCCAACTAGATCCCAAACTCAGCTACTTACGAGTCTTGATCTCTGTTTACCTGGAGATCATTTTCCTTTGTCCTCAGTACCTTAATCCTCATAGCTGTGGCTGCATATACATCTGCTTTGCATAATAAAACGATACAACAAACCTCAATACGCTCCTTCAGTCCAAAATTTTCTCATTGCAATGCCACCTCTACCTGCTCAGTCTCTGAACTAGCAAATCACCTGCAACATCTCCCCTCTTGACCTAACATAGTCTACCACTGGGTCTTGCAGAATCTACTTTCCCAAAACTTTCATCAATGCCATCCTTTGTCCTCATCCCCACAGCCACTGTCATGGACATGCTCCTCTTTCTCTAACTGGCACTGCAGAAAAGTACTTTTCTCTGCTCCTGGCATTTTTGCCCATGCGGTTTCCCAGGCAGCTGAGTGAACTCATGTTAATGCTAGAAGGTCTTTCAACTGAGGACATAATGTGTGAGAGGACATTATTTTTTGTGTGTATGTCGGTGGGCTCTACCTCAGAAGCAGGCGTTCCTGCGGGGGAGTAACAGTACTCGCTGTGGCAATGCCTGGCAGATCGTGACAGGCTCTCAACACACAATGAATGAATGAGTAAGGAAATAGGATCTAAATTCCACCTGGATGAAATGAAAGGAAGCAAGAATTCAAGGTAATTGTGACTTGTTTGTCTGACATATTTGAAGTGTGAATCTGCTAATACAGACACACTTATTTACCACCGGGCCAATGTCCACATGTGAGGATTAGAGGTTGACCATGACAGTGGCTGTGGGGATGACAAAGGGAACGTTGATGAAAATTTTGGGAAAATAGATTCTGCAAGACCCAGTGGCAGACTGACTCTGTTAGGTCAAAGGGGGAGATGCATCATTCCTGCCAAGGAAGACCTCTTTCCTACAGGTTCTTGGTGAAAATGAAGTTCAGGATGAAGTTACCTGCTGCCAACAACCAGACCCAGGTGACTTGAGTCCTCTTGGAATTCAGTCTATGAAGGGGCCTCATGGAAGATGGTACTGGATCCTGATTCCCACTTCAGAGAGTACAACTATATGCTCCCAGGCTGAAGATCAGCAGAGCAAGGTACCTCGTCTTCTGGGCCTCAGTTTCCTCACTTGTAAATTAACTATGACAATCATTATCTGGATTGTTCAGGGCTTAGTTGCAAAGGGGACAATAAAAGCTGACTAATTTACATAGGAAGACATAGTTAATGGTTAACAGATAGATTCGGAGACCCAAATAGATACACCTCAGAACCAAGTCAAGCGCATTCCTGACTTCCAGAAACAGGAAACTTGGATCCCACCACCCTGAACCCTTTAGGAAGACACTATGGTTAGGACACTGTCGCTCTCCCCTTCCATGCCTGCTATAATTCACATCAGTATAATGACGCCCCTTGCCTGCCTTGTAATGCCAGGGCTGTGAGTGAACACAGGGGCTTTCACCATGATGCCTGTGGGAAGAGCATGCCTCTGAGAACCTATTGCCAGTGGAAACAGCTGGAGCACAGCTGCCTCATTTCTATCTTGCAAATCTCATCTGACTTGGGAAACCCAAATCCTAGACAGAACCCAGACACAAGGCAGTCTGGGAAATGTAGTTTTTATATTTCCAGCTCTAAACTAGAGGAAAGCACACCAGAAGAAGTTTGGGATAAATGTTGAGTGCCATCATGAGTAATGTCTGCCTTTTAGAGCTGGGAGATTAAATGAGATAATGTCTATCAAGGACATGGCACTGTGTCTAGCACATGGCAATTCTCAATCTGTGGTATGAATATTAATTTTATAGGACTTGGATTTCTGCGTTACAAAGCTCTACTGCTGCAGGTTCCACCACAGTGGACTTTCATGACATTGGGATATGACAGTGAGTTCTCAATGGAAGGGCATCGCCTTTTCAAAAGGACATTGACATGGGCAGAGGGCTAGCAAGTGACAGGTGGCTCCTGATTCACATTCTTCATTTCACTTAATCCTCAGAAAAGGTCATGTTATGGAATTTTGCGTGGAAGCTAACTAATGGACTCAGAGTGCCATGGCTGGGAAGTGGCTGGAACTTGATATAGACCTGGATCTGCAGATCTCAAATCCCACGTGGTTTTCATTATGTCATCGATATGCATGCACACTCTTAAGAAGCTCAAGGACTGGCTGGAGAAGATGAAGTACTGGTGTGGTACTGATCTGTTGGATATAGATAATGGCTAGTACTTGTTCATGAGGACTTGGATTGTTGAAAGGAAAGGTGAGGCCTTCCTGGTGGTGTAAGGGGTTAAGTGTCAGCACTATGAAACTGTCTCCAGCCACTGCAGCACGAGTTCAATCCCCAGTCTGCCAAGGAGCAACCCACATGGCGCAGCAGACCTCTCCTGGCTCACCTGCTGCGCCATGTGGATAGCTCCCTGGCCAAGGATCAAACTTGTGCTGCAGAGGCTGCAGATAGCTTCACAGTGCTGTGCTTAACCCCTTGCACCACCAGGAAGGCCCTACCATTTTTCTCTAATAAAAAAAAGTATTAAAAATCTTATGCATGTGACTGTTTGGGAGATGCAACATTTTTGGTGCACAAATTGGAGGTACACAGCTCAATGATTTTTTAAAAACTACCATAGCTACATAATAAGCACCAGGTCAAGAAACATTTCCAGCTTCTCAGAAGCATGACAGCTGTCCTCTGAATTTCGCTTATTTTTAAATGTATATATATGGAATTGTGCATTTGTATTCTGTCGCGTCTGGCTTCTTGGGTGGGATTCATCCATATTGATGTTTCCAGTTATAATATGTTCATTCTTACTCCTGTAAGTATACCATTGAATGAATATAACAATTAATTTGTCCTTCTTACTCCTTCATGAATGTTTGGGTAACTTCCAGTTTGGGGTTTGTATGAATGGTGCTACAGTCAACATTCTTCTACATTTCTTCTGGTGCACATAAGTCCGCATTTCCACTGGGCATTTCTCAAGAATGGTATTGCTCCATTGTAACCTATGCATTTGTTCAGATCATAAGACACTGGCAAATAGATTTGCAAGATGGTGGTGTCAATTTATACTTTTATCAGCAGTGTATGATAGTTTCCACAATCTTGCCAAAACTTGACAATTTTTTTTGTATGTAATGTAAGTTTTTTATTTTAATGGAATAGATTGCCAGGTATAGGATTATTGAGTCAAAGTGTATATGTATTTTTATTTTTTAATTTTTTAAAGATTTATTTATTTATGCATACAAGAACTGGGGTACAGGCCAGAGATGTGGGGGATTCACCAGAGACAGAGTGGGGAACAGAACAGGCAGGTGACTGAAGTACACTGCTGAGGGAAGCAGCAGGCAAGACAGGAGAGGTCTGCTTCGCCATGTGGGGTGCTTTCTGGCTGGTTGGGGATCAAACTCATCCTGCAGAGGCTGCAGACAGCTTCATAGTGCGGTGCTTAACCCCTTGCGCCACCAGGGAGGGTCCCGTATATGTATTTTTAATGTTAACATTTGTGACTGAATTGTTTTCCAAAAAAATACTGTATGAGCACACGTTTTCACATATAATTTCAGGGATATAAAAGAAAGCTCTTCTTTCTTCATTTCTACCAACAATAAATACTATTGCTCTTTTTATTTCTTTGCTATTCTGATTGATATGCAATATTACATTGTTATTTTAATCTGCACTTTAAAATGGTATTTTAAATTACTATTGATTTTTGTATTTACTATATAATTTTTATTTTTCTTGACCCATTGGATCTGGTCTTTTTTTATAGAGGGAATTTATTTGTGGCCTATAAGAAAGAATTAAAGGAATGACTTTAACCCTGAGAAGAAAAAGCCTAAGAGAAACGGTATTAGCGTTCTTTCGAAATTTTAAGGCTTTTGTTCTAAGGGATTCCATGTATTTGAAAGCAGACTTGGAAACAGTAAATCAAAGTTTTAAGTTAAATTAAGGAACCAACAATGTAACCCAAGTTAAAAAAAGAAACAAAGAAGCATTCTCTGAAGTTGTCAGCTTCTATAGTAATGATGCTAGTTAACACAAAATCTAACATGAGTCGGATAACAAAGGACTATAAACAATCCTATTCAGACCCTTTGTTTCACAGCTTCCTCCTTCTGCTTCTTAACCCTAAATGTCTAGCCTCAAGTAGCTGGGCTATTATTCATTTTGTGACTGATCAAGACCTGATTAAGTCCTTTATTTGAGGCTCATTTTGGCTCATTTTATTGGTGTCCGGGGATCAGACAAGTTCATCTTAGATTTGTAATCTATGGAGCTTAACAAGGAGAGTGGCTCAAAACACCCCCTAAATCACCCACTGAAGGCTTATAGTATTGACTGGTTTCTACCAAATAGTCTACTATTCATTCATACATTCATTCATTCACTCATCAACCATTTATTGGGATTATTTAATGGATTTGAAAGTTCTTAGTTTATTCAGTGGACAGTACATTAACAGTAGTTCAGAAAGAATCAAAGTGATTACTATACCCTAAGACTAAATATTCTAGACCTTTTGGGCTGAAATTTGTCTGCCCATGAGATACCAGACAGTCTAAGTTTATTAGTGCCTGATGCACAAACATCTGAGACACACAGAAACTGACATTACTCGCACCAAGCAAACAGGAAAGCAACTTGTTGTAACTGCTGCAGAGACTCTGCTGGAGAAAATCAGTTGAGCTTCAAAGCAGGTCTCCCATCCGGACTTTCTGTTTGCCATCTGCACCAAATGAGCAGTTGTTCCTTTGGGCTTTTTAATGGTGCCAGGACTCAGCAAATGTTGCCAAAGGCTGAAGGGTTGAGGCCAGGGGTAACTCATTCTTCTGCAGGGAGGGAGATGTTATATCATACTTTGTACTTCTGGCCAGAGTACCCCAGCTTCTGACCCCAGACCTCTGAGCTCCAGTGACCTGTGCCTGGAAAACTTGAAGTTGGGCCCTAGTGCCTTGTTTGTTTCCTTTCAAGTTTGTATTCTGAACTGAGTAGTAAAATCTGCTCAAAGTCCATACTTCTGGAGTGCAAGCTTTTGTTTTGTGATCTCAGACGGTCTGTGTTCCTTGAAATGATTCCACCAGAAAACAAAATGAACATTCTACTCTGCAACACAGCCTTTGTTTTCAGAAGCATCATTATTTTTAAGCATTTCCCCAAGATCCATTTGATGTAAGCCTTTTTAAGGAATCCTTTGTTTGCCCAGAATGACAAACCTCAGTAAATAAAATTGGAAACTTTTCAAGTTGCTAATTATTGGGTGTAATTTTTCATTGGTCCAATATGGTTCCCTTTCTATTGTTATGATAAGGTTGACCTTACTGTTCTTATTTGGCAAGTTAAGGTTCTCTATTCTTTGACCTCCCAAATACTTTTCTCATGCCCCACTGCACTTAAGGATCTTTTCTGAAAGACAGTTATTTGGCTTTTAACTTCATGATGTATCAGGAATAAATGAATCAGTCATGATTCTAAACATTTCAAGTCAATTCAATTGTAATATTTATAAATCAGTAAATAAGTGAAAGAAAGGGAATCTGGACAGAGTGACCATATTTTCTCTTTGACTCTGTATGAGTCAGGGCCTGTTGGGAAGGTTCTGCTGGAGGAGCAGCTTGGGGTCACTATTACTGGCCAAACACTTGACATTTGTGCTACAGGAAAGCTAGGACAGCTTTCAAGCTAAGAATGTTCAACTCTAAATCAAGGACTTGTTCGCTCATCCATTTTTTAACTTAAAGAACTTATAACCCTCCGTGCTTTCCGTTGTGGGGAACTGAAAGGAGAGGCTGATGTTTTAGAAAGTTAATACAGTTAAATACTGAACATGGAAAAATGGTCAGAGATCCCAGTGTTTTCGGTGACACAGAAATGTGGGGACATAGGAGACACTGTCTCCAGGCACATGCCCCCGGCCCAGTGACATGACTGCTGCTCTAAGTTCAAGAACAGGCCCTCTCATAACTGTGAGGTTAGCATGGGCCCAACAAGCATAATTAAAATTCCATGGGGAAACTAGGCCTCATTAACAAATAGCCACAGGAAGGGGTAAGGCTGAGAGAGAGCAGAATTTAGTGGTGATTTTAACAGAATACGAGTCAGGGGACGCTAACCCCAGTCAACGGATACCCTGGGTCTCCCCTTAACAATGCATGTCTTTGTGCTGCATACATAAACAGCATTTTTCACTGCATATTTTAAAATGGTGTTTGGGGACTGTTGCAATATAAAGTACTACAGAACATAAAAGGGAAAAAAATTATTTAGAATCAGCTATTTCACAGAACCATGAGTCTGATACTTTCTACTGGGCTTAACAATCCCAATAAATGGTTCTAATTAGTTGTAATAATCCTATCCACCAATCACCATCATCTTAGAATTTATCTGAAACCCTAGAGAAACACTAGGTCCAAAAATTTCATGTTACTTTCATGTATAAAGTCCAAGATTCTTTAAGGAGTTTTAGTTTCCACTTCCTCTTACCCTCAAGTATACAAAAAAAAAAAAAAAAAAAAATCAAAATTCTCAGGCATTTTTGTTTGAAGCCACTTTGCTAGACCTAAGCCTCTAAATTTTAGTCCAAGGGCCTCAACTTTTATAGCATATTTTGAATAGATCCTGAGTATAGTTTTCCCAATGAAAAACATAGTCTGGATTGCCCTGTAAGGACAGAAGAGATAATTTTCGTAAGGGTGTGATCTTGAATTGACACCCAGAACTGCAAATTCTTTGGGACCATTTATCTCCGACCTTCTCCCTTCTGGCTTTCCTTATCAGTCCCAAGTTCAGACAACCTGATGTTGGTCTAATGCATGACTTGGGAGGCCTGTCTGGGGTCATCCCTAGTGAGGAAACATCTCTGAGAATCAGCCCATGGCACTGGACTTTGTGTAATTGTCCTGTTCTAGATGTAGAAGCACCAAGTACGATTCAGGAGACATTCACCCTCACGTGATTCCAACTCAGTCAACGGAATCCTCGTCCGCTTGAGATTCAGCCAGCACTGTGACATCCATGTGACAGTGTCTCCCTCCCATTATCCTGGATATTCCTGAGAGTTTGTCACAAACATAACATGTCTAAACTTTTCCTATTGCACTTTCTCTTGTCATTCTTATTTCGATTCATTTGAATGAGATGCCTCAAATCTATGGTCTGTTGCTTTCGGCTCTTGTTTCTAAAGTATACTAATTCTTTCCATGGGCGACTCTGGCTGCTTTCATCTAAGGAGGTCTGAATGGTTTCCCTGCAGATGAAAGAAGGATGCTGAGCCCCATCTGAGTACCCTGAGCCCCAAGGCAGTTAATTGCTAGCAGAGCATCTCAGTGAACTGTGTTGAACTCATATTTCAAAGCAGTGCACTGGGTGGTAGGCAAATTTCTAGAGTGGAAAGATGAAATGCTCAGATCCCTGGAGTCAACTCTGCCTTTGGTATCACTATAAAAAAGATCTCTCTTCTAACCGCAGAAGACCATTCGATGCCCCACCGCACGCCCAGATGCAAGAGCAGTCAAGCCTGAACTCAGTGCATTCTTCCCAGGGGCAGGCAATGAAATCCATCTGCAGGCAGATCATTAAAAAATCCTCCAATTGGGGAGAAAACTGGTTCTTGAGGTTTACTTTAGGTAATTTTGCTCAATAGCCTCAAATCATGTGGGAAATCTAGCAGTCATTCATTATGCCACACACAGCTCACGAAAGATAGAAGGTGGTCTGTGTCGTCCTTTTCCTCATTCTCTCAGAAGCCCAGGGGCAGAGCTACACTTTGCTGTTTATAATACATTGTTCTGGCAAGAAGCTGGACTACTGGGTGGCCATGTAACAGTTTGTCCTTCTGATGGTGATTTATTTTTTTTATTTTTTTAAAGATTTATTTATTTATGTATACAAGAGCTGGGGTTCAGGCCAGAGATGCGGAGGGTGAGAGGATTCACCAGAGACAGAGTGGGGAACAGAACAGGCAGACTGAAGAAATACACTGCTGAGGGGAGCAGCGGGCGCGACAGGAGAGGTCTGTCATGCCATGTGGGACCCTCACACTGGCAGGCCGGGATCGAACCGGCACTGCAGAGGCTGCAGACAGCTTCACAGTGCTGCGCTCAACCGCCTGCGCCAGCAAGGGAGGCCCTTAACACTTTTGACTTTGAACCACCATGCTAAAGTTATAAATGATTTACCTACTGCCACTACATCCTTCTAAGTATTTCATTATATATTTACCTTTAACAGTAAGTTTTATACTTTTATGTTCTTCTGTTACTATTTAATGCCTTGTTTCAGTTTGAAGACCTCTTCTAAACATTTTCTCTAAGACTAGTCTATTGGTAATGAAATTCTTCAGTTTTTGCTTGTCTAGAAAATTGCCTGTCCTTGAAATCTGAAGTTTTTTCTGAATAGAGTATTGTTGGTTGGCAGCACTTTTCCCCCCAGCACTTTGATTATATTATGCTTGTCATGTGCCTTGGTGTAGGTCTTTCAGGATGCATCTTGTTTGGAACATTATCATCATTCTGATCTGGAGGCCTATTTTTTCCCCCCAGATTAGGGAAGTCTTCAGTTATTATCTGTTTTTTTTTTTTTTAATAGAGGCATGTTTTATTTATTTATTTGTTTGTTTGTTTGTTTTGGTTTTTTGTTTATACAGGCACTGGGTACAGTCAGAAGCACGGGAGGGCGAGAGAACTCACCAGAGCCAGAGCAGGAAGCAGAGCAGGCAGAAGGACCGAAGTACACTGCTGAGGGGAGCAGCGGGCGGCAGGAGAGGTCTGCGCGCCATGTGGGACCCTCCTCCAGTGGCCGGGGAGCAGCCGGGGATCGAACCAGCGTTGCAGAGGCCGCGGGCAGCTTCGCAACCCAGCGCTCAACCGCTGCGCCACCGGGGAGGCCCTCATTGTGTATTCTTTTTCCTCTTTGTTTTGATGAATTCTGCTGTCCTGTTTTTGAGTTCTTTGATGCTTTCTTGCACTTCATCTAGTATGCTACTGAAACCCTCTATTGGATTTTTCATTTCAGCTATTGTATTCTTCAGCTCTGTGATTTCTGTTTGGCAATTTTTAATATTTTCCATCTCTCTGTTAGAATTCTTACTTTGTTCAGTCATTGTTGTCCTGAGCTTGGTGACAATCTTTATGACAGTTACTTTGATAAAACACTTATCTCTGTTTCATGAAGTTCTGTTTCCGGAGTTTTATTTTGTTCAATTTTGAGGAATATATATTTTTGTTTTTTCTTCTTCTTAACACTGTGTTGGTCTCTGTGCCTGAAATAAGCAACCATCTCTCACAGTCTTGAAAGAGGGTTTGTGTAGGAGATGAGCCTTGTCAAACAATGTAGTTCAAGCTCTTGGTTGCTTCTCATATCTTAGTGATTTTTCAAGTTGCATTCTCTGCTTTTGGTGCCTCCTAATAGCTGAGGGTATGCCATGACCTCTCAGAGTCCCAAAAGGGCAGATCACAGTCAGCATTTAGATGCAGGTGGATTGGAGCCCAGAACCTCCAGGTTCTGGAGGTTGGTCCAGGTATAAAGTTGATGAGGCGAGAACATGATTCTACATCTGTTAAAAATGGATGATTTAATTTTTATAGTCTTGTGAATGCAAGTTCTGTGGTCTTTAAGAACTGGGCAATTGGAGGACCTATCCCCTGAGCAGCAGTCACAAAACTGGGGCACATGACATGTGTAAAATCTCCTTCTATGGAGAATCTGAATATGTGGCGAGGGCTTGAGGAAGAAGGCTGTGGATGTGCCCGCAGGTTTCTCTGGTCTCTGGGGAGGATTATGATGGCTATAAATTAACTGTGGATTGCTGAGATTCCCTGGAGAACAGATAATAGTGTACTCCATTGCCCACAGGCCCTAAAACTCAATGCAAAGGGAGTCCATTCCAGAACCTTTACCAGACGTTCTGGTTGGTTGTGCGTAGATTCTTCATATCCATTGACTCAAAGCTAACCTTTTGCCAGTGTTCCACAGTGAAAACATCCACCCAAACCCAGAGCAGACCTATGGTGGTTTCAGAGTGACAAGCAACCTTGGCTAAGACTGATAACTATGTGGATTCATAAAGGACTAAAAGCCTTACTGAGAGACAGATTCTGAATCATACTGTTAATTTAATATAGAGAGGAAAAGAGACCCTTTAAAATTCTTTTTTCATTTTCTTTCTCTCAGTATCATAGATAGGAGATTTTTAATCTGTTTCCTAAACATCAAAAGAAAATTATTCTTTTTTTCCCAAAAGAATAAAATTATGGGGGACATTCAAATTGATTCTTGTGAGTCACTTCTGTGCAAGTCACAGAACTTGGACAGGAGTCTAAGTTCTAAAATATAAAGAATTATGCAACAGTATTCTGTCACATAAAAAGATTGGATCCCAATGTATTCATTTCTGTTTGCTGATTCTCCACCAGGAAGCAAGATGATGGGCTCATTCGCTCCTTCTCTGGAACAGGTATTGAACTTGCATCTTCCAAATGTAGCTGCTGGTAGAGGAAGGCGCAGTTTTCACTCAAGTCAGGAATATTCTTGGAACAACCTCTGTTTCATCTGTTTTTTCTCTTGACCTACCTTATGTTTGTGAGGTTGGAACTACCTTTTTCTCTGAGGATCATTTGTTTCTCCCAGGGATCTAAAATTATGTCAATTCTGTATAGTAAGGAGAAAACCATAACACGCCTGGGAATTTTGTCACTATAATATTTTTTCTTGTTTTTGCAGTTCAGTTAATTGACCTCTAGGTGGTATGAAGGTTCCAACCAGTTTTTATAACTGTAATGAACAGCTAGATCTCAAATTGCTTTATAGCGTCTTAAAGAGTTAATTGACAGTCTCAGATGAGGTTGATTATTTCCTTGTGGTTTCAGTATCACTTTTTGTTCCTTATTCTCTGTAAACAGTGTGCCGTAGGTGTCAAGAAGCCCTGACAGCCAAACGCAAGATTGAAAAGAAGGCTTAAGAAATGCTTAGGGGCCTCCCTGGTGGCCTCTGGGTTGAGTCTCAGTGCTATCACCACTATAGCCTGAGTTCAATCCCCAGCCAGGGAGCTGACCCACATAGGGTGCAGCATATGTCTCGCCTGACTTGCCTGCTGCTCCCCTCAGCAGTGTATTTCAGTCGGTCTGCCTGTTCTGCTCCCCACTCTGTCTCTAGTGAATACTCTCACCCCCTGCACCTCTGGCCTACATGCCAATTCTTTTCCACAAAAGTAAATAAAATCTTAAAAAAAGAAAATGCTTATTTTAGTTTTTACCTCAAGTGAAGCTTTAGGGTAAAACATTTTAAACACAATTCAACCATCTTTAAGTTTTAATTTGTTCAGAGTGAACAAAGCATAATTCTGTGTTTTAAATGAAAAGATATTTGCTCAAGAAACACCTTTAATTAAGTATAAGTTTCATAAGTAGAGGAAACAAATATATAGGTTAAATTTCTTTCATTTTTTAAAAATTTCAGGGAAAAAACATGTTTAGGAAGCATCTCTTGGGCTCAAAAAATATTTTGCAAAAAACAGGTGACAAAATTAGTTCACAAACATGTGTGTCCCAATTTGTTCTTAAACTTCAATTTAGGAAAGAGGTAGACATAATAAACTTTGTCTTTGTGAAGGTAAGCCTGTCCTAGGACACTAATTCCCAGACATGAGCCCTAGAAACATCATGAAGATCTACAGATTTCTTTTCATATCCATTTCTTACTTTGGTGCTGTGAGCCGCCAGACCTGAATAGCATTTCTCAGGGAGCTTTAATCCATCTTCTAGGGAGGTCCCGGTTCAAGGATTTTAACAAAGATTCCAGTTCACCTCAGAATTAGGATGAAGCGCATCCTACACGACCTACGGAACCTCACAAGCGATTACTTGATAATAGAACACGACACTGTATTCATTTCAGCCAACCTCATTCTAAAAATGAACAGCTGAAACCAAATGCATGTTTGGCAAGAGCGATCGCCGCGAATGCAATAGCCAAGTTAAATAAGTCATTCCACAGGTATTTGTTGAACACCTAATATGTGCAAGGCATGCTGCTGGGATTTGCTGGCCAGGCTGCTGTTTTGTACTTATCGATGTAACAACTCTCCCAAATTTTATCTCTTTCACCCAAACAAACTCCTGCCACCATCATTTAAGTTCTCCATCTCTTCTGCAAATATATGTGATGTCGAGGGAAGATTAATACTTGTCTCCTCTTTAATAGAGACCTATTAAGTGTAGTTTACTCCTAAAATACTTGTCACCTCCTTAATATTGATGTAAGATGTAATGAATATAAGATGTCATTGACTAATATGTCATTATGTTAATATATTATAGATCATAAATGTATAATATAATACAATTATATAAACTAAGTATATTAATATATCATGTTATACACTATAGATGTCATTATATTAATATGAGATGTCATTAATGTGATGTAATTTACATTAATAAAAGAAGTCGTTTTCTTTCCCATGTAGTCTTTAATTCTGAATCTCTTGTGGGTTCTGTTGTTGTCATGCATGGATGTGTATGTTACTCTCTGTGTGTGTTACTCTCAAGAACTGCTTTGTCTCTTTCTAGCTCTGTACCCTTGAAGGGGAGGCTCTTAGAACTTCTGGCCGTGAAATTATCGTCAGACCTATCTGATGAGCTGCATGGTAAGTTTTGAAGAAGGATAGGGAAGATTTGGGGAAACTTTACTGTAGTTAACTTTACTACGACCCACATCTCATGTGGTGTTCATTTGTTTCACAGCAAGACAGAGTGTTATAATAAAAAGAATCCGGATTTTGGAACTGATACACTAGAGTTGAATTTCTGGCTCAGCTACTTGCTACTTATTAACCATGGGCAAGTTACTTATGGACATAAGATGCCCCAGAAAAATGGGATACTTCCAATAATCCTGTTTCATACTGTTGTATGAAGAGTCATATGTTCAGGAGCCTCCCTAGTGGCGCAGTTGTTAAAGTCTTAGCTATCAAGCTGTCACTCATGTGACATGAGTTCGATACCCGGCCAGGGAGCTGACCCAATTGGCACAGCAGACCTCTCCTGTCTCACCCTCTGTTCACCTCAGCAGTGTATTTCAGTAGATTTGCCTGTTCTGCTCCCCACTCTATCTCTGGTGAATCCTCTCACCCCCTGCATCTCTGGCCTAGACCCCAGCTTTGGAGGTAGGGCAAGGCAAAATGTTCTTCTCAGTTCTCTGGGGACAAACCCCTCTTTTAGCTGCTTCTTTGGGCTCTCAATGACCAGACCTCGCTTAAAAAGCAAGAAAAAAATAATCCTCCAGATTTCTAGAGATCAGAACTTATAAAGGGCCAGAATGAGATAGGAAACCTGGGGTGCCTTAACATTAGTTTTAATTTTTTTTAAAGATTTATTTTTTAAAAATACTTTACTTACGCATAAAAGAAATGGGGTGCAGGTCAGAAGTGTGGGGGATGAGAGGATTCACCAGAGACAGAGTGGGGAGCAGAAAGGCAGATCTGCTGAAATACACTGCTGAGGGGACCAGTGTCCGAGACTGGAGAGGTCTGCTGCACCAAGTGGGAACCTCCTTGGCCAGGGATCCAACTCTTGTTGCAGCAGTTGCATAGAGCTTCATGGTGCTGACAGTTAACATCTTGTGCCACCAGGGAGGCCCTAGGTTTAATTTTTTGAGGTCACTGTTCTATCAGGTCATTGTCAGGGATCTGAACCTATTTAATGCAAATTAGGAAACAGCTCAGCCTTTCCTCTTAACAATGCTGGTCTGTATCTTTATTTATTTTCATTTTATATAATTTTTACATCATTTTTCATTTTTTGCACAATGTATGCATTTTCATCTTCATCTTGGTTAATTGTCCCCATACAATTCCCACCCCCCTTATTTTGACCCTAGTCCCTCCTCTCTTACCCCCACCCCATAGTGTGTCTCTGGTTTATAGTTGCTTGTTGATTTTGATTTTTACTTTATTATAATTAGTCTTTTCCTGGTCCCTTATTTAGGTTTAATTAAACCTGTTGGGTACTGAGGGGTTGGCAGGATCAGGGAAGGTAGGGAGTAGAGGGGTTTGGGTGGAGCCTGTGGAGACATTTTAGGATCAATGTTGTAGATTGTTTGTATTAAGATTCTGCAAAGTAATCTAAATGGATGCATGTCACAATGTACTAAATACTTTCATTTTCCCCCCGCTTGTGACCAGATTGCTACCAAGCAGAAATGCAACGGAATGAGTAAAAATAGGCAATTGTTAAACACCAAATGTTGTCATGAAGAAGAGACTTAGTATAGAAAAATGCTGATGACTTGAAACTCAAAGTCTGGGTGTTTATTGTTATCACTCTGGAAAATTGCTGGGCAGTTTCATGTTCTGGAATTTACTGCCATCCTTTCAACCTTCCAGGCAAATTAGGGACTGACCTGCTATACCAGAGGATCAGTGGGATAAAAGGAAAACACCCTCCAACCCCAGAGGCTGTCACCTTTTCAAAAGTAGAAAATATCCAGTCTAATTTGTTTTCCTTACATTCCAGCTGCAGTCTTGATTTCCATGGTAAAAAGGGGAGAAAAGGTGTTAGAAAAGGAGGAAAATGTTAAATGGTATCAAGAGGGTATAAACAGCCAAGTCTTGGCAGAATCCCGCTTTGTTATTTGGAGAAATAACCAAGTTTCTTTAAGAAAATAAGGAGAGAGAAGGTGTTGGGGGCTGGTGGGAGGGGGGTGTAGTAAGGAGAAGGGAGTCTAGTGTGTGGGTAAATAAATGAGGGAAACAAAACTTTATAAATGAAAGAAACTAGAGAGACTTGTCAACCAATTGCCATGAATAGACCTAATTTTGATCCAGATTAAAACAAAGTATAAAAACAAATGAGTAAATAGATTTATGAGGTAATGAGCAAATTTGAATACTGCTTCGATTTATTATTATTAAGGAATTATTCAGGAATTATTGTCAATATTTTAGATGGGATAACATGGTGACTATGTTTTTTAAGAGTTCTCATCTTTTGGAGATGTTTGTTTTTGGATGAGATTATATAAAAGCTTGCATTTTTTTTTGGAATAACAGAACGTGGTGCCTCAGGGAGTGGTTGGAAGATAAAGTCCAATGATATTGGCTTTAAGGGGGTAATTTGAAGTTGGGAACTCACAATGCTATTCTCTCTACTTTTGTATACATTTGAAATATTGCATAATAAAAAATTAAAGAGAAAAAATTGTTAGATTTTGCTGTGTTCTTTTGAAACCAGAGTCACTCTAAAAGTCTCTCTAAAACCAGAGTCTCTCTAAAAGTCCATCAGCATTGGGTTAGTATCCCACAAAACTTAAAGAACAGCCCTCTTTTTAATATCATTTTTGGGTTATTCAAACAAACTCCCTGTCTTGCACTGGACAAACCACAACTGGTCCTTTTTTCATCCAATACATAGAAAATACAGTAGGAGGAAAATGAATGAAATTTGAATGCAAATGAATGGGAACTAAGCTTTGATAAAGACAAGGAGATTCTAGAGCTCACCTTAAGATACTCACTCAGTGAGCTGAAATATATTGTCAGCTCAGGCTCCTGCCCTGTTCCAGGCCTCAAAAAATGTTTTTGTTTTTGTTTTTCATTGTGTATTTTTATTTTTTTTATTTAAATTTTATTTTTATATTCCCCATACAATTACAACCCCCTTATTTTGACCACAATCCCTCCTTTCCCTGACCCCCAACCCCCATAGAGTGTCTCTGGTTCATAGATGTTTGTTGATTTTGATATTTTCTTTCTATAGTTATTCTTTTTCCTGGTCACTTATTTAAGTTTTCTAGATTCCTGCTATGAGTGAGACCATCCGGTATTTTTCTTTTTCTTTCTGGCTTATTTCACTGAGCATGATCCCTTCCAGTGCCATCCATGTTGCTGCAAATGGCAAGTGTTTATCTTTTTTGAATGCTGAGTAATATTCCATGGTGTATATGCACCACATCTTCTTGATCCAGTCATCTATTTTTGGGCATTTGGGTTGTTTCCAAAGCTTAGCTATTGTAAACAGTGCTGCTATAAACATAGGGGTGCAGGTGCTCTTTGGAATTGATGTTTCTGTGTCCTTTGGGTAAATACCTAGGAGTGGAATTGCTGGATCCTGTGGAAGCTCTATGTTTAGTAGGTCCAGAAATCTCCACACAGCTCTCCATAGTGGTTGGACCAGTTTGCACTCCCACCAGCAGTGCAGAAGAGTTCCTTTTTCTCCACAGCCTCGCCAACATTTGTTGTTGCTAGTTTTTTTAATATGTGCCATTCTCACTGGTGTAAGATGGTATCTCATGGTAGTTTTGATTTGCATTTCCCTGATGACAAGTGATGTTAAACATTTTTTCATATGCCTGTAGGCCATTTGTATTTCCTCTTTGGAGAAGTTTCTTTTTTTTTTTTTAAACTTTTTTTTTTTTTTTATAGAGGCATGTTTTATTTATTTATTTTATTTGTTTGTTTTTGTTTATACATGCACTGGGTACAGTCAGAAGCGCGGGAGGGTGAGAGAATTCACCAGAGCCAGAGCGGGGAGCAGAGCAGGCAGAAGGACCGAAGTACACTGCTGAGGGGAGCAGCGGGCGGCAGGAGAGGTCTGCGCGCCATGTGGGACCCTCCTCCGGTGGCCGGGGAGCAGCCGGGGATCGAACCGGCGCCGCAGAAGGCGCGGGCAGCTTCGCAACCCAGCGCTCAACCGCTGCGCCACCGGGGAGGCCCTGGAGAAGTTTCTTTTTAGCTCTTCTGCCCATTTTTTGACTGGATTATTTTCTTTGTTGTTGCTGAGTCTCATCAGCTCTTTGCAGATTTTTGTGATCAGTCCTTTATCATTAGTGTTGGGTGCAAAAATGTTCTCCCAGTTGGTGGGGTTTCTCTTTGTTTTTGTTATTGTCTCTTTTGCTGTGCAGAAGCTCTTTAATTTGATGTAGTCCCAGCTGTTTATCTTTGCCTTCACTATCACTGCTTTGGGTGATGTGTCTGTAAAGATGTCTTTGATGTGCATATCATGTAGTGCTTTGCCTATATTTCCTTCTATGTATTTTATTTTATTTTTTTGTGTATTTTATGGTTTCAGGTCTTATGTCTAGTTCTTTAATCCATTTTGAGTTGGTTTTTGTGCATGGTGTTAGGTAGTGGTCAAGCTTCATTCTTTTGCATGTAGCGACCCAGTTTTCCCAGCACCATTTATTGAACAAACTTTCTTTGCTCCAATGCATATTCTTTGCTCCTTTGTCAAAAATTAGTTGACCATAAATCTGTGGGTTTATTTCTGGAATTTCTATTCAATTCTATTGGTCTGTGTATCTGTTCTTGTTCCAATACCATGCAGTTTTGATGAGTATGACTTTGTAGTATAGTTTGAGGTCTGGGAGTGTGATGCCTCCATTCCCTTCTCTTTTTTTCAGGAAAGCTTTGGCTATTTGGGGTTTTTGGTGATTCCATATGAATTTCATCAATAATTATTCTATTTCTTTGAAGAATGACAGTGAAATTTTTACTCAAAAATGTTTTCAATGTAGCTGTTGTTTAGAACATCTAGACCCTGGTGGATTTTCAATCTTTTCACTTGTAAACATTGGTATGTCACAAAACTCAGGCTAGTTTTGCTTTGTCATTGAAATAAGTCTTTTGCAACGGATTCTATTACAGTATTTCTGATCATTCATCCTTTTTTTTTTTTTTTTTATAGAGGCATGTTTTTATTTATTTATTTGTTTGTTTGTTCGTTCGTTTTGTTTATACAAGCACTGGGTACAGTCAGAAGCGCGGGAGGGTGAGAGAATTCACCAGAGCCAGAGCAGGGAGCAGAGCAGGCAGAAGGACTGAAGTACACTGCTGAGGGGAGCAGCGGGTGGCAGGAGAGGTCTGCGCGCCATGTGGGACCCTCCTCCGGTGGCCGGGGAGCAGCCGGGGATCGAACCGGCGCCGCAGAGGTCGCCGGCAGCTTTGCAACCCAGCGCTCAACCGCTGCGCCACCAGGGAGGCCCTGATCATTCATCCTTAAGTGATTTTCTAGAATAGAACAACAATGCCCTTCTTGTCTTGGAAATGCATCTGCAGAATTGGGCCTCATCCCTCTGTGTAGAAATTGTGAGGGGACCTCCCTGGTGGCCAAGGGGTCAAGTCTCAGCACTATCACTGCTACAGCCTTAGTTCTATCCCCTGCCAAGGAGTTAACCTACATATGGTGCAGCAGACCTCTCCTGCCTTGCCCTCTTTCCCCTCAGCAGTGTACGTCAGTAAATCCTCCTGTTCTGCTCCCGACTCTTTCTCTGGTGAATCCTGTCATCCCCCACACCTTTAATTTTTAAATTAAACTCTTAATTTAAAAATTAAAAAAAAAGACATCATAAGGAAGATTCACTTACATCTTCTCTTTACTTACATCTTCTAGGTTGCATATGAAAGAACAAAGAGGCTTTACTTCTACATTGGGCAAACAGAAAAATAAAGCAAGGAAAGCTGACAAAGCTAATAAAGCCTAGGTTCTAGGAGACATCTACTGGGAGACCAAGATTCTGGGACCAGAAGACAAAAAAACACAGGAGTCAATGATAATGAGAACCCAAGGAGTATGTCACACCTCAGAGCTCCCACTGACTGGCCAGAGGCTGCTTCCCTCAGACTCACAGTCCTGAATAGCTCAGGCCTCATGAACACCTCATGGTATTATCTCTATGTTAATGTGTAGACTTAGCCCAAAGAAAGTAGGAGAGACAAAAATAGAGGTGGAAAACAGAAGTGGAGTGGCCAGCAAATGCTTGTGAAAGAAAGGCAGGTAGCCCTTCCAGTGACTCTGCTTCTGCATTTTTCTTCCCCAGACCACTTCCCCATTTCATCCCACCTGTCACTCACTGTCACCAAAATAAGCCTAAATATGCTTCTGAATGAAAGGCATACTGTCCCTTGAGTTCTCACTAGCAGGTAGTTTGAAGAAACTGATAGGGAATTTAAGAACATAATTCTATATTCTGAACCCCCATTTCATTGAGAAATAATTGACATAGATCACTGAATTCTTTTTAGGTGTACAACATAGTGATTTGATATCCGTATGTATTGTGAAATAATCACAACTCAGTTAATGTTAACACCCATCACCTCACATTACAATTACCCTACACTTTTTTCTTGTAATGAAAACTTTTAAGATTTAGTCTTAGAACTTTCAACTATGCAGACAAGTGTTGTTAACTATAGTGACCTTGCCATATATTATGTCTCTAAAACATACTTATAACTAGAAAACTGTATATTTTGACTACCTTCATCCATTTCCTCTACTGTCCATGCCCTGCCTCTGGCAAACACTGATTTGTTCTGTTTCTCTGAGTTTTCATTTATTTATTTATTTGTTTATTTTTTTATTTATTGAGATTCCAAAATGAGTGCTGCAATACACTCTTTGTCTTTCTCTGTATGGCTTCCCCCACTTAGCACAATGTCTTCAAGGTCCATCTATGTTGTCACAAATGGCAGAATTTCCTTCTCTCTTGTGGCTGAATAATATTCCATTGTGTATGTGAAGATCTATACCACTTTATCTTTTTCTACTCACCTGGATTATTTCCATAGTTTGGCTAATGTAAATAGTACAATGAACAGGGGATGGATGTATTTTTTTGAGTTGGTGTTTTTATTTTCTTTGCATAAATACCCAGAAGTGAAGTTGCTGGATTATATGAAAGTTCTAATTTTGATTTTTGAACAGCCTCCATATTATTTTTTTTTAAGATTTATTTATTTATTTTTATACAAGAACTGGGGTACAGGTCAGAAGTGCGGGAGGGTGAGAGAATTCACCAGAGCCAGAGTGGGGAGCAGAGCAGGCAGATGGACCCGAAGACACTGCTGAGGGGAGCAGCAGGTGGGCAGGAGAGGTCTGCTGCACCATGTGGGTTTCTCCCTGGCCAGCGGGGAATTGAACTGGTGCTGCAGGGGCTGTGGACAGCTTCGCAGTGCGGTGCTGAACTGCTGCACCAACAGGGAGGCCCTCCATACTATTTTCAATGGTGGCCCCACCAAATTACATACCCACCAACAGTAGAGAAGGGTTCCTGTTTCTCCACATTTGTTATCATTTTGATATGGCCATTGTGATACAAATGAGGGCAGGTCTCACTGTGGTTTTGATTTGCATTTCCCTTGAAATGTTGACCACCTTCTCAAGTGTCTGTTGGTTTAGTTCTATATTTTGGGGCAGCAACTGAAAAGATTTACTTGTATTATATTTTAAACTCCTTTACCTTTTTAAAGTACACTTTAAAATTTAAAAATAGTCCTAGATTTTCAGAAAAGTGTAAGTACATAGAGTCTCTATATACTCCATGCCCACTTTCCTGTATTGTTAACATCTTACGGTTGCATGGTAGGTACATCACAATTAGTGAGTCTTTTTGTTATTAACTAAGGCCCACAATTGTTTTATATTTTCTCAGTTTTACCCAATGTCCTTTTCTGTTCAAGTAACCCATCTAAGATAACATATTAAATTGATTCTTCCTTTGTCCTTAGGTACCTCTTTGTTCTGAGCTTCTCTGACTTTCCATGTTTTGATGTCCTTAACAGTTTTAAAAAGGTCTGGTCAGGAATTTTTGCATCCCTCAATTAAACTTCAACTGATGATTTACTCATGATTAGACTGGGGTTACGGATTTCTAGGAGGCTCCTTAGCTTTTTCATCTTAACTTCTGAACACCAGATGGTTTTTCTTTCCAAGTCAAATGGCTTTAGGCAGCAAGAAATTCACTCTTGGCACGTGCCAGTCTCCTGTCCTGCACATTTATTATTATTTGCCTCCAAGCACCTTTTGGTGCTTATTCTGATGAAGAATAAAGACATTTTTTAGAAACTGGGGATGTTTAGTAAAAGCTGATGACAGGTAAGGTGTACATGTAGCTCACTTCTAATTATAGTTGCTGTACACTGAGAGTTTAAAATTTAAGTAGTAACAATGGATTGGTTTAGTCACAAACATTAATGGTAAGTAAACTCTCTTTTCCTATCAAATAAAGGATTTGCATTTTCCCCCTAGAAATCATTTTTTGCCTTTAAATTTTATAGGAATCAGGTTGATCTTTAATAGTTTTTTTTTCTGGTGAGGTTTCATACCCTCCAGTAGGATGGAGATTTAGAAAGTACAATTAGTTGCATAAAGAAAAACCCCTCCAGATTAATATCAGTGATGAATAACATTGCAAAAAACTTAAATAAAATGTTAAAACATATTATACAGCAGGTCATTAAAAACAACATTCCACAAACAAGTGGGATTTATTCTAAGAAAGCAAGGGTCATCTATTATTAGATGATTCAATGATATAATCTTTCATATTAAGAAAGCAAAAGAGAAAGTTGGTATAATCATTTTGAAGAAAGCTGATATGGCATTTGAAAAAATTAAATTTCATTCATGTTAAAACAGTCCATGAAATATAAATTAATGACTATTTCCTTTATATGATTTTAAATGTGCATGTGTGTGCACACTTTGGCTCAAAGACAACATTTTAATTATTATCTTACCATGAGAAATTTTCCAATAAACTGAGGATATTCATTATCTTTACTACTATTTAATATTGGTCTGGAGGTACTAACAACACAATTAGACACATGATTAAAAGGATAAAAACTAGAAAATAAGAAGCAAAACTCTGTCTACAAATATAATTTACTTATATGTAAATTCCAAGGGATCCATGAAAATCTACTCTAAGCAATAACAACTTGATAGAGTTTCAGGGTACAAGATTAATACATAGCAGCCATATACAAAGACAGAAGATAAAATGGAAGACTACTTTTGATAGCAAAAACAAAAACGAGAAAAAAATAAAACACCGAGGCATGAACTTGAACATTCAAAACTTATGTGAAATCAACTGTAAAACACCACTGAAGATATAAAAAAATATCTAAAAATGGAAAGGCATGCCGTGTTCAGAAGTAAGAAGTCTCAATGTCATAAACGTGGCAGCTCTCCATAACTTAATTTATAAGTTTAATGCAATTCCAATAAAGTTAATGTCAGGGCTTTTTTTATATTCTTATAAAAAATAAGTACCAGGAAATCCCAAAAAACAACAGAGGGAAAGAAGGAACCTTCTAGAAGTAACATAGTATGAAGCCTCAGTAATGAACAGTGTTGCACATGAATAAGCAGATGGACCGATGGAAGAGGACAGAAAACACTGTAATTGATGTAGGATAACATGAAGGTGACATCTCATATCACAGAGGGAAAGCTGGAATTTTATTAGTGGTGCTGGGATAATGGAATGACCACATAAAAATATTATGTTTATTTGATACCATATATGTGGATATATTCCAAGTGAAGCAAAAATCTACATGTAAAAAATGAAATTGTGTGGGTATTAGAATAAAATGAATTTGAATACCTTTATGATCTGGAAGTTGGAAAACTTTCCTTATGATTCAGAATCCAGAGCAATTAAAAAGCTTTTATTACTAAAAAATAAAAATGTGCATAGTAAAAACACACCTTTAGTAAAGCAAAATGGAAAAGAACCAACTGGAAAAATACCAGCAACTTCTATAACAAACCGTTGTCAATGACCTTTAGCCAAAGACCATTGTAGTGAACAAATTGAAGTTAATTAAAGTGCCATAACAAAGGAGCCAGCACAGCTTGGGGCACCACAGAGGGATTCAGAGGATGTGGAAAAGGACTTATTCTAGGAGTTTTGCTTTGGTTATCAACTTTGGCGAGGGCTCCAGGAAGAGAAGCTTTGCTCTGGATTGGATCCTTTAGGGAAAAAGGAGCAAATATATTATTGACTAGCTCCACACCTTACCTATTATTCGGGAGCAATGAAATGAATCAAGACTCTTGCTATAATTGGTAGAGAAGCAACAGTCACTCATAGTAGGATAGTAGGGTGTGTAATATTTTTGTGGTTTGCATAGTTACCTTATTTTTGTCTGTGGCTAGGCAAAATTTGCAAATGGTTTTTTGTTCTGTTTTGCTTTGCTCTGCTTTGTCTCACTTCATCATAGCTGCAGAGTGGCCTTGTCTGATGGCAGTCCTCTGTTTATTTCCAACAGGAGACCACCCAGGTCCAGCTGTGAGTCCCAGCCAACTCCTGGCAGCACTGAGACCCAGCAGTAGCCGGCCATAAATGTTGGGGTGCTTCTCTTCCCCTTGGAACCAATACTGCTGATATATCTACTCTAGAGAAGCTAAACTAAAAATCCTAGACACCAGTGCTATTGAACACAGATGTCATGGGGCACATGTGGATATTTACATTTAAATGAATTAAAAACAAATTAAATGAAAACTTCAATTCCTTAGTGGCACCAGCCACATTTCAGATAGTCAACAGCCCACAAGACTAGGAGGTACTATTTTAGTCCAGGATAGAACATTTCCATCATTGTAATCACACTAAGAGGCTCTGCTATATGTGAAACTACCAGAGAAATAGTTCACTGAAAAACAAACAACAGTGGCTTTTAAGCATATGAAGGATTCTCCAAACTCACTCCAAAGAGAATCACACCTCAAAACTTCATTGGGACACCCATTTTTCCCAAAGAGGTTTGTGAAGATATTCAAGTTTGATATCGGTAAAACTTGGGGAGCCATATTGGTAAAATGACATATTGGTAAAACTTGGGGAACCCTCATACATTGTTGGTAGGGATGCAAAATCGTACAGAAGCTCATAGGGAGGGCAATTTGACAATATCCAGCAAAATGGCATGTACATTTACTCTTGGATCCTGCGATTTTACAGGGTCCCACCAAAGATCCTTGGGAAACCATAAAAAAAATACATATAAGATTTTTTTTTAAGATTTATTTATTTATGCATACAAGACCTGGGGCACAGGCCAGAGATGCGGGGGGTGAGAGGATTCACCAGAGACAGAGTGGGGAGCAGAACAGGCAGATTGACTGAAATACACTGCTGAGGGGAGCAGCGGGTGAGACAGGAGAGGTCTGCTGCACCATATGGGTAGTTCCCTGGCCGGCTGGGGATAGAACTCATGCTGCAGAGGCTGCGGATAGCTTCATAGTGGGGTGCTTAACCTCTTGCGCCACCAGGGAGGCCCCATATAAGACTTTATTACTGGACTCCTTACAGTAACTAAAGTTTGGAAATAAACCCAGTGTTGGTGACTTGGAAACTGAATAAACTAGCCCATAGCCAGAGGATGGAGGACTACATGGCTGTAAAAGGTATTGAGGAACATCTGTTCTTGCCAATACAGAGTGATATATTTTTAGGTGGAGAAACCAAGTTAGAGAAAAATATATAGGTATGATACTGTGTAGCTACGAATAGGACACACACACACACACACACACATACACACAAACACACACACCTATTCTGCTTGTATTTATAAACAAACAAGCAATGGAAGACTATACATTTAAAAATGGCAAATTTAACTGGATGGTCTCACTCATAGCAGGAATCTAGAAAACTTAAATAAGAGACCAGGAAAACGAATAACTATAAGAAAGAAAATATCAAAATCAACAAACAACTATGAACCAGAGACACTCTATGGGGGGTAGGGTGTGGGGAGGGGAGGGATTGGGGTCAAGATAAGGGGATTGCAATTGTATGGGGAATATAAAAATAAAATTTATTTAAAAAAATAAAAAATAAAATAAATAAAAAATATAAAAAAAATTTAAAAAATAGCAAATTTATTAGGGAAAGGTGGAAAAGATAGAAGCCAGATTTCTCTGAGTAAACATGTCTTGTTTACTTGACTTTAGAACCAAATCTGAAATAAATTAAAACATTTTAAATTCAAAATAATGCCGAAGAATTGAAAACAAAAAGAAAAACTACAAACTTGAATGTGTCTCCTGATGGTGGCAAAATACAGTGAAAATTAATCCTAGTGATTTGTTACACAAGAGTTTGACAAGAGAGCCCTAATGAAATAAGCTGTAACAAAAATAAGATCTTCCATAACACCCACACTCACAATCTTAAAATATTTTCAGTCATCATTTTGTTAGGGAGAGTGTTGGTATTATTCTGAACCAGTTGTGGGTGTATTGTGGGGCAAAGCAAATGAGTGACTTTATTGTCTTTAAATTCTGTCATTCCTGCTGTTTCAACATCAAAGATTCTCCAGGTGCAAAAAAGGTCAGATGAAACTCAAAAAATGAAGCCGAAATCTAATATTGGAAGTAGGAACATAAACTCACGGTGCATTTCATGTTCGTAGAAGTGTACATATTCTAGCTTTGTTTGCCAAGTAGAAGCAATAAATAACCACAGCTCCCAGATTAAGGTTCCTAACAGCATTTCACACTTAAAGTGCCCTTTAGAGAAATTGACTGATTCTTGGTCTGGGACAGGAAATATGTGAGAGGAGCTAGAAACAATGAAGTAAGGAATAGTATCAAATGATTCAGGAACCCATTAAAGGAGGATCCCACAAGCTGAAGACAGGGCAACTGAACTCCTAATGGATGGAATACAGTAAATAAGTGAAAGCCACAGGTTTATAATAATAACTAGCAATCAAACAAAAAAGAACCTAATGAATCACCACTGGAAGATATTGGGAAATATTTTGTAAGCTGACTAAGCACTCCTATGTAATTATACAACAGAAAGCTGAATAGTGGGTGTGGGAAATTTTCTCTTCGTGGCAATTTCGAGCTATAAATGTGAAGGAACTGTCACAAGATAATCCCCAGGGAAAGGGGAGAGTTCAGGTTCCCTGCGCACCCTAAAAAAGGGTGCAGCTGAGCAAGGAGGAGAAGCTAGAGAGGAAGGAGACCTGGAGGAGGCACATGGAGAAGAGACAAATGTGAAGAAGCTGCACCTGCTTCTTGGCCTTGGACTTGTACCAGGGACTTGGGGGACTGGAAAGAAACATTTAAAACAGATGTGATTGCGAGACCTGTGGGGAGGCTGACAATGGCAGCCTTTACCTTAACTTGTATTTTGATTTTGTTCTTTTCCTTCCAGACTTTTCTGGCTGTTTCTGACCCTTTTCTATGGATCCCAACCAGGAGATGCCTTAGACTTGGGGCAGGCTTTTGGGCCTCATCTGCCCTGCTTGGGGCCAACCCTGTTTGGCTGGGCGTTTACCCACGAGGGGATGGGTAACTTCGGGTGCTTGATTTGGAAACTATATTCTTTTCTTTTCTACTGAAGGTCTTACACACTAGGGTATGTTTTGTCTTGATTTGGCAGATGGCAGAACCCATTTAGAGGAGGCAGTTTTGTGGGTCCTGGGGTACCTCTCACCCTGCCCTATAACAGAATAATAGCATTGCAATAAAATAATTTGCAATCCCTAATGAATTAATGTAGACGTTGAGCAGCAAGGTCTGCTAACATCACAAAAAGAGACCACCAGACACTGTCTCCTCCTGCTGGCAGAGCACAGAGTCCCTCCCCATGAAGAGTCTTTCTTGTTTCACAGAAATAATCAGAGTCCAATACAGCCTCTGGATCCAAACTGCCAACCTACAGGAAATACAAGACACAAGAATATGTTAAATAGCACCACAGGGATGCATAGAAAAATCCACATTGTGGGAAATTCGATACAAGAAGTGACCTCATTTTTAAGTTAAATAAATTAGAAGGGAAGAGAGTGGGGAGAGATAAAAAGGACATTCTTGAAGATTAAAAGAGACAAAAGGTATTATCAGATCAATAGCCATGTGGAGACCTTATCTGAATCCTGATTCAAACACAAAACAATTATTTGATAATAAGATTCTTTAGAAATTTGAGGACTAGATATTGGCCAATATTTGTAAATCGTCACTATATCAAAGTGTGATCATGGTATTTCAGTTATTTTTTAAGAGTTCTTTAAGAGCTACATACCGAAACATTTATAGAGAACTAACATGATAGGGGGAATTAAAGGGGAGCATAGTATTTTGTAACAATTTTGTAAATTAAAAACAAGATTGGGGTCTCTCTGGTGGCACAAGGGGTTAAGCACCACACTATGAAGCTATCTGCAGCCTCTACAGCATGAGTTCGATCCCCAGCCAGCCAGGGAGATACCCACATGGCGCAGCAGACCTCTCCTGTCTCGCCTGCTGCTCCCCTCAGCAGTGTATTTCAGTAGATCTGCCTGTTCTGCTCCCCACTCTGTCTCTGGTGAATCCTCTCACCCCCCCACCTCTGGCCTGTACCCCAGTTCTTGTATGCATAAATAAATAAATCTTAAAAAATATAAAAACAAGCTTGGCCATGAGTTGATACTGGTTGAAGGGTACGTGGAACACATTTTATATTCTACCCTCTTTTGTCTAAGTCTGAAATCTTCTACAATAAAAGTTAGATTTAAAACCAATATGGCAAAATAACTTGGTGTTGATTATCTAGACATTCATTATATTACTTTCTATTCTTTTTTGTATTTTTAAATTGCTTGTAATTAACATCAAAGCAATTTGGAAAAAAAAAACATAAAGAGAACAACTGCAGGAAGAACTTTAGCTCTAAAAATTCTTATTTCTTAAGGAAAAATAAAAGGCCCAAAGGAATAAACAAAATGTTCCAATCTGTTTACTGCTGGTGGAGCATATAAGTGCCCACTTATTATTTTCTATGCCTTTTGTTTGTTCAATTTTGTCATAATTTAAATAATAGTCACTTATTTTTAATAAATCGCATGCATAAATCCTAAGGTTGCATTTACCCTTTTAGGAAACTGCTTGAGGCCGGTCACATATTGCCAATAGATTCATCTGGAGATTTTGTATGAGTGACAAGTGGGAAGAAATGCACAGTGTGGGGGACAGGGGCACACCCCCATGCCACTTCACACTTTCACACACACTGCAGCTTCTCTGGGGGGCTCAGAGGCCCTCCAAGTTAGCAGATGCAGGGAAGAGGCACCTCAGGGCCTAACTATTTTTCTACTCCTTGAGTGGCCCCTGTGGGGCACCTTCCCCCAGACTGTCCCCAGACGGTCAGCATATAGAGGCCTTGACCTAGAAACTGCCCTATGAGAATTTCTCTCCCCTGAGTCAGGAAGTGTTGGCACTGCTTCATCCAACTATTCATTGGCTGAAGTTCTCAAACAGTTTGCTTGAATTTTCTCATTTGCTTAGCTAACTCCAGAGAGCGCCTCGCAGTTACGCCTGCTAACCTGGCAGAAGAGTGTATTTTGGAGGAAATGTAAGTAATATAATTAATAGGTTTTCTTCCAGTGATAAGGCTGAGTGTACAATCTGTTACAGGGCAGGGTGAGGGGCACCCTGGGAACCCCAGACCTGCCTGCTCTACATGGGTTCGGCATCTGCCACATCAAGACAGAACACACTCTAACACGTAAGACCTTTAAGAGAAAAGAACTCTAATACAACTAGTATGCAACAGAGGAAAAGAAAAAGAATACAGTTTCCAAATCAAGCTCCCAAAGTGACCCATCCCTCATGGGTAAATGCCCAGCCAAACAGGGTTGGCCCAAAGCAGGGCAGCTGAGGCCCAAAAGCCTGCCCCAAGTCTCAGGCTCCTTCTGGTGGGGACCCATAGGGAAGGGGCAGAAGGAGCCAGGCAAGTCTGGAAGGAAAAGAATGAAATCAAGGGCCTCCCCTGGTGGCGCAGCGGTTGAGAGCTGGGTTGCGAAGCTGCCCACAGCCTCTGCAGTGCCAGTTTGATCCCCAGCCACGGGGTGAGGGTCCCACATGGCGCACAGACCTCTCTTGCTGCACCCGCTGCTCCCCTCAGCAGTGTACTTCGTCAGTCTGCCTGCTCTGCTCTCCCCTATGACTCTGGTGAATCCTCTCACCCTCCCGCGCTTCTGACTATACCCAGTGCTTGTATAAATAAATAAATAAATCTTTAAAAAAAAAAAAAGAGAATGAAATCAAAATACAAGTCAAGATAAAGGCTCCATTGTCAGCCTCCCCACAGGTCTCTTACCCACATCTCTGTCTCTTTCAAGAGTCTCCTTCCATGTCCCCCAAGTCCCTGGTGCAAGTCCAAAGCAAGCAAGACTTTTCCCCATGTGTCTTTGCTCCCTGTGCCTCCTCCAAGTCCTCTTCTTGATCTTCCTTCTTCCTATCTTCCCCAGCTTCTCCTCCCTGCTCAGCTGCACCCTCCTTTGCCTGAGACAGGGAACCTGGAACCTCTCCTTTCCCTGGCGATTACCCTGTTAAATTCCATTTTAACAAACAAAATTTGTATAAACTTTTGTGGTAGTTGAGGGCTGGGGATAAGGGAAATTTACCCTAAGGACAGGCAGGCTAGCTGTGGGTGAGTTGTGACTTCAGGCTTTGCCAGAGAAGTCAAGTCTGTAAGGACAGATTCTGCTGGAGAAGGCGCTCTAGACCCTAAGGCAGAAAAAGCTAGCGGCTTTTGCTCTGAATGCAAGGCAGTTTAGGGGGCATAAATCTCTCAGATACTTTCATCTCAGCTGCCTTTGCTCTCTCTGTCTCTGGAGAGCCATTTTCCATAAACATATTTGGAGGGCGGTGCTAAAGAAACTATCATTGACTACATTCTGTGGTTAATTGCTCTTCAGCTTCAATATACCTTGGAATAAATACTTCAAAAAGTGAAGACTAGAAGGCCGGATTCCTAAAAGGGATAAAAGTTGTTTTAAGATCAGACCAAGCACATTTATTAAGAAATCATTCATTCACTGGTTCATTCATTCATTCATTCATTCAGTGTTTTTAAACCACCTGCTATGTTCCTGATAATGTCAGCAGGCTCTAAGGTTACCCAGAGGTCACCCAGTGGCCACTTACACAGCGTTGAGTAAGGATGTGTTAAGTTTTACTTTAGTTAAATTAAATACAAAACCAGTTGTTATTTAAGCATTTATATCATTTCAGACAGTCATTATCCGGTTGTTTTGCAAAGGCCCGATTTGACTCAGTGCACCTTTGATTAGGAGACAAGGCAGCAGAGCCATGAAGCATCTCTTCAGAACAAAGCACACCAAAGAGATGATTACATAGGAGGGTTGGCTCAGGAAAAAGGAACAGAGAAATAGCTCGGGGTGCAAAACTCTTTATCTTGGTTTCCAAAGTGCAATGGTTTAGCATTTAAAAGGCTACTCTGGGGAACGTTTTCCCCTGAAAGTTTCTTTCATATATTTACAGTCAGGAAGTACAATGGAGTCAGGAATATCTTCCACTCCAGAGAGGATTTTCCAGCTTCTACTTCTGTATTAGTTAACAATAACACTTTACTTCTATTCAAGCCTGAAGACAGGATTACATCTGAGTTGTCTTCCATTTGAAAATGTGAATTGTTAACCAGAACATGAAGTCTGACTCTTAACCAGGCAGCACTGAAGCTTTCAGGGTTCACTTCATGTGTCCATCCTGTTCCCCCAGGGAGAATGATCCTGAGTTCTGTAAACATTAAAAAACTGTCACTGTCTTGTTGCACTAACAAATATTTCAGTAGATGTCTCTCCCGGTGAGATTTAGCTGCCTCAATAATTATTTCTTTACTTATTTCTCTCCTGAATTTGATTAACTTTTCTCTCCTTAATAGAAAAGGAGAGAGGGTCTCCCTGGTGGCACAAGGGATTAAGAACCGCATTATGAAGCAATCTGCAGCCTCTGCAGTGGGGGTTCAATTCCTGGCCTGCCAGGGAGCTACCCACATGGCGCAGCAGACCTCTCCTGTCTCGCCCGCTGCTCCCCTCAGCAGTGTGTTTCGGTCTGCCTGTTCTGTTCCCCACTCCTCTCACCCCCCTGCATCTCTGGCCTGTACCCCAGCTCTTGTATACATAAATAAATAAATCTTTAAAAAAAAAGAAAAGGAGAGAGAAACAAAGGAGAGACAAGAGGAGAACTTCTGCAGGTGCCTCTCTGGTATCATTTGCTGACAGTTTACACCTGCCACCAGGTAGATCCCAGTTATTTGGGACCTTATCAGCATGTCTGAATCATCCTCCCGATTCATGGAAATGCTAGGATTACATGGCTTCTTTTCAAAGAATTGATAAAACAAAGAGATCTAACAGACAAACTCATTACAAAAGAGTATTAGTCATGTCAAATGTTGATTAAAAATATAGATGTTGGGGCCTCCCCTGGTGGTGCAGCGGTTGAGCGCTGGGCTGCGAAGCTGCCCGCAGCCTCTGTAGCGCCGGTTCGATCCCCAGCCACCTGCGAGGGTCCCACATGGCGAGACAGACCTCTCCTGCTGCGCCCACTGCTCCCCTCAGCAGTGTATTTCGTCAGTCTGCCTGTTCTGTTCTCTGCTCTGGCTCTGGTGAACTCTTTCACTCTCCTGTGCTTCTGACTGTACCCAGTGCTTGTATAAATAAATAAATATATCTTTTAAAAAAAAATATATAGATGTTAACTGTTGGAAAAATCCAAATAGTGCTAGGGGGATTTCTTACAAGGCATCTCATTGATCATCCAGTCTCCTTATTTTGCTATTATGCAAAGTGATGTCATTCTGATGAGATGTTGGGGTTCACTGAGTGGGGTTCTAAGGTTATCTCTGAGAAAACTTTCAGCAGAGGGGCCTCCCTGGTGGCGCAAGGGGTTAAGACGCAACCTATGAAGCTATCCGCAGCCACTGCAACACAAGTTCAATCCCCCGGCCCACCAGGGAGCAACCCATATGGCGCAGCAGACCTCTTCTTCTGACTCGCCCTCACCTGCTGCTCCCTTCAGCAGCATACTTCGTCCAATCTGCCTGTTCTGTTCCCCACTCTGTCTCTGGTGAATCCTCTCACCCCCCACACCTCTGGCCTGTACCCCAGTTCTTGTATGCATAAATAAATAAATCTTAAAAAAAAAAACTTTCAGCAGAGTTTCCCTTTCACTGGCACATGGTCAGTTTACCACAGACGGAAGATGTAACAGGCAGGCGAGGGTTGCAGGTTTATTAGGAAAAGGAGAAAGGGAAAAAAGAGACACCTGCAGAAACATGTTACAGGACAGGGTGAGGGACAACCCAGAACCCCCAAATCTGCCCATTCTAAATAGGTTCTGCCATCCGCCGCATCAACACAAAACATATTCTAGTGTATAAGATCTTCGATGGAAAGGAACTTTAATACAGTTAGTGCACAACAAAGAAAAGGGGAAGAATATAGTTTCCAAATGAAGCACCTGTAGTTACCCTTCCCCTCATGGGTAAACGCCCAGCCAAACAGGGTTGGCCCAAAGCAGGGCTGCTGAGGCCCCAAAGCCTGCCCTGAGTCTAAGTCACATTCTGACGGGGACCCATAGAAAGGGGTCAGAAACAGTCAGAAAAGTTTGGGAGGAAAAGAGCAAAATCAAAACCAAGATAAAAGCTGACATTGTCCCCTCCCCACGGGTCTCCCCCACATCTGTGTCACCCCTTCCACGACCAAAAGGCAAGCGCAGTTTCCTCACGTGTCTCTCGGCTCCATGTGCCTCCTGCAGGTCTCCTTCTGGCTCCATCCTGCTTCCTTCCTTCCTCAGTCTCCTCTGCAGCCTCTTCTCTCCCTGCTCAGCTCCACCCTCCCTTGGGTGGGGCAGAAAACCTGGAACCTCCCCTTTTCCTGGGGACCACCCTGCTACAGACACAGGTGGGCAGAAAGCTGCTGCTGCTTTTCAAAGGGACAGGTTTGTTAAAAGAGACACCTGCCTAGATGCTGGAATTGCTCTAATATAGTCATCCTTTTTGGGGCAGAGGGATTCGTTCCTTTGTAGAATTGTTATCTGTTGTTAACTCAGTCCTCTACTGGCCCTCAATCTCCATATCCCCCCACCCTTGGTCGGGGCCTCGGAATATTTCCCATAACAGTTCACACCTGAGGATTTCCTGTGCCTAGAGATTTTTCATTTCCGTAGCTGGTTTAATCATTTCAGGCCCCACCTATTATTCCTGGCCTTGTGAAACCTCCATCCCAAATTTCCTACCCTAAGCCTCCCTCAGAAAGTGGGGGTCAGAAAAGTGAGGGCTTTTCCCCAAAATCACACCACTAGACTTTAATTTTTCCATTTCATATTGTCACATATTTCTACTGAAAACAAAAGAGGTAACTATCTAATGGCGATCCAAAAGCAAAAAGTCTTTAAAAAAAGAAAACTATTCGTTCAAAAGGCACCTCTTCAGAGAGGCTTATCTAAAAAGAACTGAGCTGTTTTCAGGTTTATACCTTCATTAATATCTAATTGTGACAGGGTGGTCCCCAGGAAAGGGGGAGGTTCCAGGTTCCCTGCCCCACCCAAGGGAGGGTGGAGCTGAGCAGGGAGAGAAGAGGCTGCAGAGGAGACTGAGGAAGGAAGGAAGCAGGATGGAGCCAGAAGGAGCCCTGGAGGAGGCACGTGCAACAGTGAGACATGTGAAGAAGATGCACCTGCTTCTTGGTCCTGGACAGATGTAGATGAGAGACCGTTGGGGAGGTTAACAATAGCAGCTTCTACCTTGATTTTGACATTGCTCCTTCTGTCCCAGACATTCTGAGCCCATCCTGCCCCTTTTCTATGGGCACCCACTGGGAGGTGCCTTAGACTTGTGGTGGGCTTTTGGGCCTCAGTGGTCCTGCTTTGGGCCAGCCTTTTTTGGGCATTTACACATGAGGGGGTAGGTAACATTGGGTGCTTGATTTAAAACTTTATTCTCTTACTTTGTTGCAGACTAATTGTATTAAAGTTCCTTTCCATTGAAGGTCTTACACATTAGTGTATGTTTTGTCTTAACGTGGCAATTGGCAGAACTTATTTAGAATAGGCAGGTTTGGGAGCTCTGGGGTGCCCCTCACCCTGTTTTGTAACATAGCATCTAGAATAGATTCTATGCCACAAGAAGACAAGGACTCTGTCTGTTCTGTTCACTGATGTATCCTGAGCATCTGGGCTTGCCTCCAAGGATAGGTGGTTGGTAAATAAATAAATAAATGAGCAAATGAACGAAATGCCCGGAGTGAAAACTAAAGACTAACCATAGAAGGGGGAAAATAATATATGACAGGGCTTGTTATTGTATTGCAATCAAAAGAGAGACAGAGAAAGAGATCAAATTGGCATTTTGAGACTCCCTCCTTAGTCTGTCCCAGGCAGACTAAAACGATTCTGATATTATAATCTCCCCAACATCCTTTACTCATTGGTGTCAGCATTCTGGCATTTAGTGAACTTATTAATTTATACATGCTAGATATTTTGTCATGCTGTTTTAGACAGTAGAATGAGCGGTAGCAGAGAGGTCAGGGAGCAAAAGGTAAAGCAATGGCCTAGAATTAGATATTCTATATCATGAATATTCACCTCCTGATTGTTCTGAGTTGCTTGAAAATAAGTATTGGGACCACAAATATTACTAACATCGAGTGTTCTTTTCAAAAAGTCAAAATTCACTCATGTTGCCTGTCACCTCGTTGTGACTATGAAAACTCAAAACATTGGGATGAGTGTCTGCTCAACAAATTATGACAGAAAGAGTTTGGGAGAGATACATGAAAAAGGTTGAGTTCTGGGCCTCCCTGGTGGCGCAGCGGTTGAGCGCTGGGTTGCGAGGCTGCCCGCAGCCTCTGCAGCGCCAGTTCGATCCCCGGCTGCCGGGCAAGGGTCCCACATGGCGCGACAGACCTCTCCTGCCGCACCCGCTGCTCCCCTCAACAGTGTGCTTCGTCAGTCTGCCTGTTCTGCTCCCCGCTCTGGCTCTGGTGAATTCTCTCACCCTACCGTGCTTCCGATTGTACCCAGTGCTTGTATAAATAAATAAAATTAATTAATTATTTAAAAAAAGTTGAGTTCTGATGTAATGCCTGCTTGGTGCGACGCCTATGAGATGCTAGCAGCAGGCTATTTTTTTTTTTCTTTTTTTTGGGACCCTCGCCAGTGGCTGGGTATCGAACTGGCGCTACAGAGGCTGCGGGCAGCCTCGCAACCCAGCGCTCAACTGCTGCGCCACCAGGGGAGGCCCCAGGCGATTTTTTTTTTTTTAAATTTTACATTGGTTGGATTATAGTGGAGGGCCCCTTTGTGTTGGATTAGTAAGGAAATAATCAAATCTGAATTGACAGAGGACAAAGATGTCAAATCTTAAACAGAGTTTGGTTAGAAGAAAGAGATCTGAATGATAAACATTTCCAACGGGGAGAAAAATACAAAAATTTAAAAAATGTAAGACAATAAAGTATTAGATTCTTTTCTTAGCATTGATTCTTAAACATAGCTTTGAGTGGACAGCTTTGATTTTATGTAAGATCAAGAAAGAGGGAGAGGAAGATTATAGATTTCTTTTTGATGTACAAGTACCAAAGAAAGAGGAAGGTTTAGACAGACAAAGACAAGAAAAAAAAAAAAAACAAAACATCAGAAGGTCCCATTTAAAACATACTCGGCCCAAAAGAGACCACAAAACATGAGGAGCTGAAAATTTAGCATCTAGCAGGAAAGAAAATAGAAAAAGAGGCAAAAAGGAATGCTTATCATCAAATCATACCATGTTGTCTAAATAGAACCAAAGACAAATTTTGGTAGTTTTTTTTTTAAAAAAATTTATTTATTTATTTATGCAAGCACTGGGGACAGCCAGAAGTGTGGGAGGGTGAGAGGATTCACCAGAGCCAGAGCAGGGAACAGAACAGACAGACTGACGAAGTACACTGCTGAGGGGAGCAGCGGGCGGCAGGAGAGGTCTGCGCGCCATGTGGGACCCTTGCCCGGTGGCCGGGGATCGAACCGGCGCTGCAGAGGCTGCAGGCAGCTTCGCAGCCCAGCACTCAACTGCTGTGCCACCAGGGGAGGCCCAAATTTTGATAGTTTTAAAGGCATTGTTGGCTTAAGTTTCCATTGAATTAGAAAGTGGCTTCATGGGTGGCAAAAGTCTAGTGTACTACCAAATCAGGCCAGTGTACTACCAATAGTTATGATGCTTTGGTCTATAGGGAACAGGAAAACTTAATAAAACAGCTTCAATCATAAGGGGAAAATGTATCACCTCCCACAGCAGTAGGTAAGGAGGTGGTAGGGGTGGGCTGGTTCTCCAGGGTCAAGGTGCAGTTTCTCAGTGCTATTGGGAGGGCCCACATCTTCACACCTGCCTGACCTGCCATCCTTGGCTATATGCTAGCATCCTCATTGTCACAAAAAGGCTGCAGGTGCTCCTGCCATCACATCTTCACATGATACCAAAAGACATAAGAGAGTGAACATGACCCACCAGAAGTCCCTTTTTATAGAGAAAACAGACACTGAGCCAAAATTTCCAGACCTTCACATCTTAGCCTGGCAGGAGGCTGTCAAGTGTCATTCTTCAGCTAAATAGTAATAAGAGGCATGGGATTACCAGTTGGTTTAGGTGGATCAAGGTGTGTCTCCGTGAGACTGGGTGTGTCCAGCCTCCCCTAAGCCCAACAGATGCCTGAATAAAATAGGGGTTGATAGGAAGGAAGCAGGGTGTGCGAGACAGGCTGTAGTGTGGGCAGTGATGGTGTCTGCCACAACCTCTCTCAATTTACACACAGTAATAGTTACTCTTCGTGGTGGACAGTCCTGTGGGTGCTGACAAACATATGGAGCCATACAACCATACATTCAAGATACAGAAAAGTGTATCTTGAAAGTGGGGCGACAGGTTTTTATGACCAACCAGCATGGATTTACAACTGTGCTGTAAACAGGTGACAGGGAATCACAGCTTCTGAGCCCTTTGCTCTTTATGATCACCCTTCCGGGAGATTGAGCAGTGCTGGGGCAGTCTATATGGTACAGGGAGCTGAAAATTGCATGTATGGAGCTTGCAGAAGAGAGACTTTCATTCCTCAGTGATGGCCCACTTTGTCCTCATGACCAAATTGTCACAAACGGTTCCCAGGATGCCTTCCTCCCGTAGCCACCCAAAGGCCGTCTCTGAGGGTGCACTGTGCTTGACCTCATGCTTTATTTAGCTCACAACCCTTGCTTTATTTTGCCCATCCTTCTTGTTTCCCCTCTGCTGGGGTAGTTCGGATCCCTCGTCCAGATTCAGGACCTGGTTTGAGCCGAAAGAGGAGGGTGGTGTGTGCGGAGAGCCTTATTCCAGGGAGTACGGGCTGGCTTCTGGATGGCCTGGTGCTAACGTGGGCTACCTTTCGCTCTTGAGTATGGCAGACAGGTGATGCTGACACACTATTTCGGGAGGCAGGCCTGGCCTCTGTGATGCGTTTGAACACACAAAACATATCATAAGATAAAATAAAGGCATAATAGGGCCCACAACACAGTGGCTAACATTTACAGAGCGTCCGGGGAGAGCAGCTTTTCAGAGCACTCAACAATACTTGCAGTGTTCAGAGCCCCATGAAAGAGCTCAACTGTGGCTGAAACCACAGCCATCTACCCGGGTCGCTTTCTTCCAGGTTGCTGGCGCCAGGGCTTGTCTGCACTGCCCAGGGCTGCCACTTGTCCATTTAGTGCCTTTGTGTGAGCTAGAAAGTCTCCTCTTCCTCCTGATACTTTATTTCCGTCTACTGGGAAATTGTCATAGTGTGCCATAAAACGGAAATCATCCATGTGCAAATCCCAGGGTTGTAAAAGCAAGAGGCCCTTTAGGGTGCCACCAGCACAGCTCTGAACGGTAGCCCAGGGACCCAGTTGTTTGAAGGATAAGAAGAAGCCCCCTTGTCTTAGAAATGGAGCAAGTTAGCAGCAGGCATGGGGGGCAGAATACCTGGCACCTTATGATTTTATGCATTTGGTGTTTAAGGGGTGGTTCATATATTCGAGGTTCTCTACAAGCAGTATCTCATTTAATGACGACAAAGTAACTGTGAACAGTTATTATTTTTAGGACCGTTTTACAGATGAGCAAATGAAAGTTTGGAGAGTTATTAGTCTTCTCTATTTCACACGGTTAGTCAGTGGCAGGGCTTATCCAGGATCTGAAGGGGCTGATGCAAAGTTACTGCTCTGCTTCTGAATATAATCTGGAAAATATGTAGCTAGATAGAGAGCGGTGGATTCACAGGCAACAATTCTGTTGAAATTGATGGTGGTACTTCTTTTGTATATTCATAATAATGACCCTGTTTATTTTATTGGGTTTCTCAGAAAGAGGCGGGGTTCCTGTGCTGTGTCTAGTGCTGCAGACGAAGATAATGCAAACACGTTCAAACTGCAAATATTAAGGAAAAATCGATCTTTTCAGATTGAATTACTGGAGACAATACCAGTAACCACTTCAGCACTAGAGGTGAATGGTGTGATTCATGGGGACTGCTACGTTTTTGTTCAATTAGGAGGATTAGCCTCCAAATTGGAAGCATGTTGGCACAGAATCAAGCCTGAGAGCTTGAACTTTCACAGCAATAATCCTCCTGCTCTTCGGAGAGGAGTTATGGCAGCTCACTCCCGAGCACGCGCCAGACAGGAGCCTTAGCAACCAAGGACCAGCTTTGCTTTTTTTTTTTTTTTTTGGTTTCTGTGGTCATGAGAGCATAGTTTTTGGCCCAATCAAACACTCTTGCTGAAGTCCTGCTCTCTTCCTCCTCTGCAGAAGCTGATTGAAGTGAATGAGGAATCACAGATTTTGCCCAAGAGCTTTTTATTGGGTTCACCTATGTGAAGGAGTCTTCATTGAACCAATTTTCTCTTCCTCATTAGATTAAGCAATTAGGGTTGCGATTAACCTAGGGTTTTCCTGTAAGAGTCTCACCGTCCATCATTGTCTCTGCCTACCTTGAAGACCACGACTGTCTAATTGCAGTGAAATCAGCATTTCCTCTCCAAAGCAGAGGAGATATAAGTGGTCAGATCCAGGTGGCTGGGTTTTCGATCCAGTCCAAATCAGAAGATATTTTCACAGCACTGGGCCAGCCACTCTGGGTGAAGGGATGAGCAGGGCAGTCTGTCATATCCAGATTCCCATGAATCATTCATGTATTCATTTAACAAATATTCATTGTGTATCTGCATGTCCTAGGCAGCATTCTAAAGAATGGGGCTACAGTAATAAAGCAGAGAATATCCCTATACCTTCTTTTTTTTTTTAGAGGCATGTATTTTTATTTATTTATTATTTGTTTGTTTTGTTTGTTTGTTTGTTTATACAAGCACTGGGTACAGTCAGAAGCGTGGGAGGGTGAGAGAATTCACCAGAGCCAGAGCCGGGAGCAGAGCAGGCAGAAGGACCTAAGTACACTGCTGAGGGGAGCAGTGGGCGGCAGGAGAGGTCTGCGCGCCATGTGGGACCCTCACCAGGTGGCCGGGTAGTAGCTGGGGATCGAACCGATGCCGCAGAGGCTGCGGGCAGCTTTGCAACCCAGCGCTCAACCGCTGCACCACCGGGGAGGCCCTATCCCTATACCTTCTGTTGGGGATAGACAATGAAGAAATCAATAAGTTAATGTATAGTTTGTCAGATGGAGATAAGTTGTAAGAGAACTATTATAATCTAGGGATATATATTAAAAGACAAATAAACAAAACCTTCTGATGTTATGTGCTGACACAGAGAGCTGGGAGGAAATAATTCATTTGGGGAGAGGAGAGGGGATTTGTGGGAGATTTGTGCAAGTGGTAAAACTTAAGCTGGACTCTGAAGACCATTTCGGCTGGCTGACTATAGCTGCAGAGCAAGCAGACAAGGAGAATAGATCCTCTAGACTTTTTTTTTTTAAAAAAAGATTTATTTATTTATACAAGCACGGGTACAGTCAGAAGCACGGGAGGGTGAGAGAATTCACCAGAGTCAGAGCGGGAAACAGAGCAGGCAGACTGATGCAGTACAGTGCTGAGGGGAGCAGCGGGCGGCAGGAGAGGTCTGCGCGCCATGTGGGACCCTCGCCGTTGGTCGGGGATCGAACCGGCGCTGCAGAGGCTGCGGGCAGCTTCGCAATCCAGCACTCAACTGCTGCGCCACCAGGGAGGCCCTCTCTAGACGTTTTTTATGAAACATTCAAGCAAAGGTGCAGAAGCGAGAAGAGAAGGGGTGGAGAGCACATGAAGAAGAGCTCAAAGGCTTGACCCCGCCTCTGCAGTGGGTAGGATGACAGATGGAACAGGGATGTGGTCTGGAGAGAGATGCAGATGCCAAGCAAGAGAGGATTTTGACTGCCAAAGAGTATGACTTGGACTCTGGGTACAGTGGGGACCCACTGAGTGTTTTGTGTGGGGGTGCCGTGAGCAGCTGTGAGTATTTTGTGTCAGCTGGTCACATGCCAGCTGGGAAACCTGGTCCAGATGCAGGGAAACACCAGAGATGGTGCTGGTGACTGGCATCTGGTGGCACCGAGAAAAGAAGTATCGGTGGTTTCTCTTAAGGAACAGATGACACCGCCTTATTACTGAGACGAATCAGGGTAACAAGCTTTCCTTCATTCCCAAGTCCCTGAAGTTCAAGTTTAAAGGCAGTAAACTGAAGTTCTAGCAAACAGATTCACAACTTCTACCTTTTGTAGCTATAGTGACCAAGTTGGCAGCTGAAAAGCTTAAGATCTATCAATAACTCTTAATGATTTGTTGAGCCTAGCAGCCTTGAATTAAGACTTGGATTAAGAGTGTGACTTGTGGGGCCTCCCTGGTGCGCAAGGGGTTAAGCACTGCACTATGAAGCAATCCGCAGCCTCTGAAGCACGAGTTCCATCCCCGGCCAGGGAGATTCCCACATGGCGCAGCAGACCTCTCCTGTCTCACCCGCTGCTCCCCTCAGCAGTGTATTGCAGTCAGTCTGCCTGTTCTGCTCCCCACTCTGTCTCTGCTGAATCCTCTCACCCCCCGCACCTCTGGCCTGTACCCCAGCTCTTGTATGCATAAATAAATAAATCTTAAAAAAAAAAAAAAACATGTGGCTTGTGGAGTCTTCAGGAAATTACATAGAGATGACCAGAGATGTTTTAGAAAGGAAGGAGTGAATTCCATCTTCACTCTCATAACACTCTCATGGTTGGTAAGAAACACAGGATCCTAAAGAGAAGGAGCAAAATACTTTCACTTCCCAAGTTAATTGCTCTGTCATCCCCATTGGACCACCTTGGTAACTTAGCAAAGATATTTGCTTCACTCAAGTTGAAAGCAAAATATTTTCCATGCCCTTGTGCTTTCCATTCTACCACATTTTCCTCGATGTACTGCCTTGGCCCCTCTCTTGGTTGATGTTTATGGTGCCTGAAAAGAGATATGGATGCGAAGGTGTTTAAGCACCTTTGCCATCCCGTGTGCATAACTTGAATCATACCCCATCTTTCCTCAAAGTCCTGAGTAAAGTATCCATTTCTTCGGAATGCTTTATGCAGCTGGCTCTAGAATGTTGGCTTCTTTCCCAGGGGGTGTGGGCCTGGGGCAGTCTGCCCAGGGGGTCCGCCATGTGGTTACTGAACTAAGAAGCTTTGTGCACACATTCTCTGCCTCCAACCTGACTGTCAAGCCAGCCCTGGCTCTCATTCTGGCCCCAGGGATTAGTGGTGGAAATTTGAAGCCAGTCGAGGAGGGCTGGCCACGAAATGGGTATTAACGTTGATACTTTGAAAGTGCGAAAGCTTGCCAGAACTTAAGTCCTTCAGTTGTTTTCTATGATCCCCTCAGCCGGTCAAGGATATGGCGCTGGGAATCCCAGAATCCTGATCCCATTGGCACTACCTTTATGCCTTCTCATTATTGAAGGTCTTTTTTTTTTTTTTCCCTGAAATAACACAAGAAAATTAAAAAAAAAGTTGCAAAATTGCTTTCTGAGATGAAATTGGATTGCCTCAAAGGGGAGGTGTAAGAAGCATAGAGTGAGGATCTCCGCAGTCAGTGATTGTACCCTCAACTCGAGGCACTTACAGAGGGAACGTGGGCTGTGAGTCATATTCCCTTATTTATTTATTTTAAAGATTTATTTTATTTATTTATGCATACAAGAACAGGGGTGCATGCCAGAGGTGTGGGGGGTAGGTGAGAGGATTCACCAGAGTGGGGAGCAGAACAGGCAGATCTACTGAAATGCACTGCTGAGGGGAGCAGCGGGTGAGTCAGGAGAGGTCTGCTCCACCATGTGAGTCAGCTCCCTGGCCGGGGATCAAACTCATGCTTCAGTGACGGCTGATATCTCGATAATGCTGAGATTTAACCCCTTGCGCCACCAGGGAGGCCTGAGTCATATTCCTTGGGGGGGGGAAAAAAAAAAAAAACCAGAACAAAGACAAATAAAACAATTGATTTGCTACTATGCCCTTCAGATGTTCTTTGTGAAAATATTGAGGGCATGTCTTTTCGAAGCAGTTTTGGGTGAGGCTAAAGCGCGCTGGTGAGAATCTACCTCTGAACCACCAGATGCTTACATCTGCCATATGACCTAGCAAATCCACTCCCAGGTATCTATGCAAAGAATACAAAAACACTAATTAGAAGGGATTTATGTTCAATGCCATTTACAATAGCTAAGTTATGGAAAAAACCTAAGTGCCTAATGATGGAAGAGTGGATTAGAAAAATGTGGTTTGTACGTACACACACACACACACACACACACACACACACACACACACACACACACACAGTGGAATACTACTAAGCTATAAAAAAGGATGAGCTACTGTCATTTGCAGCAACATGAATGGAACTGGGAAGGATAATGCTGAGCGAGTTAAGTCAGAAGGAGAAATACAAATACTGGATGGTCTCACTTCTATATGAAAGACAGAGAAACAGGGCAGATACAAATATATAAGCCTAATTTACCTCCCTAAACATAGTTTTTTTTTGGGGGGGAGAGGGAGCTATATTGGCATACCGGCTCTCCCTCTTCCTAGTTCTGTGGCCTCTGTAAGTGAGATCAATAGTGTCCCCACTTTAGAGGCCTGTTGTGAGGATGAAATAAGCCAGTTCCCAGAATCAACTCACTACAATGGCCTCACATCTACTACTGGACTTTTGCTACACCCTCGCTGTGGGACCCTAACAAAGCATCTTTTGGACTATGTGTGAATTTAGGTTAAATACCAGAGGAATGGCTTTTTGTCAACAAAAGGAAAAAGAACTTCCAAATACAGAGGTCCTATAAGGAGGGAAACACTTTCTAAAATCAGTTATGAAGTGGGGGTGGGGCTCCTGGCTCCCACTGACAAGAGTGTTGGGGTGCATACCTTATCCTTTCTCCTGTAAAGGGGGGGAGAGTAGGAGACTCAGAAAGAATTATAAAGCTGCTTTAAGTTTCCTTTTCCAGTATAATGGCTCATTTGTGTGAGCTGCACTTGCTTCGAGGGGAGTTTATGTGATAACTAGAAATCAGGAACACTGGGCCACCCCTGTGGCACAGCAGGTTGAGCACAGTGCTGCGAAGCTGTCTGCAGCCTCTGCAGCACGGGTTTGATTCCTGGCCAGCCAGGGAGACACCCACATGGCGCAGCAGACCTCTCCTGTCTCGCCCGCTGCTCCCCTCAGCAGTGAATTTCGTCAGTCTGCCTATTTTGTTCCCCACTCTGTCTCTGGTGAATCCTCTCACCCTCCTGTGCTTCTGGCCTGTACCCCGGTTCTTGCATAAATAAATAAACCTTATAAAAAATAAAAATGTTAATATAAATAAATACTACTGTCCTTTGACTTTGTCTTTAAAAAAAAAAAAAGAAAGCAATCAGGAACGTCATGGCTGTGCATTTGTAGAGACATGGGCTGTGCATCTGTAGGGAGCAACTGACCTGGTACCATGTCAGTAGGGGCTGATGACCTCAGGGGAGTTGGTCTACTTGCCTCCGCCCATGAGGATTAGATGCCTGTGTAGGGGTAACCTGTGAAGGAGGTTGGACATGGTTGCACACCCCTGACCCCCGGCCCTGGCTCCCCGCCCCAAGCCTCTCACACAGGCATTCTGCAGGTCCACGGCAGCAGCAGCCTCTAGTTGCAAACGCAAAGGACATTGTTGCATCAATCATTTCCTAAAGCTGATCTATTTCCATTATGAATAGTCATGAAACTGGGGGTGAAGGAGAAAAGTAACTTTCCTTTTGAAGCCCCAAAAAAGGCCATGATTCATTTCTGGTCTCTTTATTAAGAAGCTTAGTCTCACTCAGTTAGATAATTTGCAGCAAAATTTTACCCTGGAGCAAGTTTCTCCAGTCATGTTAAATTCATGGTTAAAATCCTCCTAGGACTTTGAGCTGAAAAACAGACAGCTTTAATAGCAGAATCGCTGATGGAAAGAGCAGGAAAAGGCGGTGTGTTCTAACCATTTAGGGAAAAAATGGATAAGATGTTACTAACAAGCTCTGCTATATTTTTATCGACCCGTTTCCTTCATCTGAAGGAATATTGAGATGAGCTTTTAAATTCCAAATGATTATCTGACAGCTTCCATCTCTAGGGCAAATCATCAGTCAGGGTTTTATTTTGCTATTATCTTTACTAAAAACTCAGAGGACATTTGCTAACCATAACCCAGATAAGGAAGAAAAATTTATAGTCAAGGATGCTGGCAACAGAATTGTGGAATCTGTTCCAGCTAATTTTTGATTTTTTTTCCATGACCTTCTATGAAGTGGCAGGAGGCATCCTCCTAAATGTGTTCCGAACCAGGCAATGCCTTCTCTCATCATTCCCCGCCACCCATCCAGAAACATGCCCTGTGTTCCAGCTTAGCCAGTCCAAACTCAGTCCTTCCACCCACTTCTGTATTGAGAAAGCTTCAACTTATCTTTTTTTTTTTTTAAGATTTATTTCTTTTTGCGTACAAGAACTGGGGTACAGGCCAGAGGTGTGTGGAGGGGGGTGAGAGGATTCGCCAGAGACAGAGTGGGGAGCAGAACAGGCAGACTGACTGAAATACACTGCTGAGGGGAGCAGTGGGCGAGAAAGGAGAGGTCTGCTGCGCCATGTGGGTAGCTCCTTGGGCGGGGATCGAACTCATGCTGCAGTGGCTGCTGATACCTTCATAGTGCTGCAGTTAACCCCTTGTGCCACCAGGGAGGACCCTCAACTTATCTTTTAAGACTCATCTCCAATGTGACTTTCTTCCAGAAATCTTTCCAACTCCATGCCAAATTAATGGCATTTTTTCCTGCTCTTCCATAGTACCCAAAACCTGCTTTGATTATAGAGCTTAGTAGACTGATTTTAATTTACAGTGTCAGCTCCTGGTAATCCAGAGAAGGCAAGGAATTGATTGCATATAGCTATATAACCTCTAACACAAAGTTTCCAAAAAGCAGCAATGTTGACTTTTTGGACAGAAAAAGCCCTTGTTGTGGGCCTGTCTTGTGCATTTTAAAATGTTTGGCATCTACCCACTCAATTCCAGTAGCACCTCAACACCAATGTGATAATTAAAATTCTTCTGCAGACATTGCTTACTGCCTCTTGGGGGAGAAAATTGCCCTTAGTTGAGAACTTAAAATCTAACTTAGAGTAGGTATTTAATACCTAGTTGACCCAATGAGTGATTCAAAAGTTGAGTGATGAGGGGCGTCCCTGGTGGCGCAAGGGGTTAAGACTCAGCCTGTGAAGCTGTCCGCAGCCTCTGCAGCATGAGTTCGATCCCCGGCCAGGGAGTTACCCCCATGGCGTGCAGACCTCTCCTGTCTCGCCCGCTGCTCCCCTCAGCAGCGTACTTCTGTCAGTCTGCCTGTTCTGCTCCCCACTCTGTCTCTGGTGGATCCTCTCACCCCCCGCATCTCTGGCCTGTACCCCAGCTCTTGTATGCATAAATAAATAAACCTTAAAAAAAATGTTGAGAGATGGAAGAAAGACCTTGCTGTAGTTTACACACTCACCAACTCAAAACTCTCTTTCTTCATCCCAGCGGTCAGTTCTCTGAATTGGCCCCATTCTTGTCCTTTCATCTCATTCCCTCTGCTCCCTGCTTACGGGCACTTCGACGCTCTCATGTTCTGCTTTCCTTCCTGCCCATCCAAATTCTGTACTTACAAGATAAAGAAAAACTTCCTCCCCAATTCACGCAATCCACAGTGATTGTAGGGTAAAGAAAATATCAGGCTTTTCTGCCCTTCCGCCATCAGGATAGATGATGGATCCTTGTCCTGAATGCATGCCTGATGGTGGGCACCTGGAGTAGGGTGTGGGCATAGGTAGATGGGATTCAGCTGAGCTAAGACTGTGCTTTTAAGGGCAGCGTCACGGGGGGGACGCCAGCAGCCCCAGCCAGCAGCAGCAGAACCTGAAGGAGAAGCCGAAGCAGAAGCAGAGAACGCCAGAGAGCCCAGATAGAGTGAAGACTTGCTGGGGGCTGGGAGGCTGGCAGGCCTCCCAGCCCCCCAGCCAGCACCCCTGCCTGCCATATGCCTGGTGAACCCCAAATAAAAAACCTGCAAAACTACTGAGGACTCTGACTCCTCCTTTACCCGATCTGCATGGGATCAGAAAACCTGCCTTGTGCCCTGTCCTGCCCCTTACAATTGGCGTATGTCGGCAGGATCCATGCAGACGGGTATTGGAGCCCTCCGAAGACCTGGAGGGACTAAGGAGAACAGACTTTGCCTGTGACGACGCTGGAGGCACCATGGCGGTATAGAAGATGGATACGTCCACGAGCTACAGGATGAGACCTGGCGTGAAGGAGACGCCCGAAAGGACCAGCCAACGACACCGGAAAGGACCAGCCAACGACACCGGAAAGGACCAGCCAACGACACCGGATAGGACCAGCCAACGACACCGGAAAGGACCAGCCAATGACCCCTGAGGCAGCAGGCCATTGCTGAAGCAGGGAGAGGCCAATGGACTGATAGACTGATGAACTGATGATTTTGGACTGACAATCCCGCCAGAAGGCGGAGGACCTTAGCAGGTTATGTTTATTTTTTGAGAATCTGGGGGTGGCCAGTGGGCCTAGATGGCCAAAAGCAGCCTGTGTATGCCCAGTGGCCAGGTGGAGGAGAAAAGCCATCTAAGGTGGCAAAAGCTGGTACTGATGCTAAGTTGAGAAGCCCTAAAGCGGCTGTTAAGCAGCCTGGGTATGCTGAAGCCCTGTGAGTCTCGTAAAATCACCTATGGGTGATGCCCTGCTCATTCTTGAGTGAGGGTGAGGAGCTGAGGAGCCCGTCCTTGGGGGACGGGTGGGGAATGTGGCTTGGGGTAGAGCCCAAGCCAAATGCAAAGTTTGGATCCCCAACCCATGTGCTTGTGCAGTGGGTTGGCTTGAGAGCAGGGGTCTGTGAGTCGCATGGGTGGCCATGAAGGCCGAGTGTTGGAGCGACTGCAGACAGAAACCCTGAGGGTTGGCGATTACCCCCAACAGAATAAAATTGCCAATCCCAGAGCTAGTGCATCCTGGGGGTGGATGCGGTGTGTGCCTTGTAGCCGAGACTACAGCCAGAGAAGGCCAGGAAGCCTGACGGCTCCTGGTGTGATATAGCAGATGCCGTGTGTGATTTCCCCTCCCTCGCATGAGCAGTGCCTTCGGCAGCAGATTTGGTGGCTCATCTGCTGGTACCAATAATTGTCTTTTGCACTTGGTTGGTGCCCTGCCTGGACTTATTTATGTTCTGTTGTATTTTGTTATGTTGTATTTTGTTATTTGATGTATTTGCTTTTGTGGGCCATGGCTGCATTGTTTGTTTGCTTAGAAAATTGTGTATATATGTATAGACTGTATGGCAGAAAACCCTGAGGGGGTGGACTGTAGGGTAAAGAAAATATCAGGCTTTTCTGCCCTTCCGCCATCAGGATAGATGATGGATCCTTGTCCTGAATGCATGCCTGATGGTGGGCACCTGGAGTAGGGTGTGGGCATAGGTAGATGGGATTCAGCTGAGCTAAGACTGTGCTTTTAAGGGCAGCGTCACGGGGGGGACGCCAGCAGCCCCAGCCAGCAGCAGCAGAACCTGAAGGAGAAGCCGAAGCAGAAGCAGAGAACGCCAGAGAGCCCAGATAGAGTGAAGACTTGCTGGGGGCTGGGAGGCTGGCAGGCCTCCCAGCCCCCCAGCCAGCACCCCTGCCTGCCATATGCCTGGTGAACCCCAAATAAAAAACCTGCAAAACTACTGAGGACTCTGACTCCTCCTTTACCCGATCTGCATGGGATCAGAAAACCTGCACTGTGCCTGGTCCTGCCCTTACAGTGATCTTATGTCATGTTCTTTAAATATTTATGAATAGGGTCTGCGATGGAAAATCACATGCATTGTACATACACATGTGTGCGTACATGCACATATACATATATACCTGCAACTGCACTATTTTTGCTCCTAAAACTAGTGCCACCTGTTTTTCTCCCCACAAATGTGTACGGGAATTTTCCTCTTAGCCAGAAGAAGTGCTCCTAGATAGGGGATTTACTCATGCCTTTGAGTTTTTTTTCTTCCCCTTTAGCTTTAACACAAGCTTTATGAACAACAGATGTTTAGGTTTTGCTTGAAGTGAATATTTTTCTTCAAGCACTGGCAGGTGTGTTAAATCTGTAATTTGTGTGGTCCTGACATAGTTTTGTTTTTAGGAGGTGTAGGGCCAACTCCTTAGCTGTTGTAGTTTTTAACAGACTGATTTCAAGACCTAAAAATAGAAAGAAAAAGTCATTTGCAATATTTTAGAGGGGTTGTGAGAAAGTAAGAAATATGAGTGATGAGGAAGACAAAAATGTCTGCTTTTTGTCTTAAGTTCTCATTAGGCTCAAACTTTATCCAGGCTTCTTTTCCCACTGGTTGGTTTAACCATATTAAAGAATTTGGCCTTCCTGGTTTATTCTGAGCTCTTCACCCAGCACCCTCTTTGGGCAAACTTGCTGTGACCCTTACATTCACTTCCCCCCATGATTGAGTTTGCAGTTTTCCCAAACTTCTGTTCCACAGGGCATTCCTGTCTCAGGATTTTTTGGAAGAGTTCATGCTTTACCAAGAGCAGGCCCCTGGGTGGCCTCTGATCCTCAGTGTTCTATGGGAGAGCTCAGGGGACAACCCCCAGAATTTAGCAGCATTGCACTGGAGCTCCACATCTGTGACAGGATAAATATTGGAATAGGGGGTAGATGGGAGAGACCATTGTAAGTTGAAACTTGGGCACTGTTTTCCCTCCACTTAATAAATTAAAGCTGAAGGAATATTTTTGTTCCAGTCTCTTGAGGTTTCAGTATCTTCAGAGTTGAGTTGAGCCTCTCGCATTTATTCCTCTCATGTATACCTTTGACTCACTCTCTCCAGGGTGCTCTCCTCCCACTGAAAACATGAAACCAAAATGCTTCTCTTTGCCCCTGCTTCCTCCCATGGTACCATCTTGCCTTATTGCACCTTGCCACCAAATGCATGTCACCCCCACTATCAGGCCCGCGTTCTTATCTCACATTCGTGCTCAGCTATCACAATCTGGTACCCTTACTGCATCCCTTTTCAAAATGCACTTTCTCCTTGGAACCCTGGGCCTCCTAACACTACACTTTCTCTGCACCCCTTAACTCTATTGCAGGTTTTTTTTAAATTATTTTTTAAAAGATTTATTTATGCATACAAGAACTAGGGTTCAGGCCAGAGGTGTGGGGGTGATGAGAGGATTCACCAGAGACAGAGGGGGGAGCAAATCTACTGAAAAACCCTGCCGAGGGGAGCGTCAGATGAGACAGGAGGGGTCTGCTGCACCATGTGGGTCAGTTCCCTGGCTGGGGATCGAACTCACGCTGCAGTGGCTACCAATAGCTTGATAGCACTGAAACGTAACCCCTTGTGCCACCGGGGAGGTCTTCTAACTAATATTGATCATACTTCTGTCTTTTGATCTGCCTCTTTTTGTATTGATAGATGATCAGAATTGATTAAAATTGTTCTCTTCCTGCTTTTACATTTGCTCTTCTGTGTCAGGAATTCTCTGTGTAAGAACCTGAGATTGCTACTCTCCTACTCCAGAAGCAGTGGAGAACCAAGCCCATGTGAAATCCGGAACTCAAGGATCCCATTATTGTAGCTCACAGTTCTTCAGAGCCTAATTTCTTACCTCTTCCCTGAGAGGAGGGGCAGGTCCAGGCTCACCAAACTGCATTCTAACCCTGCACATGCCATGCACTTTCCTTTTTCTTTTTTAAAGATTTTATTTATTTATACAAGCACTGGGTACAGTCAGAAGCACGGGAGGGTGAGAGAATTCACCAGAGCCAGAGCTGGGAGCAGCGCAGGCAGAAGGACCGAAGCACACTGCTGAGGGGAGCAGCGGGCGGCAGGAGAGGTCTGCGCGCCATGTGGGACCCTCCTCCAGTGGCCGGGGAGCAGCCGGGGATCGAACCGGCGCTGCAGAGGCTGCGGGCAGCTTCGCAACCCAGCGCTCAACCGCTGCGCCACCGGGGAGGCCCCACTTTCCTTTTTCATCTGAAAAATTCCTACCAGAATGTGAAAGTTCAACTCAAAGGTCCTTTGGGAAACACCCTTCCCCTTGGCACTTAAGCAGAATTAATCACTCTCTTCCGTGCCACCAGAGGATTTTCCATATAGTTCTATTATACCATTGGGCAATACAGTGGTTTGCTTGCTAGTCACGGAGCTTGAGGCTGGTAAGTAGAACAATGTTGTCCTGTTCATCTGATGACCTGACATCCATCTATTCACCCATCCACCCACCTTTCCATCCACTCATCCATCCATCCATCCATGCTTTCATCCATCCATGCATCTACCCATCCACCCACCTTCTGGCCATCATTTTGAGGCTAGCACTGTAACATCCCCTCCAGTGCTTAATACTGCATGATTCTAAATATTATTTAACTTCTCTGTCTTGATCAGTTAAATTTCCAGCACCCAATAACTTAGTAGGTGCTCAAAATTAGTTGAATGAGCAAATGAGTTAATTTGTAGAAATGGATGATGAACTTAGTAAAGGAATGGTAGAACACCAATCCCCATCTCTCACTTTTTTAAAAATTATTTACTTGAAGTAATTGTATTTGTACTGAACTTTTGCAGCAGCTCCAATGATTTCTTTCAGCCGCTGCAGAGAATTACCACTTACATACATGCAGTGTTCTCTACTCCACAAAACATTTTTTTAATTTTATGCTTTTTACATCATTTTTCATTTTTGCACAATGGATGCATTTTCATCTTGGTTATAGTCCCCATACAATTCCCACCCCCCTTGTTTTGATCCTACCCCCTCCTACCCCGCCCCCTGCAGTGCATGTTTGGTTTATAGTTGCTTGATGATTTTTTCCCTGGTCCCTATTTAGGTTTTCTAAATTCCTGCTATGAGTGAGACCATCCGGTATTTTTCTTATTCTTTCTGGCTCCTTTTGCTGAGCTATAAACATATGCTATAAACATAGGGGTGCGGGTGCCCTTTTGAATTAACGTTATTGTGTCCTTTGGGTAAATACCCAGGAGTGGAATTGCTGGATCCTATGGAAGCTCCGTCTCCACAAAGCATTTCTTGAGCAACACAGCTAGCAGACACTGGCATGCTTAGAGCAGTTAGGTCCTAGCAGTAGCGAGTGGGCTGGGCTGGAGGAATCTAGTTCGAGAGACTGAGACTGTGGACTCCTGGGTCCTAGACAGGCCCTCCCTGTCCTGAGCAGGAACACACCAGCAGCAGATCTGGGCTTAAATTAACTTTCAAAGCAGCCATTGTTGTTATTCCCTTCCTTCTCCAACACCTTTCAGTCCTTTTCCCAACTTTAACTTTTCACCTCATGTACACTCGCCCCATTTTCATCTCCACTGTCCAGTCCTAGAGCCAGAAAGCACAGGTGTGGGAATGGGTGGACATTCTCCTGGACAAGAGCCAATACTCTAAGCATTTTCAAATTGTCCACATAGCATCAAAGCAGACACCAACTATGACATTATCTACGCCCTTTCCAATGAAGGCAACTGCCATGGGTTTGCTTTAAAGTCTTTATTGTCCTGAATATAAAAGACAGAAGTCCTCTAGGATATAACAGAGTTCTTTATGTGGAAACATTATTTTTTTACAAGTGAAAAAATAAATACCTCTTGGAATAAAGGCTTATATGCTAATATGTGCCATAAAAAAGTAGAGTTTTAATATCTGACAAAATGTCTGTGCAAAGAAACAAATGCATAAACACATTACTGCTACATTAAGGCAATATGAAAAGTATACTCAGAAATTTCAGTAAAGTGACAGTGTAGGTTCCTAGCTTTTACTGAGCTAGTATTGCACCCAATAAGGTCATCTAGGTTTCCCAACAGCCTAGAAAACCCACAAGCTGACCGGCGTCCAAAATGCCCAAGTGGGAGTGGAAAACATGATTAAGAATACAAAACCAAAAAACCTGAACCCCCCCAAGACATACGATGGGGACAACCAAACCAAAAGTTAATACTTCAGCATTTACTTAAAAAAAAAAAAGTATACACTATCTATTATACCTATGATAAGGCTGTAGAAGGCTCGAGCAAAGCAACCCCGCTGGGTGGAGCTAAAGTAGAGGGCTTGGGAGAACTGAAGACCGCCCCCCGCCCCAGGTTTGGAAGCTTCATCTCTGCCAGCAGGGTTCTCTCTTCCAAAGGAACATGCACCCCCTTTTTAATCTGAAAACAAAATGTTCCACTTACTCAAGAGGCCCCAAGAGAGCTTGCCTACTGCACAGAAACCTTATAACCAAATTGGTAGCATCTTATAATCCAAAGGCTTGGAGTACGGAGAGGTGGTTGAAAAGGAACTGGAAGCCACCCACACTGCTTCCCACTGGCCAGACTGGTTTAAATCTGACGCCCTGGTTGTCGACGTTTTAAAAGCACAGAATTGACTGTTCAATCTGTCGGCCTTCCAATCATTCTCGAACGAGTTATAAAACCAGAAATGACGTGAAAATGACTACTTCTTTAAGAAAGATTTTCCTGTTAAAAATGTTCGGAGTCCCATGACCATACAAAAAGAACCAAGTAAATTCTTAAAGTTAATTCTTACAAACTTTGCTGCAGGTAGGAAACTTACCTGGGGATACATTAAGGAGATTGACACCAACATTTTCTAAAAGGTATCCACTTTTTGGCTAGGTTGCCACTTAACTGACATCAAAGATTTTACTTATTCTTTTACTTGCTCATAAAAAGAATTAAAGTCTAAGGAATATCTCTGCGTCCCAGAACTCCTCCTGGTCCCCTCACTGGACCCGCGGGGTCTAAGCATGGTATGTTCTGGCGGCGAGGTGTAGCTGTCTTCTTTTCCTTCTCGGTTTAAATGTTGCATGGCAGAGGGAGTGGAGTGGGAGTATTTCTTTTCTCCACAACCTATTATTTTTATAGTTCGTCATAGTGCAGTTCATGGGAAAGTGGCAGGTCGCCCAGATCAGATCACAGTCAGGTTGAGAAGACTGGTGTGGGTCGGGAGGTAAACGTGCTGGACATGCTCCACTCGTGACCTGCATACCGGACACGACTGGAAGAGAGAAGCCAACAGCACCTGTTAGGGCACCTTTCAGGATACCTGTCTGCAGTGTTCACCTGTGGCACCTGTTACTTTACATTTTCTCTTTTCTTTTTTTAAAAAGATTTATTTATTTATGCATACAAGAACTGGGGTACAGGTCAGAGGTGTGGGGGCGTGAGAGGATTCTCCAGAGACAGAGTGGGGAACAGAGCCGTGGATTGACTGAAATACACTGCTGAAGGGAGCAGCGGGCGAGACAGGAGAGGTCTGCTGCGCCATGTGGGTTGCTCCCTGGCTGGGGCTCAAACTCGTGCTGCAGTGGCTGTGGATAGCTTCATAGTGCAGTGCTTAACCCCTTGCACCACCAGGAAGGCCCCTACTTTCCATTTTCTAAGTGAGAACACAATTACTTCTGGTTACGGGCTCCCCAGTGGCGCAGCAGTTGAGCGCTGGGTTACGAAGCTGCCCGCAGCCTCTGCAGCGCTGGTTGGATCCCCGGCTGCAGGTGAGGGTCCCACATGGCACGCAGACCTCTCCTGCTGCCCGCTGCTCCCCTCAGCAGTGTCCTTCGGTCCTTCTGCCTGCTCTGCTCCCCGCTCTGGCTCTGGTGAATTCTCTCACCCTCCCGCACTTCTGACTGTACCCAGTGCTTGTATAAATTAATTAATTAATTAAAAAAAATAATTACTTCTGGTTTTCAACCAGTGGACACCTTTGCTTTCTAGTATGTTCCAAAGTGTATGCTTTACAAAGGATTACAAAGAGTAGCTAAAGAAATGTATAAACTGAAGGAAACGACTTAGCTTTAGTTAAACTATTAGATGAGGCACAGTAAGAAAATGATGATTAAAGATTTCTTGCTGTGCAGGAAAACTGGCCCCAGCATGGGCAGATGCGGAGCCATGGGCAGCGGCTAATAAGGAAAACCTTCCAGACACCATGACCTTGGCGAGGCTGGTGGACACAGGCCAGTGCCACAGGCCAGCGAGTGCGGCTCTGCTCCTGTCACAGGTGATGCTCCACATTCTGGGCTGGTCTCTCAGCAAGCATGTGCCCTTCCTCAGCCCAGGAGGAGTCTCAGGATATGTGGGTGCAAAAAGGCAAATCCATGACTACTTCTGGGGAACTAAGCCATCACAGGAGCACACTCCACTCCGAAGGACACAGGCTTCCTGCTGGCTCATTATGTAGCCATAAAAATAGTTCTGAAATTAGCAGCTTCAGGGGGACTAGATGTTATTTAGGGCTAGTTTTACATAAAGCCACAGTGACAGTTCTAAGAAAAGAAAAAAGAGTCAAAAAACATTTTAAGAGTAAATGTAAGGTGCAAGAAAGAAAAATTACTATATTCAAGTTGATTTTATTTTTTATATCAATGTTATAATTAGTTCAACTTGCTAATAGCCAATGCAAGGAGCCCTGAGAGGCAGTAATAAAAAGAAATTGATCACAGGGCCTCCCCCATGGCGCAGTGGTTGAGCGCTGGGTTGTGAAGCTGCCCACAGCCTCTGCAGCGCTGGTTCAATCCCTGGCCGCCGGGCGAGGGTCTCACATAGCGCGCAGACCTCTCCTGCCGCCCACTGCTCCCCTCAGAAGTGTACTTCGTCAGTCTGCCTGTTCTGTTCCCTGCTCTGGCTCTGGTGAATTCTCTCACCCTCCCGTGCTTCTGACTGTACCCAGTGCTTGTATAAATAAATAAATCTTTTTTTAAAAAAGGAAAGAAAAAAATTGATCACAAATAATCAGAGTAAAACATCAACGATGGATAACTGTAGTTAACTGTAACTCAAAACTCCAGTATTCCTTTCCAAATATTTGAGGTAAATAATAAACAACATCCTCCTCAGTGTCAGAAAGCAAGAGACAACATGAAATGCAGAGGAAGTCCGGAGCCAGCCCTCTGGAGGCCTGGATTCTGGTCCTTGATTCAGCCACTAAACTAATTTGATACTCAGTCGAGTTTTCAGAACTTGAAGCCTATGATTCAGAGTATTTACACTGTTGGAAAGAATATGCTAATTAAGGTATCAAAACAGAGATAACCAAATGCAGATGAAAATGAAAATTGGTCTCCAAGATCCAAATAACAAGGCGAAACCATTCTTCTGGCAGAGAACTCAGTGAGAACACTGAGCAGTTAAGAAAATAAAAGTAACAATAATAATTCTTTCTCATGAATTTTCTATTTTTCTACGTTAAAATTTTCTATGTTAAATCCATTTTTCATATTTATGGAGAGGATATTTTTGTATCAGTTGGACAGAAACAGATTTATAGTCCAACATTAGAGTAGCTTTGAATTTAAATGGAAAAGGTAAATCCTCTCAATAGGTAAAAATTCAAGCAATATAATCAATCTTATGACTCATATCTTTAAAGAAAGATGGCAGCCGTGAAATACTCCAATTGTTGTGCAGTGATTCATGGAACGGAACAGAATGAACAGAGAAATGTACAGGAAGAGATGGAGAACTGGTCTTTTTTTTTTTTTTTTTAAGATTTCTTTCTTTATGCATACAAGCGCTGGGCTACAGGCCCAAGGTGGGGGTGAGTGTGTGAGAGAGGATTCACCAGAGACAAAGCAGGGAGCAGAACAGGCAGACTGACTGAAATATACTGCTGAGGGGAGCAGCGGGTGAGTCAGGAGAGGTCTGCTGCACCATGTGGGTTGCTCCTTGGCCGGCCGGGGATCAAATTTGTGCTGCAGAGGCTGCGGACAGCTTCATAGTGCTGTGTTTAACCCCTGCGCCACCAGGGAGGCCCAGAACTGGTCTTACGTGTTTGGAGAAGCTGTATATGGTTATGCATCTCAGAACAAACCTAGAGTGAGAGAGGACTTGCATCCTTGCAAATTCATATTCAAAATCTCCACTGTGAGGAAGCTCTATATAACCAGGTAGAGGATCCACTTAAGGATGCTGCTCATCTCCCTCTCTTCTCTGTGATCATAATCAAACTGGCTCTGGTAGCAGAACAGAGATCACACATGAGCTTTTCCACATGGATTTGGCGTCACTTCCACTGACAGCCAAAGACTTGAGTTGTAACTAAAGAAAATGGTTCTCATAACCCTGGAGGACACTAGTCAACTACATACTGCAATATTTATACTCTGTATTTTATGGTTATGCAATATTTATACTCTGTATTTTATGGTCATGAAATGATTTCTTCTTGTTGAAGTAGAAACATAGAGTGTGCTGTTAGTGGTAAGCTTTACAATTTACACATTATAGAATATTGAGAGAAATTCATGAAAGTGGACAGACAGATGCTAGACTATAACTAATAAGGTAGCAGAGTGAAAATCTTTGGACCATGGAGACCATATTCTTAGCTGCACCAGAAAAGAAAGAAAAGAGTATGCTAATCTCAAGTGTCCACAGGGCAACACCTTTGAAGACCCTTGTAGGTGGACACGGGCTTTATTTGGGTCTGAGTTAAAGGGCCAGCTCCTTAGGTGCCACAGCTGGGAATGAGAGGGATACAGCAGGCCAGCAGAGCCCTTACCTGGAGCTGGGAGGCACAGCTCTCACAGCACACAGTGTGGCCGCAGGGACAGAAGGCCGAGTTGATCTCCTCCTCACAGCACACCATGCACAGCATGGCTTCCTTCAGCTTGCGCAGCTTCTCCTGGAGGGCTCTGGTCTGCTGGCAGCTGAGGCCCTCACAGCTGCTGCAGTTCAGCCCGTTCTCTGAGGACTTAAGGGGAGAGTTGGGGGGACTGTGGTCGCTCCTCGAAACCAGGTCCACGACGCCGGCGTTGTACAGAGCCCTCCTGGCGTGGTCATAGACCTCCTTTGACGTTCTCTTAATATCAAAGACATACTTCTTGCCGAGGTTAATGTTTTCATTCAGAAAGAGAGACGCCAGGTGGCCCTTCAAGTCTCGGCTGTACTGCATCATGACGGCGCTGGTCACCGTGTCACACCTGCGGGGAGAGAGCGACACCCACGTCAGCACAGCCAAGCCCAGGCCGCGCCCGGCTCAACCCTTCAAACACTGCTGTGATTAAGAGACTCACACCCACAGGTAGTTAATTGTTTGCAAGTTTGAAATGAACACATCCAGTTACTACAATTTCACATGTGCTGAGTCTTCTACCTGTTTCTCAAATGTCTCCAAAGGCAAAGCAGCTATAATGCAGGGCACAGTGATTGTCCACCTCTGGGACATGAGCTACTGTCCAAAGCAGCTTGGGCAAAAAAAAAGGACATTTCTCTTTGAAGTCTTTATTAAACCTTTCTATGAATTTTTAATTCTGCTTCACAATTTGCAGGTGTATTTTAACATAAAAAAGGCTGTTTGCCTGCCTATTAAAGTGCTCATTTTTAATTTCCTAAATATTGGAGTCATATCCCACTCTAAAGCACCCTCTGAAATGGGAGCGTAATACTGTTATTAACAAATCCTTGAGGGTGGAGCGCAGATTCAGGGTAGCAGCTCCCCAGGGAGGAGACACGCTGTATCGCCTGCTGGGCACAGGCAGAGGCTCAGTGAACAGACTCAACCCCTCGGGAGTTATCTGGGGGAGCAGAGGTGCTCAGAGAGAGCAAGCAAAGAGATGAGCAGCAGGATACATCATCTGTGCAGAGCGTGGAGAAGCCCCTTCTGCGGGAAGTCAGCCCATGCTGATGAGGACTCCATGGCTACAGCAGACACGGTATGTTTGAAAGCAGCCGCTTTCTGTCCAAGATTCGATGACACAATGATACAAAAAACGGTAGGAGCCTTGTGGCCACCTGAAAAACTAGCACAGTGGATGGGCGCTGAGTTAAGGGGTGCAGAGCAGTACATACCTGTAGAAAGCATGCGTCTCTGTGATCGCCCGGTAGAGCCCGCTGGCTGCCCTGGTGCTGATCATCTTAAACAAGAGCACGATGCTGTTCCCAGACTCCTTGGTGACAGTCAAGTACACGTTCTTTCCTGACTGGGTGGCCATCTGCACCACAGGGTAAGCTATCCTAGGAGACGGGAGGAGAGACGTGAGCAAGACCAGAAGCGATGTCACCAAGTGCGTCTTTGTAGTTTTCTTGGTGTTCATGGCCCAGCAGTAAAATCAGGCGCTCAGTCTGAGGCCGACACAGCAGCACTCTGCTCCCTAGTTATGAAAGTGCACTGGAACAGCTGTGGGTAAGTGGAGAGGGCTGTGGGAGGGAGTTCTGGGGCGTGTGCAGGTGTGAGTAGGTGAAAAGTGATATTTTTATAGCAGTGAACTTAGTTGAAAAATATTAACTCTGCTCCATTAGGATGCTTGAGTTAGGATTTCAAAAACTAACAGGGGGAATTCCCTGGTGGCGCAGGGGTTAAAGACAGCACTATCAAGCTATCGCCAGCCACTGCAGCACGAGTTCTATCCCCGGCCAGCCAGGGAGCTACCCACGAGGTGAAGCAGACCCCTCCTGTCTCACCCGCTGCTCCCCTCAGCAGTGTGTTTCAGTTGATCCAACTGTTCTGCTCCCCACTCTCTCTCTGGTGAGTTCTCCCACCCCCTGTACCTCTGGCCTAGGCCCCAGTTCTTATATGCACAAAGAAATCTTTTTTTAAAAAAAGCCTAACAAGGCCAATGAAGGCCTGAATAATAGTAATGTACAAAACAAATTAAACCACTTCATTCTTTTATTTATTTATTTATTTATTTATTTATTTATTTGTTTGTTTTTTTGTTTATACATGCACTGGGTACAGTCAGAAGCGCAGGAGGGTGAGAGAATTCACCAGAGCCAGAGCGGGGAGCAGAGCAGGCAGAAGGACCGAAGCACACTGCTGAGGGGAGCAGCGGGCGGCAGGAGAGGTCTGCGCGCCATGTGGGACCCTCCTCTGGTGGCCGGGGAGCAGCCGGGGATCGAACCGGCGCCGCAGAGGCCGCGCGCAGCTTCGCAACCCAGCGCTCAACCGCTGCGCCACCGGGGAGGCCCTAAACCACTTCATTCTTAAAGGATGATTGTCCAGTAGATCCCTGTCCATTTTCTTTTTTCAGGGTTAGAGCTATAAAAGTATACACATGCGTATGTATTAAAAATAAATAAGGGGCCTCCCCAGTGGTGCAGTAGTTGATTGCTGGGCTGTGAAGCTGCCTGGGGCCTCTGCAGTGCCGGTTTGATCCCCGGCCGCCGGCGAGGGTCCCACATGGCGTGCAGACCTCTCCCACCGCCTGCTGCTCCCCTCAGCAGTGTACTTCGTCAGTTTGCCTGTTCTGCTCCCGGCTCTGGCTCTGGTGAATTCTCTCCCCCTCCTGCGCTTCTGACTGTACCAGTGCTTGTATAAATAAATTAATTAATTAATTAAAAAAAAATAAGACTGGGTTTACCTATTGATTGGACTAAAGTCATCTTTACAAATTGAGATGCCGTCAGGTCCAACCCCAATGAGGAGTTTCTGCCCTTCGCTGTCCCTCACAGCATGCCATTCTATGCCATAGTTCTCCATTGCCGACACGATCTGCAAAACCTGGTATTCCGCCGAAGCCTGGCTGGTCCCCTCCAAGTCCTTATGCTTTGCAACAATGCTGTAAGGACACGAAAGGGGCAGAGAAATGAACTTACGCAGTGTTCAGGGATAAATCTGCATCATTTTCACAAGCGAATTACATTGACACCATCATTTATGCATCACAAAAATTAAATACATTTATTATTGATGTTTCATTTAGCAAACACATTGTCTTTGTCTTGCTAATTGAAGTTACCCTGCATTACGACATTACCTAAGTTTCAGGTGTACAGAACTGCAAATCAACACGTGTGTATACTGTTAAGTTCACTTTTGCTAAAAGTTCTAATCTAATACTACTTCATATTCACCAAGATAGCTATAATAAAAATGAGCGATAACAAGTGTTGGCAAGAATGTGGAAAATTTGCAGCCCTTGTTTATTGGCAATGGTAATGTAAAATAGAGCAGCCAGTTTGGCAGTTCCTTAAAAATTAAACTGGAGTTGGGCCTCCCCTGGTGGCGCAGGCAGTTGAGCGCCATGCTGTGAGGCTGTCTGCAGCCTCTGCAGCGCCGGTTTGTTCCTGGCCAGCCGGCGAGGTTCCCACATGGCGCTGCAGACCCCTCCTGTCTCGCCCGCTGCTCCCCTCAGCAGTGTATTTCATCAGTCTGCCTGTTCTGCTCCCCACTCTGTCTCTGGTGAATCCTCTCACCCTCCCGCACATCTGGCCTGTACCCCGGTTCTTGTGTAAATGAATAAATAAAATCTTTTAAAAAAAAAAAGTTCTAATCTATCCTATCTCATACCTTGTTCTCATTTTCCCAGTTTATCATCCCGTCTTTTCCCTACCTTACTGGTAACCACCAGTTTATTCTTGTTTTACTTGTTTCAACTGTTTCTTTTTTCTACATATATTCACATATGAGTGAAATCACACTGTCGATTTCTGTCTGGCTTATTTCACTAAGCACTAACTCCCTCTATATCCATCTTTATTGCAGATATTAGGATTTCACCTTTATTTTTTATCTTTTTTTTTCTCCCCCACCTTTACTTTTTAATAGCTAAATAGCATTCCGCTGCGTGTATAAACCGTATCGTCTTTGTCCACTTGTCAGATGATGGGTATTTAGGCTGTTACAGTTTGTAGCTACTGAAAATTATTCTACAATAAACATGGGGATGTAACTGTTTCTTCAAGTTGTTTCTGTATTTTTGGGTAAATACCCAGCAATGGAATAACTGGATCATACAGAATTTCTATTTTTAATTTCTTGAGGAATCTCCATCCTGATTTCCATGTGGTTGTAGCAATTTACATTCCCGCCAGCAGAGTGCAAGAGTTCGCTTCCCTCCTCACCCTCTCCAGCACTTGTTTATTTTCTTTGGGGAAATCATCAACCTTTCAAGATCTCAACTAGTAAACATTATTATTTAACTATTAAATATTCAGTAGGAAAAACAGAGGATGCTGGATGGGGATGAATTAGAAGAATTATGGAAAATTTTCTTTTTTTTATTTATATTTTTTACATCATTGTGTATTTCCTGTAAAATTCCCACCACCAATTCACCTGTGAAGCATCACCATAGTCCCTTGTGCTCCTCTCTCCCCTGTTTTGATTCCTTTTCTTCCTCCTCCCTAATAGAGTATCTCTGATTTATGGCTGCCTGCTAATTTTGTTTGTTATTTTTTTTTTCCCTGATCCCTTATTTGGCTCCTCTATGTTCCTCTTATAAGTGAAACCCTCCAATATTTTTCTTTTCCCTCTGGTTGATTTCACTGAGCATAATCCCTTCCAGCTCCATCCATGTTGCTGCAAATGGCATGAGCTTATCTTGTTTGATTGCTGAATAGTACTCCATTCTGCATATATATCACACCTTCTCGATCCACTCATCTATTTTTGGGCATTTGGATTGTGTCCATATCTTACCTATTGTAAATAGTGCTGCAGTAAACATAAGAAGTTTTTCTAAAAATAATGTAAGAAATTTATATGTAGGAACTTCTCATGCATTGTTTACATTTACCTTATAAACCTTAAAGATCCCTACCTACCTCTTTCCGTCCATGTCCTTGTGTATTTCCTTATTTCCTTCCCTCGAGTGTGGACTTACTTCTGATGAACAGAATATATGGTGGAAATGACTGGACATCACCCACTGCTGAGAGTAAGTTATAAAGAATTTGACTCCATCTTAGGTGTTCTCTGTTGCTCAGACTTGGATGGCTGGCCCTGGGTGAAGCCAGGTACCACGTGATGAAACAGTCCCTGGGAGAGGCCCACGTGCTGAGTAAGGGACAAGCCCTGCCAACAAGCCACATGAGTCAACCTGGAAGCAAATCCCTCTCTCCATGAAGCCTTCAGATGAGACCATACTCTCGACCAGAGTCACATAAGATCTTCAGCCAGAGGACCCAGTCAAAACAAGTCCAGATTCCTGACCCGCACAATTGTGAGATAATGTTTGCTGTTTTAAGTCACTAAGTTTTAGGGCAACCTGTTACACAAGAATAGAGAGCTAATATGCAGGCTTCTTGGTTTGAGCCTTGCTGGTATGAAGAAAATACCAAAACACTTGGTAGATTTTTTTTCTTTTAGGAGATTTGCATTCTGCAAAGATCAGAGGTTTTTAAAATTCCTGTCATGTAGCATTTCACAAGGGCGTTTATTTGTCTGGAACGATTGGTAGCTATACGCTTTTCAAAGAAAAGGCCAAGAATCTTTTGGAAATAATTGGTTAAACTGGCAATGGCTAGGTCTTAAGCCTCACGAATTATCTGTATATACCGCAAATTCATTTTGCTGTTGGAAACTCTTCTAAATGTGCTAGAATCTGAGTTTCAACACAAGCCTTCCCTGCAGGCTCACCTGTTCAGGGCGGCACTGGAGAGCTCCTTTGCACACAGCTCCTCGTAACTGTACTTGGCGGTGTTCTGGTTGTAGTCTCCAAACTTGGTCTGGGCCAGGAGAGCGCTGAGTTCCACTGCTTGCTCTGGGGAGCATGGGAGGTGGCCTGCCAGGAGGGACTCCCTGATGTGCAGGAAAAAGATATGCCTGCAGAGCAACATGAGAATGAGGTTATGCTGGGATTAACTTGATATCAAACTCAACCTGCTTAGCAATTTCACAATCCCTTTTAAGTAGGGAAAACAGCAATTACAAAAGCCATCCTGAAAACAGTTTCCATGAAAGAACCTTTTTTATATTATGAATATTAAGGTAAAATAAGTCTAAGGATTAAATTTCCCTGGAATTAATTACAAGTATAACCCAAATGAATCTAATGAAGTTTAGTAGCAGTCAAGTTACAAATGTACACTAATTCTATTTTAGCATTATACTTAAAAATAATCAGAAAATATTTGTTAATATCTTGAAATTCTTAAACTTATTCAAGTGACTCCCCCTAAAATCTTTAGTCTTAGTCCAAACTTCTGTCCTTAGAACTGTAGTCAAAGGCCCACTTGCCCAGAGACTACTCCATTTGGATGTTCTTCAGAATTCAATTACTGTTCATTTAAAACCAAACTCACTGTCTCCTCCCAAACCCACCATTGCTCCCAGTGGAAACCACAGACTCACTTCTGATTCAATCCTATTTCCACCTATTTTCTGTCTCTGAAAAATCTTTAAATCATGCTCCATTCTTCTCATTTTTACCTCCTCTGTTACAATATCCTCCCAGGTGATCTCTCTTCTGGACGCTGTGGTAATCCATCAGCTAAGCACCTGCTTCTGGTATAAACCTGACATTTCTCTGCTCAAAATTCTTTAAGGGATTCCCCACTATGTGCCAAGGGAGCATGCACCCTGGGTTCGCATTGCCTGGCTGCAGGCTTCTAATCACATTTCTTGTCATTCCCTCCAGCTACAATGGCGCAGGAGGACAAGTCCTCTTTTTGGAATTGCCAAGTACGCGCATGCCTGAGTCTGGCCTTGCTGCTCCCTCTGTCCTGAAGGCCACTGATTCCGTCCCTCACTTATATACCCTTTTGTCTATATCGCAGGCAAACTTCTTTCTACAGAACAGTATCTGACATAGTCTGACTTCTATTACTTAGATGCACATAAACTGACTTCTTAAGTGTCTCCAACATCAGAGAACACTATATGCAAAGCTACATATTGTCTGCAATCGGTTCATATTCTACCTCAATTTCTTTCTCTTTGAACCTGTCCTCACTGTGCACAATACTATTTTCTACATTACCTGAAAGGTATGGCATATTTAGAAATTCCTGGAAAACTTCAGGTGGTATTGCCTGCCAATCTGTATTACCCAAGATTCTAAACAGAGTGTCTGCACTGCCAGAGGTAGACCAGCTGACGTGGTAAAGTTTGTTTCCGCAGACATACAAGCACGACTTCCTGTGATGACTTATTGGGGCCTCTCAAACTTGCTTAAATGCCCTAATAAAAGGATGAGAGAGAGGGCCTCCATGTTGGCCTAGAGGTTAAGTCTCAGTACTATCGGCCCTACAGCCTGAGTTTGATCCCCAGCCAAGGAGCTAACTCACACATGGCACAGCAGACCTCTCTTGTCTTGCCTGCTGTTCCCTTAGCAGTGGATTTCAGTACATCCATCTGTTCTGCTCCCCACTCTGTCTCTCATCAATCTTCTGAACCCCCACACCTCTGGCCTACACCCCAGTTCTTCTACGCCAAAAAAAAAAAAAAAAAAAAAAAAGAATGAGTCAGAAACTGAAATGCTCTGGACACTACGTATATTCAGTTCTCCTTCTGATCAAGGATACCCTTATCCTAGTCCTCACTACTGCTTTCGTTTGCATCCTACTCTTGTGTCTGACATGCCAGCTAGAGGACAGCATGAGCAAAGTCAGAACAGCAGGAGAAAGTGAGGCTGGAACACAGGGAGAGGCTCTAGTAATGTCTCAAAATAAAGAGCCAGCTACCTTCCTTCAACTCAAAAATGTTTAAATTCAATGTTTTGTGCCTTTGACAATGACAAAGAAATATTTTAAATGATCAAGCTCTGCCAAATACTGTGTTTTTTCCCCCCTTATTCAAAGCCCCTATGAAGAAATCACAGTAAGAAAGCATAATAGCACTGAAAGAAGATAAGTATGGTTTTTATTAACCCAAACATCTGCTAGTCTTTAAAGTATTTCTGACATACTGCTGAACTGAGAAAGGGGTCCTTTCTGGGGCAGAGAAATAACTACAGAAATGACTTGCTTGAAAACAGCTATCTGAGGAATGAGGTCTAGCATTCCCACAGAATCTTGGCACGCTGCTTCGGTCCTCAAAGGGCTTTTAGGTGACCATTTGGTAAACTTCACCTTGGTTAACGCTGCACCTCTGTCTCTGTAGTCACTGGGAGTATGTTAGTATGAAATGAAAATATGCACATATGCTTACATTAAAGAAATTCCACACTGAAAAAATATTAAGGGTATCACCACACACTAAGTGTTCTCAATTTAATTTCTACTGACATGAAAGTGTCTTTTAACTTACCCCCAAGTTAGAAATTAGTTCCTGCTTTATTAAAGAGTAAATAGAGTTTGCAAAAGAAGAGTTTCAAAACTGATCCAATTCTTTTTCCAAGCTGTCCACGCCTACTTCTGGAGAGACAGCTGCCAAAATCAAAGGCAAAGAAGCAGTAACAGAACATGAACAGGTGGGCGGCAGCCTGACAGCAGTGCTGTCTACGGCCTTGTGTGTCAGGATTAAAAAAAAAAAAAAAAAAAGGAGACAATTGGTGTTTTCTACATACTTCACATTCTAGGCTAGTCTGCAATCAAAACCTGTAAGCAGAACAATTCTCCTTACTGTTTACATAAACCTACCGACTGGGTTCCTCCTGTATTTTATAGTTTTGTGGGCTATAAAGCAATCTTTCGATTTCAAGTTCAAGAAATAACGAACATCATGCATTATTGCCTCTTCACCAAGGCTGAGGTTAAAGGTGAACACAACTGGTGTTATCTTTTTAGAGGGAACTTAGAGCCATTTAGCACGAAGGAACGTTTCCCATCAAGGTAACTCTGGCCACAAACTGGGTTTTGTGTGACAAGTTTCTGCTCTCCAGGATGGAGCTGTGACAGCAAAGATCACCAGCTGTAAGGAAAGTCACCAGTGGACTCTTTAGTGTGATCTTTCCAAGCCGGAGGATGACAGAGCTTAGAGACACATTTCTAAGAAGGAATCCAGTGATGGCTCAAATGTTAGGGGTGGTTTGGAATTAAGGTTTCCCCTATTATTTTCTCTTGAACCAGCTGGCCTGTAACTGTCTGGCTCATGGATTAACACCACCCACCCCCCCAAACCTCCACCCCTTTCTTTTTTTATAAAGTAGGGGAAAGGTTACCAAAAATTTCAAAATAAGCAGATGTGGTCCAAGTGGGTCTGCAGTGAACTGTTGTGGTTTATTTTTCCCCTACGGATCAAAAATGGGTGGCCTATTTAATTCAATTTAGGCTCCATGCTAGAATTACATATCTTATAGGCATACCAAACTGCATCTTCTAAACTTTCTTCTAGTTACCCTTTAAAATTCATGATTCTTCATGTTTTATCCAGTTACTAAAGAAAATGGATATTTTCAATTTATGGATCACATTTTGTGCCCATAGGGAGGTTAACTCATGTCTTTCCATCACTGGTGCAAATGAATTCATACTTACTGTAGCATTATGGAAGATTGAAAAAAATTTTTTTGGTATGCCAATTTTTCATTTTAAAACGAGTCATATAGTCTTCACATATTTTTCAAAGTACCTCAAATTTCCTCTATTTTAAAAAATTAATTCTTTTCTATAGCTTTAAGGGATGAAGTTAAGTCTTTCATCTTTTAAGAATGTGTAATCGGTGAAGTTTCTGCTAAACACCAACTTGGCTATTAAAGAAATCATCTAATAATCAAAGCAGAACTTTCTGCAAACCAATGGGGAGGTGTAGCTCTGTTCACCATGGACCGTTACTCTCCATTACTGCCCTCCAGTTATATTCCCTGCTACCTCAATTCAAAGAGCTTTTCGTGGGCCTCCCCTGGTGGCACAGCGGTTGAGCGCTGGGTTGCAAAGCTGCCCGCAGCCTCTGCAGCGCCGGTTCAATCCCCGGCCACCAGTGAGGGTCCCACATGGTGCGCAGACCTCTCCTGCCTCGCCCGCTGCTCCCCTCAGCAGTGTACTTCGTCAGTCTGCCTGTTCTGCTCCCCGCTCTGGTTCTGGTGAATTCTCTCACCCTCCCACGCTTCTGACTGTACCCAGTGCTTGTATAAATAAATAAATAAATCTTAAAAAAAAATTTATTCAAAGAGCTTTTCGTGACAAAAATGTAAAATATCTACATTCAGATTCACTGTTTAACTTCAAATTTAAGGATTTAACCTAAGTAGTTATTTTGAAAAACTCTCCAGTTTCAATAAATGAACATTATTTCTCCCCCCAAAACGTGACTGTCCCTGGCTGTGGTTAGTAGTGGTTTGTCCCACAGCTAGTTTGACCCCCGGTGAGCTGTCTTCCTCAGACCAGCAAGTTATTTAACCACATCAGTATATTTTGAACCAAACTGTGACTGCCAAGTTATATTTAGAAACATCATCAAAACAGAATTGCTCTAAGAGTTTCTTTGTTTTGTATCTTAAATTTCAGGGCAACAAAAATCAGTTCAAGATGGATCATAGGTCTAAATGCAAAAGCTAAACCACAACACTTTTAGGAGGATATAAAGCACAGAGCATCTTCATGACTTGGGGGAGAGGCAAAGACTTCTCAGAACAGTCAGCAAAAAACCCATAAAAGACTAAAATGGGTAAGTCAGACCTCACCAAAATAAAAACTCCCACGCATCAAGAAAACAGGCAAATCAGACAGAAGATTGTTACCTGGGTAATATATAAAGATTGTTACCTGTGTAATATATATGCAACTCAAACATAAAGGTAGCAACTCAATAAAAATAGGTAAATGACAACAGCAGCCCCATTAAAGATGTATGAAAAGCCACCAAACTCATGAAAACGTATTTAACACTATTAATCGAGAGACATGCAAATTAAAACCACAAAACAGCCACACAAAGGCTGGCAAGGATGCAGAGGACCTGGATCTCACTATTGAGGGGGGTACACAATGTTAAAACGGCTTTGAGAAAAGGTGTGACAGTTACTTATAAAAGTCCTCTATGACCCAACTATTCCATCCTTAGGTATTTACTCAAGAGAAATGAAAATACTCTTCAACAAAAAGATGTGTACTAGAGTGTTCAAAGCAGTTACATCCATAACTGCTGGAGAACAAGGTGTTTCTCAATAGGAGTGTGAATAAGCAAACAGTTGTACATTCCTATCAGGGGATGCTATCCAGCCATAAAAGCATGGGCCACTGAGATGTACAACAATAGGTTGACACTCAAAAAATGTTTGATGAACAAAAAGCAGCTAAACACAAGACAGTGTTCACTGTCAGATTCCAGCTACATGAAACAGAAGAGGCATAACCAATTTATGGTAGAAAAACCACAGGACCCTGGTTGTGAAGTATGTGGGTGGGGAAAGGATTGGAGAATCTTCTGGAGTAGTGGTAATATTCTAAAACTTGATAAGGGTTTTGTTCAAACAGGCATATCCACTTGTCGATACTTATTAAATGTTATAATTAGGACGAACATTTCATCATATTTAATTTTGGTATCAAAAGGAAAGAACAACGAGAGGCAAATACTGAATTTAGTGAATGATCTGCATACTTTATTTAGGGGGAATTGATCTTACACACCGCTTATTTGAAAAGCATCAAAACAGGAGATGATGGATGAGTGAAGATCAACATATGCATAAACGTGATCAAGCAAGTAAACTTTTAACAGTAGTAGCCAGCTAAGGCAACTGGATGTTCGCTGTAAAAATCTTCAACTTTTCTGTATATTTGAACTTATTTCTAAGAAAGATTTTCGAGTGAAAGTCCCTAAGGGTGAAGGTTCAAAATTCAAATGAATAGCAACACCTAAAATGACCATGAACCGTCAGGTCTACTATACTTCAAGCAGGGCTTGGAGCTGAGAAACCTGTCACAACCAAACCACTACAAAGTTAGCGCTCATTCTGGTTTGAGGAGATCCTTCTCTAGCCCCAAAATACAAAATGGGAATCACTGATAAATCTGCTCCTCGTCGGGCTCCAAAGCAGCTCCAAGTTATGGGGCATGAGGGGAAGGGATATTCCCAACATCAACATTCATTACAATCCACCCCAGAAGAGACCTTGGGAGCAGAAAATCTGTACCTTTAAAAAATATAATTATTCACTCAGTACCTGTCCTTGGTAAACAATAATCCAGGCAATCCTGTAGTTTGAAAGTGTTAACTACAACCTCTTTCTAGATCAGCAGGTGCCTGACCAGGCCTGGAAAGGTCAGGCTGCATTAAGAAATGGCTCAGATCATAGCTGTAACTGTTGGCTTGGAGACGTGTGGTGCTGGTCACACAGCACACCTATGTGAGTCTGACCCTATGCGCCTTCTAAATATTCAGATTTCACTGAATATAGTTCAAGATTAGAAGTTCATCTTGGTAACTTAAAAATCACTATCTCAATGCTTCATACAAATACGTTAAATCCTTAAAATTCAAAAAGAGACTGAAGATATCCAGGTGGGAGGTCTGTGGCTAAAATAAACATGTAATAGCACAAGCACCCTATATTTTTAGCAAATAAGCAAAATAGAATCTAAATTAGATGCCTCCCTGGTGGCGTAGTGGGTTGAGCACAGCGCTATGAGGCTGTCCGCAGCCTCTGCAGCGCAGGTTCAATTCCCGGCCGGCCAGGGAGCAACCCACATGGCACAGCAGACCTCTCCTGTCTCGCCCGCTGCTCCCCTCAGCAGTGTATTTCAGTAGATCTGCCTGTTCTGCTCCCCACTCTGTCTCTGGTGAATTCTCTCACCCTCTCGCACCTCTGGCCTGTACCCTAGTTCTTGTATAAATAATCTTTAAAAAAAGAAAAGAATCTAAATTAGAATTCAAAAATTTAGTACTGTTTTGGTGACTCATATTTATGTTTGTATCAATCTTTTTAAACTGTCCTGGGGTCTATTTTGTGTCTGGGCATGCAAAAAAGTGTCATTCCACTCTGAGGAATGCAGCTGATAGGAAGAACATAAATGACATCTCTATAATAAACACTTTTGCAACAGCATTGTACTTAACCTACCCTGCCTAAACCACACAAAGGTAAATGATGCTGTTTTTAAAGACTTGGAACATGACTACAGGCATTACTGATTAAGGCCAATGTGAATCAGCTCAGAGTTGGTTGAGATTATCACATTTTATCTTCCTATAATCTGCACAGGGCATTTGCTCTGTGTTTCAATAATGCCTCTTCTCTATGTTTCTATATCCTAAGTGATTTTTGTTGGAAGACGGGAAAACTGAGTTTAATAAGTATTTAGGACTTACAAATTGGTTGAAATTAGATAAAGTGCTACTGTAGCTTGAAGATTATCTGAACTTTAAAAAAGATCCAGGCAAACAGAAGTTCATTTGAGATAAGAACAGCTGCAATAAACAAATGGGGTGGAGAAGATGAAGGAAAGAAAGGAAGCAAAAGAATGCCAAGCGCTGAGCAAATTCTTAACAAAGAATGATTGCTACGAAACATTTTTTAATGGTGAGATTTCTCTTTGATAGTCTCAACTTTCCAGGGTTTAGAAGCAAACTGGAAATTAATGTCTGTAAGAAAATTTACATCTTCAGTATCAGTGAGCTCCATTTTAATTTATTTCCCAGTTCTTAATTGTTGATTCAATACATTTATGCACCAGACATTTGCTTGACTCTGGGAATACATGTTGATCAGCTCCCTGCTTAAAGGATTTGAGATTACCAGAATGACTGACAATAAACAAATTGTCACACAAGTAAATGTAGTGTTAATCGCTCATTAATGATGTAAAGAAAACCTTCAGGACACCTTGGGAGACTTCAGTTTCCCCAGCAGGCCTAGAGAAAGCTTTCACCAGGAGTGATGACTGGCTGAGGTCTAAAGAAGAGGGTGATTTAACTGGGGACCAAACTCCTCACATCTCCGAAATCTTGTTGAGGTCTAGCATTCAAGATCACAACAACACTTTCCTTGAATAGTTAGTTCAGGCTCATGAGTCCTGCTAGGAAATAGAATTCAGGTGTTGGTGAGTCTCAACTAAGCAGAGTTACCCCAGCAAAGACCACACAGCTCTGGGAAAATATGGCAAGGTCAGGAGAAAAAGAAAGATTTTATTGGCAGTGGATGGTGTAAATATCATCTCTGGGGCCTCCTCGGTGGCGCAGCGGTTGAGCGCTGGGTTGCGAAGCTGCCCGCAGCCTCTGCTGCACCGGTTCGATCCCCGGCTGCTCCCCGGCCACCGGAGGAGGGTCCCACATGGCGCGCAGACCTCTCCTGCCGCCCGCTGCTCCCCTCAGCAATGTACCTCGGTCCTTCTGCCTGTTCTGCTCCCCGCTCTGGCTCTGGTGAATTCTCTCACCCTCCCGCACTTATGACTGCACCCAGTGCTTGTATGTATGTATGTATGTATCAATCAATCAATCAATCAATAAATAAATCTTAAAAAAAATAATAATAATTTCTTAAAAAAAAAATCATCTCTGTAGATTCAGCATATACGTCTCCAATCTCTGGTTTTGATAATGTTAACAAAATCTCACCTAAATTGCTGTGAATAACTGAGAGTCCTTTGAAAGGCAACACTTTCAAAGATCATTATTATTTCAGATGTATGTCCAGAATACATTAGTTTCACTTTTACTTTTAATCATAGCATGGCAAACATCTGTTGGAAGTACCTGCTGTCTCCATCTCTAGACTCAGCCAGCCTAAACAAGACTCTCCCATTATTGTCAGGACTCTCATTCCAGAGAAAACATAATAATGTGGGTAAAGAACCAAATCTGCAATTAGGCCTAATCAGAAACCAGATTAACTCTATCTACTAAAGTAAGCAGACATCTGATATACTTTCTGTCTTCAGAGGAATGTATTTAGGGAAACATGGAAAATACTGCAGACAGAAAGCAAAAGCAAAGGCAAAAAGTCTATAGCTAGAAGAGAGTTGAGAAATAATTTCTTGTCTTTTAACAGTGATAAGGAGCTGGGCTTAGTCTTGGAAGTCTGTGCACGCTGATAGTAGGTGGCTCACTCCGACCTAGAAGGCAGGGCCTTGGCAGCCCCCTCAAACTCTCCTATTACAAGCAGGCCTGCCTTCCAGCCCCTCATTCTCACATCTAATCAGATGCAAAGGAATACTTGAGCTGCTCCCATTCCAGTTAGGTCAGCTCTACTGTGAGCCTGCTACTCGGATTATCCAGAGGACAACTTGGCCAAGACATCGCAGCATCATTTAATAAACTGTCTAGACACTTTGATATATACTAAATGTTCCCTCGTGACTGAGAGACAGTGACTGAGAGACAGTTTGCCTGTTATAACTGAACAGGCAAAGCTGAGTTTACTCACTACATGAACAGGTCTATTTCATCTTCACAGCTTTTTTCTATGACAAATAAACATTAAAAAGTCTGTCAAGCCTGCTTTATCTCGCAAACATACCATTAAGAAAAACAATTATCTTTGTTCGATAAGTACCATTGAAAAACAATGCTAATTGTAACTAAGCTGGACCAATTACAACTTCCAATCCTAATTAAAAGGTGCAAATGCTAATTATAAACTACTTTATCTAGCTATTAAAACAGGATGCTGTATAAACTTTAGGTGACAGTTCCTTAAAATTCTGTTTTTCAGACAACCCCACAAGACAAGAAAAATTCACCAGTATTTTAAAAGCAAGTCAAAAGTTTAGCTCACATGAATTCTTCAATAAGATTTCAAAAAGGAATTAAAATCAATTACAATTACCTAGTTAACTAGGTGTGTGCAGTCTTCAAGTGCTATTAAGCATGAATCTCAAGAGTCAAAGTCAATTGAGTCAATAAAGTAGGAAATTTGATTCCAGTTCTAATTCATAAAATGTCTCTATTTCTCGTATGAATAAAATAGATTAGATAATAGTTATTAACTCAATTACCAGAAAGCACTGGTAAAGACCATCTAGTAGTAAATTTTAAAGTCTGTATGCATTCATAATATAAATGCTTCACACTATTGTGGCTGCAGTCATTGCTTAAATTATTTACTCAGTCCTCTACGCTTTTGCAGATTTAAAAATTACATCTGTATCACAAAAAAACTAGGTTTGCATCCAGAGGCTTGAGATGATTGCAAAATCATGATAAGACTATACAATGCAAATTCCAATATGTTGTGTTATATTTTGCCTCTTACTCAATTTCAAGTTATCACATGAAACATGAAGTGGAAGCAAGCTTCCACTAACCAGCTTTAAGGGAAAAAAACAAAACAAAACAAAACAAAAACCAACCTATTCTGATTAAAAATGATGACCTAAACATTCTTAAACATGCAATCATTTGAATATTTCACATGTTCAGGAGCATTAAGGGTTCAATATGCTAACTGCCCTCAGAAGCAAAACTGAACATTTCCTTTACCCTTAAAGCTCTCAAACAAGGCAAAGCCAAAGCAGACATTTCAAATTCAAATAAATCGTACTTCAGAACATGTTTCTATCAATCCTTTGGTAAGCAAAAAAAGACATGTTAAAATTCTTAAAAGATACTGTTCACTCACCATTATGCAAAATTTTCACTCACATTTTCCACAAACATGGCAAATTTCCAAGCGAAAGGATTATGAAAAACATTAGGACTTAGATTTAAAGTTTGCTGTGTTAAAAGTACTCATTTTTCTTTTCTTTTTTTATATGCCACCCTAAAATTTAGGTCTCTTGCATCTCAGCCATCAATATTAAATACTGGTTTTCTAGTTTGGCTCATCCTTGAGAAAAACATGAGTCCAGGGAAGAAAATAGTTTCCATTTGAAAAAGGAAACCACAAGCTTCAGCTGTCTACCACTCTTGGTGTTTTTTTTTTTTTATAAATAAAGAGATAAATGCAGCCATCTAAACTCAACAATCATAGGTAATAAGTCTGTGGGTGGAGTCTGGTTACACTGGCCTCAAAAGCATTCTCTCACTGAGTTTTCAAGAAACTTAAAAACTTCTAGAATTCTGCCTTACCTTCCACGGAGCTCTGTGCTGCACACTGTAATCTGACACTAGCCTGAAGAAGTTGACCAAGTTTAAGTAACCCAAGAGGAACTGTTTCCTGCTTTCTGTTAGAACAGTCCACAATGACCTATAGTAGCATTGCTCAGACAGAGGTTACTATCGGGCATTAGATGCTGCTATCAGGAAGTCAGTTGGGTTTTTTCCCCCTTTTTGTGTGTGTTGTGGTACTCATCTCCAATTTTGTAAGGATTCAACCCCGTTTTCAGATTGTTTACAAAGACAAGGCCATCCCCAAGGAGAGTTGGAAAATACACCCCATGCCAACTCTGTAGCTCCCCGTTCCAACAACAAAGGACTGTGCTATGGAAAACTAATTATGAACTCACTCTCCATCAAAGCGAATTTGCCTAGAAGGTGCAAAGGCCCTTTCTAAATGGGCTCTAGAGTCTACCTGACATTGGTTTACTTGAGCATCACTTTACCTGGTCTGCTCCTGTAAGATGAGATGAGGTTCCACGAAGAACTTGACTCTCAGTTTAAGCCGGTAAGGGGGTAGCCCATCCATCTGCTGGGAGATGCGGTTCCTCAGATTGAGCCATAAGCTTTCACCTTTGCTACCAGTGAACTGCAGTCCAAAATAATCCACTTCTATGATTCCCAACCGCCTGCACACCTAAAACAAAAACGAACGCAGCATGGGTGAACAAGTGGCCTGCACAGTCCACGTGAACCCAGATCCCCTGGTCCCCTTCCAGAAAGTCTAAGGGCCTCAACATTTCTGCTGTAAATTGTTAGAACAAAGTTCTCAGGCTCCAGGGATACTATACCATTAGGTGTAACAGAAAGGATGATCCTTCCTTTAATATCTGGGACATGCCAATTGCAGAAGAGAAAAAGGTGAGTCCTCAAAAGCACCTTCCAGAAGAACCAGGCGGGGAATCTACAGGTATTTTCTTCCTTCTTACTCCAATCACCGGAATTCCCTGCACCCTCCAATCTGCACAGCTGACTTGGCAGCACATTATCTGGACAATGTGAACCATCTGGATTCCCCCAAAAATAAATAAATGAAAAACCAAACTAAACACGCCACAAGTGTCAGCTCCGCTTTGCAAGGTTTTTTTTCCACACATCTCGGGTCTGGGGTTTTTTTCCACATCATCTCGGGGTCTGGGGTGGTGGTGGAAGGCACAGGGATCTCACTGGAGATCTAATTCGCTCTCTGCCGTGCCAATGCGCACTGCTGTCCACGCTTAAGGCCACGCTCGCTTACAGCTCACCGGGCAGTGGATGCCCCACACCTGCTGTCCTCTCCCGTGCCAAGCCAACCCGGAGAGGCAGGTGAACAGCCCATTGGAGATGCAGCAAGACACAAGGGCTCGAGGTGCCTGCCAAGCAACCCGAGGACTTGGCCTGTCTCCAGCCACCTCACCCCGGGACGCGGTGGCGCTGCCAAGCCCCGCGGGGACGCCCCAGGCGGCATCAGCAAACACCTGCAGCAGGTGTGCGGGGCCGCCTCGTTCTGCAAAGTGCGGGGCTGGGGCGCGGGCTGGCAGGGCCTCCGCGGGCCCCCCAACCCGAGCGCGCCCCGCGGGCCCGCAGGGGGCCGGAGGGCGCCCCGCGCCCGCGCCCAGGAGGGGGTGCGGGCCGTGCGCCCAGGGCGCGCTCCCCGGGGGGGCCGCCGCAGCGCCGCGGGCCCCCGGCAGGCGCCGCGCCCCGCGCCCCGGGAGGCCCCACCTGCGCGCCCGCGGGCCCCGGCTCACCTGGGTGAGGCAGTCCTCGCCGTTGGCTTTGGTCTCCACCTCCACCTCCATGAGCACCGCGTCCGGCCGCGTCACATAGCACAGCATGGCTGGGCGCGCCGCCGCCTCGCCCCCGCGCCGCCCGGCCCCGCCTCGGACAGGCCGCCCCGGAGCCCGCCGCGCCGCAGAGCCGGCCCCGCGCGCCCGCCGCCCCCTCGCCGCCCGCGCGCCCGCCGCCCGCCGCCCGCTCCCCGGTACCGGTCCCGCGGCGCGCGGCTCGCAGCAGCCCGACTGCCGGCGCCGCGCCGGGCGCCCCGCTTATATAGCGGCCCCGCCCCCTCCGGCCCGCGGCCCGGCCAATCGCCGCGCCGCGCCCCGCCTCCGCCGCCCCGCCGCCCAATGGCGGCGCGCGCTCGCTCGAGGCCCCGCCTCCCGCCGCCGCCGCCGCGCTCCAGGACCGCCCGCGGAGGGGGCAGCTCGCGGGAGCCGGGGAATCGCGGGCGTGGGGGGGGTGCAGGAGGCCCGCGAGGGCACCCGCAGCCGCTGCCCGCTGGGCGACGCTGCTCGGGCGGAGACGCGGGGCTGGCAGGGCGTCGCCAGGCTGCCGCTGTGAGGAGGCGCCGGGCTCGCTCCTGCTGGCTTTTCGGGAGGCGAAAGTCAACACAGGAGGCAAAACCCTCTGGAGCCAAAGGAAACTGTTTGCACTGGGTGCCCTCAGTGGGGGTGGCGGGAGGGAGGGTCCTCGGGCTGGAAGTCGTCATTGCAAAAGAAAATCTGAGTCTGAAAGTTTTCTGCCACTGATAAATAAGCCGGGGGCTGCAGCTAGTGCTTCTATGTGATTTGTTTTTTAATTTTTTTTATTTTATATATTTTTTTGCATCATTTTTCATTTCTGCACAATGGGTGCATTTTCATCTTGGTTATGGTCCCCATAGAATTCCCACCCCCCCTTATTTTGGCCCTAATCCCTCCTCTCCTCCCCACCCCCCAGTGTGTCTCTGGTTTATAGTTGCTTGTTGATTTTGATTTTTACTTTATTATAATTAGTCTTTTTCCTGGTCTCTTATTTAGGTTTTCTAAATTCCTGCTATGAGTGAGACCATCCGGTATTTTTCTTTTTCTTTCTGGCTTCTTTCGCTGAGCATGATCCCTTCCAGCGCCATCCATGTTGCTGCAAATGGCATGAGTTCATCTTTTTTGATTGCTGAGTAATATTCCATGGTGTATATGGACCACATCTTTTTTTAAAGATTTATTTATGCATACAAGAACTGGGGTACAGGCCAGAGGTGGGGGGGTGAGAGGATTCACCAGAGACAGAGTAGGGAGCAGAACCAAATGACACTGCTGAGGGGAGCAGCGGGCGGGTCTGGAGAGGTCTGCTGCGCCATGTGGGTACCTCCCTGGTACAGTGGCTGCAGACAGCTTCATGGGTTGTGTCTTAACCTCTTGGGCCACCAGGGAGGCCCCTCTGTGAATCTTCTCCAGAGGCTTCTATTGCTTGTGCTGAGTCAAAACACCTTATGGGGCACTTGGGTCCTCTCTCAGGCTGCCCCTTCTATCCCATGTCTTACCTCATTCACTCATTAAACATTAATTGAGCCCCTGCTGCAATGCCAGTCCCTTTTCTAAGGCAGCGAGATGTCAGGCCCCTCCGAAGGCAAGCGACCCATCTCACAAACAGGTGGTATCACCTTAATAGTTGCTATTAACAATTAAAGGTCTGCAATTCTTGACTCGCTTACTACCTGTTCTTTGCCAGTACATTATTTAGCTCACCTCTATGATTTCTTTGTAGGAAAAGGTAGCTGTGGGTTTCAGCCTTGAAATGTCCCTCCTCTCGCTGACACTCGGTGTTCTCAGAGTAACAGGGAGGCAGATATGCACTCTTTTTCCCATTAGAAATGCATTCAAATCTCCCTGTACATGGAAGGACATCAATAATGTCGGCTCTCACTGCTGGCCAATGACTTCTAATGTTCCTGCCACTGATCCCGAGTCCCAAGCATCTCTGTCTGAGTGGCCTTTAAGTAAAATGGTTATCAGAGCAAAAGGCCAACCAACTATTAAGGTCACTATATAAGTCCAAAGAAGAGGTTTCTTACAACAAAATAAAGCTAAACTAAAAACAGGAAAACAGCACTTGGGGAGGGAGAGAAATTTTGAAGACTGAGAAGAAAAAGAATATGGAAAATATGACTCTCTCTCTCTCTCTCTCTCTCTCTCTCTCTCTCTCTCTCTCTCTCTCCCCTAAGGATAGGAAGAGCCTGGTTAGCTAAGGAATGATAGACGTGTAGTCAAACTAGTGAGCAGCCCAACATGTGTGTGCTCACACCTTTCTTTGTCTTATGAATACACTTTTTTTAAAGATTTATTTATTTATGCATACAAGAACTGGGGTACAGGCCAGAGGTGTGGGGGGTGAGAGGATTCACCAGAGACAGAGTGGGGAGCAGAACAGGCAGATTGAGGGAAATACACTGCTGAGGGGAGCAGCAGGGAGACAGGAGAGGTCTGCTGTGCCATGTGGGATTTTCCCTGGCCGGGGATCGAACTCATGCTGCAGTGGCTGCGGATAGCTTCATAGGTTGCGTCTTAACCCTTTGCACCACCAGGGAGGCCCCATGAATATACTTTTAATGGTGCTGCTGAAATAATCCTGTCTTGTTTCAGTTCTGTTCCTCATTCCCTTAATTCCAGTTTACTGACCTGAGAAATTTATCTGTACTTGGATCATCATCTAATCTATACTTCATTGTTAGGAATTTTTAAAGAGGGAAAACAAGAGATGAGGGGCAAGATGCAGGCCAGCTGTATTGGTTAATATTTTTATGAGTGTCTAAACTGGCGAAATCAAAGCCAGCTCTAACCAAAAGGTGGCTGAGTAAAGCAAAAGTGAATTTGGTGCTGACAAAATCAGTGGGGGCTAAGCATGGAAACGAACAGAAAGGAAGATATATGGTTGGCCAAGAACACACCCACTCTCCAAGCAAAAACCAAAAACCAAATATTCATTTTGTGAAGCAACCACTTTAAAAATAAGCTATAGGGCCTCCCTGGTGGCGCAAGGGGTTAAGCATTGCACTGTGAAGAAATCTGCAGCCTGTGGGGCACAAGTTCCATCCCTGGCTGGCCAGGGAGATTCCCACATGGTGCAGCAGACTTCTCCTGACTCGCCTGCTGCTCCCCTCAGCAGTGTATTTCAGTCAGTCTGCCTGTTCTGCTCCCCACCCTGTCTCTGGTGAATCTTCTCTCCCTCGGCACCTCTGGCCTGTACCCCAGCTCGTATGCATAAATAAATCTTAAAAAAAAAAGCTATAGTTCTGGTTAGGGCAGGGTATTTCCAACTCAAACTCACGTCATGCTCCTGTTAGGAATGCTTGGTAAAGATTTCATTGTTTTTGAAATTAAGGTCACTATATAAGTCTGAAGAAGAAGTTTCTTACAACAAAATAAAGCTAAGCTAAAAACAGGAAAACAGCACTTGGGGAGGGAGAGAAATTTTGATGACTGAGAAGAACAAGAATATGGGAAATATGAGTGTTTCTCTCTCTCTCTCTCTCTTTGTCTCTCTCTCTCTCTCTCTCCCCCCTAGAGATAGGAAGAGCCTGGTTAGCTAAGGAACGAGAAGGTGGAAGTGCACTCTGCTCAAAGACCCTGCTAGGGAATAGAAAGCCCACAGTAGAACTACTTCCTAGAGCATCCCACCATCTGGTAATGCTACTGAACGTCTGGAGCCGGTTTCAAACCCCAGCTGGGTCTAACTCCAAAATAAGAGAATCTGAACACCCAGGCCTGGGGGTGGTAACTGTATTGCATTGAGCTGTGACTGAAGCAGATCTGAATTAGCCAGAGAGAGGCTACATTTGATCTACATTTTTTTCTTTTGCTCTCAATTTTATTTTATTTTTTTTAAAGATTTATTTATTTATTTATTTATTTATTTATTTATTTATACAAGCACTGTGGGTGCAGTCAGAAGCGCAGGAGGGTGAGAGAATTCACCAGAGACAAAGCGGGGAATGCAACAGGCAGACCAAGGAAATACACTGCTGAGGGGAGCAGCGGGCGGCAGGAGAGGTCCGTGCGCCATGTGGGACCCTCGTCCGGCGGCCGGGGATCGAACTGGCGCCACAGAGGCTGTGGGCAGCTTCGCAACCCAGCGCTCAACCGCTGCGCCACCGGGGAGGCCCTGCTATCTATCCCTTTTTAAAGATACCATTCAAGTTAACCAGCAAAGTCAAAAGACCAGCAAAGTGACAGCTGCCAGAAATGCTATAGAAAGGTATTCACGAAGGTAGATTTTTAAAATAGAGAACAGCAAAGTGATAAAGTTGGCTAAACCATTGGAGTCGAAGCTGTTCAAACCCACCCAAGCACCAGTATTTCTCTGTATCCTATACTAGGGTTCAAGATAGAACTCTAGATATTTGTAGCACATGATGTGATAGATGCAAAATTTTTCTTCTCGTTGAACGTGAGGTGTGAGCTGGTCCACTGGATTCCTGTTCTTGCTTATTCTTGTCTCAACCTTGCATGCATGACTATGCTGGGTTAAAAGGCAAAGAGCGGCTCTTGGGAGAGCACGTATGGTCACCTGCCACACCCTCTCTTTATCTCTCCTGTTCATTCCTGGGTTCCAAAAAGGAGGAAAGACTTGTGACTGCCTAAGAAACTGTCCATTTGCCTCCACACAGTCTTCAAGTTAATTATTCACATAAGCAAATGCTTCATCAAGCACAAGTGTGTTAGAATGTGTTGTGTGAGTTGAAATCTCTCCTATGAAATATTAGACTTGTGAAATTCAGGAGTAGTTTAATTTGATCCTGGCCAACCACCAAAGCAGAACGTGACGTTTCCAAAGCTGGCTGTTTGTAGAGGATAGAAGAAATGGTGAAAGAGTAGGCGACACCCACATCACAAACTCTGGAATACAGAAAATGGCATCGTGTTAAGAAGCAGGGAGTTTAAAGGAGTTTCTTTTCTAGTTGTGAGAGTCTGTGTCCACAGTGGACTCGTCGGAAAATACTGAAAAATACGAGGGGAAAAAATGAAGTCCCTGTCACTTTATCAGATTTCCAGTTAGTACTGCTATTTTACTTCTGTGCAATGTGCTCTAAATTTTGATTGTGATATAATCAAATACTGCACATGGACTTCTGAGGGCAGATGAGAGCAGGACGCACTTGAGGAGTTCCAAATCTAACACTGCTATTATGCATATCAGGAATATTATAAACAGAAAGAACTGCCATCCGGAAATAAACACCCAACTGTTACTATCGTCAACCATCTTTTCTTTTCCAAATACTACACTTTCCTTGGTTTGTCTTCCTTCTCCCTACTCATATTCCCTGAAAGCTCACATTTTGTGATATGCATATGTCTTTGTATCATTCAGTTTCATTTAGGTGAGAGATACTCAGAGCTGGGAAATAATTTCTCATGTGGCACATTTTAACAACAAAAACATCTTATTCAATATTTCGATGTCTTTTACTTATGGAGCTGACCAATATCTCAGCATGTGTTTTTAAATTCCTACTCAAGGCCTCCGTGGTGGCACAAGGGATTAAGACACAACCTAGGAAGCTATCCACAGCCACTGCAGCACGACTTCGATCTCCGGCCAGGGAGCTACCCACATGGCACAGCAGACCTCTTCTGACTCGCCTGCTGTTCCTCTCAGCAGTGTATTTCTGTTGATCTGCTTGTTCTGTTCCCCACTCTGTCTCTGGTGAATCCTCTCACCACCCGCACCTCTGACCGGTACCCCAGTTCTTGTGTGCATAAATAAAAAAAATCTTTAAAAAAAATAATAAATAAATAAATTCCCACTCAAGTTTGGTGATGTGCAGCTGCTGTTCCACCCACAACAGATTCACTGTCATCCTGATTTCAAATGGGTTAGGTAGATGTTGGGGAGATGGTTGGGAGCCATGAAAATCAGTGCCATGTCCAGTGCTGAAACTCAGGAAACTGTCCTCCCTAACTGGTAGGCGTCCTAGCCAGCTTATCACAAAGACACCTCTCCCCCTGTGTCTGAGGAAGCCTTTCTGCAAGGGAGATCATGATGGATTGTATGGTGGATGGGACCATTCTTGACTCCACTTTTAGTGGAAGTCTGGACCCAAGGAAAAATCTGGGTAAGCATGATCATTCTCCAGATCAGTGCCACATGAGGGAGTATCAACTTTCCAAAAAAAAAAAAAATGACAACAGTTAGAAATGCTATAGAAATATATGAAATCTGCCATGTAGGTTGGCACAACCACAAGCTTTTAATAATCAAGATAGAAAACAAGATAATGAAAACTATGAATGCTTTGGAATGAAGAGACTTTTCACTGAACTTCAATTACACCATCTCTGCCTGGCTCATTTATTGGAGCTGACATTTGCAGAATAAATCATTTGATATGCAAATCTAGCCCCTTTCCGTTATTCAACATTTTTGTCCTTGCTTGTATTTCCTGAGATTGTGATTATTTGAAAATGACTTGAAAACAAAAGTCTCCTTTCTGCCTGGCAATTTCTCAATGATTATAAGTGCCCAGCACTGTCTATCCATTGCTTTTTCCTCCCTCTTCTCTCTGCAGGTTTAGATTTCCTAGAAGAGGTTGTGCAGGCAATCATTTGCATCCCAGGGTGAGGGGAAGCAGCCTGTCTCTCCCTCCTTGCCTTGATGGATTTGGACCTCGGACCATTCTGTTTCTCTCCAAGGCAGACAAAGCTCAGTTCCGAGAGCCCAGAAACACAGCATTGACCTGATGGGGGTGTGGGCATTTCTCAATCTGCACAAACAGGCCTTTCCTTAGGTCCAGACTTCCAGGAAAAGAGTAGTCCAAGCTCACGCCCCCTCAGTGCTTGGTGTGAAGTAGGTAGGCACCCACACTTAGACTAGATGGGTACCGTGAAGCCCCAAGAACAAACCAGATCTTCAACTAACGAATCGAACTTTTGCACAGTTGCCCTTGGTTATCCCTTAATCATTTGTAAAAACATCCCCAAACAGCCCAGCCCTGACTTGGCTTTGTGCAGATTCTTGTGGGAATGGTCATTTAGGTCTGAGTTTTTAAATTAAATAGAATCCCCTTCCTTCACCCCATTACTGCCCACCAGAGTGCAGGTAGTAATAGTAATTACAGAAGAGTAATTCTAGAGGAAGGTAAGAAACCCAGCTGCCTACACTGCAATGAGTGTTTACCTCTTATTTTCCACGTCAGAGGACAAGGCTTTTAATTTTGTTCAGCGTCTTAGTCTGCTCAGGCTGCCAGAATAAAATATCTTACTGCTGACTTAAGTGACAAAAATGCATTGTCTCCTGCCTCTGGAAGCTGGCAAACCCAAGATCGAGGTGCCATCATGGTGAATTTCATTTTTTTTTCCTCTGATGACATTATGTGGACCATCTATTCCCATGCTTATTTATCACTGCTGCATCTTCACCAGTGAGGGGTCTGTTCCGGTCTTAAACCCATTTTTTTTTAAATTTTTATTTGTTTTTTATTTGTTTACTTCCTATTCAGTTTTTTAAAATCATCATCACTCATTTTATTACCTTTTCTTTATTTTTTCCCACCTCCATGTTATGTCCTTTGTGACAGCAGATCCATTCTGCTCCTTCTTGATCCACCTCATTTATTAAGGCCCATAAATTCCTATAAATATTTTGCTCTGTCAAACTATAGCAGGGTGGTCCCAGGAAAGGGGGAGGTTCCAGGTTTCCTGCCCCACCCAAGGGAGGGTGGAGCTGAGCAGCGAGAAGAAGCTGCAGAGGAGACTGAGGAAGGAAGGAAGCAGGATGGAGCCAGAAGGAGCCCCGGAGGAGGCACATGGAGCCGAGAGACACGTGAAGAAACTGCGCTTGCCTTTTGGTCATGGACGGGGTGACACAGATGTGGGTGAGACCTGTGGGGAGGGGACCATGGCAGGTTTTGTCTTGATTTTGATTTTGTTCTTTTCCCTCCAGACTTGTCTGGTTGCTTCCGAACCTTTTCTGGGGGTCCCCACCGGAAGATGCTTTAGACTGTGGCAGGCTTTGGGGCCTTGCTCTGGGCCAGTCCTGCTTGGGTGGACTTTTACCCACGAGGGGATGGGTCACTTTGGGTGCTTGATTTAGAAACTAGATTCTTTGCCTTTTCTGTGTTGTTCCCTAATTGTATGAAAGTTCCTTCCCATGAAAGTCTCACATGTTTTGTGTTGATACGGCGGAGGGCAGAACCTATTTAGAGCAGGCAGGTTTGGGGGGTCTGGGCTGCCCCACTCCCTGCCCTGAAACAAAACCATCTGCCATGCAACTGTCCAATATTTTTCCTTGTCATTGTGACTTTATTACACAGAACCCCTCAAAATTCTTCCATTTTGCAGTAAATGTCAACATTTTGTCTTTCCTTATGGCTAAGGGTGGATATACCACATCTTCTTGATCCAATTCTCTGTCAGTGGAACTTTGCATGTCCTAGCTTTTGTAAATAAAGGTGCAATAAACATTGTAGAGCACATCATTTTTTGAGTTGATGGTTTCATGCCTTTGGGTAGATGCCTTAAAGTAGGACTGATGGAGCCTTGGGGCTAAATATCAGCGCTATTACGGCTACTGCCTGAGTTTGATCCCCAGCCAGGCTGCTAATCCACATATAGCGCAGGGGACCTCTCCTGTCTCACCCTCTGCTTCCCTCAGCAGTGTATTTCAGTAGATCCACCTGCTCTGCTCCCCACTGTCTCTGGTGAATCCTCTCACCCCTGAACTTCTGGACTACAACCTAGTTCTTCTATGCAAAGAAAAAAAAAAATAACATAAAGAAAAAATTAAAAAAAAATAAAGTGGGACTGCTATATCATATTTATTTTCATTTTTAGTTTTTTAAGGTAAATACAGAGAGCTTTCCAAAATGGTTGCACCATTTCCAGTCCCACCAACAGTGCAACACTTTCCCACCACATCCTCTCCAACACGCTTGTTGGGAGTTTTTTTAAAATATGCCATTTTCACCAGTATGAGATGATATCTCATTGTGGTTTTGGCCTAATGATGGATATTTTTCATATATCCATTGCCCTTCTGGATATTTTCTTGGTGAATTGTCTGTTGATATATGCTGCCCATTTATTAACTGGGTTCTTTTCTTTTTTTATTGTTAAATTGAATACTTGAATTAATATGTCTTAGATATTAACCCCTAAAGCAGCAGCGATAGTTTTACAAAATATATGTCTTAAATGTAAGACTTCAAAGTCAAAATGACCTCTTGATCCATGGGCTGCAGAATGAATGTCATTTTAGAACTCATGAAAATAACATTTATCTCCTTGCACAATTCCATTAGAGCTCTTGGGTGACTAGGTGCAGTGTCAGTGAGTAGTTATGTTTGGAGAGGAATTTTTTCCTGAGTGCTAGGTCTCAGCAGTGGTGTTTGGGCTGTCATCCAGTCCAGGCTTTGTTGCTCCATTTACAGAGCATAGGTAGAGTAGATTGAACATATTCCTTAAGGACCCTAGGGTTTAAAAATGGTAAATGAGCATTGGCTTCCACCTTAAGGCATCAGTCCCTGGCAAGAGTCAGTCCGTCTCAGAAGCTTAGAAGCCAAGCTTTGATTTCACTCTAGCTATTAAAGTCCTAGATGGCATCTTTTTCCATAGAAGTCTGTTCATTTGAATTGAAAATCTGCTATTAAGTACAGCCAACTTCTTCAGTTTTCTTTTTTTTTTTTTTAAGATTATTTATACATACAAGAACTGGGGTGTAGGCCAGAGGTGCGGGGAGTGGTGAGAGGAATCACCAGAGCCAAAGTGGGGAGCAGAACAGGCAGATCTACTGAAGTACACTGCTGAGGGGAGAGGCGGGCCAGTCAGGAGAGGTCTGCTGTGCCATGTGGGTTAGCTTCCTGGTTGGGGATTGAACTCATGCTGCAGTGGCTGGCGATAGCTTCATACTGCTGATATTAACCCTCTATGCCACCAGGGAGGCCCGTTCTTCAGTTTTCTTAACTCAATCTCCCCTGGATCACTTGCTGCATCTTCTTCTCTGGCACCTGCTGCTTGACCTTCTCTTGTAATGATAGGGAGATAACGTCATTCCTTAAACCTCGTGAACCAACCTCTGCTAGCTTCTAACTTTTTTTTGCAACTTCCTCACCTCTCTCAGCCTTCATAGAATTGAAGAGAGCAAGAGTCTTGCTGTTGATTGGACTTTGACTTACAGAAATGTTGTGGCTGGTTTGCTCTTCAGTCCAGACCACTAAAACTTTCTTATCATCGATAGGATGTTTCATTTTCTTATCATTCATGTATTTACTGAAGTAGCACTTCATTTCCTTCATGAACATTTCTTTCGCTTTCACAACTTGATTATTGGTTGGTACAAGAGGTCTAGTTTTTGGCCTATCTTGACTTTCAGCATAACCTTCCTCACGAAGTTTAATCATCTTTAACTTTTAGCGTACAGTGAGAGATATGTGACCCTTCCTTTTACTCAGACACTTAGAGACCACTATATTGTTGGTTATTGATTGACCTCATTCCAATTATTGTTGGGTCTCAGGGAATAGGGAGAATTAAAGAGAGGGAGAGTGATGGGCAGATGCCTGGCCAGTGAAGAAAACAGAACGCATACAAGTTCATAAAATTCACTGTCTTGGGCCTCCCTGGTGGCACAGGGGTTAAAGTCTCAGCACTATCAAGATATTACCAGCCACTGCAACAGGAATTTGATCCTTGGCCAGGGAGGTGACCCACATGGTGCAGCAGACCTCTCCTGTCTCTCCTGCTGCTCCCCTCAGCAGTGTATTTCAGTCAGTCTGCCTGTTCTGCTCCCCACTCTGTCTCTGGTGAATCCCCTCACCTTTTGCACCTCTGGCCTTATGCATACAAGAACCCCAATTCTTGTATGCATAAATAAATAAAATAAATGAAAAAAATTTTTTCACTATCTTTTATAAATTCAATTCATGGCTCCCTAAAACAATTACAACAGTAACCTCAAAGATTGCTGACCACAGATCATCATAACAGATATAATAATAATGAAAAACTTTGAAATATTGCAAGAATCACCAAATATGACACAGGAACATGAAATGAGAACATGCTGCTGGGAAAAATGACACTGACAGAGTTGCTCGAAGCAGGGTGCCACAAACCTTCAATTTGTAAAAGGCAGTGTCTGGGAGGTGCAATAAAGTGAAGCACCATTAAGTGAGGCATGCCTGTACTCTGTGATTTTACCAGTTTTTTATTTGTCCAAACTAAAACCAAGATAAAAGTAAAAATCAACAATCCAGCAAACAAAAATACCCCTAAGTGACAACATTGGCCGTGTACAGTTCATATATTTTTCTATTGCTATTATTACAATTATTATAATAAATATATAAAATATTATAAAAATAAAATTATGTTTACTAATTGCTTGGAGGCTTTATTTATTCATTCATCTGTTCAGCAAATAAAAGACATGCCAGACATGGAAACTTTCACTTTAAAACATAGTATTATAAGGATACTGGAAGTCCTAGCCAGAGCAACAAGACAAGAGAAAGACATACAAGGAATCCAAATAGGAAAAGAAGAAGTCAAACTATCACTATTTGCAGATGACATGATAATATACATAGAGAACCCCAAAAACTCCACAGAAAAACTAATTCAACTCATCAATCAGTTCAGTAAAGTGGCAGGATACAAAATCAACACACAAAAGTCAGTAGCCTTTCTATACACAAACAATAAATCTGAAGAAGAAGAAATCAAAAAAACCATCCTTTTATTATCGAAACAAAAAAAATCAAATATTTGGGAATAAATCTAACAAAAGAGGTAAAGGACCTATACAAAGAAACCTATAAAACACTGTTAAAAGAAATAGAAGAAGACACAAAGAAATGGAAAGACATCCCCTGCTCATGGATTGGAAGAATAAACATTATTAAAATGGCCATCTACCAAAAGCAATATACAGATTCAATGTTATTCCAATCAAAATTTCAATGTCATTCTTCAAAGAAATAAAAGAATTATTGATGACATTCATAAGGAATCACAAAAAACCCCGAATAGCCAAAGCTCTCCTGAAAAAAAAAAAGAAGGAAATGGAGGCATCATACTCCCAGACTTCAAACTATACTACAAAGCCATAATCATCAAAACTGCATGGTATTGGAACAAGAACAGACATACAGACCAATGGAATCGAATAGAAAATCCAGAAATAAACCCACAGATTTATGGTCAACTAATCTTTGACAAAGGAGCAAAGACTATGCATTGGAGCAAAGAAAGTTTGTTCAATAAATGGTGCTGGGAAAACTGGGTCGCTACGTGCAAAAGAATGAAGCTTGACCACTACCTCACACCATACACAAAAATCAACTCAAAATGGATTAAAGAACTAGACATAAGACCTGAAACCATAAAATACATAGAAGGAAATATAGGCGAAACACTACGTGATTTGCACATCAAAGACATCTTTACAGACACATCACCCAAAGCAGTGATAGTGAAGGCAAAGATAAACAGCTGGGACTACATCAAATTAAAGAGCTTCTGCACCGCAAATGAGACAATAACAAAAACAAAGAGAAACTCGACCAACTGGGAAAACATTTTTGCACCCAACACTAATGATAAAGGACTGATCACAAAAATCTGCAAAGAGCTGATGAGACTCAGCAACAACAAAGAAAATAATCCAGTCAAAAAATGGGCAGAAGAGCTAAAAAGAAACTTCTCTGAAGAGGAAATGCAAATGGCCAACAGGCATATGAAAAAATGTTCAACATCACTTGTCATCAGGGAAATGCAAATCAAAACTACCATGAGATACCATCTTACACCAGTGAGAATGGCACATATTAAAAAACTAGCAACAATGTTGGCGAGGTTGTGGAGAAAAAGGAACTCTTCTGCACTGTTGGTGGGAGTGCAAAGTGGTCCAACCACTGTGGAGAGCTGTGTGGAGATTTCTGGACCTACTAAACATACAGCTTCCATATGATACAGCAATTCCACTCCTAGGTATTTACCCAAAGGACACAGAAAACATCAATTCCAAAGAACACCCACACTCCTATGTTTATAGCAGCACTATTTATAATAGCTAAGCTTTGGAAACAACCCAAATGCCCGAAAATAGATGACTGGATCAAGAAGATGTGGTCCATATACACCATGGAATATTACTCAGCATTCAAAAAAGATAAACACATGCCATTTGCAGCAACATGGATGGCGCTGGAAGGGATCATGCTCAGCGAAATAAGCCAGAAAGAAAAAGAAAAATACTGGATGGTCTCACTCATAGCAGGAATCTAGAAAACTTAAATAAGGGACCAGGAAAATGAATAACTATAAAAAAGTGAAAATCAAAATCAACAAAAAACTATGAACCAGAGACACTTTTTGGGGGGTGGGGGGTGGGAGGGGAGGGATTGGGGTCAGAATGGGGGGGTTGCAATTGTATGGGGAATATAAAAATAAAATTTATTATTTAAAAAAAACATAGTATTATAAGGAAACGACATTGAATGAGACAATGGCACTTGAGGAACTTCTGTATGTGAACAACAGCAAGCATACAAAAATGCAAGGTAAAAAGAGAAAATATGCAAGAATGCTTTAGAAGAGAAAAAATGATATCAAAACATGCAGTGACACACTCAGTTATAAAAGGAAGATGAAATTCCCATTCATGAAAATGTGGATGAAAGCAGAGGGCATTATGCTAAGCAAAATTAAGTCATATGGAGAAAGATGAATTGTTTGTTTTCACTCATATTTAGAAAACAAAGACCAAAGCAAACAAACTTGACAAAACAAAAAGCCTGCTCTTAGCTATAGAGAACAGATTGGTTATTACCAAAGGGGAAGAGGTTGACAGTTGGGTGAAAAGTAGAGGGATCAATTGAATATGATGGATGGAAACTAGTCTTTTGATGGTGATCATAGGTATCGCATACCGATGTCAAAGTATAATGCTGTGCAACTGAGATTATAAAATGTTGCAAACCAATGTTACTTCAATAATATTTTAAGAAATAATGTGTGGTGGTGAAATGCTGTTCCTTTAAGCCTCATAGATGTTCTGTGTTTCTATCATCCTTTTGATGTCCTGCTCTAGGAAACAGTTCTCTTTGGATACAATTCCTGCAGGTGGAAGACTGCTGGAATTTGCATCTCCTGGTGATACTCATAAGTAAGATCACTTAGATTAGTCCTTAATTTTTTTTTTAAGTTTTTGTTTTTAATTTATTTATTTATGCATACAAGAACTGGGGTACAGGCCAGAGGTGCAGGGGTGAGAGGATTCAGAAGAGACAGTGGGGAGCAGAACAGACAGACTGACTGAAATACACTGTTGAGGGGAGCAGTGGGCAAGACAGGAGAGGTCTGCTTCGCCATGTGGGTAGCTCCCTGGCCGGCTGGGTACCGAACTCGTGCTGCAAAGGCTGCAAACTGCTTTACAGCATGGTGCTTAACCCCTTGCGCCACCAGGGAGGTCCTCTAGTCCTTATTGTTAATGCAAGGTTGTGTTTTGCCATTAGAATTACAGAGTAAGCCATGAAAAGGTAAATGCAAATTACTAGGACTTAAAACTACCTTTTTTACAGTGGTGCTTTGGAATATTTATGTAATGTGATAAACATTTTTTTTTTTAAGATTTATTTATTTATTTATACAAGCACTGGGTACAGTCAGAAGCGCGGGAGGGTAAGAGAATTCATCACCAGAGCCAGAGCGGGGAGCAGAGCAGGCAGAAGGACTGAAGTACACTGCTGAGGGGAGCAGCGGGCAGCAGGAGAGGTCTGTGCGCCATGTGGGACCCTCCTCCGGTGGCCGGGGAGCAGCCGGGGATTGAACCAGTGCTGCAGAGGCTGCGGGGCAGCTTCGCAACCCAGCGCTCAACTGCTGCGCCACCGGGGAGGCCCTATAATCATTTCTTAAGGTAAAAACAAAGATGGCACAAAGTAACACAGGCTTTCCAATATACATAGAAAGTTTATTAAGCCCAGACCTTCCCCACGATTTCTTTCATATACTTTTGTTGTTTTCTAGCTCAGTTTGTCATATGAGGCTTTCAGATCTGGATTCTTATTTGGAGATCATAAGGAGGAAAGGTTGAGTCATGTGCCTTCAATTACTGTGATGATTTGATTGCTGTGATGGATCAAATTCTAATGAGAAAGATTAGAAGTCAATTTTGTTAGGGGTTGGCCATTCCTCACTGGCCTAACCTTCATGTTGCAGGTTTTTCAAGCTATGCCAGCCCTCACCGGAGCCTGTCACCAAAAGAAATCAAACCACAAAGAGCTCACTGTTCACCATTCCCTTCTGCATCTGCCAGGACTCTTCAATTCCTCTGCCTGCTTACTAGGTCCAATAAACTTTCTTCCTTCTCTAATATCAAAACTCTGGTCAGTTGATGATATTGCTGGCTCACAGGTCTCTGGCTGTGCTGCTGTTTCCAGCTCTTCTTCCCCCATGTGGAGATTGACTTCTCCTGGTGATACTCATAAGATCAAAATAAGTCATTATTCAGTAATTAATAATTAGTCCTTATTCTTAATTTGAGAAAGTGTCACATTAACCTAAGTAGCAGGGGAATTGCACCACACGAGTGGTACTAGCCAGTAGCATGTTGACAAACATTCAGCCCAGGCTACCTCGTAAGTGCTTACCTTCAAGATACCCTTGGCTTTGTCTCCATATTTCAACCAACAGTAAGATTCTCCTGCAAGTTTCTGGAGTCAACATCCCCCAAACTCAGCAAAAAGAGCACAAGAGAACAGAGTACATTGAATCTGCCTATTTTCAGATGGTGCCTGTTCCTCCTCTAACTCATCACTTTCCTGAGATTAAAGTTTTGTTTTGTTTTTTTAAGATTTATTTTTATTTATTTATACAAGATCTGTGGTACAGGGCAGATGTGCAGGAGGGTGAGAGGATTCACCAGAGACAGAGTGGGGAACAGAACAGGCAGACGGACGAAATACACTGCTGAGGGGAGCAGCGGGCAAGACAGGAGAGGTCTGCCATGCCATGTGGGACCCTCTCTGGCTGGCCGGGATTGAACAGGTGCTGCAGAGGCTGCGGGCAGCTTCACAGCACTGCACTCAACTGCCTGCGCCGCCAGGGGAGGCCCACCTGGGATTTAAGTTTTAAGAACCAGAGAGTAATATTACTGGAACAAAAAATACATCCAAATCTAAACAAGAAAGTAACCTGAAAGGAAATTCACAAAAATATTGACTGATGATTTGGGTTGGCAGGGATTTATAAAAAGAAATAATAATGAAGAGAACCTTATAATTTTCTTCATTTTAGAACTTTTATTTTAATGGTGCGCGGCCATTGCTTTTATTATTTAAAGTAATACTTAAAAATAGCCAGATGTTGTAATTCATTAGAATCCCTTAAAATATCACTCAAATATTTTAAACTAACCAAAAGAAATAAAATTTTGATATGGGCTTCATCTATGAGTAAAATGTTCAGTCTTCAATAGTGGTATCCAAATATAATTATTAATATTATTCTACCCACTTTTTTTTTTAGAGATTTATTTATTGATGCATAGAAGAGCTGGGGTGTAGGCCAGAGGTGTGGGGATGGTGAGAGGATTCACGAGAGACAGAGTAGGGAGCAGAACAGGCAGATCTACTGAAATACACTGCTGAGGGGAGCAGCAGGCGAGTCAGGAGAGGTCTGTTGTGCCATATGTGGGTCAGATCCCTGGCCGGGGATCAAACTCAGACTGTAGTGGTGATAGCACTGGGACTTTACCCCTACACCATCAGGGAGGCCCCTTCTGTGCACTCTTTCAATGCCAGGTACTAATTAAACATTCAAGTTATTTCCCCAAATAATGTTTAGCAGCTATTTGGACAAGCAGAGTAATGGAAAAGTAGTACAGAGTTCTGGTCGTCTTTCAATTCTACTAAATCCATCTTTGTTTTTAAACTCCATACATTCTAAGTACCTAGAAATCCTTTGAACATTGTTAATTACAATACTATTGCCCCAGGACAAATATTGGAGTAGAACCATTTCAAGGTTCTTCCTGTAACACCAACATACATAGTTTGAGATATAAAGGAACAAATTTAATTTGAGAGATAAGCTGTATCACGCCAGTGATTTTCATACAGAAGAATGCATCTCTATATGCATACACAAACCGAGTATATTTTTTTAATCTGACAAAGTCTGAGATATTTCCAGAGAGAAATAAAAAATGGTGATTTCTCTAAAGACTTGGGAGCTAAATTAAACAGCAGGCCATTCGTTACTAGGCTGCCGTATTTCCTACTCCTCGCCTGTAAGATCATCTGTTCTCAGCTCTTCTTTAGAGAGCTTTATGCAAAATCCACATGGGCAAAATGGAAATGTGGTCAGCCGTCAGCTTAATAGGCTAGAAAAGTGTATTCATGTACATTTTAATGCTGACTTGGCAAGTGATATCAAAGTCACAACCTGGTTAGGGTCCTTGAGACCCAATTCCAAAGTGTGTGAAGGCTCCCCAGCAGATACCAGTAGCAGGTCTGAGAATGTTACTCAATTCAGCTCGATTCTGACATCAAATTGGTGATGCACCAGATTCTGTAGGAAAAGACTCAGTCTCACAAGACTGCCCTCCATTTAAGACACCACTTCGGTAAGTGGAGGAGAGGCTGTCACTGGTGCTTTTGATCAACTGGCTACAAATGTGAGGTTGCCTGGATAACCTCCTTAGACTTCAGGTGTCAACCACAGCCTAGACTATTGCCTGTGCTTTTGATCAACTTGTTTGCTCACTAGATTGCTCGTTTGTTAAAAAGGCTATAACTCAGGGATAACCAGATGGAAGACCTAGGCAAGGTATAGAAAAGGGTGTGGAGCTGTTCTATGTAAGTGTAACCAATGCCTATAAAAGTTAAATTTTTAAAATGCACTTTTCAATGAAATGAAGCCTGATATACAATTTTCCAGAAAAGTAGCTATGACCCTGATTTCTGTAGTTATGGACTTTTGTCACTGCTCTATCTTCACAGTTTTTGTGTATAAATTATTGGTCTTGCTAAGCCTCAGTTTCCTAATCTTCGTGGAGTTTGCTTGTTTGTTTGATATTTGTGAGGGCTAAATGAAATTTTGCAAAGTCCTTGCTTGGTACACAATACGCGTCCCTACAATAACCATTGACTACCACCATACTCCTTAGGTCTCAGTTAAATGTTAAAGGAGGCCGTTGGTTAAGGGGGGCCATTAGATTAGCTTATATACAAAAATATTTTTGAAATTTCCTACTGCAACCTAAGAAAGAAGAGCTTACAATAAGCTCTTCTTTAGTGTGGGCATATGGGTAAATGATTAAAATCATTTCTTGTATTTATGCTGTCTTTTCAAATTGTAATTACTACTATATTTCATTTTGAGTTAATTCTACTGGTTTCAAATTTATATACTTTTTTTTTTTTTTTTTTAATAAATTTTATTGTTATATTCCCCATACAATTGCAGCCCCCCATTCTGACCCCAATCCCTCCCCTCCCACCCGCCCCCCCTAAAAGTGTCTCTGGTTCATAGTTTTTTGTTGATTTTGATTTTCACTTTCTTATAGTTATTCATTTTCCTGGTCCCTTATTTAAGTTTTCTAGATTCCTGCTATGAGTGAGACCATCCGGTATTTTTCTTTTTCTTTTTGGCTTATTTCGCTGAGCATGATCCCTTCCAGCGCCATCCATGTTGCTGCAAATTGCATGTGTTTATCTTTTTTGAATGCTGAGTAATATTCCATGGTATATATGTACCACATCTTCTTGATCCAGTCATCTATTTTTGGGCATTTGGGTTGTTTCCAAAGCTTAGCTATTGTAAACAGTGCTGCTATAAACATAGGGGTGCAGGTGTTCTTTGGAATTGATGTTTCTGTGTCCTTTGGTAAATACCTAGGAGTGGAATTGCTGGATCATATGGAAGCTCTATGTTTAGTAGGTCCAGAAATCTCCATACAGCTTTCCACAGTGGTTGGACCAGTTGCACTCCCACCAACAGTGCAGAAGAGTTCCTTTTTCTCCACACCCTCGCCAACATTTGTTGTTGTTAGTTTTTTAATATGTGCCATTCTCACTGGTGTAAGATGGTATCTCATGGTAGTTTTGATTTGCATTTCCCTGATGACAAGTGATGTTGAACATTTTTTCATATGCCTGTTGGCCATTTGCATTTCCTCTTCAGAGATGTTTCTTTAAGCTCTTCTGCCCATTTTTTGACTGGATTATTTTCTTTGTTGTTGTTGAGTCTCATCAGCTCTTTGCAGATTTTTGTGATCAGTCCTTTATCATTAGTGTTGGGTGCAAAAATGTTCTCCAGTTGGTGGGGTTTCTCTTTGTTTTTGTTATTGTCTCTTTTGCTGTGCAAAAGCTCTTTAATTTGATGTAGTCCCAGCTGTTTATCTTTGCCTTCACTGTCACTGCTTTGGGTGATGTGTCTGTAAAGATGTCTTTGATGTGCAGATCACGTAGTGTTTCGCCTATATTTCCTTCTATATATTTTATGGTTTCAGGTCTTATGTCTAGTTCTTTAATCCATTTTGAGTTGATTTTTGTGTATGGTGTGAGGTGGTAGTCAAGCTTCATTCTTTTGCATGTAGCGACCCAGTTTTCCCAGCACCATTTATTGAACAAACTTTCTTTGCTCCAATGCATATTCTTTGCTCCTTTGTCAAAGATTAGTTGACCATAAATCTGTGGGTTTATTTCTGGATTTTCTATTCGATTCCATTGGTCTGTATGTCTGTTCTTGTTCCAATACCATGCAGTTTTGATGATTATGGCTTTGTAGTATAGTTTGAAGTCTGGGAGTCTGATGCCTCCATTCCCTTCTTTTTTTTTCAGGAGAGCTTTGGCTATTCGGGGTTTTTGGTGATTCCATATGAATTTCATCAATAATTGTTCTATTTCTTTGAAGAATGACATTGAAATTTTGATTGGAATAGCATTGAATCTGTATATTGCTTTTGGTAGGATGGCCATTTTAATAATGTTTATTCTTCCAATCCATGAGCAGGGGATGTCTCTCCATTTCTTTGTGTTTCTTCTATTTCTTTTAACAGTGTTTTATAGTTTTCTTTGTATAGGTCCTTTACCTCTTTTGTTAGATTTATTCCCAAATATTTGATTTTTTTTGTTTCAATAACAAAAGGGATGGTCTTTTTGATTTCTTCTTCTTCAGATTTATTGTTTGTGTATAGGAAGGCTACTGACTTTTGCGTGTTGATTTTGTATCCTGCCACTTTACTGAACTGATTGATGAGTTGAATTAGCTTTTCTGTGGAGTTTTTGGGGTTCTCTATGTATAATATCATATCGTCTGCAAATAGTGATAGTTTGACTTCTTCTTTTCCTATTTGGATTCCTTGGATGTCTTTCTCTTGTCTTATTGCCCTGGCTAGGACTTCCAGTATTATATTGAAAAGCAATGGTGAGAGTGGACATCCTTGTCTTGTTCCAGATCTTAATGGAATTGCTTTCAGCTTTTCACCATTGAGAATGATACTGGCTGTTGGCTTGTCATAGATGGCCTTTATGATGTTGAGGTATGTTCTTGTATCCCAGAATTTCAAGGGCTTTTATCATGAATGGGTGTTGCACTTTGTCGAAAGCTTTCTCAGCATCTATTGATATTATCATATGGTTTTTATATTTCTTTTGTTGATGTGTTGGATAACGTTGATTGATTTTCGGATGTTAAACCATCCTTGTGCCCCTGGAATGAATCCAACTTGGTCGTGGTGAATTATCTTATGGATACATTGTTGGATTCTGATAGCTAAAATTTTATTGAGGATTTTTGCATCAGTGTTCATTAGGGAGATTGGCCTGTAGTTTTCCTTTTTTGTGTTGTCCTTGTTCGGTTTTGGTATTAGTGTAATGTTGGCTTCATAAAACGTGTTTGGTATTGTCCCTTCCTTCTCAATTTTTTGGAAGAGTTTGTGAAGGATAGGCACTAATTCGTCTCTGAATGTTTGGTAGAATTCATTTGTAAATCCATCAGGTCCTGGGCTTTTGTTTTTGGGGAGGTTTTTTATTACCATTTCAATTTCGCTAATTGTAATTGGTCTGTTTAGGTGTTCTATTTCTTCTTTATCTAGCTTTGGGTGATTGTAGAGTTGTAGGAATTTGTCCATCTCCTCTAGATTGTTAAACTTGTTTCCATATAACTGTTCATAGTAGTTCCTGATTATTCTTTTGATTTCTGCTGTGTCCGTTGTGATTTCTCCTCTTTCATTGATGATCCTGTTTATTTGTGCTTTCTCCCTTTTTCCTTTGTGAGCCTGGCTAGGGTTTGTCTATTTTATTGATTTTTTCAAAAAACCAGCTCTTGGTTTCATTGATCTTTTGGATTGTTTTTTTAGTTTCAATTTCATTTATTTCTGCTTTGGTTTTTATTATTTCTTTTCTTCTACTGGTTTTGGGGTTTTTTTGTTGTTCTTTTTCTAGATCTTTGAGCTTCGAGATGAGGTTGTTTCTTTGCGTTCTTTCTTGTTTCTTGATGTGAGCTTCTATTGCTATATATTTTCCTCTTATTACTGCTTTTGCTGCATCCCATACATTTAGGATATTAGTGTCCTCCTTGTCGTTCAATTCAAAAAATTTTTTAATTTCTTCTTTGATCTCATTAGTCCAATGGTCTTCTAGTAGTGTGGTTTTTATCTCCATGAGGTAGGAAGGTTCCTTGCCTTCTTTTTATGGTTTATTTCTAGTTTGATGCCTTCATGGTCAGAAAAGATGGTTGATATGATTTCAATCTTGGTGTATCTGTTGATGTTTGTCTTGCGCCCCAGTATGTGATCGATCCTGGAGAATGATCCGTGTGCGCTTGAGAAAAATGTGTACTCCGTTTTTTTGGGGTTTAGTGTTCTATAGATGTCTGTTAAGCCTAATTGCTCTAGGTCCTTATTTAGAGCTTTGGTTTCTTTACTTATTTTTTGTCTTGTTGATCTATCCATTGTTGATAGTGGTGTGTTGAAGTCTCCCACTACGTATGTGTTTTCTCTGATGTCTGTTTTCAGAGAGGACAACAGTTGTCTGATATATTTTGGTGCTCCTTCGTTTGGTGAGTATATGTTAATGAGTGTTATTTCTTCTTGAAGTATTGTCCCCTTGATCATAATGTAGTGACCATTGGGGTCTCTTTTTATCTTTTTGAGTTTGAAATCTGTTTTATCTGATATAAGTATAGCTGTTCCTGCTTTCTTTTTTGGTCCATTTGCTTGTAGGATTGTTTTCCATCCTTTAACTTTGAGCCTATTTTTATCTTTTGTAGCTAAATGTGTTTCCTGGAGACAGCAAAAGGTTGGGTTTTGTTTCTTAATCCAGGCTGCCACTCTGTGTCTTTTTATTGAAGAGTTTAGTCCATTTACATTTAGAGTTAATATTGATATGTTAACATCTGTATTTGCCATTGTGTTTGTCTTTCCTTTGATTTTATTTATTTATTCTTTTAATAACTTTTTTTTTTTTTTTTGGCCTTCTTTCATTGTTATTCGTCCCTCTGAGGTTCTGGCTTTAGGACTCCTTGTAGTATTTTTTGGAGTGGGGGTTTAGTTGCAATGAAATTCCGGAGTTTCTGTTTGTCTGGGAAGGTCCATATTCTTTCTTCAAAGAGGAAGGAGAGCTTTGCGGGATAGAGTATTCTTGGTTGGCATCTGTTTTCTTGGAGTCTGTTGACTATGTCCCTCCACTCTCTCCTTGCCCGTAGTGTTTCTTCGGAGAAGTCTGATGTCAGCCTGATTGGTTTTCCTTTGAATGTTATCTGTTTCTTCCCTCTTGCCAGCTTCATTATTTTTTCCTTGTCCTGGATTCTTGGGAGCTTTACTATTATGTGTCTTGCTGTATTTTTCCTTTCGTCGTGGAAGTTTGGTGTTCTTCTTGCTTCTTGTATATCAATTTTCAGCTCCTTCTTCACATTTGGGAAGTTCTCTTCAATTATCTCTTTGAATATTTTCTCTGTTCCTACATCTCTCTCCTCTCCTTCTGGTATTCCTATAACTCTTATATTTCCTTTCCTCATGGAGTCAGATAGTTCCCGAAGTCTTTCTTCGTTCTTTTTCCTTCGTACTTCTCTTTCCTTTTCTGTTTTGGTTCTTTTTATTTCTGTGTCTTCAAGATTACTTATTCGTTCTTCCATTTCATCTATTCTGCTTTCATTGCTTTTCCCAGAATTCTTTAGTTCTTCCATTAATTCTTTGATCTCCTGCATTTCTTTTACTTCCCTCTTTAGGGACTCAATTTCTTTCTTCTGACCATTGTTTTCCCTCTCTAGGGACTCAATTGCATTCTTCTGATCGTTGATTATTTTTCCCTTATCATTGTTTTCCTTTATGACTTCTGTCAGTTTTTTAATCACGGCAATTTTAAATTCTCTTTCTGGAAGGCTCAGAAATTCTTCCAAGTTATTGTCTTTGCAATCTGGGGGCTGGCTTTCTTTTTGTGGTGTGCTTTTTCTCTGGAGAGTTGCTAGGTTGCGTGTGGTTCTTCTCCTCCCTACTGTCTGTTTTCTAATTTGCCGTATGCGTTGGGACACTGTGTTGTTGGGACTGGCCGGCATCTTGGGTGGGCTTCTCTGTTCCCCTCTGGTTCTTCCAGGAGTCATCTGTCAGTTTCAAGCAGCCGGGCGGCCGGGGCTGTGTGCTGGTGCTGGTCTCCTCCTGGGGGGCGGGGCTCTCTTTAATGGCGCCTGGAGCTCACCTCCGCGGCGGATCCTGCAGGGTTCGCCTCAGCTCCCGTTCACGGGGTGTGGTGGCTGCAATAGTTCCTTTCCACTCACAGTCCCGCTTGCTGTGTCCGTTTTTCTTGTTGGCCGTTTTGGTTTGTTGTTTCCCTCCTCTCTGCGGGTCGGAGAGTGCCGCCTCTGTGGGCGGGGGAGGGGAGCAGGGTTCTGTGCTTCCCTCCCTTCTCGTCCTCTTTTATGGCAACTTTCTTCTTCGGGCAGTTTGCTGGAGTCGTCCGTTTATCTTCCGTGTCCCAGTTCTCACTGGGACCTGCCGCTTTTCCTCCCTATTCACTTTTTTTAATGGGAGATCTTACTCGCAGCGTCTCCTCGCCGCCATGTTGCTCCTGATTCAAATTTATATACTTTTCACGTTAATCAAATATGTGAGAAAATATTAACCCAGGCCATTTTGTTGTTGCTGTTGTTGAACTTGATTTATCATTTTATTCAATTGGGTCCATCTGTCCTAAATAGCTTTCTGCCTTGGGCTGTTGGAAAGTAGGACTGTCAATGCTGTCCACCGAGGTGACCATGATTTATTTAGCATAGTGGCTTTTACTAACATAATGAAGTAGGTGGTTTGGGATCTGAACAGCAAAAATACTAGATTATAGAGAGAGGCTATATAACTCAATCTAAGTAGGTGTAAATGATCAAGTGTTCTAAATCAGGGTAATTTCTACATGGCATTTTGTTTTACTAAATAAGTGCTAAAAATCACCAAACTGTTACGTAGGCAGTTTCAGTATTATTGGGCTTAGCTAAACTTTTACATTAAAAATAAACAAACAAAAAAAGCTATTAGCACAACAGGTTTATGCCAAATGATTTCTTTGAGCTAGCAATACTTTCTTAAGAATAAATACAGAGTTTTACAATCATATTTCTTCAAAATTATACCAGTTCTGTAATTTTCTTCTCTTATTTATCCTATTCTTTCAGTAAAAAATGGCCATTCCTTTTTTCACTCTCCACCATCCTGATTGTGATTTAAATTGTACATTATACAGGTTTGAGCTGACGTCAATCGAAAGTTATACAGGTGTGAGGAAGCACAAATTTTTATCGTTGAGACCTTTTTGTGTAGGTTTAAAAAAAAATCTGCTTTCCCTTATCTTCATGAAAGAGACTCATAACCTTTCCCCCTCAATCAGGCATTAATAGTTAATATTCTTCAAAGCTCAGTTTGAATAGAATCATCCCTGATTGTTATTTTACGTCTATAGTTTTATTTTATGGTTCCTTCACTTCCAACCAAATCTTTCAGCAATTTTTTTTCTTTCTGGTCTTGAAAGTAGAAAATGGAATGTCATTTGGGCTAATATGATCTGAGTTCTCATTGTTTAATAATGTCTTCAGCAGGCTAAGTGAGTTCTTTCTGAACTACTTGACAAATTGTGGAGATATATTAAATACGTTTGTGTTAATATTCAACTTTCAAGCAAGTTGTATTCTAGTAATCTTCTGAGTAGATTTATATTAATGGAAGAATGTTTTAATTAAATTAAATAAACCTTTTATTTAGAATAACTTAAAAAGGATAGTGCATACACTTTTATCCATTTTACCTTTCTTCAGTTTATCCCAATTTAACATATTATATTACAGTGGTAAGTTTGTCAGAACTAAGAATCTGACATGGGCATATTACTATTTAATGCAACTATAGACTTTTTTTTGGATGGCACTGAAAGCTTTTATCTTTGTGGATCCTCTGGAAGCTCTGTCCTGTATACAGGTTTCCACATAGACTTATTCTCTGCTGTTCTGTGACACTTTCTCAGATTTTACTCATTTTTTTTTATCACCTTAACAGCTTGGAAGAATACTGGTTGGGTATTTTGTAGAATTTTCCTTAATTTGAGTTTGTAGCATGCTCAGAGGTGAAGTGTTATTCTCATTGGTTTATATCAGGGAATACAACAACATGACTTATTTGTTAGCCTTGAACCCTGCACTAAGGTAATTGATACCAGACTAATGGCATTATTTCAAATCTAAAAAGTAAAACTACCTATAGCATTTAGATATTTGCAGGCATGAACTTGACATATACTTAGAATTAAATTTTAATTATAACAATTATATAAAATATATTCATATAATGATTGTGTGTTTATTTTAGTGATTTTCTTTATTTTCTATAAATGAGTTATTGATTTTATCACTTACCTTAATACATGTGTAGTGGCTGCACAGAAATGTAAATTAAGACTAAGATAAATGTATAGTAAGATCTGTGTTTTCTTTGCCATGTTAAGGTAAAAAAATGTTCCTAAAAAAGTAAAATATTATTTTACAAGTAAAATACAAGTAAAAAGTGTTAAATCATCTATACAATAATGCTGAAGAAACATATCAATAATCCCAAAATTTTCTGCAAGTCACCTCAATTGTAAGCATGGTATGTACAGTAATATTTTCTTGTCCAATTATAATATTTCTAAATATTTTTAATATTTCACTCTAGCCTATTTGGTATATAATCTGTAGTGACATCTATGTATGCAGTAGAATTCTGAAAATCTGGGCCAGCATACTATTTAAATTTTCTGATTCAATTTGTTAAAATTTCTCATCTTACTGAATATACATCTTCACGCACTTTTAAATATTTGTCTTAAGTATTATATTTCCCCCAAAAGGCAATACCCTCAAGTTTGTAAGCAATCAAATAGGACATTCAAGTTGTTTCTACAACTCAAATGCCCAAAAATAGATGACTGGATCAGGAAGATGTGGTATATATATATATATATATATATATATATATATATATATACATACATACACACCATGGAATATTACTCAGCATTCAAAAAAGACAAACTCATGCCATTTGCAGCAACACGGATGGCGCTGGAAGGGATCATGCTCAGCAAAATAAGCCAGAAAGAAAAAGAGAAATACCGGATGGTCTCACTCATAGCAGGAATCTAGAAAAGCTAAATAAGGGACCAGGAAAAAGACTAGTTATAATAAAGTAAAAATCAAAACCAACAAGCAACTATAAACCAGAGACACACTATGGGGGGGGGTAAGATCAAAACAGGGTGGGGGTGGGAATTGTATGGGAACTATAACCAAGATGAAAATGCATACATTGTGCAAAAATGAAAAATGATGGAAAATATATAAAATTAAAAAAATAATAAAGTTGTTTCCACAGTTTAATTTTTTTGTCTTTGAAATGACTTCAGAAATGCATAAGATTACAAGAATAGTGGAGATCTCCTTATATAGGAATTGTTCTGTATGCCTCCATCTAAATCCTGCAGTTAACATTTTACTACACATGCCTTATTAGTCTCTGTGTGTGAGTGATATTTCCATACTGTTTTAAAATAGATTACAGACAGGATTTCCCCTTATTCCTAAATAATCAATGTATGTATACTAAGAACAAGGACATTGTCTTTGTCACAGTATAATTGATTAAAATCAGGAAATGAACACGGATAAACACATCTAACTCTTACATTGTTCAAACTTAGTCAATTGTCCCAATAGTGTCCTTGATTGGAAATAACATAAAATATAAGAACAAAAGATTCAGTCCAGGGTTCACTCTGGAATTGCACATTGCAAAATTTTTTAGCCTCCTCTAATCTGAAATAGTTGAAACAGTTCTTCAATCTGTCCTTGTCTTTTATGATGGTGATTTTTTGACAAGTACAGGCTAGTTATTTTGTGGTGTGTCTATCAATTGGGTGTGTCTGATGGTTCCTCATATTAGATTGAGGTTATGCATTTTTGGGAGCAATACCATTAAAATAATGTGGCATGTTATGGATCACAAGGCTAGAACAATGTCTCTACATTCTTTACATTAATTTAGTAAATAACGACAACATAAGAGATTTCTGGAACGTCTTAAAGAGAAATAATATCCATTTTATGTGGTCCCAGAGCAAGAAGAGAAAGAGGAAGGCATAGAAAATTTATATAAAGAAAAAAATTACTCAAAACACCTCAATCTGGGAAATGAACCAGAAGTTGTGATCCAAGGTGCCCAAGATGTCCAAACAAAATTATACCAGACAGACATATACTGGAAGCTGATTCAATTGAATTCAATCATATTTTAAAAAATTTAATTTTTATTTTATTTATGCATACAAGATCTCAGGTGTAGGCAAGAGGTGCAGGGGGGTGAGAGGACTCACCAGAGACAGAGTGGGGAGCAGAACAGGCAGACTGACAGAAATACTCTACTGAGGGGAGCAGCGGGAGAGACAGGAGAGGTGCACCATGTGGGTAGCTCCCTGGCTGGTGATCAAAGTCATGCTGCAGTGGCTGGTGATAGCTTCATAGTGCTGAGACTTAACTTGCACTACGAGGAAGGTCCTCAAATGGTGGTTTATCTCATTCTATTATTCCTTTTACATTTATTTGTTGGCATTCTACTGGAGTATAGAGTTTTTCCTTTCATTCATTCATCAATATTTATTATAGAATCATGAGTTTCTTTTATTCAATGAGTCATAAATCATTGCCATCATTTCTTTTGATAATAAAATTGCACCAGATGGTCAATGGGAACCCTTCAAGTTTGACAGGGTCTATTCTTCTCTGAACAACTGCATCGTCCTAATAACATGGGTGATATTCAATAATTTCATGTGTGTTGGGGCATCCCCAGGCCATTCGTGTGTTTGCTGATTCATTAGGAGGACTCATAGAAGGAGGACATAGCATGTAGTCGTAGTCAAGGCTAAAACTGCTTATAGTGGCAGAAAACTGGCACAATCAGTGATGGGCAAAGGCATTTGGGGGAAAATTTGGGGACCCCGGGCAGGCAGCCACATTATAAGTGCAATACTTTCTACCAGGTTTCATTAGAAACTCGCTACCGCAAGTGGTTGCACGGCACCCGTGACCAAGCAGGTGCAAACATTTCACACCCCCAAAGGGAAGCATGTGCTTAGCATAAACTCTGTTGTTTGTGTAAACAGTTTAGGCACAGTGGGTCATTTTTAGCAGTTCTAGAAAAGGTGGAGACCCTTCCCAAATCAGAACTTCAAGAGGCCAGCCAGGGCCAACCTTGTAAACAGGTCTTTCTAAATATGACAGTCTCAAGGAGGCCTGTTATATTAACTCTTCTCTGCACAATGTCTTAAAATAATTTGTCACTTCTTAATTGGCTAAAATGAAGCACTTTAGAGTTTAAGAGCAAGATAACATCAATTAAAAAAAGTTTCTTTTTTTTTTTTGCACATTGAAATCACACTGTATAAAATTTGACCTTATTTGTACACACGAACACAATTTGCATGTTTTAAAAGTAGCCTGGCATGAAAAGAAGATCTGGTTAGAATCTCACACATTGCTTGGATTCTGTACATTTTAGAATCTGTTTCAGAAATGAATGTGAAGAAGCAAAATCTAGTGAAGCAAGTATCCATGGGAAGTATCTGCTGACAACCTCTAGTGTAATATCTTTTATTCACTTACTTTGGTTTTTGCTTTTTGAGTATTCTGTGCTTTAGCCAAGTAACGGCATATATAAAGAGCTACATAAATGTATGCAGAATGCACAAATGATAATGCTATAAATGTTAAAATGGTTCTATTTTATAGGCATGTGAGTAAAATTCAACTCTTATTAAAAATAAATGTGACTTGTGACAGATGCTGAATACAACTTGGAGACTAGTTTTATAGCTACTGTGATAAAACAGGTTAAAATATTTTTATTGAATCTATTTAGGTATGTTGGAATTATAAATAACTAGTTGGCATGTACTGTTTTGTTTGCTTAAGCTAAAAAGATGGGGAAATGTGTGCACATGTATGTACACACACCCCCCTAAAAACCATCTGGAGTTAAGCAGGGTTGGGGGAGGAGAGTCCCTTCTCCTCTGAATCTGGACCTGCTTAGAGCAACCATCCTACATGTCAGCTCTCCTAACAATGTTGAAACTATGAGGAGACTTCTTAGGACAAAATTTCTTAAGTTTAAGCCAAGTCATTTTCTAATTTGTAAAATCAATAGAAGTAAGACTGGTTTGCTAAGATGTGAAATGAGACAGGTAGAGACTTAAAACAGAGATTTAAGAAGAGTATTTAAAGTCTTGATTTGAATATGATATATTGTGGTTTTAGAACATTTGCCCACAGAAGCTTCTTATAAATGTCATGCTTTGCCTGGTAGATATTTCTAGAGCATTATTTATGGTGTATGGTAATTTGCTTTAAACTTCTCATGAAAATCAGCACGACATTTATATGTACATGTAAACATATGCATATAAGCATCCTCTATGTATGCAAGTGTGTGTGCATGTGGGGTGTGTGTGTGTGTGTGTGTTTTAGCTTTCCATGATTGAGTGAAAATATTTACTTATCTACTACCTTTAAAATAAAAATTGATAAAGGGGTTGCAATTGTTTGGGGAATATAAAAATAAAATTAAAATTAAATAAATAAATAATCGAAAAAATAAATAAATAAATCAAAATTGATGAGAGGTGCATGAACAACATTCTAGTGGCTGGTAAATCACTCTCATGCAGGCAAGTTCAGCTTTGGGTCACCACTGTGGCCTTGTAGCAGACGTGATTATTTATTTATTTATTTATTTATTTTTAAATAATAAATTTTATTTTTATATTCCCCATACAATTGCAACCCCCAAATATTTTAATGATCAAGAGTAAATGGAAGAACAAGTATCCTGCGAAAATGCCAGTAATATGATAAAACACTTAAGAGTTCTGAATTTCTTTATGGAGAGACTAGCCCTCTAAAACGTTATTATGTGTTGCGGCCTCCCTGGTGGCTCAAGGGGTTAAGCACCACACTATGAAGCAATCCCGCCTCTGCAGCATGAGTTCGATCACTGGCCAGGGAGCAGCCCAAATGGCGCAGCTGAGGTCTGCTGACCTCTCCTGTCTCGCCCGCTGCTCCCCTCAGCAGTGTATTTCAGTCAGTCTGCCTGTCCTGCTCCCCACTCTGTCTCTGGTGACTCCTTTCGCCTCCCGCATCTCTGGACTGTGCCTCAGCTCTTGTATGCATAAATAAATAAATGTTTAAAAAAATAAAAAGAAAATGTTATTTGTGAGTTTTATGTAAATAGTGACCCAATAAATGAAAAAGTTAAAAAAAATAATAACTTGGAAAGTCTACTCCTAGCTAGAAGATTTGCAAACAACACCCCCAACCGTTTTTCCAGGCTGTAGCACAGATATTCCCTGAGTTTTAGTGCTGAATCAGATCTTATGAGACCCAGACACAATTTTTCATTGTGCAGCCTGGAAAAGCAGGCCTGGAACTTTAAAGGTGCCTAAGATCACAGACAAGTTATGGCCAGTGGAAGAATCCATGATTCCCACTGAAAAAATTCTCTCCAGAATATCCTACCATTTCCCTTAGTCTCCAGGAGAAGGAATTTGGAGCATTAATTATCTACTCTGTATTCAAGAGCATAGGAGGTTCTGAATTAATACTTTAATCAAAAGGTGATTTTATGCTTTGTCAGCTGAAGTTTCAGGCTTCCTATAGGATGCTATTTTTAAGCTGTACTCAAGAGTAGAGAGCTGGGGAACAGACACCCTCATTGTACTCCCCATGGAACCAGGTAAATGTCCACTGAAGTTCTAAAAATTTCAGTGTTAACGCTCTGTTTTGGCAGAATCCTGGAATTTTGGGGACATTTTTCTCAAACAAATGTGACTTTGTAATAGAATTCCTTCCTTTGGTCAGGAAGCTGGTGAGCCTAACAGATGTAGCTTGAATTCAAAACAGTAGTTTAAATTTAGTTACCAATTAACTAAAACCTGAAGAGTTCTTTTGGCCTGCAGTCTTATGTTAAAACACAAACAACAACAACAACCCAACCCGGTGGGTTGTTTGTGTCTGGAGACTCTCAGTGAAAGATGACTCCATAAATAGAAATATTGAATAAAGAAAATGTTGTTAATACATACAGTGGGGCCTCCCTCATGGTGCAGGAGGTTGAGCGCCGCACTGTGAAGATGTCCGCAGCCTCTGCAGTGCTGGTTCGATCCCAGCTGGCCGGCAAGAATCCCACATGGCACAGCAGACCTCTCCTGTCATGCCCACTGCTCCCCTCAGCAGTGTATTTCTTCAGTCTGCCTGTTCTGTTTCCTGCTCTGTCTCCAGTGAATCTTCTCACACTCCCACACATCTGGCCTGTACCCCAGTTCTTGTATAAAAGTAAATAAATCTTTAAAAGAAATATACATACAGTGGAATATTACCTAGTTATTAAAAAAGATGAACTCTTACCATTTGCAACAACATGGACAGGGACCTAGAGGGTATCATGCTTAGTGAAATTAAACACTTGAAGATAAAGATAAATATTATATGATTTCACTCACATAAAATAAAGAATCAAAACAAATGAATAGACAAATAAAACAAACTCCTAGGCTACAAGAACAAAATAGTTACCAGAAGGGAAGGGGGTGAGCAAATCAGGTAAAAAAGCTCCATAGCATGGTGACAGATGGGATCTCAACATTTATTGGTGAACAAAATGTTATATATACAGATATTGCTTTTTTTAAAAAAAAATTATTTATGCATACAAGAACTGGGGTACAGGCGAGAGATGCACGGGGTAAGAGAATTCACTAGAGACAGAGCGGGGAACAGAACAAGTAGATTGACTGAAATACACTGCTGAGGGTTGCAGTGGGCGAGACAGGAGAGGTCTGTTGTGCCATGTGGTCACCTCCCTGGCCAGGAATTGGACTACTGCAGAGGATGTGGATAGCTTCATAGGGCTGATGCTTAAATCCTTGTGCCACCAGCAAGGCCCCTGCAGATGTTGCTTTTTAATGCTGTGAACTGAAACCAATACAATCAGAAATTCATGTCACTTCATTAAACATTTTTTAAAAACTCTAAAGGTATTTGGTGTGTAGCAATATATTTTGAAAATCACTGGTGGATTCCATGTGCCTGGGAACTTTCAGTGACAGATGTCTTCATAAATAGAGCCTAGAGACTCTCTCCAGGGGAGAGAGGACAGAGTAGAGAGCCAATCATACCCACCAAGAGGCTCAAGTCTGCCAAGAACATACCCCGACCCCCCACCGCCATACACACCTGCTTGGCATCCTGTATGCAATGGAGAGAAACAGAATCTCTGCCGCATTCCTCACTGGCATCCTAAAGGGAAGTGGCATTCGAGTTTGCTTGTGTTTCCCATATACCTGGGAGGGCAAGCTCACTCTCCAGCACAACCGCATGCAGCAGCTTAGCAGAAGATAACCTACTCCTGGTTCTACCGCCAAAATGAGAAAAATACTCTTTAATTATTCAGGCACAGTCTGAGTAGTTCACAAATAAACCTCTGGTTTCATGTTAGGATCATTCCCACCCTCCCCCAACACCTGTCAAATCAGGCTAATACATTTCCAACAAACAAATGCCATAATACAATAGTCCATTTACCTGATGTGCATCTAGAGGCAACTAGCATGAAAGTTTTTCTCTTAGGGAGAGTGAGAGCTGATCAACTTTCAGTTAACAATAGGGGTGTGGGGCCCTCCCTGGTGGCACAAGGGGTTAAGCTCAGCACTATGAAGCTATCCACAGCATCTGTAGCACGAGTTTGATCCCCGGCCAGGGAGCTACCCACAAGGCATGGCAGACCTATCCTGTCTCGCCCGCTGCTCCCCTCAGCAGTGTATTTCAGTAGATCTGCCTGTTCTGCTCCCCGCTCTGTCTCTGGTGGATCCTCTCACCCCCCCACTTCTGGCCTGCACCCCAGCTCTTGTATGCATAAATAAATAAATCTTTAAAAAAAATTAAAAACAATAGAGGTGTGCTCTTAATTGGATCTCCTTATTAGGATTCAAAGGATTCAAAAGGATTCAGAGAAAATCTTTCTGTCATTGTTGCTGCTATTCATGATCAACCATTCCTCGTTTTCTTAAGGAGATTGACCTTTATAGATGTTGGAATAAATAGCAGCTGGAGTAAGGGGGAAACTTATTCAGTCAATACTGTGTCAATCACTGTTTTCAACTTGCCAGCAATAAAACTCTGTGTTCATTGAAGAAGACTATGACAGGCACTATCTGGTATGACAATTCGCAAAATCTCTAGCTGGGACATTCCAGCATCTGCTGATTGAAATAGGATCATAATGTGGTAAGAGCCTTGGGCCCATGCTCTGGAGACCCATGGTCAAGAGCAAAGGTCAGAAAGATACCATGCCCTGGGCAACAGATTTCCCAAGTGCTTCCTCAGATGACTGGCAGAGCACCGATGGGGCTGCAGGCTGGAAAGATGACTACTTAGTCTGTTATTTTCCATTTACAATACACAAAATAAAAATAGAAATGACCACACAGTATATTTCCATGGTCTGGATACTTGCACCACTTGTTTTGACTGAAGGTATTACTTGGCATTTATGTCTGCTAAAGAAAGACATTCTTCATGTTGCTAACCAGTGAGGCCTCAAAAAAAAAAAAAAACACAAAAATATAAATATTTGATTTTAATTATTTTATCAGGTAATGCTTCAGAGGTATATATTCACATCTTTTCAGATGGATGTTACCACACCACACCCACCCCCAACACACCCATAATCCTCCACCAAAGTCCATTGGACCCTCCTTCTCTTTGTGCCACTATCCCTGCCTGCCCACTCTGGTAGCCTTTATCTACAATCTTATTTCCAGAGTTAATTTTACTGTAGATTGGTCTGTTCCTTTGCTTTATTTCTCTTAGTTGCACATGAGTGAAATCATCCAGTAATTTGTCTTTTTCCATCTGGCCCATATCACTTAGCATAATCCCCTCCAGTTCCATCCATGTTGTTGCAAATGGATTCATCATTTTTAATAGCTGAGTAGTATTCCTTTGTGTATACATACTACATATTCCTAATCCACTCCTCTGTCTTTGGGCATTTAGGTTGTTTTATAACTTGGCTATTGTAAATGGGGCTGCAGTGAACATAAGAGTGCATATATCCCTTAGAATTAGTATTTTTGTATTTTTCAGATAGATGCCTAAAGTGGGATTGTTGGATCATATGTTAGTAGAACACTTTTTTCAAAAGGAAACATGTTCTGTGCTTTTAGACGCTATATTAGTTGTTCTAATAAAAATGATACTTGCATTTTTTAGGTTAATTTTGATCACACAAAAACTATAGTAACAATAACCCAACTTGCCATTTAATTTTTTTAAAGATTTATTTATTTATGCATACAAGTGCTGGGTTACAGGCCAGAGGTGTGGGGGTGAGAGAATTCACCAAAGACAGAGTGGGGAGCAGAACAGGCAGATCGACTGAAATACACTGCTGAGGGAAGCAGCAGGCAAGTCAGAAAGGTCTGCTGCTCCATGTGTGTAGCTCCCTGGCCTGGGATCAAACTTGTGCTTTGGTGGCTGCAAATAGCTTCATAGGTTGCATCTTAACCCCTTGAGCCACCAAGGATCCACTCCCATATAATTAAACTAACATAAAATTGATAATTTTCCTTTGGAGATTTCATTTTGGCTCAAAATGAGATATATCACATATCTCATGATATAATGATATAAGGAAAACTAAAATGTTATATTTTCAATTGATAAAAAGATTTCTTTGATGTAACCCACATCAGTACCTGCTTTTATGTGCCATCCATATTGATATTAACTTAAAGGTCTCTGAAAACCTGAGAAAACTAAGAAATACTTTGGAATATGCTTGAGGCATGTTATAGACTGAATGTTTATATCCCTGAACATTTGTACTTTGAAATATTAACCACAAATATGATGATATTAGGAGGTGAGAATTTTTGAGGGTGTTTAGGCCATGAAGGAAGAGTTCTCATAAACAATATTCTTATAAAAATATACTGTAGACTATTTTCCTTTGTTCCTTCCATCATATTAGTAGGAGTATCTACCTCAGACAATTAAGTGGGCCCTGTTCAGGGAACAAACTTGTATTTGCTAAAACACTGAGATTTGGGAACTATTTAAAATTAATTTTGCTCATAATCTAGCTGTTCAGTGTGTAGTCCACAAAAGGGTGTTGATCTGTGAACAATTTAGTTCTAGTTGACAAGAAAAGTGTAGAAATTTCACAGTAAACATTACGAAGCTTATGCAAGTACTCGATGCTGCCATTGTGTCTAAGTGTGTGATGACTGGAATCCTCTTATTGGACAGATATAACCAGTTTGAGTATTGACTAAATCACACGGTGAGTTGCATATGGTGCAAGAGACATATTAGTCACGTGGCAGTGAGTGAGATCACACATTATTTTATCACATATTGAAAAGAAATAACTCACTCTTCATTCCGGTGTGTGAGAAGCACCAGTCTAGCATACCATAATGAGTACCAGCTACCAACTGAGACTCTGGCAGGCCATCCCGACTTTCTGCCTTGCTAACTTCATTTGCCATCTATTGTTAGAAGTCTGCCAGTCCTACCTCCCAAGTATTTATTGAAAATATATTCTAAACTGTTTCTGGTGGTCTCTCTGTTTCTTTCCCAACTAATCCAGCCCCAGGCTCAACAGACTGATTCCTCCGAATGAAAGTTGTACAGCAGCATGCCCACTTGAAAACCTACAGCTTCCATTGTTTCTAAAATAATTTTGACTTAAGATCAAGTATTAATTGAAATTTTAGCCTTATGTATTGTCCTCTCCTTTGCAAATCTCCAGTGAGAGTTGAAATTTCCTAAATGTGTGATGCTGAACTATGTCTCAGTACACTTGAGCATGCACTTGACTTGTCTCTACCTAGAATCCTTTCCGTCCATTTAAAACCCAAGGAGGGGGCCTCCCCAGTGGCGCAGCAGTTGAGCGCTGGGTTGCGAAGCTGCCCACAGCCTCTGCAGCACTGGTTCGATCCCCGGCTGCTCCCCGGCCACCAGAGGAGGGTCCCGCATGGCGCGCAGACCTCTCCTGCCGTCTGCTGCTCCCCTCAGCAGTGTACTTCATCAGTCTGCCTGTTCTGCTCCCCGGTCTGGCTCTGGTGAATTCTCTCACCCTCCCGCGCTTCTGACTGTACCCAGTGCTTGTATAAATAAATAAATAAATCTTTAAAAAAAAAAAATATATATATATATATGTGGTTTTTGTCTTTCCCTAAAAACAGTTTGCATGGATAAAGAAATAGGGCGAGAGCAGGATGGGGATCCCAGGGTTGAAGTCACCATCTAAATTCTTAGCACATTATTTTTAACAAATATTTTGTTTGGAGTGTACCCTCTACTGTGGCGTTCTCCTAATTCTCCACTTTTGAACCTCATGGGATCGTAAATTCTTTGTTAAAGATCTTGAAATTTGATGGCTTCTTACATTCTTTATATTTATAGGATCATACAACTCTTTTTAAAAGATTGAAGTACCAGGGCCTCCCTGGTGGCGCAGCGGTTGAGCGCGGGGTTGCGAAGCTGCCCGCAGCCTTGCAGCGCCGGTTCGATTCCCGGCTGCTCCCCGGCCACTGGAGGAGGGTCCCGCATGGCGCGCAGACCTCTCCTGCCGCCCGCTGCTCCCCTCAGCAGTGTACTTCAGTCCTTCTGCCTGCTCTGCTCCCTGCTCTGGCTCTGGTGAACTCTCTCACCCTCCCACGCTTCTGACTGTACCCAGTGCTTGTATAAATAAATAATCTTTAAAAAAAAAAAAAAAGATTGAAGTACCATCGACTTATTTATATTATTTTAGCATTGTCAACATTTGGTATAAGTCAACATTTGCATATATTGCAAAACAATATGTGTATAACTTTTCTTAGCAACTTTTAAATTTGCAATACCAGGTTATGGTAATTGTCCCTATGATATGCCTTACATCTCCTTGATTTATTTATTTTGTAGCTGGGAGTTTATACCTCTTGATACTTTTTGCCAATTTTGTCCATCCCCTAACTTTATACTCTTTTTTTTAAAGATTTATTTATTTATGCATACAAGAGCTGGGGTACAGGCCAGATATGGGTGGTGGAGGGTGAGAGGATTCACCAGAGACAGAGTGGGGAGCAGAGCAGGCAGATGTACTGAAATACACTGCTGAGGGGAGCAGCGGGTGAAACAGGAGAGGTCTGCTGCGCCATGTGGGTAGTTCCCTGGCCAGGGATTGAACTCATGTTGCAGAGGCTGCGGATAGCTTCACAGTGCTGTGCTTAATCCCTTGTGCCACCAGGGAGGTCCCAGTGTATCATCTCTTTACTGGGAGGTAATGGTGAGCTCTAGATAAGCAAAAGCCAAGGACAAAAACAGAGTCCCCAGTCATACATTCTTCTGACTGGCCTCAGTGGTGCAGCAGTGTGTGTTTTGGGGGGCGGGGGATGGGTATACATGGCTAGGACCGATGTTTGGGAATTGTAGCTATCCTTGGGTTAGAAGCACCATCAGCTGGTGAAAGTTTGGGGTGTAGTGAGTCTACTGGCTCTTGCAAGATAGATAGGAGGAGTGCTAAAATGACACGCCTTCCCTCTATTTCTCCTCTAATAAGGTAAAAGGTAAACTCCAAAATAGAACCTGCCAGTCCTCTTTCCCAGATAGTGTTCCAACAGATCCTTGATCCCCTGGAAGATGTTTGAAGTTTGAAGATTAAGCTAATGTGTTGCTGCCACACAAAGCAGCAACGTTGGGAGCAGTGTGGGAGGAGGCAGAGATAAGCAAAGCCCAAGTGTGTTGCTTTGGAGCAATGAGAAGCCTGGAGGGGCTACACTGGGAAGTAATGTGCAGCCCCCATCCAAAGGCAGTCTTGGATTTATTAGACTCAAGTACAAAGATAGGGCAGGTAGGCAGGGAGTGTGCTTGCATGGGGATGTGTTATCAGGGGTGTAAGCTAGGATGGAATGACCAGGGGCTATTGCCTGGGGGGCTCCATTATTCTTGCTAGTCAAAGTGTAACAGGGGGGTCCCCAGGAAGGGGGAAGTTTCCAGGTTCCCTGCCCCACCCAAGGGAGGGTGGAGCTGAGCAGGGAGAGAAGAGGCTGCAGAGGAGACTGAGGCAGGAAGGAAGCAGGATGGAGCCAGAAGGAGACCTGGAGGAGGCACATGGAGCCGAGAGACACGTGAAGAAACTGCGCTTGCCTTTTGGTCGTGGACGGGGTGACTCAGATGTGGGGGAGACCCGTGGGGAGGGGACCATGGCAGGTTTTGTCTTGATTTTGATTTTGCTCTTTTCCCTCCAGACTTGTCTGGTTGTTTCTGCTCCTTTTCTGGGGGTCCCCACTGGAAGGTGCTTTAGACTGCGGCAGCTTTGGGCCCTGCTCTGGGCCAGTCCTGCTTGGGTGGACTTTTACCCACGAGGGGACGGGTCACTTTGGGTGCTTGATTTAGAAACTATGTTCTTTGCCTTTCCTGTGTTGTTCCCTAATTGTATGAAAATTCCTTCCCATTAAAGTCGCCTGTGTTTTGTGTTGATGTGGCGGATGGCAGAACCCATTTAGAGCAGGCAGGTTTGGGGGAGCTGAGGTGCCCCCTCCCTGCCCTGGAACAGATGTGGCACCCAACGTGATTTAGACAGAGCCATCCGTGGTTATGTAACAGGGTGGTCCCCAGGAAAGGGGGAGGTTCCAGGTTCCTTGCCCCACCCAAGGGAGGGTGGAGTTGAGCAGGGAGAGGAGAAGCTGCAGAAGAGACTGAGGAAGGAAGGAAGCAGGATGGAGCCAGAAGGAGCCCTGGAGGAGGCACATGGAGCCTAGAGACACGTGAAGAAACTGCGCTTGTCTTTTGGTCGTGGACTGGGTGACACAGATGTCGGTGAGACCCGTGGGGAGGTGACCATGGCAGCTTTTATCTTGATGTTGATTTTGCTCTTTTCCTTCCGGGCTTGTCCGGTTGTTTGTGACCCTTTTCTGTGGGTCCCCACTGGAAGATGCTTTAGACTTGGGGCAGGCTTTGGGGCCTTGCTCTGGGCCAATCCCATTTGGATGGACTTTTACCCACGAGGGGACGGGTAACTTTGGGTGCTTGATTTAGAAACTAGACTCTTTGCCTTACCTGTATTGTTTCCTAGTTTTATTAAAGTTCCTTCCCATTAAAGTCTCCTATGTTTTGTGTTGATGCGGCGGATGGCAGAACCCATGTAGAATAGGCAGGTTTGTGGGGTTTGGGCTGCCCCTCTCCCTGTCCTATAACAGTTAGTCAGCCCCCTGGGGAAATTGGGCTTCCCCATGGCACTGGCTACCATAAGCGCAAATGTGATTTTTGGTTTCTCTAGTGTGTTTGTTTCATATGTAGATTTTCTGTTGAAAACTGACTTGGGCTTTGTCAAGATTCTGTGTGTCTGTGTATAATTTGTTTGTTGTGACTTGCTAAGAGATTTGATTTTGTGGAAATTGTTCTGTGCAGCAGATTTACTCAAAACATTAGGTAGTATGTTAGACCATGTGGGCAGATCAAAGATGGCGTCTGGGGCCACTTGGCAGCTCTTGTAAAACTCAGAGATTCTTGTTGCTAGGACTTTGGACCTTTTTTGTTTTTGTGATCTCTGCTGTCTCATTAACATTTCTAAAGGCAATAATGATTCTTCAGTGATGTGTTGCTTTGTCTTGGGCTACTTCCTGACCTGCCTGAGGGGTTTTGCAAGCCAGCTGTGGATAGATTGGAACAGGGTGGTCCCCAGGAAGGGGGAAGTTTCCAGGTTTCCTGCCCCACCCAAGGGAGGGTGGAGCTGAGCAGGGAGAGAAGAAGCTGCAGAGGAGACTGAGGAAGGAAGGAAGCAGGATGGAGCCAGAAGGAGCCCTAGAGGAGGCACATGGAGCAGAGACAAGTGAAGAAACTGCGCTTGCCTTTTGGTCGTGGACGGGGTGACACAGATGTGGGTGAGACCCGTGGGGAGGTGACCATGGCAGCTTTTATCTTGATGTTGATTTTGCTCTTTTCCTTCCTTGCTTGTCGGGTTGTTTCTGATCCCTTTCTGTGGGTCCCCACTGGAAGGTGTTTTAGACTTGGGGCAGGCTTTGGGGCCTTGCTCTGGGCCAGTCCTGCTTGGGTGGACTTTTACCCACGAGGGGACGGGTCACTTTGTGCTTGATTTAGAAACTAAATTATTTGTCTTTCCTGTATTGTTTCTTAATTGTATGAAAGTTCCTTCCCATTAAAGTCTCATTTTTTTAAATTAATTTTTAAAAGATTTTTTAATTTATTTATACAAGCACTGGGTACAGTCAGAAGCGCGGGAGGGTGAGAGAATTCACCAGAGACAGAGCGGGGAGCAGAACAAGCGGAAGGACTGAAGTACACTGCTGAGGGGAGCAGCGGGCAGCAGGAGAGGTCTGCGCGCCATGTGGGACCCTCACCCGGCAGCTGGGAATCGAACTGGCGCTGCAGAGGCTGTGGGCAGCTTCACCTCGCAGCGCTCAACTGCTGCGCCACCAGGGAGGCCCCTCATATGTTCTGTGTTGATGCAGCAGATGGCAGAACCTATTTGGAGCAGGCAGGTTGGGGGGGTCTGGGCTGCCTTCTCCCTGCCCTGTAACAAAGGCATATTACAATATTTGCCTGCTGTTGTCAGCAGATTCTGGTTTCCCAGTTTGTTGCTCATACCAGGATTCTTGTTCTTGGTGAGAGCTCTCCTACCTGACTCCATGCTTAGCTGACCAGCAAGAACTCTGGGTACCAAGACAATAGTCCTGAGAACAAGGAGGGCCAGGGGTCCCACAGTGTGTCTCCATCCTGTATGACTTAGATGTTTTTTAAATTGCTAACTTCACTGGGTCCTGGGTTAAGTGAGTTGATTTGCTCACTTTTAGAGAAAGGACTCTAGGTTCTCGAGTATTCTTTGGGCTGCCTGATCACAGCTGCATTGTTTGGGGAGGCAATGTATCTCCAGTGCAGGTCCCAAGGTTTGGGGAGCTAGATGTGGGGGGCATGGAGCACTCACTCTTCAGGGAGAAACTCATGTGAGACCCCTCCTTTGTGGATCACTGTGTCAGGGAGCAGTTTCTTGACAGGAATGTGTCTCTGCTTCTCCTACCCATTTTAGTATTGCCCCTTTGTTGTGGGGAGCTGTTGAGCTCATTCTCAAATCTGGAAGATTCTCCAGACTTGATGAGTTCACGGGAGGAGGCAAGCCCAGGAAGCTTCCACGCCACCATTTTGAACTGCCTCCCGCACAACTCTTAAAGATACTTTAAATTATATCCAGTGGAATTTGGGATCTCTATATGACTTTGTATAATTTGAGGTGATAAATTATAGTCATTCTACTGACAATTCCCTTGAGTCAGAAGTACCATCTAACCTATTTACATTTACTACTTTCTGTTTCCTTCAATAACACAATAAATAAGTCAACAAATCCAATATAATTAAATAGCATCACTCAATATGTTAGCTTCCACAATATAAACTTTTTGATGTCACAAAATTTCAGATAATGAGAATTTCACATAATTCAGTCTAATATATTTCTTAGATAAGTAAAATATTTTGAATGTATAATTGAGGTCTTTTCAAATTTAGACTACAAATAAGAGAGTCTACTTTTGCATAAAAGCAGAGGAAATGCAACTTTCTTCGGAAGTTCCCACCTATATTTTTTACAGCTAAAGACCAATTGTGAAATGACAACAAAGACCTTTCTGCTGGCCAGGCTCCCCCTCAGGTGCTGCGCTGCTCCTAGCTGATGTTGAGCACCGCACCCCACCTGTCCTGGTCACACAGACCTTTGGCTTGTCTTGGTAAATGGATTGCCTCACTGCTGTTATCAACATCTTGGTAAGACAGACAGCATTGCAGGTAGTTTTCCATTCCTATCAGCCTACTCCCTGTAACTGTCCTGTTGACAGACTTTGCTTTGTTTTAGTGAAATTGATTGAAACATGAATTTAGAAAACCCTGGAAGGAATAACACTGGGATCGAGATCCCAGGTTTTAGACAACCACATAAAGTGAATAATTACAATACTAATCTGTACAATTGCTTCTGTTTGCCAAAAGTATCTGGCGAGAGTCTGTCTGGCTGTAAGTTGCCTAACAGGAAAATCCTCTGCTTCAGCAGGCAGGCACTCTGTCAGCTGAAAGGGCCACAGGATGTTTGCTACATCCCTGTAGGCCTCTATAGGCCAGGAGCCTGGTCACTCCTGGCTCCCCCTGCACCTCACAACTGGGCTGTGGCCTATCAGGGGGCTCTGGATGGCTGCCTTGCGTGATCAGTCACAGCGGTCATGCTGCCTGCTCGTGCTATTTCCTCCAGGGTTACAGACAATCTTGGGTCCCATTTTCTGACCCAACAAGGCCAGTATTGGCTGCCACCAATTCCCAATGTGTCAGAGTCTGATGTGGTTAGAAATTTGGGACACATTTGTGGCATTGTTGTCACTCATATTATCTTGATGACCGTTTTGCTTGTCAGTTTATTTTGCAAATGTAGAATAAATCCCAGGTTACATATCAATGTGTGTGATAGGAATGCAATGTAGTGATATTACAGAAACAACCACTGCACAAAGAAAATGAAGCAGCAAACCCTTCCCTTTGATTTCACAGGGAATGCCTGGTCCCCAATATAATATCACACACACACACACTCTCACTCACTCACTTGGTTTTGTTTGCTTAGTTTGGGGAAGAATCTTAGATAAAAGAAAACTTCGTTCTAACAGTCTATACTTGTCCCTGAAACTTTCTATTTCCTATTTTAGAAAATTTGTCATTTCCAAAAATAAGTGAAAAGGAGACTGACATTAATTTCCAAATCATATTCCATGTTAGGTAATTGTGAGCTCTTGACCAGCAACAAGTTATTATGTATAGTAAGAAGACACTGTTTGTAATGTATTTGCCATCAAAGGGTTTGAAGCGATTTACAGACATGATCTCATTTGGTTTTATAACAGTCTACAGGATAATACTGAATCAGACTATCTCTTTTTGAGATATTTCGGCAAGAGATATTGAAGTAATCAAATTAACACCCCCACATCAAATCACTACATCACGAACATATTGGAATAAAGCATCTCCATTATGACTCCAAACTTGTTAGTTTATATTGGCCAACCAGGATTGCAAGTGAACATCAAACTATAGCAATAGCCAATTTGCATTACAGTAATCCAATATAAATAAAGAAGTGATGGGCAATAAGCTTTGTGAAGCAAACACTTGCACTCAGTTTGGAAATATTTCTATATTACGTTGTGTGCAAGGATAAATAGAAAAATAATGCTGACATTAAAAAGTAACTCTTAGCTCATAAAAGGCCTATTGGTTACAACCAGGAAGGTGTTGCTCTCTATCTTTTGTGTTTAATAATGACCCTGTATCTTGCATGTCCTTCCTGAACACAATTACAGGATACTGTTGAATCTCAGATGGTGCGTGAGTATAGCCTTGATGCTAGGAATGATGGGAAAATAGCAGAAATGTGGCTTCCTTTCGGGTTTATAGATTAACTGGCTGATACTTGCAGATTCCTGACTGTTCAAAGAGCCCTGCCTCCATGTAGATTAATCTACAGATGTAGCTGATCCACTGTGTTCACAGAATCCTATGGCAGCAGAGTGTGGTGATCACAGGCACTGGTTCTATAAACTTTTTTTAAAAATTTATTTTATTTATGCATACAAGAACTGGGATGTAGACCAGAGGTGTGAAGTGTGGGGGATGGTGAGAGGATTCATCAAAGACAGTGGGGAACAGAACAGGCGGATCGACTGAAAAACACTGCTGAGGGGATTAGTGGGCGAGACAGGAAAGGTCTGCTGCGCCATTGTGGGTAGCTCTCTGGCCAGGGATCGAACTCATGCCAAAGTGGATGGTCATAGCTTGATAGCACTGAGACTTAACCCCTTGCCACCAGGGAGGCCCTCTGTAGACTTCTTGGGTTCAAATTTCACCTGCACAACTTGCTAGCTGTGGAGCTTTGACAAGTTACATCATTTCCATTTGCAAAATGGGAATAATAATACCTAGCTCAGAGTATGAGCGTGAGTTATTAAATGCAAATACTTAGAATAACATGTAGCGCTTATGTGTTAGCCATAGTATTGTTTTTGCTATTACTAATATTGCTAGTTTTCACTTGGGACAAAGCAATTTCTCTAGTAAGTGAGGTATTGTCTCAGAGGACCCAAAGACAGTTTGGAGTAAACAGACCACTGAGAGATACAAAGCAGGATTGCAGAGATGATGAAGATATTGATAAAAAGAGTCAAAAAAATAATGGCGTTTTCTGAGTTCCTCAAGTCAATAAAAATTAGGAATGAGTTCTTCAATATAATAAAATTTCACTTGAAGTTGACTGCGGCTTTCTCCCATTCTCTTAGAAGATAGGGTCTGAACATGGTATGGAAATATACATAGGGCCTCCCTGGTGGTGCAGGGGTTAAAGACAGTACTATCAAGCTCTCACCAGCCACTGCAGCCTGAGTTCGATCCCCAGCCAGGGAGGTGACCCACATGGTGCAGCAGACCTCTCCTGTCTCACCCGCTGCTCCCCTCACAGCGTATTTCAGCCAATCCACCTGTTCTGCTCCCCACTCTCTCTGGTGAATCCTCTCACACCCCTGCACCTCTGACTTACACCCCAGTTCTTGTATGCATAAATAAATGAATCTTTTTTTTCAAAAGAAATGTACATATAGAGATCATGGTGTAGTGTTTTACAGTGAAAATATATTTGAATAGCTGATGGTACATAGAGATAAAATAAATAGAAAAACAAAATTAACATTAAAAAGTAATTCCTGGGCCTCCCCGGTGGCGCAGCGGTTGAGCGCTGGGTTGCGAAGCTGCCCGCAGACTCTGCAGCACCGGTTCGATCCCCGGCTGCTCCCCGGCCACCGGAGGGTCCCGCATGGTGCACAGACCTCTCCTGCCGCCCGCTGCTCCCCTCAGCAGTGTACTTTGTCAGTCTGCCTGTTTTGTTCCCCGCTCTGGCTCTGGTGAATTCTCTCACCCTCCCGCACTTCTGACTGTACCCAGTGCTTGTATAAAAAAAAAAATAAATAAATCTTTAAAAAAAAAAGAATAATAAAATTTAAAAAAAATTAAAAAAAGTAATTCCTTACCTCATAAGGGGTAGGTCTATTGGTTACAACCACGAAGGTGTTGTCCTCTACCTTTTGTGTTTAATAACGACATTGTATTTTGCATGTCCTTCCTGAGCACGAGTAATTACCTTGTATAAATCATTGGGTCTTGTGGTAACATACATCTAAGGAAGCATGAACCTGTTCCCTTAAATCATAGGTAGTATTGAAAACATTATCACAAAAGAAAAAAAATTAAACACATTGCTTATTTCTTTTTCATGAGCTCAATATATTTCAGCTGCATTGCAACTGATAAGAGGCATGAGGGGATCTTTCACATAAAGTGTACTCAGTATAATCTGATGCATGCATCAATGCATAAGTTCATCTATCCTCTCATTTGAAAGAGAAACAACCTTCTAGTGTGTTCTATAACCATTTCTTTTTTAGCATACATTATAAATTGCCAGGTGTTGAAAAATGGTAATGCAAAGTTGAGTGTGACAAAATTGATGTCCTTAAGGATCCCCAATCAAAAGGAAAAGGTGAAACATGCATATACTAGCCAGAGACAAAGTATAGGATTGATAGAGAAAGGCTTTCTGTCAAAGGCAAGTTCTACTTCTAGTTATTGTCCTTGTGGAATAAAAATAAACACACATATCATTGGACTAGAAGAGAGAGCCCAGAAATAAACCCACACTGTGTGACAATCTACCCCACAAGAGCTTTGATCTTCGATGGAGAAAGGGAAGTTATCTTCAAGAAATGGTATTTGGGAACTGCATAGCCACGTGCCAAAGAATGACACTGGATCACCTTTTAACTCCATACACAAAAATAAATTCAGAATGAATTAAAGACCTGGATGTAAGACCTGAACCCATAAAATACACAGATGAAACATAGGTGATATGCTCCAAGATGTCTGCATTAGAGATGTTTTTGGGGGACCTGACCCCAAGAACAAGGAAAAGGAAGGCAAAAATAGGCAATTGGGGAATGGGTATGGGCAGTCAATTAGGAGCATGGTGCCCCAAGCCCCCAGTCCATTTATCAGCCTGATTGACAAACACCAATTCAATAAAAATGGAGTGTTCAGAACACCAACATAATAGCGCAATAGCAATGGACCAAAGCTGGTTTTGGAAAAGTAGGCTGGGTAATGTGGGCAAACTCAGTGGGCCTCAGTCGACTAGGAGACCCCCCCAGGGCCCAGCAAATCAACAAGAGACACAACACAAAGATACCCGATGGCCAAACCTCCACTTCTTGCCCACTTACCCATATAAGCACCTGCTTTGGCTACCCACTCTGGACTCCTCTGCTCAGAGAGTTTCCTCTCCTTCCTCTTATCAATCAATAAATCTCTTACTTTCCTGTAACTATTGTCCTTTTTTTTCCAAAGATTTTTTTTAAAGATTTATTTATTTATACAAGCACTGGGTACAGTCAGAAGCGTGGGAGGGTGAGAGGATTCACCAGAGCCAGAGCGGGGAACAGAACAGGCAGAGTGACAAAGTACACTGCTGAGGGGAGCAGCAGGCGGCAGGAGAGGTCTGTCACGCCATGTGGGACTCTCGCTGGTGGCCGGGGATAGAACCGGCGCTGCAGAGGCTGCGGGCAGCTTTGCAGCCCAGCACTTAACCGCTGCACCACCAGGGAGGCCCCCTGTAACTATTGTCTTGATGAATTCTTTCTTCATCGAAGACAAGAACTGAGGAAGTGCCCACCTGGGGTTCTCAGACTCTGACCTGCTCCCCCAAAACCCAGATTCATGAGAATGACTTACACTTAAGGCAATAAGTTTTGGCGAGGGTGTGCAGAATATGGAGCACTTTACACCACTGGGTGAGAATAGAAATTGGTGCAACCATTTTGTAAATGGTACAGAGCTTCCTCATTAAAAAAAAAAAAAGAAGAACTATTGATACCATATGTCTAGCAATCTCACTTTGAATTTTTATCTGAAGAATATGAATTCTTCAACAACTCAAAGAGTTGTATGTACAACGAAGTTTATTGCAACATTATTTATAATAGTTAAGATATGGAAGCCACTGAATGCCAGTGACGGATGATTTGATAGAGGACATGATATAAATACACAATGGAACTCTATTTACTAACACTATAAAGAAAGATGAAATGTTGTCCTTGCCACAAAAATGGAAGGAACTTGAGGAGATTGCAAAAGAAAACAAGTCAGAAGGAGAATTGGCTAATTTAGCTAATTAGCTAAATATTGGCTAATTTCACCGATACATGCAATATAAAGGAACAAAACAGAGAAACAAACAAAACAAAATAAAAGTAAAACAGTGGACATCAATGATAGAGCTGAGACCGCCTGAGAGAAAAGAGGGTGGGAGTAAGAATAAAGATGGAGGGGGTCTAATGGATGGTGGTGAGTGTTTGTTTTAAAATAGAAATTAAATAAAATAGTTTTATGACAAGGTGTGGAGGGGTAGAGAGGACTCTGACTCACCACTACCTAAAATCACGGTGGAAAAATCAGCAGTTCAGAAAGTGCACAGACCTTGGCCCTAACTGTGGGCCTAGTAATGGGAAAAACCAGTTTTTGCTCATTTCTGCTCAACCCAGAATCCTCAGGTCACCCCATGTCACCTCAATGCAGGCATCATCCTTTCCATCATGCCTGGACAATCTCCATCTACCATGTTCAGCTAAGTAACAAAACTTATTATTCAGAAAAAGAAACTTTGGGGGGAAGGAAGGGCTGAGAACAAAAGATTGCATCCCCCCAAAATAGTGATTTGGAATCAGTGGTTTCTTAAATACATGTGAGCAAATAGGTAAAACCCAACTCCCCAGTTTTGATGATCTAGAAGTCTTGGTAAAATGCCGATAAGAGGTTTGAACTGTGCAAATGTGAAGGTGAAGCCTTCATATTTTTGTCATGATACTTAAAAATCATACTTGAGTTCAAAAAGTCACATTCATTTGCTTCTTGTTTTTAGTGCATACCGAAGCAATTAAGAAAGTCAACCATCCACATACAGACTGAAATGTACATAGTTTCAATAAAGAAGGAAGTTTATCACCAGAATAGTAATTTGCTTATAAGAAAAATCATAAGCACACTGAGTGGGATCATGAAGGAGGTTCAGAAAAAGTGAGGCATTTTCTAGGCAAAGTTGGAGTTTGTGTCTACACAGCATTAAGCAGGATAGGTGTTAAACTGATCATTTGATAGTGGTGACTATTCACTTGATTAATGTATTATACTGTTAAAGTGGATTATTTAGGTAACAAAAAGTTATTTCCAGAATTAGGATAATGTTGTTAGACGATCTTCATTGATGATTTGGTTAGCTTACTAGAATGTTATTTCACATAGGGCTGGTGAAATGTAACTTAAACCTTCCCCAGGTCTCCAGGCTATTTTATATTTTTATGGATCGGTTATTTAATCAGGTTCTTTGAAGAAATTTACAACAGCCATTTATGAGAGCAAACTCAGAAAGGAGGCGCCCCCTCAGAGCTGAGGAACTGCTTTGGTTTGGACAGAATTAGGCAGCTTTCTACTTGATCTCATGCTTCTTCAGATAAATTTGGTCAGCGAGATGCTTAGGTATTTTCACACCACTGATGTCCGTGTTTTGTTTTGTTTTTAAAGATTTATTTTATTTATGCATACAAGAACTGAGGTATAGGCCAGAGGTGTGAGAGGATTCACCAGAGAGAGTGGGGAGCAGAACAGGCAGATCTACTGAAATACACTGTTGAGGGGAGCAGCAGAAGAGACAGGAGAGGTCTGCTGCGCCATGTGGGTAGCTCCCTGGCTGGCTGGGAATCGAACTCTTGCAGCAGTGACTGCCAATTGCTTGTCAGTGCTGTCTTTAACCCCTGGGCCACCAGGGAGGCCCTAAGATGTCAATGTTAGTGAAAGTAGTGATGACACATTTCTGATGTGTTCTACGCAGAGGAACTCAATGGAGGACCAGAGGTCCATCACAAGAAGCCAGCTACCACCCATCTGCTTCAGGAAAATCACCATCTTCCCTGTTAGGAGGCTCAGCATGGTCCCAAGGGCGATGCTCAGAGGCCAACTATGCCCCAGAGGGTTAGTTTCCAGAGCAGCGAGACTGGGAGGTGGCTCTACCCAAGGCACACCAGGCAGGTGCTTGCTGCCTGCAACTAAAAGGAGTGAGTGAAGGCCAATAGTGACTGAGATTTCCCTGTCACCATTGCTAGAAGTGTAAACCAGTATGCTTTAATTAAATCAGGTTCTCCCATGATTTAAGTATGTTCCGAGAATACTATGAGCACATTAAAGCTTTTAAGTGTTAACTTAAATAGAAGTAAACTAGGGCAAGCTAAAAATTGTCAGAGAGATGAGTTTATTTGGGAATAGCAGTGGAATAGTAATTCAGGACTTGCAAGCTGTAGCAATTTAAGGTGAGTCCACTGTGGGTTTGGGGTAAGTTGTATTTATGGGAAGAGGCTGTAAAGAAGGGAGAGATCAGTTAGTTTGTTAAAATAAAAAATGAATGGAGACCAGCCTAGAAAATCCCTTGAGCAGAAAATACCAGTTTGGCCATGCAAGCAAAGCTTAATTCAACCTATTTTGTGAAACCAAACTAACCTTGGTCACTTTTTGTCTGTGCCTCTGTAATTCATCAGCAAAACTTCCCAAGGAGGATATGGGCAACCCCTAACTAACTCCTCATCATTTAAGAAAAGTACAATACTGTAAGCAATCACTGTGTCTACTGATTTCTCACCACGTAAGTAATATACCCTTGAGAATCCCCATGCTCTGGCCCTCCAGCCTGCAAACTATCCTTTCTTTTTTGATCCTTGGCAAATGTTCACTTATCAAGGGATAAGTTTCAGTTTTCTATGGATGGGGTGTTTATGGGAATTCAGTTTCTCAGTCTTTTTCCTGGCTTTATTTCATTTTTGTTAAGCTTTATTTTCCTGATGGTGCATATATAAGATTTTCCATTTTATCTTCCAGTTTCAGCAACCAGAACAGTGGCAAACACATGGCCAGCACTGATCAAATAGCTGCTGAATAAACAGATACACGAATGAACGAATTTAGACATATTTAAATCCACAGTATTCAATATTTCACCAGAAACACAAAAGCACTTGCCACATTTTATTTTCTAGAGCTTTGTACAAAAGAATCTGAATCCATTACACCTGTTATCTTTAAAGACTTCTAATGCATTATAAAGAAAATAAGTACAATAATTCTTCTTCATTTTTCAAATTTCTCTGGGCACAGTTAAATGACAGGTCATTGTAAATCCAGAGTAAACAGCCATAAATAGAACCTGCTACTTAGGTCAGTATTTTACAATCTACTTCTCCATGGCTCATTACTTTGCAATTTACTAAGCGAGCAATATAAAACCCTAACGAAAGAAACAAAAAGAAAATGAAGGCTTTATTTGATCTACCTCTGGGTCTTGTATTATACGTATATCATTGATTCTTGATTATTTGAGTTAAATTGGCCAAGGGATAAACAAATCCCAGGTAATATTATATTCATTTGAGTCAGTTAATGAAACTTCTCATCAGACTTTACCAGAGGTGGCAATTGTTAATTTGACTTCTTTGAGTTTCATCACCTAGATCTTAGGGTAATGTGGCAAAAGAAAAAGAAAGATAAGAAAAGGCCAGTGAAAAATGGAGACGAAAAAAAACAAACCCCAATAGTCTCCCACTGGAGAATTGTCCCATTAATAACTAGAATGGGGGCCTCCCCGGTGGCGCAGCAGTTGAACACTGGGTTGCAAAGCACTGCCCGCAGCCTCTGCAGCGCCAGTTCGATCCCCGGCCACTGGTGAGGGTCCCACATGGCGCGCAGACCTCTCCTGCTGCCCGCTGCTCCCCTCAGCAGTATATTTCATCAGTCTGCCTGTTCTTTTCCCTGCTCTGGCTCTGGTGAATTCTCTCACCCTCCCGCACTTCTGACTGTACCCAGTGCTTATACAAATAAATAAATAAATAAATAAATAAATAATAAATCTTAAAAAAAAAAAAGTAGAATGGGGCGGGGGCCTTTGGGCTCAGCCGTGAGAACACCTCTGTGATAGACTGAGAATTGGCCCCTAAAAGCTGTCATGTCCAAATTAATGGAGGCTGCGAATATTACCTTATATGACTAACAAAGGAGCTTTGCAGATGTGATTAAGTTGAGAATCTTGAGATGGTTCTGGATGATTCAGGTGGGCCTTGAGATGGTTCTGGATGATTCAGGTGGGCCTTAAAAGCAGTCCCCTGTGTAAACATCAATTCCAAAGAACACCTGCACCCCTATGTTTATAGCAGCACTGTTTACAATAGCTAAGCTTTGGAAACAACCCAAATGCCCAAAAATAGATGACTGGATCAAGAAGATGTGGTCCATATACACCACGGAATATTACTCAGCATTCAAAAAAGATCAACACATGCAATTTGCAGCAACATGGATGGCGCTGGAAGGGATCATGCTCAGCGAAATAAGCCAAAAAGAAAAAGAAAAATACCGGATGGTCTCACTCATAGCAGGAATCTAGAAAACCTAAATAAGGGACCAGGAAAATGAATAACTATAAGAAAGTGAAAATCAAAATCAACAAAAAACTATGAACCAGAGACACTTTTTGGGGGGCGGGGGCGGGAGAGGAGGGATTGGGGTCAGAATGGGGGGGCTGCAATTGTATGGGGAATATAAAAATAAAATTTATTATTTAAAAAAAAATTACAAAAAAAAAAAAGCAGTCCCCTGTGTCCTAATAAGAGCAAGGCAGAGACTTGACACACACTGAGAATGAGGTGATGTGAAAACAGAGTGGGGAGTTGGAGATTTTGACCTTGAGGATTGGAATGATGAGGCCATGAGTCAAGGAAGACTGGCTCCAGAAGCTGAGGGAGCTAAGAAATGGTCTCTCCCGCAAAGCCTCTGAAAGGAGCATGGCCCTACTGCCACCTTGATTTTAATCCACACATGCTAATTTCAGGTTTCTAGTCTGCAAAGCGTGAGGCAATACAGTGCTGCTGTTGTAAATCATCACGTTTGTGGTAATTTGTTACAGCAGCCCTAAGAAATTCATACAAGCTCTATTTAGGATTCAAGCGTGCGTGTGTGTGTGTGTGTGTGTGTGTGTGTGTGTGCGCGCGCGCGCGTGCATGTATGTGAGAGAGAGAAGAGAAGAAAATTTTATAGCTTACTGGGTTGTAATGATAATAAACACATCCCAACTCACTGCTCGTGGTTCTCGGCTGCAGCAACCTTCATAAGTGTCTTGAAGGGCGTGTGGTCTTTGTGCAGCATCTGATAACTTTTCTACTGGGTAAGTTTCCTGTATGAAGATCACACAGCAAATTAGGACCTTTTGCAGTGATAACAAACACCGATTTTTCTATCACTTATTACTAACATGGAAATAGCATACAAAATAAGAAACTCTCCCGTGACTTTGAGGTTCTTATTTTTGTGTCCTTTGAGGTACATACAGGTATGTGTGTGTGTGTTGGGGCAACAGTTGTGAATGTCATAGTATCCGCCATATAGGGTTGACTCTTGGTAATATGCTGGGCTATTTTGGAAAATATGTTTCTTGTCATTCAATAAATTTCATCAATGCCAACTCTGATCATACAGCTCATGAAAATGTGAGAGGATAAAAGTTGCAAATCCTATTCATTGGCCTTAAGGTATTTATAATACAACTAAGCTAAAAAATTCATCCAAACCATTAAATAACCGCAAAAGACAGCCATAGGAGAAATTCTATGAAAAATGTGACTGATTTCTTTCCTGAGATATTATTACCTTGAGTTTTGTTGTCTGCCTTTCCATGCTTCCACTCCTGTTTCAGAGAGCTGGCCCCTTACAATTCCTTTCAACACACACCAACACTCCTGACGTTTGTGAAAACTTGAGTTTGTTGCACACTGTAAGGGCAGGACTGGACACAGTGCAGGTTCTCTGATCCCATGCAGACTGGGTAAAGGAGGAGTCACAGTCCTCAGTACTTTTGCAGGTTTTTTATTTGGGGTTCACCAGGCATATGGCAGGCAGGGGTGCTGGCTGGGGGGCTGGGAGGCTGGCAGGCCTCCCAGCCCCCAGCAAGTCTTCACTCTATCTGGACTCTCTGGCGTTCGTTCTGCTGCTTCTCGGCTTCGGCTTCGGCTTCTACTGCTGCTGCTGGCGTCCCCGTGACGCCGCCCTTAAAAGCACAGTCTTAGCTCAGCTGAATCCCATCTACCTATGCCCACACCCTATTCCAGGTGCCCGCCATCAGGCATGCATTCAGGACAAGGATCCATCATCTATCCTGATGGCGGAAGGGCAGAAAAGCCTGACATTTTCTTTACCCTACACACACACACACACACACACACACACACACGTTATTGTTATGGACTGAAAGTGTTGTCCCCCTAATTCATATGTTGAAACCCCATCCCCTGATGTGAGGGTAGGTATTTGGGGATGGAGCCTGCTGGAGGTGATTAGGCTTCAATTTACATTAGCTATGAGAGTGCAACCCTCATGATGTCACTTCAAAGTTTGTTTTTCTAAGCCCACCAACCAAAGAAAGGCCACCTGAGGACACAGGGACAAGACAGCTGTCTACAAGCCAAGAAGAGGACCCTTAGCAAGAACCTAACTCGCAAGCAGCTTGATCTTGGGCTTCCCAAGTCTGGGGTATTTTGTTAGAGCAGCTGAAACTAACAAATACAGTCCAGGTTTACCTGAGACTGGACAGAAGAAAGAACAGTCTTGGGAGGTAACAAATGGCAAGAGATAGTTCCCCTACATGGGGAGGTTAGAGAAACTTGGGGAGTCACTACCTCTCAGTTAAGTTTCCATGAAGGTGAGAGGCCTCAGAGAACTAGCTGCCTGTTGGATACAAAAAGGCTGCATCCTCTGTGACCAGCCAAACCAAAGAAAGTTGCAAACATTCCCATGACCACTCAGGCTTGAAGACCTCAGTGGTGACTCTCGTAGTATGGAGCGTAGAGAGGCAATCCATTTTCAGTGTACCCCATGTTCCTATACTCCAGTGTAATTGTGGGACAGAGGAGCATCCGTTCATAACTGAGATGGTATTTCCCACCTTCTGGTGGCAGAGGGGCTCAGAGTCTGGGTTAAGTGAATCTCAGCAGAGTAAAGAAGTGTGACGTTTTGCACACTTCATTTTAGGGGTACAGATTTCTGCCTGCTTCAATAGCCCTATGTTCCAATTTCCTTGCTCTACCTTGTTTTCTTCCAACCTACCCCTACTTTCTTCGTACACTACTCGATCTAACTACAGATCCCACCTCTTACCCAGATCCCACACAGTTTTCAAGGTTTGGCTAAAATCTCATCATTCAACAAAGCCTTCCTAAACACTCCCACACAGAATTAATCTCTCCTTTCTATACACTCAGCATTTTATGTCTCTGTCTTGCTTTTGCCACTACCTGCTTCATTGGCTGTAAATGTTCAATGTGTGTCCTTCTGCAGATTATGAATTCCTAAGGGCTGGGTGGGACCTTGTGGGATCTGTCTATAGCCCCTCTCTCCACCTCAAATCCTACCACCTCCAGCTCCAGACCCCAGCACTCAGCAACTTGTCTTTTCTATAGAGAGTTTTTAGTTACTGTTGAATTGAATCCAACCCAGGCTCTCGTCAACAGAAGAGGCAGAGAAATAACTGTGATAAAGTAACAGCAGATTTTTAGGAGGACAAAGGCCTTAATTTGGATCCCCAAGGATAGGTGGGTTTGTTTTTCTAAGACCCATGGGTAATATTTTGCAAAGGGGAGGCTGTGGAGACCTGAAACAGTAAGAGGCCTTCCCAATAAATGTACTGAGTCATAAAGAATGACTTCAAGAAAAATCTGAATTCTTTTCATATGTGGAAAAATAAATCTCATTAACTTGTTTCTAGTAATCCAGATTTTGAAATCGTAATCATATGCGACATTTGAATCGTGTTTTTCTGTTTAAAGAGTAATTTCACACTCTTTTAACCTGTTTTTATCCTAACACAATCTTTTGGGATTCCTATCAGTCCTAAACTGAGGAAGACATGAATCAGACAGGGTAAATAATTTGTCTCCATCCCAGGTCTTTTACTTTTTTCCTGCACTAAACCACACTGGCTGAAGGGAATCATTAAATCACAGTTCAAGATCATTTAGCTGAAGACCCATCTCATGCTTAGCTTCCCTCCAAACCTTGACTGTATAGTGGTAAAGCTGAAATCATGCTTTGTTAGGCAAATTAACAATGTGAAAAAAAAAAAAAGACTAAATGAAAGACTTTAAAAATTACTTAAATGAATAAACTTGAGAAATTTGCTCTTTATGGAATCAGGATTATTATGAAATAAAAATGATTCATGGGTATTGGTGAGCAATAATTAACCAGTGATATTGGTAGAATAATAATAAACCTGGGCTACTGGAGAATATTAATTAGCCAGTGAACTGTGATAATTACACTTCATCCCTGTTTATGTGCTAAAGCGAGTTCTCAAAGGACCTTAATCGGACCACTTGATTAGCCTAATTTGAGTTTATTATATTTGCTTGAGAGCAATAAAATTGTATTTCTTTCAAGTGGAGTCTCTAACTCAAACATCTATTGATTTAATCTGGTCTCTCACCCAGTTGTTTAAAAAAACGTGATCCTTGGTTGGGTTTTTTTGTTAGACTTGGCTCTGAGACAGCCTATAGGCACACAACTTTATCAGGGAAAAACCTAAATCCTCAGTTTTCACAGAAAAATAAAGACTCTGCTGCATGCAATAGAACTACACTATATAATCATCTTATTTTTCTAAAGAATATTTAAGGGCCAAAAACATCACATGCCATGAATCACAAAAGAGCCAAATCTTGGTTTTATAAGATTTTAGGACAAAGCACAGAAGGGCAAAGAGTATTGGAAAAGCAGAAATAAAAGGCCGTGCTTATGTGAAAGGGTTCTTATGGAGGAGATTATGCTTTTTAGAAATCAGTCTTAAGGGTTTTTGTGGAACATAAAAATGAAACATAATTCCACGTGTGAGCTCACAAAAGGTAGTTAAGTTGAAATGATGAACCCTCAGTGGCTTTTGATCCTCTGATATACAGCGGGTCTCTCCCTGATCACAGATCACACTGTCAGCATTACAGGGCAATGATTAAAATCCAATTTCTTCGAAGACTTTATTTCTAAGATTAGTGCTCAGCTTTGCATGCTTTTCACCCTAGGATAACTTTTGTTTTCTTGGGAGAAGACATAGCTGTGCTGAACTTACCCTGGGAAATGGTAAAGCCTGGTCTTCATTGTTAATCATGTCTATAGAAGGAAATATTCCTGCCTCTCCTTTTGTGTAAGAGGCAAAAAGAAAATGGAATAATCTCCTCAGCTGTTGCCTGGAGTTTAACCTGCAGTTTGCAAGGGTTTTTCCAATCATGGTAACAGACTTTGCATGAGCAAAGGTGCAGACCGGAACAGTCCTGAATAATTGACCTGCCAACCCCATACCAACAAAAATATGTCAAGCACCATCTGCCATGGAGTGCTTTATTAGTCTAGACAGCATGGACGTTTCCTGGACAGAGAGGCAAATGCCAATATAGGAGACTTCAGTCTGTGCAGTGACTCCCTACTTCCCACCCCTGACCTCTCCACAAGCATCCTGTCATTCCCTAGTCCCTAAGGCTATCCTCACTGTATCTCTGCCAAGCACTCTGCCTCTTGGTCTCCTTGATCAGCTTCCTGATCTTCATTAGTCCATGTCCACAGAGGGGCTTCTTATTCCTTAATGTGCTTTCAGATCTCCTGGGGAACTGGTTAAAATTCAGGTTTCTATTGACCACGTTTGGAATAAGACCTGAGTTCACTTCCACACACATCTCAGGTGACACTGATGCTGTTGATCCATGAAACACACTTTGAGTAACACAGTTGTAGACAAACTGGGCCTGTCGTCCATTTCTTCTCTTTGCAAACTAAACATGCACCTACGTTGAAATCACCTGTTGCCTGGTGGCACAAGACTGTGTGCTATGGGATCAGTAGGTTTCACTTCGTCCTTGATCTGTTTTGTCATCTGTGAAATGGGTAATCAGAGTCCCTAGAACAAAGGGGAAGAAAAAGGAGAAAGTATGTGTGAGGATCAACTGTAGAATGCCAACATCTCCTACGAACAATGAAAGGAATATGTGTAATAACAGGACCTCAATTGTCCCCTCAACAACAGAAGAAAATTGATATTATTGGTTGTGCCTGGTTCACTCATTGGATTGTATTCTACCATTGATGGGGTTATGATGTCCCAAAGGTAGGAGTCCAAGCCCTCCTTCTTCCTCTTGTGTTTTTTGTCTTAGACTGGGGCCGGGCTGGATCTTAGGAGCAGTCTAGTCCTGTTACTCCATTTATTTTCTGTCTCCTCCTTATGTGTAGCTGTGAGAAGTTTTCTCTACAGAACTGGCTTATTGTTTTGAACTTGCTCCCTGATGTCCTCATCTGAGCATGCTTTGCCTAAGATTTAAAATCTAGAAAGAGGGGGCCTCCCTGGTGGTACAAGGGGTTAAGGTGCAGCACTATGAAGCTATTGGCAGCCACAGCAGTACGAGTTCCATCCCTGGCCAGGGAGCTACCCACATGGCGCAGCAGACCTCTCCTGTCTCGCCCTCAGCAGTGTATTTCAGTAGATCTGCCTCTTCTGCTCCCCACTCTGCCTCTGGTGAATCCTCTCACCCCCTGCACCTCTGGCCTGTACCCCAGTTCTTGTATGCGTAAATAAATAAATCTTTAAAAAAATCTAGTGAGTGGAACAGGAGATACTCATTTTCCAGATTTTTCTCAGGTTTGAGATATTTTGCACTTATTAATAAAGTAGAAATTGATTTCTAGGTTCCCCAGTATAATAATAATAACAAAACTTCAAACCTTGGACTTGTTCATTTGCTGGATGGCATTTGTTGTACATCATAGATATTTGATGTAGATTTTTTTTTGTGTGTGTGTGTGGGTGTGTGTTAATAAAAAGGCCAACAGCAATCTTGCTGTATTATTTTAGTATACTGTTGTGAAACAAAAACAAACCCTTGTATTCTGATAGCAAAATCAAAGTTACCAAAGAGGGAAGGGGTAGGAAAAGGATAAAGAGGTTCCAATGGACAGTGGTGAGGATTATTAGTACTTTGGTGTGCGTGTTGTGGTAACCATACACTTGATGAAGTCTGTGAGCCTGTTCTCCTAAAACATACCCAGTGTTGTAAATCAACATTACTCAATTAGAATATGTGTATATTTCTAAGTCAATGTATACCATAGTTCACTTTTTGCAAGCTCTCTTAACTGGTTTTATTTTTTTTGTAATTTTTTTTTTAAAAAGATTTATTTATTTATGCTCACAAGAGCTGGGGTACAGGCCAGGGATGCAGGGTGGTGAGCAGATTCACCAGAGACAGAGTGGGGAGCAGAACATGCAGACTGACTGAAATACGCTGCTGAGGGGAGCAGCGGACAAGACAGGAGAGGTCTCCTGTGTCATGTGGGTAGCTCCCTAGCCTGGGATTGAACTTGTGCTGCAGAGGCTGTGGACTGCCTCATAGTGTGGTGCTTAACCCCTTGCGCCACCAGGGAGGACCTCTTAATTGGGTTTTAGTGTCAGAATCATACCAGCTTAGTATGGTGAATTAGTAAATATCTACCCTTTTAGATTCTCCACAGGTTTATACTGCATTATAATAATTTGTGTTTGGGAAGTTTTAAAGGGTATAACTGATGTAGCCAGACCAGTGTTCTTCTCTTACCTTTTATATTATTATTTTCATTCCATTCTGTTATTTAACAATAACATTGTATTCTTTTGCCATAAAAAAAGAGCAGGACTGGAAAAATGTGACAACTGTCATTTAATATAGAAATGACATGAGGGGTGTATCTGAATCTCTATTGGCGTCTATGTCCTCTGGTGGATGTTGTGATAAGTCCCTCAACTCCATCCCAGTCCTCAATGGGAAGAAGAGCAACGAGGTCTGGAGAATTGACATCTGTCTCAGTGGAATCTGATCAGTTTCCATCAGTTGTGGCCATGCCCCTCCTTGGCTGGTTATTGATCCAGTAACCCAGGCACTAAGTGTCAGATAATGGCTAAGGGATGGGCATGTGGCCTGCTGAGGCTCAGTTGGGCTGAAGGGAAGGACTCTTGGTGTTGTCTCTCTTCAAACTCAAACCGAGACTCATGCAGCCTTATACCCTGGAGGAACTCACCCCACAACCTTGAGAAGAACCAGGATGAAGTGGGCACAGTGGAGGGAACAGTGAGAGATTGAAAAGTTCTTGCTGTTATCATGGACGTACTGGGTTGTCTTAGGCTGAAGCCACTTTGAGTTGGGCTTCCTTTACCTGCCCCTGCAAGCATCCTAGGGGATAGACTGCCCACACCCACAACATTCCAGCTTCTGCATACGGAGAATCTATTCATTCATTCGTTTAACAAAGATTTTCAGAGTGTCTATTGCATATCTGACTTAGTTCTAGGTATTAAAGATACAACATCAGATTAAGCATAATTCCTGGGCTCAAGGAATTCCTGAACTCATATTCTAGTAGAATATCCTGAGGTATAGATAATTACAATTGATTACAATAAATATAAATGGAGGATACAAGAAAACCAAGTGGGCTATTGTTGATTTATTTCATTAAGTGGGTTGGCCCTAAATTGAAGGATTCTGGGCATGAATTTTGGGCTTTTGAAATACTAGATGAGGAGAAATAGCAGTTTCTCTTCACAATGCTGCCTGAGAAAGATTCACTCAGCATACCATCAATTTCTTCCCATTTCCTTCTGGTTATTGCAGTGGGGAGAGAAGCAGAGGCCTGTGGAAAATCCATTGGACTCCCAATATATGGAGGCAGCAGGCAGCTCCTCAGCCCCTGCTGGCCCATCACTCTCTCCAGAGCTACATTTTGACCCTAAATTCTGCAATAAAATCAATACTGTCAAGTCTTATTGTCACAGGAGAACTGATTGTCATTTCACATTGAAGTACTCTAATACTTGACAGAAAATGATTTTAGAAGGATGGCTATATATATATATATATATATATATATATATATATATATACATATATGGAAGCCAGAGGTGCAGGGGGGTGAGAGGATTCATTCATATATATATATATATATATATATATATATATGTAGGGGTCATGCTTTGAATGTCTAAAAAGCTTCATAATCATGAGGCATGCTTCTTTTTACTAGCACTTGTTAATAATTCTTGTTCATGTCACATGTAGATGATACTTGAAATCATAATTACTGAAGAGACACACAGACTTGAGCACTTGAATACATATACCCAGGTCTTACAAGCAGAATATTAAATATGTACCTTGAACACACACAAAAACAATATACACTGTAGTGAGGACAGGTGTATGACCACATCATTCCTCCGAAATCATGAAAACACTGAAAATAATCTCTGTTGCTCTGGTTACAATGAGGGAAACGCTTCAAGAACCTAGGACACATTGCTGTCTGCCTTCGGAGCTATCAATGTGTGATCCTTGGGCCGACAAGAGGTTTATTATCAGTTTGATTCTCTCCCTACTCTCCATAATGTCCCCCATTTGGGGGCAAGAAGTGAGAATAACAAAACTTCCTGCAATGAGTATCTTTAATTCTGAAAACAACTGTTCCAGAATTGCTGTTTTGGGGCCTCCCTGGTGGTACAAGTGGTTAAGCACAGCACTATGAAACTGTCTGCAACCACTGCAGCACGAGTTTGATCCTCAGCTGGCCAGGGAGCTACCCACATGGCACAGCAGACCTCTCCTGTCTCACCCGCTGCTCCCCTCAGCGATGTACTTCAATCAATCTGCCTGTTCTGCTCCCCACTCTGTCTCTGGTGACTCCTCACCACCCCACACCTCTGGCCTGTACCCCAGTTCTTGTATACATAAATAGATAAATCTTTAAAAATAAGAATTGCTGTTTTACGGACATGAATTTTGAGTCCTGAGAGATTTCATAAAGATGTGAATTTTATCGGCCTCAAAATATTTTCATATTGTATCTTTCCTTTTATTCAGAGTTCATGGAATATGAAAAGGAACCCCACCTTCCTCAGCACCCCCCCACCCCAGTATCCTATATTGTTCAGCCTGAGATATTTGCCTTGGGTGGACACAGCTGGAATTACCCCACATCATTCTCTGTCTCAAGTAAGCCAGAATACATATAAGAACATAAATTGTATAAGAACACAAATTTGATTCACAGCTGAATTCACATCATTGTTGATTAGAGTCTGACAATCCATGATAACTGTGAAAGGAATAAGAATCTGTAAGGCTAAGCAGATACTTTTATTGTGACCACAAAGCTTTATCTTGCCTCTAATCTTCATTTATACACCTCATTTTATGTCGTATCTTTCATCTATAATAGCACATCGGGAACACTTACGGTCAGAACGGAGATTTGACAGAGGTTTTGTCTCTGGGCCACGATTAACTCATTAATATTTTGAAAACATGTTAGCACTCTTTTTTTGCTGCTTATACAACTGGATGATTCTGAGGAGAAATGCCCTTTGTTCTCTTAGACAGGCATGGGCTGTGTAAGAAAGAAGGAAGCACATTTTCTTTTCTCTGAATATTGAATCTATTTTCTTATCCAGCTAGAGGCTTAAACAATATTTTGAGCATGTGGAGAGTCCCTGTGTTGTTTGAAAGGGGAGATGCTAGCTTAGGTGACACAGGACACAGTGACAGGAAGGTGCCTGTGACCACTCTGGACATAGTGGTGACCAGTGTGAGTTGGGAGGCAGCTGGCTCTGCACTCGGTGGATCCTTGACTGAATCACACCCATCCTCTGTGTGTTGGTACCAACTTCTTTACTTTTCAGTGTAAAGGACACCTTGTTGGGGCCTCCCTAATGGTGCAAGGGGTTAAGCACAGCACTGTGAAGCCTCAGCCACTGCAGCACAAGTTCTATCCCCAGCCATCCAGGGAGCTACCCACATGGTGCAGCAGACCTCTCCTGTCTCTCCTGCTGCTCCCCTTAACAGTGTACTTCAGTCAATCTGCCTGTTCTGCTCCCCACTCTGTCTCTGGTGAATCCTCTCATCCTCCATATCTCTGGCCTGTATCCCAGTTCTTGTATGCATTAAATAATTCTTTAAAAAAAATAAAGGACACAGGAACAAGGAGAAACTATGTTTGTTGCTTGCACCTCCAGCTGGATAAGGAAACTCTCTGAGTTGAAGAGGAAGGTGGGAGTTGGAGGAGACAGACATCAAGGAAGCTTATGTCTTTGTCTCAGTGTCCTGCCAAGAGGATGTCTGGGAGATCAGGAAAAGTGTCCAAATGTGAAGTTTGAAGTTTGGGGCATCTGAGAGTAGAGACGTCCCCTCCCCCATAGGTCCAAAGTCCTTTTGGTTGAAGGATGGTGAAGGACAGGGTGAGTGACTACTGGCTTCCTGATACTCGTTTCTTATCCCACTGATCATTCTGTGGTGTTCACCCTTTCTGTTTGCTCAAAGTGTGGTCCACAGACCAGCAGCATCAGCATCACCCGGGCATGGGTTAGCAATGCAGAAGTGCACCCCAGACCTACAATTTTAAAAGATCAGGTAGTGCAAATGTACATTAAAGTTTGGGAAGACTGTTGTTCACAGTCAGGAGTGAGAACTAGATGAGATAGGTTAGACTTGCAGTAGAAGGCACACCCAGGGCTTACATCAGTGATTTTCAGTCTTCTGGGATATTTAAAAATATAGATGCCTGGCACCTTTGAGAGCCAAATGGGAATATGAGGAGCATGGGCTTTTGCTTATTTCATAAGCAATTTGGTTGATGCTAATGGGCAGTTAGGGAGGGGGGGCTGCTGACTTAGACCAAGTGGACAGTTTCTTTTCACAGACACCTCCAGGTAAGAAAGACTGGGAACAAGCGTGAGGGGCATTTCACTGTGGAAACAATTGAGTCCCAAGTGGGAGTTGACCCAGAAGTCATTGAAAGAGACTGCATGGTCAACTGGATTCCATATACACATGAGACAGAGTAGGGCTTGGTGACAGACAATTGCATTGAATTTTACAAATGCAAAAATACATTTTGGCAAGCCTGACTCTGTGACTATGAGATTACTGTCTCTATAAGATTGTGTTGTGTGTGTTGGACATAGCACCTACTCAAAGAATAGTTCTTTTTGAGCAGATATATAAGACCACTATACCGCCTTTTGGTTTTGGAATATAAAGATGAGTATCTTGCAACAACTTTGGAAACTCAATATCCCCTCTTCCTTGTTCTCTTTCATCCATAAATAATCTGCAATTTTATGCATATCTAGTCTCATCCTATTTTCCATGACTTTTTAATCTTTCGTATTTCATCGTTAATAGATGAAATAGATTTCTCTCCAACCTGCATTTTGAATAATGTCTTGAAATCTATTTTTTCAGTTCACTCATTCTTCTTGTATGAATAATTCTACTGTTAGGAAGTCCTTTAAGCCTTACCTTTTTATTGTTATGTTGTTATCAATACAATAAATATTTCTTTTGTCTCATCTCAATTTTTTTTATTGTCTCTTATTTATATTTTTAATCTCTTTTATACCTTCAAAAATTAATCACACTTAATCTTTAGTTTTCCTCCAATATCTGAAGTTAATTGTGATTTGATTTGCCATGTTTTTTCTGCTGGTTCTTGGATATGGTGGCACATTCTTTTGTCGTGGTGGTGGTGGTGGTGGTGGTGGTGGTGGTGGGGTGTGTGTGTGTGTGTGTGTGTGTGTGTGTGTGTGTATTCTTGGAAGCATGAATGACCTTAAGTTCATGCTTTATGGTAGAAATCCTTTCAGGATTGACAAATAATTCCTGTTGGCTTACCTAGCAAGTATTTGTCATGGCTTTTTCTAGACTGCCTAGGACATTAGCATCTTACTCTACTTTCAAACAACTTACTACTTTAATGTTCATAGGACAACAGAAATAGGGTAAATTTGGGCAGCAAATCTGCAATAGAATCAGCTTTCAGCAATACCTGTTTAAAGTATAATTGTTCTCCTTTCTACTCAGAGTCAAGCTGGTAGCAGCTTTTTTCTGTCTCCATCTGTAAGGCAGGTTTATTTCTGGTAGACCTGTATGATGAAAGCAGTTCTTAGGTAAACTCAGCTTTCTGCCACATCTCTTACTAGAACCCCACCTTCTGTGGGCCCTTGTCTTATTCTTTTTATCCCTGGATCCCAAGCCTCTGTGAAAGCAGGGGCACCATCTCCCTAAGCTCAGCCCCGGCTCCCAGGGTGAAAACCAGCTCAAGTGCCTGCTTACACCTCTGCACGCCAGCCTCCCTAGATTCCGTTCTTTACTACCTGCTCAGTGATGCATTTTCAATGATTTTCAGAAACCTTATCCAGCATTTTGAGTTGTTTCAGAGGGAAGGTTATTTGGAATAACTTATCCACAATATTGCCAGAATGGAAGACCTTTTAGTAGCTTCTCTTATAGCAAAAATTGTGCACTCTCAAGACTCGGGAAAAGAAGCTGCAAAATAACTCTCTCTAAGAACAGTGACTTTTGTTCAGAGAAACAGCTTTTAAACTTATATTCCCTGTCACCATTATTCCAAATGTTGTTTGACAGGAATGAAATGGACAAAACAAAATTTGGTGAAGTTTTTTACTTTTTTTTTTTTTTTTTGCTTTTTTATATATTTCTTACATCATTTTTCATTTTTGCACAAAGCATGCATTTTCATCTTAGTTATAGTCCCCATACAATTGCACCCCCCTTATTTTGACCCTAATCTTTCCTCTCCCTGTCCCCCATTCCCCATAGTGTGTCTCTGGTTTATAGTTGCTTGTTAATTTTGATTTTTTCTTTATTATGCTTATTCTTTTTCCTGGTCTCTTATTTAGGTTTTCTAAGTTTTTCACTTTTTAAGGAATGTTGGTCATTTAATTTCTGCAAAAACAGCAAAAAAAAATCTCCCTGAGTCAGAAGGTCAAATGAAAGTGAAAGCAATAATCCTATCTTGATGTTGATTTAGATGTTGACAGAAAGCTGAGTGTGAAATTCTGTTGCACATCGCAAGGATGAAAAATCATTTACTCTGCTAGACCGCTAATGAAAATTTGAAAAACCATCTACTAGAGGACATTAATACCATTCACCAAAAATCATTGCTTCAGTAAGAATCATCTTACTAGACTATGGTTCTGTAGTTTTTTTTTAAGTTATTTTTTAAGTCCGCTAGTTTCTTGGATCCACACAAGACAATTTGAAGATTCTCCATCTTAATTATTCACATAGTCAAAGGCAGGTCTATGGCAATGGGTAGACTGGTCCATGTCTCTGCATCAAGAGATTAGCTGGGTTACGAAGCTGCCCGCGGCCTCTGCGGTGCCGGTTCGATCCCTGGCTGCTCCCCGGCCACCGGAGGAGGGTCCCACATGGCGCGCAGACCTCTCCTGCCGCCCGCTGCTCCCCTCAGCAGTGTCCTTCGGTCCTTCTGCCTGCTCTGCTCCCCGCTCTGGCTCTGGTGAATTCTCTCACCCTCCCGCGCTTCTGACTGTACCCAGTGCATGTGTAAACAGAACAAACAAACAAAACAGATAAATAAAGAAATAAACATGCCTCTATAAAAAAAAAAAATAGATTAGAACTACAGGTCTTTCAAGCAAGGTAAAACATGGTCTAGATCTGTGTTATGTAACACTACAGTTGTCTGCACAAAAGATAAGAGTCATCCTACTTGAAAGCTTTCTCTTTCTGATTAATGGCACTATGGACATTTTCAGTGATTGGAGTTTTTTTTTTTTAAAGATTTATTTATTTATGCATACAAGAACTGGGGTACAGGCTAGAGGTGTGGGGGGGTGAGAAGATTCACAAGAGACAGAGGGGGGAACAGAACAGGCAGACTGATTGAAATATACCGCTGAGGGGAGCAGCAGGTGAATCAGGAGAGGTCTGCTGCACCATGGGGGTAGCTCCCTGGCCAGGGATCAGTTCATGCTGCAGAAGCTGCAGATAGCTTCGCAGGCTGCGTCTTAACCCCATGCACCACCATGGAGGCCCAGTGACTGGAGTTTTTGAAGAGAGTTTTTACCCACTTTAACTTTTTCCATGTTTTTCAAAAGTATTAATTATATGTAGAAAATAAGGATGAAAGAGAAACTTACTTAATTTCAGTTTTACAAATAACATCTGAACTGGCCTCTTTAAATGTAATTTAATGTTTCATTTTTATTTTCTTTACATTGAAGTAACAAGGTATTATAGTATATGTTTTAGGTGTGCATCATTAAAAATCTATGTGTATAATAAGCCTTCTCGGTGGTGCAGAGTGTTAAGTCTCAGCATTACAAAGCTATCAGCACTGCAGCATGAGTTCGAGCCCCAGCCAGGGAGCTGACCCACATTGCACGGCAGACCTCTCCTGACTCGTCTGCTGCTCCCCTCAGCAGTGTATTTCAGTCAGTCTGCCTGTTCTGCTCCCCACTCTCTCTGGTGAATCCTCTCACCTCTCCATCACTCTGACCTGTACCCCAGTTCTTATATGCATGATTAAATAAATCTATAAAAGAAAATCTATGTGTGTATACTGAAGTTACCCTCTAAATGGACTGGCAGTAAAGAAGTTAGGGGACAAAGGTTAAAAATAGCAAACCCATAGGGTGGGGTTTGCCTCAGACGCCTGGACGTGGCCCAGGTGTGCGTTGGTCCTGCTGTTGGCCTCTGATGGCGTGTTGCCTCTTGGCTCACCCCCTCCCTGCCTGGTATCTCAGGCAGTGTTTCTACCTCTGAGTAGCTTTGGCACAGAATGGGGTGTTCCTCTCAGGTGTCACACAGTTGCACTGTTGACATGGTTTATGACAATAAAACAAAAAATATTATCTAAGATTAACTATGAAATGACAAAATTCATGTTCTGAATTCCTAAGCATTCTTACCTAATTTTATAGGATGTGTTATCATGAGCACATTCTTTGAAAAACTTTTCAGTCAATAAAAATCAAGGACCTTTAAGTATCTACAAGAACCAGAAAAAGCAGTTTTCAATGTAATTTTCTCCACTTGCCAAAGGACTGAATCTTACTAAAGTCCTCTCTACCCTGGCTTGATTTGCTCTCTCTCTGTTTTTCTTTATTGAGGTAAACTAAATATAACACAAAAGTTCTACTTTATTTATAAATGTATTATTCAGTGGTATTAAATATATTCACATTTATATTTAAACCATCTTCATTGTCCATCTCCAGAATCCTTTCACTTTTGCAAATTGAGACTGTACTAATTGAACAACACCTTTCCATTAACCCTCTCCACAAGCTCCTGTAAACTTCTACCTTGGTCTCTGTGAATTTGGCTATTCTAGGTACCTCATGCAAAAGAAACAATGCAATATTTGTCCTTTGGTGTCTATGTTTTCCCTTAGAATAATGTTTTCAACATGGTTAATCCTTGTTGCAGCATTTGTCAGAATTTCATTCCTTTTTATGGCTGAATAATATTCCACTGTATACTTGTATCACATTTTGCTTATCCAGTCTGTGAATGGACAACTGATTGGCTTTTGTCTTCCTTTTTGTGACTAATGCTGTTATGAACACTGGATTACAAATATCTGTTTGGGTCCCTGCTATTAATTCTTTTGGGTATATACCCAGAAGTAAAATTACTGGATCATATTTTGAGGAACTGCTATAGTGCTTGCCAAGCAATGCAAAACCCACAAGCAATGCAAAACCCACAAGCAATGCAACCCACAAGCAATCTAAAAGGGTTCCAATTTCTCCATATCTTCACAAATACTTGCTATTTTCTGGGTTTTTAATGGCCATCTTTTTGGATGTGATGTAGTATCTCATTATGGTTTTCATCTGCTTTTCTGTAATGATTAGTGATGTTGCTCTGTATGTTTTTGTGCATTATGTGTACCTATGCATCTGTTTGTCTTGTTTTGAGAAGACACACACCTGCCAGGGTGTACTTTTGATATGGGGAGTGGATAAAGGTTAATCCTCTCCCTTTCCAGAAGGATTTAATGCACCTCAATTATCCTTTGGCAGATTTGATGAGGCAACTAAGCTTATGGGCACATTTCATATCTCTCTACTTCCCAGAGGAAATGATGTGCCAGCCACTTCCTTCCCTTTGCTCTTTCTATTTAAGCACTGCCATTAGGGTAGCCTCTCCCGCAGTTCCACTAGCATGAAAGACAAGGGAGAAGGGTTGACCAGCTTGTGCGGACAGGCAGGCAATTAACTTCAGAGCCTGGCTCAGACAGCCCTGTCAGTGAGCATAGCACATGCCTGTGGCTCTGTAGAGGAAAGAAGGTTTAATGTGTTACAGGCAACTTCACACAAAAAGAACAAATCACAGCGCAGATTTATGACAGGGACAAAGGCCTGCACGTGGACTGTGCTCAGGAGGACGGATGAGTTGCTGTATACAGTGGAGCAGCAGAAATTGTTTATTAGTGAAAGATGCACAGAGATGGTTAAAAATAGTTTTAGAGGCCCAAGGAACCAGAATTCAGGTGGGAGCCTGACAGTTGCCACATGGCAGCCTTTTAGAAGCTGTTTTCAAAGACATGTTGGTGAAGAGACTTCTCTCCTGTGGCAAGTTAGTTTGAGAAGAAATCACTAGACAGAATTATGATCTGTATTATGAAAAAGAAAATTCAACTGAGTACATTTTTTAAAAATTGAATTGACGTTATCCCAAGATTCATAATAGGACTGTATCACATCAAGCAGAAAGGAATTCTGTACAAAACGAAAGATATTTTATAGACAGATGGGAGCAGAACAAGGTTGTAATACCAGCAAATCTTGTTTGTAGTGAGGTCACCTTTCAATAGGGGACAAATGTGTCTTTTGATTGAGCAAATTACCTTGCTACTGCTAACCAGCTATTTCAAGATCAACTGGTTTAAGATTTCATTCCTGGAAGATGAAACTGCAATTAGGTAAGATATTGTCTTGATTTGGTGACATGGGACTTAGCACAAGTGACTCCGTTTTGGACATTTGCTTCTTTTTTTACAGTATTAACACAAAGACAAGCTTTATTCCTCTGGAGAGCTAACATCTGTCTAAAATGATTAAAGTTCACTAATTTAAAATAAAGTACAATCTGAATTATTCAGTACTGTATTTTAAAATCAGTGAGGTTTTACCCAGCAATCAGTGAGGTTATACACTAACACAATTTTCCATTTGTACTGTAATTAGTACATTAAAGGCAAATAGTTACTGCTGAGTGTTTTGCTTTCTTGATAAGTCGCCCACCTAAATCTTTATTCATATTTAATTTGCCAAGCAATCTACTTTCTCATAGGTGGTACAAAGGTAAGTTTAGCTCAGTTCTTGTGTGCATTAGTGGGATTTAAATTACTGAGATTTTACTGCTGAGACTGAATCACCATGCTGGGCTGAAATTTCTATTGTGAACATCTAATTATCTCAGTTACGAGGATATTGCCTTTTGAATTTTAAATAACACTCACTTCACAGTCTCTTTTGTTCAGTAAGAGATTCGAAATCAGCTCCGTTATATTTTGATTTTAAAGTTATATTTTAAACAATCTGTAGATTGAAAATTTTCCCATGAGGTATCTCTTTTACCTTAAAGTCAGAGGTTTCTCTGAGATCACACAAAAGCCTATAATGGTGTAAGTAGTAATTCAACATTTATGTGGCTCTTTCAAATGGAAATAGGCCTTATCTAGGATCCATTCTACATAGAATGTTGCTTGCTTTGTCTGTCCTATGTATTATAATTCTACTAGTAATTGCCAGTTTGGGTCATATAGTTCAGATTTTTTTGATAATTAATTTTCTTCCATTGTTGCTAATTTTTTAATGTTATTTGCTCATCCCTGTAACCTTCCCACCACCATAGCACCTATGATCCCTCTCCCCTGTCCATTATGATTTTTTTTTTAAAGATTTATCTATTTATGCATACAAGAACCGGGGTACAGGCCAGATGCGCGGGAGGGTGAGAGGATTCACTAGAGACAGAGTGGGGAGCAGAACAGGCAGATCTATTGATATGCACTTCTGAGGGGAGCAGCGGGCAAGACAGGAGAGGTCTGTTGCACCATGTGGGTTGCTCCCTGGCCAGCCAGGGATCGAACTCATGCTGCAGTGGCTGTGGATAGCTTCATGGGTTGCATCTTAACCCCTTACGCCACCAGGGAGCCCCCATTATGATCTTCCCACACTTGTTTTGAATCCTCTTCCTCCTCCACCCCCCTTCTTTGCTGTATGCCTCAGATCTATGGTCCTATAGACATAGACAGCTCGCAAGTTTTGTCTTTTTCCTGACCCTTTTTCGGTTTCTCTATATTCCACATATAAGTGACACCATCCGATATTTATCTTTTTACTTCTGACTTATTTTGCTTAGCATAATCACTTCCAGTTTCCATACATGTTGCTGCAAATGGCATGAGTCTGTCTTTTTGATTGCTGAGTAGTATTCCATGGTGTATATATACCGCATCTTAATCATACCTTGAGCAGAGCAGATTTCTACTCTAAAATTACATAGAATTTTCTGAATTATACACAACGCAAAAGCCAAAATGTGACACACAGGATGGATAGAGAGTGGTTTGATGTTTCCTAACAATCCTCCACCATTAAAAAGGTAAAAACCTTTCCCAGGTGTGACTGAGAACAATGACTATCTTAGTTCTGTTCTGGACTTTTTTTTTTTTAATTTTTTTAATTGCTTTTGTATAGAAGAACTTGGGTGTAGGCCAGAGGTGCCGGGGAGGTGGGAAGAGGATTCATCAGAGACAGAGTGGGGAGCAGAACAGGCAAATCTACTGATACGGTGCTGAGGGGAGCAGCAGGCAAGACAGGAGAGGTCTGCTGCGGCATATGTGGGTTAGCTGCCATATGTGGATTAGCTTGCTCGGCAGGGATAGAACTCAGGCCATATTGGTGATAGCACTGAGATTTAACCCCTAGACCACCAGGAGGCCCCTCTGGTCTGGACTTTGCTTGTCTGGTCTTCATTGTCTTTGATCCTCTCTCAAGATCCTTCCAGGCCCAATTGTTCATGTTAATCAGTGGCAAGAAACTGTTCTCTGAAATGATATCTGAAACGATACTTTAAAGAATTTTCTGTCTCTATTTTATTCCTTAAAGTTAAACTTTTAAGAAAATGAGCGATTTTAGTAACTGGGTGTTATCAGATGAATTCATGCAAATGTTTGAGGTGTGCGACTCCAAGTCTGTAAAACATTTTAGCAATTGCCAATTACAAGACATTTCCTCTCTGCTGCGGAGAGTGGGTGGTTTTAGATTTCCCTGGGTTTTGTTGGGAAGGGCACAACTTTATGGAGTCTCTGCATTTATGCATTACCCCTCTCTTCATTACTCAAGAAACGTCTCCCAGATAGTTCTTCTCCCAGATGTGCATTTACTATATTTTCTTATCTCCTTCAAGTCTTTGTTCAAATCTTATATTTTCACTGAAGAGCCATCTTAATGCTACAGTATGCCTCCCATTCTCCCTACCTTGTTCACCTGCTTACTTTCTCCTCTGAGCCACAGTGCCTGCTTCCTTCTAACCTACTGTAACATTCACTTAGATTCATTGTGCTGGCATTCAAGCTCCACTCTCACTTCTGAAAAATAAGCTCTACGAAGAAAAGAATCCTTGTCTGTTCATGGCCCTATCTCAAGAGCCCAGTACAGTGCCTGGCCTAGAGTAAGTGCTCAATAAATATTTTGTTGGATGGATTTCATAAATGAAACATATCACATGGTAATAAGTGCACCCAAAATAATAATCTGGATTAAAAAAAAATAATTGTGTACCGAAATCCATCTCTGTCTCTTCTGTTCTCAAAAAGAAATGCAAATTGGGCCTCCCCAGTGGTGCAGCAGTTGAGCGCTGGGCTGTAAAGCTGCCCGCAGCCTCTGCAGCACCGGATCGATCCCTGGCCGCTGGGCGAGGGTCCCATATGGTGCGTAGACCTCTCTGCTGCCCGCTGCTCCCCTCAGCAGTGTACTTCGTCAGTCTGCCTGTTCTGTTCCCCACTCTGGCTCTAGTGAATTCTCTCACCCTTCTGCGCTTGTATGAATGAATGAATGAATGAATGAATGAATAAATAAATAAATAAATAAATAAAAATCTTAAAAAAAAAGAAATGCAAATTTGCTCAGAATGATGATGTTGTACCCAGTTAAATACTCACCTCCTTAGTTTTCCTGCAGGGGTGGTTATGAGACCTGGATTTGGTGATGTAATTGAAGTCTCCAGGGAGGGGCCTCTAGGAAAGCTTGAGTTACCAGCTAAAAAGTACTAGTTTGGCTGGCATATGTCCTTCGCCTCCTCTCTCCCTTCTTCCAGCTGGGAATGTAGACACCATTTCTGCATGTGGAGTGCTCAACCTCCAACTATTGGAACAAAAGCTCATACTAAGACAGTGGGAGAAGGAAGAGGGGGGATCTGGGCCCTTGATGTTTTCCAAAGTCTCTGCTTGAGGAAGAGTCTGTTGACATTTGGACTTTTGATTCAACCTGTGAAGTCTGATTTGGTTCAGCCTCTGTAGTTGGCCTTTTGTTACATGTGGCTCAAAGGGTTCCTAACTGACATTTTGTGAAAAATCATAAAATGATCTGACAGATGAGAGAGCAAAGGAGACAGAAAAGAAATAGCAGGTGTCACAGAGCCCATTGCATGGTGAAATGTCTCTATAGGTTTCCTCTCACGTCTGCTCTGATTTACACTCTGTTTATGATCACGCAGCCTCCTGCTGCACCTGTAGGCACCGCCAACCTCTTCTCACTTCTCTTAGGGACTTGGAACATCCTGGTTGGTTACTCAGACTTCCTTTGAAAATAGCTTTCAATGCCATGAATTTGAAACTAGTCAACAAAGAAACACCCCTGAATCATTATATGTCCATGCAGAGTTGGGCTGTGCCAGCAGTGAGAAATGACCTTGAATGTCCTTGAAGGGTAAGGGCAGAAAGTTGGGAAGAAAAAAAACTCCTCTGTGGTGTTTTGAACAATGAAGTTCTCAAAGTATCTAGCTCCTTTCAATCCCTTGATTTATTGATTCATTTATAGACAAGAAGTAACAGGACTTAACTTTCATGAAAAATCTATTCCTATAGACACTTGGAACCATTTAGCAAACCTCAGCTGCTTTGCTCATTAATTCTATAATGTATATGAGTGTTGCCATGTATTTTCTTTCTTTTCAGGTCATTTATTATTATTGATTCCTCCTACTCTTGCTTAGAACTCAATTCTCTAAGAACTGGTTAGCAAAACATTTTCCAGCTCACCCAGTGCCATTTAAAAATGATTATGCCCAAGTGTCTTCAGCTTAGAGTTTCCCTTCTTGTCTTCCATATGCTAGCAGTTTGCACACCTCTCTTTTATGCTTCATTTTTTAGGGCCAATTCCAAGATGTTAGGCTTGCAACATTGCTCCTGACTGCTTTCTCTTGATGGTTAAAACAGCAACAGAGACAGTGGCTAAACCAGAAAAGCTGCAGAGATGTTTTTTCATAACCAAAAGTTTCTGGGGGAAATAAAATCATTGCAAATAGTCATGTAGAATTTTTTGGCTCAATAGTAAAATGTTAAGTTACGCATTAGTTGGTGCATAAATTTGCATATTGATATATACAATCTCAACGACTTTAATAGCATCACAGATTAGCAGAGACAGATGCACAGAGACACACACAGGCTGACATTCAGAGACTCCCAACCAGAGCCAGGCTGAGCCCAAGAAAGTGTGGGGATCATTCAGTGAGAGTAAGGAGGGTTGGGAGGAACACAGAGAGTTGGAAAGCAAAGATGGAGGCCCAGGAGGGGCAGATGGTACACACCAGTTCCCACTGGTGTTTAGCAAATTGCCTTAAGTAACCCAGAGCCCCAGGCATGCACTCTCAGGAGCTCACCTTAGATCCTTAAACTTGGCCTAAAGCAGAGGACAGAGGGGCAGGAGAGAGAACATAGAAAGGTTGGAGTGAATCAGAAGCTCCAGAAGCAGTCTGAGGCCCAAAGGTGCATTTAGGCATGTTTTAATAAAGGAAGAGATGTTTTTCATTTATTTTTGTTTGGGCCTTTTGTACTTCCATCCATGTCCTTGAGTAGGGCATTCAAGTTCAGGATCAAGCCTTAGCTGTCTACACGTCTAGAATCCTTTGGCAGGTTGCCAGCAGACATCAAGCCTTGAGTGAAGACTGCACTTTGGATTGATTTGCAGACCAAAGGACTAATCTATTAATTTTCTCTAGAAAATACGCATGTCATGAAGACTGAGGTGTTTACATTGAACAGTCTACTTTATCCTAGGAATCCAAGTGCCTAGGAAACCTTATGAAAATGAGCACGAAGGGCAAAGAATTTCTTAAGTAATTCTTATGTTCTAAGAGGCTATTTGGGACTATCTTCACAATAACAACATAAGTGTCAAATGACCTCAGAACAGTACTGGAAGTATATTCTCAAATTATTAGTCTTGCCCTCTAAGTTTGGTTATTCCAACCATCTGTGTGTGTGTTTACACTGGTCATTGGAAAATCAACAATCCTTAATTGCAATGAACATCTTTTTTGCCACAAACACCCAATATAAGCTAGGTGCTCCAATGGAGGGTAGGAAAGACAATAAAGACCAAAATGGATGAAACACAGGGCCAGGTCTTGCAGGAGCTCTTCATGACAAAGGAGGCCTGCACAAGTCACCTGACTACCACAGGGACAGAAAATCACTTTAGAGAGCTATTCAGAAAGTGCAACGAGGACTCAAGGATGAGACATTGAATCTGTTTGCTGAGCTCGAGGGAGGGTGAGTCATAGATGAGGTGGCATTTAAGCTGAACATAAAGAAATGGTATGCTTTGAACAAGCATACAAGGTGGGGGAAAGTGCGGAGGAGCAAAAATAAAATGGGCCAGTAAGGGGTGGCCCATAGGAAGGCGGGTGAGACCGGAGGTGCGCAAGGACTCATGCTGAGGCTTGAAGAAAGGAGGCCATCTGGAGGGTAGCAGGAGGCAAAGCTGGGAAACTTCTGGAGACTAAAACGTCAATACTCTTAGCGCCAGGAGTTTCTCACTCCTGGACATTCTCACAATGGACATTGGCCTCTAACGGGTTTTTATACAAAGTGGGGCTGGGCTCTGCGGTGCCTGAAGATTGATGGTACTCAGTGTAAGAATGAACTGGAAAGAAAGAAGACAGGGTAAGGAGGTCAATGTGAAGGATGCTATGGGATTTGGGGCCAGAAATAATGAGAACCCCCCTGAACTAGGGCAGTAGCAACAGCAATGAAAAAGGCTAGGTGATTAAAGATATTCTGTGAAGACAGACTCTGAAGTCTTTGTAATAAGCTGAGTGTGGGAGGTAGAGATAGGGTGAATCAAAGACGACCATTTGAGAATTTCTCGAGAGCTGCACTAGGTGCTTTATGTCTTTTTTTTTAAAAGATTTATTTATTTATGCATACAAGAACTGGGGTGCAGGCCAGAGATGCAGGGCGGGGGGTAAGAGGATTCACCAGAGACAGAGTGGGGAACAGAACAGGCAGACTGACTGAAATACACTGCTGAGGGGAGCGGCAGGCAGACAGGAGAGGTCGGCTGTGCCATGTGGGTAGCTCTCTGGCCGGCCTGGGGATGGAACTCGTGCTGCAGAGGCTGCAGATTGCTTCATAATGCTGTGCTTAACCCCTCACGCCACCAGGGAGGCCCTATGTCTTAATGTATTTAATCCTCTTAACTCCATGAGGTGCATACTGTTAGTAACTCCATTTTACAGATGAGCAAACTGAGGCACAGGATCATATAACTTCTCCAGGAAGATTCAGAATTCCAACCCCTGTGCCACCAGAATCCCTGATCATATTGCTCACCAGGTTCTGTGGTATATCCTTACCCTCACACCTCTCACCCCATGGTTCACCGGCTAGAATGGTTTCTCCTCTCTCTGCCCATTTGCTGAGTACATGGCAAGAAGGCAGGTCTATTTTAATCACTGAATCAATATAGGTGAAGTTTTTTTTTTTAAAGATTTTTTTTTTTTTTTTTTTTTTTTTTTTTTTAGAGGCATGTTTTTTATTTATTTATTTGTTTGTTTGTTTTGTTTATACATGCACTGGGTACAGTCAGAAGCGCGGGAGGGTGAGAGAATTCACCAGAGCCAGAGCGGGGAGCAGAGCAGGCAGAAGGACCGAAGTACACTGCTGAGGGGAGCAGCGGGTGGCAGGAGAGGTCTGCGCACCATGTGGGACCCTCCACAGGTGGCCGGGGAGCAGCCGGGGATTGAACCGGCGCTGCAGAGGCTGCGGGCAGCTTCGCAACCCAGCGCTCAACCGCTGCGCCACCGGGGAGGCCCTAAGATTTTATTTTTATTTATTTATTTATGCATATAAGAACTGGGGTCTAGGCCAGAGATTCAGGGGATGAGAAGATTCACCAGAGACAGAGTGGGGAGCAGAACAGATGGATCTGATGTTGTTTTTGGAGTCAGTGGGTTTGGGGTGCAGGGTCCTTGGGTACACTCTGGGAAAGATGTCCGTAAAGCTCCCATTTCAGCAACACGCAGGGAGTTCCCTTCCCCAGGCGAGTCTCTCCACGAGACAGAGACATATGTTATATTTAAAGAGCAGTTTTCTTAGGGAAAGGGACAGAAAAATAAAGGACACTTGTATAGGCACCAGCAGGCAGGAAGAGCTGCCCCCAAGGGACAGGTTTGCTGAGAGAGGCCTGTGTGGTTGCAGGCAGGCGGCCTTGAGGAGAGTGGCCCCCACTGAGGGAGGTCAGTGAGGAGAAGCCCTGGCAGGTACAGGTCACAGTAGGCTGCTGCAGGAGGCTGCTGCCCTGCAGAGGACAGAGTTGGTGAAAAGTAGCACCTGCATAATTACAGGTGGACAGAGGGCGTGCTGCCCTGACCCAGTGCAGACACTGCAGAGATATAGTCTTCTCTTTGGGAGGGGTCACTCCTTGTGAGCCTTGGGATTAGTTGCTGATTTGGGATAATTCTGCAGAATCTGAAAGAAACTGGAGATTCCACAATGGGCTTCAACTCCACATCTTGACCTTTGGATGCGAGCTCTCATACCTGCTTCGATTTTAGGCTTTGTAATCTGGGCATTGGTGCCCAAGGATCTTGGTTTCCATAGTCGTGTCAATGGCTGTGCTACTCTCTTCTACTCCCACCTCCTTGTGTGAGCCAGATTTCTGGTCCTGTGGTGCCTCCTTTTCCGTTTTTTCTATTCCTGTCCTCATCAGATCTACTAAACTACACTGCAGAGGGGAGCAGCAGGTGAGACAGGAGAGGTCTGCTGCACCAAGTGGGTCAGCTCCCTGGCCAGGGATCGAATTCATGCTGCAGTGTTTGGCTTGATAGTGCTGAGACATTAACCCTTGCTCCACCAGGGAGGCTCCATACAGGTGAAGTTCTTTAAAAGCTAGCATAAAATTCTGCCACTGTATTCACACTCAATTAAAAAAAAAGTACAACAGCAGTTGGTATCATGATTAAGGTTTTCATTTTATTTATTACTTTGTTATGGTAAAACAAAACAAAACAAATCCTGGCTGAATATCGTGCATGTGTCTGTAGAAAGGCATTTTTCTTATGGATGCATTTCCTGCTATGTGGATATTTTGATAATCAACTGGATCCTAACTCAGTGCCATTTGTCTCTTGGGCTTTGTGCTAAGTCCAGGCATTCTAGAACAATGGGAGATCATCATCCTTTCTCCAGAATGGGGCATGGGCTATCTCTAACGCTGTTCATTTCCCAGGGTTAGATTTTGATTCAGCCCCTTTCTGTTTTCTCTATTATACTGAAACCACAGTGTAATAGAGAAAATTCTTGATTGGGATTCAGGTTCTATGAAGATAATCATAGAGTTGCTTTCTAGAGCACATGGCACTCCAGCAGCTTGCAGCATGACAAAATGCAGGTTTATTGTGTAATTACAGTTCTCTCCTCCACACATAAGGGACTAATTTCACCAAAAACAAAATGCTGATATTTTTCTTAAGCTAAAGAGAGTTTTATGAGTTGGTGGCAAACTGTTTCATTGCCCTAATAATTGGAAGTTACTGTAGTAGCAGCCAGTGAAGGCTCCCAGAGATTATGAGCAAGAGAAGAGAAGCAGAGTCAGTGGAAAGAATTCACGAGCATGTATGCATATGTATGTGTGTTTTTAAAGATTTATTTATTTATTTATACAAGCACTGGGTACAGTCAGAAGTGCAGGAGGGTGAGAGAATTCACCAGAGCCAGAGCGGGGAACAGAACAGGCAGATGACGAAGAAATGCACTGCTGAGGGGAGCAGCAGGCGGCAGAAGAGGTCTGCACACCATGTGGGACCCTCCCCGGTGGCCGGAGATCGAACTGGCGCTGCAGAGGGTGCAGGCAGCTTTGCAACCCAGTGCTCAACCGCTGCACACCACCAGGGAGGCCCTGCATATGTGTGTGTTTGCTTGTGTCTATCCACAAGAAATTGTGTGTGCATATATGCATACATGCATGGATGTGCGTGTGTGTGCTTGTGTGTAAACCCAAGCCCCAAGAATGTCAGTAGTAGAAAATGTCCCTTGCTACAGTGTGGTGAGTTATGAGGAGGCCTTTGTGCTGTGGAACAATAACCCTTACGCTTTAACAGAGCCCAACATGGAAAGGTCCTCATCTCTTCTGAATTTGGCCTTCTTTTCCTTGCAACCCATATAACTGTAAAGCAGAGTTCCACTTCAAATTCCTTTTAACAAGAAACCAATCCTAAAACTCTAATTCTTTTTTTAAAAAGAGTAATTTATTTATGTATGCAAGAACGGGGGTGTAGGCCAGAGATGGAGGGGTGAGAGGATTCATCAGAGACAGTGGGGAGCAGAACAGGCAGACTGACTGAAATACACTGCTGAGGGGAGCAGCGGGTGAGACAGGAGAGGTCTGTTGTGCCATGTGGGTAGCTCCCTGTCTAGGGATTGAACTCGTGCTGCAGAGGCTGCAGATAGCTTAATAGTGCTGTCTTTATCCTCTGTACCACCAGGGAGGCCCCAAAATACTAATTCTTTATGCCAAACAAGAGTTGAATGTTTCCTTTGGAATTAGTGTTTTTATATTCTTTGGGTAGAGACCTGGGAGTGGAATTGTGAGGTCATATGGCAGATCCATTTTTTACCTTTTTTATTTATTTATTTATTTGTTTGTTTGTTTGTTTGTTTTGTTTATACATGCACTGGGTACAGTCAGAAGCGCGGGAGGGTGAGAGAATTCACCAGAGCCAGAGCGGGGAGCAGAACAGGCAGAGGGACTGAAGTACACTGCTGAGGGGAGCAGCGGGCGGCAGGAGAGGTCTGCGCGCCATGTGGGACCCTCCTCTGGTGGCCGGGGAGCAGCCGGGGATCGAACTGGCGCCGCAGAGGCTGCGGGCAGCTTTGCAACCCAGCGCTCAACCACTGCGCCACCGGGGAGGCCCCATTTTTTACCTTTTGAGAAACCTCCACACTAATTTCTTTAGGGGCTGAACCAGTCTACATCCTCATCATCAGTGTAAGAGGGTTCCTTTCATCCTGTGTTCATTACAGTACTATTTATAATACCCAAATGATGGAAGCTACCTAGGTGCCCCCAAAGGGATGAGAAGATCAGGAAGGTGTGGTATATATACACAATAGAATACTACTCAGCTATTAAAAATGATAAAGTTTTGCCATTTGTGATAACAAGTGGAGCTCGAGGGGATTATGCTCAGTGAAATAAGCCAGAAGGCAAAAGATGGTATCCCTTATACGTGGTATATGGAGAAACAAAGCAAAGCATGAGATCAAGTCAAGTTAATAACAAACCCTAGAAACCTGGTGGTAAAACTGAGGCTACCAGAGTGAGAGGAAGAGGTAGAAGGGCAAGAATAAACAGGGGAGGGAGCACAATGGACTATGGGAAAAGATTATGGATTCCTTAGTGGTGGGTGAGGTGTAGTAACACCTCAACAGGGAGATCCTATCCCTCTAAAACACAAAGAACAATGTCAAGTGATGTTATCTCAATTAATTAAATGTCAGAATCGAGTCTTGTAACAACTATAAAACCAAGGGTTGGGCCTCCCTGGTGGCGCAAGGGGTTAAGATGCAACCTATGAAGCTATCAGCAGCCACTGCAGCACGAGTTCGATCCCTGCCAGGGAGGAGACCCACATGGCGCAGCAGACCTCTCCTGACTCGCCCCCTGCTCCCCTCAGCAGTGTGTTTCAGTACATCTGCCTGTTCTGCTCCTCATTCTGTCTCTGGTGAATCCTCTCACCCCATCTTTGGCCTGTACCCAGTTCTCGTATGCATAAATGAATGAATCCTCAAAAAAACAAAAAACCAATGGTTGCATTACATGGTTGTTGTTTTTTTCATCATGAATATCTTGCTCCTTTTTCATCCAAAGTAAGGTAGGTTCTTACTACTTCTTCATTTAGTTGGCATAGAAATACAATATTGATAGGATCTTTAGAGACTGAGATACCAGTGGGGAATTCGTTCTTTAGGGCCATTAAGAAGCAGTATACATGGCTACTTAAAGAAGTCATCCAGACTTTCAGTTCCTGGGATTATTTTCTTCTAGAGCTGGTGGTTCTCCACCCTCAGGTTGCATCAGAATCACCAGGAAACTTTGAAAAGACTTCAATTGTCTAAAGATTCTCACTTACTTGGTCTGATGTGGGGCCAGTGTTTAATCTGTATTACTTAAAAGCTCCCTAGGTGATTCTGATTGGAATCAGAGAAGGGCTAAAAACTATTCCAGTCCCTAAGACACTGGTTTCAACATCACATCAGATCACCTTGAAAACTTTAACAAATACTTATCTGAGCCCTATTTGAGACCAAATACATCAGAATCTGGAGTGAGTCCAACACACTGAGCATTTATTAGAAGTTCCTTGGGTGATGATAATTTATCAGTGAGATTGAAAACAGTCTAGTTTGTGTTATTGAATCCTAGGGCAAGTTAGGGATAATTAGGCAGCTGCAAGGACAGTGCAGGGACTTCTGGAGAGTCAAGGAAGTCTCCAGAGACAAGGACAACAAAGTCCAAAGGGAAATAATCAAACACCCCAGGACTTAAGACATTAGGGACTTATTTTATGACCTTAGGGGCAACAGGACATTCCAAATAGAGGTGACACAAAGACTTAGTTCTGGGCACAGAGACATTTAGGCAGTGAGGGAGACCACCGAGAACTAACCAGTCACAGAGAGCCTGGTGGAGCTTTAGAATAATTAGGGGGAAAAGGTCTATATTCCCTGAGACACAATCCACTTGGGTTTCCTTGACCCTAACTGGCCTGTTTCCCTGGCCTGAGAGTCCCGCTTTATTTCTGTTCCTTTTCTCCTCAATAAACTTTTTCTTTCTCTAAACAAATCTGCCTCTTCCCACTCGCTTGCCTGAGCGTCTGCAAAGTTCCTGCTGCGGCTTCGTGAGACACCAGCTCATGGTGGGCTAGTGGCTGGGACTCAGCGTTGCCCCTGCAGCCTGGGATCCATTCCTGGCTGGGAGACTAGGCCTGAAAACCTGCAATTCCGGTATCATTATGATAGAAGGAAAGAATAGAAAACTTGAGGGCTTCCCAGTGGTGCAAGGGGTTAAGCACAGCACTATGAAGCCATCCACAGCCTCTGCAGCATGAGTTGGATCCCCCAGCCAGCCAGGGAGCTACCCACATGGCACAGCAGACCTCTCCTGTCTCGCCCGCTGCTCCCCTCAGCAGTGTATTTCCATCAATATGACTGTCCTGTTCCCCACTCTGTCTCTGGGAATCCTCTCAGCCCCCACACCTCTGGCCTGTACCCCAGCTCTTATATGCATAAATAAATCAATCTTTAAAAAAAAAAAGAAAAGAATATAGTCTAGGTTATGTTATGATGGAGAGAAAGAATAGAAAACTTGAAAAGGAGGCATCACAACACCAGAATCTGACTCACACGAGAGGAGGTGGCAGTAGAAGGGAGGAACACAGCCATTAACCCAGCTATAGGAACTAAGAACCTTAGGGGCAAATGTCCAGATCACAAGGCACGGACACAAGCAGGTGTCAGACTCCGAGGAGAGCAAAGACTACAGGAGAGGGTATGGGGATGGAGGGCCATTCTGCAATCTCTGGTCCTTATCAAATTCTGCAGCTATTCAAAAATCAACAATAACAAATCCCTCCACAGAGATGAGCCCCTCCTCCTCCTAATAAGATGATAAAAACCTAAGGCTGCCCCTCCCAAAGGGCAGCTCTTTCTGCCTGCTTGTGTCTGTGCAGGTATCCTTTTTCTTCTCTCCCTTTCCATAACAAACTTGCCCTTTTGGAAAATGAACATCTCTGTCTCGGGGGATAACTTGCGTGGGAAATTTGCTGTGTGCCACTGAAAGGGGAGCTCTGGTGAAACTTTCCCCAGAGTTATCCCAAGGACCCCACTCTCCAAACACAATACATCTTAAAAAAAAACAAAAAAACCCGACTTCAGTTGATATAATCTGCACAGTGGGGATTTGGCTGAGGAACCAGTAAGAAAGTAGGATCGAGCATTCTATCGCACACCAAACAGCAAAGTTTTGAAATATTCCTTTCTCTTTAACTCTTTTGCTTTTCTGCAAACTCCCCAGAAACCCTCTTTTCCACCAATGGAAACAAAACCCCTTTTTCCCCAGAGCTGGGTCATCTTTCCAAAACCGCACTGTTGCTCAAATCAAACTCAGCAAAGCATCGTTCACGCCTCACTTATGGCTCAGGAGCCGCAGGTTATCCTCCTAAAATTAGGGATGAATTATTTATGTATTAAGTTTCAGAAAGATAGAAGACCAGAAGGAAAATGGAACCATAGAGCAGGACAGAGATAACTTGCAAACAGCTAAAAATACCCAGTGATGGAAGAGCATCCTTCACCCATGAAAATCTATCCATGCCAAGCACATGAGGGAGGGATTTGCTGTCTTTTCATTTGCTCTTTGCTTTCCCTGTCCACTGCCCTTCCCAGACCAGCTCTTAATGCTTCCCCAGACTTCTGTTGCCAGACTCAAACCATCAGTTTTGTGTGTCCAGGACTCAGTTAAAATCAAATCAATGCAACATTGGAGCCTGAAGCAAAGAAAATATATGGCAGGTTGACAAGCAGAGAGGCAGAAGAAAAACATCACTCAAATCTGCCTCCCAGTTAAGAAAGGAAATGGAGTTCTACAGGTTTGGGGGACCAGGGTTGAGGAAAAAAAGGGAGTTAAATTTTATTTGCTGAAGTTCATTGGCTCATCCCTGTATGCAGAAGTACGAAGAGGTTTTCTGTTCAGATTACTGGAATTTTTGAATTTCTGTTGGTGGCCTGGGTCACTGGGCAGCCCCTCCACCCGCACCCACAGGCCCACAGCCCCTCCAGTTGGACCAGCAGCTCATTCATCTCAAGGCTATTGCTGTGCTGATAAGGCCCAGGTTCTACTGTGTTTGTAAAAGCAAACCTCAAAGAGAAAGGTTTAGATAAGATTTTTTTCTTTTATGCTGAAAGTAATTTTACCCTTAGGCTTGGCTTCCCTCTTAACCTCTTTCCATCTAGATTTCCCTCCCTTGGAAATTTTTCTATCTATCTCTGTGGGTCATCTTCCTATCTCTGTGTTCTGCAGGCAGCAAACCAGGGGGTCTCTAAGGTTCAATTAAACTTTAATGGTAATTCTTAACTTTTGTGGTTATTGATCTTTTTTGAGGGTTTGATGAAAACTCCATCAGGAGTTTTTTCTTCTTGATTATAGAGTGATAGAATTTTGGATAGAATTCCAGAGACTTCTTGAAATCTCCTGTGGCACATTGACTTACCTCTGGCCCATGGACACCTCACTAAGGACTTGGTTAGATGGAATTGTAACAGGTGGTCCCCAGGAAGAAGGGAGTTCCACGTTTCCTGCACCACCCAAGGGAGGGTGGAGCTGAGCAGGGAGAAGAAGCTGCAGAGAAGGAGGAAGGAAGGAAGCAGGATGGAGCCAGAAGGAGACCTGGGGGAGGCACATGGAGCCGAGAGACACGTGAAGAAACTGCGCTTGCATTTTGGTCGTGGATGGGGTGACTCAGATGTGTGGGTGAAACCCGTGGGGAGGGGACCATGGTGGTTTTTGTCTTGATGTTGATTTTGCTCTTTTCCCTCCAGACTTGTCTGGTTGTTTCTGGCCCTTTTCTGTGGGTCCCACTGGAAGGTGCTTTAGACTGTGACAGTCTTTTGGGTCTTGCTCTGGGCCAGTCCTGCTTGGGTGGACTTTTACCCACGAGGGGACGGGTCACTTTGGGTGCTTGATTTAGAGACTAGATTCTTTGCCTTTCCTGTATTGTTTCCTAGTTGTATGAAAGTTCCTTCCCATTAAAGTCTCGTATGTTTTTTGTTGATGTGGTGGATGGCAGAACCCATTTAGAGGAGGCAGATTTGTAGGGTCTGGGCTGCCCCTCTCCCTGTCCTGTAACAAAATGATTTGTAATGGGTTCTGATTTGATTTAAATAGTTGGGTTGAAAAAATTTTACAGGAAAGGAAAGGTGGGTTATATCAACATCACAAAATTGTGAAACACTGGCTGTACTCTGCCTTAAATGGTTAAGTTATCCATATTTAGATTGATTAGTTTTTTGCTTCACTCTTGATTTTCATGCATCAAGATTAATAATGGTGATGTAAAACCAGACATTGCATATCACTTAGTTTTAAAATCCATATATAAATATGAATTTGTATATAGAGTATATTTTATTTACTTAAGGAAAGTGAATATTGAAGAAATTAAATGTGACCCAGTGAGAATATGGCTGAGCGGGGTCTAGAACCCCCCGGGATCCTGGGTTCTTGGCCATTTCAGGTCATTCACGTCTGATTAGTAGGTCTATTCTCTCTCCATGGTGTCTGGAGTTTATTCCTCTGATTCAGTTAGACTTTGATAAGTATAATTCATTCATTCTTTCATTCAATGACTTTTAATGAGCGATTTGTCTAGGGCAAGGAGTATATATCATTGCAAATATAAATTTAAGGAATAAGCTAATATATGATGTTTCCATGGTGCTTTAAGGCAGACTTGATCACATCTAGCAAAAAGTTTCAAGGTCATCTTCCTGGATGAGGTGGCATTTTATCTTAACTAAAAATAGTGGAAAGATGTTAATGGATAAATCTGGGGAGGAAGGCAGCAATCCAGGCAGTGGGGAATCCTTGGGGGATGACTCAGAGTTGGAAATCACAGGGGAATAGCCTACACCTACTTGGACAGAAGTGACCTTTAGAGAGTCCTAAGCGACAGGTAGGAGAAGAATAAGGTTCTGGAGGCCAGGTTAAGGAATATGCTATCAATTCCAGAGGCACTGGGAGCCACAAAGTGTGGGGAACACAGAGGAAAACATCTTGTGCTATGCATTTGGTCATAGTATAAAATACAGTTTAGGTTGGGGAAGATTTTTTTTTGCAATCATATTTTATGCCCATTCAACATCTTGCTGAAGTTTTAGTTCTTAAGGATGAAACCAGAAACTTAATATTTAGACCAAGATTTTATAAATTAGAGTCTATGGGTCTTCACAAAGTCCTCTTAGGGACTTTAGAAGGCCAATAGATATTACAAAACCATATGTGCTGTGTTATGTATTTGGGCACAGATTCCTCTTCTTCTTCTTTTTTTTTTTTTTTTGTGATTCATGGAGAATCTTCATATCTTCCATCAGCTTTCCAAAAGGATCCACAACCCAAAAAAGGACCACTGCTGAAAGCTTAATAGAAGTAGAACAATTTTGAATTTTCCCATGTAAGGATGGCTGAAGGTATATGTGATAGTCTTTGCAAGATCATATTGCTAGTTTCACTGAAAATAATTTTTTTCCCAAAAGTGTATTAAAGATAGAAAGTTGGAGAAATATTAATTTGTTCATTTAACATAAAGTTGAAACCAGGGACGCTACTGGACAGTTATGTTCTCAAAAGCACCTAGAGAAGGTATTTACCCAAAGGACACAGAAACATCAATTCCAAAGAGCACCTGCACCCCTTTGTTTATAGCAGCACTATTTACAATAGCTAAGCTTTGGAAACAACCTAAATGCCCAAAAATAGATGACTGGATCAAGAAGATGTGGTCCATATACACCATGGAATATTACTCAGCATTCAAAAAAGATAAACTCATGCCATTTGCAGCAACATGGATGGCGCTGGAAGGGATCATGCTCAGTGAAATAAGCCAGAAAGAAAAAGAAAAATACCGGAGGGTCTCACTCATAGCAGGAATCTAGAAAACTTAAATAAGGGACCAGGAAAATGAATAACTATAAGAAAGTGAAAATCAAAATCAACAAACCACCATGAACCAAAGGCACTCTATGGGGGGTGGGGGGCGGGAGGGGAGGGATTGTTGTCAAAATAAGGGGGTTGCAATTGTTTGGGGAATATAAAAATAAAATTTATTATAACAAAAATACCTAGAGAGTTCTGGAGATAAGAAAAATCCTCAGAGAAAGATATAGACCACATCTTCTCTGGTATTGACATTACCGGCAAAACTAAATTTACTATTAAGTACTACTATTAAATGTTGCTGGTTTCTGACTCTGATTATAAAAACTTAAGTTCCTGGGGGCCTCCCCTGCGGTGCAGCAGGTTGAGCGCAGCGCTGAGAAGCTGTCCACAGCCTCTGCAGTGCCGGTTCAATTCCTGGCTGGCCAGGGAGCTACCCACATGGCGGGGCAGACCTCTCCTGCCTCTCCCGCTGCTCCCTTCAGCAGTGTATTTCGGTCTGTTCTGCTCTCTGCTCTCTCTCTGGTGAATCCTCTCACTCTTCTACACCTCTGGCTTGTACCCCAGTGCTTGTATAAATAAATAAATCTTTAAAAACAAACAAACAAAAAAAACCTTAAGTTCCTAAACCTTGTGTCTTTAAAATATATTCCAAAAATCACATCAATTTTTTTTCTGTAATTAGTTCTTTCTCAGTTAAAATACTCATTAGATCATCAGTCTTACCTGTTTGTACTCATGACCAGACTATTGTTGAATGACTTTAAATTTTTTTTTCTTTAAAAATGACCACCACCTTGGTATTAGTAGATGGAGTTTAGTAACTAGGTACAAAAACATCATTTTGGGGAGACAAATATTCAGATCATAGCAATAGAATTATTAAAAAGAATTTCTAATATACTTAAAGATGTCTGAAAAAAACTATTGTCCACATTATAAATGATGAATTTGCAGATTGTTTGCATGGAACACTCCCAAAGGTCTACCAACATGATTTGGATTTAAGTAGTTTGCTGTTGTCAACATCAATATAACAAATCAACTTCATTTCTCTTGAATGTCTACACGCTATCAGAAAATAATCAGAAAAAAAAAGTGAAAAATAAACATGGAGGACTCTGGGTGCCTTGCTGGTAGATGTGGTGTAGTAACATCCACTGAAGAGGTGTGATCTTATACCTCTGAATTATAAAGTGTTGTAAACCAATATTATCTCAATAAAAAAAAATATGCCCACCTAACCCAATTCTAGATGAACAAGTTCTCTGCTCTGCCATTGATTACATATTTTTGATGTGTAAAGTATCGGATTCTGAACTTAAAAATTGAAAACATGATTACTGCAAGGCTACCATCGATAGAAAGTGCTAACCATCGCCGAGGATGAGCAATGATTCTTCTCCAAGAAGAAATTTCTTAAGGAACTGTAGTGCCAGGATCAGGTTCTCTATGATCCTACGCAGACTGGTGAAAGAGGAGTCCTGGAGCCCTTGGGGGCTTATTTCAGGGTTTTATTGGGATTTTACCTGGTAAACAGCAGGCAGGGGTGCTGGGAGGCTGGCAGGCTTCCCAGCCCCCAGAGAATCTTCACTCTTTGTGGGCTCCCTGGCATTCTACTTCTTCTCCTGTTCCTTGCTGCTTCTCATTCTCCTTCTGCTGGTTCTGGCCTTCCTCTGACGCCACCCTTATAAGCCCAGTCTCAGCCCAGGTGCACCCACCTACGCATGCCCACATCCCACTCCAGGTGCCCACCATCAGGCATGCCTTCAGGACCACAGGGATCCCTCATCAGTCCTAATGGCAGGAGGGCAGAAAAGCCCGACAATCTTTTACCCTACAGGTGGGCACAGGAGCACAGAGGTTATGTGTTTGACATGGAAGCCAGACTCTGCACATGTGTATGTGTGTTAGCTGGGTTTTCCTACTCAGTAGAGACAACTGCAATACTTTTGCAGACTATCACTGGAGCCTCAGGAAGGCAGCAGGTGATCCTTGCACTCTGTCCTGCTTTCCCCTGTGTCAAGAGGCATGTGGGTTTGACCTTTGGATTTGTCCTCTCCTTAGGGACTTTGACTTCTATCTCTTTGACTTCATACTTGCTATGGTGATAAGAGGCACCTGGCTGTGGACTGCTCTCTGGTATCATGGATCCTTTTATCTGATCCTTCTAGGGGAGCAGGCTCAGCTCCTTCCCTCTGGGGATTTCTTCATCTGAAAAATGAGGGCTGGCTGATTTCAGATGATCTCTAGAGAATTCAAACATCCTGCTGGAGGATGTTTGGTTTAAAATGAAGCACTTCACTTTTACTTGTATTTGGATATTAGAGGCTCATCTGTTTTCATTCAGAAACACTTGCAAAAATCAAGTATGAAATCAAGCTAAGGGTCTAGAGATTAACTTCTACTTTTAGGCTTCTTAGATCAAGCCCATAGTAAGGGGGATGGGTAACTTTGGGTGTTTGATTTGGAAACTATATATTTTTCCAAGATTTATTTATTCATGCATACAAGAACTGGGGTACAGGCCAGAGGTGGGGGGTGGGGGTGAGAGGATTCACCAGAGACAGAGTGGGGAGCAGAACAGGCAGACTGACTGAAATATACTGCTGAGGGGAACAGAAGTGGGTGAGACAGGAGAGGTCTGCTGCACCATGGGGGCACCTCCCTGGCCGGGGATTGAACTTGTGCTGCAATGGCTGCAGATTGACTCATAGTGTTGCTGCTTAACCCATTGAACCACCAGGGAGCCCCTACAAGCTATATTCTTTGTCTTTTCTGTATTGCACACTAATTGTGTTAAAGTTCCTTTCAACTAAAGGTCTATATGTTTTGTCTTGATGTGGCAGATGGCAGAACCTATTTAGACCGTTCAGGTTTTGGGGTCCTGGGGTATCCCTCACCCTGCCCTGTAACATACCCCAAATATCTGGGGTCTGAAGTCCCATGGGGGCAGATCTACTGATGGATGTATGCAATTCTAGAGATAGTTTTGGCAGTGTTTGTCTCAAGTAGGCCTAGTGGGTTCTATGCATACACACTTTATCTCCCCAGTTGCTGAATGCATTACTGGGTAATTGAAGGAAGCACGTTTGTTCTCTAACTCATGGAATGAAGGGTACTTTGGGAAGAATGACAACTCCCTCTCCCACCCCCATAGTCAACCCAAAGCAACACCACGTCCTACAGAGAATTACAGAAAGTGCCCACATCAGACCTGCAAGATATGTGGGAATTGATTCCAAGTATATCTCTATGTAACCTCATCTCTTTGTCCTGCACAGAAGTGGTGGAGGTCTGGGAGAACAGTTAAATTTTAGGGAGTGACTCATTAGGGATTCTAATTGTAGATGCTGTTATAGATGTGATCCATTTTTATGCAGCATTCAACACAGTCCCTGGAGGTTGATATGCAGATGTCAGTTGGGCAAACACTATTTGCTTTTATCTAGCAACATCTCTTCACAGAGTAATCACAGACATTCCATAATGTAGTCTGTAGGGACCCTGACCACTTCCCCATCCCATAGGACATCATTCTGTTCCAGTGAATTGAATAGATGATGCTGATTGAGTAAAAATGTAGCTAGAAGAATAGCTATAGCTAGAAGCAATAGCTTTTAGGAGCTATTGCAATGGAATAGTTCTGGGATTTAATATCCTAGGGGTTCTGGAAAATCAGTTGGCCTCACTTTCTCAGTGGGATAATTCTGTGGTGGGTTCCATGTCCCTTGGCTGGTGCTCAGAGGGATTTGGGATTTGTGTCACACCTACAAAGCCTTCCCCCATTTTGAAATTGTATTTTAAAAATATTCTCATGCTATTGTTGTTTCGTTTCACTTTTACACCTCTGGAAGATGTGTATTTTTTTTTTAGTATCAAGCGTCGTAAAAATAGAATAAAAATTTTAGATGACTGTGCAGTTATCACAGTATCATTTATTGAATAGCCTTCAGTTCCTCACTGATTTGAATTCCCATCTATATCACATTCTAGATTCCCATATGGATTCTGGGCTATTCCTCAACTTTCCAGTCTATCTATTCATCTGCCTATTCATGTGGCAGTATGATTTTTGAAATTTACTGCAGTTTTAGAATACATTGCAAGATCTGGAAGATAACTGACTTTCAAAACTCATTTTTTCAGAGTATGCTTGGCTATTCTCATTTTTTAGATTTTCTTTATATGTTTAGAGTAATTTCTGGATGTTTCTCTCCCCAACATCTAGCTGGTATTCACTTTCTGTGTGTAGTAACTTAGTAAGATTCCTTTAACTTTATTTGTATCATACTTACATTTAGTAGATTCATTCCTTTTGGAAAGAATTCATAACGCAAAGTATGAGCCAAACACTAAATTCTTTGGTTCCTAATTTTGCTATTTGCAATTTGAATGTTCTTTCACTCACTCTTTTTGCCATATGTTTCCATATTTTTGGTAAATAGTATGGAAGAAGATCATAACTAAGAGTGGAAATACTGGCTCTATCAATTGCCCACTGAGATAATTTTCTATCTTATCCTTAGTATTCTCATGTATTAAATGGGGTGCTCCCACTGTCGGAGCATAACCCTCTGTATTGGAGGGTTCTGCATCAAGATTCAACCAATGTCAGATCGAAAATATATACTATGTCATCAGGCCTATGATGGTTGGATCTGTACTGAACATCTACAAATTTTTTTTTCCTTATCAGGATTCTTAGATAATACAACATAACAACTATTTATTTAGCATTTACATTTTGTTAGGCATTATAAGTAATCTAGAGATAATTTAAATTATATGGGAGGATATGTATTGTTTATATGCAAATGTTATGCCATTTTGTATAAGAGAACCAAGAGTTGGTGAATCTTGCTATATGTAGGGGTCCTAGAACCAGATCCCTGCAGATACCAAGGGATAACCTTAATAACTGAGAGTTACAGTGAAGTTAAATGACTTGGACTCAATTAAATTAGTTCAGAATCTATGGGGAAATAGCATTTATGATCCCAATTATTACTTCTTTTCCTGCATCTTGTCCTTCCTCTTAGTCTTCCTTTGCCTCTTCGCCCTTTTTAAGAATTGAGTTAGTTTTATTTAAATCTTACCTAGTATGAGAGGTAAAGCTCACCTGGCTTCTCTGCCTGGTTGATTTACAAGATTTTCAGAAATTAGAATACAAATGTGTTTGAAATTCTTTTCAGTGAAATTAGAGTCAAGTTAAAAAAACAAATTTCTGCTGTCTGATAGTTCCTCAGATTACTAAAAATGGATTTACCATATGACCCAGGGATTCCACTTCTAGGAATCTGCCCAACAGACAAAAAAACAATTCAAAAGGAAACTTGCGCTCCTATGTGTCCAACAGCACTATTTACAAAGCTAAGAAATGGAAACAACCTAGATGCCCCCAAACAGATGAATGGATCAAAAAAAATGTGGGCTATATACACAATGGAATACTTCTCAGCTATCAAAAAAGATAAGGTCATGACATTTGTGGCAACATAGACAGAGTTAAAAGTGTTTATGCTCATGAAATAAGTCAGAAGGAAAAAGAAAAATATCGAGGGTTTCACTTAGAAGAGGAATGTATGGAAACTGAACAAGGGGTCTCACACACACACAAAAACAAAACTTCCAGGCAAACTATAAATCTGAGGGGGAAACCATAAATATAGCAGGGGAGGGAGAAGGAGAGAGATCAAACAGAAATGGTTCATGGGAGACTAAATGGGGATCACACTTGAAGGGTGAAGCCAATTATTGACAAAAACAAACAACAATATAAGACAATAAAAAAGTTTAATCAATTAAAAAATAAATAAAAATCTCCAACATAGGAATATCTGTGTGACCATTCTGTTCCTCTTATTTGCTTTCTGTTCTGTGCTTTCTATTGACAGGAACAATGGGCTTCCATTGTTCTGTGTTTGATTAAGGAGATTAAAGCATCAGATTATTCGATGTCTTTTCATGATTATTTTTTGATGTGCAAATCCCTTTAAAAAGGTAAACAGAGGAAAAGTAAACAAATCTGGCCTCCCTGGTGGCTCAGGGGTGAAGTCTTAACACTGTAGAGCTATTTTCAGCCACTGCATTTTCCAGCCACTGCCGCATGAGTTCGATCCCCAGCCAGGGAGCTGACCTGCATAACTCAGGAGACCCCTCTGGCCTCACCTGCTGCTCCCCTCAGCAGTGTATTTCAGTTGATCTGCCTGTTCTGTTCCCCACTCTGTCTCTGTGAATCCTCTCATCCCCCCACACCTCTGGTCTAAACCCAGTTCTTTTATGCACAAATAAAAAGAATTCTTAAAAAAAAATAAACATAGAATCATATGCACTTTCACAGAAATATATTAAGGATATGGTAGGGGAGAACCCTTCACACTGAGGGAAGATTATACCAATCTCATGAATAAAAAGGTGAAAATTACCTATAAGTGCCTTGAAACAGATTCTAATTGGATTTGAACTTAGGTTGCTGGTGGAGTCATTTAATTTATGTCACATTCAGGGTCTGGGTGTGAGCGACTAGACAAGAATGTGAATAAAGCATTTAAAAAAAAAAAAAGACTATTTAGTGAGAAACAAAATAACCACAAGATTTTCCAGAATAATGGAATAAAGATGATATGATTTCCTTCTTCCTTTTAAAAAGAGGTAAAATTGACATATAACATTATATTAGTTTCAGGTGTACAATGATTTGATTTTTTTGTTTCTTTTTTTCTTTTTATTTTTTTAGATGATTTGATTTTTATACATATTGCAAAATCATTACCACAATTAGTTTAGTTAACCTTGACCCCACATTTTTATTTATTCAAATATTCTTTTTTTTTTCTCCTGTAACCATTCAGTGTCTTTCCACTCTGACTTCAAGTTCACACATAGAACTTTCCTTGGCCAATAGTATGTTAGCAAATGCGACCCTCTTAACCCCATGACTCCAGAACTCAGCTGACAACCAGTCAGCTGACATTTCCCAGGCATGTCAGTAGGTGCAACCTGAATGAGAAGAACCACCCACGGAGCCCAATCTAAGTCACTACCGATTGTTAATCCAAATCATTATTGTTTCTGTCACTGAGTTTTGGGGGTAGTTTGTTTCTCAGCATCATTGTGTAGTAAATAATGTATATTAAACGTGACACAGGGGATGTGCAAAAATTGTTTACAGAGTAGCCCTTTGTTAATTGCAATTTATTTCTATTTAAATCACAGAGCTAGTTATTCATATATGTACTATTGCCTTCTTTTGCAGATGACTCTTTAAAGTGTCTAATTGTTAAATTTAATATGCTTATTTAGCAATTTAATATATTGCAATTGCTTGTGTATCTTGTCTTCTTAGTGGCAAAAAAAAATTAATCATACTTTACCTGTTGGTTGTTAGTAATTCATTTGGGTCCTTGAGTTTGTATAAGAAAAAAGGGACACACAGCTCTCTTTTCAATAACACATCTGGGAGTTAAGAACTAGACACATCTATCATCTATCAGTGATAGATGGAACATTTATAGATGTGTTGGGAGAAAACTGGGAAATTCAATGAGTTGATACTGAGTAGGTTTAGTCTGTGATATTTTAAGCATGAGATTAAGACTTTCTTATGGAAAAATAAAAAGATAGAATAAATAATCACTCTATTTGTCTTATTTTTAATGTCACTGCATGGATTACATTTAGATTGTAAAATGGGAGTGGGACAAATGAATGCCGTATCTTGACCCTCTTTGTTACCCCTGCATTGACAAACAGTTCATCGGCACTTGTGCTGCAGATAGTGATGGCATAGACCATGAGTTTGGTGGTATTTATAATATTGTTCTTGAGAGGATGGATGAGCTGAGCAGTTCAATAAATCTGCCCTAAGCTCTGCTCTATCTGCTTCTACTTTGGAATCTCTAGAAGTAGCTGGGGTACAGGGCAGAGGTGCAGGGAGGTGAGAGGATTCACCAGAGACAGAGTGGGGAGCAGAATAGGCAGACTGACTGAAATGCACTGCTGAGGGGAGTAGCAGGTGAGCCAGAAGAGGTCTGCTGCACCATGTGGGTTGCTCCCTGGCTGGGGATCAAACTTGTGCTGCAGAGGCTGTTGATAGCTTCATAGTGCTAAGACTTAACCCCTTGAGCCATCAGGGAAGTCCTAGAAGTTCTTAATTTTGTTTTTTCTCACCTAAGTTAAAGAAAAATTCACCCCATTATTAAATATTACCTAATTTCTAGGATGCAGTGGCGCAGACCCTGAACACAACTACTGGATTTCACTGGCGTTGAGAAAGAAGCTCAGTTCCTGCTCTCTCCTGCTCACAACAGCTGTTTAAGAGCTGGTGCTGGGTTCTGGGTTGAACTTTAACTATAAAACATGAATTAAAACTCTCCAATGAAGGTATTATTATCAAGACTCTCCGTCAACTATTACTCCTAAATAGATCGTGTTCATAAGCGAAAGCAAAATCGTGATGCCGGGATTGATGGCAAGCGGAAAAGGGTAGATCTAGAATTCCTTTTCTCCCAGTACCCCACTGTGCTCTTTGTTTTCTGACACATGCTCTTTGTTCCTTTTCACTCACCTCTGTTATAGCCTCTACAGTTCAATTTTATGTTCTGGAAAAATAAATGTCTGTTTTTCTAGCTTACTATATGGGGAGATCAGTCAGCTTCCTAACTATAGAAATTTAAAGACTGACTGAAAGTTCTGCATCCCCCTAACCAGAGCTTGGACCTCAGTCTTGAGAAGAATTTGTTCTGCAATCAGACTTAAAATAATCTCTCCTAGGGCCTCCCTCATGGTGAAAGTGTTAGAGCTCAGCACTATCACCACTACTGCCTTAGTGGTCCGATTCACACTAGGGAGCTAGTGTAGCAGACATTTCCTGTCTCACCTGCTGCTCCCCTCAGCAGTGCATTTCAGTAAAACTGACTGTTCTGCTCCCCACTCTGTCTCTGGTGAATCCTCTTACATCCCACACCGCTGGTCTACACCCCAGTTCTTTTATGCACAAATAAATAAATAATTAAATAATTAAAAAATCTCTCCTGGATATTTTCTAATGACTTTTGCTCAAAAGTCAGACAAAATCATAGCTGGATAAATACATAAACAAAACAGAGAAACAGAACTGCTCTAGTTGAAGTACAGGGTGGTGGTGAGGGGGTGGGTAGTATGAAGATGAGGCCTGAGTCAGCGGAGAACAGAGTTAGAAAACAAGTTATCTTGCACAATCTTTGTCTTTAGAGATTTGGAGAAGTGAAGTGACTGGTCTGTAAACAGATGGCCTGTTAGGAAAGAAAGAAACTAGGACTCACATATTCGTCTTTTAGGATATTCACTGAAAGTGCACTGATTAATGGAAAATTTAGTGAAATGTGCATTTCTGTTGGGGTATATGAAGAGATACATACATTATTCTAGAACATAACAGTCTTATGAATCTGTACAAGAAAAAAATTATGTAAGAAAATTCTAGAATTTTCCTAGGACTTCTTTTCTTTTTCTGTTAGTATGTTAAAAGTGGAAGTAACTTTCAAAATGCAACATAGCAATTAATACAATTAAAAAAATAATACTCCCTTGCCCATGCTCTTCCTTGGAGGTCACTGCTGGTAATTGAATCATGCATTTGAATTTACTGTGAACACATGGCCACAGTTATACCCACATCTCTGATTAGGTGTCAATTATCAAAATGTAAATAGTATATATATTGCTCTGGAACATTAAAAAATAAAGAAGGTGAGTTACTTCCAAGTGGATAGAGCCTCACTCACTTTTCTGCTGCTTTGCACATGTGAATGTACAGTAATGCATTTATCATTCCTCTGTTGGCCAATGTTGAGCTTGCTTCCAAGACTACATTCTTACAAGGCTACAATTAAGATTTCTGAAGATACATACCTGTTTGTCTATTTTGGCAAATATGTATGCCAGCTAGATCCTTGGAAGAGTTGCCGAGTCAAAGACAGTGATAAATGTCATTATGATACAATAGCTGAGCTATTGTACAGAGAAGTGAGGCCAGTTACCTCTCCTGCTTACCCCAACAATTAACAGTGCTGTTTGCCAACAATAACACAAAGTATTGGTCTTATTAACCTTGCCAATCTGATAAGCAGAAAGTTCACACATCTTTGATTAGTTAGGCTAGCCTTCTTCTCAAGCACTTATTAATCATCTTTGTTTTTCTCTGAGTGGTTTTATTTTTTTCCCCCAGATAAATTAAGTTCTTTGCCCTTTGCTTAATTGAGTGCTAGGAACTTCTCAGAAAGTCTTAAAACTAACCCTTTGGTTACATATGTTACTAGTATTTTTTCCTGATTTGTTTGTCACATAATTTTGTTTATGAAATCTTTTGTCATATGGAGGTTTTACAGTATGCAGGCAAATGTGCCAATCTCCTTTTTAGGAAGTTCACATTTCTAATATTCTTTCAATATCAATCTTTATTTCCCTAGTCGTTGCTACGCTAACTGCAACAGTGATACACTTTTCATTGGAAATAAATCATTCTGAATTTGAAATGCAAATTTAAACTTGCTGCTGATGCCTTTGACTGAAAAATCAATCTTTATGGAAGAAAATAAAATTCTCCCCTTAAACTATATACAAATCATAGAAGACTCTAGAAATCTGAGACAAATGAAGAGCATTTCAAACTGGAAACCATGAGGTGAGTGGAAACCTCATGTTAAATCGTCAAAGCCTTTATGGACTTGTGATGCCCATAAACAAAGCACATGAACCACATCTCTCAATATGTATAGTCTTTGTCAGCTGTTGCTTAGTTGACAAGTTGTTCATAGGTGTCAAGATATAGATTAGCACAGAAATGATTGTTAAGCTGTTATTAGCAATTAACAACTTTGAATGAACCCATCAGTCATTTCAGGAAGTTGAATACAGGAAGATTTAGCTTTGTTGTGTGAGATAAAACTGATACAGGTCAGGGACTTTGCTAATATGGAAAAATTGTCTTGATAGGTAATAATGCCATTGGCCCAGCAAAGTGAATGGAGAGTCTAAATATACAGGGTGAATAAAGGAGATGTGGAGGAATAGATGGTAGGGGGTTAAGGGAGGAAAAAAGATGAAAATTTCTCAAAAACATCATTTGCACTTACAGCTATTGTTAAAAAAATACTGTCTAATTTCTCTGCTATATTGTGAGGGTCAGTTTCTCATTCCTAGTGTCTGACACATAATCTATATTGCTGTTTATTTTCATATAAATCTTATTTATGTCCACCCTGTATTGCCTGTAACAATACAGGCAATCATGTTTATTGTGCACTCTGTTATTACAGCAACAATGGTTTGTGACCAAAAAGGTATTCAGCAGGGGCAGCAAAATTTTAAAAAGATAAATCTTTAGCCTTGCTCATCATTTTGCTCTCATACTACACAATTGTTTGGTTTAAAAATGGAATTAGAAGGAAGAGTTGCTTTTTGTGCTTGGAACCCGGTGATTCAGAGGTTTGAGAAGCAGTGGAGAGATTTCTGTGCCTGGGGAGCTTATCAGTTATGACAGGGATCAGCAGGGACTCTCTTTCCCCTTCCATCTCGTTGCCTCAAGACAGATGGAAATGAAATGAAGACTGTATCAGCACTTAAAATACTGTTTGGAATCAGAGGTCATAATAGGCAAGCAAATAAGCAGCATCCATCACCATTTTTTTGCACTGCATTCTAGAAGAAGGCATGGCTAAATGACACCTCCCCAACACACACACACACACACACACACACACACACACACACTTGTAGTCTCTGGGCTAGCATTATAGCTTGTGAATTTGTTCATAGTTTGAGTTTGCTAGGCAAAACAATACCGATGGTGTAAGGCATGGACAATAATAAGACTAGCTCCTAGAGAGCTTCACAGTGTTTGGATAAGGGTAACTGCCAGCACTAGTGCTATGTAGCTGAGTGATTTTTAGGTCTGTTTGTACAGGGAGATGAAACTGCTTGTAATTATTCCTCATAAGGATAGTGTGAGAACAGGATATGCTATGTAATCTGTTAGGGGATCTAGTATTGCTATAATTCATAACATGCCATAACCACTTAATTTAAGCAATACTGAATAAAATGAAACTATCATCTATCTGCCTATCTCTCTCTCTCTCTCTCTCTCTCTCTGTCTCATCTATCTATCTATCTATCTATCTATCTATCTATCTATCTATCTATCTATCTATCTATCTATCTATTCATTCACAAGCCTAGGCATTTAGAGTCCTATGTGAAAAGTGTCCAGAAAACTGAACAAGGATGCAATAGGAACTAACAGCTCAGTACTAAGCTGAAAATTAGGTTATACTATTTCAGAATGTTACTCTGGAAGCAGACCTCCCAGGTTCAAATTCCAACTCTTCCTCTTGCTAACTATGACTGTGTGTAAGTAGCTTAACCTCAGGACCCCTGGTTTCCTCATTTGTAAAGAGAAGATAGGACCATCTGCTCACCGTGATGTTCTTTGGTCTGGGTGGGAGGGGGTGACACCGAGGGAGGGGGTGGCACTGAGGGAGGTACTGGCTTGTTTGCTGTCAATATTCCCTGTGTACTTTGAAAAGGTCAAACTGTGCCAGGTTTGGGTTGCATTTGTATGGCCTGTCCCTACATCTCTGCAAAGAGATGGTCTAATTATAAAATGCATGCTTTAGAGTCAAAGGTGTCTTGGCTGGGGAAGAAGCCATTTTCCCCAGGAATGCTCCGCATGAAGAAGTGTTCTTGGGGACCCCAGCTGGAGCTCTGAGGTAAACATACCTTAGATGATTTATTGGCCAGGATACAGGGGGGAAAGAGGAATCAGGGATTGTGGCTCCCCATACCCTACAGCTTGGGACCTCAATGCTTATATAGCTCTTGATGTGTGCCTTACCTGCATAGGGAACTGCTATGTAATGTACTAGAGCTAAGTACAAAAAATGCACGAAGTACAAATGATGAACTAGAGCTGCTATGTGATACACTAGAGCTAAGTACAAAAATATTTCCCTGATTTGCAATCATCATGGCTAAAATGTCCTAGAAAAGACAGAAAAAGGGGCAATTGGCTACAAACCAAAAATCAAAATTTTTACCTAATAGTGTGCTGAGTGTACACACCACCCAGAAAGCAATTTAAAATGTAGATAAACTTATAGGATGTTTTCTTGTACAATAAAAGTATTCATCATAGAATGATGAATCACAAGTCACAAGTTATTCTAGCACAAGTTATTCTAGCACATCTACTGTATTCAAATTTATTATTTTTAAAAACATTTTTTGTGCATGTGTGTAGAAGATCTGGGGTGTAGGCCAGGTGTGGGGGGGTGGAAGGGTGAGAGGATTCTCCAGATAGAGAGTGGGGAGCAAAACAGGTGGATCTACTGAGATACACTGCTGAGGGGAGCAGCGGGCAAGACTGGAGAGGTCTGCTGAACCATATGTGGGTCAGCTCCCTGATGGGGGCTCGAACTCAAGCCGTAGCTCTGATAGCGCTGAATCTTAACCCCTAGCATGACAAGGAGGCACCAAACTTATTGTCCATAATAAATTCACAGTATTTTCCTTAGTATTTCTAGGCTTATGTGAAGATTGTCTTCATTTTTATTCCTATCAAGTAACTCAGGTTTTAGGTGTTTCAACCTTGAATAAAACATGGGAAATTCATATTTAATGTATATTTGCAGAACTCTATACCATCCTTTTCAGAACTATGCACCATTTTCCAAATAAATAATGTGAATTAAGGGCAAGATTTCTGATTACCTCCTTGCCGCAGCCCATGTGTGCTCTCTGCATGGCTGACAGATTTATTGCCAAATATCCCCAGCCCCTTGCAGACATGTCAAGAGAGATGACTGTGATCACCTAATTAGAGTAGAACCAAGAGGAAAAAGCCCACGCTGGCTACCAGGTTTCCTGTGATCAGCTATTATCAAAGTCCCCAGGCTTTCTCTTCTGATGAAAATGTCAACCTCAGGAAAAAATGTCTGCCATGGCTTCTTGAAACCCAGAGGACAGAGAACTTTGCAGAAAGATTTTTTTAAAAATCAAGATCATTGATTATGAACACAGTATCTTGCAAAACTCTATGAACTCGTATAACATTTGCTCCTTCACGTCTCTCACCTCTTCTCCCAAAGGTCATACCAGTCAAACAATCACCAGCTCCATTTCCACTCTTGCCACATGTTCTTTATCAAAAGTAAAAACATTGTAAACTGAACCCAGGAAATAACAGCAGAGGCCTCTTGCCTGTTCCCACAACTATCGTCATTAGCTGTCATCGGTAGACCCTGGCAAACTCATTCCTACCTTTTCTTATCTAAACCATTTTCCGCCATCTAAGCTCAGGTGACAATTTGCTGGCATTTGTTTAACTCGCCTGATGATGTGGCATGAAACTGCAACATCCTTTTTCCCTGGGTGGGAAAGTGTTTTTTGGATACCCCATGCCAGATGAGTAGAACAGGTATTGGGTAAATAGTGCTGACTGGCAAACAAATGGATAAAAAGAATCTGTCTCTAAGAAATCTCTTTGGAGTTAAGGAAGAAAAGAGGTACTGTTCAATACAATCAGGAACTCATTGAATTTTATCCTGATCATATAGAGCCCTCCTGTGCTCAGGTCCATTCTACAGTTTCCCGTCAATGCAACTCTATGCAGAGCCACCCATTTTGCACCGGAAAATAGACAACTGTGTCTTTTGGCCATTTTATTTCATTGTTCAATTACTTTAGATCTTCAGTCATTAAAAATTATACTCATAGCAAAGGTTTATGATAGCCTTGCTTTAATGCAAGCTTTGCTTTTTTTTTTTTTTTTTTGGATACAGAGCAAAAAACCAGCAGAAAACAGGTGTGCATCAGTGAACTTCACAGAGCCCAGGCACAGACTTCTGGGGGACTTCCCTCCTGGGACTGCACTAGTAATTCTCTCAAGCAGTGAAACATAGCATGTGTAGTATGTTTCGACCCAGGGAGGACCCTGTGGGTCTAGGGGCTCTTCACACAGGCACCTCTTGCTATGCATCCTGCCATGGCAATAAAACTCAGGATTCCAGCAATAAAACAAGGTGCTCCTTCTGTCTTGATGTTTGTGCAAAGCAACCTGGCGTGGTTCATTGCTCTAGATGCACGCACACAAGGAAATCATCAGTCACTAACATAAATAATCATCTGCAGATCACTTTTTCAGAGATCGGTCAAGGGTCATATATGGTTCTAGAGTCCTTAGGAGACAAGAGGACAAACCTGTTAACATTCCCCATTCTCTTGATGTCTCTAATTTATTTGAGGGAAGTTTTTTTTTAAGGATTGATATTATGAACCTTTTTTTCTGCTTATTTAATTGTTTTATGAAGCTAATGTTGGTTTACAGCACTGTTAGTATTTTGGAAGAAAAGGAACCTTTCCAGGTGGGTCTCCCCACCACCAAGCACCATGTTCCATTTTACTCTTATGGGATTTTTATTTTAAAATGTTGCTGCTTTTCTTGTTATTGTGTTCATTCATTCTTTCATTCAACACACATTCACCAAACTGCTTTCCACACATACACACACACCACTGTGCCCTGAGGGAACATTCAAGAACTGAGTTGAAATGTTATACAGAGTCCAAAATATATACTGCAATAGAGCAATCATAACACAAGCCACTAGTATGACTTACCATAAAGTTGTATTTACAGAAGTTTATTTTTAGAAAACAAAATGCCGGGTTCTCCCTGGTGGCACAGGGATTAAGTCTCAGCACTATCGAGCTGTCGCCAGCCACTGTGGCTTGAGTTCAATCCCCAGCCATGGAGCTACCCACATGGTGCAGCAGACCTCTCCTGCCTCCCCTGCTGCTCCCTAGTGGATCTGCATGTTCTGTTCCCCACTCTGTCTTGCTGAGTCCTCTCACCCACCCCCACCACCACCACTGGCCTACACCCCAGTTCTTGTATGCATAAGTAAATAAAATTAATCTTTTTTTTTTTTTAAAAAAAAGAAAACAAAATGCCAACAAGCCCGGGGAAAGGTCAGGGAGTCAGAGGGAGGACGGAGACTGTGGTTGAAGTTGGGCCTTGCACAGAGCAGTCTGGAGAGGGGAACAGCCCAGGGGGTGTAATGTCATGACCCAGAGTTCAGAGCTGGGCCCCACAAAGTACATGCAAGATCACTGAGCTAAGTGACAGATGCATATGAGGACCAGAGGTTAAATTTTATCATTAGGTCAATGATTTTCAACCTGCTGCATGTTCAAATGAGTTAGCTTCCTTGTCATTTCTCTTGTGGGGAATTAAATTTACTTTATTTGTGTGTAAATCTTTATATGTCATATATATTTTTTCCCTCAAAAAAACCCCTGGTGGCACAGGGGTTAAAGATAGCACTATCAAGCTATCACCATCCACTGCAGCATGGGTTTGATCCCCTGCCAGGGAACTACCCACATGGTACAGCAGACCTCTCCTGTCTCACCCACTGCTCCCCTCAGCAGTGCATTTCAGTGAATCTGTCTGCTCTGTTCCCCACTCTGTCTCTGGGGAACTCTCTCACCCCCTGCACCTCTGGCCTGTACCCCAGTTCTTGTATGCATAAATAAATCTTAAAAAAATTACTTGAGGCAATAATATAAAAATACCAATAAAACGATTGTCTGTTTGGCTGCTATAATAAAAATATTATATACTGGGTGACTTAAACAAAAAACATTCCTTTCTCACGACTCTGAAGGCTGGGAAGCCCAAGGTCAAGGTGCTGGCAGATTCATTGTGGTGGTAACTTTCTGGTTTTTACCATCTTGCTGTGAGAGAGCTTTTATAAGGGCACTAATCATCATCACTGGGGCTCCACCCTCATCACCTCATGACATAAGCCCCTCCCAAAGGTGTCCCCTCCTATTGTTATCACAATGGGGATTTGAATTTTAACATTTGAATTCTTGGAGGGTGTGGGCATAAAAATTCATTCTGTAGCATTAATTCGAGTAGTCTGGGCACTGGTATAGAAAACTCTCCTAACATGCAGCTAGTGCTGAGAAGTACTGTTAGAGATGACAAAGCACCTGTGGGGGAGTTTTGAGCAATGGAAAAACATGATAGAACTGATACTAGAAAGCTGAGGCCCTGGGGTAGAGGCAGGACACAGGTTGTGCTGCCATAGGAGGGTCTTATGTGTTGAGGGTCTTCCCTGCAGTTGGTACTTGATATTAGTCTGAAATTGTAAGGAACACAATTCTCTGTGCTTGGTATATGTCCATTGGGTGACCTTACACCCAGCTTCCTGACAGTGACCTGTCCCCCAAACCTTGTGGCACAGAAAGCCACAAGCCTGGGACACAACAACCTTACAACTAATTGCTCCTCTATTCAGCAGTGATATTTTCAGCAACTACTTAACCAATGTTCTGAAATTTTCCAGTACAGAGTCCCCTTAATCATTAGCTTCATCCCTTTAAATTCACTCTAAACCAGAGTTCACAGAGGAAAATCCCCAGCCTAGCAAAACTGAATTAATCCCAAAGTCACAATAGCCACTACCCAACATTGCACTGCTCGTTAGTTCAGAGGGTGCCAAGTGATCCTCTAAGGGCTAAAATTCACCTGGCAGTGAAAGGTAGTCCAGAGGACCCCAGTTGGCTAGAAATGGCATAGCCACCAATGCAGAGAGCTCATTCTTAAGACTCTATTCTTCACTTGTTTCCACTTTTTTTTAAAGATTTATTTATTTATGCATACAAGAACTGGGGTACAGGACAGAGATGGGGGTGGTGGTGAGAGGATTCACCAGAGACAGAGTGGGGAGCAGAAAAGGCAGACTGACTGAAATACATGGCTGAGGGGAGCAGCAGGGAGGCAGGAGAGGTCTGCTGCACCATGTGGGTAGCTCCCTGGCCAGGTATTGAACTCATGCTGCAGTGGCTGCAGATAGCTTAATAATCCCTTGCACCACCAGGGAGACCTATGTTTCCACTTCTGGTACCAGACATGATGTGTGTGACCACACTGAAATCATCCCAATAACTACATATTGCTTAGATAATCAAACCCAAGGTCTTTGTCTTCATTTACAAGGTCCCTCAAAATCTCCCCAGACTCCTGCATAGGTCTCTGGCCTCATCCTGCTATACTCCTCTCTTATGACCCTCCCCTGAACTCCACACTCCAGATGAGGCTCTCAGTACTCTCTCTTTGGTTCATGTTTTCACTGCCTAATTTCTACCCATTGCTTATATATCTGTTTAGCTTATATATCTGTCACTTCTTTCAGGAATGTTCTTGTAATTCTCTAAAAGAGTAGAGGGGGCAACTGTCTGGTGGAGGGCAATGAGTGACTTGGTGGCAGTTGTGGTGTGGCGACATGCATCTGAGAGCTTCAGGTCATTGGTCAAGTTGTTCCTCTTCAGTCGTATACAGTGTTGTGAAGCAGTGTTATTTCTAAAAACTTGCATCAACGGACACAAGCTGGTGTCTCCTAAGAGGGCAGGGACTGTGTCTTTGTTTTCCACTTCGTGTCCTTGGTACCTAGCCTAGTGCCTGGCTTATGGCAAGCAGCAATAACCACTGATAGAATAAATGAACACACTCTGCTCTTATATGGTAAAACACTCCTATGTAGTCTGCAGGAATCACTGACAAGACTTAGGAGAAAAACACTTAAATGCCACCATATAAATTTATTTCAAAACTGTTCTTTAATCCAGTGGAAATGGACTATAGAAATGATAAAAGCAGCACTCACTGGTGAAAGCACTATCCTTCAGGATAAACAGATTGGCTGAGTGCTGAGGAATCTTTGCTCTTTGGTATAAGCCAGGCTGCCAGTGGTCCGGTGAGGGATGTGGGCAGTGCCACACGATGCCTCATTTGAAATTCAGGAGACCATTAGGTAAAATTTCATCATTATTTTTGCTATAGCAACAGCCAGAATGCTTGAGCAAAAAAAAAAAAAAAAAAGAAGTTCACACATAATAACATGAAAGGCAAAGGCTGGACTTTTTTTTTTAAGAAATGACCAAAAAATAATAGAAATGAAAAATGATTCTGCAATACCAAATCCTTGGAGAATGGCCTTTATCATTCATTACAACTATTGTGGGGTTTGTGCACGGATTTTTTTAAACCTGACTAAAATATTTAGCTTTCCGGGGAGAAAGAGTCTTTCATGTCTTTTTCCCTGTGCTTTGCCAAAAAGAACTCATGTCACCTGAAAACTGGATTCAAATGAGACATCAAACAATGAGTTATACCTGCCTCAAACATTGGTCATTTCTCATTTATTAAAATATCAGCATTAGCTACTTGAGAGTTTAAAGTAACTGTTCTGGAATAAATCATTCAATTCAAGCAGAAGGAGTGCAATTTGATATGAAAGAATTTAAGGATATCTTTTTTTATTTATAGGAAAATGCAAAAACTTTCCAATAAATGGAACTAAATAATGGATATGCAATATTTAAAATGATTTATATAGGCTTTTATTATAATATTCACATTTTTAGATAGTTAAAGCTTATACTACCTCTTCTCAGCTCTTCTAGAGCATAAATAATAACATCAGACTATATAGTTCATGAATACTGAATTATACATTCAACTGCTGGAGATGGGAATCAGTCTCCAAATGGCTCTTATAATGTGACACTGTGGCTTGATCGGTGAATACTTGCTTTAAATAAAATATTTTGCTTTTCTGAAATTTTGTGGGTTAATAGATTTAAAGGCCACTTAGTTGACATCATGATGTCCAACACCCTGGACCAGAATATTTGCATCCTGTACGTGGCCCATATACAAAGCGAGGACCTGCATATCTAAAACATCTAGGCAGTTGCATAGCTTCAGTCATATGGGATCCAATTTCTGCACCTATCTTTGGTGGGGATGGTAGGGGGGCAGGTAAAGATTTTTGCCTGAACAGGAGAACATCAGCTAGAAGGCAGAATTGTGGAATTGTGTTCTGAGAGAGAACTCAAGACTGAAGCCTGGGGAGGTAGAAGTCAGTTCAAAACTGTGTGGGTAGATAGTTGACAGTTCAAAGCTATCATTTGCCCAAGGGGCTAGGTAGGAAACAAAGTCTTAGGGTAGCATGGACAGAGAGAAACCTAAAGAACTGGGGGTGAGGGGGAGAGAGAGAACAGGGGTCTGGCCTCGAGGAATTCCATGGTGGTGGAAGGGAAGTATTAAAGGGGCTCTTATGTGATCTGTAATTTACCTTCAACATTTCATTGTAGAAGAGCTCCTATTTTTCACTATCATGGTTTTGACATTTACCCAAAAGAACCACATGTGACCCAGTGGGCCTGCAACAGGGAACCAGCGTTGGTTCGTGAGACCTGCTTGATTCATTGAAGGGGCTCAGAATATTTTTTATTTATTTATTTTTTAAGATTTACTTATTTATGCATACAAGTACTGGGGTGCAGGCCAGACGTGTGGGGGTGAGAGGATTCACCAGAGACAGAGTGGGGAGCAGCAGGTGAGACAGGAGAGGTCTGCTGCGCCACATGGGTCAGCTCCCTGGCCGGGGATTGAACTTCCGCTGCAGTGGCTGTCAATAGCTTCACAGTGCTGTGACTTAACTCTTGCACCACCAGGGAGTTCCCCTCAGACATAATCTTCAACCTAGTTTCTTCAAAGAGAAATGACTCATTTTTCCCCATCTTATGCATTAACTTAATTTTTCTTTACTGTGAACTAGAGCAATATAAAGGAATTCACACAAATATACTGTTCAATAAATTATCATGAAGCACACACCTATGTAGCCTTTATGTAGTTTCAGGACTAGAAGTCTGTCAGTCCCCCAGACACCCCACTTATGCCCCACTGGATACCCACTGTCCTGACTGTTATGGTGATAACCTCTTCCTTCCTCTCCTTTATGGTTTTCTATCCTTACTAAATAAGAGTTTTTAAAATAGCTTTATTAAGGTATAACTGATAAACAACCTACATGTATTTAATGGGAACAATATGCTGAGTTTGGACATATGCAAAACCTAAAATACCATTACCACCATTAGGGTAACAGACATATCTGATGCCTCAAATAGTTTCCTTGTGTCTCTCCATTTTTATTTCTTTGCTACTGGTAAAAACATGTAAAGAGATCTACCCTCTAAATATTTTTTAAGTAATAACACTGTATTGTTAACTACGGTATGTTCCTGTGTTATACAGCAGATCTCTAGAACTGATTGACCTTGCATAATTGAAATTTTATGTTCCTTGAATAACTCCCATTTTCCCAACACCCCAGTCCTTAATAACTGCCCTGTATTCTCTGCTTCTTAGTGTCTTAGTGTTTTCAACATTTCACACATCTTGAATCATGCAATATTTGCCTGTCTATGACTGTTTTTTCCACTTAGCATGACCCCCTCCAGGTTCAGTCATGTCATAAAATAAAATAAAAGAAATTCCTTCTTTTTAAAGGCTGATTATTAATCCATTGTATTTATCTACCACATTTTTTCTTTATCCATTCATAAAATGAGAGTTAAAATTCACCTCTGCTGGTTTTTAACTTCATATAAATGGAAGCATGCAGAATGTATTATTTTTGTAAGCATATATTCTTTAATTTAAAATTTTTAATCTTAAATCTTAAGACTACATTTTGATCTTAAGCAATAAAATGTATTTGATTTTGTGCTCCATTAAAAAAATAATTGGGGGGAACCTGATTTGACTTTACAAAATGATTTTGGGAGAATGAATATAATGATTGTCTTCCTACCCTTCAACAGAATATATCCCTCCACCAATCTACATTTTTAATATTTCCCAATAACATTTTATAGTTTATTCAATAGATGTTATACATATGTTTTGAGCCATGGCCTTGGAATGTCTATAAAGTATTTGACAGCTAGAGAGAATCTGTAACTTCCTCTAAATGACAAAATTATATTTGGAAGTAATTATGCAATTATAATATTAACATTACTGATTTGTTCTCTAGACTTAAAATACAATTAAAAATAATATAATTCAATCAAAAAATTTATTCAAATTCAATATAATACTTCATGTATGAGGAAAAATTAACACTTGCCAAACAAAGCTACATCTTGCTCTTCACACTCAGTTTTATTGTTTTAAATTTTAAACACAAATGAAAATTCCACATGGTCACATAGAATAGTAAGTTCACACTCACCCAAGTCCTATTTCTTTGTCTTATCACTGGACTGGAATTTTTTTTTTAAGATTTATTTATTTTTATACAAGACCCAGTGTACAGGCCAGACATGCGGGAGGGTGAGAAGATTCACCAGAGACAGATCGGGGAACAGAACAGGCAGACTGACGAAATACACTGCTGAGGGGAGCAGTGGGCGCGGCAGGAGAGGTCTGCCGTGCCATGTAGGATTCTTGTCGGCAGGCTGGGATGGAACCCGTGCTTCAGAGGCTGCGGTCAGCTTCACAGTGCGGCACTCAACATTCTGTGTCACCAGGGAAGTCCCTGGACTAGAATCCTTATTTTGTTTCATACATACATAATATAATCCTTCATTTTTGTACAATTATGATCTCCCATGAGATTCCCACCACCAATTCACCCATGCACCATCACCCTAGTCTCTTGTGCTCTTCTCAACCCTGTTCTAATCCCTCTCCACCACCTTCTCCCCTACGGAGTGTCTCTGATCTATGGTTGCCTGTTGATTTTGATTTTTACTTTATTATAGTTATTTTTTTTTCCTGATCCCTTATTTGGTTCCTCTACATTCCTCCTATAAGTGAAACCATCAGATATTTTTCTCTTTCTTTGTGGCTTATTTCACTGAGCATGATCCCTTCCAGCGAATCCTTGTTTTGAATGTACTCTTTAAATCAAGGCATAATATGCTAGGAGCAGGAATGCACACATACCCAGAGTGAATTCCACAAATTGCAAGCAGGAATGGACTTACGCACAAAATGAAGGGAGTTCAGCTAAATACAAAAGCATAGTTGTTTATCTTTTCCTTAATGAATTGTGGAAATTCTCTATTCTGATCATAGTACATATCTTCTATTTTGTAGCTTCCCTTTTCATTCTCTCAATGGTGCCTGTGGATGAACTTAAGTTTCTATCTTTTATTGTGCAACTGCTCTTTTCTGTTGCATTCTTTTTAAGAAATTTCAAAATACATCATCTTCTGCAAATGTTATTGCTGTACTTTCATTTTAGCTCATCTGTCTAGAATGGATTTTGTCTATGACATGACATAGAGGTCACATTTCTTTTTCTTTTTTTTAAATTGCCATGTGAACATCAGTTGACCTCTCAACAGTAATTGAAAAGATAATCCTGTCCCCATTCTTTTGTGATGTCAACTTTGTCAAAACTCAACTGACCATAAAATATGTCAACTGTTTCGGGGAGGTATTCTGTTCAATTGGGTTTTCTAACATGGCAGCAACAACTGTGTCTTTGTCATCTTGTATTAAGTTTCAACGTCTGGGGGAACAAGTCTTCTCACTTTGCTCTTCTTTAAGCATTCTTGACTACTTGTGAACTTCAACACTTACAAATAAATGCTTAAAATAGTGTGTTAATTTTCCTAAAAGACAAAGGAAAATCAAACAAACCCTGTTAGAGTTTGCAGTGGGATTGCTTTGAGTCTTTCCTTTCATGAATTTTCTTTATGTGTTGCCTTCCAGTAAAGAGCAAGTGAAATTTTATCACCACATTTGTTGAGGAAGACGTGTAATTTATTTTCCAGAATCTTGAGGACCAAACAGCAGTGACAAATGGAAATCCAATGATCTCTTATTTTAAAAAATTTATTTTTAGCAAAATAGTTTATTTGGACAGATAATATCTCCCATTTGAGAAGATTTCTAGTAAACTGTTTAAATAAATTGTTTTCCTACAACAAACAAAACACTATTATTCTCAGCAGCAGGATGTTTAGAATTGCTCTTGAACATGGTGGGAAACAATTCAGGATCCATTAAATCAAGTCTGAATCTTGGGCAGAAGATAGGGCATTTGTGCAATCATCCATGTTTCAGTTTTTACCCTTGTCAAAACACATAAGTTGAATAATGTTATTTTATAAATATTTGTTATAGTAAGTTTATTTAAATTTCTGAAAATGCTGTTTATACAATCAATTATTATTTAACATAATTATAGTGTATAGAAATCATTGATTAGATGAGATAGGGCCCATTCAGGGTGGTATGGCCATGGACAAGAAATCATTGTGAAGAGAACTGAATGTGATTCATACAAGTCATGAAGACTTTGCAGACCTGTTTCTCCCCAGTAAGATGGGAGGGTTGAGATGATCCCTGAAGTCCCTTCTAGAACCAAAATATTAGGTTTTCGGCTAGCTTACATCTCACTTCATAGTGCAAAAAACAACAGCCTCATGATTTCAAGAAAATTTCAAAGTTTTGTTTATCAAAAATCTTTATGGGAATCTTCAAAAAGAGCTTTTGCTACGTTGAAAACTCTATAGACTAAAAAAGTTCTACAAGTAGCATAATTCAAGATTCCAGTTGTAAAAAATGAATGAGTTTTGGGTTTACAATGTACTGCAGTTAACAATTCTATGTTATAGACTTAAAAGTTACTAAGAGAGTAGATCTTAAAAATTCTTACCATGTATACACACATACAGGGTAACTTTTTGAGGTGATGGATGTGCTAACTAACCTTATTGTGATCACTATTTTGCAATATATAAAGTATATCAAATCACCGCTTTGTACATCTTAAGTTTACATGATGCTCTATGTCAATTACATTCCAATAAAGCTGGAGAAAATGTGCCAACTTTGAAACTGGCTTTTATATAGTATGACGGACATGCATTGTTGAGGAACATTAGAAAAGAAATTGGTGACAACAAGGAGTATCTGTGCTCGGACTCTAGTGAAACCAAAGTGTACTGTCAACAAAACAAAAGCACCCCTGAAGCCTTGTACCCCAACTCACTTTCCTAGGGAGCTGTGTGCTGTTTTCCAATTGGGAGTCATCAGCTGTATTTCATAAGACCCAACTCATTTACCCAAATTATTTTTAATTCTAGCTTTCTTCATGTACCCCACCCCAAATTTGCCAATACATTAGCTATGACTGTGACAATAGGGCATATTCTCAGCTAAATTAACCCCTATTATTCAGGTCTCTGAGTGCAAGATCAAAATAAGATCACCAGTTCAATGGAGATGAAATATTGAGTTACAGCCCCACTTTTGGCATAAAAAAGATGGAATAAGGCCAACCAATCATTCTTAAATGTAGTGAAGCCCAGCTTTTTGTTATAACCAAGGAGTTCTGACTTCATGTAAATGTAAGCTCATGATTAAATGACCCACCTTTTGTGCTTCCAGATTTGTGTCTTAAGACTAGATCAAGCAATGAAGTGCATCACTTGGCTGGCCAGGGATTAAGCTGTGTTTTAAGTCCTAGAAACCCCAACAAAGAAGGATGTGGATAGGATCAACAGGAGGGGAACAGCCAAGTATCAGTTGCCCCTTCCACATCATTTGAAAGTCAAATCACCAATTCAGACTGAGTATTTTTCCCTTGAATTCTAATTAAATATTTATAACTCACTGCTGGATATTAGAGCTCAATATTTTTAGAAGTGAGAAAAGAAGCATATAACTTGGCTATCAAACTGTATCTTAAGACCAGAGGAGGCAGAAAGTGTGAATTTTACATCACTTTGATTTTATTTCCATGGGATGCTCCAGAGGAAAAAAGCAAAATAAATGATAAAATGATAATAGCTATTTGTGTTCACACATAAATTTTGGAGAAAAAAAATCCATTTGTGATTGAATGAAGTTCAAATAGTAATCTGACTGTAAAAGAACCTATTTTTTGGGCCTCCCCTGGTGGCGCAGCAGTTGAACCCTGGGCTGCGAGGCTGCCTGTTGCCTCTGCAGCGCTGGTTCGTTCCCCGGGAGCCAGCGAGGGTCCCACACACAAAAAAAATAAATAAAGTACCTATTTTTTCCAGATTACATCATTTTAATATAATCTGATAGTTGGCTTCATTGGAAGATCTTTAGGAATCACTTTTAGTTGCAGAATGTTCCTAAGCGCATTAAGTTATTTTATTTGAAAATAAAGATTCATATTTTCTGTGTGATCATGGCAGCATTTCCCCAAATCTTTTATATCAGGACTATTTAGTTTCCAGCTAGGAAAAGCAAATTGTGGTTGAAATAAAATAAAATGCTGTTAATTATTCTGTGCCTTACAAAGGGTGAACAATAATGAATATAAGTATATTTCATACATCATTGCACACACACACCAAACACACACACACACAAAATTATCTTCCACTGATTCCGTGTAAATGAAATTTCACTCCAGCTTGCTCAGAACGCACTGGAGAGGTTTTTGCAGTGTGTTTCAGTCAATCTGCCTGTTCTGTTCCCCACTCTGTCTCTGGTGAATCCTCTCACCTCCCGCCCCACACCTTTGTCTAAATTGGGTCTCCCCAAAAGTAGAGTTTGTGAGGAGAAAGATTTAAATATTTGGTTTCTAGAAAGGCATTTTTTTGCACCAGAGATGAGTACTTCATCTAATTATTTTATGACCTGCATAAAAGATCAGTAAATAGGTAGGGAAAGTTATGGAGGAAAATTGGGGTGATAGAATCAATTGAGGGTTCTCCTGATCTCTAAAATTGTATTGTGCTAGCGCTTGGTTCTGAAAAGAAATTTGTTTTGGCCCAATTCTGCTGTGGAATAGGCCTAGGTCTAAAAGGATGCAGCCATTCGTTAGTTCTCAAGAGGGTCTGACTACAGTAGGAGGGAGAGGCAGGGCTCGGCATGCTGAGATCTATGGTCTGGGCAGCCCATCCAAACTGGCCTAGCTTCTGTCTGGGAGCCAATTTACAAGCAAGACTGCTCATCCAGTAGACCCATTCGAGATCCACATTGTAAATGTGAGCTAATAGCGACATCTGACCTCCCATAGAGTCAGATATCTTTAAAAAATATTAACTGAAGGGTGGTGAGAAGTATCCAAAGGGAAGAATGAGGATCACTGGAGGACCTCGAAGATACAAGCATTCCTTTGAGACTTGCTCTTACTCAATTGCATTTCCTTCTTGCGGTCCCATTAGTGTTTTGCTGGCAGGTCTTCCATGGTGTGCATTGACCAATCTGCAATCTGTGGCCTCACTATTCAAAGTGTGGTCTTCAACCTAGCAGCATAAGGTAGGTCATTAAATGTGGAGTCCCAGCCCTATTCCAGACCCACTGAACCAGAATCTTCCTTTTAATAATTTCCAAGGTCTTCTTTTATATACAAGAACTGGGGTACAGTCCAGAGGTGTGAGGTGGGAAGTGAGAGATTCACCAGAGACAAAGTGGGGAACAGAGCAGGCAGATTGACTGAAATACACTGCTGAGGGGAGCAGCGGGCAAGTCAGGAGAGGTCTGCTGCACCATGTGGGGAGCTCAGCTCCCTGGTTGGGGCTCAAACTCGTGCTGCAGTGGCTGCAGATAGCTTCATACGTTGCGTCTTAACCCCTTGCGCCACCAGAGAGGCCCATAAGCTCCAAGGTCTTCTATCTGCATCTTCTAGGAGCATGGTTCCGCTAGTTGCTTGGGCTCTACACGGTGTTAATAAGGGTTCAGGAAAAAACATGTTTTCAGGGACTACAACATGATTGTGGATCTGCCACTGGCCAGCTGGGTAAAGTTAAGCAGAGGTTTTAATCTTCATGAACCTGTTTTCTCCTTTGCAAAATGGAGATGATCAAGACCTGTTGTAATTGTGACATTTGAATTAGATAATGCTATAAGGAAAGTGCTAAGGCTGTTTTTCACCTCCTGTCACCAGCCTATGGCTAGCACCTCAGCTTTTCCTTCTTCCCAGGTTTCATTGCCCACATATGATAGCACATTAATGCAAAAAGAGCCTGGCAGCATAAGCACAGGGCACAGGCACTTATGATTACAGACACCCAAGTCGAGAGGCCAGAGACCACAGGGTGTGGATATAGATAAATAGAGATTGCAGGAGAGATTGTGGTGGAGAGAGAGATCTTGGGTGCTGCCAGCCTCCTGGGCCCACTGCCTGCCTGCTAGTACCCCTGCTTCCCTGCCTCCCTTCCCCCCACCTCTCTGACCCCCTACCCTCCTGCCTTCTTGCCCCTATGCCCACTGGTCTGCTGTGTGCACCTGGTGTCCTACTTCAGCATTAAAGTGCTACAGAATCTACTAAGGGCTCCAAAATTCTTTCTTTGTCCACCTGAATCAACAATGAACTTGCCTTCCTGGGATGCTTACCCCTGCATGTGCTCATCAGAAATGAGCACTCAGGTGCACAAGAAGTCTGTTACTGTTGCTATCACCGTACTTACTACCCAGGGACAAAAATAGTAAAAATATTATAAAATTGTGGCACTGAGAACATCCTTATAGCCTTAGGTTTTATTTTTAATAGGTCTGTTTCTGAGATGGGCAGTAAAACTCTGAAACGTACATAATCTGTGCGTCGCCTCAGGTACAACAAGATCTTGGAATCACTGTGGAAATTACTTGTCCTTTGGTACCAGTTTGGGGTGGAAGAGAACACGAAAGGAGAGACTGATGCTTGTCACAACGGGGAGAAGAGGCAGGCAGGCAGAGTCTCTGGAAACATTACAGGGAAGAGGAGAGACAGCATGAAGAGAAGACTTGAGTGTGAAGAAGACCTGGTCTAACAGCCAGGGAAAACTCTAAATTCCCTGATGATTTTGCAAAGTGTAGTGCATCTTAGCAATGTTTCCACTAAGAGAGCTGAATCTGTGCATGGCTTGAATTCTTCACTATTTTGCTTGCAGATATGTGAGTCCAAGTTCTCCTTCAATTTGCAGAATCACTTGGATTAAGAAATGTCTGGGCATTTATGATGCATTGTTGGGGAGGCTCCATCAAAACTTATTTGCATGTGGGACTCGGGAAAGAACTCATGTACTCAACTCAATAAACCTGTTTCCACCTAAGAGGGAGCTTCCTGGGAAGCTCCAGAGGAGATGGTCTGAATCCAAGGAAGGGCGGGGATCTGTGTGTCATACAGATCCCAGGCCCGGTGGGTTTATGGTCAGCTCTCAGAGACAAATAGAGAATTTGGAGCCTTGAGTGGACTCTGCAGTCTTTTAATACCAAGACAGGCGACCATACACACAGGCAGCAGCAGAGCAAGAGGCACTCCCACACTGAGAGGCAGAACAGCAACTCCCCTGCCTAGCCCCCTGTACACTGTTGAGTGCCCACAGCCGCGCAACCCATATGTTGTTGCAAATGTAAGGCCCGGCTGTTGTTTGCTAGATGTCTGACTGGTGGAAAACAGCATTTCAAGGTATGGGCTGTCTGTTGTGTGGAAGGTGAAAAATAGCCTGATTTTAACTCATCTTCCTTACATCGTGATTCTGCATTTCTAGCAAGCATCCACGTGATGCCAATGTTGTTCATCTGCAGTCCACGCTTCAAGCAAAAATGATTAAAAACGCAGAACATTTTCCTTTGTCGACATTGATGACCATAACACAGCTTCAAATTACTAGGGCTGGAGAGGAAGAAAAGGGATGAAGAAAATGAGAGCACCATCTGCCATCTGCAGGGTAACACACAGCAAACTCGAAATACTGTTTCCATGCAACTGCCCTGTGGTTCTACTGCGGACCATGCATTCCTGCCCCATCTCCCATGAGGAGAATGTGCTAGAACCCACACCTGGGAGTGCAGCTAGGGAAGCTCCCTTGGCTTTGACCTGGGCCCTGTGCTTCTTATTATCCTGCCAGGGCTACTCCATCTGCTGATGTGCTGCGTGTCTCAAGGGAGCTCCTTTCAGCCTAATCAGCCTAATCAAGCCAACATGCAAATGACAAAGATCCTCTTTCCATGTTTGCAATTGTTGAAATTTTAGTCTTTGAAATAAATTTTTTTGGGCCTCCCTGATGGCACAGGGGGTTAAGCGCAGTGCTGTGAAGCTGTCCGCAGCAGCTGCAGCACAAGTTCGATTACCGGCCAGCCAGGGAGGTGACCCATATATGGCACAGCAGACCTCTCCTGCCTCGCCCGCTGCTCCCCTCAGCAGTGTATTTCAGTCAGTCTGCCTGTTCTGTTCCCCACTCTGTCTCTGGTGAATCCTCTCACCTCCCGCACCTCTGGCCTGTACCCCAGTTCTTGTATGCATAAATAAATCTTTAAAAAAAATTATTGTTACCAACTGTTTTTCTGTTGATTTATTATTTCTGTTAAAAATTGTTCAGGAGGGGCCTCCCTGGTGGTGTAGGGGCTAAAGTCTCAGTCCTATCAAGCTATCCACAGCCACTGCAGCATGAGTTCAATCCCCAGCCAGCGAACTAACTCACAATGCACAGCAGACCTCTCCTGTCTCACCTGCTGCTCCCCTCAGCAGTGTATTTCAGTCAGTCTGCCTGTTCTGCTCCCCACTTTGTCTCTGGTGAATCCTCTCACCCCCCACACCTCTGGCCTATACCCCAGTTCTTGTATGCATAAATAAAAAATAAATCTTTAAAAATAATAATAATTGTTCTGGAGGCACCATTTATTCTGTTGCTAAAGTTATGACTTCTGTTTAGCACAAAAACACAAAAAAGAAAAAAAAGACTGAAATAAAATGACTACAATAAAAGATCCATTAATGGCCACATGAGCCCTCTTGGTTTTATGCATGAGAATGGTCTCTGGTCTTTCCTTAAAAGCTTTTCCCTCTGTGGTTGTTTCCTATGTCTCATCATAAAAATGCTCCCCCCACCCCCACCAAAAGCAATGATGGTTTAAAGTGTGTCAACTTGCTGCCTTAATGGGTGGTTCTGTTTAACCACACACCACTTCTCTTGTTTGATTTGCTCACATTTAAGTTCCCTCAACACAGAGCATGTGGTGTAATGGGTGGAGATCAAAACTGGGAAAATAATATCATGGATTCTTATTGTCTTTTAATTTTTATACAAACACTTGAGCATGAGGAGAACAGTTAGTGACATGTCATTGGAAATAGATATTTAGGAGCTAGCAGCGTGAGAAAAGAAAATTGGCTTAACTCTGCAAAAGGACTATTGATTATAGTAATTTCAGTTCAATTACCATGCAGCTCCATAATAAATAGGCTTACCCTTCCATATGCATGCTCCTACCATTAAATGTTAGCTCTGCGTGTACGTCCAGGTACAAGTCGTGAGCTCGACGTAGCAAGATTCTCACCACAAGACACACATTTTAGATGTGCCATGTCCTAGTTCTTGTGGCGGTTCTTTCAATTATTTATGCTACTTGGATTGATGGTTATTGTGCTGTTGTCCTTAGGAATATGACCTGAATGCTCTCGTCACATCCCACTACCCTGTGCTTCTCTACCAAGGTTTTTTTTTCCTCCCTCTCTGTGGCTGTATCCTTGGGGACTTTGCACAGTGCTTCTTTCTCTCTCTCTGGAATGTTCTCGCCCGTGCTCCTGACTCCCGGGTAACTCATCCTTCAGGTCAATGTATAGATGCCCTTCTCTTCACGCCCTCTCATCCCTAAAACTTGATTAGATGCTCTTCTATACTCCTCACACTTGATAGTTCCTCTATTTAAAAAATATTCGTCCATTGTTGTTACTTGTTTACATATCTGTGACCCTTCTGGATGTGAGGAGGGAGTCACTTTTTTTTTTTTTTAAAGATTTATTTATTTATTTATACAAGCACTGGGTACAGTCAGAAGCGCGGGAGGGTGAGAGAATTCACCAGAGCCAGAGCGGGGAGCAGAGCAGGCAGAAGGACCGAAGTACACTGCTGAGGGGAGCAGCGGGCGGCAGGAGAGGTCTGTGCGCCATGTGGGACCCTCACCAGGGGCCGGGGATCGAACTGGCGCTGCAGAGGCTGCGGGCAGGTTTGCAACCCAGCATTCAACCGCTGCACCACCAAGGAGGCCCCCGGGAGTCACTTTTTTCATCATTGTATCCTCGATGCTGTGAAATAATCCCAGGAACACACAAAATAGGAAGATAACAAAATGAACATCCATATAACTGTGACGGGATGGTGCCCAGGAAAGGCGGAGGTTCCAGGTTCCCTGCCCCACCCAAGGGAGGGTGGAGCTGAGCAGGGAGAAGAAGCTGCAGAGGAGACTGAGAAGGAAGGAATCAGGATGGAGCCAGAAGGAGACCTGGAGGAGGCACATGGAGCCGAGAGACACGGGAAGAAACTGCACTTGCCTTTTGGTCGTGGACGGGGTGACACAGATGTGGGTGAGACCCGTGGGGAGGGGACAATGGCGGTTTTTATCTTGATTTTGATTTTGCTCTTTTCCTCCCAGACTTGTCTGTTTCTGACCCTTTTCTATGGGTCCCTGCAGGAAGGTGCTTTAGACTTGGGGCAGGCATTGAGGCCTTTCTCTGAGCCAATCCTGTTGGGCTGGACTTTTACCCAGGAGGGGATGGGTCACTTTGGGTGCTTGATTTGGAAACTATATTCTTTGTCTTTTCTGTATTGCACACTAATTGTATTAAAGTTCCTTCCCATTAAAGGTCTATATGTTTTGTCTTGATGTGACAGATGGCAGAACCTATTTAGAGCAGGCAGGTTTGGGGGTTCTGGGGTGCCCCTCTCCCTGCCCTGTAACATAGCCATGAGCAGTGCATGGTACTTAATGACCCCCAAAGAAAAATATTTGTTGATATGGCCCAGCAGACCTCTCCTGTTTCACTCGCTGCTCCCCTTAGCAGTGTAGTTCAGTAAATCCACCTGTTCTGCTCCCCACTCTGTCTCTGGTGAGTCCTCTCACCTCCAGCAGCTCTGGCCTGCACCCCAGTTCTTCTCTGCAAACTAATTAATTGATTAATTAATTAAAATGGCTTAAGAAATACTTGTTGAAAAGTGAATGAACAAGTCCTGTTCTCATGTTCAGCCCAGAACATACTGCTTCTTCTTGTCAAGGAGAAGCATGACAGACTGGTGAGAATCACTCATTTTTTTTTAAAGATTTATTTATTTATGTATACAAGAACTGGCGTGTAAGCCAGAGGTGCTGGAAGTGAGAGGATTCACCAGAGAGTGGAGAACAGAACCAGCAGACTGACTGAAATACACTGCTGAGGAGAACAGCGGGCAAAACAGGAGAGGTCTGCTGCGCCATGTGAGGAGTCAACCTCCCTGGCTGGCCGGGGATCACTGCAGTAGCTGCAGGTAGCTTGATAGCTGTCTTCAACCCCTGCGCCACCAGGGACTCCCAGAATCATTCATTTCTGAGGTGACTGTGATCATTGTTAAAGACCCCACAAAACTTTGGATGATCAATATATTTTTTCTATATAAATCAGCACTGATCTGGCTATATCTACAGTTTTCATTACACTGGCATATAATAAAATAGATGAAATGATGAAATCATTTCATTATGAGTTTTTAAGCATAAGAGCCAATTAAGGAGCTTTTTCTATATTTTAAAATGCCAAGGTAGATTGAAATACTATCAAGTCTATGAGGACATCGAGTTAATTTCATAATTAAAGAACAGAGTTAGCTAAAAGCTCCTGGGTCCAGAGTTTCGCTTTATTGCCCTGATATCCTGCTAAAGCAGCACTGTAGTATTCAGTCTATAATACGTTCCCAGTAAATGTGAGATATTAGCTTCATAACATTTTCTTTAATCTTCTTCCCCAAACTACTCCTTCCCCTTTAAGCACTGACCTCAAGAAAATAGACTTCAAACTCTAAAGAGTGCTGAGATTTAATTCATTTCTGGAAAAAGGGATAGAGGCTCCTCCCTCCTGTATGCACTAAGCTCCAATCCTTCTTTTTTAAGCTCCAGCTCAATTAAATGACTGGTTACTGTGCATCTTCTATGTGTCCAGAGCTATATTAAGCTAATTAAGTGCAGCAAGTGGGGTGATTATAAAAGTCTATGATGCTGCCAGTTCTTAAGCAGCTTCAAAGTCTATCTGTAATTACTCTCTTAGGGACTGGTGCTAAGTGTTCCCATAAACTCGTGTTCTTACTGCTGGTTTTCCTGACCTTAAATATACTCACACTCCATCTCTGACATGCTTATTTCTCCGGGTCCACAACAGAGCACTTGTACTACTGGCAACACATGCACAACCTGTACAGTAATCTCCACAGTGGAGTAAGGGTGAATCTAAAACATATATACAATATATACATATCCTATTAGAGGAAATTTGCAAAATATAGCCGAATTTCATGAATCAACACAAACTGGGAATACACACACAGGCTGTACAGTAATCTCCACAATGGAGTAAGGAAGAATCTAAAACATATATACAATCTATACATATCCTATGAGGGGAAATTTGCAAAATATAGCCCAATCTCATGAATCCACACAAACCACAGCAGACTCCAAGCAGCTCGAGACAGTCTGTCACACCACAATGGAACAGTTACATGTACTTTGTTCTGCAGCCTATTTGAAAAGCAAATATCTATTGAAAGTTGAGGCTTTCTCTTCAACTCACCAGCAAATAAATCATAAGTCATGCCTGGAATTTGTTTCTCTAATTTCTCCTGCTGGGGTTAGCTATTGTGGAGGCAGCCAGATGGGAATTAACTTCATCAAATATTTTCCAATACTTTTGCACAGTGAGGTGAACTAAGGACACAACTTTAATTTGGGTGTCGGATTCCTTTGTGGACCCTATAAGTCCTTTAAAGTTATACAAATATCAGTCCATTTGCATGCGTATAAAATCAGATCAGCGGTAGTAGGGAAAAGAACATTAGGTTTTTACTTGGTAGGCATCTGCAAGCACTTACTGAATTTATGCATGCTGCAGACCCTAGTTTATATGCACAGGAGGGGAGATAGCACAAGTTCAGGGAGAGTGTACATACAAATTGGCCAGTTATATGAGATATTTGTAAATCAGCACTGCTTCTTTTGTGTTTTTGGACAAATAGGTTTTCCTTTGTGTGCTGATGGAACGTGAGGTCCGTGGATGCTCCTTTATAGTAGATAAGCTGGCTCCTGGAAAAAATAGTACCGTGGGGATTATGAATCTCGGAAGAGGAGAAGATTGATGGAGAAAGCAGGGAAAAGGAACCTAACTTGGGGGGAATGTAGAAGAGGGAATGATTAATTCAACCAAAAGTGAAAGCTGTAGTGGTAGAATCAAAGTTTATAAATGGTCAACTAATCTGAGGACCGTTATTTGATTAAAGATAAAACAGAAATGTTGTATGGACTTTACACTGGTTGGGGACTTATAAGAGGGAAGACAGGAAAGGCTACAAGCTGAAAAATGCAAAAGAGAAGTGATCACTCAAGTTTTTTATTTTTATTCTTTCTTTTTTAAAGGTGTCATTTATTTTTGTGTAGAAGAACTGGGGTGCTGGGTGGGGAGAAGATTCACCAGAGACAGAGTGGGGATCAGAACAGGCAGATCTACTGAAATACACTGCTGAGGGGAGCAGTGGGAGAGACAGGAGAGGTCTGCTGTGCCCTGTGGGTAGCTCCCTGGCCTGGGATCAAACTCAGCCCTAGTGGTGATAGCGCTGAGACTAAGCCCATAGGTTACAAGCGAGGCCCAATCACTCATTATTAAAGAGCAGGTGAATATCTGGAGTAGACTCATCAGATTTGGATAAGTCCTCTCAAAAATGTCATCAAGAACTGAGACAAAGAAAAACACCTAATAAGCCTGGGTGGATATTTAGATCAGGATGAGCCAGACTTCTCTCTGGGATTCATGACTAGGCTGTGTGTTTCTCATCCTTCCTACCATAGCAGGTACATGTGCAGCTTGACAGAACAGGATTACAGGCTTGCTGGGGATACAATGACTAGTGATAGCCTCCTGCCTCTAACAAACTCAGAGAATGGTGGGAGAGACATAAGTACTTAAATAACATCAATATAAAGTTAGCATATAATATATATGAATGCAATGAGTTATGCCAACCTTTTCAGGTATCTAATACCTTTCTGATTCCTAATCAGAAATATCCATCCTGGGCCTCCCTGGTGGTGCTAGGGGTTAAGCATCAGCACTATGAAGCAATCTGCAGCTGCTGCAACACAAGTTCGATCCCTGATCAGGGAGGGGACCCACATGGTGCAGCAGACCTCTCCTGCCTCAGCACTGTATTTCAGTCGATCTGCCTGTTCTGTTCCCCACTCTGTCTCTGGTGAATCCTCTCACCCCCTGCACCTCTGGCCTGTACCCCAGCTCTTATATGCATAAATAAATAAATCTTAAAAAAATAAAATAAGAACAAATTATCTCTTTAAAAAAAAAAAAGAAAGAAATATCCATCCTCTTCCCAAAGAGCAAAAGACTGCATATTCAACCTCTTCAATTTAAGGGTAACTCACACCCTTTTCATAGTTTTTCATTTGGGATTCTGGAATAAGAAGCCTCTTGTCATGTAAAGGATTTTGAACCACCTTCACATAGAAAACTGGGGGAAGGAAGAAGGCAACAGGTACCTGTTACTATGGCCTTCACCATGCCTCTAAAACGCCAGTGGGTTTTTCAGGCATTTTTTTGGGGGGGGTTTCACATTCTTCCCTTTGGGCTTGGAATCTTCTTCTTCCTCATTTGTATCAGTGGAGGTTGATCCCAACCTCAATTCAGCTCCATGGGCAAATTGTAACCACTCCAGCAACCATGATGGTCCTATTCCTCTTGGCTGTAGATTGTTTAGGACTGAGTTGGGATCCATTGTGACTAATGAGTTATGAGAAATCTGGGAGAGTTCTAGAAAAGACTTTCTCCCTCTTCCTCCTCTGGATGTGGTTATATTTGTGCATCCTCCATAAAGAGACAGTGGCCATCTTCAATCCTGGCAAGAGCTGGTCAGAAGACAAGGATGGTTCACCCAGGTTGGCAGAATAAAGAGTCTGGGTCCTTGGTGATCATCTTTTGGAACAATGAATTTAGAAATCTTGGGCCTTTTCTTCTTTTGTGAGATGCTAAATTTCCTTAGTATCCTTGTGAGATACTAATTTCCTACAACTTAAGCTACTTTTATTAGGTTCTGGTTCTTGCAATCAAAAACATTTTGACTGAGACACAAGGCATTGTCTAGAAATGCCTTTAAGATTATCCAATGTTAGTCATGTGGGTGCTGGTGAGGTGATAGGAGGCCTGGTTGTTTCCTCCCTTTTCACTCCAGATTGTTCCTCTAGTTCCTTGAAGTGGTTGAAGGCTTATCCTTATAGCTTCTGAGCCATGCCAAAGATCTGTTGCCCATCAGGCTTTTGCTGATGAATCAGGGAAACAAGATCCAACCCGTGGGAGCTCTCTTTTCCTTGACCTACTTCTCGCTGACACCAACCCTTCACTTTCCATTCACCTGGACACATATTAAAGACATGGGGCTCATCCCCATGGTGTTCCCTCTTCCTTCCAGCTAGAGATCCCGCTCTCCGAACTACTACATATGGCTCCCTTCCCAGCATTTCGTCAGCAGTTGGAACACTCAGGCAAAGGGAAGAGGAAATACGTGTACAAGCTTGAAACTCCAAAGAGATGTGAGGAGAGGGATGGATGCATGTTGGGGAGACCTGCCAGGGGAAGAATGAGCGGAACGGAGAGCCAGGAGGGTTATTAACAAGGGAAGCACAAACTCCATGGGGTTTAACTCAGGACCTTCATCCCTGAACACAGGTTGCTGTGCTGAGTAAACCATATTCAGGAAAATGGTCCACATTTTCCTAGTTGTAGCTACTGGAGGCCGAACAAAGTAAGAAGAGAAAAACTTTTATTTGGTAGTATAAAAGTAATTCAAATTATATTAATTTATGCACATAGCATGATATTTGTGCATAATTGCCCTGTTACAGTATAATGACTTAAGCACAAATTAAATATGGTGACTTATTTGATAGCCTGTGTCCCCAACCTTCCTGGGGTGACCTGAATTACTGTCATGAGCAAATACACAATAGGTAAAGACAACTTTACAAAGTTGGAGAGACCACTGCCTATAACTTACCTACCTGCTCCCCAACATTTTTAGTGTTGCTTCATCAATTCTTTTTTTTTTTTTTAAGATTTATTTTTTTATTTATACAAGCACTGGGTACAGTCAGAAGCACGGGAGGGTGAGAGGATTCACCAGAGCCAGAGCGGGGAGCAGAGCAGGCAGACTGACGAAATACACTGCTCAGGGGAGCAGCGGGTGAGGCAGGAGAGGTCTGCGCGCCATGTGGGACCCTCGCCGGTGGCAGGGGATCGAACCGGCGCTGCAGAGGCTGCGGACAGCTTCTCAACCCAGTGCTCAACCAGTGTGCCACCAGGGGAGGCCCTGCTTCATCAATTCTTTACATAACTGAAGTTTTCAACTGGTATTACCTGTAGCTATATAGAAATCTCAACAGCTCAATTCTTGTTGTGCCTAATATTCTTTCCAACTGCTTCAAAGGATGCCAACTCTTTATTTGATAATCATTTAAATAGCACTTGCTAAATGTCAGGCATTTTTTAAATGTGCTTCACATATGTTAATTGACATCAACATTAGAACAACCCCAGGAGATGGTGGGACAGATACTATTTCTTGGGTCTCCCTGATGACCCTGGAAGTCACAGTGGACAGTTGCATTGGGACTGACCTTGAGGACCACCTGTCAAGGATAAGTAGCCTGCTTTCTCCATCCTACAGCACCCTCCAAGGGTCTTCAGCATGTGTGCGCTCCAATTGCCCTTGAGAATGACCCCTTTTTGTTATGACCTGCCCAGGCACTTCTTTTCCTCACTGTATCACTTGCCCCTCGACTCCCCTTGTGCTGCCAGGGATGGTCTCTCAAAAAAATTACCTGCACCCAAGCCCTTCTCTCAGGATATACTCAAACTATGACCCTAAGTTCTATTATTATCCTCACATTGTAGATGAAAAAACTGAGGCACAGAGGGGTTTAATAAGTTGTTCAAGGTTAGAAATGTAGGTGCCAAAACCTGAGTACAGGACACATTCTTAACCTTTACCCTATTCTGCTTCTTAAAATCCAACTCAGTACATAGGTGAAGAAGTCCATCTCCCATTATCTTTACCATTCTCCATAACATAAATGGGGGAGGGGTTAGCTAACTGCAGCCCTTGGCCAAACCTGGTGCAGGGTCTCTTCTTGTAAATAAAATATTATTGGAACACAACTGTCATTTGCTTACATATAGTCTCTGCCTGCTTTTGCACCTGAGTAGTGATAGAAACCACATGATGGCCTGTAAAATCTAAAATGTTTACTACCTAGCCCGTTACCAACAAGGATGCCAACTCATACTATTTCTCCTTAAGGCATGATCTTTTCCAGCTGGAATCTATTTAGCAGCTATCAGTGGGACTCCCAGGACATGGACTGACAAAGTCGAGTAGCTTCAGGGATATTGCATGTCTAGTCGATAAGCATGTTTCTTGCTATCTATGTTCTTTTGACCGAACCCAGGGATCAGTCACTTACCCAAGCACTGAGCCTGTGGCTTATTCTTCGCTTAGCTATTAATCAAAAGGCTTGTGACTATTTCTCCTTTTCCCATGTTTTTAATAGATACAAGTTATCTCTTTCCCACGAACATATATATAGCTTTGGCCATGCTAAGACAAGTGGGTTAAGCCCAAAGGAAGTTTCTGCCAGAGAGGTAATCATGCAGAACAGTTTGAGTAATTCCTTGCAGGCAAGGCAGAGCTCATCCTATTTTGGATGATTCAAGGGGAACATTATGATTGGTTGGGTAGTGTTGTTATACTAAATGCATGTTGGAGAATTTCTGTGTCAATGGCAATTTCTAATAGGTCTGGTCCCATTATATTGGCTTTATGCATTTGCATGACAGTGTCAAAAGCACATTTACAGACATTCACATCAAAGGCATCCATTTCCTATCCCAGGCAATCAAAAAGATATCTCATTATGCACCATTTATGCCAACCTGCTAATATGGAATTTTTCGTCTTTCAGGAAACCATAGTAACACTGTAAGTCACTGAAGGTGTTGCTATCTTTTTAACCACACTTTGATAATAATATCTGCCTTTGCAGTCAGTGCTTTGAGAACATTCTGGGATGTACCTTAGTTCAGGCTGCTATCACAAAGTGGCAGAGACCGATTGGTTCATAAGAATGGAAATTTATTTCTTTTGGCTTAAGTCTGAGGTCAGGACATTGTAGTGGTCATGTTCTGGGGTGGACCCTCTTTGGGGTTGCAGGCTACAACTTCTAGTGTCCTCACATGGCAGAGAACAGAGAGAGGAAGCAAAGTCTCTTGTGATTCTTCTGAAGGTACTACTCCATCCGTGCAGGTTCTAGCCCCATGACCTCATCTACTCCTCATCACTTCCCAAAGACCCGCCTCCTAATACCATCCCATTCAGAGGTAGAGTTTTTAACAGAGGCCTGGGTGAGTAGGGGAGACACTAGCATGCAGTCCTTAAGATCACCATTTTATACAATAGGGGCAGATGCCACAGAGATTGAATGGCAGTGTGCCAAGAAGGTAGGTGACTCTTTCACACCCACTTTTCCCTTCCAGTAGGATTCATGTAGCAACTGTTTATATACTCCAGACTTACAACCAAGTTCTTCAGCTAGTATAATGAGTAACTTAGTCTAAACTCCCTTACCTTCTCCAGAAGCTTTTTGTAAATCCAACAGGTTGAAGCAGGAAACTGAACAACACACGCTTGCAAGGCCTAAGAACAAAATTCAATGAAAGATGCACCTCATTGCCTTGTCCTAGCTCAATTCCAATTTCACTGAGACCATTATGTGCCTCCCGCTGTCCCTGAACACCTGCGAATCACATGTACCTTCTCCACTTTCAACCATAATAAATTGATGATGAGAAATTGCCAGTTCAAACAAATGAATCTTTCTAGTCAGGTCTTCTCTTCAGTGCACTAAGTGAACATGCATCATCCTGAAACCATACAGGAAATAAATGATTACCATTTGATAACTATCTTGACTTTGCAAAATTTCATTCACAGCCTAAGTTGTTGGGGACCCAACAAAAGCAAATTGTCTCAAGAATTTATTGTTTGCCATCAAAGGACATTGATGTTCCTCTCCTAGGGTGGCAATTGTGGTAACTGTGATGGTGCACGGGTGCATTGGTGAAGGAAATTCTACGGGGACTACACCTGGAGTGGGGGTTGGGAAGCAAACACTGTTTAAAAATGAACAATGATGTAAAATATATATCAATTTAAAAAAAGAAAAAGGAATACTCTTTCCTCAAGTGGCAAGGATATGACACCATCACTCGCCATATTTACCCATTTGTTCATTCAAGCGGTTGCCTGGAGAGTGCAAACAATGTGCTAATCACAAAATTTCAAATCATTTAGGGCCCATAGAGAGGTCACATAAGTGAGCGCTTGTTGGGACAGAGCAACTCAGTGGAGGGGTGGACAGGCAAGAAGGCAAAGGGAAGGCTGTGTCCAAAGCACCAGAATTTTCAAATCCAACAAGGCCGCTCTCTCCTCTCTGCTCCCCCTGGATTCTAATATACACCCCACCTCTGAACTGAGCAAAGACCTGAGGTGTTAACTGCATTTCATCAGCTCTTTACAGCATTTCTGCTCAGTTTGGACACACTGAGCAGACCCAGGCTGTGACTGCCTTTCTGGGGAGGTGCTGGCAGCCCGGGGCTGGAGCTTGTCAATCATTTGTAAGAGCTGATCTCTCTCCAGTATCCAAGACACTTATTGCTCTGAAGTTTCAAAAGGAAAAGATTTACACACTAGCTTTCCTTCTTCCATTTGTATTCAGACCCACAGAGCCCTCCCCAAGTGACCCTCTTCTTCTTGCTTGGCTTTGCTTTCTGCCCTAGTTCTTCCAGCTCTTCCTCTTTTTACATTATTCATGGTTTTTACTTCTCACTTTGTAATTTATTTAAAATTTTATTCTTGCTTTTTTACTTCCACTTAACCCAAGTCCTTATCTTGAAAAATGACTGCTCTGGAGTGACCAGAGATGGAAGAAGAAGCAACTTCTCAGTAATTTTTTTTTAGACAGACTTCCTAGATTTTTATGTTTTCATTTTTAACCGCTGTGACCGATCTTGCCACTAGATTGTGGTTCTCAATCTTGGTACCATCCAGGAAGCTTTTAAAAACACTGATGCCTGAGCTCACCTCTACAGATTCTATTTTAATTGGCCTGGGATAATACTTAGGCAGTGGGAGTTTTATTTATTTATTTTTGGTTAATTTTCTTTATGGGTGTTTCTGTGAATACCTTTAAATTTTAGCTTAATCTTTGTAGAGGGGTGTTCACTGTGAAGAATAAATATATTATGGCTCTGCTCTTTTAAAAATAATTATTGCTGCATAAAATGCACAATTCTTTCACTTTAAAAAATTAATTAATGACTATTTCCAATTATTTATTAATTACATGCTTACTAGACTGTGAGCTCCCTGAGAGATGGGTTTTGCTTGTCTGGTTTATAGCTGTCTCCGGTGCCTAGAACAGTTCCTGGCCAAAAATGTTTGAACAGAGTGAGTGAGTGAGTGAGTGAGTGAGTAAGTGAGTGGTGAGTGGTGAGTGAGCCCTTGGGAAGAGCTGTCTGCTTTTGTAGGCATGAAACAAGTATCTACCCAATGAACACAAAAACATTAATCCAAAAGGACACCTGCATCGCTATGTTTATAGCAGCACTATTTCCAATAGGTAAGCTATGGAAACAACCCAAATGCCCAAAAATAGATGACTGGATCAAGAAGATGTTGTATATATACAGGGTGGAATATTACTCAGCAATCAAAAAAGATAAACTCATGCCATTTTTAGCAATATGGATGGTGGTGAAAGGGATCATGCTTGGGGACTATAACCAAGATGAACATGCATATGCTGTACAAAAGTGAGAAATGATGTAAAAAATATATAAAAGAAAATAAGATAAAAGAAAAAAAGAAAAATAAGGCTCCCATGCCACAGCCTCTGCCCATCCTCTCATTCTGGAACCTGGTTCTATTCTTTTCCACAGCACTTCTCTACCTTCTGACTTTATTTATTTTTTTTTATTTCCTATCTTCCCCACTAGAATGCAAGATCCATGAAACAAGTGAATTTAGTTTTTGTCTAGAACAGCCCCTTCTTTTACCCCAAAGCTAAGACAGTACCTGGCAACACAGTGGGAATTGAACAAATGCATCTGTTGGTGGAAGACCTCACTAAGGAGAAGGGAAAGCAAATCAATTTTTGGCAAAGGTGGCATTTTTCAAGTGTCTGATGACTTAAAATGTCAATAATGATGCCTTTGTCATCAGTCTCTATTTCTTGCTTTTTCCTGACTTTGGGGAGCTCACTGCCCTCTCCATGGTCCACAGAGGCCTGTTGACTTCTTCCCCTTCTTCCAAGCAAGTAGAATGTGCACATCAGCCTTTAATAGACCTTCCTTTTCCATATCTTTCTTCGTTCTGATTTGGCCTCCCTCACCCCCATTTCCTGACTTTTCTTACCCACTGAAGGCCAACTCTTCCTCTTTCTTGAAACGTTTCTCACCAATAGACTGTTTCTGGATCGCCATAGAACTTGGTATCTCTCAAGCAGTGCTGGGAACATATTAGAAAAGTTGGCTGGTTCTTTGGAGATTATGTCACTGAACCTAGCACCCAAGAATATGATCCCCAAGACATGGAGAGGAGTCTCAGTTTCAGAAACTAGCTGCTAGCTTACTCTTATGTTGGCACAAGAATCTTCTAGAATCACCAACATTTCCTCCTTGCACAGTTGAGGTCACTTTAAATTCTGAGCCACAGTCTTCTCTTATCCTAGAAACTTGCAGAATTCCAACGGCACTATTACATATGGGGTTAGAAGCACAGATCCCAAAACTCCCCCAAATTATAGCTCCTGACACTTCCTTCCAATCCTAGCTTCCACATCACCCTCTTGGTCCCTGGGATGTGATCTCCAGAGGACTTATTTTTTTTTTTTTCTTTAAGACTTTTTCAATCTCCTCTCTGTCTTCCAGAAGCTCATGTTCTGGCAACCTCTCACAGCCTGCAGACAACTCCAGACTCCTCATAACAAATATCCTCCTTCTTATAGTCATCAAATTAGCATTATATTTGTTCATTCCCTGCTAGCCCATGACTTGCAGTGTAAGCTACAGATTTTCTACAGATTCAAAAGCCCAAGGCTTAGGACAGAAGCTGCTACCATAAAACAGACCACAAAATTAGGGCTCTCTAAAAGGAGGCTCTTAAACACCCTCCCCGTATACTTTTTCCATTGCTTGTCCACCCCCAATTTTTATATGGGTAGTATGAGGAAATCAGGAATGTGGGTGGACATTTCTATTTTCTCAGAAGTCACATTGAGAGTGGGAAAAAGTGATGAGTGACAAGATTTTGATAGATAAAATATTTTCAGACTTACAGATTATTAGAGGCAAACAGACTTTCCTTATACTTCTTCAGAGGCCAGTTTACTATCTCCATATTATTATTTCCACTTTTATGGAGTGGCCCATTTTTTATTTAGTCCATTTTTACCCTTATAGATACCTGCTCACTCACAAGTTGCATTCTGAGGGGGCACATTTTTCAGGGAAACAACAATATAAATATAGTAATTCCTACATGTTGTCTCATAATATCCCCTTTTGTTAATATAGGTAAGTCCGGTGTTAGTAATTAGTTAATTCATTTAATTAGTAAGCCAATCAGTTTACTTATTCATTCATTTGCTCAATAAATATGTACTGAGTGATGACATGCTGAATGCTGAGCTGGGTTGGGTGATGGGGGTACAGCTGTGAAGAAGAGGGACTCATGCCTTGCTGGCATGGATATTACATGGAGATTAAGTGACTCAGATAATAAATGAGTAAACATTAAGATAGTTCTAGAAACTTGGGAGGATCCACTTTAGATAAGATCATCAAAGGAAAACATGCTGATTTTTGAGCTAAAACCTGGAGAATGAGGATAATCAGGCTTAATAAGAACTGGGAAGACTTCCAGGGAGAGGGAACAGCAGGTGCAAAGTCCCTGAGGCAGAGCGGATATGGTGTGTGGTTTGAAGGACAGAAAGGAGGTCAGTGTCATGGGGCCTGGTGAGCCAGTTATCCTGGGAGAAGAAAAGGCAGACTCTGCAATTGCTTTCTGGTGTCCAGTCTCTGAGAAGCCACCCTGTTTTCAAAATTACCCCCTTGAGATGCTTGAATGGGTAGAATATTCATTAATCCAGGAAGTTCTATATTTCAGGTGTTCCAGACATTAATATGAATTTCTTCTGGCAAAAACCACAGTATGTGTGTCTAAAAGTCTTTGTTTGTGAAGTCTCCTCACAGGCAAAGTAGCATTTTTCTCAACATGGGAGACTTGAGTTCATTGCTGGCTCATTATTGGGTCCATTAAGTACAAAGTAGAATTAGAATTTGTAACAAATACATTTCTTTGGGTCATGTGAAGTCCAAACAAGCCTGGTCTTGGAGGAGTAATGACGACATTTGCAAAAGTGAACTTGCACTTCAGAGAATCACCAGGACAACAGCAGTGCCTTGCACTGCAAGAAGAAATAGCCTATTTTTCTTTCTTTTGTCTCTCTTGACTCTCTTGTCATGCAATAAAAATGTGGGAGACTGGAGTCATTTAAATTTGACTCACAATAATGCCCTATATTTCAGATTAATAAAGCGTAATTCATATACACAATAGGCACAGCCCCTGATAAATGCTCAGTTAATGTTCGTCATCCTTATTATAGGACAGAAAGGATAAACTATCAGCCAAAATGTAAGGAGTTGAGGTATTCAGAGGACAAAGCCCTCTTAAATTTTATCCCAACCAAATCTCAAATCATTTTGTTTACAGAGGAAACCACAATGTTCAGAGTGTATATAAACACATTTCCTTTCATGATGTCCCTGGATTTTCAAAACAAGGCACTTGGGATGCCACCATCATCGGACTTGACCTTGTTTACTTGCTAGGTATCCTCCATTCTGGTATGTCAAAAGTTATTATCTTAATGGTTGGATAAACATTTTTGAAGAACCTAATTGGGTCCATCTGTCCTATTCCTGCCCTTTCACAAGAGAAATCTCAACCTAATTCAGAGTGGAAAGTTTTTAGGCTGAGCTAACTTTTGCTGAAAAGAAAAACAAAGATAACAAGCCCACGTTAGGTGATTGGCTCCGAGAAAAACCAGCTGGTACCTGCTTTCTCCGACCCCATGTCTACCACTGAGGTGTGACAGGAGCCAGCAATAAACTCCCTGTACTGCTCGGAGGTAAAAATGTGTCAGACTCTGGGGGCGGCCTGAGGAGACTTGAATGAAAGGCCAGCAGACGGGATGTCAGGATTAGCAACTTAATGACCCCTGATTCTTCAACCCCATAACAAGCTGATACACCACACAGAACTACCACACAGGAACTCAAACAGCCCTGAGGTACTTAGTGAGGTCAGGGTCTTGCTGCCATACTGTGTGCATCACCTGTTTGGGTTGAGAGATAAGGAGCAGGGCAGGTGGGCCCTGACAAAGGCCAGAATTATACGGGCCTTCCTTCATCATGCTGTATTGTGATGCGCACAAGCGTCTTCTCAAGTTCATGGAGCTTGGGGCCCTGCGTTACCTGCCTTTGTGTCTCCAGAGTTTATCATGGTGCCCGTGCTCAATCAATGCGTGTTGAATGCAGAAATGTAAACAGTCAATATTATTCTCAATGGCGAAAAGCTGAAGGCCTTTCCTTTAAGATGAGGACCAAGACGAGGACGTCCTCTCTCACCACTGCTCTTCAATATAATACTGGAGGTCCTAGCCAGAGCAATAAGCCAAGACAAAGACATACAAGGAATCCAAATAGGGAAAGCAGAAGTGAAATAGTGAAATTTTAATGAAAAAAATTTCCACATATTAAGACCAGCTGGCTGTGTCACAGAGGACAGGGACAGGAGTTTGTGAGACCGAACTCTCAGCTCACTCAATCACATTAGGTGTCCCTGTTTGTGGTGACAAAAACAAAGAATAAATTCTCAGCAAAGCAGGCCAGGAGATAACAGTTCAAGGAGAGCATTAGCTATCCATACCCCTGACCACGGCCCCTTGAGAGCCAGTGTGAACACCTCACACCAGTGCTTCTCAGCATTTTTCACACCAGCATGTACACAGAAAATGGTATTTGTACAGCAAACAGAGATAAAGCACCAAGGCCACTCATGACAGACAAAGAGAGCTGAGGGCTGCAGTCTCCCTTCCCTCCACCCCATATTCCAGGGGGACTGTGGGGCTCTGCTCAGAGGCTCAGCTCTGTCCACCTGGCAGACCTGGTGCCCAGGATGAGCTGGTGGCCAGGATGCCCTGCTATGCTAGTTGCAGAAAGTAATCTCTAGCCAACTCTGACTCCTCAATATAAAATCCATAATCCAGGTACAATTTCTTCCTACACATCCAGTGCCATGTCATTATATTTGTCCACTCACATAATGATGATAACCCATCTGTACATGGACAAGCACTGTCAGTTCAGGGCCCAAGAAAGTTGGTCATGGCTGAGTGGCCAGAGACTAAATGCAGGTTATCCCGAGATCTCTAGACATAATCACACTACCTGATATTTGGACAGCACTTTACAGTTTATGAACAGCTTTATGTATGAACATCAATTAATTTAATGTATCAACATTCATTGATAACAAGGCATAATCAAGAACCAGCAAGGTAGAAACAAACAAAAAGGATCTCTGATTATAATGTCTCTTATAAAGTCCAATCAAAAAGAAAAAAAAAGTCTAATCAAAAGGTTTATATCCCTTCCTCTTAAACCCTCTGATGTTATTCAGAATCAATTTACTCCCGGTTTACAAGTAGCTTTAACAAACTTGACTTACCAATCACTGAGACAGAAAGTAGGAGACAAGAACAAGAGGTATACACAGGGCAGCAGGTGGGAGATTACTTGTGTACAAACACATAGACACTGAAGCTAAGGAAGATGTAAACAGCCCCATGTACACAAACTGATTCTGAGGGCATCAGTCTATTGACTAGACCACATAATACTTGATATTAAGAAGAATGAGGGTCTCTCCTGGTGGCGCAGCGGTTGAGCGCTGGGCTGCGAAGCTGCCCGCAGCTTCTGCAGAGCTGGTTTGATCCCAGACCACCAGCAAGGGTCCTACATGGCGCACAGACCTCTCCTGTCTCGCCCGCTGCTCCCCTCAGCAGTGTATTTCGTCAGTCTGCCTGTTCTGTTCCCCGCTCTGGCTCTGGTGAATTCTCTCACCCTCCTGAGCTTCTGACTGTACCCAGTGCTTGTATAAATAAATAAATAAATCTTTAAAAAAAAAAAAAAAGAAGAAGAATGAATTGAGCTCTCAAATCAGGAAGAAATTAAATTTTGTTTTTAAGCTGTTTAAGAACGTATAGCAATGTGATCTATTTTAGAGAGTCTCCATTTGAGTCTTAAAAAGAATCATTGCTTGCAGATTTAAGTCCTGAGCTCTACAGAAAAATCAGCTTTTAGCTTTAGAAAGCTATCCTTCTTCAAGGTCCCCAAGATAATCAAAATCTTAGTGTGTGGTTTTATACTTTGTAGCTATTTGTTGAATAGAATTTTATGTTCTCTGTCCTTTATTTTAACACCCAACATAGAAAGTTATTTCTATTTTTCTCTTTCTTTGTCAAAGCCCACCCATTTAGCTGCTATTTGTTTAAATAAAGGTGACTTTGAGTGGCTAGATATGTATTTTTAAGTCTCCTCACCCCTGGTCCACATAATCAAACCGCTGCTTCACAGCTATTTTTAGCACCCATTGGGAAGTTAGAAGCTGTGTTCTGATCTTTGTCTAACATAATTCAATACTTACCATAGGAACAATAGCCCCTCGTGTGTCACTAATGTCCTAGAGTTTGGACGAACTTATGGGACCAACAAGTCATTCATCCATTTGTGACAAATCCAGGCTTGCCAGTGCTCTTACTAAAGAGGAACCAAATATTCAGACCCCCTTAAAAATAAGGAGTGACGTATGAATACAGTTTTACGGATGATCTCAAAATAGGTGGATGCTTAGAGCTGATCTTCAGCAAATTCTACTCAACGTTTCCAAAAGGAGTTGAGATGGAGGAGACTCACAGTCATTCTTTACTTCAGAAGAGGTAGCAATAAAGGAAGGCACACTAATGAGCATGCGCAAAGCCAGGTGCTGAGATTTATGTTAACTTCTACAACATTTCCATGTGGAAATTATACTATCCCAGGTCTCTGAGTGGGAAAATAGAGGTTAAGAGTGGTAATGTCATGGGGCCTCTATGGTGGCACAAGGGGTTAAGCACAGCACTATGAAGCTATCTGCAACCTCTGCAGCATGAGTTCGATCCCCGGCCAGGGAGCTGACCCAACTGGCACAGCAGACCTCTCCTGTCTCCCTGTTGCTCCCCTCAGCAGTGTATTTCAGTCAGTCTACCTGTTCTGCTCCCTACTCTGTCTCTGGTGAATTCTCTCACCCCTCACACCTCTGGCCTGTACCCCAGTTCTTGTATGCATAAATAAATAAATCTTAAAAAAAAAAAGGGCTGACATCAGAATCAGGGTCAGAGCCACCAAGTGAAGGGAATCCTCCCTAATTAGGTGACTGGGTTACCTCCACTAAAGGCATTTACAGATACCTTTATGTTTTCTCAGTTAGGGGAAAAAAATCACTGATGCTTTGAGGTGCCAAAATATGTGTCAGAAAATGAGTTCTAGAATCTTCCCGCCCCCACGATCATGTACTATACCCATAGCTCACTTGGGAATGATGCTCATAATTATCCTACTTTTCCTGAGGATTGAAGGGGACGGCAGAACAAAATTGTGTGAGGCTGTTGGAGCCTCCAGGATTTAGGCAACACTGGGAAGATTGCAAAGATCTGGGGGTACTTTGGGGATCCTTGAGAAGCCAATTATTTCCTTCTTGGGCTATCCTTGTTTGATAAGGTTTCTATCTAATCATTTCTCCATAATATGAATAATGCTTGGTTAAATAGAATGTGATTAAATCTGTCACTAGGAGAAAAGTAACTATTCATAAAGATTTGTAGGAAAATTCCCAGCAACTCTATCCACCTCACATGAGACATCTTTCTCTTACTGTTCCAGGAAAGTGCATGAAATAAAACACAATTTTTTAAAAGCTGGGTTTGTAGCAAATTCAAATTTCTTATGCTGTAAACTCCCAAGTGCCAAGCCTAGAGACTTCCACGTAATCGTTAACTGAGCTTAGTTTTGTACTGAGCTGTTTCCTGGTGGCAGAAATGACTTGACTTGCAGTTCAGTGCTCCCTGAGTCACCTCAGCCTTAAACTCGGCCTGTCCACCCTCACATTGGCGTGACATCTAAATTCTGGGTCAGCCCGTTGCCGGCCTGGGTTCATTCTATGAGTTGGTCCCTAATGCGCTGCCCTGAGTCCTCAGCTGCTCCATCCTTTGCTCAGGAGGCTTCAGAAAACCCCAGTGCTGCCCCAGTGCTCCATAGGTGGTCTTGGAGGGTAGGCAGGACACCTCTGGCCCTAGCCCAGTGCTGTCATCTCTCTTACACCACAGCAGAGCAGGTGGGTGCTGCCAACCCTCAGAGCCTCAAGGGAAATTCAGGGCATAAAATCACCAAGTTAATGGGGGTGTTCTATGGCTCCCTTCCCCCACTCAAGGCAGCAGGGCTCAAGGCCCTACGTCTGCTTCTCTCTAGCATTCTCCTTCCTGTGACCCTTCCAGACAGAACCAAACTTAAGGGCTGAGAACACCAATTCTCTGTCCCTGGGATCAAGCATTTGCCCCAAATCTGTTGCTTTTGGCAGAGACATTTGCTTGTAATACCCAGGAGCCAGGCATTGAGACACAAAATTCTTTCTGACAACCTATTGTGTCTGCTGGGAATTCAAAAGTCTATTTTGCAGCTCAATCACTGAAAAGTGATATTCTGGTTCTCGATTGTGCTGCGGCGCCTTTTCTTGCGTGAAGCTGTAAACACAGGCTGCCTTAATATATGAGGCTCTCTGATCCTGGGGAGAGATAAGCAGGATTATCCCACAAATAAACCAGCAGCAGATGTTGTTTCTGAACCCAACCTCCATGCACCGGAGCCTCTGCGAATTCAGGTGCTGGAGTCCCCGGCTTTCCCAGACTCCCCTCAACAGCTGACCCCAAACTCAGACTCCTGGGCTTCCACGGCCAGCATGTCCACGGGACAGGGCATGTGTTGAGTTCAGGTGTGCCCCTGCCGGAGCATGCTGTGCCCGCTGAGTGAACAGGAGCACACCTCCTCCCAGGGGCACACCTGCTCACAACTACCAGCCAGTGCCAAGTCATGTCACTGAGGCCCCCAGGCGCCTCTGCCTGATAACTTCATTCCACCCTGGCTTCTGCATCAAGCGCTCCGCCAGCACCGAGACCCAAGGATCGTGGTCCATGATTAGCTGAAGACCATTTCAGCCAGCGGGCTTGTGGCCCACTCATGTCAAACTTGAGCTGTACGAAACACAACTAAACAAAAGCAGACAATTATAAACCAGAGGCATCCTGCAGGGCAGGAGGAGGGAGAGGCATCAGAGGGAGGGAGGCAGGAGCACAGGGACTGAGGTGATGGTGCGCAGGTGCATTGGGGAAGGAAACTCTATGGGGGCTACACCTGAGGGTGGGGGGAAGCAAATATTGTTTAAAAATGAACAATGATGTAATATATATATATAAATAAAAAGAAAAGAAAAATTAAAACAAATTGAGTTGTAGTTTGAACAGAGAAGCATCAGAAGGTTCAGTTCTTTACGGGCGCCTAGAATACACCTTATGCCAGGGGCCTGTGTCTCTGTCCTCCCTCCTTCTAATAGAAGCCTGCTTTTAAAAGGGCACAAGTCTCTCAGGATCAGGACTAGACTGAAATGTGACCGTAACGATGTTTTGGTCAAGGCAGATCACATAGGTGAGAGGGCTCCTCTATGCAACCAAGGTTTGCATGAGCACCCTCTGCGATGTCCACACAACAACAGAGCCACCTAAGGATACATTTTCCAGAATGTAAGCAACGTGTCAGCAGTTAGGCAATGCCTGACTGTGTTGCCCACCTTCTCTGCAACTAGCCATCACCCACTAGTTAAGTGCAGGTCAATGAGAGCTTAATTCGCAGGTTGTGCAACAACTGCAGTAAAATCTCCTTAGAGTAAAAGATGGCACACACCCATGGCGGCATGCCTTCCTTTTCCTGCTCCCCAGAATGAGGACGTCATAGCTTTTGCTCCATGTACACCAGCGTCAGACCCTGGGAATGGCTGGAAGGGTACTTTACTGGGGGAAACCTGTTTTCCTAAAGGCTTTTGTTGCGTGGTTATAGATGCACTAGGCTGCTCACCTGCAGACTTTTTATATGAAAAAATAAAAACTCGCCTGTGTAATCTATTTCTCATTTTGATTGTCTGTCTCATGCAGTTAAAACCACTTTCTTATAGATGTAAATTATAATGAAGTCCAGTGCTATTGGGGCTTAGGGTTGTTACGGCCATTTCCCAGAGAAATCAGATGGCACTCAGAGAGGTGGAGAGGGAGATTTACTTGTCACACTGGTGGGCTGGGTGGGATTGCTCCCAAAAGGCTTAGCACCTAAGAATACAAATGGCAGGATTTTATACAGTTTCTATGAGGAAATTTGCTATCCCATCAATCATAGCATAAGCATTCTGTATTGCTTGGGAATAGGGTCAAGGTAGCCATGGCTTCCACTGTGAACAAGCAGTGCAGTGCACCCAGCAACTTCTCTGCTCCAGCAAGCAGCAGAATCTCCGGAGCAGACTCCCCCAAGCAGCAGACTTGGGAAACCTCCTGCTTCAGGGCATGGGTGGTAGAGGACAGTGTCAGGGAGCCACGTGGAGTTGTCAGTTACAAGCAGTGATGTTCATGACGGACTCTTGAGCTCAGCCACAGCTTCAGGACTCAGACTGGGTGCCCGCAGGTTTCTATGCCGCAGCTCTGGAATGTGAGTTTGTTGATGGTGTCTTCTTTCCTTATTCCACCTCCTAGCAGCAAGAGGAAAGAATATGATATAAAGGGCCTGTCTGTTGTGCTGTAAGATGTCAAGTGCCCTTTTCCTGTGACTTGTGGGGATTCTCTGTGGTTGCCATAGAGACCAAGTGAATCCAAGTTCAACCACGATAGCTAGACCTTTTTATTCAAAAGAACATATTTTGAAGAGGAAAGCAGTATGTAAGATAGTAAGGTGACTCATCTTTCATTAGTGCAGTAAAGCACACCGAAGCCTTCCTTCTGGATATTAAAAGATGTTTCCCAAGAAGCCCATATTTGTGAGTGAATCATGAAATGATTCATTAAATATATTTTCCCCACCCACCCAGCACCTGTCCTCAAAGAATTCTCTTCTTTCAGATTTTAAGGAAGAAAATTAAGCCATCAACTCACCTACTCTCTCGTGCCAAATAAACACATATTCTTGGGCATTTTTCCTCTCTCCCATACCCTTAAAGGGTTTTTGCTCATCCAGTGGGTTGTGATGGAAATGGCACTGGGCTTGGAGTTATTCTTGGTTGTGCCCTTAAATTGTTATGAGACTGGGCAGGACCCTTCTGGGCCTCAATTTCATGATCTGTGAGATGTGGGGGTAACGCAAGATGGAACTTTAAGATTCCTCCCAAATCTAGGAACCAAAATCCCTCCTGATTTTGAGTCTCATCTAAACCATGGCTGGTACCCTACTCAAGTTTCTCAGCTTCTGTATTTCCCAACTAGAATTCAGGCTGGTGCAATAGGTAGTCAAGGCTTATATATTTGAGGACTAAAATGAATGAATGGATGGATGAATGAATGTGGCTTCAAGGTTGATTTATCTAAGCATAGTTTTGTGGTTTTTTTTTTTTCTTTTTCCTTCATCACTCACATTGAGAAATTGACCATCACACCAGTTACTGGAAGCAACTTGGGGTTACTGGAACCAAGACTAGGGGTCACTTTTGTTTCCTGTCGATGCCCCCAACTATTCTTTGTCCTTCAATTGCAGACACTTTTTGACAATTCCAGTAATTGGAAGGTGTCTGCCTCTTTTGAGGCAAATTATCTGAACAAGAAAACAATATCAGGACTGGTCCCTGGTGACAGGTGAAGTGGGCTCAAAGATTGAATCATCTCTTGCATGCACTTTTCAAAGATCATTTCCACCCATTGCAGAAACTGAATCACTTTTCTTGGTCAAAGTTCAAAAGGAAAGGAAGGACTCTAACTCCTTCACAGCTGTTTCTGGGGAATTCCAGCAAGGAAGTAAAACCACCCTGAACAGGAAAAAAAGAAGCAGACAGTGAAGTCAGAAAGGAACTGGGTTTAAATTCTGGGTCCCTGGGCAAGTGGGAGCCTCCTGCTCTGCACAGCACAGCACCGGCCTTCCCAAGCCCGAGGGAGAAATTTCTGGTCGTACAAGTGTTGATTTGATACATTCATATATTATAATATGATTACCACCATCATGTTAGCTAATACCTCTCTCATGTCGCATAACTATCATTTCCTTTTTGTGGTGAGAACAGTTAAGATGAGTCTCTTAGCCACTTTGAAGTTTATAATACGGTCTTGTTGACTATAATCAGTAAGCTGTGCATTAGGTCTCCAGGACTTGTTTATCTACTGGCTGCCAGTTTGTACCCTTAAACAACAGCTCCTCAATTCCTCCCACTCCCTCCTCCCCATATGGCCTTCCTCCCTGCACCCATTCTACTCTTTGTTTTGAGTTTGTTTTGAGTTTGGTTTGTGAAGATCCCACATATAAATCATACAGCATTATCTTTGATTTATCTCACTTAGCATAATGCCTTCAAGTTTAATCCATGTTTTTTTTTTAAAGATTTATTTATGCATCCAAGAACTGGGGTAGAGGCCAGAGGTGCGGGGGGTGAGAGGATTCACCAGAGTCAGAGTGGGGAACAGAACGGGCGGACTGGCTGAAATACACTGCTGAGGGGAGCAGCAGGCGAGACAGGAGAGGTCTGCGCACCATGTGGGTAACTCCCTGGCTGGGTATTGAACTCATGCTGCAGTGGCTGCGGACAGCTTCACAGTGCTGCATCTTAACCTCTTGCGCCACCAGGGAGGCCCCAAGTTTCATCCATGTTGTTGCAAATGGCCAAACTTCCTTCTTTCTCATGACTGCATAATGTTCCATCATATGTATCCATGTATGTCTCAGAAATTCAACCATATTTTAACCAACAATTGGAAGTTTCTGAAACTCACTTCCCAAGAAGTGGCAAGGTTAGGAGCCAAGCCCAGGTTGCCTGTTCCCAGAGTTAGCATTGTTTATCATTCTCCCTTCCAATTCCAAAGCCAGTTGGAAGCATACTACTGAGTCCCTGGGCTGAGCACTCATATTCTGTACTTAATAACATTTCCAGAGGTCTCTGAATGCTGGGTGTGTTGTGTGGCTATCATTTTGTTGAGAAAATTTAACTCAAGAATCCCTCTGACTTCTAGTGGTTATTTAATAACCTTCTCCTTTTCTTTTCCTGTTTCGCTGAATTGTATTTTTCACTGCTTAACACATTTTCACGGTTCAAATAAAAACCATATTAAAAGGCTTTCTCAGAGATGCCTCATGCCATTTCTATCTGCTCTACCATGGTCCCCTCCCAAGAGGGGACACATCTATTATAGATGAACATAGTTTCTACTTTATCTTTCTAGAGTTTTTTTCTACCAAAGAACCAGAACATATAGAAAAACATAACTGCATGCACGCATAAGTAATTTACTTATAAATTGTTTTTATATTCCTATTTCCTATTTCATACACAAGTAAAACAGAATTTGACTCATTTTTGTATTTTTTTAACTCAGCTATGCATCCTAGAGAATATTCCATGCATATAGAACTCCTCATTATTTTTATGTGGCAACTGAGTACTCCCTGTTGTACTAATCCCTAGTAGTAATTTATAAACTGAATACTAATTGATGGACATGTGTATTTCCAGTTCTTTGCTACTACAAATAATCCAGCAATTAATGGCTTTGTGCAAACTTATTATACATCGGGGGGAGTGTATTTTGTGTTTTTCTAAGAACTGTGTCAAAGGTAAATGCAATTTTGTTAGATGTTGCTTAACTCCTCTCCACAGAGGCCATATCATTTGACATTCCCACCTGCCATATGTGAAGTACCAGATACTACAAGCTCAGTCAACAAACACATTGTTGAACTTTGTCATCAATCTGATATGTGAGAAATATTTCTGTCTAATTTTAATCTGAATTTTTGTTCATATAATTTTGAGTGAACTTTTTTTTTTTATCTTTAAAGGCCATTTCCTTTCCTTTTTCCAGGAATCCTCTGAATTTTGCCCATTTTTCTATTAATGTTTCTTTTATTGTTATTGTTGATAATGATGAAAGGTGCTTGAACTATTTGGGAACTTGGGCCCTTATTGATCAAAGTTGAAAATATTTTTTTCAGTTTGTCATTTGACTTTGACTAGACACAAATTATATGTAGACTTAGACGAGTTTATCAATCTTTCCTTTCTGAAATTAAGTCACAGAAACACTAGGTTTGAAATTCATTTAAATTTTCTCAGAAAAGTAAATGGGCTCATGTTTTACATTGGGCTCTCTAACTCATTTCGAATTTTTCTTGGTATTCTGAGTGACATGGATCCATTTTTGACAGGGACAGTTGGTCAGTAAATTCTCCAACCAAGTCCTTTTCTTGTACACCCTGACAATGAAGACATCTTTCTATTAGGGCTGGTTTCGCCTTTTAATGATTTATTTATTTATGCATACCAGAACTGGGGTACAGGCCAGAGATGGGGGTGAGAGCATTCACCAGAGACAGAGTGGGGAACAGAACAGGCAAGTTGACTGAAATACACTACTCAGGGGAGCAGCGGGCGACACAAGAGAGGTCTGCTGCGCCATGTGGGTCAGCTCCCTGGCTGGGAATCGAACTCATGCTACAGTGGCTGGTGATTGCTTAATAGTGCTCAGAGTTTAACCCCAGTGCCACCACGGAGGCCCCTGGTTTTGCCTTCTAAATTTAAGTTAAACTAGTATCCAGTTATGTTGTTGGCCATGGTAGCAGAAGTCTAGTGCTCTCACTCTGGTGACAACTAACTGCTTTCAATTATTCCCTTCCTTATAAAATGAATTGTGTACCCTTTGGAGTTACTACCCTTTATACTGGGCCTCATCTCATAGAGATCGAATTGATGTTGGGTTGGAGTAGACATAATGTCCATCTTTCTCTATGGTAACAAAGTCATGCTAATGACATTCTTGAGTATAGCCAAGCACGTACTCTTAGCTACCTGGGAATATTGAAATATCAAGAATCTCTTCCTTCCTCTTCCCTTTCCTTTTTCCCTCTTCCTCTCCCAGCATTTCCTTTCATTGCATCACATGACCCAGAGCTTTGTGAGCTTCACCTGAAACTATTCTCGTCAAAGAACCAAATAGAAATCCATGGGCAGGGCCAGCAGAGGATCAGTCTTTTAGACAGATGCTAACTGATTCTCAAAATACCACACCTTCTCTCCACTTAGAATTCCACAGCCGTCCAATTCATCTTTGAACTGATGTGTGTCCCACAGAAATATATGTGAAAGACTTAACCCCTTGCACCTCAAAATGTGACTTTATTTGGGAAGGGGGTCATTGCAGACGTTATTTGTTAAGGTGCAGTCATTCGGGAGTAAGATGGACCTTTAGCCCAATATGGCAGGTGTCCTTAAAAGAACTGGAGAGAAATTTGCAGAGAGGAGTTGTCCATGTGCAGAGAAAGGTTGAAGTGCTATAGCTGCAAAGCCAAGGAATTCCAATAACCGACTATAAGCTGGGATTCTCCCCTGTATGTTTTAGAGGAACGTGGTCCAGCCAGCACCTTGATTTCAGGCTTCTGGTCTCCAAGGCTGTTCCAACCATCCATTTTATGGTACTTTTTAATGGCAACCCTAAGAAACCAATACAATCCCAAAGTTTTGTTTGAGAAGGATTTGGAACTACAAAATTCCTGCCCTAACATGCTGACAAGGGTGAACATCAATACGTAAAAGTTATCTTTCCTCCCTTTTCATGAGACACTATTTTCTTATTTCCTCATGTGAAATGAGGTGTTACTGCTAGGCCTAACTTCCTGCAGTGACATGGGGTCATCAAAAAATAGCTTCAGGGCCTCCCCAGTGGCACAGTGGGTTGAACGCAGCACTGTGAAGCTGTCCATGGCCTCTGCAGCGCAGGTTGGATTCCTGGCCTAGTTAAAATCTAACTCTCTGGGCCTCCCTGGTGGCGCAAGGGTTTAAGACGCAACCCATGAAGCTCACCGCAGCCACTACAGCACAAGTTCGATCCCCGGCCAGGGAGGTGACCCACATGGCGCAGCAGACCTCTCCTGACTTGCCCAATGCTCCCCTCAGCAGTGTATTTCAGTCAGTTTGCCTGTTCTACTCCCCACTCTGTCTCTGGTGAATCCTCTCAACCCCCAAAAAGCTCTAGCCTGTACCCTGGTTCTTGTATGCATAAATAAATAAATCTTTTAAAAAAATTAAAATAAAAATAAAAATAAAATCCATCTCTCTTCTACCATGCATCTGAAGAGATGTGGACCTTTTCCCCCAAATCATATATAGTCTTATATATAAACCAATATTACCTTATTTTAAAAAAATAATAAAAAGTAAACACTGAAATAAAACTCAAAAAAATGATAGATAAAAAAACTGATCTTTGCCTCCACTCAAGTTTTCTTTTTTGTTTATTTATAGTCCCTTCCCTCTCTGGGTTTTGGCTCAGTGCTTATTGTTTTGATCAATGTTTCATACTCTTCTCTTTTAAAGTATCCTGAAATTATAGATGTTTATTGCCAGAAAGGAGGTTAGCTATTTTCTCGTTCATTTTGATGTAGGAAAGAGACACGGAATTTGGAGTCAGTTGTTTAGTAAAAAGCTGTAGGATGTTGTATAAGATATTTACCTCTTTGAAGTTTAGTTTCCTTACAATAATAATAGGATAGAAAATGTCTTCCAGGAATGCTTCTGGAAGGAGCAAAACTATTGGGAGTGTTGGTTGGACACATAAAGAAGGGACTTTAAAATCATAGCTTTTTCACAAAAACTAGAAAATTTGTCCTTGGAATAAGTTGGAACAATGGTTTTCACTTTGTTTCCCAGACCCTTAAAGGTATGACCTGTGACCCTGGGGGTACAGTCCTGGCAGCAACAAAGGCAAAGGGGTCATGTTGCCTTCATTCCCAGGTCCCCAAACCTTCCTCTCTCATGGCAGCCCTACTTTTGTCTAATTTTGGGGGGTCTGTTTTATTTCTGCCTATTTTATATACTGGAGTTCCGTGTAAGACTTCCTCATTAAAAAAAAAGAATTCAAAAGATTTAAACTTTTAATATTGGGCAGTGCTTTTCACTGTTCACCAAGGCATACCTGTTTAAGTTATTAAAACTATGTACCATTTAGAACAAAGACCTCAGTCTCAGGAGAAAGACTTTTGACTTCACTGACTCTTTTAAAAATCCTGTCTTTGTTGGAAAAACTACTACTCTCCCTGCAACAGACACCCCCCCCAATAAGTTTATTGGATAAACCTTCAATAAATACCTAAACTGCATAGATCACAATGTTTGAACAAAAAAATGAGATCAATGCCAGAAAATCTTTGCTATAAAAACATAGGGCATTATTATTTTCTTCATGCTGTTCCATCATCTGTATTTAATTTGTACATTCCTATCTTTGCTATGATCCCTGCAATTTGGAGATAAAACCAGAGGCAGAGATTGAAGTTTATCCAAACAAGAGTCAGTAGGTACAAAAAACAGAATGGGCTGAGGATGGTGACTAAGAACAGTAATCATGGAAAAGTTGGACCACTCAGGCCCTCCCTCATCACTCTACATAGAAAGTAGATTTTTACATCAGCTGAAGCACCAAAAACTGCATTTTGAAGCGAGTGTGGGATCTTCTTGAGAAAGGTTGGGAACTTGGTAAAGACAGAAGTGTTATTTAGGGCCTCCCTTGGTGGCACAGTGGTTGAGCGCTGGGCTGCAAAGCTGCCCGCAGCCTCTGCAGCGCCAGTTCGATCCCCGGTCGCCGGCAAAGGTCCCACATGGCTCACAGACCTCTCCTGCCACGCCCGCTGCTCCCCTCAGCAGTGTATTTCAACAGTCTGTCTGTTCTGCTCCCTGCTCTGGCTCTGGTGAATTCTCTCACCCTCCCGCGCTTCTGACTGTGCCCAGTGCTTGATAAATAAATAAATCTTAAAAAAAAAAAAGAAGTGTCATTTGCCTGAAGAACTTTACAGACTCCACAATACACACAAATCCAGCTCCCTTTCAAGAGTATTTTATTTAGTTTCAAAGTGGAATTCCACCTGTCACCGTCACTTTGTGGAAATACAATCTGTCACAGTGACAGTTATTTGATCATAATGTTTTCATTAGTCCTAATTTTGTAAAAACAACCTATAGATAAAGCATGGAAAAAATCATAATACAGAACGAAGTGTAAACATTATAAATCTTGAAAAGATAAAAAAGTGTAATTATTGGCATAAGTGTATAGAAAAATAAGAGAAATATGGATGCAATGATCCTTTCTATCTTTCTCTCCTGCTCATCCGCCCTCCCTTTCCAAGGCAAGGATTTGCTGGATGCCTACTGTGAGCTGAGGACCTTTTCAGGGACTGAATTTATGTGGCAAAGTGTCAATAGATTCTAAGTTTAATCACAAAATGGAAATTGAAGTGTGTCACTTAAATTTTAAGATAAAAACTAGAATAATATCAAAAATTGTGCGGTAAAGGAAGAATATTTGGAGGTAGTATAGCTGAGCTAATATTTTCATCTTTCATAATGGGAAGTCAAAAATATTGCCTTTAACAAGTGAACAGTTCGAAGAATGTAGGGCGTCCCTGATGGCACAAGGGGTTAAGACGCAACCTATGAAGCTATCTGCAGCCTCTGCAGCACAAGTTCAATCCCCGGCCAGGGAGCTACCCACATGGCACAGCAGACCTCTCCTGTCTCGCCCGCTGCTCCCCTCAGCAGTGTACTTCGATCAATCTGCCTGTTCTGCTCCCCACTCTGTCTCTGGTGAATCCTTTCACCTCCCACACCTCTGGCCTGTACCCCAGCTCTTGTATGCACAAATAAATAAATCTTAAAAAAGAAAAAAGAATATAGAGAAAAGGCGGTCAAATGTTGGGTTTAGAAATGTGCTATATATGTCAAGGAAAAAACAATCAAATAGAAAAATGGAAAAGAGATTTGCATCCATACTTCATAGAAGGGAGTATCTAAATGTCCAGTACACATATGAAAAGGTTCACAATCTCATTTGTCATCTGAGAATTGCAAATTAAAACAAAATGCAATACTTCTGCACACCCAACAGAATTGCTAAGACATGGAAGACTTACAACATCAAAACCAACATTGAGTTGGCTGGATGTGGCAGGGGGGAACACTTAAAACCTGTTGATGGACAGGAAGGGGGTGATGGAAAGCTAGCACAATCACTTTCAAAAACTATTGGCCAATATCTGCTAAAGTTGAACATATGCTTTCCTTTTAGCCTAGTGTCGTGGCAGGAAGGCAGAGAGCTGGTTCTCTATGATCGGAGTAGATGGGGTAAAAGAGAGCCTGGAGTCCCTGCTAGCTTTCTCAGCCTTTTATTGAGCTTTTACATGAGTGCAGCAACCAGGTACATGGCAGGCAGGGGTGCCAGGGGTCAGGAGGCTGGCAGGCCTCCCAGCCCCCAGCAAATCTTCACTCTTTACTGGGCTCTCTCGCGTTCTCTCATGCCTCTGCTTCTCTGCTCGTTTTCTTCCTGCTACTCTTCTCTGCTCACCTTCTCGTAGTTCCACTGCACTCCACACCCTGCCACTTCACACCACACCCACGGGATGCATTGGCGTGGGGGGTGGAGCACGATGAGGCTTGGCTTAGTGTGCATGCGCGGTGGGAGGGGGGAAAGCCTGATACCTTTCCACTTACCCTACACCTAGCAATTCACCCTACTAGATGTCTAGCTAAGAGAAGTGCGTGCACATGGACACCAACAAATGTGTTCAAAAGTATTCATAGTAATACTATTGGTAAAAGCCTTGCATCAGTCAGGGTTTGTGTGTGTGTGTGTGTGTGTGTAAATCTATATGCTACACACATTTTATTTTTTAAGATTTATTTATTTATACAAGAGCTGGGGTGCAGGGCAGAGGTGTGGGGGCAGAGGGTAAGAGGATTCACCAGAGAGAGTGGGGAGCAAACAGGCAGATTGACTGAAATACACTGCTGGGGGGAGGGCAGCAGGCAAGACAGGAGAGGTCTGCTGCACCATGTGGGTAGCTCCCTGGCTGGGGATCAAACTCATGCTTCAGTGGCTGCAGGTAGCTTCATGGTCCTGCATCTTAACCTGTTGTGCCACCAGGGAGGCCCCTGGTGGTGTAGTTCTACCCCAAAGATCATCAGGCTTGTGCCTCAAGGAAAGGTAAGACTTCAGTTCAAGTGTGAAGGCAGGAAAATGATGATACACCAGTTTGAAGTTGGTCAGGCAGGTAAATTCTCTTGTGTGGGGGATAGTCAACCTTTTTGTTCTATTGAGGCCTTCCAATTAAATGGACAGGGCTCATGTACACTAGGGAGGGCCATCTACTTTACTCAGTCTACAGATGAAAGTGTTATTCTCATCCAAAACCACCCTCACAGAAACATACAGAATAATGTCTGACCCACCATCTGGCATCCTGTGACTTAAAGTTGACGTATAAAATTAACCATCCCAAATTCCAAACTAGAACCAACCAAGATGTCTATCAACAGATGAATGGATAGCTCAATTGTGGTATAGTCACATGATTCATGAAAGCAATGAAAATGGATATAGTTAGCTACAAGCAATGCTACAAATGCATTTTACAAATATCTTGAGTGAAATGGTCAGAAATGAAAGAACTCACACAACATGGTTCCATTAATAAAAATTATAAAACAGGAAAATACAATTTATAGCATTAGAAGGATATGGTAGTGTTAGAAAGATATGGTAGTGTTTTGGAGAGGAAAAGAGGTGGTGATTGGGAGAGGACCCAAAAGGAGATTTTGGAGTCCTGGTAATTTTTTACCTTGATCTTCATGGTGTTCATTTGGGGTTCACTTTGTTATAATTCACTGAGTTGCACACTTTTTAATTTGTGCGTTTTTCTGTCTGGGTTACTAAAAAACACTTTAACATTTTTAATAAAAGACATTGATTAGGAATCAGTTTGAATCTTCTGAAAAACATAAATATTACTTTCTTAATTTAAAAAAATTAATAAAGCAAACCTTCATCAAGTAAATATCATGGCAATATTGTATATGCAACTCAAAATAAGCAAAACTATTCTTCAGTTCAATTTATTTTCAATAAACTAGTTATTTTAAAGATTCATTATAGTGAACACTCAGAGGAATAAAATTTTTTCAAGTAAACAAAGAATCATTTACCAAAGCATTACTGTTTTGCATAAACTCATTAACAAGTGATAGTAAAAAGATTACAAGTATCTGGGAATTGATGAAACATTTATTATAAAATAGTGGCATGTATACAAGTTTTGCTAAAATATGCTCTTTCATTGTCATTCTATCCGAAACAGATGTTCTTTCTCCAAATTAAATCAAATTAGAAACTACAAAAGGAAAGCTTTGGGATAATAACACTGAAGTTAGCAGATATATTCCAGCAGGGGAAATATGGGAATCCAGTAAGACAGTTGTGCAGATCACAATGAAAACCACTTAAATTTTTTTAAGAGTAGGTTGTGTTTATTTGGCTCAAACATTGTCTTTTTTTAAATTGTGTTATGCTTTGTTTTGGACTTAAAAGATTTTTTGTGTGCCAGTTTTCTTTTTTTTTAATATTTATTTATTTATACAAGAACTAGGGTACAGGCTAGAGGCATGGGAGGGTGAGAGGATTCACCAGAGACAGAGTGGGGAACAGAACAGGCAGACTGACTGAAATACACTGCTGAGGGGAGCAGCGGGCGAGACAGGAGAGGTCTGCTGCAACATGTGGGTAGCTCACTGGCCAGCGGGGCATCCAACTCATGCTGCAGAGGCTGCAGATAGCTTCACAGGGCTGTGCTTAACCACTTGCACCACCAGAGAGGCCCTGGTTTTGGTCTTTTTGATATGGCCATTCTCACAAGTGTTATCTCTTTGTGATTTTGGTTTACATTTTCCTAATGAGAAGTGATGTTGAGCATTTTTTTATATGTCTATTGATCATCTGTGTGTCTTTTTTGGAGAAGTGTCTATTGAGCTGTTCTGCCCATTTTTCAATTGAGTTGTTTTCTCTTGGGTGAGCTGTATGTGTTCTTTATAGATTTGGGATATGAGACCTTTGTTGATATGTGATGTGCAAACATTTTCTGCCATTCAGCAGGATGTCTTTTGGTTTTAATGACAGCTGCTTTTGCTGTGTTTCAGAAGCTTTTTACTTTGATATGGTCCCATTTGTTTATTTTTGCTTTTACTTCACTTGCCATTGCAGTTGAATCCAAAATGTATTTTAAAGTCTTAAGAACATTTAATGTTAGTAGTGTGTTTTTATTTTATCAAAACTTTTTTCTAAAGACTGGAAGGAAAAAGGAAATGAGCAAAGTAAATCTGTGCATATATAAGAGGAAACGTACTATGCAGGCCAAGTTAATTTTTGTCTGTGTTACTTAATGGAAATAATATTTTATAGTCCAATTAATGAACAGCAAAAGCTCTATTTAAGCATGTGACAGGAAATTAAAAAGTAGATATAAGATATTAGAACTTTGAAAGCAAGAACATTTTTTCTCCTCTTTTAGCTTGTAAAAGTGGCAATATATTGATTGATTCATATGGAAAAGTTAATATTGCCAACTTTCCATAAATACTCTTTGAACAACAAATAAAGTTGCCCTGTTTCAACAGCTTAGCCCCTGATCAAATGGACTTCAGAAGCGTCTCCGGACACCCAAAAGGTTAAATCAACATTTGCTCAATGGGGCAACCCTATGGCTGCCCATGGAGTCATGGAATTCTTGGCCAGTTGCAAAGTCAAGAGGTCAAAGCAATGATCAGTAATGAAAAGGCCAAACTTGGGCTGGTCTGTCCTTTGCCTCCCGGATTCCAAGTTAAAAAAAATAACAGAACTGGACTCTGAACTACTTTATTTGTGTGTGTCATGCTGGAGAAGAGTGCATCTCCTTTGAATCTAGCCTTGATTCTGTTACAGGGTAAAGTTGAGCCTTGTGTCCAAGGTATTTGGGTATTTACAAACCATAATCCGAGGGGATAAAACACTAAGCAAATGAATTCAAGCTGAAGTAATGTGCATCTTGCTTCCCTTTCAAAGTTCCAGGGTCACACTTGATGGGCCGCTCATCTCCTTTTTTGGAAGCCTTGGTCTTCCTATTACACTAAGCAGAACAGAGCAATAAAAACGATGATGTTTTTCTTTTTTTAAATTTATTTAATTTTATACATTTTTGCATCATTTTTCATTTTTGCACAATGGATGCATTTTCATCTTGGTTGTAGTCCCCGTACAATTCCCACCTCCCTTGCTTTGATCCTACTCCCTCCTCCCTGAGCCACCTGTAGTGTGTCTCTGGATGACCTTTTTCTTTTCCCACCATAACATCTCTTTTTGGTTCTCTGGTTAAATAGAGATGGAGAAGGAATAAATGGGCCTAATACTTGGTCAGTGAGCCCCTCACCAATGGTTTACTTTTACCAGTGCTGCTGCTTGTCACATATTTTAATATATTATTCCTATAAATAAACAACCTCATACAGAGTCTATGCTCCTCTTCCTTCTGCTCTTGAGTGGCCATGAGATAAAACTGCTAACAAAGGAAATCGAGAAAGAAAGCCTTTATTAAATTTTTGAAATGGGGCCTCCCTGCTGGCACAGGGGTTAAAGTCTCAGCACTATGAAGCTTTCACCAGCCACTGTGGCACAAGTTTGATCCCGGCCAGGGAGCTGACCCACATGGCACAGCAGACCTCTCCCTCCTCACCTGCTGCTCCTTTCAGCAGCGTATTTCAGCAGATCTGCCTGTTCTGCTCTCCACTCTGTCTCTGGTGAATCCCCTTACGCCCTACACCTCTGGCCTACATTCCAGTTCTTCTATACACACACACACTAAAAGTAAAAGTAAAAGTAAAAAAAAAAAAAAAAAAAAACACAACTCATACAAATAGCAAGAATTCAGAGTCTATAACCTTAGATAATGTTACCTACAAGTGGAAGCAGGCCATGGCTGGGGACACATTTTAAACACATTCAGAGCACATTTCACAGTGTAGCAAGGTTAGAAAGAGGAATGATAGCACACCTCTGTTTTATAGAGTGCAATTGTTGTATTATGTCATCTGAGCATGATATCATTTGGTTCTCACATAACCGTAGAGAGTGGGATCAATGAGGTAAGCAAGCACATCTTTCTCATGTATACAGCTGAGAGAGGCTTAATAAGTCACCCCATATTTAGCCACTAGTTAGCAGCATGCTGAAAGGATAATTCCAAACTAAAGTGGGATATTCCATGGGCTTTATCCAGCTCTAAATCTCAGACCTCTCCTGTCTAACCTGCTGCTCCCCTCAGCACTGTATTTCATAGATCTGCCTGTTCTGCTCCCCGCTCTGTCTCTGATAAATCCTCTCACCCCCCACACTTCTGGCCTACACTCCAGTTCTTGTATGCATAAATAAATAAAACTAAATCTTTAAAAAAAAATAAAATTTTTGAAATGCACAATTACCTAGTTTTTTAAAGTAGGAGTATAATCAGAATGGTAGCGAGTGGAACAGGTTGGAGCTATCTATAACACAGATGACAGCCACGGAAGAGTAGCACATAGTGGTGTTTCTCCAACTGCACATTGGGGAACACAGATAGGGTGTGGAAAACAGCATTGGCAATGCCTTCTCAGGTGATTCCATATGCAGTCAAAGTGGAGAACTACTCTGCAATGATATCTTGGAAGAAGGAAGGTTGAGGACCACTGGATTAAAATAGATATGTGTAGACATGTCTAAGGGGAATAATCCCAATCGTGGAGGCATCACTAATTAGCAACATTGACTAATGGCAAAGACATGGGTGCCTTTTCAATAATAATATTCTACTATGTGATTATGGATATGACAAAAGAGGCAAAGGAAGTCCAGCAGTAGCAAAGGTAAATCCTTTCAACGCAGAATTGACCTAATATTTAGAGAAAGTCATCAAAGGATTACAAAAGTCATCAAAGGATGCTACTTTTTAAATCTGATTTATAAAAAGTTTTTTCTATTTTAAAAGAATTTTAGATTCTTTTAAATTTTAGATTGAATCCACCTGGGCCTCCGTGGCTACAGAAAAGTTTTGAAGATAGAGTTTGCACATACTTCTTAGTTTCTGCCTTATATCAGTATGGCACATTTTGACAATTAATGAACCAATATTAACACATTATTGTGTTAATGGTAACTAAAATCCATACTTTACTCAGATTTCTTAAGTTTTTACCAAAAGTCCCTTTTCTGTTCCAGGGTCCCCCACAGGACACCACATCACATTCAGTCATCATCTCTCCTTAGAATTCTCTTGGCTATAATTTCCCAGACATTTCTTGGTTTTGAAGATCCCAACAATTTTGACATTTCGATCAGTTTTGTAAACTGTCCCTCAGTTGTGATACATCTGACACTTTTTTTTTTTTTTTGGTCATTTAAATTTTGTGGGTTTTTTTTTTAATTTTTAAAAATATTTTATTTTATATAATTCTTACATCATTTTTCATTTTTGCACAATGTATGCATTTTCATTATGGTTATATTCCCCATACAATTGCACCACCCCTTATTTTGACCCTAATCCTTCCTCTCCACCCCCCCGCCCCATAGTGTGTCTCTGGTTTATAGTTGCTTGTTGATTTTGATTTTTACTTTGTATTGATTAGTCTTTTTCCTGGTCTCTTATTTAGGTTTTCTAGATTCCTGCTATGAATGAGACCATCCGGTATTTTTCTTTTTCTTTCTGGCTTATTTCGCTGAGCATGATCCCTTCCAGCGCCATCCATGTTGCTGCAAACTGCATGTGTTTATCTTTTTTGAATGCTGAGTAATATTCCATGGTGTATATGGACCACATATTCTTGATCCAGTCATCTATTTTTGGGCATTTGGGTTGTTTCCAAAGCTTAGCTATTGTAAATAGTGCTGCTAACATCTGACACTTTCTCAGAACTAGGCTGGGCTTACATGTTTTGGGGAGGCTAAGATCACAGAGGCGAAGGACCATTTTCCTCACATCAGATCATGGCATGAGCAATGAACATGACGTAATCCCATTGATGATGGTCATCTGGTGGGGTGGTGTTTGTCAGGGAGGATTACTCATTTCCCCCCATTCCATACAGTCCAGATTAGAAGGAAAGCCCTATGTATAACTCACACTTAAAGAGTGAGGATTATACCCCTCTACTTGAGGACTGAGTATCCACATCAATTAAAGGATGGTATTTCTTTTATGAGTCTGCATCTGCCAATCAAATGCATGGAACCTGTTCCCAGTCCCGCTGGGCCTCAGTGGCTAAGGCTTGATTAACTCTGACTCAAAACTCATTACTTCAGGTCATACTTTCTTTGCAATGGTCCTTCTGGACCCCCCACATTCTTTCCCCTGGTGGAAAATCCAGGGTTCCTGCCCCAGATTTCTAAGAAAATTCTAATAAATTTGGTTATAGAGGAACCCTGTTATGATTTGAACTATGCACCACCCCTAAAACAATTCAACCCCCACCCCCCTACCTCAGAATGTGACCTTCCTTGGAAATGGGGAAATTGAAGATATATAATTAAAGTGATGTTATATTGGACTCTTATTCCAAAATTTAATGTTCTTATAAAAGTGTCAATTTGGACATATTCCATACACACATATGGAGAATGCCACGTGAACATGAAGGTGGAGCTCAGGCATTTGTGTCTGTAAGCCAAATATTGCCAAATAACCATCTGAAGTCATGGGGAGGCACCAAATGGATCCTGCCTGGAGCCTTCAGAGGGCGCATAAGCCTGCTGACACCTGGATTTCTGACTCTGGCCTCCAGAACTCTGAGGCAATCAATTTCCTTTGTTCTAAACCACCCAGTTTGTGGTACTTTATTATTACAGCAGCCCTAGAAAAGCAGTCCACACTCCAAAGACCTTCCTCTCATTACAAAAGGAAATAGAAACCCCTTTTAAATGCCTGGGAAGCTCATTTCAGCACCCAGATGAATGCAGGGACACTCCTCTGTTCCTGAGTTCAGTTCCTGTTGCCTGAGCAGCAGCACTATGCTCCCAGCTCAGCAGCCCAGGGGCAGCGGTACCTTAGAGATCCAGTCATTAGATGCAGGAGAAATGACGCAGAGACACGGCAACATGTTCACTGACTAGAGCTCTATGCGTTTCAGATTATGTGTCTGCGTCTGTACGTGTGGTTAATATATTGCTCACTCATGAGCTACCAAGTTGAAAGATGTCTTAGATCAAGTTCCCTGGAATGTAAAACTACAGACTGAGATTTGTGTGCAGAAGGTGCTGTCAAGAATAAGACCTGTAGGAAAGTGGGGTGGAGAGGGTTGGGGGATGGAGTGCAGGATTGGGCAGAAGAAGTCAAAGTGCCCTATAGCTGCACAAAGGTCTCAGCCCTTCTTATGGGGGGCTCTGGAACTGGGGTGACCTTCTGGAGATGTCTGACTTGAAGCAAGGGTCTGGCCTCTGTTTTTCAGCACAGAACAGCCATCAAAAGAGAGAGTTTCATAGAAAATTCCCTATTCCTATATTCTACTCCATGGAAACTCACTAAATAACTGTGGACCAGGCAGCTCGCTTCAGGCAAAGGCCACCCCCTGAGGAGGACTCACCTGTGAACTCTCAGCAGCCAACAAACATTCTCAGTAGCTGGAAGAATGAATGTCTCAGACCTGAGGGTAATTCTGGATAATATTCTACAGAGTTCACTTCAATCAACATTCATTTCTGAATGAAAAATAAAAATATCTTAACAGTTAATGGAATGAACAGACAACACATAACTAAATTGGCTCCCTGAGTTATATTCTTGGCAGGCCATAAACACAAAGATAGACAGTGTTTGAGTTGGAAAAAATGAGAATGGAGAATGTAAGCTAACCCTAAGGAGAATGCTACAAGATCAAATAGAAAAAGAAGTGGTATAGGGTCATTTCCTCCTAGATTTTACAGAAGGAAGGATTGACCTGTTCTATTTCTTTTTTTCTTTTTTTTTTTTTTTATAGAGGCATGTTTTTATTTATTTGTTTGTTTGTTTTTGTTTATACAAGCACTGGGCACAGTCAGAAGCGCGGGAGGGTGAGAGAATTCACCAGAGCCAGAGCGGGGAGCAGAGCAGGCAGAGGGACCGAAGCACACTGCTGAGGGGAGCAGCGGGCGGCAGGAGAGGTCTGCGCGCCATGTGGGACCCTCCTCCGGTGACCGGGGAGCAGCCGGGTATCGAACCGGCGCCGCAGAGGCTGCGGGCAGCTTCGCAACCCAGCGCTCAACCGCTGAGCCACCGGGGAGGCCCGTGTTCTATTTCTTGATAAGGAATTGACCCTGGGCACATTTGTGCAACAGACAAAACTGGGCCATGTCCTTTCTCCAGGCACCTGTCCAGTCACCTGATCCTTTGTGAACTATGCAGGTCTGCTCACTGAGCTCAGAATTTTCCCAAAGGCAATGCCCCAGAGCCTGAGCCACACTCTTGCCTCAACTTCTCCTGGGTAGAATGAAGCCCAGGCCTAAAAAATGACCCACATAGAGCACTTGATGTCTTCTCTGACCTACAGTCATCAAGAGAAAGAGTTCCATGGAGACGCAATGCTCCTATATTAAAGCCAATCTCACTTTCCTGTCTATGTTGGTTTCCTAGGGTTGTCTTAACCACCACAGCCTGTGGCTTCACACAACAGAAACCCATTCCCTCACAGTTCTACCATCTAGAAGTACAAAACCAAAGTGCCAGCAGAACCATCGACTCTCTAAAGGCTGTAGGAGAGAACCTGTTCCATGTCTTTCTTTGGCTTCTGGTGTTCTGAGCAATGCTTGGCATTCCTTGGTTTACAGATGCATCCATCTGTCTCAGCCTCTGTCATGACATGGGGTTCTCTCTGTGTGTCTCTTTAATCACAAGGACATCTGTCGCATTAGTTTTGGACCCACCTTAGTCCAGCATGACCCCCCCTAGTCCAGTATGACTTCATCCTAACTTAGTTACATCTGAGTCCCAATCAAGGTCACATTCCCAATTATCAGGAGGTAGACTTCAACATATGTTTTGAACAGATACACAGTTCAGCCCAAACACTGTCTAAGTTATGATACCTATTTAATTACCTAATATAGGATAAGAGAAGAAACCTTGGTAGTATCCTCAGAGCCTCCTCACAAAAGGTTTCCATGTTTATATTTGGAGAAAAATCAAATCTTGCTGCTGAAGTTCTGAAGTTCATTGCATAAGTAGGTAATCAGGATAATTTCAGTTCAGATAAGAGAGGTAAGAGGAATCAAAGTGAGACAAAAGAAAAGATATTTTGAAGCCTCTGGGACCTTAGTGTTGTCTCTCAAATTAAGGCACCAACTTCAACTATTTTTGAGAAATCCATTAATTTCTTCCTTTGGTGGAACAGATTTAACTGTTAGTAAGACCAAGTTGTTTTTTTTTTTTAAGATTTATTTATTTATGCATACAAGATCTGGGGTACAGGCCAGAGGTGTGGGGGGTGAGAGGATTCATCAGAGAAAGAGTAAGGAGCAGAAAAGGCAGATTGACTGAAATACACTGCTGAGGGGAGAGCAGCGGGCAAGAAAGGAGAGGTCTGCTCTGCCATGTGGGTAGCTCCCTGGCCGGCCAGGGAATTGAACTCATGCTTCAGAGACTACAGATCACTTCATAGAGCTGTGCTTAACCTCTTGGGCCACCAGGGAGGCCCAAGACCAAGATTTTATCTTGATCCAGAACTACTACTTCCAAACTACAAACCTACCCTCAAGTTAAGCCAGTACAAAACCCATCCTAGTCTCTGCACAAACCAAGCCAAGTATCTACTGAAGATACTGGGTCACAGAGGCCTCCACGTTGATAAAGGACCCCATCTTATTCTAGGCAATGTGACTTTAAGACTACACATTTTCATTAAATATTTAAATAGAAATGATGATGAACTACTGTATACTCCAGCCAGCCATGTGTTAATATAAATTACTGTGAAGCTGACAGAAGAGGTTGATGAGAGGGTTCTGCAAGCTGCAGGAAAGGAAAAGGAGCTCACATTTGTATTTTGTTGCTGAAATGAGTGAGGAAAAAAAAAAAGTTTTTTTAAGTCTTCTGATTTCACACGTACTTTCAGTCCTGCTTAACTGTTTCCTGTAAAGATCTTCAAAGGAGTAAAAGCAAAGAAGGACTCAATCCTGAAGTCTGGCAATGACTGATAATTCCAAGAACCAAGACATCAACCCTATCAGATTCCATACATGATGCAATGTCTTGCAACAATGATAAGGTTCATGATTATCTTGAAAACAAAAAATCTCCAAAGACAGTGGAGGGATGTATGTCAGCTGAGCAAGCTGTAAACTGTTCCTGCTCAGAAAACTCCTACAAACTGACTAGACTCAGAGTCTAATTCCATCTCCCATAAAATGGGAAAGATCAGACCTTACCCAGGTGCAGTGCAAGGTAATAACCAGACCATGAATCCTGGTTCTAATACTGCCAAGATCTTGGGCAAAGAAATTACTTAGTATCTCAGAACCTCAATTCACTCATCTACAAAATGAAATTGTAATAATATCTATTCTTATAGGATTGCTGTAAGAATTAAATAGGCAACAAACTGCTAAATGTCTGGTTTACACCAGGTTTGAGATAGCAATTTCCGTCTCCTATCATGTAAAAGATAAAAAACCTTTGAATTAGAGGTGTGCATCCATTGGGTCTTTAATCCAGTTTATAGACATGCCTACCTACTAGATGTTCTACTTCCTACAGCACAATGAATGCGGGCATTGTGCACTTGAAGTTGTTGAGGTGTATTGGTTAACACCAATAGTCAAACTGAGTCATTAGTGGGTGCTGGAATTCTTTTGTTCTTCACACTAAGAATAAAAATGGAGCCCTTACCACTGACAGCCACAGAAATGCTCCTATTATGCTTATTCCTTCACTAGATTAGGCCAGTGTGCAGGGCACTGGCTGTTCATCTCACTCAGGCATATGCCAAAGATGTACAATTTGGTGCAGATGCCTGAGCCCTAATGATTTTAGCTGATGCTGAGGTGATAACTGTGGGGCCAAAGGGAAGAACAACGATTTTGAACAGAGCTGGGAAGTCCTAAAGTAACAAAAGATGGCATGACTCTTGCAAAGTCCTTTCACTTAAAAGAGAAACATTAAAATATTGGTGCCAAATTGAGTGTTCGAGATATTGCCAATAACACATGATGAGGCTAGGGATGGAACTACTACTGCCAATGTTCTGGCCTGCTCTATTGGCAAGGAAGGATTCAAGGAGATTAACAAAGGTGCTAATCCAGTGAAAATAAAGAGACGTGTGATGTTAGCTGTTGATGCTGCAATTGCTGAATTTAAGAAGCAGCCAAAACCTGTGAAAACTCCTAAGAAAGTGCTCAGGTGGCTATGATTTCTGCAAATGGAGACAAAGAAATTGGCAGCATCCTTTATGATGCAAGGAAAAGGGTTGGAAGAAAGGGCACCATCACAGTAAGGATAGAAAGGATAGAAAAACACTGAATGATGAATTAGAAAGTATTGTAGATATAAACTTTGAGGTTATAGTTCTCCATGCTTTATGAATGCATCAAAAGGTCAGAAACGTGAAGTCCAAGATGACAGTTGAATGAAAATTTTTAGCATCCAATCCATTGTAATTGCCTCTGAAATTGCCAATGCTCAACATAAGCCTTTGATCATAATTGCTGAAGATACTGATGGAAAAGCTCTGAGTACACTCATTTTGAGTAGGTTAAAATTTGGTCGTCAAGTTGTAGCAGTCAAACCTCCAGGTTCTGATGTTTGAAGCTAATGAAAAGAGAGTTACAGATGCCCTCAACACTACACAAGGTGCTGATGAAGAAGGATTGTACTGGAACAAGGTTTGGTGCGTTCCAGCCTTGGGCTCACTAACGCCAGCTAGTGAAGATCAGAATATCGGTATAGAAATTGTTAAAAGAATGCTAAAAATTCCTGTAATGACTATTGCTAAGAATTTAGGTGTTGACAGATCATTAATGGTTGAGAAAATTTTTCAGAGTTCCATGAAAGTTGGTTATGATGCGAAAGTTGGGGATTTTGTGAATATGATCGAAAAAGGAATCATTGGCCCAACCAAGGTTGTAAGAAATGCCTTATTGAATGCCACTGCAGTAGCCTCCCTGTTAACTACATCAGAGGTGGCAGTTACAGAAATTCTGAAAGAAGAGAAGGACACTGGAATGGGTGGAATGGGAGATGGTATGGGAGGTTAACATGTCCTGCTACCTGGAATAGTGATTTACCATAATTGATGAAGTGTAGGATGATGCTCAAAGCAGTGGTCCTCATCTGTAACTTCAGTGAAAGCTGTTGAAGGAAAGCACTGAAGAAAAGGCTGGCTGATATTAAAGAAAATCACCATAATCATCAGTTACTGATTTTAGTCAACAACATCCTCTGGTTTGCTGCTGATATTGTCCATGCCTACAGATAATTCATTTTTTATTTTTGAATAAAAAAACATTTGTGCATTCCTGGTGACTGAGTGCCAGAGGCATGTACAAATATCTTGCTTTCAACTTAAATCATAGAGGTATTTTTACCACTAGTCTGTTAAAATCAGCATTTTAGTGCTTGCCATCAGCAGATGAGAAATTAAGAAGCAGCTTTTCTGTTGTCAGAATAATTGTGTACAAAGTAGACAGATATCAAATCACATGACAACCTTTGTGTAATCAAAATTTGTTTACAGTTAAAAAAAAATACATATCCCTGGTCCTCCCTTGGTGGCGCAGCGGTTGAGCACTGAACTGCGAAGCTGCCCAAAGTCTCTGCAGTGTCGGTTCCATCCCCGGCCACCCACGTGGGTCCCATATGGCGTGACAGACCTCTCCTGCCGCCCGCTGCTCCCCTCAGCAGTGTATTTCATCAGGCTGCCTGTTCTGTTCCCCGCTCTGGCTCTGGTGAATTCTCTCACACTCCCACGCTTCTGACTGTACCCAGTGCTTTTGTAATAAATAAATAAATATTAAAAAAAAACACACACACACATCCCAACTATAGAACCCTCAACTCAACTCTGTTCTAGGAATTGATGAAGTGCAATATGACAGAGTAGGAACAGTATGATTCAACGTAGGTGTTAGTTAAATAAATGAAGAAAGAGGGACTATGGTGTTGGTGCACAGGTGAATGGGTGGTGGGAATTTTACAGGTACTAAGTACACCTGAGAGAAGAAAGCAAACATTGTACAAAAATGAACGATGATGTTAAATATATATATAAATAAATAAATTATAGAAAATTTAAAAAATTTAAAAAAACAAAATGCAAAAAAAAAATAAATGAAGAAAGAGGAGCTCATGTGTTTTGGTCTTGTTTTTCCTTTAGTGTCTCAGTTCAAAATTTCTTTTGAGGGCCATCTGGTGACTCAAAGAAGGGGTGGGAACACAGAAACTTCCCAAGAGAAGAAGACACAGCCTGAATTTTCATGAGGCCATGTCCACTGAAATAGTAACTGGAACAGGGCACTTTTAGAGGATATCTGGGTTCATGCCAGAAGAAAGCAGAAGAGGAGGTTGCATTGATCATGAGGTGAACACCAACCATTTGGGGTTCCTTCTTTAGTCATCAAGGTCCCACTTCTCATCTGACTGAAAAGACCCATCCTCAGCTAAGTTTGAAGATTCTTTAATTGTCATCATGAAGGAAGCCGGGACCCCCACAGCAGAGCAGAATTCCTGCAAGAAAAGAACCTCATCACTTCCTGTTCCTTTTGGGTCTCTGGAGTAAAACCTTTTGTTTCCACACTTTTTCCTTCTGTTGCCAACCTCTTTGCACACCCACATGGAGAGAGCTGTAACTTTTCTCCCACGGAGAGTCAAGGCGAACCTTAACCCCATTCTTGCCCTTAAAATGTTTACTTGGAGCTGTGGCTCTCAAACTTAGGCTCACTTGTGGGAATTTAAAAATAACCCTGAGGCCCAGACCAGCCTGCATGGGGAGGGACAGGGGTGTAGGTATTTTTTAAAGCTCTCAGATTATTCCAATGTGCAGCCAAGGTTGAGCTCCCCTGATGGTGCAGTAAAATGTAGTGCAAGGAGCAGTTGGCTTGTCTGACCTTAAAACCCAGGAGACATTTTGCTTCTCCGGAACTCTTAAATGATATGGGGTCAGGACTTCTGGGGTGGACATCACTGTGGCTGTATCAGGCTGCTCCGGCTGTCATAACAAAATACCATGGACTGCGTATTTCCTCCCAGTGCTGGAGGTTAGTAAGTCCAAGGTCAATGTGCCATCATGGATCACAGCCTGTTTCTGGGGAGAGCTCTCTCACTGTAGACAGCCCCCTTCTTGCTATATCCTCAAATGGCCTTTCTCTGTGTTTGAGATGGGGGAGGGAGGGAGACAGATGGCTGAGAGGGGTCTCTTCTAAGGACACTAATCTTATTGGATCAGGATCCCACCCTTATGACTCATTTAACCATTATTTCTTCCTTAGAGGCCTCAGTTCCAAATAAACCACACCGGGGGTTAAGTCTTTACCATATGAATTTCAGGGGGAGAAGGGCACAAGAATTCAGTTCCTAACAGTGGCCATGGCCCTCACAGGCACTCCAACAATTACAGCTTATTCAGGAGTCCCGTGACCTTGCTACTCACAGTGCGGTTCATGGCTCGGCAGTGCTGGTGTCCCTGGAAGCTCATTAGAAACACAGGGTGTTGGGTCTCAACCCAATCGGACCCACTGAACCAGAATCTGCATTTAAACAAGCTCTGCCTGTGACGGGTAGGTAGTTACTTTGCAAGGAGTGCTTTCCTCAATTCCAACAGCTCTTCTCGTTCTCCGAAATTTTAGCAGCTTAATTTGCAAAGTAGCTAGCAAGTCCCTCCACACCTGGCTCATTGTATCTCACAAGAAAGTCTAAGCTTTAGCATCCTGAGGAATGAGCCTCCTGGCCTTTGAGTTAGAGAATTCAGGATAAAATGTCCAGAGTGAACCACATTCCCACCAACTCAGCCCTCTTCGTTGAACATGCTCCCATCCTACCTCTTTCTCTAAGCTTCCAAAGACTCTTTCTAAGAAAAACAATCAAGGTTAATTTTGAGTTAGCAGCCCTTAGCGTTTTTGAGAAATCTTACCTAACACCTCGGTGTAACACGTTCCATCAACTGAACAAGACAAGAGACTGAACCTCAGGGGTTCTCAGAGAGCCCAAGAGAACTTAAAAAGAGCAGAGCTGAGCTGAGGGCAGACCTGGCGCAATCACAGCCGTGCAAACTCCAGCTACTAAACTGTGGTGAGTGAGGACCCTGATCTGGGAGGTGGGTGAGGCTTTTTAAGTCCTTCCTCCGTCTGTTACAAATGCCTTCTGGAATAAGGGGCACACATGTAACATCTTTTTTCTTTAATAATATATTTATTTATATTTATTTTACATCATTGTTCTTTTTTTTTAAAGATTTATTTTTACATAAGAGTTGGGGTACAGGCCAGAGGCACGGGAGGGTGAGACGATTCACCAGAGGCAGAGCAGGGAGCAGAACAGGTGGACGACAGAAATACACTGCTGAGGGGAGCAGCAGGCATGACAGGAGAGGTCTGCCATGCCATGTGGGATTCTCACTGGCTGGCCAGGATCGAACCCGCGCTGCAGAGGCTGCGGACCGCCCTACAGCACGGCGCTCAACTCGCTGCGTCACTGGGGAGGCCCTCATTGTTCATTTTTGTACAATGTTTGCTTTCTCCTCTCAAGCGTAGTCCCTGTAAAATTCCCACCACCAATTCACCTGTGCACCATCACCATAAACATCTTAAGGAATTTATTCTTTGGCTAGTAATGGGGGCTTCCAGAGGACTGGGCAGTGTTATCATGTGGGGAAACCTCCAGAAAAGACCCTCACCCACATCCCAACACTTGGCATCTGGTGTGGATGTCTGAAATGTCTTTTCTCATCTTTTCTTGAAATTTAAAAGTCTAGAGAAAGATGAACACCTCAGGTTTAAAAAAAAAAATCTTCTAAATAGGGGACAGGTAAGGAGTATTGAGCACTGTCTTTCTCCAGCGCTGCATTTGCCTGCACCTTACAGGGTTACAATTCCAGCCTACATTTGCTTCAAACTATACAGATTTTTAAAGAGCTTTTAGCCAATTCTGCTTTCATTGCCCACTCCCACACCCACTGACTGTTCCAAATCAGTCCCACTGATGGGCATTAGTGATGGTGAAGTCAGACTACTGGGTAGGGCCTGCCAGCCAGGGCAAATTATATTCTCTGGACTCACACACTCACACATACTCATGCACACACACACACACACACACACATACACATACACATAGAAACATACAGGTCTCCCAGCTATTCAAAAGAAGAATGTTCCTATTTGGTGTCATTTGATAAGGTTATTTTGGGGGTCTGGGAAAAGCTGTTACCATTAATTTATGTGGAAAAAATTTCAAGCATCCCATACCAAAAAAATAACCTACTAAATCATACCAAATTGGAATGCCTAATTTTGGACAGCAGGGGAAACCTGTATGTAGTTTGGTTCAGAGTATAATAAATTACAAACAGAGCAGTCTCAAAGGAAAAAGAAGTCTCAGCATGGTAGTAGGCAGCCGGAAAGAGAGGTTTGGGGATCAGGAAGGACCGTCTGTTCAGTTCCTCTGTAGTATGATGTCCCATTGTTGTAGAAGGAGAAATTTCATAAACTTATAATGTGAGAGCCTTGGGCCAACGAGACCACACTGTCTTATATTTTATCATATCAAGAGGAAAAGGGAACATTAAATTTCATTCAGAGAGACAATGAGCCTGGTTATGGCTTCAGAGGGAAAAGATCCAGAAAAGTTCATATTCCTGGGGGTGCCGTTTTCTGGTTGTTTCCTGTATCATTAGCCCATTCAGGAAAATTGAATATGTAGAAAATATCTTTAGAAGAAAGGAAAAGAGACTAACAGGAGGGGTTGGAGGTGGGGAGCGTGTGCTGGGCACTGAATGGGAAGGAGACATATTTGTTTGTTTGAATTTTGTGTTGTATGCAGATATGATCTAGTCGAAAACCAAGTAATTTTCCAAAAGGACTTAGAGGTGGAAAAAACGGAACAAAATCAAAGGAGAATGACTGGAATAATAAAGAGTCTGATCCCTTCAGGAGGGTGCTTAAGAAGGAGTGGTTGATGGATCGGTTACTGGAGGTGGGGGGTAGGGTAGTGTCCTGGTCTATGTGTTTTTAGAGAACAGGACTAGGACTAGAGAGAAGAAATTGTAAGTCGGAGAATGGTGCTTATGTTCACTTTCCTAAAGTCCGCTTCAATCTGTGATGCAGTGATGGTGGAGTTTCAATTTGGTACACATGTGAGTTCATGTTTTTGACATGAACATTATCTTCCTAATTCCCACCTGCCAATTCTAGTCACCGGTCAGGTTTGGCAATCATATCAAGGTGGATGGGGGAAGCAAGGAAGTGGCTGGAAGAGTCTAACAGGTGAGCTCGCTGCATTCACTCCACACTCAGGGGGTGAGAAGGAGCAATGTATGTTGGTGTGTATAGACTCAGGTGTAAAAGTCAAAGTCAAGGACTGTCCAGGGTGTAAGATTTTCCCAAACTTGCTGGCTGAGAAATCAGCGTGCCAGAATGTCACCTGTGCAGGCAGAAGACATGGCACTCTTAGGTCAGTAACCCAAGCACCTTATTACAATGATGGAACAGATTCTCCTTGACCCCAAGTCCCATGGGCAATGCAGAGGCAGCTCCAGGTGGGTGAATGAATGCTGTGCACACAGTAGGTCAGTGTCACCGTTGAGGAGACTCCAGCTGACACCTCTAACTTTGTAAACGCATCCTAGAAACTTGGCCAGGCTTTGCCCTCGAGGCAGAGAGCATCTTTTTCTTTTTCCTTTTAATCTCATCAAGGAAACAAATGCCCTCTCCTCTGGAGAGACCTCCATCTTTGCTAACAACCATCCTCAAAAGCAAAATCTGGGAAAGAAGCTGTCACAAGACAAATAGGAACACCAGAGAGAACTGCCCTCGACCATGGCTCCCAGTAAGAATGAAGTTCCAGACCCCTTGTAAAGCAACCAACCCATTCCGGGCAGGTTTCGGAACGGTTCTAGCAGCCACATGCTCTTCGCCGTGGTTTGTAGTCACCGCCCGCCTCCGTACACGCCACTCCCCCACCCTCGACACCGCACGACCACCCCCCGCACGCTGCTGCACCACCCTTATAAATCAGTCTCTTGGCGCAGGTGGACCCACTCCAGGTGCCCGCCCTCAGGCACGCGCCCAGGATCACAGGCCTCCCTCATCTATCCTGATGGCGGGAGGGCAGAAAAGCCTGATACCTTTTTCCTTCCCCTACAGTCCACCCCCTCAGGGTTTTCTGCCATACAGTCCACGTATACACAATTTTTTAAGGAAACATAAACAGTGCAGCCATGGCCCACAAAAGCAAATACATCACAAAATGACTAAACTTAATTTTCCTAGGGGCGGATGCTTAGCGTGTCCTCTCACCACTGCCTTTACCACTCGCACTCTAAGGCGAAACTCCCCGACTGTGGTCTCCAGCCATAAGCCACGTAGTACAGCCACCCCCAGGACGTCCTCCGGGACGGGCGATACACACACTTTATACTCTTTCGGGGGTCATCGGCCAGTCCCCAGAGATAGTCTCACTGCTGTCACCTTGACACTCTGGCCTCCATAGCCATCCATATAACAAGTAGACCCATGACATCTCTCTGGATTTCCATAGAGCAGAGCACATTCTGCTCCTGTGTCTACTAGAGCTAAGACCCTTGGCACGTTAGTCGGGGACCAGGGGATGGCAAGCTCCACATGGGGCCTCCGGTCCCCGCCCGTCCCCTGTGGACGGGTTCCTTGGCCCTCACCCTATTCAAAGGCTGTCAGGCCATCCCCCGAGGACGGGGCTGGCGGCACGTGGTCTTCCAGGCGCAGGGCGCGCGCCTGAGGCCTGGGGCTTCCAGGCTCCCCCCGAGCAGCAGCCCTTCTCATGGGCGTGAACCTCTGGTCTTCTCGCAGCTGCTGCCGTCATTCCAATAAATACGCATCGGGCTGCGCGTCTGTTTTAGGGCCATCTACCCCTGCTCTCACTAAGTCCATCCACATTTGGTCCCGGGTGACTTTTATAGGTTCTGCGATGCCCAGAGGCCTCCTGGCCCTCCTTGGCATTCCTTTTGACCTTCCAGAAACTACCCGTCTTCCTTTCTGAGAGCGCCGGCTCTCAGCTTCGCCCACGCGGGCTGTCGTGGTGGTGACGTCATGCACCTGACGCCCCACCTAGGGGGCTAGAACTGCCCGGAGGGATCCACATGTAGACGAGGGGGCGTTCTTTACCACCAAGTCTCTCCTCCCGGCTGGGAAACGCTCGCCGTCAGGACCCCGCGTATTCCCATGGAACATGGCCCGCCGCAGCCCCCGTGCCCCAAGGACCTGCCCCGGCTCGGGTGCGTCTGCCATCCGCTCCCTGCCTCCGCCCGTCTCCCGCGTCGCCCGTCCTGTCCGCGTGGCAGCCACTGTCCACGCCAGGAGGGTGGGGCGCCCTGGCCAGACCGCCGGCTGTTCCGCAGCCTCCGTCGCAAGGAGGGGTGTGAAGCCGCGGAGGCCGGTCCCTCCAGCTCTCGAGCCGGGCAAATACCCCCCTCCAGCCAGGCCCCACCCACGCGGCAGCCAGGCTGCCAGGGGCTCCCCTGGTTTCTGGCGGAACTGTTTGCCCAAGTCCACCCGTTCCGCCTGGGGGCGTGGTCGGTAGGTGGTAACTCCCGTCACCTGTGGGGGTCCCGCAGCCAGAGCCCCGGGGCCAGGGGTGGCTGCCGCTTCCTTGTCTGCGCCACCCCCGGGCGGCCCGGAGCGCGGGCCCAGCCTCCCCCTCCTCGCCAGAGGAGTCCGGCATCTCCGGGGGCGCGGGTGGGTTTGCCACGGCCGGTTGGGGCTCAGGCAACGGTTCAGCCTCCCTGTCCCCCCTCCTGAGCAGGGCTCAGGCATCTCTGGAGTCCAGGCGGGTTGGCCACCGCCGGCTGCGATTCGGGCCCAGGGCCAGCCTCCCGCTCCTTCCTTCCCGAGCCGGGTCTGGCGTCTCCCGAGGGGTGGTGGGTTTCTCCGCACTTCTTCCTCCGGCATCCTCACATGCTGTTGCTGGGTCCGCACCTCTTCTCGCATCTCTCCCGCGTCTCATCCCGTCCTTGCTGGAGTCTGGATGGCTCTTTCCGCCTGGCCTCCCGCAGAGCCGTGAGAAACGCCAGCCCCGGCTCCTGCCGCCTCGCGGGCCCTGCCCCCACTCGGGGTGTCTTCTCTTTCATGCAGGGCCCGTTCCAGCCGCCCCGGGGATCCATCTACCTCTGGCCATGGCTGGGGAGGTGCCCACTGGGCGAGGAGGTCGGCCGCCGGGCACCCTCTGCTCGTGGCCGGCCATCCGGGATCCCTCTCCAGGTTCCAAAGGGTTTCGTCTGCGTAGAGCCGCCCTGCCTCGAACCGTCCTGCCGTCCACGCCAGCTGTGAAGCAACCAACCCATTCCGGGCAGGTTTCGGAACGGTTCTAGCCGCCACATGCTCTTCGCCGTGGTTTGTAGTCACCGCCCGCCTCCGTACACGCCACTCCGCCACCCTCGACACCGCACGACCACCCCCCGCACGCTGCTGCACCACCCTTACAAATCAGTCTCTTGGCGCAGGTGGACCCACTCCAGGTGCCCGCCCTCAGGCACGCGCCCAGGATCACAGGCCTCCCTCATCTATCCTGATGGCGGGAGGGCAGAAAAGCCTGATACCTTTTTCCTTACCCTACACCCATCTACTTGGATGTCTAAGTCAGCTGCCCACACGATGCTTTGTTCCAGTTAGTATCATTCTGGAATGAGGAAGCAAAGAAAGTTCTGGGTTTGGACAAACCTGGATTCGAATCTTGGCTCTTTCATTTAGCAACTAAGATATTTGCTTAGTGTCTCTGTCAGTTTCTAATTTAGAAATTGAACCAATGATAGCTCAGAATGTTGTTAGAAGGATTGACATGTAAAATAGCTGTGTTAATTCACTACCAAATATTCTTTGAGCTTTAGTTAGAAGAAAATAACATTCTGGCTACCCAAATGGTAAGAAACTAACTCATCAATGCGTGTGCAAAATCAGTGGGATTTTTATCGTTGGTTTTGGTTTTTGTTTTTGTGTTAATTCTGTGACTGGTTCTATAAATAACAAGTCTTTGAACTTCGCCACCTCCAAAGGATTCACCTGTGCCTATCAGTAATTCTTGGGCAGAAGTCCTCTCAGATCCTAAAGTTTCAATAACTCTGTAGATCGAAGGAAAGTCATCTTTGTTTTCATTTCCCATGGCTTCAATATCTGCTGACCATTCCCTTCTCTCTGCCTTCCCAGTTCTTGCTCCTCCTGTGCTTACTTCAACCCTGCTTACTTCGAGCAGATTTAGGTCCTCTGCCCTCAATTCTACACAATAAACACCTTATCCTGAAATAGCCTAGATTTCCCTAGGGAACGCCAACCCAGTATCTCTCTAATTAAAGCTGTTTGGGGCATAATTTTTTCTGGCAGCTCCAAGCTTGAGAGATGAAGGAACAATGGGTGAAGACTAGAAAACTGCACCTTCTAAAACAATGCTAAAGCAGATGACTTTTATTACAGGAGACTAAATAACGTGCCTTATTTGCTTCATAAGATTGTTTCATTCCTGGCCCATGAATAAGAGTAAGGACCCGGGAGTGTCTTTTGTCTTTTTTTCATCCCAGGTGAGCCAGGACTTGCTTTATTACTGAGAACCACCAGAGAGGGAATTGGGTTATGCTGCAGACAAGGAAATTAGAGGCAACAGTTATCAATTTAGCTTCTCAGTAGATTTTTCAAAAATATCATTTTGTCATCCAAACTGCTTCTCAAATTTCATCATGCGTGAGAATCAGCTAGAAGACTAGTTAGAACTGCTCCAAAATTTCTGATTCAGTAGGTCCAGGGTGGGGCCTGAGAATATGCATTTTGTGCTTATTCAGCTGGTGGGGAAATCTCACCCAAGCTCTAAACAGAGATTCTCACGCTGGCTGTGCATTAGTCACCTGGGGGAGTTTGCAGAAAGTCGTGGCTGGTTCCCAACCCCCTGAGATTCTAACGCAACTGAACTTAACTAGACAGGAATTAAGCCTGGGAATCTGGATTTTTTAAGGCTTCCGAGGTGATAGAGTATAATACCATGATTGAGAACCACTGCAGGTCTAGAATTTTCCCAGATGTAAAGCTCTTCTTTCATTTCCAGCTCAGCAATTCAGGAGGAAGATGGATGGATATAAACAAGTCATTACTACAAGCCTTGCTGGATGTAAACAAGCGGTTTGAAAGCCAACTGGGAAGTCAAGGGAGAAGAACATCAGATCTGCTTGGTATTTCCTGCTGGTTGGGAGTGAGACTGGCTCTGTGCACAGTGACCCAGTTTGGAATGCTGGGCTCCAGAGCAAAACATCTCCCCCAGAGTCCTCTCTAATTATCAAACAGTCAACTCAGTGGCCCCCCCCACCCCTCGCTTCAACAGAGGGGCTCAGTGTTGGATGCAGGTCTGATGAGAGGAACAAACAGGCAAGCTGATCCCAGGGGTGGTGACTTGCTTGGGATTCTCATGGGGGAGGGATGGGTGCCATTTGCCCAGAACTTCTCATTTACAAGAAAGCCTCCTTATTGTTGTCATTGTTGCTATTTCAAAGAATCCTTTACAAAAGAGCAATATTTTTTCAAACCTTAAGTTACCTGTCCTCTGAGTGTGAGTGTGGGTTACAGTTTAAGCATTTAGACCACAGGATCTTAACTCAAACTGCATATTGGATTCACTCGGGACACTTACAGAAAGAAGCTGTAGCCACTGGTGATAAGCTAGACCCAGGTCTTTGCTTAATTTTAGCTCTGAAAGTCCTGTATCCTGGGCAGAGACAGCTTGTCAAAACCTCTGAGAGTGGATCCTGACAGTGGTATTTCACAAACCCCCAAGGGGGTTGTTATGTGCAGCCAGGAATGAGAATCGGTGGTTGTAGATTCAATGAAGTTGTGTGTAGTGTTTTCTGCAGCTCTGATAACCTCAGGGTTTATTCCCTGTGCGTGTGTGTGTGTTCCCGTGTGTGCATGCACATATTGGAAGACTTTCAGGTAGAAAGGAAATTTGCTTTCTCTAGGTGCTGGTGATTTCAAGTTATTTTCTCTGGACCATTTGAACAACTTATCTCACAGAGGCCATGTCTTTGGCACCCACATCATGTAGGGTCATCTGAATGTATTTACCACTTGTGGAGTGTGGCACCAACAGATCCCCATGGTCTGACTTACTGAGCACTTCAAGGTAAGAAGTAAGCGTGACCAGCTATTTTAATGCTGTCTGCAGGGACAGTGGGGGTCACTGTTGACCATATTCATGGTTTCTGTTTGTTTTTAATTTGCATTTGGTTTATTTATTATATATTTCACATCATTTTTCTTTTTTTTCAATGTTTGCTTTCTTTTTTTTTGGATGCAGAGACTTGGGGTAACCACACGGTATAGTCAAAACAGTGAAGAACTTGATCTTGGAGATGAGAACTGACATCCTCAGAGGTCACTTGGCCAAATTTTATTTATTTATTTTTTTTAAGATTTATTTTATTTATTTATGCATACCAGAGCTGGGGCACAGGCCAGGGGTTCAGGGGGGCAGTAAGAGGATTCACTAGAGACAGAGTTGGGAGCAGAACAGGTGGGTCTACTGAAATACACAGCTGAGGGGAGCAGCAGGTGAGACAGGAGAGGTCTGCTGCGCCATGTGGGTAGCTCCCTGGCCAGGGATAGAACTCGTGCTGCAGTGGCTGCTGATAGCTTCATAGTGCTGAGACTTAACCCCTTGTGCCACCAGGGAGGCCCTTGGCTAAATTTTAAAACAAAAAGTTTTAACTTGGATGTCCAGCCCATGTTTCTCAAGTTGGGTCCAAACTTGATCGAAAGGAAGGGCATGGTCCATTAGCCACACAGCCCAGGTCGGTGACACAGAGCCACGCTACCTGGTTTCAATTGCCAGCTGCCACTTACTGAGTGGTCTTAGGCACATCACTTAACCTCTTTTTTGCTTCATAGGATAGTTGTGAAGACTGCATGAGAAAATGCTTAGAAATTAAGTCCAACACATAGGCATGCCCCATAAAAGCTAACTCTAACCCATTAGATGCTAATCCATTAGAGAGATTGGGCTTATTCCAAATACAATAAAGAAGGAATTGGCCCTGGAAAGTCTTGGTAAGATGGAGAATATTGAAATTAGTTGTAGGAAGCAAAGTGTTTCTTAGCAAGAAACTGTGCAAATAAAAGCCACTTTTGGTCCCCCCCAAACTAGCACATAATATTCATTATGTACAGAACAAACCCATAATCTGTTCAGTTTTTTTTTTTTTTTTGGTTCCCTGTTTCCACTGACCACCCTACTTTTAATACACCTACAACAGGCTTATACCTAGAAAACTGTCAGTAAAAGTAAGTGGCTATTGTGGTGGTGATTGCTTTTAATATGACTCCTGTCCATAATCTGGGTAAGAAAGAACACTTCCGCAGTAAAGAGCAAATTAGATGACATGGGTGGATCTGCTTTGTAAACTAGAATGCATTTTAGAAAACGAGGGTATTATTATTCCCCTGCTGATGAAAGTGATTAATTGGGCAAATATTTGTGAAGTGCAAGCTATGAGCTCTGCTTTGTGCAGAAGGAACTGATGGTGCTACCTTAGCTGAACTTTGAAGCTAGCAGACTCTGTTGCCCTAGAGTGAAGACTGCTGACAATGTCTTTGCTCAAGGCTGAGAGCTTTTAACTCATGTGGGGATTGTGGTGTCGCTGAGATCCCAACAATTAACCATTGTAATGTTCACTGAATCAGGCAGTTGACCTGCCCTGTTAAAATAGTTGAAAAAGCAAACAGAAGCCTTAGAAATGTGAGGACCTGCTTGTTCCTGAAGGCGTAATAAAAACCCCAGTGCAGGAGCCTCAATGGGCAGGTCCCCACAGCCAGCCCCCCACACCTACCCTACTAACCCTTACCCCTAGGGACCGGACAGCTTCAGGCTCAGCTCTGTGCCAAGCAGACACTTGACACCATGCCAGGAGCTATCTAGGCGACTCCTTAAGCTGAGTAATGAGACTTGGTTTATTGGGAGCCTTTAATTACCAGCCTAATGTACAAACACATTATGCTCTAGAGACATTCATGCAAGCACAGTCTTTGTTCACTAGGAAAAGCAAGCTGCTACCTCCTCCTAGCAGAGAAGACTTGGCTCCAGGGTGATGTTTCTCTCCCTTTGCTGAAATCCACCCACTCCAGCCATGGTATATGCAGGCACCTTCTTGTTCCCTCCACCCAAGAACGCATTCCCCGAGTCTCTGACCACGTGTGCAAGGTGACTGTCCATTCGCATCACCTCGACTTTATTCTATCTGAACGATGCTCATAACAACTGCATTTCAAGCACTGTCCTAAGTGGATTTACAAAGCAAGAGAAAATTGTTCATCACTTTCTAGGAGCTGGAAGTCCCCATAGTCCAACTCTCTGAACAGGTTTCTATTTGTTGGTACAACAAAATATTTTCCTGGGAAAAATAATAGGAAAAATTATTAAATACTTGTAGTGTGAGTAACCAACATTTACTGGATACCATTCTTCCTGGAATGGCTCTTCGAATCCTCACAAAGACCCTTAAGTTTGGAGCTACTTATCCCTACCCCGATGACAGCAGCTCTCCTGAGTTGACTTTGTAAGTGATGGAGCTGAAATCTCATCCTTCCAACAAGGCTTAACCCCTCTGCTCTAGGTTTCAGTGTCTTGAAATTCCTTCATTGGCTCATTGGCAAACTTTTAAGGGAAAGTTTGGATGTGCCAAGGCATCTAGGACAAAATATTAGGAAAAGTGAAGGCACATATACATATGGATTAAATATTAGGATATTTGAAAAAGCAGGTGTGTGTGTGTTCCTGTCTGTTGGTGCCTGCACCCCGCTGTGTGGTGGCCCCCAGAGGTGCACTGCTCAGTTCTCTCTTGAGAAGAACCTTCCCAGTAAGGGAGCATTGGCTGGACATCTCCATGTGCTGCAGCCCAGATCAACTGCATCCATGCCAAGGCCATGCCCACTCTGCAGGGTCCCTAGCCTGCCCCCTTTGGGTTGTCTTTCACAGACAGTCTTGGCTTGGGGTGCTCCTTTTTGTCTGCTGACACTTTCTCAAGTGGAGCACTGCCCTCCCAAGCTTCTCCTGCCCAGTCTTTTCTCCAGCCCTTTTGCTTCCCCACATGGCAGATCTGCATTGTGGTCTGAAGGCTTGCAGGTCCTCCTCACCTACTTCTGCTTCCTCTCACCAATATTCACAGCCTCACCCCAATGTATCTTTTGCACATCAAATTTTATCTGGATGTTTATTCTCAGAAGACCCAGCTGATGGACCCTTCATGCTGCATCACTGAATTGCCTACCTCTGAAATCAGGGGTTGGGACACCCACTCTGACCACAGTGTCTTATCCTACAGGCTTTTCCACTCAGTCTTTCCTCATTAGGTATGATGCTCACTTGCTCTCATCTCCCTGCTCTTTGACCTGCTTTCTTTTCATGTCTTGTCTTTGCCTCCCTCTCTAATTAGTTGTTTCTGGGTTTTTCGATGAGCATGTTGCTAATTTACAAAAGACAAATATTTGTTGTGAGTTACCTGCCCAACAATGCAGGACATTTAGCATCCCTGGCTCCTCCTGCCCATAGATCCCAACAGTGCTTCCCAATATTGTGACAACCAAAAACATCCTGATGTGTTTCCAGACACCAGAGCAGGATGGCACTACCTCTCGCCCATTGAGAACCTCTGTTGTCAGTTTTCTTTGCCTGTTGGCCTTCCATCATACTGAAGGAAAAAAGTCCAGCCTGGAAGCCTAGAGCTTCCTACCTGCTCCCTGTGCACGAGTGGATACCTGAGTGCTACTGAGAACAACCTCAGTTGGCCATACTGATGCTGCTGTCCATTCTTTGTCGTGAATCCAAAGCAGGTCCCCAGAGCTGGTGGAGAGAAAAATAACTTCTTCTTCCATTCTTCAAAATGGTCATTAAGACCTTCTTCATTCTCCTGAAATCTTGATCCTCAGCCCCTGCATTCCCCAAAAGAGAAATTCATCTATTGCTCATCAAAGAGAGTAAATACCATCAGACCATACATCCTGGACTTCCTGCCCATGGCAGCTATTTCCTGATGCCACCGTGCCCTCTGCCCCGCCCTTCCTCTGTCTGAAATGGTCTTTCCCCCCGGCTCTTTTTCTTGTCTAAACATCCCTCCTGCATTTTCACAGCTATTGAATAATATAACTATTGCCCCCTCCCAGCTGGCCAGGGAGATACCCACATGGCATGGCAGATCTCTCCTGTCTCGCCCACTGCTCCCCTCAGCAGTGTATTTCATCAGTCTGCCTGTTCTGTTCCCCACTCTGTCTCTGGTGAATCCTCCCACCCTCCTGAGCCTCTGGCCTGTACCCTAGTTCTTGTATAAATAAATAAATCTTAAAAAAAAAAAGTCCCCTCTCCTTTGATCCTACATCGCTTCTTAGGATAGTCAACCCTCTTTGGAAGACTTGCCTGCCTCCTTGGTATCTACTTTTTTCCTTATCTCACCTTCATTCTTGAATCTTTTTCATTTGAACTCTGACTGTTCTTTGCTGTTCTTGCCAAAGTTTCCAAAGACCATATTCATAGGTATGTTCAACCCTGACCTTGCCTGACCTTCTGGTATCATCTGCCATGTCAACCTATTCGTACACACCTGCTTTCTACCTCTGGCTTCTATGGCACCAATACCTCCTGATTTCCCTTCTACCTTTGGCTAGCTTCCTCTGACAGATGAATTACATTTCGAACCATCTCTTAAAAACTAGTGTTTCAAAAGTTTCCTTCCTAGCCCTCCTTTCTTCTCACCCTTCAGATTCTTTTTTGGCAATATCTTCTGGATGATCTCACCCTTTACAATCTGATGCCAGCACGCACAGTTGTCATCTAGCCCTCTCTCCTAAACCCAGACCTGTGTTTCTGAGTGTCATTCACATATTTATGTCTGGATGTCTTGCAGGCGCTTCAAGCTCACTGCTTCTCTATCTGTTAAGTTTCACTTGCTGATAGCATAAGACATTCTAAACACTTTAAGCAGAAAGGGGCTTCTACCGGAAATTGCATGCTAACAAATTGTTGGAAGGCTCTTCATGAGGTACCCAGAAGAATATTGCAGACTTCACCCTCTGGAGAAGTGCTGTCTTTGCCACAGCAGGAAGCTGAGGAATTAGAAACCTCCTGTTCCCAACCCGGGCTTAGCACTGATGCAGCCCTCAGGCAGAATCACTAGATCCAGAGGTATTTCCACCTGCTAGATTTGCATTGGCAAGTTGGATGTTTTGGGCTATGTTGCCTCCATTTTAAAGTCAAGACTTGTGCAAGGGCTCTTGACCGATGGACCCAAACTACCTTTGAAGCCTTCACTGTCAGGGAACTTGGCTGTCTAGATTCCAGAGTAGAGAATGGGCCACAAGAGGAGGCATAGAAGAAAAGTTGAGTGAGCCGACCTCTGTATCCCTCACAGCATCTTAAAGACCTCACCAGTTTCCCCAACATAGTGCTTTTCTACTAATGCCCTGTGTTTCTGTACATTGCACTCGCTTTATCTAGTTGGTCAAGTCTGGGATGAACACCCTTGTCCCATTCTTTTTTTATTTTTTAAGAATTATTTATTTATGCATACAAGAACTGGGGTGTAGGCCAGAGGTGCAGGGGGTGAGACGATTCACCAGAGAGAGTAGGGAGCAGAACAGGCAGATCCACTGAAATACACTGCTGAGGGGAGCAGCCGGTGAGACAACAGAGGTCTGCTACACCATGTGGTTAGCTCCCTGGCCAGCCTGGGTATCAAACTCTTGCTGCAGTGGCTGGCCATAGCTTGATAGCTCTGTTACTAGCCCCTGCACCACCAGGGAGGCCCCTTGTCCCATTCTCTTCTGAGTCCTACCCAATTTGTGCCAGTTCTACTCCTAAATATCTTTTCATTAGAATTTTTCAATTATCTATTTTGTTTTCAAAATCTTTTAATATTTTTGGCACCATAGAAGCCATGCATCCATCACCTAAACTCATCTGAATTCCTACAACAGTCTCCCAACTCCTATACCCATTTCTGCCTTTTTCTAACGCATTCTCTGCGACACAGCCAGAGCGATCTTCAGTTAAGAGACCCCAGAGGCTCATTGAATACATGCCCATCTGCTCTGATTGGTATTGACCATGCAGGCAAGTACTGGGTATTACTGGCAGTCCTGTGCAGCCCCAGAATCCCCCGCGGTCTCTGGCACAGAGTCAATATCACTGTTCCTATGGCAAAAGACTTTGCTCTGTCTCCAGCTAAACAGGCTCATCTTCACATGGTAATAATTAGCAAGGCTTCTGTCTGCTGGCTTGTAAGCAGTAATTTAGCAAAAGAAACCCAGCATCAAAAAAATGGGAGTCGATAGTCATAGGAACATCTCTGCTGTTTGAATCAGTCCCTCAAGATAAAGTTGCCTTTTAGAGATTCACATATTGTGCCAAAAAAGTTTGAGGAAGGTGGAGAATCCAGCCTTTCTTCTTGTCATGTCTTCTCTTGATTTCTCTACAATCTTTCTCTCTTTTATCTTTTGTCAATGCTATACACGATGTTTTGTGATCCTTTGTGCACCTGGGACACATCTATTAGCTTGTTGAGGTAGTTTATGCATCCATTTATTCAAAGTTTAGCTCATTCACTTAATGCACACTTCTTTTTTTTTCTTCTTCACTCCACATGGCCTGTTTTCTCTCCTATATCCCACCCTTTCTCATTTACTATGTCCTGCTTTGCTAGCCTGGTGGAAACCTATAGGGCTTTCCTTTTGGCCCTGAATCCCTGTAAGCCAAGGCTTTCTATATCCAGATTTGCATTGCATGAGTGAGAACTTACTTATTGCTTCTCCTATAAAATGCCCCCCTTCCAGAAATTGCTTTCCTCTGGAAACTTTGCTCCATAAGCCAAGATTTTCCTTCGAGCCAGGATTTTGCCAGTTTCTGAAGTTCTGTGGTCTTGTGGCAGTTCCTCTTTTCCAGTGTTTCTTGGAAAGTTGTTTATTTTGTTTTTTTTTAAATAATCACAGCACATATTGTTGCAATCAGATTTAGAATATCCCTGGAGAAATAAAAAGGCTGCAAACAACCTTCAGAAGAAAATAACAGTTTTATTCAAGGTATTTGTGTTTTAACTTGCATCACAAAAGCAAGTACACAGATATGCAGACTGCAGGTTGCCTGAGGGGGCTTTTGAGATGCACTGATGATGGTGTCCACTCCAAAATGGCGCTCATCATCAGCCTCCTCGGTGGAGCCACTGCCTGGTGCTTCTTCATATTGCCTCTTGGGCTTTGAGTTGCATGGAGCTCCCCGAGGAGGTGAGAGCAAGAACTGCAGCTAGAGGATGCCAAAGAACCTGAAACTCCCCTTGCATATCCTCTGTCTGCAAGATGGATGCTCCTTGTGGACAGGGGGATGCTTTCTGCTTCTTGGAATGAACTTCCTCTCTCTCAATTATTTCTCCTTTTTCTTGCAGCTGGAACCTATGTGACATGAACAGAGCTGTGCATGGATTTTAAAACTAAACCTCCTTGTCAATGCTATGTACGATGTTTTGTGATTCTTTGTGTACCTGGGACACATCTATTAGCTTGTTGAGGTAGTTTATTTATTCAAAATTTATCCATTCATTCAAAATTTAGCTCATTCATTTAATGAACACTTACTGAGGAGCAACTCTATGCTGTGCTATAAGAAGACATTGCTAAATACCACAAAGCAGGCACGCCATAAATGTGTGAGTTCATAAATAAACGACCCTCCTCTTTCCTAGCACTTCTGAATGTTGGAAGTAAAGGAACCTGACTTTGCCTGATGCTGTATTCTTAAGTTTAATGAGCATAACAGTCATTCAGTGATGTGAATGTGAAGCTGGCAAAGCCCCCTGGGCTTAGTGGCCTCGTGTCTGAACTGCGATTTCTGGCAACAGCTGAAACCATGTCAGGAGTCTTACAGCTCAGGTATCCACCTGCAGATCCTGGTTCCGTTTTTCCTCAGCCTTCTAAGGCCTGGGGTTGTGACTGGTCACTCATGGGTCAGGTCAGGCATTTCGGTGCTCCTGGATTTCACCCGAGCTCATCTAAAGGAAGAGAATTTATATCTGCTGCTTTTTCTCCAGTTGTCCAGATGCTTTTTCTAGAGAAAAAAAGGCTCATCTTTATCAGGGGCTTAAGCTGTCCAGAGTGTGTTACATGAGTTAACGTGTTTAATTCTCACATCTAGGAGGGAGGGAGGAGGCTCTTGTTTGTCCCTATTTTACAGGTGGGAAAACAGGGTAGAGAGGAAAGTAAAATTGCCCACAATTGCATAGCTCAGCTCTGAACCCAGACAGTCTTGTGCCAGAGCACCCGACCCTTTATCAGTGTCCACTCCAGCCTCTTCCTCAGATGGGGACTCTGGAGACAACCCCTGTCTACTAAGAAGCCTTTATATACAAGTTTATATATATTTTACATCATTGTTCATTTTTAAACAATATTTGCTTCCTCCTACCCCTTAGGTGTAGTCTCCATAGAGTTTCCTTCCCCAAGGCACCTGTGCACCATCACCCCAGTCCCCTGTGCTTTATACTGATGTCTTATTGGGTTCCCCTATATTCCTGCTATAAGTAAAACCATCTGATATTTTTCTTTTTCCTTCTGGCTTATTTCACTGAGCATAATTCCTTCTAGCTCCATCCATGTTGCTGCAAATACCATACATTTATCTTTTTTGATTGCTGGGATTTTAAAATAATTAATAAATAACACCCCTCTCTTTACAACCAATTTGAGAGATATATTGGATCAATAATAGAGATAAAATTTGAGACTTATCCTGAAGAAATCCAGGTTGCAGGATGTGGCCGTGATAAGTGACCAGCTCAGCCACACTACTGGCCCCATTCCTCAGGCTATGCTAGGGGCAGCCTGCATGAGAGGGAATTCTTGTCTGCAGAGCACACACATTCATCCAGGATTGCTGCCACGCCCTGGTCAGGGCAGAGAGAAGAAAACAGATCCAGGTTTTAGTTTCAGTTTTTGAACATTACCAGTTGTAGTAGTTTCTGGGGCTGTTTTAGCAAATCTGGTGCTCAAAACAACTAAAATTTATTCCCGTGCAGTTCTGAAGGCAAGAAGTCCAAATTCAAGGTGTCAGAAGTATAGTGGCTACAGGGTTCCTTTGCCTCTTTCAGCCTCTGCCAGTGGCATTCCTGGTCGCATCATCACTGTCTCTTCCTCCGTGGGACCTTGCGTCCCTCCTCCTGAGGGCCTTCTCCTCTGTGTCTGTCTTGAATCTCCCTGTGTCTTTTATTATACAGCAGGCCCTTGTGACAGCATGTGGGACCCTTCTGGGAAATCCAGATGACCTCCTAATGGGCTGCATTACGTCCCCCAGAATTCATATGTTGAGCCCTAATTCCCAACATGACTGTCATTGAAAATAAAGTCCTTCAGGGCCTCCCCTGGTGGCGCAGCAGTTGAGCATTGGGCTGTGAAGCTGCCCGCAGCCTCTGCAGCACCGGTTTGATCCCCGGCCGCAGGGCGAGGGTCCCACATGGTGCGGCAGACCTCTCCTGCTGCCCGCTGCTCCCCTCAGCAGTGTATTTCAGTCCTTCTGCCTGTTCTGCTCCCTGCTCTGGCTCTGGTGAATTCTCTCACCCTCCTGCACTTCTGACTGTACCCAGTGCTTGTATAAATAAATAAATAAATCTTTAAAAAGAAAAGGAAAGAAAGAAAATAAAGTCCTTCAAGAAATAATTAAGTTTAAATGACATTATAAGGATGGGGCCCTAATCCAACAGGACTTGTGTCCTCACATGAAGAGGAAAAGACTCCAGGGATACATGCATACGAGAAAACGAGATGTGAGGACCCAGGAAGGTGACAACCATCTACAAACCATGAGAGGCTGCTGGAGAAGCCAACTCTTCCCCATTGATTTTGGACTTATAGTCCCTGGAACTGTGAAAAAACAAAATTCTGTGTTTTTTTTTTAAGATTTATTTATGCATACAAGAGTTGGGGTGCAAGCCAGAGATGTGGGGGGTGAGAAGATTCACCAGAGACAGAGCAGGGAACAGAACAGGCAGACTGACTGAAATACACTGCTGAGGGGAGCAGGGGCAAGATAGGAGAGGTCTGCCACACCATGTGGGTAGCTCCCTGGCTGGGGATCAAACTCATGCTGCAATAGCTGTGGATTGCTTCATAGTGCTGCGTTTTAACCCCTTGCACCACGAGGGAGGCCCCACAAACTTATGTTCTTTAAGCCACCCAGTCTGCAGAATTTTGTTATGCCAGCTCCAGCAGACCAGTATGTCCCCTTATCTCAGAATCCTTAATTTAATGGCATCTGCAATGATTCCTTTCCCAAATAAGATAACTTGTATAAATTCCAGGGGTTATGATTTTATATCTTGGTTGCTGTTATTCAATCTACACCATAAACCACGGACAAATGACTGTCCCCACAATTAGATACTTCATTTCTCCTTCGGGGAGAAAAATAAATAGAGAGACTAGAGCCAGAGCCAGGACTGGTACTTACTGACCTAGTGGTGGTTCCCAAAAACAGGAGACGTGGGCAAAGAGCGCTGCTCCCAACACCTCCTAAAGACCCAAGAGCTTTCAGTCCATTAATACTCATAGCAGGAATCTAGAAAACTTAAATAAGGGACCAGGAAAATGAGTAACTATAAGAAAGTGAAAATCAAAATCAACAAAAAACTATGAACCAGAGACACTTTTTGGGGGGTGGGGGGCGGGAGGGGAGGGATTGGGGTCAGAACTGGGGGGTTGCAATTGTATGGGGAATATAAAAATAAAATTTATTATTAAAAAAAAATACTCTTTTAGAAGCTGCCTCACCTGAGGCCAGACCATGGGAGGTGCTTACTTGACAACAGCGCCCCCCTCACCCTGATAACCCCACTAAAATCTGCCATGACCAGATCTACTTTTTCCATCATACTAACAACCATTCCCCACCTTCCACCATGCAGGCCCTGGCATATAATAAGCAATAATAAAAATAGTAGTGAGAAGACACAGGGTATCATGGAACATGCCTGTCTTGTCACAGAGCCAGAATCAAGGAGGTGAATAACCAGGGGTACATTTTATCTCCAACAGGACTGACAACTGCTGAATCAGCCAAGGAATATTTTTGAGCCTGATGTTTGATATTGTGCCACTGTTGGAAAGTAAATACCTCCCCGGCCTATAGCAGCCAGAAGTCTAAAAGAATATTAATCTCCGTAGGCCATGTTAGAACAGGACAACCGCTACCATTGCTTTCAGAGGGGTGGTGACATCCAAGCACAGGAGAATCAAGTGGGTCTCTGGGAGGCTGAGATATTGCACAAGGAGTGATTTTCTCCCAGATAAGGGCTGAAGGAGGGAATCCATTATTGTGGGTTCCTATGAGTTGGCTACTAGGTGGCCACTCATGGGCAATGGTGACCTATTTGCTATCTACAAATCACAGCAGAACATTCTTTGACTACATACAGAGTATAGCTCAGATCACGAAGCAGGCCTGGGGATGTCCAGGCCACTGTTGACCTGATTACGTGTCTATCTTCATGGCGGTCTTGGGATAACTCTGCCTGAGATAACATCAAATACTTGACATATGTCATGATGTCCCCTTCCATCCCTTCTAAAACTTTGTCCTCCATTCCTATCCCACCCTTGGGACTTTATTCCTCATACCACTGTCGCATGATCACTTTTACTAGCCCGTGTCCTTTCACAACAACTTCTGCTCAAGTAGCGGTCTTGCCTTATAAACCTGCTCCATGACTGCTCTGTCCCTCATCGTGTTTCCACTGCAAAAGGGCAACCAACTTGCTGTTGCAACACATTACTATTTCTTCCCCAGCACTGGAATGCCCACTTTCTCACACCTTCTTCCAGAGCTACACAAAGAGTGAATATATGGGGAGCTCTTAGAAAAGTGTCTGTCACCTGGAGGGCCCTCACTCCACAAGAGTGTTAGGAATTCTCAAATTTCTTGGGGAAATTCATAGTATCTGCATTTTAGTATCTGCAATGAGCCAGTCACTTTGCATGCTAGAAAACACCAACAATGTAGGCCTAGCACGCAGTGAGAGGTCCTGGTTCCTGAGTCATGTCATCAAGGCAGTGGCCCATAACTTGCCATGTGGACAGACCCAGAGGCAGCAAACACAGGAGTCCCAGTCTCCAGTGTAGAACATGGTGCTTTGCCCATGTCAACTCCGCCCATGAATCAGGCAGTGTCATTCCCACCTTCAAGATGGGACTGTGAAAATTGAAATAATCTTTACTAACGACTAGCACCTGTTGAGCTCCTACACTGTGCTAAACAACTTAGGTGCATCCACTTAAGGAACTGTTGTCATAATGTAGTGGCTTAGGGCCGAGGCTCAGAGAGCAAGACTGCCTGATTCAAATGTCAGCTGTGCCTCTTGACAGTTGGTTGGCTGTGGCAAATTACCCCTCTCTCTGCTTCAGTTGCACCGTTGGTGAATGGGATAATTACACTACCCAGGTAGTAGGTTTGTTTGAGGATGGGATGAATGAATACATGGGGAGCACCTAGAAGAGTGCCCATCACATCAGAGGCACTTGCTGCAGGCTGGTGATCTCATAGTGTGTTATAAGAGAACCATGAGGCTTCAGGAGGCTAATTAATACCCAAGGTCATAGGCAATCAGAGAAGCCAGACCACAAACCCAGGCATTTTGGCTTCATGGATCAGACATAACCCAGAACACTACCTCTTTGTCAGTGCCTGCATGGTGTTATTGCACAATTGAGGGGCACCTGGGGATCCCAAACTGTTACGGGGTGCATACTCTGAAAAGGGTCTTGTCATATGTGTGCACAAAGGCAAAGGAAGCAAACTCTTAGTGTGAAAGATTTTTAATAGATTTGCTAGGCAGAGAGAGAGAGAGAGAATGAAGAAAGGATTTCAAATAATAGTTTTCCAATAAAAATCCCCAAATTACCCATCCCCTCATGGGACAATGCCCAGACAAACAGGTTCTGCCTGAAGTAGGGCCACTGAGGACATGTCTAAGGCACCTTCTGGCGGGGAATAGCAGGAAAGGGATAAGGAAGATCCAGCAGAAAATAGAAGGAGATATTCAAAATTCAAAAGGCAACCACATAATAACCCACCGTGAAGTCAGGATAATGTCTGTCATTATCTCTCCCCACATGTGTCTCACCCACGTGTCTCTTGCAAGTGCCTGTACATGTCTCTCCTCCCAGGCCTTCCTGGTCCCCTCTTTCATTCCACTTCCATTTAAATATCCATCCTGCACCTTCTCAGCTTCCCTCTCTCCCACAGTTCAGGAAGTTTGGTTCGTGGCATGCTAGGACTTAGAATCAAGGCTCCTGCATGCAAACGCGGGCAGGGAAAATGATGCCTATTCAATGCTCCTCCCACCTCCGTGGAGATGTTTTTATAGCAGTGGGAGAGCCAAGATTCACACCAGGTTCTCCCATGCCATACAGAAAGGACTTGGCCACAGTCCTGGTGATGAATGAGGGTTGTTATCCCAGCCTGCTCTACATTTTACTTCCGCAATGCCCTTCTTCAAAATCCTTTCTCTTCTCAGCCCGCTGTCATTCACATTTGCAGCTGGCACCTTCCCCCAGTGGAGACCTTTCTGAGCAGGGCAAGTCCTTAAAGTCCTGTGTTCTAACATGAATAACCAGAGTCCCTGAGGACCTGTTCCAACCTTCTGCAGCTCAGCTTTGATGTTTTAAATTCCCAACCGATTTGAACATTATCAGATATGCAAATTATAACACTACATATTTTTAATATAAAGAGAGGTACTTGCTCCTAAAGGAATTTGCTAGCTGGCAAAGGAGGTAGGCAGGTACACAAATAGCAGAGGCACGAACAGGTTGGAAGCAGCTCAGGAAGGGCCACAGCTGTTGAATGAGTCCGCGCCTATACTGGCTCCCTAGTAATGGTGGTGGGGGGAGTCTCACAGCCCCCCAAGTCTGGGGCAGGGGACAGGCTTGATACTCCACACATTGCTGTGCAACAAGGAGCCACAGCATTCTGGGATCGCTGAGGACTCCCTCTAAGGCTTCAGAACAGCTTCAAGGACACCAGGGTCACAGAAAAACACCATTTGGCAGATGGCAGAAGCTGCCTCGGGGAAGGAGAAAGCTCGGCTCTGATGCCAAACCAGAGAGAACACATTTTCTCTGAGCTAGAGAAAGGGAGGCGTGCCCTTTTCTGTCCAGAAGCAGCAGATGGGCCCAATTTTCCAGTACTTTCTAATCATTTTGTAGGTCATAGACCCATTTGAGCAGGGACTCAGTGCTGAGGATCCATGCCTCAGAAAAAAGAAATTGAGCCCATACACCATGTGGTAAAGCTTCTGTGCTCCTCAGACCCTCTGGAAGCTGGCTGTGGATTCCCAATGTGTCCATAAACTCTGGCCTAAAAGTCCCTATTTGTAGTGGCCTTTAAAAAATAGCTACATATTCTTTGATTGTCTTCTTCCCATCCAGGGGTAAGGCTTCTGTCTCTTCTATTTAATCTGAGCAAACTTGCGACTGCTTCTACCAACGCAGTGCAGCTTCAAAGTTGGCTCATAAAAGGCCAAGCAGCATTGAGTCGGTTCACCTGTATGCTTGTTTGGGGGGGTACTCCAGGCCATGTGAACCAGCTGTGTATAAAGAGATAGTGGATAGTCCCAGGTGAGCCCAGCTGTAGTGAACTAAATTGCATCCCCCCAAAGATGTTGAAGTCCTACACTTCTTTACTGGTGAGGGTGACCTGGTTTGGAAATGCCTCTTTGCGGATCCAGGTGAGGTGAGTTCATCAGGGTGAACCCTAATCCAGTATGACTAGTGTTCTTGTAAAAGAGGGGATTTGGACACAGAGACAGACATGAGAACAGAAGGACACCACGTGAATATGAAAGCAGAGCTTGGGTTGCAGTAACTACAGCCAAGGGACATCAACGATGACCAGCAACTCACAAGAAGGCAAAAGAGAGAAGTGGGACAAATTCTCCCTCATGGTTTTCAGGGAACCAGCCCTGCCAACACCTTGATCTGGAACTTCCAGCCTCTAGAACAATGAGACAACAGGTTTCTGATGTCTAAGGGATCTGGTTTATAGTACTTTGTTATGGCCACCCTAGCACACGAATAAACCATCCCTGGAGGCTCCAGGTAGGGAATGAAGAGACCAGCTTAGAAGTAGGTTATCCAGGACCTCCCCGGTTGCGCAGCAGGTTGAGCATAGCGCCGTGACGCTGTCCAAAATCTCTGCAGTTTGAGTTCGATTCCCCACTGGCCAAGGAGATAGCCACATGGTGCGGCAGACCTCACCTGTCTCACCTGCTGCTCCCCTCAGCAGTGTATTTCAGTCAATCTGCCTGTTCTGCTCCCCGCTCTGTCTCTGATAAATTCTTTCGCCCTCCCGCACCTCTGGCCTGTACCCCAGTTCTTGTATAAATAAATTTTTTTTTTTAAAAAAAAGAAGCAAGTTATCTAGTTCTCAGACTCTCTAGTCACCTGCAAACATTCTGGGCTTCCTGGATGAGGTCACACACACCATAGAGTAGAAATGTGTCATCACTACTGTGCCTTGATTGACTTGTTGGCCCACAGATGCAGTGAGTAAAGTAAAATGGTTGCTTTAGGTCACTGACTGTGGAATGGTTTGTTATGCAGTGATGGTTATTTGGGACACTCCTTAAAATTCTCCTGACCTTTGATCATTCTAAATTATGCCCTCTCACTTCATTGCCTGCAAAGGGAACTCGCATGATAAACCAATTTGAGCTAAATATCTACAGTAACAGCATCATAGAATATGAGAATTGGAAGGAAGTGTGATACTCACATTTAGGCAAAAACAAATTATCCACAGTCCCAACTTCATACAAATCAAACAGCTTTCATTTTCCCTTTCAATCCCTGTGCATACATAATTTGTGCATGGTTTGTTCAAGAATCATTGAACATAGTTATAATCAGGGTAGAGATAATTTTCAAGTCTGCTTTTTCAACTTGCAATTTATCACAGCATTTTTCATGTTGCTACATAGTCTTTATATTATCTTAATTGGCTGCAAAGAATTTTATGAGTGATTATACCATAATTTACTCAGTCATTGTCCTTTTGACCAAAATAAAAACTTTGATGTAAATCTTCTTTCACTGCAACATTTTAATTATTGTTCTAAATCAAGGGTCAGCAAACTATGGACTGAGACAAATCTACCCACCCCATTTCTCTACTTCCTGCAGACTAATGATAGTTTTCAAAGTTGTAAAAGCCTGGAAAATATTTACAAACAGTATTTCATAGCACATGTAACTTATGTGAAATTCAAAATTCAGTGCTCGTAAATAAAGTTTTATTGAAACACAACCACACCCATTCACTTAGTTTTCAGAGTTTTAAGAGGCTAAAAATATTTACAAACAGTATTTCATAGCACATGTAACTTACGTGAAATTCAAAATTCAGTGCTTGTAAATAAAGTTTTATTGAAACACAACCATACCCATTCATTTACATATTATCTGAGGTTGCTTTCCCAATACAATGGCAGAGTTGAGTAGTGGACCACAGACCCATAAAGTGTAAAATATTTGCTATCTGGCCCTTTAGGGATCCATGTACCCCCTTTAAAATACACATCAAGCTATTCCACCCCCTTAGCATTCAAGTTTAATTTCATATTTTTTAAGCTTGTCAGAAATTTCTTTTGCTCTCATTTCTCTCATTATTAGTGTATTCAACAATGATTTGTTAAATACCTGTTCTTTACTAAGTACCTGTTCCTGCCAGGCATTGTGGGGACACAGAGATAATTAAGGCAAAATTCTTGCTTTCGAGGAGTTTACAGTTTAACAAGACATTCAAGACAGAAACACATACAGAAAAATGATTGGGTCAAAAGCCCTGTGAGGCATTAGATCAGCATAGAAATGCTGTGTAGCCAGATGTGGGCTAATTCCTGACAGCCTGGGTGTGACATTGAGCTTTGGAGAAATGAATAAAATGGCAATATTAATAGAAAAGGCAACTACTCAGCATGTGGGGGGAACAGAGTGGCTGTAGCTAAGATGATTTAAGAGCCACAGCCCTTGCTGTGAAAGGAGGATCAGTTGAAAGGATGTAGAAGAAGAGGGTGGGGAAGGAAAAGAGAGGAGATTTTAGTCAAGCCAAGAATTGGGTGTGTGTGTTTGGGGGTGGGGGGGGGTGACAGGGTACAAATTTAACGAAAACAGAAAGCTCCTTAAACCTCCAAGTAATCTACCAGAATCATGAATACTTTTATTTTCCTTTGGAGAAAGACAGGGAAGACATATACCATTTTCTCATTGTTCTATCAAATAAAAGAATACATGCTCTATACACTTCAGGAGTTAGACATGTTAATTATGAGAGACACTTCTCATCAAGTCTTCAAGACTTCCTAAGAAATAAGATTCGATTGAAGATATCTGTTACATGCCATAAATAATAAGAGTAGGGGTCTCCCTGGTGGCGCAGGGAGTTAAGATGTAACCTATGAAGCTATCACCAGCCACTGCAGCACAAGTTCGATCCCTAGCCAGGGCGCTACCCACATGGCGCAGCAGACCTCTCCTGACTCGCCCGCTGCTCCCCTCAGCAGTGTATTTCATCAGTCTGAATGTTCTGTTCCCCACTCTGTCTCTGGTGAATCCTCTCACCTCCCACACCTCTGGCCTGTACCCCAGCTCTTGTATGCATAAATAAATCTTTTTTAAAAAAGAATAAATTGAAGATACCTGAGTGTTTTCAAGAGTGATTCTTGTGCATACCTTAGCAAGTATTCTTTTGAGCTTACCAACTACAAGCAGGGTGATTACACATAAAATTTTTCCAGTGGGGTCTTTGCAGAAGAGCAGCTGGGGTTTTATCCTTGTGCTTTCAGCCTTCATATGTAGCTAACTAGTTGTGTTAACTAACTTTTTCTTTGGAATTCCATCTTTATGCATGAAACTCCACTCCCAATTATTTCTGCTTTCTCTGCCATTTTAGGATTTCCCCTCCCTGCCTGCCTCCCCTTGTCAATGTCTTCCTTATTGGCATTCAATGTCACCTCTGCCATTGAGCTTCAGTTGTCAATCCCACACTGCATCTTATTTTTGGGTCTCCTATGCCTCAAGGTCTATTGTGGCCATTCCTAACTCTCTTGTAAGACTCAAGGACTTTTAGGTCCCAAAAGTCTGTTTCAACCTCTGGTCATAAACAGGCAAGTCTAGGATATTAGATAAATGTTACCCATGAACCTGTCATAAAGCATCTTTCTTGCTTTTCAGGAGCTTCTCCTCAAGAGGAAAACAGAGAATTCTCCAAATCAGTAAGAGCATGGGTAGCGAACATGTGTAATAGTGAATGAGGTATCCAAAGTTACATTCAATATAATATACATAGTATAACACAGAGCTCAAGCTTCATGTCTCCCCAGTTTCATGGACCCTTCCAGACCCTGTTAATTTTACTTTTTCTTTTTAAAGATTTATTTTCTATTTATACAATAGCTGGGGTACAGGCCAGAGGTGCGAGAGGGTGAGAGGATTCACCAGAGATGGAGTGGGCAGCAGAACAGGCAGAGAGACCAAAAGCACTGCTGAGGGGAGCAGCAGGTGAGACAGGACAGGTCTGACGTGCCATGTGGGTAGCTCTCTGGCCGGGGATCGAACCCACACTGCAGAGGCTGCGGACAGATTCACGGCACTGCTCTCAACCCACTGTGCCACTGGGGAGGCCCTCAGACCCTGTTAATTTTAATTTTGAGCTTTTTTTTTCCTCAAAAAGGGACCCTCCAGTTGAATACATTTCATTCTGCAAAAAACCCTAGATCTGCCCCTGGCAGATTATTGAAGAACTGAGTGAGATGGTTAATAGTGATGAGATTGGTGAAGACAGAACAGTCGTAAAGGGAGAAAAAGCAAAGTTCAGGGCAGCCTACCTTAGTGAGCACGGGTCAGAATGTACTATGTGAAGCACAAGTCCAACCCTGCATGTACCTCCTTCTTCCCTTCAGAACCAGATAGTGCCTGTGACTGGCACTATCATTTATTCAGTGTGGCCTCAGAATCCCAGTCACACTGGCTGCTGCCTTATAGTGTGAACTGGCATAAAGGTCTCAACAATAGGTAGACAAAGGACTTACCAGCTAATCAAAATATGGATTTGAACCTGGGAAGTAGTCTGACAGATTTTACTCTTTCATATCTGTTTCAACAAACTAAGACTGAGTTTAGTTTATATAGGAAGGAACAGTGAGTCATTGACAAGAAATATGTAATTCTTCTTGACAGGGTGCTAGTGGTTCTCAGTTGTTTTAACCTAACAATATGTTAATGCTATTAAATGCAGAGGAAGCCAGTGCTGGGGATTTAATCTCTTTCTCTCTAAAGAATATGCCCTAGATATGCAAAAGTTCGGTTCCCATTATAGCTTCTTTATCCTGCTCTTAGGTCTTTAATGGGATTTTGAAAAGACAGGCAACAGATTTTACATAGCTATTTCGCAGACTTCAAGTTTATGTAGATGACTTTGTTCTCTTATCTGCTGGAGTAGAGAGGGGCCATTCATTTCCAGAACATTTCACAGTGCATTCTCAGTAATCGATGAAATTTTATCTTACTCACGATTTAGTTTATATCTCCTTTTCATCACCAGAGTTCAGGCTGCCATTATAGCTAATCCCAAACCCTGCCATAAATTGCCAAGCCTCTCTCCCACCTCCTCTAAGGACTATATGAACTACTGATTCTATTTCTCTGGAAAACCCTGACTAATACCACATCAAATACTCATTTGCAGGATTAGCGGAGTTGTACTATGCAAGAGAGATCACCCACGTTTCAGAATGTCTCTGGGTTGTGGGGGTCACAACGCCGAAAGGAAAGAGCGTGGAATTGATGTCTGATTCAGTGAGAGGGTATTTGTCTGCAAGGAAGAGAAGCCCATTCACACAAGATAGAGCAAAGAGGCCTTACTGGGAGGAGATAAAATGGAGGGGCAGGAGGTGAAGCAGGGTTTCACAGAACACAGACATGACCAAGCAGCTTAGCTTTTATCTTTCTGGTCTCCACTCAGAGTCACTCCTGCATGTCTTTTCTGCTCGACAATGGAAGGTCAAGTTGCTCTACAAACTGTAATTCCAAATATAGTTACATTCTTAGGTACTGGAAGTTAGGACTTCAACATACAAATTTTAGAGAAACAGTTTAATAAATAGCATACCCAGTTTGGGCCTCCCTGGTGGTGCAGGGGGTTAAGCACCGCACTATGGGGAGGTCCGTGGCCTCTGCATCACGAGCTCGATCCCCAGCCAGCCAAGGAGCTACCCACATGGCACAGCAGACCTCTCCTGTCTTGCCTGCTGCTCCCCTCAGCAGTGTATTTCAGTCCGTCTGCCTGTTCTGCTCCCTGCTTTGTCTCTGGTGAGTCCTCTTACACCTCCCCCACCCTGCTTCTCTGGCCTGTACCCCAGCTCTTGTATGCATAAATATATAAATCTTAAAAGAAATTAACATAGCACACCCATTCTGAAAGGGGACCTAACTAATTGACCTAATCTGAAATTCCTCCGCAAGAAAATTTGAACACAGGGCCTCCCCGGTGGCGCAGCGGTTGAGCGCTGGGCGGCGAAGCTGCCCGCAGCCTCTGCAGCGCCGGTTGGATCCCCAGCCACCGGGTAAGGGTCCCAAATGGGACCACATGGTCCCACAGACCTCTCCCGCCATCCGCTGCTCCCCTCAGCAGTGTACTTCGTCAGTCTGCCTGTTTTGTTCCCCGCTCTATCTCTGGTGAATTCTCTCACCCTCCCATGCTTCTGACTGTACCCAGTGCTTGTATAGATAAATAAATAAATCTTTTTTAAAAGATTAAGAAGGTTGTAAAATAATGGTACTTCATTTTAAAAAAAATTCATAATTTTTTTATAAAAAGAAAAAATGTGGACAATATTGCCTCTTAACATTTATGTGAAGACCAAGTAAGAGGATGGACATAGGGCATAGATGATAGCTATTATGATCACCACTTTTTCCCCAGAAGTGAGGCTTCCTCTGCTTCAGAAGTCTTCTTGCTTCTCATCAAGAGGCTTCGCTCCTGCTGCCTTCTTCTGACTTAGGTTAATCACAGTCACTGCATATTCACACCTCACATGGAGTAAGCAGGGTATTTTAAACATCAATTTTATTATCCAGTTATGTTAATGGTGCGTGAAATAACATGTGAAGAGCCCATTAAACATTGTGAAAGAGTTTCCATTTCTTAAAAATAAGGGAATAATAAGAGAGGCCAACATAATTCATTGCTGAGGGGGAGAGAGGCTGACTTTCATCTTCAGATGTCCTTCTAGAAGACACAGCTTTCATATCTTAGAGCTCTGCATTTCAAAAGAATATTACTGGGGCAAACATGCCTGGAAGGGATCATGCTCAGTGTAGGAATTGGTCTCACTCATAGCAGGGATCAGCATAAGTGAATAACTTTGAAAATGAACCAAATGATTAAGTGTGTGTGAAAAAACACAGGAATAAAAACTAATAGCTTGTAGTTGAGATGAGTTTTGATCCAAAATGTTAATTTTCTTTTCTTTCATCAAATTCTGTCTTGATCTCTGACTCAAACCTCATTGGAGATCCTTAGCCTGTCAGTCCCAGGTATAACCTGCCTAGAAAGTGCTAAAGGATAAATTCATAAGCAACATCTACCCAGGTCTTCCTCCCCACCTGAGCCCAATACCAGCCCCACCCTGCACTCTCAGGAGCTTCAGGCAACAGTAGACTCTAATCATCTATGTGTGAGCTTATGATGGGCATCTAGTCCTTTCTTCACATTGTTACATGTCCTAGAATTACAGGTTCCTGATAACACTTGGGATGTTGTCTTCTAGGACAACACAACACACTCCTGGATTTCCTTCTACCTCATGGGTCACCCATTCTCGGAACCTTTATTGATTTCTCCTCATCTCCCATACCTTTTGCCATCAGAGCATGTTGGCAAATACACCCTTTTATCATGCTCCATGGAATGCTTACAAAATGGCAGTGGGAACAGGAAGGAAGTTGTCTTCATGTGTTAGAAGTTTGGTTAACATTTTTAGACAGAAGAATGACAATGGTGCACCAGTTCTATGGACTTCCCTTCTAGAGGACCACTTGTAGTCTTATTTTGGAATAGTTATTGGTGTTTGGAATTCTGGTGGCTGCTGAGAAATTGTCCAGCGAGGCCTGAAGAAGGCAGAATGTTACTGTTGAAGGATTTGTCCCTAGTACATGTTTTAAGGGAAGAATAAATCTGAATGAATTTCTCCTTCCCCTGGTGTGGGCAGAAGACTTGTGTGAAGAATGCATGCATACAAGTGAGAAAGACCAAGAATCTGTTCGATTTCAAAAATAGACTTGATTGTGTGACTCATATTTAAGTTCACTCCACCCTATTTTGGACTACTTCTGTGTATCGTGGTATCAGCAGGAATTTGAAAAAAAAATTAATGATACCAAAGAATACCTTAAGCTGAAAGAAGTAAGCCCAGGTCAGAAAGACAGAGCAACTGATGAAAACCAGGTGAATGGACCAGATAAGGGCCAGGCCCGAGCAGAGCTACAGCCCAAAGCTGTTCCAGGGAAACCTGGGTGTGAGCTCACCTGTGTGGCCAGAAAGCCCTGAAAGGCCTCACACTCAGGAATGAAGTGCTCCTTCCTTACAAGGGCCTCCTGGCATTGTAGTGCCAGGAAGGCACAGAGCTGGTTCTCTAAGATCCTAAGCAGAAGGGTAAAGGAAAGTCCTGGAGCCCTCGGTGGCTTTCTCAGGCTTTTATTGAGCTTTTACATGTAGTGCAGCAACCAGGTACATGGCAGGTAGGGTGTGCCAGGGGGCCAGGAGGTCGGCAGGCCTCTAAGCCCCCAGCAAGTCTTCATTCTGGGCTCTCTGGTGCTCTTTCTCACCTTCTCTCTCCTGTTCTTTCTCCTGCCTCTGCTTCTCTTGGCGAATATATCAACACTGCAGTGATGGCCCACAGAAGTAAACAACACAACTAAATATAACAATGCAACAAAATGGAGGTACCCCATCAGGCAGGGCAATCCTAATGGCAGGAGGGCAGAAAAACCTGAAATTATTTACCCTACAGGCATCAATTCATAAAGCTGCATCAACCCAGGAGGTCACCACCAGCCCCTCTTCAATCTACAACCCCAGGTTATACTCTCTACAGAAGGCCCAGCTGTCCATCCTGTTACTGACACATCATTATGAGAAGCCAGATCCATGATTGGTCTGCCCCATGTCAGACTTTTTGCATAACAGGGCTGTATTTATTTCACAGGGCTGTCACCAGTGTCACACCCTGAGTGACACAGACATACAATTTCTCAAAATTCTGGAGGCTGGAAGTCTAAGATCAGTATCCACAGGACTGTGCTTCCCTTTCAGGCTGTAGGAAAGATCTGCCCCAGGTCTCTCTCCAAGCTTCTGGAAGTTCCTTGGCTAATGGCAGCACAAGTCCAGTCTTGTGTGTCTGTGTCCAAACTGGGTATATAAGAGTACAATGACTTAGCTTACCCTCCCTCCACCCCTAGGTGCCTGTAACAAACCACATCAGCATCCTTAACAAAAAGGGAAGGACTAAATTGTATGTTTTGAAATAAGATCTTAGCACAAGTCAGCAAACTCTGGCCTCTGGACAAATCTGGCCTTCCATCTGTTTTTGTAAATAATTTTTTATTGGAACACAGATATCCCTTGTGTTTATATATCATCTGAGGGCTGCTTTTGCACACTATCAACAGAGTGAGTGGCTGCAACGGAGGCTGCATGACCGAAGAAACCTACAGCATTTACTGTCTGGCCCTTTACAGAATAACTGCCAACGTTGCAGCTAGTACAATGCAGTTCTCAGAAAAATGCAATGGTAAAGTAAAGGAAAATTCTAAGGAGGTAGCACAGCATAGCTATGGGACATCATCTGCACCCTGGTTACCAGTAAGAAAGGTCATATAAAGTTCATCTGGAATTGGAGTGTCTTCTTCAAGGAGGCTGAGCAAACTCTTAAAAGGCCCACTCTGGGAACAAGGATCTCAAATCAGCAAAATGCTATGTCCCATCTCTCTCTCTCACTCACAACAGAAAGTCAATATTCTTCTATCAAAGTCAAGGTGATTCTGGGCCAAACACAACGCTTTGGCCCATAGAATTTAGTGTCTCGTTAAATAGTCACCTAATTGGAAAGATTAACTTGGCCCTTTGTCTTGGTTTTATTCTGGAAGGTCTAAGTCACAGGCAGTGGAGGACAGCAGTTCTGAACACTGGACCATGTGCTGGAGCTGGTCTTTGAGGAGCGTCCCCCAGCCCTTTGGAAACGGGAAAATAAACTGAGTCTTTCTTAGTGCTATTTTATTCCATTCACAATACTATCCTTTATTCTGGACTGTTTGAACATGCCGCCACCTTGTACATAATGACAGTGAAGGTGGTTGGGAGCTGGTTTATTTGTTTTCTCATAACCTCAGTGGACTAAATAAAAAGTTGGCAGCCCAACTTGCCCTTTTCTTCCTGAAAATGTATAAGCCCTAAATATTAAACATGTAGGAAACATGACTCCGTGAAGGCCTTAAGGGAAGAAGTTGCTCTACTGTAAGAGGCTCCAGCTATTGGGAACAGGACAGTAGGGCGAATTACTGCTAATAAATGTTGATCACACCCTGGCCCTTGGGCCCACAGGAACCAGAGTATCCAGACCCCTCACGTCCAGAACCATTTTTCTGTCTCTTCATTCCCTTTACTCCATCATCATTTTCTCATGTTGTAGGCGGCATGATTTTATTTCATGCTCCCCTCTCTACAACTTTAGAAACAGAGAAAAAATGGTGGTTTTTGTCCACTTTGGTTGAAAATTTCAAAGACTGTGATTGCTTGCCCTGGATTACATGTCCATCCAGGCACGCTTGTGGCTGTCTCCCTCCCTTCAACCCCCCAGGTCCCCTTGTCAGTGAGGCCTTCCCTGGACATCCATCTAAAATTGTACCCCTCAACCTCTCCCGCCTCAAAGTCCTTATTTCCCTTTATATTGCTCTTTTTTTCCCCCCAACCAATTTGTTAAGTATATTGTCTGGCTCCTCCTACTATACCATAAGCTTCGTGAGGCAGAAATCATCGTCTGTCTGTTAGTCTCTATGTGCCGATGTCTACAACAGTGCCTGACACACAGGAACTCAGTGACTATTTGCTTATGGAATGAATGGGCTTGACTGTCAATCCCTCACTGGATTGATAATCCTTCCACTAGAGTGGGGATTTTGAAACACCATTTTGTTTTTTGCCTTTAGCTGACAAATCCCAGTGTCTGGAAATAGTGTCTAATGCCTAGAGGACTCTCACTGAATATTTGTTGACTTGATGATCGATGAATCCCTGTGGCCATGGAGATGGTCCAATCACAGCACCATCTCCATGGCTACAGCGATTCATTGATTCTCTTCTCCAAAGTGGAGTCTATTGTGGGTAATAAATATCCTCTGTGCTTTCCTAACTTGGAGTGAGGTGGACTTGAATTTGAAGTGTTCATACTACATACGGTTATAGCTAAGTGTGAAGCAATAAAATATGACTTCACATAAATCATAGTGCAGTGAGGATGAGCAAAGTTGAGTCAGAGCTGACTACCACCGGGCTTGGCATAAAACACCAGGCTTTAAAGATGTTCTCCACCCTCATGGGCACGCATTATAGCCTATTAGGATCCTCCTGCACGTTTCTCAACCTTGCATTTCAAGAAAAATGCAGTCTTCTGCTAATGAGCAATGTTAAGGGCATTGTGAGAGACAGTTGCCCACCAAGTAACCCACCAACCACCAACATTTTTCCTACTTATTTACTACTCTAAATAAGTATCAGCCTGACTACCTTATGTTATAAATTACACGATTTTTTCAGTTTTTAAAATCTCCGTATGTAAACCTTCTATCCTATCAAACATTTGATTCCCCCCTTACTGTGAATGCCTCCACATGACTTGTTACCATAGAGACAATCACATCCATCTCATTTAATTGTGTAAACAGCACACCGTTCTGTCCATCTTGTCAATAAGCTCTTTTATTTTTCCTTTTCTGTGTAAGTTTTGATCTTAACTTAGGTGAATTTAGAGCAATATGTTTAAAAGGACTCACATCAACAACGAAATTCAATTTCTCTTGATGAATTAACTAGACACCTCCTAATTCAATATTCAATTAATTCAGATGTAGAGGGAAACATCTTCAGCAAGCCTGAATTCTCAAGATCAGAGTTTCAATTTCAATGTAATTATCTGAAACTTAAGATTACCTTATTAGAGTCAAGATGATAAAAATATTTTTAAAGCAAGAGGTATTCCCTCGATATCTAATCTGAAGGATATTGCCTGCCATAACAGCTCTTAAATGCCAGCAAACAACTCCAAATAGCCATTGTTCTTTTTTATTTTTGAGTAGGGTTACCAGGTAAAGTACAGTATTCAGGACATACTGCTAACAAATTATTTACGATTGATCTGAAATTCAAATATAACTATTTTTATTTTCTAAATGCAACAATTCTCTTTGTGAGAGACAGTTGCCCACCAAGTAACCCACCAACCATTAACATTTTTCCTAGTGACCAGAGAAGACTAAGGAGAGATGCTGCTCAGGAACCAGTGAATCCACTGAGGAATAAAAAGCCGCAATGTGGACCTTGGATACTGGGTCCTCAGCACAATAAATGGCCCCTAAATTTTGGCATAGGAACTAAATAACCTATTCCCATTTCATGCAGGACAGAAGGGGGAAAAAATGTTATTTCATCATTTGAAACTGTTTTCTACAGCACATTTTTTACTCTCTCTCAATGTTGGTAAGGAAATGCCACAGAATTCTCTTAGGCTCCTGCTCTGGCTAACTTTGAAGCGGGGTCAAGAGGACAAAGGTCTGGCTCCTTCTCTGGAACTCCATGAGTGGGCTTGGGTAAGTCATTACAATTTGCTTGTCCTCGGGTCTCCCTGGTGGTGCAAGAGGTTAAGCACAGCACTATGAAACTATATGCAGCCTCTGTGTCATGAGTTCAATCCCAGGCTGGCCAGGGAGCTACCCACATGGCACAGCAGACCTCTCCTGACTCGCCTACTGCTCCCCTCAGCAGTGTATTTCAGTAGATCTGCCTCTTCTCCTCCCCACTCTGTCTCTGGCCTGTACCCCAGTTCTTTCATGCATAAATAAATATATCTTTAAAAAAATTTTGCTTGTCCTCTATGAGCCTCCTTTTACAGTCTTTATTCAAAAAATGGTAATGACACCGACCCTGTGGAATTTGGGTTTCTGTTGTTCTTAAATTATAACCAGTGGTTGAAGCCAAAGACTGTTACAGGTGGTGCCCGCGGGAAGGGGTTGCTGGTGAGATATATAGCCCCAGGGAAAATGCTAAAAAGTATCGCATTTTGGGTGGAGACTCTGAGAAGAAATATGTGGGACTGCAGAAGCAGCCCCCAGTATTCAGTGTTCGGGATTTAACATTTGAGCATTCAACTTTTGGATTCAATGTTTTCAGATCTTCAGTGATTCTGGAGTCAGTGATCTTGGCCCCCATGGCGCCGATGTTCCAGAAGGCTGCTGCGGGCCTTTGAAGGACGTGGAGAGGCCTCCAGCAGCCAACCTCAGAGAGGAAAAGTTCGGAGGCTTTGCAAGTAGCCGAGCTATTGAGACTATTCCTGGTTTTTCTGCGTTACAGCCTGGCAGGGAAGACAAAGACCTGGAGCCAGAGGCCTAGCTGAGTTGCGTGAGTGTGGCCCTTTGTCCAGTTGTTCAATTGCTGTTTTGAGTGTTTCTTTTCTACTGTTGTGCTGGGGCCTCTCAGCAGCTTCAGGTGCGGTAAAGGCCATTTTTGGCCTCAGTAACTCTTCGTTTTTCTCTGGCTTGTTAAATAAATCCCATTGTTGCTGTTTTCTGAGGCTGAGTAGACTTACCCTTGCGTGTGCGGGTGAAGAAGTCAGACAATGACAGGAAAACTATTCCAACCGCATCCTTGGCCGGTTTTTGGTGTCCCTTGCTGCCTTGTTTCAAAATAAGATAATATACGATAATGTTGTCGTTTTTGTAGTCTGTGGGTTTGGAGTGCCAGGTCCTTGGGTTTACTCTGGGAAAGATTTCACTAGAGCTCCCATTTTGGCGACACATGGTGAGTTTTCCAGGCGAGTTTCTCCACGAGACAGAGGCATTAGATATATTTAAAGGGCAGGTTTATTAGGAAAAGGGACAGAAAAGTAAAGTACACTTGCATAAACATGAGCAGGCAGGTAGAGGTGCCCCAAAGGGACAGGGGACAGGTTTGCTGAGAGAGGCCTGCATGGTTGCAGGCGGGTGGCCTTGAAGAGAGTGGCCTCCGCTGAGGGAGGTCAGTGAGGAGCAGCTACAGGTACAGGTACGGGCAGGCAGGAGGCTGCTGCCCTGCAGGAGGGAGTTGGTGAGAAGAAGCACCTGCATAGTCACAGGTGGGCAGAGGGAGAGCTGCCCCTAGCCTGTGCAGAGACTGCACTGATAGAGTCTTCTTCTCTTTGGGAGGGGCCACTCCTTGTGAACCATCAGTTGGTTGCTAATTTTGGATAACTATGTAAAATTTGAAAGGGATGGGAAATTCTACAATGGGTTCAATCTCCATATCTTTACCTTTGGATGCGCCCTCCCTGGGATACCTGCTTGGATGTTATGCTTTGTAATCTAGGTGTCTGCACCTCAGGATCATAGTCTACACCTAAGGATATTAGTTTCCACAACTGTGTGTCTACCCTGAAGGATCTTGGTTTCCATAGCTGTGTCAATGGCTATGCTAATCTCTTCTGCCCCCACCTCCTTGTGTGAGCCAGGTTTCTGGTCTTGTGAAGCACCTCCTTTTCAGTGCTTTTTTTATTCTTGTGCTCCATTAGATAATATAAATAATATGACTATTATATAGTGTATGCAGATATCACACAGTCATGAGGTGGTATTGTTATTACAGCCCTTCTGTGATTTCCCTGGGCTGTGCAATCAATCCTGTGTGTGTGCTAGGAAAGGTAATTTGGGTTAGGGGTGGAATGGGGTGCCTGTCAGAACTGAAAGGCTTCATTGGACCCTTCACAGTGGGAGCCAAGGCAAGCAGGTATGGGGCTTTATCAAAGGGAGCGAACTATCACAGGAGCAACTAGTCCACTCTAGACAGCTCTCTGGAAAAGCCAAGGGCCTCACAGCTGCCATCCTCCTGCTAAAAAGTCACTAAATTGCACCTCAGCAGGACAAGCTTAAGTAATTACAGTCACTGCGGTGAAATCAGATCACTTTTTTAAACTACTGGTCAAGTCACTGGTTGCCATAGTGAGATCTGGAAACAGTAGGGGTGGGGTAGGGGTGGCAGGAGTATTTTCTTAGCCCAAAACACTTAAAAAATGAGGTGGAACAAGGCAGAGAAATGTTCAAAGCTTCAAAGTTGCACATGATAATTGTTCTGTTTTTGCAAAGAACCTGAAGGCAGGTCAAGAAAGATAAGGTGTTCCCAGCTGACACTTGATCTCAGGAATCTTTTCGGGCTTTATTGTTAGAAGTGTGGGCACTGGTTAAATAACTGAAAGTTGAAAGAGGTTCAAAGACCATCTCAACTGGCTCCTTCAAAACCCTCTGCTTCCATGTCACCTGCCTTCACTTGACCACCTCGCCTTTCCTACCTTATTTTCCCTTTTTCCTACCTTATAATGGGAGCTGGAGAAAGTACATATTTGTACATAGGCTCCTGTTGGGTGAAATGTTTTTTCTTAGTCTCTGTTTAAACATTCAATAGCTCTCCTTAAAAAAAAAAAATTGTAGTCTAGGTTGACTATATTTCAGCCTGGCTCTTATCTGTTTTGAATTTTCCTTTAGAACTCTCCTGCACTGCTGGTGGGAGTGCAAACTGGTCCAACCACTATGGAGAGCTGTGTGGAGATTTCTGGACCTACTAAACATAGAGCTTCCACATGATCCAGTGATTCCACTCCTAGGTATTTACCCAAAGGACACAGAAACATCAATTCCAAAGAACACCTGCACCCCTATGTTTATAGCAGCACTGTTTACAATAGCTAAGCTTTGGAAACAATCCAAATGCCCAAAAATAGATGACTGGATCAAGAAGATGTGGTCCATATACACCATGGAATATTACTCAGCATTCAAAAAAGATAAACACATGCCATTTGCAGCAACATGGATGGCGCTGGAAGGGATCATGCTCAGCAAAATAAGCCAGAAAGAAAAAGAAAAATACTGGATGGTCTCACTCATAGCAGGAATCCAGAAAACTTAAATAAGGGACCAGGAAAAAGAATAACTATAAGAAAGAAAATATCAAAATCAACAAATAACTATGAACAAGAGACACTCTATGGGGGGTGGGGGGCAGGGAAAGGAGGGCTTGGGGTAAAAATAAGGGGGTTGTAATTGTATGGGGAATATAAAAATAAAATTTAAATTAAAAAAAATAAAAAAATAAAAAGCACATGGAAAGTCAAAAAAAAAATAAATAAATTTTCCTTTAACTCAAATTCAAAATATTGACTTTCCCTGTCAATAACAATTATTTTTAGAAGTCTGCTTTGTTAGTCATTAACAATTTAGCAACTATTTTTCCAATGTAATTAGATTTTTGTTTTTAAACCTATTTTTTCTGGAAAACTGACATTAATTTCAACTTATGTTGATCTTTCCAACTTAAGACATATTTTAACTCTTTCTATTCTTGTGGTAAAATATACATAAAAATTGCCATCTTCACCATTTGTAAGTGTATGATAAACATGGCTATAGAAATATGTGTTTGAGACACTGTTTTCAATATTTTTTAATGTATAATCAGCAAATGTCTACACATAGGTAATTCTATTTTTATTTTTATAGAATTCTATTCTGCAATTCTGTTTTTTTTTTTTTAACCATTATACTATTTTCTATAATGGCTACACCATTTTACACCCTACCCCACCTCTGGCTTCTAATTTCTCTACAGTCTCATCAACACTTGCTATTTATTGATGTTATTTTTTTTGTCATCCAAAGATATGTGAAGTGGTTTATCACCATGGCTTTGATTTGAATTGCCCTAGTGATTAATGATGTTAAGCATCTTTTCATGTACTTGTTAGTCATTTGTATATCTTCTTTGGAGAAAAGCTTATTCAAGTACTTCTCTTATTTTTAAGTGGGTTATTTGCTTTTTGTGTTGTTGAATTAAAGGAGTTCTTTATATATTGATTATTATCTCCTTGTTAGAAATATGACTTACATTTTCTCCCATTCTATATGTTGCCTTTTAACTCTGTTGAATATGTCCTTTGATGCACATAAGTTATTAATTAATTAATATTAATTATTCCTAGTTAAAGATACACGGACTACACACACATACACAACTGTAGTTTAAGATGCACTAAGTTAAGAAACTTCAATCTTATTCATATACCTAAAGATCAGCTGAACAAATGCCTATTTTTTCTTCTATGAACATTGCTTAGCCCTAGCAAAACACTGACATTACTAGCTAGCCTTATAGTTTTATATGGAGGTGATGTTAAGGATGATTTAGTCATGATTCTAAGATTTATTTATTTATTTATACAAGCACTGGGTACAGTCAGAAATGTGGGAGGGTGAGAGGATTCACCAGAGCCAGAGCGGGGAACAGAGCAGGCAGACTGACGAAGTACACTGCTGAGGGGAGCAGCGGGCGGCAGGAGAGGTCTGCGCGCCATGTGGGACCCTCGCCCGGTGGCCGGGGATCGAACTGGCGCTGCAGAGGCTGCAGGCAGCCTCACAACCCAGCGCTCAACCGCTGTGCCACCAGGGGAGGCCCTAGTCATGATTCTAATTTAAAAAATTATATTATAACTAGTTCTCTTGTTGAATCTACACAAATTTCTAAGACACTTCTGAATGTCTTTTAATCACAGTTATCAGTTCCTAGATTATATTCATCATAGACAATATTCACCTTCGTTTTATATATATATAAATTATATAAAAATATAAATATATATATCTTTTTTAAAGATTTATTTATGCATACGAGAACTGGGGTACAGTTCAGAGGTGCAGGGGGTGGGAGGATTCACCAGAGACAGAGTAGGGAGCAGAACAGGCAGATTTGAGTGAAATACACTGCTGAGGAGAGCAGTGGGCGAGACAGGAGAGGTCTGCTGTGCCATGTGGGTCACCTCCCTGGCCGGGGATCAAACTCATGCTGAAAATGCTGTAGATAGCTTCACAGTGCTGTGCTTAACCCCTTGCACCACCAAGGGTTTTATATATATATATATACATATATATATATATATATATATACACACACACACACACACACACATATACATATATATACATACATATACATATATATATAAAATAGATATATATGTATTTCAAAAAGGAAATTTCAAGGAAAGTCTAACCACATTTCCTGCCCCCCCACAACCTACTGTTTCCATGTACACGGCTGACAGCTTGAACCTTAAGCTCAAGACATTATTCCCAGTTTATGAAAACTTATCAAGGAAGGTATAACACTGTTACCAATCAGTATATACAAGGCATTGTAAGGTAGAGTAGTTTTTTCCAAAAGAGAAGATAAGGAAACACAGCATGAACAACCAAAGAATTGAGGAAGAACTAAAATATAAAGCCATGAGGGTGGAAACTGATAGTAACAGTTCACACATATATATGGTATTCACAATAAACCAGCATTGCTCTTGATGCCTTGCATGTAGTAACTTAAAATGATACGAGTATTCCTATCTTATAAATGGGAAAACGGAGACCCGAAAAAGTTTAAGTAACTTGCCTAAGGTTGTGCAAGTAATACTTGGCTGAGCCAGGCTTCAAAGGGATCTAGCAAGAGTAAGTGCAATCATTATACTTCCTGGAATTCACACCCATGAACTTCCCCAACTCTGTTACGCTAGGGCTGTTATGTGAGGCCAATAGAACACAGCAGAAGGGATGGTGTTTCTCTTCCAAGATTAGACTATAAATGAACTTGTGGCTTCTGTATTGATGTCACTCCCAGAAAACTTGATCTGGGAGAAGCCAGCTGCCAGGATATGAGCAGCCCTACACTGAAGACCACCTGGTAAGGAAGTGAGGCCACCAGTAAACAGCCTCCTGAGTGAGTTCAGAAGTGGATCTTCCAAGCTTAAACAAATCTTCAGATGACCACAGTCCTGGCTAATATCAATATCCCATCTAGAGTCTCATAAGAGACCTTGGTCAGAACCACCCAGATTTCCTGGCCTTCAAAAATCACATGAAATAATAAATGTTTGTTGTTTTAAGCAGTTAAAATATGGGATAATTTGTTATACAGCAGTAGATAACTGATATATCTTCTCGATATGCTTTGCCTGATTTATAATTTCTCCTAGGCCAGAGACTTGATGAAATGCCAAACTGTTTCACACCTTAGTTTGATTGTCTATTAAATTAATTGCCATGCACATTCTTTCTTAAAGCAATGCGGCTCTTCTAAAGCGAGAACGGGACCTCCCCTGGTGGCGCAGCGGTTGAGCACTGGGCTGCGAAGCTGCCCGCAGCATCTGCAGCGCCGGTTCGATCCCCGGCCGCTGGCGAGGGTCCCACATGGCGCGCAGACCTCTCCTGCCACGCCTGCTCCTCCCCTCAGCAGTGTACTTCATCAGTCTGCCTGTTCTGTTCCCGCTCTGGCTCTGGTGAATTCTCTCACCCTCCCGCGCTTCTGACTGTGCCCAGTGCTTGTATAAATAAATAAATAAAATCTAAAGTGAGAACGGACCTTTGCAATTATGTCACGTCCAACCTACAATTTATTTAAAATGTTCTAAATTAGTCTTTCTCTGGGAATAAAAGTCTTTTATTTTCAAATTGGCCTTTAAAAAAAAAAACACCACCAAAATTCCCACCATTTTTCTCCATTTCAACCTCTTGACCCAGAAAGCATAACCCCCTATCCTTTTCAAACCAGAGAAAAATGGTTAGAAGAAATGCCACTTAGGTGTCTCAGGATCTCTCAGTTGAATGAGTGGTCTTCTCATTCATCTATATAAAATACTTCAGATCTCAATGCTTTGAACTACAGAACAGTGATTCCTAAGCTAACATTTTTGAAGCTTTGAGGAGGGTGACATGATGGGTCTTGACTCCTTCTTAAAATGTATTAAAATTATAGTATCATCTACAAATAGTGATAGTTTTACTTCTTTCCCTACTTGGATTCCTTGTATGTCTTTGTCTTGTCTTATTGCTCTGGCTAGGACCTCCAGTATTATATCGAAGAGCAGTGGTGAGAGAGGACATCTTTGTCTTGTTCCAGATCCTAAAGGAAAGATTTTCGGGTCTTCACCATTGAGAACAACGGGTTTGTTGTATATGGCTTTTATTATCTTACGGTATTTTCCTTCTATCCTGAGAATTCCAAGGACCTTCATCGTAAACAGATGTTGAGCTTTGTCAAATGCTTTCTCAGCATCTACTTATATGATCATATGGCTTTTATATTTCTTTTTGTTGATGTCTTGGATGACATTAATTGATTTTCAGATGTTGAGCCATCCTTATGCCCCTGGAATAAATCCCACTTGGTTGTGGTTATAATCCTTTTGATGCATTGTTAGATTCTGTTGGCTAGGATTTTATTGAGGATTTAGGAATCTACCCAAAGAACACAAAAACATTAATTCACAAGGATACCTGCACTCCTATGTTTACCACAGCACTTTTTACAATAAGTAACATATGGAAACAACTCACATGCCCAAAAATCAATGACAGGATCGAGAAGATGTGGTATATATACACAATGGAATACTATTCAGCAATTTAAAAAGATAAACTCATGCCATTTGCAGCAACGTGAATGGAGCTGAAGGGATTATGCTTAATGAAATAAGTCAGAAGGAAAAAGAAAAATATAGGATGGTTTCACTTATAGGAGGAATATAGGGGAACCAAGTAAGGGCTCAGGAAAACTAATAATAAAAAATAAATAAATAAATAGATAGATAGATAGATAGATAGATAAATAAATAAACAAAATTAACAGGCAACTACAAATCTGAGACATTCTGCAGCAGAGGGGGCGGAGAGTGATCAAAACAGGGGAGTGAAGAGCACAAGGGACTATGGTGATGGTGCACGGGTAAATTGGTGATGGAAATTTTATGGGGACTACGCCTGAGATGAAAATGCATACATTGTGGGCCTCCCCTGGTGGCACAGCAGTTGAGTGCTGGGCTGCGAAGCTGCCGGCAGCCTCTGCAGTGCCAGTTCAATCCCTGGCCCCCGGGTGAGGGTCCCACATGGCGCGCAGACCTCTCCTGCCGCCCGCTGCTCCCCTCAGCAGTGTGTTTCGTCAGTCTGCCTGTTCTGCTCCCCACTCTGGCTCTGGTGAATTCTCTCACCCTCCCGTACTTCTGACTGTACCCAGTGCTTGTATAAATAAATTAATTAATTTAAAAAAAAAAGAAAATGCATACATTGTACAAAAACGAACAATTATGTAAATATATATAAATAAATTTTTTAAATAAAATATATTAAAATTTAGAATGTGCCATTGTCGCCTTACCTATCCCTTGAAACTTGTACAAATATTTAAGTTAAAGTTAACTAAAATTCACTTCTTTTGAGAATTTCATAAACCCCACTGAGATCACTGGAGACCACCTGTGGTATGCTAGAGTCAGTCAGCCCTGTGAAGTGACTTGCTAAAACACAAACAAAAAGCATTCAAACTGAAGCATTCTTTTAGGTAGGAATTAGTAAATTTACTGTTGTGCTGGGTTTTTGTTGTATGTGGGGTTTTTTTTTGTTTGTTTCTTTGGGTTTTTTGCCTAGGGCAGACTTCCTCTGTATCACTCTACTTCTATTTGGTTATATCGGGAAATTATTCTAGGATGGCCCCTGTTAAAGCAGGATTTGAACTGACTGCTTCCACCAAAAACACACCCACAGCTACATCTCAGAGACACACATACCTCTCATACTATACACACAGGGCCCCCCTCACACCTCACACCAACACATCTATACCTCATACACACATTCGACCCATGTGTACACCCCAGAGATGCACCCATGTCTCATAATGAAGCAGGAGGTTTCCCAAGTCTGCTGCTTGGGGGAGTCTGCTCCTTAGATTCTGCCGCTTGCTGGAGCAGAGAAGTTGCTGGGTGCACTGCACTGCTTGTTCACAGTGGAAGCCATGGCTACCTTGACCCCGTTCCCAAGCAATACAGAATGCTTATGCTATGATGGATGGGATAGCAAATTTCCTCATAGAAACTGTATAAAACCCTGCCATTTGTATTCTTAGGTGCTCAGTCTTTTGGGAGCAATCCCACCAAGGCCGCCGGTGTGACAAGTGAATCTCCCTCTCCACCTCTATGAGTGCCATCTGATTTCTCTGGGAAATTGCCATAACAATACTAAACACACATACTCCCTCTCAAACATACACCTCACACACACCCCTCACATATCCCTCACACACACACGACTCACATATTCCTCTCACACACACACCTCACACACAACACTCACACATAGCTCACAATACTCCTCACATACACACACACACCTTACACTCCTCACACACACATACCTCACACACACCTCTCAAACACACATACACCTCACACACACACCTCACACATACTCGTCATATCACACATCAGCACATACTCTTCTATACCTCTCACACACACATATCCCATGTATACACCTCAGAGGCAAGCACATAAACATACACAATCTTCACGTAGTGCACACAGTTACCCTTAATACGCACCACACACATAATAGGAAAATATTTCTTTTCTATCCTCTTAGCCTCTGTGACTGGGATCTATGAATTAAAATGATAAAATACAAGTTAACAAGGGAAACGACTTTTTGCATATGCGCACAGAGGCCTTCATAGGGAAATAATGAAGACCCAAAGGCGCAGCCAGGCCCAGGGACTTATTTATCACTTTCACAATGAGCAATAAATTTGTGTAGAAATGACAAGATAAAGGAAAAGCTGTTTAGGCATTTAGGGTTGGTAAATTGTGAGAAGGCAAATAAATGAGGGAAAACTAAGGGAAGATAAGGGCTATTTGTTTATATCGACTCATCTCAGCCCTGTCTTCTGTGAGCAGATTCACTCTCCCCTTCTAGTCTAGGAGAGAGGAGACCCCTTCGTAAAGGGAATTTTATACTCTGCTTCCAAGCTGGGGGTGAGGAGGAAGGACAGAGGGATTTTTCTTGTGGCTGCTGCTTCTCATTTGCCTTTAGGTCGAAGTAATCCTAGTGCCAACTAGCATTGAAAGGGAACTGCTAGGAAAAGGAAATCTTTCCCTGTTAAAGAGTCACAGACCTGGAAATGTAAAGTAAATAGCAGGTTTGCTTCCTTAATAAGCATATCTCAACAAGGTCTGGCAGCCTGATGGATCTCCCAGGCCCGGGCCATCCTCCAAGATCTGCATCCTTCCCCTGTTCTGTGTCAAGAATCTGTGTGCTAACTAACCAACCTTATCAATGCAAAGTGGTTGTGCATAAAAGAAACTCTTTGTCTCTAGACCAGTGCTCAGACCTTACAGGGCAACTCAGGTCTGGGACCTCATGCAGGAGTCATAAAGCTTCTCCTGGCCTCACCGTTCCTGAAGTACCGCTTGTTCTTCCCCTGCCTGGGTAAAAGGCTAGAATTTATTTCTGCAACAGCACGTTTGGGGTGGGGGAGGGAGATATAATCTGATCCCCTTCTTAAATATCTCAAAGACAGTCACATAAACACACCTATAGACCTCACATGCTACTCACACGTACATACTTACATCACACAAACACACACATACCTCATACTACACACACTTCACTACATACCTCCCTGTACCTCGCCTACACACACCACTCCTCTCACCCACCTGCCGTACATCCGTCCCCAGTGCTCTGCCCATGGATGCCCCCTGGTACCAGGAAGCCCTTCCTGATACTGTCACAGGGGGGTCCCCAGGGAAGGGGGAGGGTCCAGGTTCCCTGCCCCACCCAAGGGAGGGTGGAGCTGAGCAGAGAGAAGCAGCTGCAGAGGAGACTGAGGAAGGAAGGAAGCAGGATGGAGCCAGAAGGAGACCTGGAGGAGGCCCATGGAGCCGAGAGACACGTGAAGAAACTGCGCTTGCCTTTTGGTAGTGGACGGGGTGACACAGATGTGGGTGAGACCCGTGGGGAGGGGACCATGGCAGCTTTTATCTTGATGTTGATTTTGCTCTTTTCCTTCTGAGCTTATCTGGTTGTTTCTGCTCCTTTTCTGTGGGTCCCCACTGGAAGGTGCTTTAGACTGTGACAGGCTTTGGGGCCTTGCTCTGGGCCAGTCCTGCCTGGGTGGACTTTTACCCCCGAGGGGACGGGTCACTTTGGGTGCTTGATTTAGAAACTAGATTCTGTGCCTTTCCTGTATTGTTTCCTAATTGTATTAAACTTCCTTCCCATTAAAGTCTCCTATGTTTTGTGTTGAGGCGGTGGATGGCAGAACCTATTTAGAGCAGGCAGGTTTGCAGGGTCTGGGGTGTCCCTCTCCCTGCTCTGGAACAACACCACTCCCACCAGGCTGCATCAGAAAATAAGACCTAGAGCTCTCCCTGCCCCCACCCCCCACATCACTGCCTGTGTCTGTCCTCTCCAGAGGTGGCTCCTGGTGGCCAGAAGCTCTGTTTTATTGACGTTTGATCCACTTCCTCTACAAGCCCCCCTCTCCTGCCCGGGCATCCCACCCAACACTCAACAGAATCTCAAGAAATGTTCCTGGGAAGAATGAGTTCTGCTATTTCCATGATTTAAAAAACCTTCCCGGAAGGGATTATGCTCAGTGAAGTAAATTCTACAGGAGGGGAAGGGAGAAGGATCAAAACAAGGGAGGGAAGAGCACAAGGGACTGTGGTGATTGACAGAGGACAGGAATTGAAAAGACAGAAAAAGAGGCACCCCAAGACCAGAACCCTGGCTCATGCAGAGAGGTGGGGGTAGAAGGGATTAGCACAGCCATGGACACAGCCGTGGACACCAAGATCCTTCAGCGCCGATGCCTATATCACAAAGCCTAACATCCAAGCAGGTATCAGGAGGCACATCCAAAGGTCAAGATATGGAGATGGAGCCCATTGTGGAATCTCCAGTTTCTTTCAGATTCTGCAGAATTATCCCAAATCAGCAACTAATCCCAAGGCTCACAAGGAGTGACCCCTCCCAAGGAGAAGACTATATCTCTGCAGTGTCTGCACTGGGTCAGGGCAGCACGCCCTCTGCCCACCTGTAATTATGCAGGTGCTACTTTTCACCAACTCTGTCCTCTGCAGGGCAGCAGCCTCCTGGCTGGTGGCCTGTACCTGCCAGGCGGAGGCCGCTCTCCTCAAGGCCGCCCGCCTGCAACCACGCAGGCCTCTCTCAGCAAACCTGTCCCTTGGGGGCAGCTCTTCCTGCCTGCTTGTGTCTATGCAAGTGTCTTTTACTCTTCCGTCTCTTTCCCTAAGAAACCTGCCCTTTAAATATAACTAACGTATTTGTCTCGTGGAGAAGCTCGCCTGGGGAAGCTCGCCTGAGGAACTTGCCATATGATGCTGAAATGTGAGCTCTGGTGACACCTTTTCCAGAGTGAACTCAAGGACCTGGCACTCCAAACCCACAGACTCCAAAAAACAACAGTGATGGCGCACGGGTGACTTGATGGTGGGAATTTTATGGGGACTTCACCTGAGAGAAGAAAGCAAACATTTTTCAAAAATGAACGCTGATGTAAAATATATATAAATAAATAAATTTTTTAAATAAGTAAATAAACAAATAATTAAAAAAATAAACCTTCCTGCACTGATAACCACTTTATCTTGGAATCCAGACTCTCTGCATCCAAACTCACAGCTTTTAGTTGGTGCTGAATGTCACTAGACCAGTTTGCTCATCTGTGAAGTGAAGAAAATGTCAGTAGCTGCCACCACCCAGCTGGCCGTGAGGATTTCATGAGGTTTGCGTGTATCTAGTACTGGGTACATGGTGCTGGCAGAGGGCAGTGTAAATCACTGTTCCGGGGGAGGAAAGCCTCCGCTCCATTAGGAAAACCAACCCCCATATCTGGTCTAGCCAAGCCAAGCGCCTTCCCAGGCCTCTTATCTCTAGCAGACAGGTGTCCCAGGCACAATGGATTCGAGGAAAATGACTCAATCCAGCCTAACTGACCTGGGCATCGCTGCAGCCCAGGCTGCTGAGCCCTCAATAAACAGAGCTGCCCTCCAGCTCAGATCCACAGAGGGGTGCGGGCCCCTGTTCATGACCGTGGCCTTGGTTCCCAATCCACATCAATGCCCGCTTAGTATTTCTGACAGATTGTGGTTCCTTCTATTAGGGGATGTTCTGAATAAATGAAAACATTTCCCTGTGGCCTGCCTGTCCCAGTTGTTTTTTTTTTCCTTTCCTCTAATGAGGAACACTTTCAAACCTCTTCAAGTCCTGTTGGTTTCATAGTGATGTGATGATTTGATTTCTCCCCTATTATTCCTTTTGAATTAAAATGAATATATTGGGAAAAAATATACAGCTAAGGGAGAGGGAGAGCAGATAAACATACGACTGTGAGTTAAAATAAAATGAGTTGCTTCACTAAGGTGCCAGCAGGAGGGTGAGCCAGGCTGGTCGCAAGTGCTGGCCACCTTCCCGGGGGGTGGGGAGTCACGGTGTGGGGGAGCTATGGGGTGGTGGTGGGGGAAGGCCTGTGCTGACCCCCTGGTGGGACATCTGTCTCCTCAGAGACCAATGTCCAAAATCCCTGCATAGCAATTTTATGTGCTGCAAATGCCACATATTAGAGCCCATTAGAGAGAGGGGAACATTTCCACAACATTCTTGCTGAAAGGCTAAGTGGGAATAGGGCGGGAGACCAGAGCAAGCATAATTCCACTTTAAATTGCTAGAAATAGATTTCATCTTTCCTGTCTTTTCCTGGATGTGCTGCCTTCGGCATTTCTGGCCCGTCGTGGGCCCAACTCACTCCTGATTCAATTACATTGCTGGGTGCCTCGCAGATTCTGCAGGATGCATCTGAGAAGGCTTGGGGTGCAATCATTTCTGGAGGCACCCTCCCTCCAGGCTCCCATTTCCATGGGGGTTAATAACCACTCAGGGAAGCTGCCTGGGGCTCAGCCCAGATGAGTAAAGGGGAAATCCCTCAGCCCCTCCACATCCCCACTCAGCTCAGAGCTTCCAGCAGGTTCTGCCCCAGGCACACAGCATCATTTCACCACCTGAACTACTTGAAAGTGATGGGAGGTTCTGACTCAGGATCTGACTCCATGGGTGTCACTTGGCTTTATGCACACATGAAGACAGCAGTGAAGAGGGCCACTTGAGCAAGGGTTAGTGAAGGGTTTGGCGCTGTAAAGAGAAGGAGAGCCAGGCCAGTTTCTCACAGGCAGAAACTTCATTGCGCCCCGTGGGGGTCAGAGAAGTCGCGCCCGTTGTGGGGGGAGATGTCCTTTTATAGGGTGAGGAGAGGTTAGGCAGGAAAACTGGGTTGGCAGTGGGGGTGGGTGGGGGGCAGAAACAAGTTTAGGCAGAACAAAGTTGTTTTTCATGGAGCCAAGTTGTTTTTCTCCTGTTGATGGCTTCAGTTTCGGTTTGATGGTATCAGTGGCCCTGGTGTCAGGCCCATCTTGTTTTTTTCTATGTGGGCTTCCTCATACCTGGCCCCTGCATTGACCTTTCAGTTAGGAGAACACAGGATGTTCTCCTCATCCCACGACCTCACAGTCCTTTATGCCTTGGTTTCTCCTTCAGTCTGCTTCCCCAAGACTATAGCAAGCAAGAGAAACAGAAAGAGGAAGAAGAGGGATTCGAGTCACAAATAATAATAGCACATATCACAATATCACATCGCTCGTTATGATTTAAGAATATGACTTTTTACAATAGGGATTACATCATGCTGGGTATTTGCAGGAGAATATGAAAACAGTTCAGAAAGATGTCACAGCATTCTTTTTTCAAAAAGATTTATGTTATTTATTTATGCATACAAGAACTGGGGTACAGGCCAGAGGTGCAGGGGGTGAGAGGACTCACCAGAGACAGAGTGGGGAACAGAACAGGCAGACTGACTGAAATATGCTGCTGAGGGGAGCAGCAGGTGAGACAGGAGAGGTCTGCTGTGCCATGTGGGTCAGCTCCCTGGCCAGCCCAGGATGGAACTCATGCTGCAGAGGCTGCAGATAGCTTCATGGTGCTGAGACTTAATCCCTTCTGCCACCAAGGAGGCCCCATATCACAGCATTCTTCATGCTTATCGCAACATTCTTCACAATAGCTTATTTACCCATGGGCAGGTATGTGGCTAAGCTCTCTGGTGTGAGGTAGAGCTGCCAAGGTTGAGGAGGCCAGTGTGGAAGAGGTCTGAGTAGACCCCACAGCAGCCCCCAATGCAAGTGAGCTATTGCAGATTCCCAGGGGAGGCACAGACTCCCACAGTGCTGAAACACTGCCTGGAAGAGCCTAGCCTCTTCATTCCCACAAAGATACTGTCACATCACTGGTGACACCCACGTGCCTTATTACTGACTGTGTCTCAGCTCCTGATTCTGACCAAAACAACTTTGCCTGTCATTTGGGTGAAATTCCTTGAGATCTGCAATTCATGAAAGCCCACAGAGGAAGCCAAATCATCTCATCTCCTTTACTCACCTTAAAGGTACAGACCAGAGCATCCATTGTGCCAACGGGGAGCTAATCTCATCTACACTGACAACAGCTAAGCACGACTAGCTGTGGTGTGAACACTGCAAAGCACATTCTTAAAATACTTCTACACTATTGAAAACCAGACCTGTTGATGAGGATATTAGTAATGCACAAGGTCAAGAATGTGTATTGCTCAGCCACACTCTGGAGCACTTGATGGTTCTTGAATTAACAGTGCAACTGGTAATTGCTTTGTTCTAGCCCTTACATGAGACAGACTTTGGAAAACCAGCCGCATGGCCGACCGTGGTTGTACACTTGTCAAGTGTTCTGCCAAGGCAGTTGGCTTTCTTTCATCTGCAGAGGGCCTTTCATGTTAGTGTTCTAAATAAGAAGACTCCTTTTCATCAATGAGTAGGGGCTAAAAGGCAAAATTGTTCCTCTCATTGTAAATTCCCTAGGTGAAATAATCTGGTTGGCTTTCTTTGATACAAAATGAAAGATAAATTGATGCATGTAAATGTGTTTGCCTTTGAAGTACAGTCTAATGCACTGTTGTAGGGCAAAGAGGGATACAACTACATTCAGTAGTTGTCTAGCAATAGGTTATATCTTTAAAATTCAGTTGTTAGTTGGCTCTTAGCACTTCACAACTCAAAAGGGGGTAGGATTTATAGAGCACCCCACCAATGCTTCCATACACTCAATATATTGTTACTTTATTGTTACTTTTTTTTTAAAAGATCTATTTATTGATTTATTTATACAAGCACTGGGTACAGTCAGAAGTGCGGGAGGGTGAGAGGATTCACCAGAGCCAGAGGGGGGAACAGAACAGGCAGACTGATGAAATACACTGCTGAGGGGAGCAGCAGGCACAGCAGGAGAGGTCTGCGCGCCATGTGGGACCCTCGCCGGCGGCTGGGGATTGAACCAGTGTTGCAGAGGCTGCAGGCAGCTTCGCAGCCCAGGGCTCAACTGCTGCGCCACCAGGGAGGCCCATTTTATTGTTACTTTACTAATAATCTTAACCCAAATTCTTGGTCCTCCAAACAGAAGTCAAATGTACAGTGATAATACAATCCAGAATTTCTAGAAGGCTTTAGATATTAATTCCTTCCCATGCAAATGACCAGATCATATTCCCTGATGTTCATTTTGAAAATATGGCTATTCTAATTTTTTGGTATGGCCACGAAGGATGAGGAGGTGAAGAGGATAGAGAATGTTTCTTCAAAGTTCCAAGCTATAAAGGAAGCGCTTGACAATTATTTTAAAAGTGATAGGATTCCTTCCGACCTTATCTTCTATGCCCTTCTCCTACTTCCTGTAAATGTAATAATTGCAACAATAATGAAAATAAAACACTAGCGCTAACAATGAGGATGACAGCCAACATTGGCGGAGAGTTTAATATGTGCACTACACTATATCTTCATTGATATCCTCTCATTTGACTCTGTCTACAAGGTAATGACATCAGTACTAATATTATTCCATTTTACCAATTAAGAACACAAGATAACACAGCTGGAATTCAAGCTCAGCAGTCAGCTTAGGGGTTTACCCCCTTCAGCAATCTCTCCTGCCTTTTGTATTCTACTTAGATTGTTGAATGACCTAAATCATCTGGACAGAAAAGGGTTAAACACTCTGGGAAAGCTGGAAGAGGCCAGGACCCCTGGAGACTCTCCCAGAGAGGCCATGGTGGGTGGAGATGGGCAGATGTTCCATTGGCATTTGTGCACAGAGAACCCGACAGGGAGGTGACTTCTGGGCAGGAAGGTGATGTTCGAGAACAGGGACAAAACATGTGCAAACTCTTTAAAAGATTCAGAAAGGCAGAGTACACCAGAGAACTCTGGCTGTGGGTAGGGCAGGTCAGCCTCTGAACAAAGATTCAATTTCAGAGTCTGACATCTGTGAGTGCAGAGTCACCTGGAAACCTGGTTGCCTGCAGTAGGCCAAGATCCAAGTCTGGCCAGCGTGCTGCTGGGTCTCCTGATTGTTGAAATAAGGTCTTTGTAACAAATGGGTCTGGTGAGGGCTTCCCAAACTTCTCCCATGTGTTGGTGGTGTGTTTACAGATTCCCAGGAATTACCACAAGCCTCTGAGTGAGAATATCTAGGAGCACACCCTGGGAATCTGTGTTTCTACAAGCAGCAGGTGATTTTGCAATTGCGGAAGTTTAGAGAACACAGCAGTCAATGATTCCAAGCCCAGGGATTAGTAGAGGTTATGAGGGTTTGGCTGTGAGGAGAACAGAGCTGTGGGAGCAGGAAGCATGATGGGAAATCAGAAAAGTTGTCCAAAGGCTTTAGGGTTACCAAATGTCCCTCTTTGCCTGAAACTCTGGATTCCTGGGACTTGGCACTTTCAGTTTTAAAACTGGGACAATGGTAGTGGACTAGGGGTGATTTGGTGGTGGTTGCACTATGGTAATAATGCCTAATGAGGGTATCCAAACATTGCCTCAATTAAAAATAAATTAATATTTATTTAATTAATTTTATAAATTAATTATAATTTTTATTTTTATATATAACTATATATTTATATAATAATTTTACAAATTAATATATACATGTATATACATACATAATGAGTTTTTAAGTAAAGAAAATGGAAGACAATAAAGTAAAAATGGGACAGTTCCAGGAAGACCCTACTTCTATTACGGAACCACATCCATTCTTGCCTTAAGCCTACCGTGACCCCTGAACTCCAAACTATCTGTTTTTCTTTCCCAGTAGAATGCAGCTTCCCTGGGCTTTAGAAGGGATGCCTTGCTGAAAAAGGCACTGAAGATTACAGTGTGTGTAACCAATAGCCCACTAAGCCCCCAAGAGGTATTTGCATTTTTTAAAAGTGCATTTATAATTTGTTTAGCCTCCTGCATTTCCTCTGCAGCTGAAATTAGACTTTCTTCAAAAATCAATAGTAAAACTTATAGCTACATTGCAGAAAAGGAATATAAGTACCTAATTTGCAATTTATTTTATGTTTACTAGAGAAAATACAAGTTTACACTTCTCTCTAAAAACCACACTTTCCACTAGTAAAGTTAGGTATGAATTCTTACTGCTCGTTCCATTTTTTTCATTTCTGTTTCATTTACTTTTCCAAAATTTGCTAGTCTGACTTTAAGGAGAAATTTTTCCACACATATCTGAAGTCATTTGCTTGGGACTTGCCAGAACACGTTAGAAACACAAAGTGAATAATTAAATCAAATACTGTAAATAAAATTAATCCAAACTCCAGAGTAGAGAGGGGTCTTACCAAAATAATAATAATAATAAAATATAAACAGAAGACACAAATGACCCAATGGGCTGAGACAATAGCATCTCAGACATGACCTTCCTCCAAAGCCACCTAGTCCACGTTAGAATGCCAAGATAAGTTGACTGGGAAGGGATCTTGACTCTGGAGTCCTGAGTCCAGTCAGAAAAAAGGACAGAATCTTTCTGTCTCCTTCCTTTACTATTGCTGAAGCTCAGTGCAGCGTTAAAAAGCCCCAGAGGGGAGGCAATTATAACAGAGTGGGTCACGTCCCTGCTCTATCAGCTCTTGCTACCTTGGGTAAGTCACTGACCTCTCCTGGCCTGAGGTGAAATAGTAGTAGCATCTGCTCTGCAAGGTTGTTGTGTTCAAGTTGACCCTTGAACAACAAGTGCTTGAACTTGATTTTTTTGTAGAGATGAGATATTGGTGAATACAGTACAGGACTACATATGTTCTCTTCTGGAACATTGATCAGCAAAGAGGCTGTTGAGATAGACTAATATCCTGAATAGTCCTCGGCATGAGATTTGTCAAGGTCCACGTCAAGGACAGCCTCAGCCTCAGCCTGGAGTCTGCCAGAGTCGATCAGAAGGCCTGCCCCAGGCCCAGACCCAGCCTGGAGGTTGCCAGGTTCAAACAGAAGACCGGCCATAGCACCAGCCTGAAAGCTGTGGGGGTCGACCAGTAGGCTGGCCCCAGCTACTGCCTGGGAGCTGCCTTGGTTGAATGAAGGCCAGTTCCCACCCCAGCCTGGAGGCTACCCTTGTCAACCAGAAGGAAGGCCCCAGGCCCACCCTAGAGGCTGCCAGGGTGGACCATTCTTTCTTTATTGAAAGAATGCAATAGATAGTACATAGAGGATGCAAAATATATTAATAGATAGTTATAGGTATGTTGTCTGTCCAATAGCAGGTTATTAGTAGTTAAGTCTTGGGGGCATCAAAAGTTATATGTGGGTTTTTGACTGCTAAAGGCCCCATACCACTTATGCCCTCATTTTTCAAGGTCTACTCTCTCTCTCTCTCTCTCTCTCTCTCTCTCTCTCTCTCTCTCTATATATATATATATATATATATATATATATATAAAGCACTTAGAACAGGGCCTCCCACTTAATCAGTGCTATGTATCTATTTCTATTATGATAGATGATAATTGAAATTGCCACATTGGTATCTTTTTAAAAAAAAAATATTTATTTATTTATACAAGCACTGGGTACAGTCAGTGCAGGAGGGTGAGAGAATTCACCAGAGCCAGAGCGCGGAACAGAACAAGCAGTCTGATGAAATACACTGCGGAGGGGAGCAGCAGGCGAGACGGGAGAGGTCTGTCATGCCATGTGGGACCCTCACCGGCAGCGGGGGATCGAACTGTTGCTGCAGAGGCTGCAGGCAGCTTTGCAGCCCAGCGCTCAACCGCTGCGCCACCAGGGGAAGCCCCACATTGGTATCTTGAGCATATTGGTTAATTTCCAAGATTGCTCTGTAGCAGAAGCTGCACCCCAGGGCCAAATGCAGTCTGCCAAGTTGTTCTACTGGACAACCAAGGTGGTTGTTGTCTGACTTAATTGCCGAATTTAAAAAAAATGGAAACTTTCCATGAAAATCTAGCTGTATTTCTAGCTGCATTTGAAAAACAGAAAAATCTGGCCCTACTGGGATCCTATTCTGCATGGCAACTGTCAGCTGTAGTTGAGTGGGGTCCGCTGTTAGATGGAAGATGTGCTCCCTGGTTTGTCACAGACCACACCCAACTGGCTTCACTGTAAGCAACTGGATTTCCAATGCTTATTTTAAGGCAGGGATCAGTAAACCTGGTCCATGGGCCAAATCCAGCCTACCACCCAGCTTTGTAAATAAAGCTTTATTGGCATATAGCAACACCCACTCCATTACATAGTGCCTTGCTATCATCACCTTTGCTTCCACATTATAGCAGCAGAGTTGAGTAGTTGCATTATTACAGAGCCTGAATGACTCAAGAGCACTAAAATATTTACTCTGGAAAAAAGTTTTCCAAATCCTGCTTCTAAGGTATTATCTTTCAGTAGAGTTTGCATCAAGATAGCTTATTTTTATATTTTAGAAAATATATAGTTTATGCATCATTTGAAATGTATTATTATTCTTACAGAAAGGGTGAATTAATTAGAGAGCCATTAGCTTGAATCACAGGAAGACAGAAACTCTAGGAGCTTGAGCAAAGCGACTAGTTGCCTGTCGCTGTTGGCAGTGTGCCTGAATTGCTGGAACATTCTTAAACTACAATACAAAGATTAGGCAGTGTCATCTTCATGATGACATCCTTAAGAACAGACACTATTAAATTTTCTTATTGATCACAGAAATTTTTTTTCTAGAGCACCAAATGAAATGGACATTTTCTTTTGCCTCTCCTTGAATAACTTTAATAGCTACTTCATTATGAAAATAAAATAATGAAGAAGCATGAAATTCAGGGAAAAAATAGGGAAAACTATGAAGAAATCATAATATTAGTTGATCAACATTATTGCTTTCATGATGTTTATTTTTTAATATATACTAAGGTATTTTACTAAAATACTTTCACACACATAATAACATGTTTTATCTACTATTTGTACATAGACTTGTATTAGTATTATTCCTGATATTAATTCCTACAGTTCACAGTGTGAATAAGCATTCAATTGACCCTGCCTTTGAACTTGGAATATTACATTCCCATTTTTATAGAATAAGACAACAAAGCATATCCCCCACAAATAGACTTCAAATGCTACCTGGGAACTCTACCAATGTAGTCATTATGTTCCAGTGATGGCATCTATTTACAATTCCTTTTTCAATTAGTTCTGGAAGAATTAATGCATTTAATAAGATATGGTCTATTACCTATTATTTGTCTCTATCAGATGATTTAATAGAACTCTGTATACTCTGTTCTTCCAGCAAGAATCTATGAAGCAAGGAATTTATATTAATATTCTGCTAGATTATTTTCATCTTAAATATGATGTAGAGTCCATTTTTTGTTTCTGATGTACTTTTGCCTACAGACTCTTGCACATAATTTTTTTTTTAAGATTTCTTTATTTATTTATACAAGCACTGGGTACAGTCAGAAGCGCAGGAGGGTGAGAGAATTCACCAGAGCCAGAGCGGGGAACAGAGCAGGCAGAATGATGAAATACACTGCTGAGGGGAGCAGCGGGCGGCAGGAGAGATCTGTGTGCCATGTGGGACCCTCACCTGGTGGCTGGGGATCGAACCAGTGCTGCAGATGCCGAGGGCAGCTTCACAGCCCAGCACTCAACTGCTGCACCACCAGGGGAGGCCCTGCACATAATTTTTGAATAAATGATTAAGTGAATGGGCTACTTATGGGAATGGGGAGAGGTTGAAAACAATGGCCAACCCTCCAGAGAGTTCTAAACATTGGTTAACATTCTAGAACTGTCCCAGAATGTGCAAGGGGGCAGTGTCTTTATTTTTCCTGCCCCTTCTTCTCCAATATCTCCCCCACATTCAATCAGTCACTGAATTCAATGCCCTGTTGAGGGCAACTTTAGGATGGATTGGGAGTACAGCTTTGGGCAAGATAGCTTTTGATTTAAGGCCTTCGCTAAGGGGGCTGACAGTTGAAGTCTCCCTACCAATGGCACCCCTGGAGTAGCAAATCTGGAATAATCGCAGCTGGAATAATAAATCTTCCATTCCTGATGGAGGATCTGGGAGGCAAATGACAGAATCTACCGCATGAAGATTGCTCAACGAATGTTAGCCCTGCCCCATCGTTGCTGAGTGAATGAAAAAACAAATTAGCCAATTCCTTTATCCCTTGTTAACTGACATGCCGGTTTATGCTTCGTCATTCTAAAATTACGTCTGTTTGGCCCCATGGATGTTTGGGGAAGTAGGAAATATTTCTTCTCAGTCTTCCATGTCAGAGCTTCCCACCAGAAAGTCCCCACCCCAGGTGACCCAACGCTGGTGGTCAAAATAATGCTACTGTGTGGTCACAGCTTAAAGGACTTGTGGGGACCCTACTTGTGAGATACCAGCTACCAGGAGCAAAGAACACTGTTACCTTTACAGGAGGTATTTAGTAAACAGCATTTTGCCAGCACCCTTAATCACAGTTAAATGTCCCATTGAGGGGCCTTCCTGGTGGTGCAGGGGGTTGAGCGCAGTGCTGTGAAGCAATCCGCAGCCTCTGCAGCATGAGTTTGATCCCCGGCAGGCCAGAGAGCAACCATGTATGGCACAGCAGACCTCTCCTGTCTCACCCGCTGCTCCCCTCAGCAGTGTATTTCAGTCAGTCTGCCTGTTCTGTTCCCCACTGTCTCTGGTGAATCCTCTCACCCCCACAGCTCTGGCCTATACCCCAGCTCTTGTATGCATGAATAAATAAATCTATAAAAAAAATCTCCAGTTGACCCCACTTATGGAATTCAACTATTGCTATAGTTTTGCATTATATGTTCACCTTCTTTGTAGGAAGCAGAATCTCATTGACAATCTCTAAAGTCTCTCCAACTCTTAACACTCTATTATCCAAATATTTGGAGCCAACACTCAAATATTGCCATGTGCTAGGTAGAACACCAAACCCTTAGCATGCATGAGCTCATTTAGTCTCCACAGTTTCCTCGTCAGGAAAATGGGGATAATGATAGTGCATCCTTCACAGATGCAAATTAAGTGAAGTGACAGGTAAAACTCTTAGGAACAGCCCGGCAGGTAGGAAATGTTCTGTTAAGTCTAGCTATTGTTGATGTTACTTCATGCCTGACTACTTAGAAGTCAATACGTTCTAACCTTCCTTAAGAGTTACAAGTGCTATAAATTTCCTAACCCCATCCCATTTAAAGTGTCTCCTCTTTCTCCACGGCTCTTCTGAATCATCAAAAAACACTGATTATTTGCTTTCAGCCACTATTAACATGTATCTATGATCTTTAAGTAGCTTTTGAAGGGGAATCTTTTCCAGAGTATACAACATGAAATTCAGTAGTGGGATCATAAGCCAATTGTGTAGCATAGTGTAAAACACTCACTTTACAAACTAATTCTTTAGTGCCTGTCATTGTAATCTGTATTCGTCCACCTTGAATTGAATTTCCGTGGATGTGATAACTAAGACGTCACAACTGCAGCCTTCTGCAATATACATAAACCAAACTTACTTGTGTATAATTAAACCAGTCACAGGCATATTAGAAACACAGGTTTACTAATTAGAATTGTAAAACAATAAGCCAAATCTCTACAATTTGTGTTGTTCTTGATAGGAGGGTAGATATTTCATAAACTCAGTTTTCTAGTGGCCCAAAGAAAACCCCAGAAATTCTTCCCAGTCTTACATCTGCTCTTTGCCTTAGGATAATTCTTTGTACCTTAGGTTCTCAACTTTGCTTGCACATTGAAACCACCTAATAATCTTCTAAAATGCTAATTCCTGGAGCACACCTAGGGCTTCTAATTTAATGGGTCTGGGTACAGTGTAGTATCACAGATTTTAAAGCTCTCTGGTGTCTTCTAAATACCACAAAGTTAGAGAAACATTGAGCTATACCATTGCCAAATGAATATGTTTTAATTGGTCAAAGTTTCATTCTTTTATATAAATAGTGTGCCTTGATCCTTAAAGATTTATAAGATACCTCAAAGTTTCAACAAGTAGTTTCTACTGCACATATTCAGAGAGCTAGGCATTTCTAGGACATTCTATTCCCTGATATATTTCGGAGTGTTGCATAATTATACAATTCGCTAATGAGTAAAGAAATGCTCCACTAGACATTGATAGGGTAACAGAAAAGAGAGGCTCAGAACCACAGAAATAAAATTAAATAGTTCTTTACTGTGAGATTTCTCAGAAACTTTAATATACTAATGTGCATATAAATCTTTAAGAGCATTTCCCAAACTCATTCAATCACAACATCTCCCACCAACGCCTCCACTAGCCTAGTGCCTCGTGACATCTTCCCAGAATATTCTGCTAAATACTTTGAGAAATGCTGGTTCAAAGGGTTTGTGTTCTGGAAAGAGGAAAAGGGTGGGGTGCAGAAGGAAGTATAGGGCACAGAACTGGTGCCCAAGGGGACCTGACTCTACATTAAGAACAAAGACCCCGACATCTGGGAAGCTGACAGTAGAGGTCAAGGAATCCTTTTTTACCGTTGCCTATGAGCAAGGCATTTAGGGCTTACTCTGATTGATGGAGCCATGGCTTTGTCTCCCTGCCCCATGAGTCATAAGGAGATTCTTATGTGTGGGAACAATAAGTTAGTGGTCTGGGACACTTAGTGTTGCAACTGAGTGTGAGGCTGCATGCTGGTGCTTGCAACACTCCTTGACTGGGGTTGGGGGCAAAACAGAGGGGGATAAAGGGTCCAGCAGCTAACACTCTGCTGTTCTGGACACTTCTAAGTTCTAATACCTGAGCTTCAACCACTTTCTCATCTATAAAATGGGGGTGTATAATAGCCAAGCACTCTGTGGAGTTTCAACAAGACCACATATTGTATTATTTCACTACATAATGTATACTTTCACTACATTTATCTCAACGATAACCCTTGGGGAGAGAGAGAGAAATTCAACAAAGTGGGGCCTCCTATAGGCTTTGAAGAAAAATATTCTATTTTAATTGTTCTCTGAGACCTTGAGAGTCAATGGAAGTTTACATGGTTCCATTATTTAATAGTCTGTTGTCTCTCCCCATCATTTCAAATGTGTCTTATTGACAGATGGTTCCCTTGGGAAAGTATCTTAATGATTGAAGGCAAAACACCACTCATCTTTCCACAGGTCGGTGCTTGTTAACAAGGCTGCATTGAGGCAGCATGCATGAGTTGACAGAGTATGAACAGCAGTTTATTTCCTTTCTAGTTTTTCTCACCACCCCAAACCTGTTTTTGCATGACTGTGAACCTGGCTGGGATGTAGTTTCCACCCACCTCAGCCAGACCTCTATCATCCTGGCTGCTCTGAAGTCCAGCTACTTTGTAAGTCATAGGTCTTTTCGTCAATAATCTTTCTTGATTGACTTGCCAATTGGCACTGCACACTTCACTTGTTTTCTAGTTGACACTGTCTAGTTGACACTTTCATTAAGCAGTTTCATGCTGGATGCATTTGTTTTATTTCCCACTAAGTAGCTTCCTGCCCTTCCCCTCCACCCATCCTGTGTGGAAATCCTGTCTTTCTTTTCTCTGGTGTCACTTTCAGGCCACTTGATGTCTGGCCCTAGACAACCTTTGTCTTTGATGACTACCCCATAGAGAGAACTGCTTGAAGATTTTCCTTTCTACTCAGACCATCTCATGGTGTTTGGTGCAACATGCCCTAGCTTGCTCAGAGGAATAGAAATACACATACACTTTGAATGTTTTTACTCCTAATAAAAAAGATGACATCTTTCTGTTTGGCATATATAACCATGCTGAGTGCACATGACTTCCAGAGAATAAGGACATAAGACAACCAAAACAGCAATAAACTTCCATGCAAGTATGTCTGCTTGGGTTTCCATCTCATTAAGCCTTGGAAAGTGAAAGTGGGTGACCAAACAATCTTCTCATTCAAAGCCAACAGGCAAGGGTGAAGTTTCTTTTTCAGTGAAGTTCCAGGAGCAATTAAGGGCCTAAAAATAAAGAACTAATTCTTTGAGAATGTAAGGTAGTATTTTCAAACAGTATGTTCTATAGCATACAAGGGGATCTGTTATAAAATGTAAACATCAACATTATAGGTTGGGAAATTCTATAAATTAGATAAAATGTGCACACAGAGTCTCGTATACACTGTCCAGGGAATCCTTCCTAACCTGTTCACCTCCATTATCCACACTGATTCTTTCCTTCCCTTCATTGAAGTCTCTGCTCAAATATTCCACTACCATGGAGACCTCCTTGGAAGTCCTTTTTTAAAAAGAAATATCTAGACTTGTCCTTTCTCCTCATTTTATCTTGCTTTAATTTTTCCTTTAGCACTTATTGCTTCAGATCTTTTACCAGTGTCTCCTCATTACAATGTAAGCTGCATAAGAACAGGGATTTTGTCTGTTTTACTAATGTAAAATAATGCATGGTATACACTATGAACTCAAATATCTGTCAGATGAATTAATAAGTGACAATATAGAGAGGCAAGAGTAACTAAAAGTAAAGTGATTTTCTCTCCTTTTTTCTATTCCTTTTAGTAAGTATTCAATACCATGTAAAAAATAGCAAATACTGTGATTCAAAAATAGTAAAAAATATTTTTAAAATCATGGATCAGGGCAAATGGAAAGAATAAGATAAAATACTTTAAAAATAGATTTTGTGCTATTTCTTTAGTTCTGCTGTGGTCTAAGTTGCAGTGCGATATGGGAGAAAGAATTGGGTTTTGGTTTAGGGAAGACAAAGACTTGGGTCCGAAGTTCAGCACCTTTGATTTAGCCCTGTAATCACTGACCATCCAGGATCTCACCTGAAAATGGAAATAACCATTCCTGTCTTTGTAGGATTATAATGAAATCCATAAATGAAATCTACAGTGTGCCTGGCACATGGGCAGCCCTCATCCAATTTCAGTTACTATAATTATCTTGATCTAAATTCCATGAGCGATTATGTTTCCTTATTTAATTCAAGTAGGTGGTAGCATTTAATTTGTAAAATTAGCATCAAGAATGAGATTTCTAGCTTTGGACGGTAAATGAATCTGCTTATCTTTGGACAAAATCTGAATCCCTGACATTAGAAAAGTGATCCAAAGTTAACTGACAGTAGGGTCTTTACAACTGACCCACTATCTCTGAGCCCATTTTTTTTTTGTGAAATATCCTTCTTTCTGGACACTATTAAGTCAGTCTTAAATGTTAAAATATTTTTGAAGTGATTGCAACTTGTCAGGCCCTATTCTTGATCCTGGGATATCACTATGCACAAGTCAGACCCAGACCTGTGCTTCCAGGATTGAAACTACTATGAGAAATAAAGTATAGAGGTCATTACCACTCCATGTGATATGACTAGTGATGGGCAGGAAAGCAGCATGTGTTACAGTGTTGGTAGACTTCTGGTTCTTACGGTGGGTTTGTAGGTGCATAAGTATTTGTTTTTATAATTATGCTTCATGACTTACTATATAGTTATACTTTATAACTCACTATATGCATTATTTTACATATACTATATAGCTCATTATATATGTTATTTTATGTATATAATAAATGTTGGATAACTTAAAAGTTGAAGTACAGGGGGCTGCAGAAGTACCCCTTTATAATCTAATGAGTAGCACATAGAAGCTCAAACCAGAATGAGTGAGCCAAGATGGGAAAAAAAGGAAAAGAAAACAGTGTCTACAGGCAAAAAGGAACACAGGGTGGAGGTGAAGGAACACACAGCCTGTCTCAGGATGGCAGAATAGTTGAAACAAGAAGTGCAAGGTGAGAAGAGATGGAGGATGATGGTGGATCTAAAGCAGGGATCTAAGAACTTTGCTTGGCATAAACCAGTCAAAGAAGGAGAACTTCATCTCAAGGGCAACAAGGAGCCATGGAAGAGATTTATACAATTGAGTTATAGGGTCAATTCACATTTGAGAAAGATCACACTAGCTGCAGGCTGACAGTGAATTGAAGAGAGCAAGACTGGAAGCAAGAAAATCACTGGAGATACATTTGTTAAAGTATACATTTTGCAAAGATCAGGAAGTTTGAAAATACGCAGCAATAGTAAGAATGCAAAGAGGCAAGGAATATAGATCAACATGTTCTCTTTAGAGGGCTATTTGTCTGTATCTATCAAAATAAAAGATTCATATGCCGTTGATCAAACCATTCCACTGCTAGGTATATATCTAGCAAATAAACCTGCACATCCAAAAAAAGATGTATTTATGAAATGTTCACTGCAGTGACTACAGTAAAAAGATTTTAAAAATGAGTTAGATCATTCTGTGTAGGCATGAAAACTGTTCCTCAATATGTTAAGTAAATAAAGTGAGATCCCAAATTTTGGGAACCCATGTGTGCAAAAATATGCCTTCTCTGATGCATGTACATTTTTTTGTCAATAGAACTATATTTGGAAGGATTTATTGGTGCCCTGAAGAGAAAACTTGAAGATCTGGAAGAAGCAAAAGCTTACTTTTCTATGCATGTACTTTGTCTTATTTTATTATGGTAAGAATGCTTGACATGAGATCTACCCACTTAACAAATATTTTAACGTACAATATAATATTACTGTCTACACATTCACTGTTGTATAGCAGATCTCCAGAAGTAGCTATCTTCCTTAACTGAAACTTTATGCACATTAATGTTTAATTAAAATGGAATACACATGATGAAAACATCATATCATATAAAAGAATACAGGGACTCTTGTATGTATTATGTTTCAATTAAGCATTATGGAGATTTTGTGTGTGTGTATTTAAGGTGAATTTTCTAGTACTGGTGTTACGGGGCCCGTGGAACCTGGTCCTTGTTTGTGGGTCCTTGTTTATTGGGTTAACCTGGTCCTTGGTTGTTACCTTACTGTTATCGAAAACCACAAAATCCCAGCCAGCCAATCCCCTACTTCCCCGGCTGGTGATCAGCCATAAAACCAGGACTTTTCCACTCTCCAGCCAAGAATGTCACACAGGACAGTTGCTGCCCCTCTCCTATTTTGTGAGCCATAATACACAGTCTTCACTTGAAACCAGTTATTGGCTCTTCCAAAAAAATTTTTTTAAATAGTGAACTATGCTTTTTTTTTTAAAGATTAATTTTTTATTTTCATACAAGAGCTGGGGTACAGGCCAGAGGTGCAGGAGAGTGAGAGGATTCACCAGGGACAGAGTGGGGAGAAGAACAGGCAGACGGATTAAAAGCACTGCTGAGGGGAGCAGTGGGTGAGACAGGAGAGGTCTGCTGCGCCATGTGGATATCTCCCTGGTGGTCCCAGAATGGAACCCGCGCCGCAGAGGCTGTGGACAGCTTCACAGCGCTGTGCTCAACCCACTGTGCCACCGGGGAGGCCCTGGCTCTTCCAAATTTATGTGGGATTAGTTGGTGCATTCGAGACAAAGACTCTTTAGAATCAGTAGCACTGGCAAAAGATGATATAATCCCTCGTTCCTCAACTGAGAGCTAATCAATTTGCTCTGTCTCCAGTGGTCCAGTAAGAAGGCATCTCGGGGGTGGCCTACAGGCTTCACTGTCTTCTAAAATGTTCAAATGACCAATGGCCTCTAGAAGGCCCTTCTGGAGTCCTCATCCACAGGAAGCATCTGGGCTACTCTGGGAACTTAGAAAAAAAGAAGGAATCTAATTATAACCTTATCATTCCATGGCCCTAAAAAAATCTCAGATCAAATATTCATACCCTAATTGTCTCCTGTTCATGTAAATCTTGCTCCTGGCAGTGGCTGAGGCCACTCTGCCCTGGACGGGCATGGGGAATCTGGCCTCAGGAAGGGCTTCTTGTGAACAAAGTTCACCTCCTCCCCAAACACACACAAACACACACACGCACGCGCACACACACGTGCACCTCTGCTCCTTGCTCTGGGCCACCTGCCCTACCTACGACCTTAGCAGAGGCAGAAAATATCATTAGTGGTCAATGATATGCAGAAATTGGAAACCACATCTGGAGAAGAAGATTCTTTCAACATATACGCACATTACTTGTGCCTCAGAGCACCTTTAGACTCAGAGATGGGTTACCCCAAGGGTTCCCAAGTGCCTTCCCAGGAGGTAAATGCAGACATATACTGGGGGAGCAATTTTCCTGAAGGTTAGGCAGGGACTGGAGTCCAGCCCATTCCCACATGTGCCAACTCCCACCCCCTTGGGCTAGTTATAAAGAGCTCTTCATTTGTAATCTGATGTTTATTTCAAAATACTCCAGGGGACTAATGTTCCATCTTCCAGCCTCCAAGACCCTGAATAATTGATTTTAAAGTAACTCAGAGCATATTTGTTTAATAGAGGTGGCAGGGGAAAGAGAATGTCATTTAGAAAGGCAGTTTAAGTGGTCAGAAGACAGGTGAGTAACCTTTTCATAGTGTTTCAAGAACCTCAAGCAAATATATATGAACATGTAATAGATAATGAAGACCTAACAAATATGACTCTGCATCAACCAAGATTCAGCTCAGTGTCAGGACAGTGCTGAGCTTGGGCAGTGCCTGCAGGCCTCTCAACCCAGATTCTTTTCTGGCATTTATTTATAACAGTCTATTAATTTATAACAGTCTGTCAATTCAGAGAAATAAATAACCTCATTTACAAAAAGTGCCTTGCAAACTCCAGTTTGACAAAAATTGATTAAAAACATAATGTCCTCTTAAAATGTACATGCACAGCAAATCATCACCTTGACCACCCCAAATATGTGGAATTTTTCTCAATTTTACCTCAATAAAGCTAGATACATAAATACAAATAAAAACAATGTCTTCTGCAAAAATTGATTTCAATAGTAACAAGCCTGGCAACACAGAAATTTTTATTTTTTGAACTAAAATTTAATTCTGTTGGATTGTTTGGCCAATCGATGAAAACACAAAATAAACAGGTCTCAAAGAAACCTCAGACTTCACCTTGAAAAACAACAAGGTGACCTTATTGCTGCTAAGAACCTGCTTTGTTAGCATTCAACCCTTCCTCCCAGAGGCCTTTCTTGATGTACGGTCAACTCTTTCTGTTCTCAGACTCTGTTCTAATAGATATTCTTAGTTTTCTCCATTGCCTATGATGAGATCTGGACAAGAGGCTTTTAAATAAATCTATACACACCAAGGTTCTTAGTATTGGATGGTGAAATTGTGGAAGAAAATATCTTCACAGGAACTTCAATGGACAGACAACCCAAAAACTGGCAGCCCATCATTCATGAGTAGTTGCTTCATTATTATTTAATCACCCCAGGGGGACATAAGGCTGACAGGTTTTGATGACTAGAGGAAAGACAGGAAGAATGGCCAGAATAGATTATGACGGTGGCGAGAACAAGGCTTGAAGAAGGCTGGTGCCAGTGGTGGGAATAAAGGAGTATTCATTCCCAAGTGTTGCTTTAACAACATACCAAAAACTTGGTAGCTTAAGACAACAAAAATTTATTACTATGTTGTCTCCAAGTTCTGGAAGCTCGAAATCCAAAATCAAGGTGTCTGCAGGGCCTGCTCTCTCTGCCATCTTTAGGGGAGACCCTTCCTTGCCTCTGAGCTCCTAGTGTCACTGGCAATTCTTGCTGTAGCCTGACTATAGCAGCCTCACGCTAGTCACTGGACCGTCTCCAGGGTCTTCACATCTTCTCCCCTTTTCTACCTCTGTTTCTTTGCCCAAACCTCACCTCTTTATAAGGGTCCCCCCTAAAGGCCTCATACTAGCTTTGTGACCCCCGTGAAGACCCTGTCTTTAAACGAGGTCATATTTTTGAGGTGCTGGAGTTAGGACCTCAACATATCTTTTTTGGGAGGACACTATTTATAGCAAGAGGGGATTGGAAGAACCCTGGGTGGGTGAGAAGGGCTAACAAAAGCAGAAGAGAAAATAGGGAGCTTGTCAAATCCAACTTGAATCTGCTTTCTGGTGGTGCAAGGAGGTGCCTGGACCTATAGATAGAAGATGAAATCTCTGCTTTCTGAGGCTCACAGGATACCACAGAGCCCATTATTTGCCTCGAGACTATTATGCAGATGTGGCTCCAGCACATGGGGCAGGCAATTTAAAGCAAAAAGGGAGAGAATTTTTTTTTCTGTCATTAAAAGAACTCTCTGGAAAGATCTAGTCTTCATGTTATAAACTCATGGAGGTGAAAACGTTCTCTCAGGAGCAATGGCTTGGCAGAGGCTGGCCATCAGCCAGGAAAAGCCCATCTGTTGATGCTCAGCGGTGCCCTGGGTGGGTGATATTTAAAGTAAAATGGAGCAGCCCTGATGAAGTTTCCCCAGCAATTATTCAATAAGTTGATGATTTTGTTGAGGTGAGGAGAAAGACAAGGGACATGAAGGGGAAGGGTGAGCTTGAGATAAAGAACATTTTACTCCATGTAAAAAGAGGAAGTTGTGAGTTGGGCAGTCAACACCCGTGACTTATGTCAGAAAACCATTTTGATGTAAATTGGACTCCAATTTTAGGGCTGGGAAGACCTGGCCTTATAATCCCATAAATTTGAAAGGGATGAGAGACATTCACTGCACCCATAGCTTAAAACAATAAGCTTTACTTCAGGAACAAGTGGTGATTTCAAAGTTCAAAGTGCTGATAGAAATGGGTCCAAAACTGATGTGTGACCTTTAGAATACATCCCTGTTTTATTGAGAGTCCAGTTAAATATGTAGTTGTGTCAGGATGTTAAAAACTATCCTTTTACTACATGTTCCTTCCCCACACATCAAAAACTATCCTTTTACTACATGTTCCTGCCCTATTCCTGATGTAGAATGTGTTTGAGCTAAAATCTAAAACATACAAGTCCCACTCCCAAGAGTCCATTGCTCATGAGCTGATGGTTTCTGATTCCCTCATAAAAGTGGCAATTAAACCAGTAGACTCTTCAGAGTTCAAGAGAGTCATTCTGCAAGATGTAAGATATTTGAGGAAAAAGTCTAATCCTTATGCTTAGAGACTTTAAATCCTTTGGAGGAGTAAGTTGGTCCCAATTAATAAAGAAATAAAGAATTTTATTTTTCACATAATTCACATAAATTTCACATTTTCCCCCCTAAACATGCATTCCAGTGGACATTATGTTGAAAGAACATCTGCTGAGTTTAAATTCTGTTTAAGTAGCACTATAAAGTACAGGGGGTATATAACGCAAGCCCTGTCCTCAAGGAAACTGAAATTATTTTTTCAGCCATCCCTTCAACCACCCATTTAAAAAGCAAATGGTGGGCCTCCCTGGTGGCACAGGGATTAAAGACACAGCACTATGAAGCTATCCGCAGCCACTGCAGCATGAGTTCAATCCCCAGCCGACCAGGGAGCAACCCACATGGCACAGCAGACCTCTCCTGACTTGCCTGCTGCTCCCCTCAGCAGTGTATTTCAGTACATCTGCCTGTTCTGCTCCCCACGCTGTCGCTCACTCCCCATACCTTTGGCCTACACCCCAGTTATTGTATGCATAAATAAATAAATCTTAAAAAAAATTTAAAAATAAAAAAAAGCAAATGTTGGTTGAAGTGCTATCATCAGCCAGAGGGGGGCCATCAGCTGGGGAGATGGAAATTGTAGGAACAATCTCACCCCATCAAGGAGGCTCATAATCTATTGGTAAGAGAAACTGGTATCAGTTCTGATGCATCAGAAAAATGAGGTACCGAGGTGAAGGGACATCACAGAGGAAGGAAAAAAACATTTGCAGGAAATGAAGTTCAGTACAAGTTTGAAGCCAAGATAGTGGCAGGAATCTGAAGTGCTCCAAGAGACAGGAATTGTGGGGACTGAGCACATCTGGAATAGACTAATGATTTTCCAAGTGCATTGGAGAATAAAATAAAAATTTGAAAATAATGTCATCACTCTGTTTCCTGTGTAAATATCCCATCTCTCTTGTTTTCACGCTACTATCAACACTCTGCCAAATACAGCTCCCATAACAAAACCTGGAGCTCTTCAGAGATTTTGGGTAAGGTGAGGAGGAGGCACTCTGCTTCTGGGAATGGGAAAAGGATGGCTCTGGTTGAAAATGAACTTGAAAAACCATCCTATCTGCTAAGATGTTTCTTACTAGGTTCATCTTGGAGTCACCAGAGTCCTTTACCTTCACCCCCGCTCCTGAAGACTGAATCTCTTTCCAAAGGAATTATCTTCCTTCTAGGACAATGATGAGCTTGACCTTAGCTTTCCTACTGAATCCCACATCTGGAAACTCCTGGTGAGCCATCAGCCCCAGGACTCTTGTCTTCCCTGACAGTCAATATCTTCTCCGCTTACACTCTGTTCTAATAGCTGTTCTCAGACTTCTCCATGTCTTATGATGAGAGATGGATGAGAGCCCTTTGGGAAAAGGTTGTTAAAATCAGACAGTAATCCATGGGGCAAACATATGAAAGGAAATATCCTCAATGGGAATGCAACAACAAGTTTAAATAAATCAAAGATGGACAGAACAGAGGAAATGTCTGACATATGGGAAAGACTATGTTCATATGCACTGTAGAGAGTCATATCACTAGAAGCATTTGTGTGTCTTATATAAATAAAAAGCAGCAGAATTGCCTACCCCCAAATTACATGAAAACATGATATGAATAATCTTTCTGATATTAGAACTTTTAGAAAATGATGCACAATTAGGTTTTAATTGTGATGCTTATTTTAATTATCCTATAGCACTAGATGACCTCTAGTTGTCGATTATCCTCTCCTCCAGTCTACTGTTGCAACTAATGTCTATATATAACGTTGTACACACCATTGACACTTTTCATATACTACCTTACCTAAGTATACAACTTGTCTCTCCAATTTGATGCTAAATACTTCAGAAGAAGGACCTGTCTCAGTCACATATTTAAAACACCTTACACGCTCATTTATTTAATTACTGAATAAACGATAGCAGTACAGCTTGGTAGAGTCAAAAACAAATAATTTTTGGTAAGTTAGTCATTTGGAGATTTAAGAAATAAAACCTCAGGGCCTCCCTGGTGGCGCAGCAGGTTGAGCGTAGAGCTGTGAAGCTGTCCGCAGCCTCTGCAGCACTAGTTCGATTCCCAGCCGGCCAGGGAGATACCCACATGGCACAGCAGACCTCTCCTGTCTTACCCGCTGTTCCCCTCAGCAGTGTATTCAGTCCTTCTGCCTGTTCTGCTCTCTGCTCTGTCGCTGGTGAATTCTCTCAATCTCCCACGCCTCTGGCTTGCCCCCCCCCAGTGCTTGTATAAGTACATAAATCTTAAAAAAATAAAAATAAAACCTCAGCACAGAGGGCAACTCAAGTATTTAACAACAAAGAATAGGGACTGTGCCTTAAAGGAGAAAGTATGCATTGTACAAAAAGGAAGAACGATGTAAAATATATATAAATTTAAATTAAATTATAAAAAAAGAATAGGTACAGGAAAGAGAAAAGGGTTGGCAATCTCTAGTCAGGGTGGGCTTAACTGCTAGAACAATGTGACTTAATACTGTGCAGTTTCTGGGTCAAGTCACATTCTACTGTGGTCAATAGAGAGCTCTGCTCCATGGAATCATTCAGGGACCCAACTGCCAGGCAGCTTGTGACTCTGCCTGAACTCTCTGAATTCATGTGTAAGGAAATATTGAGGGTCTAGGATATGCACCACAGTTCTCAATAGGAGGAGATACATTAACAGGAATCAGTCACACAACCTCACAGAGATGCCACAGGACAGGAAAGAGGTCGAATTGTGGTACCCCAAATAGAAGAACTCAGGTATTGGTAGTCTCACCACAGTAGATTAAGTTGGACAAAATAGAAACACACCCTGAAACTCCAGGTTTCTCCTGTCCCTTCCTTCAAAGACACAGACACCATTGTAGGAGATCCCTATTTGTAGAAAATCCTCCATGAAGTATATGAGGTGTAGGTGGCAGAGGGAAATTCACTCCTTTCCTTTTTAATAATCTTTGCCCCATGACTAATTAGCCATAAGGGAAAATGAAACAGTCAATAAGCAAAGCATTTGAACCCCAGTTGATTGATCAATGGATGGATGGGTGGATGGATGGATGGGTGGACGGATGGATGGACAGATCGATGGACAATATTCTAATCTAAGCTTTTCTGTAAAAATAACTAGGTACTTTTGCTGTGGTGTCTTCAAAGCACTTGGGCAGTATATAAAGTGTATAAAGTATCTATAGATGTTTGTGCAGGGCCCGAGGGAAATATCTGTTTCACCATCTCTTTTAGGGTTTCTGATTATTCTGTGAATATTCTGCTAATGAGCTGACAAACTATAAGGTCAGGAGCATTTGCAGCCACGTGGGGAGAGAGAAAAGATAGGAATATCCTGTTCAGCTGAGAATAAGAGTCATAAAGAGGTCAAGTAAATCCAATTTCAAAGAGCACTAAAGGGACCCTCCCTTTTGAAAGGGGCCAGAATGGAGATGAAATCGGGAGAAGGCAGAATATTATAAGACCCTACAGAGGTAATAATTGGAGGGAATAACTCAGAACTCTTGGCTGTCTTGTTTAGTCCTTTCTGAGCTTATGTTTATCAAAGTTTCTCCTGAATCCCAGAACCCTGTCAACCTAGAAGGCAGTTAGGTAGTAGAAATTCACAGACACTTGTTGTTCGTGCACCTGGCTGCCTCCTAAATTTTATCCTCTGCCTCCCAGATTCCTCAAAAAGAGTCAGTCACCCCATTTTCCCTTAGCTGACACAATGCACTGGAATTTTGCTAACTCAGTCTAACTTGTGAATAATTGCAAGCTTATTAGCTGTTACTGGGTTAACTCTCCCAGTATATTTGCATTTAAAAGAGGATCCTATAAAGACAAAAATTCAACTTTTAATAGTAGGCTCTGAGGACTGGAGGCTGGAAGATATTCTTGTCCTGCCTATTGTATCTGGGTGCCCCAACATTAGCTCTATAACATGTCTCTGAAATAATTGAGGTAGGAAATATTTGATCTAGTTAAAAGCCTAGATTTTTCTTATTATCACAAATCTGGGCTTAAAGAAACCGTGGGATTATGTGTTGAATTTTAAGTACAGGCTGTCACATTTTAATTTTGCCACAATTTAATTCTAGAACAAGTCACAGGTTTTATTTTTCTTTCTGTGACATAGTTTTGAATGGTGATCGATGAAGTGAAGAGTTTCATTCCGAAGTTCCACAGGTCTAGGGTTGAGGGCAGATCACATGTGTAGTACTAGTGAGCATGTTTTGGGGAAAATTACATATGAAGTGAAAAACTCTTTGACGGGCTGTATTTGTGGCTGTTTATCACTGTGCCACTTAGGACATCATTGGTGTTGCCTATTGCTGTTTTAAACGTGTACCTTAAAACAACGATTTCATTTTGCTCACAACTTTTTTTTTTAAAGATTTATTTATTTATGCATACAAGAACTGGGGTACAGGCCAGAGGTGTGGGGGGTGAGCAGATTCACCAGAGACAGGGTGGGGAGCAGAAGAGGCAGACCAACTGAAATACACTGCTGAGGGGAGCAGTGGGCGAGACGGGAAAGGTCTGCTGTGCTATGTGGGTAGTTCCCTGCCCGGGAATCGAATTCGTGCTGCAGAGGCTGCAGATAGCTTCATAGTGCTGTGCTTAACCCGTTGTGCCACCAGGGAGGCCCATGCTCGCAACTTTTTAAGAATTTGAAAAGGTTCTGTCAAGACAATGTATCTCTTCTCTTTGTGCATCAGCAGTAAGGGTTCCCCTGGGGCGGGAGTGTCCACTCTGAGATAACTTATCCACATGGCCAACTAGGCTGATGATAGCTCTGGGTTCAGCCAGAGGCCTTGGCTTCTATCCGTGATGGCTGCTCCACAGGGTTGCTTAGGCTTCCTCACAGCATGGTCACTGGTTCCAAGAGTGAGGGTTCCTAGAGGCCAAGGGGGAAGCCCAAGGTGTCTTTCCTTCCACGGAACATGGGTGTCCTGTGCCATTACTTCTGCTGCATTCTCCTGGTCAGGCAAGTCACCAAATCCATCCTTGGACTCAAGAAGAGGGAAATTAGACTCCCCTGCTGAATGAGGAAAAGCAAGGCATTTGTGGCATTTGTGGCCCTCTTTAACCGACCACTAATATTCTCAGACAAGAACTATCATAAAAGGCCATAAAATATTGTTTACTGTGTTATTAAAACCACCATAGAGGAAACTGTTTTCTAATGTATTTTATCCTGCTCCCTAAATGCATTTGGCCACTGGCCACTGGACCACTGCAAAATGGCACCATATTGTAAACAACGCTCTGTCTCTAGGTTCAGAGGCTCTCTTGATGCTTATCTGGGCCTATGTTCCCACAGCTGGTATGACCATTTTTAATTTTTAATGCCTTTGATCAGTTTGGCTTTAAAAAGAGTTCAATTTCATCCTCTCTACATATTTGTTTAGAAAATGCTCATTAAATGCCAACTATGCCCAGGTCACTGTACTTTGTTCTGGTGGGAGGGGAGATAAGCCATATTTACTGCCTACATTCACTTCTAGTCTAAGGGAGGAGACACATGTTCATAAATAACAGAAAGGAGTGGAAGAAAGCAAGCCTTAAAAGTGTTGAATGTGGGTTGAGAATGGAAACAGCCAACTTAGAGTTTTTGAATCTTAATAGCAGCGCTTGCATGTAGAGGGGATGCATTCTAGTGCATATAAATGATCTTCAGCAGAAAGCAGAGGTAAGAACAACAGACTTGGATTTAAGTCACATTCAAGAAGCAGCAATGTAGGATAGTAGTGAAGGTGGAGGCTTTAGAGTCAATCTGTCTGAGTTTGAGTCCTGTATAATTATGTGACTGGGCAAGTTACTGAACCTCTCTGTAACTCACTTGTGAAACAGAAATAATGATGATATCAGCTCAGCTCACAGGATGATTAAGATAATTAAATGAGGTAATATTTATAAAGCCCTTTAAAATGTGTCTGCACACAAGAAGTGCTATATGAGTGTTTCAAAATAAATAAATAAATATATGATATCTGTTATCAGTGAATAATGACTATTGTCTAACTCTGACTGGGGTCTAGAATTGTAGGGTATGACTTTGATGGGTTATTGAGCCCAATATTTTCATTCATCAATAATTGTAGGATTTTTTTTTTAATTTGGTAGAAAAACTGGGGTGTGGGCCAGAAGTGCAGGGGGGTGAGAGGATTCAGCAGAGACAGAGTGGGGAGCAGAACAGGAGGATTTTACTGAAACACATTGCTGAGGGCGAGTCAGGAGAGTTCTGCTGTGCCATATGTGGGTTAGCTCCCTGGCCAGGGATTGAACTCAGGACATATTGGTGATAGTTATCATTATCTGAGATAGTTGAAACTTAGCCCCTAGGCCACCAGAGAGGCCCAGGAGCTCATTCTTAACATAACAGAGGCACAATTTGGAAATCCAAACAACTAGATATATCTGAAAGTACAAATACAGGTACACAAATACTGGGTATTCTGTAGACACCCACTTAATTGTGTTGAATAAATGGAGGGTTATGTTGTTCTCTTTCTCTGCAAAACAACTTTGATGTTTGGGTAGGAGTTGAATATTAATTATGAAATGTTATGCCTCCAGTATGTGTGGAGCATTGACATAATACAGTGTGAATGTACAAAGACACTCCTAATGATGCTGCTGTGAGCAAAAGAGACAAGTCCCTGCTATACAGCCTGGTGAGATAGGGAAGCAGAGTGTGTCGAGTGGGGACATAACATAAGCCCAGCACAGAAGGGGAAAAAGCAAGAATTGGGTGTTCAGGGAACAAGGGGAGACAAGACAGATCAGAGCAGGTTGTTGTCTGGCACAGCTCAAGAGATACGGGTAGAAAATCATCTTCATTTCCAGAGAAGGAGGTCAAAGTCAAACAAAATGGCCAATGCCAGAATTTTGAAACCCCTAGAGGTCCCTGCAAATTGATTATATCTAATGCACGAGTAATTGATATTCCAGGCTCCAGTTAAGACAAAACAAGTGAGGTCAAGCACAGACTGCAGCAAGAGTTTAGATTGCTGATTTCAAGTGCTGTCAAATAGCAAAACAAGTCCAGAGAATATGGCAAATTTTTCTTTCCTGGAAAATTTTAAGAATAAATCAGAGCATCAGTTTAAGAATGAATTAGGAAAAAAATAATGTTCAAGAAAAAAAAAAGTGTTTGAAGAATTTCCAGTGCTCTTGTTCTCTATGACTATGGAAAGCTAAATGTTTAATTAGAGACTATTCTGGGATTGGGGGAGGGGGGAGCTGTAATTCTAAATATAATTACTATAGGTTTTATTTTTTTTTTCCATGGGCTGGAGGCTCTCAGGCTCCCTGACAGGCAGAGGGCTGCATGAATCATGCAGGGCTGGTTACAAACCTTTCTAATTCTTAGATTCTGGGGTAAGGAAAATGGTCTAGAGAAGAAACTTTCCAAACTACACAGTAAAGACACAAATTTTAAAATCTGTTAACTAGTCTGATTGCAGTGCTCATTTCACAATGTATACAAATGTTGGATCATTGTGCCATAAACCTGAAATTGAACCAGGGGCAGGCAGGGCAGGAGGCCAGATAGTAGGGTGGAATGGCCACCACCTGCTCAGGCTCTATGACAAGAGAGCTGCCAAAAAGATCCAAAAGGGTAAAAGCCCCAGACCCAAACCAAGCGCTATAACAACACAACACCCACACAATAGGGGTCTATGGGTTATAGCCAAAGGACAGTCCCTGATACAGATGATTATCTGTGGGTCTCACCCACATGCACAATTGCAAGAGACCTCAGACTCTAGGAACAACAACCATGGGGATTATTTTACGAACAGGGGAAACACAAAGTTTATTCCATCTACAAGTGGCTGGCTATCTCACCCAGACAGTGTCAGGGTCACCAGGAGTCCTGGGCAGCACTGGCCAGTAGTGATGGCCACTATTGGTCCCGCAGAGGTGGTTTCAGAGACACCAAGTGTTAGCAGCTCTTTGTGAGTTGTTGGGCAACACCAACAACAAACAGCTCTTTGAGACGCCAGGCCCAGGGCCTCTGATGCTGCTTTCAGGCAATGGAGAGGCAAGACCAGAGGGCCAGTCTCTGCAAAGGGTTTCAGCTTCTCTTCCCTCCTTGGAGTTTGGCTATTGGATGCTTCTTTTCTTCTTTCTTCAGAGTTTTCGCCCTCTTTCTTCTTCCTTCAAAGGCTAGAACTGTCTCTGTTCAGGGGCTGACATCATCTCTCCTCTCTGGGGCCTAGAAACGTCTCACTTGTAGTTGCCTCTGACCCTGGTTTATATCCTCTTTCAGGGTGCCCCACCCACAAGTCTGATTGGACCATTTTTCAATCCTGTGGCTGATTGGGCCATTTAGCACCAATTACCTCATAGCTTGCACCTCATCGGTCCATTCCAAGATCCAGAAAGTACGCAGTTACGTAAAAGGGCTCTGAGGAGCAACTGCCACCCTGACAAAAGGGAAGTTACTGGGCTTTGAGGAGCAACTGACACAACAGACTTGGGGTGCAGCAGCAGGGTGAGAGGACACCACTGCTGCTGCTGCTGGCTCTTGCCGCTGAGGTGGCTGGGTTCCGGGAACAAAACTAAGATAATGTTACATGTCAATTATATCTGAATTTTAAAAAAAGTCAACTGATGCTCCAAATTGAACTGAATCAACTGCCAGTTTACACCAAAGAGTCATAAGTTAGATCAAAGTGGGAGCTGGAAAGTCTTTGGAAAACAAAGCAGAAGATGGAGAGACTAAAGAACACTAGGAAAAGCGAGTAACTGCAACTTCACACTGAAAAGCCAGGGGATGCTTTGATCTTCTGATTAAACCACTTGTTCAACAGGACTCTCCATGGAAACGTCTTGTCCGGATTCCAATGGGCACTTAGAAACTCTTTCAAAACCACCAGATAATAACAGTGCTCTTTAACCTTGTACTATAGAAAGCCAGTTGGGGCTTAATGTTTCCTTCCTAATTATTCTTACCTTGTAAATCAGATTTGTGAAGAATTTTGCCTTGTACGTTGCTAAATCCAGTTTATTCCCAACTCTAAGGTGGAATTGACGCTGCACATGGAAGTTAGAAATGCAATCCCTCAACATGCAAGCAGAACAGGTCGGTTTCTTAATTCCTTGTCTTCAACCTGCTGCTGCTTATCTGTCCCCTCTGGGAGACTTGCATGCTAATGACTATATCGAGCAGAGATCACATTCTGACATCCCAAGTGGTGAAATCCTGATTGGAATTTTATGTTTAGCTGCTGGAAAATGTTATCCAACCACCATTTAAACATTTCTATTGACTCAATCCATTTTAAGAGCTATTGATTGCACACCTACTGTACTATACACTTCATGTACTATGTACTTTACGGTAAAGGCTGTGTGCTGTGCTACATACATGAAACTTTGGAGAATATATCCTGTTCCAGTCCTCAAGACACCCTTGGCCAAACTGAGCAGCTAAGAGATGTGCATGTGAAAAGTAACGTAGCAATTAAAGGTGTAACATGATTGAGTCATCTGGGTAATTCAGAAAAGAATGCTTGATATTCTAAGGAGGAAGAATTAATTCATGCTAGGTCCATGTGGCCCTAGCAGCTGAAACCAGAACTGGGTCTTGAAGTCTGATAGAATTTTAGACAGGTCATGAGGGACAGGAGAAAACTCTTCTAGAATAAACATAGACTCAGAGATGACAGTAGTAGGTAGGAGGCAACTGGTCCACCACTTATTCTTTTTGAAACTCATCACCATGGTCACCCCAAATGGCAACTTGAATTTTTTAAATGCCTAATATTCAATTCATCTATTACACTGGGTTCCCTCTGTTTCTACTTCATGTATTCTTCTAGGAAGAGCCCAGAATATTCTACTATAATCACTTGAAAACACCTTAAAAACAGAAACCAGAATTCTTGGCATCAATTCGATAATAGGTTTTTGCTTTATGGACTAACACATTGTTTCCACTAGACAAAAGGAGAGGGAGAGACAATAAGGCTGAAAGAAACCTCTATAAATCTCATGAGATGACTTTGTGTGTTTCCTTGGGGAAGAGTTAAAAGACATTGGATCATGACTTGTTCTATTTATGTCAGAAATGAACACAGTTATTGTGCAAACCTTGTAAAACTTTGGATGCTTTTGTCTAGATAGACCAGCATTTTAGTTCTGAGGTATTTGTAGTAGTTCCCCAAGCTGCTCCTCTGAGCTTACTGAAGACATAAACGCTGCATCAAAACCTGGAATCCAGAGCTGTCTCCCACACATTTTCATTAGAGTGCCTCAGCCTGAGTGGTGAAACAGACTCTGTTGCAGCAAAAGTTGAAGGGGTTTTTCTTGTGTAGCTATAATCTGACTTATCTGCTGTGCTTCTCTTTTATAGTTCCACCACTCATTTTTATAGTACTTTGGGTGTCTGGCATTTTTACATGCCTTATTTAATTTAATCCTCATAATAACAGTAGGAAGTAGATAGCACAAACCCTCATTTTACAGCTGGGAAGAAACTGAAGCTCAGAGAGCTTATAGTTATTCAGAGAGAAAACCAACCCCTGGCCAGTCTTTCTAAACACAATTAAGAAACCTTCTTTTGTGTCATGAAGGTGAAGATATGATTGGAGAATTCGAAATGTGACTGTAGGGAACACCAGTATGTGATAAGACTATTGACTTGCCCTAATAACACCTTATAACTCTGTCATTGTATTGGCTTTGTTATGGAAAAGAAAGCAGATGTTTGAAATAGGATAAATGACTTCTAATATAGCTGTATCGAAGAACCTGTGGTATCACCAATATTGCCCGTGTGACTGAAATGGCAAAATATTTTTAAAAGTGCAAATACAAAAGAGAACCAGCAATCATTTTCAAATTAAACCATGGAAGGTAAAAAGTGACTTTCCCTCAATGTATCTTATCTACCTACAACTTGGCTATGATATAAGGAAGTATTTTAACACTTGTGTTTATGGTCAATCTGCAGGTTATTTACTCAAAATGCACAGGAAAAAAACTGAAGCATTTTGCTTATTTTAGTGGGCTGGCTACTAAACTAACGACATGTGTATTCACACATTCTCTGTAAATAAATGCAGATATGTAAAAGTTACACTGTGTGAGCCTAGTCAAATCCAGCTTAAGATTTCTAAAACTCTTAATATTCATATCTAATCTGGCTAGCATATACAGAGATAGTCATTTCTAAGATACTTTTCTTCTTGGGCTGATAGTGTAACTGTTTTTTAGTTTGTCCTTTTTTTATTTTAATCAGACTGTGCATGTGTCAAATCTGAACTTAAAATAAAATATTTGGCACCAAAATGATAAAAAAGGAACATTGACACCAGAAATTTTTCCTCCTAACTCTCTTCTGCCCTTAGCCAGACACCTATTTCCTGAATGTTCTTTGGTTTGTCTCTTTGTTTTTTAAAGATTTTTTAATTTATTTATACAAGAACTGTGGTACAGGCCAGAGGTGCAGGAAGGCAAGTGAGTTCACCAGAGACAGAGTGGGGAGCAGAACAGGCAGACTGACTGAAAACATTGCTGAGGGGAGCAGCAGGTGAGACAGGAGACTTCTGCTGTACCATGTGGGGTGCTCCCTGACCGGCCGGGAATCGAACCAGCACTGCAGAGGCTGCGGAAGCTTCACAGCTCTGCGCTCAACCCGCTACACCACCGGGGAGACCCTGAATGTCCTTTTGATCTACTGTTTGTGGGAAGGGCTAATGGGTTTCAGATTCCAGAAGACTCTGAGCATCTTCTCTAATCTAATCATTCATCATTAATTGCTTTAATAGTTTAAAATTTATGCAAAGGCAGCTCATCCATAATTATGCATATATTATACCTCTGGGCATGTGAAAAGTGAGACAAATTATACAACTTCTCAGGGCAAGGTAACAGATAATTTCTCAGACATTTTTCCAGAGTCACCCAACAAATAAATTTTCTTTCTTCAAGAAAGGAGTTTTCAAACTATTTTCCCCAGAGTCTAAGGTTTCTAGGAGGTGTTCCAAGGACTTCCAAGGGGCTCGGGGTAGGAAAAGCAAACAATGCATTTAATCCTTCAACCCGTCTCACACAGAGCAGTGAAAATATTTCAAATGCTGATGTCCTTTATCAAGTTTGACTAATGGCTTCCAAGAACAAAACACTGATGGAAAACTGTTTCTTGAAGTCTACATATAGCAGATGTCTTGAGTTATCTAGTGCAGGAGAGCAAAAATCTGCTGTCCCAACTGATGTCTTTTTGGAAAGAGGTTTATTTTATAGGAGGTGGAGGTCTAGGTGGAGGCTAGGTGGAGGTCAAGAACTGGGGTACAGGCCAGAGGCGCGGGAAGGCAAGAGAATTCACCAGAGAAAGAGCGGGGAGCAGAACAGGCAGATGGACTGAAAACACTGCTGAGGGGAGCAGCGGGCGAGACAGGAGTGGTCTGAAAAATATATTTATGTATAAACTTCTTTCTGGAAGGATCCCTTGTAGGAAGACCTAATCACCTTATCTCTATTCAATGGAGAAGGCAGAACTTAATCTGTATGGCTTTGCCCCATGCCTTCTACAATAGCCTCCCTAAACCATCTTCACTTACCCCCCATTCCAAAATCCCCTTTCTTAGAGCTGTGCAAGATGACATCTGAAGCCACATGGGTGGGCTACTAAATCCTGTGGAGTCTTCCCCATGCGTGGAGGAGGTATACTTGCCAGAGGGATGAGGGGTGACTTCCCTAGTGTCCCGACACTGGTAAGGTATATTGACATTCTCAGAAGTCATTACAAGGCAAGTCTACATCACTTCAACTTTTTTAAAGTCATGACATACTCCTATTTTAGGAGGAAGACATCAAAAATTAAAAAGCAATCAGAGTTCATATTAGTTAGACATGACAGTAATTAGAAACTCACTTCGAAGACCATGTATGTGGCTGCCTGAGAACCTGGAATTGCTGCTTCTTTCTGTAAGTGAAGTTACAAGAAACCTGCAAATGGCTCATTCAGTCCCTCTTTTATTTTTTTTTCCCCAAATAATTTCTCCGTCCTGCCTCTTGTTTGTCACTTTGAACCAGTTGGCTTGGCTTTGCCTGACTTCCACGGCTGGGGCAGGTTTCTGGGACAGCCCAACCTCCCTGACTACCTGCCCTTTCAGACTGTCATTGAATCCCCAGGTTGCTCTTTCCCCAAAATTTCATCTAGTCACCTTTGACCAACCTCTTCCCAGCCTCAATTCTTATAAAATTGTCCCATATGAGTCAGTAAGAAAAAAATTATGAGTTGGTTTTATAACACTGCATGGCAGTGATTCATCTATTTATTCAGCACGTTCTTCACTCTCCATTTTAATCCTGAATATAATAATATGAAATCAAAGACACAAATATTTGGAAGGACATGGAAGAGCTGGTAGTCCAGTCCCATGAACTTTTCGACCCTCTCCCCAAACTCGCCTTTTTCAAAAAAAAAAACAACTTCCAGACATGAATTTCCCATTTCTTTAAGATTCAATCATCATTATTCTACTCCCTGGTAGGAAATTCATGAAGTTCACTTATATTTTAATTTTAAAGTAGAGAACAAATGTTTTTGCCACATCCTTGGAGACTAGTTGTTAAGACAGCATGAAATAAAAAAAAAACTAAATCAACTATAAAAATAAAATGATAGGCCAGCTGCTTCAGAAAATGACATCCTAGGCCAATTCTGAACCTCAACCTTCTCCTTCATCGAAGGGAAAAAATAATGGTAATTCCTTCAAAGGCTTCTTCTGAAGTCAACACATTCTCCCATGTAAGCGACTGGCTCGGCCCAGTATACAGAAAGCACTAAATAAATGCACTTTGTTCTACGCAGTTGTTGGCTGCTGGTGTTAGTGGGACTAGGACTTGAGTTTTCTTCTCCCCCAGCGTGGTAGTCCAGACCAAATCACTTTTATCCAGGTTGCTTCTGAAAATCACTAGCTAGTAAGGTGGCAACTCATTTCCAACTACCAAGCAAACCAGTATCTTTTATGTTTCTAGTAACACCGCTTCCTACAGCCATTCCTGAAGGCTTGTTTCTCTGCAAGTTTCTTGTTTCTCAGCAATGCAAGAAACTAAAAAGAGTTAAATGCTTTTCTGTTTTTCCATCTCCCCTACATCCCAAGAGAGCCCAGACATGACACTTCTTATGTCCATGACATGGCAACTATTTTCCAGGAACAATTTTGGTTAAATTTTGACAGAGCATGCTAACTTGGTAGAGGGAGACAGAGTCTCTTTCATTTATTTAACAATTCCTTAGAAATACTGCCCAATCTTATTGTCTGTGAGGCCTGATCAAACACCCTCCTTTTTGTTGTCCTATGTCATTTAATTCTGATTTCTAAAGAACTGGGTCTCCCTGGTGGCACCCGGGGTTAAAGTCTCAGCATTATGAAGCGATCTGCAGCAACTGCAGCACGACTTCGATCCCCAGCCAGGAAGCTGAGCCACATCGTGCAGCAGACCTCTCCTGTCTCGCCTGCTGCTCCCCTCAGCAGTGTATTTCAGTCAATCCACCTGTTCTGTTCCCCACTGTGTCTCTGGAGAATCCTCTCACCCCCACACCTCTGGTCTGTATCCCAGTTCTCATATATATAAGTAAATAAGAATAAATCTTTTTTAAAAAGAACCAGGCATTTTATTTTATTTTTTTTAATAACCAGGCATTTTAATTTAAATATTTTTTATGAAAATGTCTACAATCTATTACTATTATTTAGCAAAGAAAAAAGTCACTTATTCTTGTAAAATGAAGTGCATCACCCATTCACCACTAATTCACCTATATTAAACCCATGGGCTTAAAAAAAAGTAAAACAAGATGGGACTTGGCAGAAATGAGTCCATGTGATGAGATGCAAATGCAGCATTTGTAGAAGAAGTCTAGGTTTCTAAGCCCAGCTCTGTTACATGGCAGCTGTGTGAACTTGGCCATATAAATCCTTTGACCTTTCGGAATTTTTCCTTATCCATTCAATGGAATCCACAATTCCTGCTTTTTTTTATCACCTCCTCTCAGACTGGTGGTGAGGCTCAAACATGGGGTGGCATGTGGAACTGTGATGGTTCAGACTTTGCCTCCCCAGTTTCTCCGGGCTCCTGCACACTCTCCCTGATGGCTGCTGTCTCCCAGCACCCTCAGAAGTTCAACAGCACAGCTCACGCAGGCGCAACCCTCTTGTCTTGGGAAAGAATATTCAGCCCTTTCATGGAATTACATTTTGCTATTCATTGATGATTCAAGACGAGTAATTCTGAGAGACCCCATAGAGCTTAATAAAATCCGAAAACAGAAAAGGCTTCTAAACATAATTATCTTTTAAATGTAATTCATTTATAAAGGACACCCCTGTTCCTACTAAATCCTGTTATCAATCAGGTCACAGCTTATCACCAGAAAGTCACTGCAAAAGTCACTTTATAGAATGTCACATATATACAAATAGGCTTTCTTCATCTTGTTTGAATTAATGGTTGTATAATAAATTCCTTTTAATATTCTTAACCATTTCTTGTAAATACCCTCTGATAAAACCGAACTTCAATAATATTTTTATTCACTCAGATATCCACTCTGTGTTAAGAATTTTTTGAAGAATAACAAATTCTGGTGGCTTAGGGGTTAAGTCTCAGAACTATCACCAGATGTTCTGAGTTCAATCCCCTGCCAAGGAGCTACCCACATGGCGCAGCAGACCTCTCCTGTCTCACCTGCTGCACCCCTGAGCAGTGTGTTTCAGTAGATCCACCTGTTCTGCTCCCCACTCTCTCTCTGGTGAATCCTCTTACCCCCCACAACTCTGGCCTATACCCCAGCTCTTCTATGCAAAAATAAAATCTTTAAAAAAGAAATTATTTGAATAGTTGGAGCAATGCTGGAGCCCCCCGCCCCCCGCCGCCACAAGCACACACACAATTTGGAAATCTGAAATTATTTATCTAAGTTGACTATATTAAAGGAGTAATTACCACAAACCTTGTCACTTTATGTTATATAGACTCAATCTGAGACACTGGGACCTACCACTGTTTTCTAAATGTTGGTATGAACTTTTCTGCCTGTAAACATGGGAAGATCCGCATCCATGAGATGTGCTATTTCCCAACACGTTTGTTGTGGCCCATTATCATCGGAAACTGCGTGTGGCTGTTTCTCTGTTCCCTCCCCAAGGCTGGTGACTGCTGCCTAAATCAGTGCATTTCCCCACATGTTCTGCTTATGATTAGCCCCTCTGGTGACTTTTTCAATTTATCTTAATTTTAAAAATCCATGCATTTCCAGTTTAGTACACATCTTGATGGCAAAGTCACAGGTAGCTTCAAGAACTCTTGGGGAGCAGAAATAGCTTCTGGAGACCTAAAGTTCAAATCCATACACAGAGTGTGAGGTTCCCTCAATTTCCTAAGAAATATAAGGACCCAAGTCTGAGTCCCTACCTCCACCTCTCCCTCCCCTTCTAGAATTGCTATCCAGATGAATTTAGGTTCAGGATATGTCAAGGAGAGTCTACAAATGGAATACATGTCGAGTGATCCCACGTAGCCAAGATAATAAGATGTCAGGGTGGGTGTTACAACTACTCCTTTTGATTCTCAAACCCTTTTAGTTTCAATTGTGAGAATCATTCGAGTCCTCCCTCTCTCCCTTCCTTACAGACCTCCCGAAGGGCAGAGGTCTCTTTAACTGCTGCCAAAGGTTAGCAGTCTGATCAATTCTCCATCAGCTGTCTTAAGACTGAAATGTCAACTCATTGTTGCTTCTCCCTGACCTGCAGCAACCAACATCACTTCTACTCTGACTTGGCTGATCTGATCGATTCTTTCTTTGGTGATGATAATACACAAGGTGGGCCCTTCTCACTTAGGCTAAGTGGAACAAAATTAATCATTTGGGAGCCTAGAAATGTGACTGCAGAATTGAAGCTACTAGGGGAGGGCAAATGAGTGTGGGAACAAAGTTGTGAGGTGGTCCAGTGGCTTCGGGTAAAGAACTATGGGTATTTTGATGGTGGGGTGGTATAACATACATCTGAGGAAGTGTGAACGTATTCCCCTAAATCATACACACCTGTCATAAATCAATGCTACCTTAATAAAGAAAAACAAAATTGTTTGGTAAGTAATTCATTAAATATATAGATTGGCTGCGCAATCTATACATTGCCCAAGCAGTACATCATTATTTTCTATCCTGTTTATTATATAGACCAGATTCTGCAAAGCTCAGTATTTGAACATCAGTGCAAAGTCTAGTCCTTTGGTATATGAGAGGCGTTGGACCGCTGGCTCCCTCCCCACTCCTACCTCCTCACCACTTTTCGCAGATGCTCTGTATCCACTTAAGTGAGTCTCTCAGCTCCAAATTCACCCTCAGTACCTCTGCTCTGCCAGAGTAGACTGGACTCTGTAAGCAGTGCTCTCGCAGAGAGGCCAATGCAAGCTTAGTCAATAGGAGATATGGCAAGAACACAGCAAGGAGAAGGAAATTTCTCTTCTTGCTTCTTGCTCCATGTTGCTTGCTGTTGAACTCGCTTGTTCCTGTTGCACCGGCTGTTAGTGGGGTATTGTGTGGGAACTCCTGGGGGTGTTCTGCCCCAGCTGCACATAAGCAGCCCTCAATGACTTTGCAGCCCTACCTGGGCCTGGTCACCTTCTCATGGCCCTCCCAAAGTGGACACCAAACAATCCAGCCTTGTGCCCACAATGGTGCCTCAATTCTCTCTGTGTACCTGCCCAGCTTACCTGCACCCCAGAGAGCACCTATGGATGAGGTCTAGAACTGGCAACCCAGTAACATTCCCTGCCACCCAATGGGCTGCACCACACCTTCTCCAAAAATTCTATACCTCAGGCTTGGGGAAAGATACTTCTCAAATTTGACCTTCCATGGATGCTTTCCTTCAGATCTATGGTTTCCCGTAGAGTTATCTTTACACGTTTATAATTACTCTATCACAGCTTAATAACTCTTAATATTAAATTACCCCATTCAAATTCCCCAATTGATACACCCCCTTCTGACCTAGCCCTTTCGGCAGCTCCCCACTCTGCTATTAATTTGATCATCACTGACAACCTCATTTTTTTCTTTCCTGACTCATCCTGTACTCAGCAAGATTCCAGCAAATGGTTCAGAAAGAGTTTGGTCTATCAATGAATGTTTCTACTTAGTGGTTCTGCAAACTTTCACTCAGTGATGCTTACTCTTTGTGAATAATGATTTCTCCAAGTCCAATGGGTAAAAAAAAATTGATTAAAACAACACCCCTTGAGAGAGACATTACTTCAGCCCCTAAAAAATTCTTCCTTAGTTGGAAGTATATATAGAACCAATCTGTGTGTGATTTTTGCTTTTGTTAATATTCGTGACCTTCAGCTAAATACAAAGGATCTATTAGCTTAAAATAACTATGGGATTGCTATATTTTTAAATAAGGGATTAAAGAGTGGCGGGTAAGTAATCGTGGTCTCCCTCAGCTGAGGACATTGTGCGTGCAAGGACTGAAAGATGTCATCTTGCTTATTGTGATCCTCTCCACAGAACAGCTGAGAAACAGCAGCCCTGACTATCAAACATTCCTGAATTGAAACAGATTGTATCGATCAGCTTCCCAGGTAGCAATCTCTTTCCAGAGCAACCCACAGTTTGAAGAATTCTTTTTTTTTTTTTTTTTGTTTTACTCACAACTATTTGATTTTCAGAGCTCTTTCTACCTCAAGGCATAGAGATTGAATCTGAATATTTTTTTAAATAATGAGCTTTGGGGCTTCCCCGGTGGTGCAAGGGGTTATGTCTCAGCACTATGAAGCTATCCACAGCCACTGCAGCACAAGTTCGATCCCAGGCCAGGGAGGTGACGCACATGGCTCAGCAGACCTCTCCTGTCTCACCTGCTGCTCCCCTCAGCAGTGTATTTCACTAAATCTGCCTGTTCTGGTCCCCACTGTCTTTGGTGACTCCTCTCACCACCCCATCCACACCTCTGGCTGACACCCCAGTTCTTGTATGCATAAATGAATAAAAATAAATCTTTAAAAATAAAAATCAGAAGAGGGAAGAGCACAAGGGACTCTGGCAATGGATCACATGTGATCCAGTGGTGGGTGAACTATGGGGACTACAAAAATAAAGACTGAGGAGAGAAACCAATTACTCTACAAAAAAATCAACAACAATGTTAGAAAACGTCTTTTTTTAAAATAGTAAAAATAAATAAATAAATAAATAAATAACCGACTTCTGAAGTTCATCATTCATTTACTGTAAGATCATTGTCAAAGATTTTGTCTATTACCTGAGTGACACCTAGTCTTCTTTACGTGGAGAAGCTTACTGCCTGATCTTAAAACCAATGTTATTTGGTAGTTCTCTTGGGCAACTGATTCCTTATTATATTATGGACACTGTGAAGTGGTCTGTTAACACGCTTTCCTTTTTTTTTTTTTTTTGTTCTAAAGATGAGAACGAAATTTGTATCCACTCACACTTTTATTCTAATTTCTGTCTTCATTATGTTTCCATCTTTGTTTTTCTTCATCCTTTATGTGTGTGTTTAACTCACGCTGCATTTGTGTATGGTGAATGGGTAAGTCACATGTACCTATATGTGATATGTATGGGTATGCACATATGTGTTTAATACTTAATCATAAGTCCCCTTAAATAATTTCTTAAAGGAAAGCAAATTCTAAGCATATAAATAACTGGTTTCATTTACTTCTCCCACAGCCCTGTGAGATGGACATAATTACTCTTCTGATTTCAAAGACAAGCCACAGAGCTATAAAATATCTTACAATGTCACAAAACTGGTACAGAACTAGACTGAAGCCCATTTTACCTCTGTTTATTAAGGTATAATCGACATATAACATTAGTTTCAGGTATAAAACCTAATGATTTGATATATGAATAGACTGCAAAATATTTACCACAATAGGACTAGTTAACAACTGTTATCATACATAGTTACAATTTTTTTCTTGTGATGAGAACTTCTAAGAGCTAGTCTCTTGTTTATAATATATAATGAAAACAATCAGGAACTAAATAAAGCAAAAATAAACTTTTGCACTATAAGATCTATTAGTGGCCATTAAAAGGGAATGAAGAAGTAGGATGGGTAAATCAGGACAAAGGGCACATGGTTAAATACAGATTTGGATATTTAGCAGTGAACTTAATACAGTATATACACATGTTGATTCTCAGGAATGCACACCTGAAATGTTGATGCAGTGTAACTTCAACAAAATCTACTCTCTTAACAACTTTCACATATACAATGTATATTATTAATTATAATCACCATGCTTTACATTACACCCCCATGACTTAGTTTATAACTGGAAGTTGAAACTTTTTTGTCTCCCCTTCACCCATTTCACTCACCCCTGTACCCCCCAACTCTTTTTTTAAAGATTTATTTATATATTTATTTATTTATTTATTTATACAAGCTCTGGGTACAGTCAGAAGCATGAGAGGGTGAGAGAATTCACCAGAGCCAGAGCCAGGAGCAGAACAGACAGACTGACGAAGTACACTGTTGAGGGGAGCAGCAGGCGGCAGGAGAGGTCTGTGCGTCATGTGGGATTCTCGCAGGTGGCCAGGGATCGAACCAGTGCTGCAGAGGCTGCGGGCAGCTTCACAGCCCAGCGCTCAACCGCTGCACCACCAGGGAGGCCCTGCACCCCCCAACTCTTGCCCCTGACAACCCACCAATCTCTGTTCTCTGTATCTATGAGCTTGGTTTTGTTTGTTTGTTTTTAAATTCCACATTTAAATGAGATCATATGGTTTTTGTCTTAGACTTATTTCACCTAGCACAATGCCTTCCATTTTGTTTTTATCTTATAATTTAAAACCCTATTCGTCCCCTCCCAATCTTCAACACCATATTAAAGGAGAAAAAAAAAACTAAAAAAGATAAATAGAAAGTTACAATTGTTTTCCCCCCCAAAAGTTATTCCCCATTTTCACCATACAAACAACAAAATAAATGCAACTAAACTATGTAGGCTCCTAAAGTAAAGTATTCCAAACTCAATCATCACAATGGAGCCAACCCAAACGGACCAATAAGCCTAGGACGGCCAAGTGGGTGGTCACTCTGACCAAGTACACCCTGACATTCAAGGAATCTTCTTTAGTACTTGCTAACAAGTTGGATTTGTAATCTTTTCTTTAAAGCCTGCATCCAGAGGCTTGGGAATTGCATTTATGAATGTTGAAGTTGATTAGTTGACATGACCTCTTTTTTTTTTTCAACAAATAAAACATGAAACTTCAATCTCCAAAACTCTTTGTACATCTATTTTTAATGAGTAATGTTGCCTGATCAGATAATCAAATCACAAGCTCGCCCAGAGAAACTTGGAATCTGAACAAGATGCCAAATAAAACCTAGGAGGAAAAAATAGATTGAATGAATAGTTGTCTGTCAAGATCAGTTGAAAGTGTTTGTTATCTTAAAAAATACACACAGGGCCTCCCTGGTGGCGCAGCGGTTGAGCGCTGGGTTGTGAAGCTGCCCACAGCCTCTGCAGTGCCGGTTCGATCCCCGGCTGCTCCCCGGCCACCAGAGGAGGGTCCCACATGGCGCGCAGACCTCTCCTGCCGCCCGCTGCTCCCCTCAGCAGTGTACTTCTGTCCTTCTGCCTGTTCTGCATCCTGCTCTGGCTCTGGTGAATTCTCTCACCCTCCCGCACTTCTGACTATACCCAGTGCTTGTATAAATAAATAAATAAATAAATAAATAAATCTTAAAAAAAAAATACACACAGACTGAAGGATAATAACCACGTTCATATTTCATCTTTACTTCTGCAAATGTGTGATTTTGTTATGGGGAGAAGACACTTAAATGTGGTGTTGGTCTTGTGATTTTGTGACTCTTATTTTCAAGGCTCAGATAACCACATGCCACTATCTCATCTGTGTTTATAATCAAATCAATAGGACAGTCTATGACGATAAAATTACAAGCAGGTTCCTGGGGTATGAGTGACAATTAAATAAAGGGGGCTGTGTTCTGTTTGCCCTCTCGAAGAGGCTTGAACTTGAACTCACACCCTGAGTTAGAAGTTACGTAAAGATCAATCAGATCTCAGTGACATCTTCCAAATGGCCTCCTGATTCTATTTGAACAGTCCCATTATTGGAAACCACCATCTCCCAAAGCATCTAATCCATTTTGGTGCATTCTAACTGCCCAAGACTTCGTATGACAGCAAAAGTGGGTCTATAAGCTAGAATTAAACACTTGGCAGCAAAGCACTTTCCCGTAATGAAAAACTCCAGAGGATCTTCCCACTTCTAAGTGTGTAGTACTGGAAATAATCAAAACACCGTCAGGCATCTCCCTCTGAAATATGAATAAAATGTCACCCAGGCCGGTCATATATTGCAGGCCAAGGGCACATTGGAAGGATGGAGAGATAAGTGTGTAAGTTATCTTTGGGGGCCTGGGGTCTCATGCCTGGGAAAGGAGACGCTATAGTTCAGTAAGCTGTTCCTTACATTTCTATATGGTTTTAAGGGAAATTACTAGCACCACACCCTGCGCACCTCTCCTTGAGCCACTCAACAACAGTTTTGGAAGGCAGGTGTCTATCTCTTGTTTCACTCTTTCCTTTTTTGAACCTCAGATGCACAATTTGAATTAATCATAATCCTTGGTTCACAGCACACAGAGCATCGGTTCAAGCATGGCTCTCTTATAAATTTAAAACATTTATTTAGGGCCTCCCCGGTGGCGCAAGGGGTTAAGTCTCAGCGCTATCAAGCTATTAGCAGCCACTGAGCATGAGTTCAATCCCCAGCCGGCCAAGGAGCTACCCACATGGCACAGCAGACCTCTCCTGTCTCACCCACTGCTCCCCTCAGCAGTGTATTTCAGTAGATCTGCCTGTTCTGCTCCCCACTCTGTCTCTGGTGAATTCTCTCACACACCCCCACACCTCTGGCCTACACCCCAGCTCCTGTATACATAAATAAATAAAATAATAAAATAAATCTTAAAAAATTATTTATTCCATAAAGTATTCACTCATTAACATTATAATAAGTTATATTAATATAATGTATTATAATAACAATATAATAGATTACTAATATAATAAACCTACTATGCCACACATTAGAATATTGACATTAATTTGATGTATGTTACATATATGCCCTTCATTCTTCCTATCCTCCAGCTGTCCCCATCCAAGATAACTATTATATTACAGATCATTCTGTTATTTTTACATATCTCTAGTTTATTACATAGATAGGTGTTCCCAAAACATATTGTTTAAATGTACTTTTCAGCTTTATAAAAAGGGTATTACATAGTATTAATATTCTAGGATTCACTTTTCCCAGCAAATATTACTCATACTCATCCTTAATATGTTGTTTTCACCCCTATATAATATTCTGTTGTGTACATGTACCTTACTTTATTTATTCTCCTGCCAGTGGACATTTGGGTTGTGTCCAGATTTTTGCTATTTCTTTTTTTTAAAGATTTATTTATTTATGCATACAATAACTGGGTGCAGTCCAGAGATATGGGGGGGGTGAAAGGATTCACCAGAGACAGAGTGGAGAGCAGAACAGGCAGATTCACTGAAATACACTGCTGAGGGGAGCAGTGGGTGAGAGAGGAGAGGTCTGCTGCACCATATGGGTAGCTCCCTGGCCGGGGATCGAACTCATGTTGCAGTGACTGTGGACAGTTTCATAGGCTGCGTCTTAACCCCTTGGGCCACCAGGGAGGCCCAGAATTTTGCAATTTCAAGCGTTCCCACAATGTCTACTCTTGACTATATGTAAGGATATACCTATGAGTAGAACTGTTGGATTATATAGTATGTGAATTTTCAGTTTTCTAATTTTCAATTTTCAAATTTATTTCAAAGTGGTTACAACTTACGCTACTACCAATGATATATAAGAAATTCTGTTGGCCAACATGCCCTCCACGGCTTCTTAATTTTTATCAATCAAATGTGCACAAAACTATCCATCATTGCAAACTTGACTTGTATTTGTCTAATCATAAAATTAGATATATTTTCATGTACTTACTGGCCATATATGTTTTTTCTTATATAAAATTGCTATTCATGATATTTGTCCATTTTCTTACTATATTTATCTTTTCATCAACGATATGTATGTAGGGAGTTTTATATGTTTTTGACATTAATCCTTTCTCAGTTGTGTCAAAATCTTCCCCCAAATGATAAGTATATTCTTTATATTTTCATGGTGTCTTTTCATATTAGACATTCGTATTTTTAATACAATTAAACATTTCATATTAATGGCTTTTTATATATTGTTAAAACTCCTACCCTCTCCAAAGTCATAATGGATGAGGTCATGAGATCCCGATTCAACATGAAAGACTTCTCAAAAGAAGAAAGACCCCTCCCCCATAAAATGCCTCTCCCTGGGGCAACCTGGATCCCTTGATCACAGCGGAGATACACAGTCCAGGTCCTTTCACTGAAACTCGGAATAACTCTCAAGACGTCCCCATGTTCAGATCTGCTATAGGGTCAGTGGAGGCTTCCTTTACCACTCTACTTCCTTTGCTCAACTTGATACTCTCTCTTCTGCAATTTTTGAACCCAAGAACACATTATCATGCCCTCCTGCCCACATTCTCAATCTCTGAGTCTGCCTCCAAGGAAGCCAACCTGCAACACGGTCAGAAGATCAAACTCCAAGTTTTTGCACATCCTCATAACTCAACCTGATCAGTTTGTGGGGCGGGAAGTTGCACTTGTTAGATATCGTATCCCAAAGCACATCCATGGGCAAAAATCATGGGTACATCTCCAAAAATCAATGGGCACATCCAGTGCCCTTCTGGTCTTAGTTGCTGCTCTTGGAAAGGAAATGGAGTGAGATTATTCCCTCTGCCTCATTTCATTGCTTAAATTAGAAGAGGACAATGAGCATGTGCCTCCAAAAACTTCTGTTTTCAAAAAAGCCCAGTTCCCCGGCCACCCCACTGAACACAGCAAGAGAGACCATCACAATAGAATAACTATTAACATTTTATTATGCATCCTTTCCATCTGTTTTCTGTGTAAATAAATAGAATATTTTTTTTCCTAAATTGGGGTAATAAGGCTTTGTAACTTGCCATTTTCACTTAACAATATGCCAACAGCATTTCCTTGTGTCATTAGGTATTTTAGCACATCATTTTTCATAATTGCTTTACATTCTGTTATATGGTTGCACCATAAATTTATTTTATCAATTCCCCATTATTGGGTTTTTTTTTTTTGTTTTCCAATGTCATTATTTTAAACAATTCTGTATTGAATATCCCTTAGATGAATCTTCACATATATTTATATTTTCTTCCTAAAATAAATTCCTATGAGAGAAAATGGGTAGTTCTCAGGCCTTGGATAAATATTTCTAAATAATTGTCCAATTTGTTCTGTGGCCAGCAGGGTCTGAAAAATGCCTGCTTTCCTACATCCTCAATAACACTAGGTGTTTCTGTAATATCTAAATTTTTTTCCAATTTGATTAGAGGTAAGGGGCTATTTTTCTTTGTGGCATTTATATTACAGCTCATTTATTTTCCTTGCTTAGTGATAAAGTTAATTCATTCAATAAAAGATATTCCTGGGTCATTGGCGTTCCATATTTTCATATCTGTCCCTGTTTTATCTTTGAATTGATCTAATTTTTTCTTCTTGATGTGTATATTCTCTTATGCATTAAACATACGCCCTTTGTCTTCCATCTGTGTTACAGTTTATCCCATTTTTGGAGAGATGACTTGATCTTCATTAAAATGTCTCTCTAATTGATGAAATTGAAGGCAGTGTAATAAAGTGACATGAAATTGGTCATAAAACATAAAAGAGAGAGGGGCATTCCCTTGAGCCCCCCAAATCCCCCAGGCAGATAGTAAGACCAAGTGAAAGAGAGAAGAGCTTCTCACACGCATTCTTCTGAGGCCTTGCAGAGCCCGGCACTCCAGGGACACCCTGAGATGAGGGTAGCCAGTTTTCAGCCCAGATTTGACAGACCCTGGATGGCTCCAGCCACAACTGTCAATGTGACAAAGGCTTCAGGGTCTTCCTGTCTTCCAAAGATCAGCTTCATATCAATTAGCATGTTTAGTGTGTCGCTGGGGACTAGAGGAAGAAACAGTACTTCCTCCTGAGATAAACACTTCCATTTAGAGCTCATTAATAAACGTGGCTTGGAAAGTTGTAATCATAATTTAGGCAACAAAGACACACTCCCAGGTCAGTGCTCTGGGGAGTGGGTTCATTTTCCTTGCTTGTTAAGGACCTTATTAGGGTTTTAAGAGACATTTAAAATCTTTCCCTCAGCAAGACTCCCAAGCTCGTTTAAACTCCCAGCATGCTATTAGGGCCAGTATTAATGTTGTCTTGCTTAATGTTTATTTCTGACAGGAGAGAAATAAATGCAACGTATTTTGTTGCAGGGTCCTCTGGGAGCAAAGGCAACTAAAAGGGGGAAGGATGGGTGTGTGTGTGCTGGTGAGGAATAGCTGTCCTAAAGCCTGCAAGAGAGAAAGATCCTCTTTTTAGCGCAAGGGGTTAAGTCTCAGTGCTATGAAGCTATCTGCAGCCACTGCAGCACAAGTTCAATCCCCAGCCAGGGAGCTGACCCACCTGGCGCAGCAGACCTCTCCTGTTTCGCCCACTGCTCCCCTCAGCAGTGTATTTCATCAGTCTGAATGTTCTGTTCCCCACTCTGTCTCTGGTGAATCCTCTCACCTCCCACACCTCTGGCCTGTACCCCAGTTCTTGTATGCATAAATAAATAAATCTTAAAAAAAAAAGAAAGAAAGAAAGAAACCTATGTTCCTGTCATTGCTTTTGGATTTGTATATGTAAATGTTTTTATATTCCTAACCTCTGTTGCTCAGTTTTGGAACACCCTTTGAATAGGGAGACTCAATGACATACTCTCCTACCTAGAATCTCCTCCCTCCCTGTTCTGCCCAACTGCAGACAGAGAGCCATGAAGCCAATGAATGACACATGTGTGACAAATCCAGATGCCAGTGACATGATGTCATGTAAAACTAGCTGCTGAGTCTGAGGTAAGAGAAAAACTGCAAGGTGCCGTCCCCTGACCTTTTATAATACTCAGTAATTAATGCTATTTGCTAGGACAAACCATTCATAGGGCTCCATGGCTTAATGTGACACAGATTTATCTTCCTCCCACATAACAGTGCAGGTCAGATATCCCATCTGGGGGACTCTCCTGCAAGCAAGAACTCAGAATTCCAGTTCCTTCCATCTGGTGGTGCTCGCATTTTAAACCTGGAAGGTAGCTGCCATGGGAGGTAGTTCTAGAAAGATGGGGAGAGAATATATGGAGGAGGTTAAGAGAAGACGTGGTGGGCCTTAGGGTTCATTTCCCAAAATGGAGTCAATTGCTCCCCAACCTAACTATCCAGAGGACTGAGAGGTATATTTCCTATGTGCACAAAAATAAGAAAATGAAATTACATGTGTAACCTCAATGAGCTGCTTTTATCCATATGTGTGATGTGACTACCTACAAGGCACCTTTAGCCCTAAGGACTTCTCTTTGTAGACCTCGCCGTGTATAAAGTGTACATCACTATTCCTTTGTTCAAGCCTTTAAATAATAGATTGAGAGAGCCTGACGTACATTGCATGAACATTCACGTTTTGAAGAATACATCACAATACTTTTTCCTATCTAATTGTTCTCTGCATCTTAGGAGGCAGAGTTCCACATTAACAGAGCAGTTTAAACCAGGGAGCTATGGCCTCCCTGGTGGCGCAGTTCGATTCCTGGCCAGGGAGATACCCACATGGTGTGGCAGACCTCTCCTGTCTTACCCGCTGCTCCCCTCAGCAGTGTATTTCGGTCCTTCTGTTTGTTCTGTTCCCCACTCTGTCTCTGGTGAATCCTCTCACCCTCCTGTGCCTCTGGCCTGTTCCCCAGCTCTTGTATGCATAAATAAATAAATCTTAAAAAAAAAAAAAACAACTAGGGAGCTATGCAGAAGTAAAAGAAACTACACAGATTGGGCATGAGGTATGTCAGAGATCTCAGTGCTGGTTGATGCAAACAATTAAATTAGAGATGAATCATACAAATTGCTCCCAAATGGCCTGATCTAATGCTTTCTTTTATGAATCATAAATATAAACAAAGAGAAATCAGGTCTCCAGCCCCAGGTTCTGTTCTTAAAATACACCTGATTTTGCTATTGCTACAAAGGAAAAGTTAGGACCCTTGGTAACTGAACACCATTAAAATAAGCCCCATTTGGGCCTCCCTGGTGGTGCAAGGGGCTCAGTGCCCCTTGCTGTGAAGCTGTCCACAGCCTCTTAAGTGTGGGTTCAATTCCCAGCTGGCCAGAGAGATACCCACATGGCACGGCAGACCTCTCCTGTCTCGCCTGCTGCTCCCCTCAGCAGTGTTTTAGGTCCATTTGCCTGTTCTGCTCCCCGCTCTGTCTCTGGTGAATCCTCTCACCCCACACACACACACCTTTGGCCTGTACCCCAGTTCTTGTATAAATAAATAAATCTTTTTTAAAAAATAAAATAAGCCCCATTTTATAATTTGTCTAGGCATAGCATTAGCTTGTGAGCGATCTCCAGGAATACTCTCCATGGGCCTGAAAATCTTCTGACACAAAATGTAGAACAACTGAAACCATTGCTCTGAGACAAGGTAGGTCAAAGAAGGTTCAAGCAGTCAGCAATTCTGAAATCCCATCAGCTCTTCCTTCCCTAAAGAATAGTAAATGGTCCTCAATTAGGCTTTGGTTCTGCTCCCTGGGAGTAAGTGCCAAATTCATTCTTCTTAAGATGTGACTCTGCTCTCTGGATTGATTTTTTTCCATGATCTTTCCCGGTTACATAAAGATAGCATTGTTGAATGCACCCTCCTTGAAGAGGTATTTACCAGCGCCAATTTGTCTGGGATAAGGGTTTTCTGGATTGCAAATATTTCAGTACCAAAACCTGGAACTCATCCCCAGGATGATGAGATTTCTCTGCCTTCTTGACAGATGAGCAGCTTTCTCAGTCTGCTTGCAGCCTGTAGAAGGTTGCAGGCTAAAAGAATTTTTTAGGTCATGAAAACTCACCATCTCTTTATGAGCCAATCTAGGATGCTCTGAACCAGATCACTCAATCAAAAATTTTGTTGGCTTTTTGTATTTTGCTATATGACAGAAGTCATAACTGCAATTTTTTCAGACGTCCAATATACTTATTAATAATGACTTTGATGTATCAGGTTTCTGGGAATGCACGTGCCCCACTGAAGAACAAAATTTATTAGGTATCCCTTTAATACTTTCAATGATCTTTAAAAAAAAAAAAGATTTATTGGGGCCTCCCTGGTGGCTCAGGGGATTAAGCACCACACTATGAAGCCATCTGTAGCCTCTGCAGCACAAGTTCGATCCCCAGCCGGCCAGGGAGAAACCCATATGGTGAGGCAGACCTCTCCTATCTCGCCCGCTGCTCCCCTCAGCAGTGTATTTCAGTCAGTCTGCCTGATCTGCTCCCCACTCTGTCTCTGGTGAATCCTCTCAACCCCCTACCAGCACTTCCCACCCCTGCACCTCTGGACTACACTGCAGTTCTATGCAAAAATAAAGAAATAAAATCTTTATAAAATAAAGGGAGGGCTGCACCTAGAATCGTTAGAGCATAATCTAACTAGGAAAGAGTAGCTTCAGGGAGATAAGGAGAGTGTTCCAGGGTTGGTCAAAGGCAGTGTAATGATGGGAGTGTACTGTGAAAACAAGGGAAATGTGGAGAGGGGAAGCAGATGACTTTTTTAAAGACTTATTTATTTATGCATACAAGGCCAGAGGTGTGGGGGGTGAGTGGATTCACCAGAGGCAGAGTGGGGAGCAGAACAGGCAGATCTACTGAAATACACTGCTGAGGGGAGCAGCAGGCGTGACAGGAAAGGTCTCCTGCGCCATGTGGGTAACTCCTTGGCCAGGGAGGGAACTCTTGCTGCAGTGGCCACTGATAGCTTCATAGTGCTGAGACTTAACCCCTGTGCCACCAGGGAGGCCCCAGCAGATGACTTTTTTAAATACACTTACTTATCTTTGGTTCAAACTGCCTGCTGTGCAACCATCCCAGGCAGGGCAGTTCATTGATGATCCAGGTAAAAGAAAAGAGAATTTTGGAGCCTTTAACCGAGCAAGGCACAGAGCTGATCTCTATGATCTGGCCAGACAGATAAAGGAGAGTCCTGGAGCCCTCGGTGGCTTTTTTAGGCTTTTATTGAGCTTTTTACCCCATTTGTAGTGCGGCAACCAAGTACGTGGCAGGCAAGGGGGCAGGCAAGGAGGCTGGCAGCCCTCCCAGCCCTCAGCGAGTCTTCACTCTTTCTGGGCTCTCTGGCATTCTCTGCCAGGCTTTTCTCTGCTTCTCTGCTGCTTCTGCTGCCATTGCTGTTTCTGTCATCCCCGTGACGCCACCCCTGTATGCCCAGTCTCTCAATCCAGGTGTGCCCACCTATCATGCCCACACCCTACTTACTCCAGGGGTCCACCGTCAGGCACATGTGTAGGACCGCAGGGATCTAGCATTAATGCTAATGGTGGGAGAGCGGAAAATCCTGACAATTTTCACTTCCCCTACACATGCCTTTAATGCTGAATCAGGGGACCTGACTGTAGGGTAAGGTAAAAGGTATCAGGCATCTCTGCCCTCCCGCCATCAGGATAGATGAGGGAACCCTGTGATCCTGAATGTGTGCCTGATGGCGGGCACCTGGAGTGGGTACACCTGTGCTAAGACTGTGCTTTTAAGGGCAGCGTCACAGGGATGACAAAAAAGCTGAGAAAGCAGCAGCAGAAGCTGAAGAGAAGCCGAGATCACCAGAGAGCCCAGAGAGAGTGAGGATTTTCTGGGGGCCGGCCCCCAGCACCCCTGCCTGCCATATGCCTGGTGAACCCCAATAAAAGACCTGCAAAAAACCACTGAGGACTCTGACTGCTCCTTTACCCGGTCTGCATGGGATCAGAAAACCTGCACTGTGTCCTGTTCCTGCCTTTACAATAAGCAACCTAGGAAGAATGCAAGGCCACAGGTAGAGACTAGCAGACGGAGGCAAAACAGAGTCAGCCGTTTTCCCTACACGGGGCCTGCCATGACTCAACCCGTCTTTTTCTGCTTTTACTCCTAACTGGACAGTCTCAGTAAGATCTAACTCTGCCAGCTCAAATTAGTTTTGCTAATTCAGATAAATGTTCTCCGGGGACGTTACTGACACAGGCAAATTCATAGCACGTGGTTACTCTCGTCTGGATTTAACTGCAGGTGAAAAGCTATTACATTAACCCACTGAGCTAATGAGAATTACTGCTGCAGTCTTATCTAATCTCCTGAAGGGGCTTGGAATGGCGATTTTCCTGTGACCACTGTTAAATGAGAAGACGCATGTGAAAAGCATTATAGATATTATACATCACCATGGAAATGTTAGTTGTCATTGTGTGGATTTCAGGCAGATGATTGCTTTGGTTTCCAACATTATTCCAGATGATGATGACGTTATGTTGAAATAGCTCAGAAAATGTTAACTAGTCCAGTTCCAGAATAATACCAGGGGACAGGGCCTCCCTGGTGGCACAAGGGGTTAAGCACCGCACTATGAAGCAATCCTCAGCCTCTGCAGCATGAGTTCAATCCCCAGCTGGCCAGCTACCCACATGGCACAGCAGACCTCTCCCGTCTCGCCCGCTGCTCCCCTCAGCAGTGTACTTCGGTTAACTTGCCTATTCTGTTCCCCACTCTGTCTCTGGTGAATCCTCTCACCCCCCGCATCTTGGTCTGTACCCCAGCTCTTGTATGCAGAAATAAATCTTAAAAAAAATAATAATAATACCAAGGGACAGTTAGTGAGATATGCCCAGGACAAGCTCATGGAGATTCAGTGTATAGGGTAAATGAAGATGATTAGGCTTTTACGCCATTGGCCTCTGTGGCTATCACCTGCAGCCTTCATCTTATTAATGTGGAAGGGGCGTGGGCGTGGGGCATGTATGACTGACTATGGACACCTGAGCACGGGTGTGCGTGCATGTGCAAGTGGGCACACTTGAGACTAGAGGTCAGGGATATAAGGGCGACCTTACTCAGAGACAGTTATGGCGGAACAGTTATAAAAGGATGAGTGGCAGCTACAAGAAGAGACCACAAGAGAATACCAGAGAAAGCCCATAGACAAGAGTCTACAGTCTAGAGTCTACAGAGATTCGCAAAGGACCTCAAGGTGCTGTCTCCTGCTGCCTTGTTTCCTCTGCTAACCATTAAAACCTGTGAAGATGATACCAAGGGTGCCAAAATTCTCTTTCAAATCGCTAGAACCAGTGGTGAACCTACCCAGCCTGGGATGGTATCAAAACAAGTATCAGGGTCTCCATAGAACACATGAACTTATTCAGACGGTCAGGAGACTCCATGTGCTAACTCCGAGTCAGGTGCTGTTCTCTGCCATGGGTATTCAGGCCTCAATATGGCAGACAAGACCCCCATCCAGAGCAAGGGGTCTTAAACTGACCTTTCTGGAATCAAATCTTGGTTTTGTCACCTTCAAGCTGGGTGATCTTGAGAAAGTTTCCATGCCCCCATCTCCTTGTCTGGGAAAAATGTAGAAGGGTCATGAATAGAATCAAAATAGTTAATATTGCTAAAACACTTGGAATAATGCCAGACTTACAACATTGAATATACATGTTCATTAAATAAATGGGACTATACTTGTTACATGGTACAAGGAAACCAGAACACCAAAGCTAAAAAGAAGCAAGTTTATTGTACCAGTACTTGACTCAGTGGATCTACAGCCAAAGGCTGAGCACCCCTTTAAGGACGTTATGGGCTTATATACATTTCAGTTTGTGCTGGGCAGGTTAACACTGTTATTTACAGTCCAAGAAATGTAGCAGGTTGCTTATCACAGGATCCTGAGCTGCCTTCTCAGGCATCTTACTTCATATTCAGTGAATCAGGACAGATAATAAACCAGTAGGCCAAATAAGTGCCATGATGAATTTAAACACATAAATTGGGGGGAGGGGAGCATTGTGACAAACAATAACAGGGTCTCCTTTAGGTGAGGTGCTCAAGGAGGGCTACTCTAGGGAAGTACTCTTCAAGCAAAGACCTAAAAGCCAAGAGACAGAGGAAGGATTGAGGCCAGAGCACTTAGAGAAGACTCTAGAACAGGAGTGAGCTTGGTTTGTTCTAGCAACAAAGAGAATGATAGCTAAGCTGTGGGAACAACCCATATGCCCAAAAATGGATGACTGGATCAAGAAGATGTGGTACATATACACCATGGAATATTACTCAGCAATCAAAAAAGATAAACACACGCAGTTTGCAGCAACATGGATGGCGCTGGAAGGGTTCATGCTCAGCGAAATAAGCCAGAAAGAAAAAGAAAAATACTGGATGGCCTCACTCATAGCAGGAATCTAGAAAACTTAAATAAGGGATCAGGAAAAAGAATAACTATAAGAAAGTGAAAATCAAAATCAACAAAAAACTATGAACCAGAGACACACTACGGGGGGGGGGGGGGAGAAGGGAGTAGAATCAAAACGAGGGGGGTGGGAATTGTACGTGGATGATAACCAAGATGAAAATGCATACATTGTGCAAAAACGTATGAAAAATTATGTTAAAAATATATAAAATTAAAAAATAATAAAAATTTTAAAAAAGAGAATGATAAGCGTGACCATGGACTCAGAGCTGATGGGGAGAAAGTGGGATGTGGGGAAGTGTGTAGGGAGAACTGGAAATGTGGGGCGGTGAGGGGAGAAGATGGAAGACAAAGGAAGTTGAGGAAATGAGTGGTTGGAGGGGAGAGAAAAGGTCAGAGACAGACAAGGGTCAGGTCTCGTGGGGCTTTGTGTGTCTGTGGCCATCATGAAGACTCCTTGAGTTTATTTAAAAGACAGGAAAGGGTTAGTACTGGGAAGATCACCTGGCTGCTGTGTGGTGAATGTAAGAGTAGAAGCCGGGCAGGTGGGCAGCCGTGGCATCATTCAGGTGAGTGGTGATGCGCTTGGAGGGGTCACCTGGGGTGGAGATGGAGACAATATCATAGATTTGGGATATGTTTGGGAATATACTGGGCAGGGGATAATGAAGATAGATGGATGGGTGGGTGGATGGATGGATGGATAGATAGATAGATACATACATACATACATACATACATACATACGTACATACATACTTACATACATAGAAAGATAGATAGATAGGTAGATACATACATACATACATAGAAAAGATAGATGGATAGATCAATAGATAGATAAGGATACATACATAGATACATAGCTACATAGCTACATAGAGATAGATAAATACATAGATAGATACATAGATACGTACATACATAGATAGAAAGATAGCTAGATATATAGATGTAGATAGATACATAGATACATAGAGATAGATAGATACATAGATACTTACATAGATACTTACATACATAGAAAGATAGATACATAGATAGATACATACATACATAGATATAGATACATAGATACATAGATACATAGCTACATAGATATAGATACATAGATACTTACATACATAGACAGAAAGATAGATAGATACATAGATACATACATACATACATATAGATACGTAGATAGATACATAGATACATAGCTACATAGATAGAGATAGATACACAGATAGATACATAGATACGTACATACATAGATAGAAAGATAGATAGATACATCCATCCATCCATACATACATACATAGATACATAGATGATTAAAAAACAAAAGGAAAGAGTGTGTTGAACTACCAGATGGACCGAAGTGCCAGAGAGAAAGACACGGGTGGGTTAGCTGTGTTGTGGGGAGCACACTGAGCTCCTAGGGATCCTGGGCAGATGGCTAGAAATCCCCACTCTGCCGTTTGCAGGATTGTGACTTTGGGCATGAGTTCAACTCTCATTCTCACTTCCTTGATCAATGAAATGAGAAGGATAATATCTTCCCTGATCCCCTCCCAGGGAGCTCATAAGGAGCAGATTAGATAATAAAAGTAAAAGGCTTTGAAACCCTGTAGCACCATATAAATGTAGGGTGCCATTGTTATCATTGCTAGCTTATCCAGGGCCAAACACCTCAGGGATGGAATGGTTTCACAGAATTCTAGTAAATTACTAGTTTAGTAAACATTTTTTAAACAACCTATTTTTAAAGACCTGGCAAACCAGCATGCCTCCTTATCACATTAAAGGAAGGATGTTGAAATTCCAACCAGTTCCATGTCCACTTCTATCTTCTTTTGTTAAAAGTTTATTTATTTATGCATGCAAGAACTGGGGTGTAGGCCAGGGGTGCAGGGGGTGATTCACCAGAGACAGAGTGGGGAGCAGAACAGGGAGATGGGCTGAAATACACTGCTGAGGGGAGCAGCAGGAGAGTCAGGAGAGGTCTGCTGTGCCATGTGGGTAGTTCCCTGACTAGAGCCAGAAACAAACTCAGGCTGCAGTAGCTGGCAACAGCCTGATAGGGCTGTCCCTAACCCCTGCACCACCAGGGAGGCCCCACTTCTGTCTTCTTGTTATAACCCAGGCTTTTTCCTGACCCCAACCCCAGGGACTGGATTCGGACATAATGAAAGATGACACGATTCAAAGGAATTTTGTGTTAGATTTTTAAGTGGAAAAAAAAATTCACAATGTCAAGAAATCACTTCCAAAGTTAGTGAGCCTACCAAAGTGAACTCCGAAGCAGGGAAAAACCAATCCTTCCTAGCTTTCACGGAGTAATAGTCCATAACTGACAAAAAGCCAAAGGCTTCCTTACTGTTTAGCAAATTTGCAGAGAAACCAGGACCTGAATTTCATTATGTACAATAATGGCGCCTTTGTCCGAATCTATTCTTTTTATTGCAGCACAATTTATTATATTAAAAAGATTATAAATGAACTAAACCTGCAAGAAGAAAAGCTGGGTTAGTTATAGAATCTACTTATAATGAACTGTATATACTTGTAAAATGATCAGGTAGGTGACCTATATTATATACTACTAAGCTAAAAACTCAGATGGCTACGTATCCTCACTACGTATTTGTTGTACATGTTGTAAAACATGTATGTATTGCACATGTGTTTCTTTTTAGGTTTTAAAATGATTCCAAATGTATAGAAAAATTATCATTCTACCAGAATTTTTTTTTCCCCTGGGCCATTTGAGAATAAATTGCTGATAGGAGAAACCTAAGTGTATCCCTCTTAGAGGTTACATCAGTCCCTGAAGTTAGAGAAACATGGGGTCCAGTTCTTGACGGTTGCCCCAGAGGGGAGGTGGCTGCTGTTGAAATGACCCACATCTCTGGTCTCCGGTCCACCCAGGATGCCTGCAATTGTGGTTTTGATTTGCATTTCCGCGATGAGAAGTGATGGTGAGCATTTGTTCATATACCTGTTGGCCATATGCATTTCCTCTTTGGAGAAGTGTCTTTTTAGCTCATCTGCCCATTTTGGGACTGGATTGTTTGCTTTGTTTTTGTTGAGTTGTGTGAGCTTCAAGAACTAATTTTTGAAAACTTGTGTCACTGACCTCTTCCCTTTGGTCTGTTTACTTAAGAATATCTCTACATATCTCAGGAGAGAGATGGCTTCACCTCCCAGCTGTCACCTATGTCATCCAGCCACACCTCTCTCTCTTTTTTTTTTATAGTGGATTTTGTTTTTATTTCCCTATAAAGGGATATTGGAGAAATACACTTCATTTTAACAAAATCATCTTTAAGACCAAACCATATCAATTCAGCTACTTTTATAAGTCAATATACCACTGAGCCCTCACCTCTACCTAAATAACCAAGGAACATTAAAAATGTATATTCCATTAAAGTAAATGTAGAAACATGTTGAATTTACTGTTGAGTCTAGTAAGCTCCAAGAGAACATGGGCTATGCCTTATTAATCTTGCTAACCTGGATGCCTGGCACAAAAACCCAAATAAATACCCACTATTCTATTAATGTACATGAAATATGTGTAACGCTTTAAGATTATTATTTAACTATGTAAGAATGACCATAAAAAATTCAATGTGGAAATTTCCACACCACATGTGCCAAAAGGTAGGATTTTGTGAGCACCATACCCCTCTAGGAATGAGACTCTATAAATCAGACAGTCTCATAGGGGAGGAAGTCAGAAACACATGTTGGGATAGGATTTAGCTGACTCTCATGAACCTGAGGATGTAGAATTTTCTTGCAATGCTTTTTTTCCATGTGGTTCAAATATTTTATTCTATTTTTTTTAAGATTTATTTATGCATACAAGAACCAGGTTACAGGCCAGAGGTGGGGAGGGGGGCATTGAGAGGATTCACCAGAGACAGAGTGGGGAACAGAACAGGCAGGCTGACTGAAATACACTGCTGAGGGGAGCAGCGGGCAATACAGGAGAGGTCTGCTGCACCATGTGGGTAGCTCCCTGGCAGGGGATTGAACTCGTGCTGCAGCAACTGCAGGTCAGCTTCATAGGTTGCATCTTAACCCCTTGTGCCACCAAGGAGGCCCTTAATTATTTTATTTGCAAGGAATATCCAACTCCTTTGTTTCCCAAGATAATGGGAAAAAATTGCCGTGGGGCCCAGATGGACCCAGCAGAAGGAAGCCAGACTGGAGCACCTTGATGGGATGCCAGGGGACCACAGGACCACAGAAGAGGGTAGACCTGCAAGGTGGGGGGGAGGGCACAAGGCCACTCATCAGCCCCCCATGAAGGAGCCACTGCCCACCTCAACTCCAAGGGTCTCTGTAGATGAGAGTTTCCAGGCAGTAGGAGCAGCTCCAAAGAGCCACTGAAGTGTTCACAAGAGAAGAAAGCCAGCATTTGGCTTTTGTGCCTGCCAGGTGTCCAGCATTACACAGCTGCCCCTGGCAGGCATGAACCCTCAGCCACTCACCTCTTCTCCCTTCCCCAACCTGGCCAGATGCTGCCCAGAGAGCAGGGATGAGGTGCCAGAGCAGGACATGGGCCACTGGCTATGCCTTCCCCCAACCCTCATACTTCTGACCCAGAATCTGGTCCCAGCCTGAATGTGAGATTCATTAAGTGAGATTCTAAGAGCTGAGAAAGACCAGGGGGCTTTTTATTGTTATTAAAATAAATGGGAATGTTAATGGACCCCCCGGAGATTATATTCTGGAGCAAGGAAGAACAAGTCAGGTCAGGAGGATCAGTTTGAAGAGGCAGAGTTGGAAAGTAATAAAGCTTATTTCTGCTTCTTCTCTGTTGAGATTGTCAGATAAGCTGGATGCATAAGATTTGCTGCTTTGTATGGTATTTAATTCAGTAATTCAGGCTTCATGCTACTACCAGACTTTTCGCTTGTGTCAAAAGTCCTTTTTTAAGAGCATAAAAGATATCTAGTTTGAGCATGAAACTTATCTCTAATGTAAGAGAAATTCTGCTCATTTTTAATGGACCACTACTTTTGCCCCCAGCTTTACAGAGAAGTAATTGACATTTAATATTGAGCAAGCTTAAAGTAGACAACGTGATGGTTTGATAATACTTTTTATTGCCTGTTGGAATTGATAACTTACTAGTTCTCAAAAATCAGCTCTGAAACTCTCTATTGCATTTCCCATGTGATAATTGTGTTTGTGTTTTAAGGATTCTGTTAGCAAAATGATGTTAATAATATCTCTTTGGAAACAGACCTCAGAAAAGACATTTTAAGTGTTATCCATATGATAATTCTCTAACACACTTTCAAGGAAGAACAGTTTTATACATAAACCCTGACATAACCCATTGTCTCAAAAAACAATGGAGTAAGCTTGGGAAAAGGACATCATATTCTATTTCTATCTCATCCCACTTTACTTGCATGACACCCATCAATATCAAATGTGCAACAATAAATTATTCCAGACATTTATTTTAAATGTGACCTGAATTATTAAGATCTCAATTGCAAAGCATCAGTATTTTTAACTTAGAATTTTTAAAGACACTGCTTCTTTTAGAATTACACAAATTGCATTTTTCCAACTGCTGTTTTATCATTTCATTTCATCCTCCTGGTTGTCCTAGAAACAGTACTCGAATTATTCATTTTCAGAAAATATTTTTTATTGCTTGCATGGCAAGTTCCTCCCATTATTTTGGAAAACAAATGAGTTGGATGTTCCTTGAAAATAAAATATTTGAACCACATGGGAAAAAACATTACAAGAGAATTATGCAACCCAGGTTCAAAAAGAAAATAAAGGTTCATGAGAGTCAGCTAAATCCTATACCAACACGTGTTTCTGACTTCCTTCCTCCTCTGTTGGACTTTACGATTTGTAAAGTCTGATACCTAGAGGGGTATGGTGCTCACAAAAACCTACCTTTTGGCATATGTGCCCATACCTCCTCTAGGGGGGCCACGTGGGCTGAGAGAAAGGTGTGGCTGGATGACATAGGCAACAGCTGGGAGGTGAAGCCATCTCTCTCCTGAGATATGTAGTAAGAGATATTCTTTTTTTTTTTAAGATTTATTTATTTATGCATACAAGAGCTGGGGTACAGGTCAGAGATTCAGGGGGTGAGAGGATTCACCGGAGACAGAGTGGGGAACAGAACAGGCAGACTGACTGAAATATACTGCTGAGGGGAGCAGAGGGTGAGTCAGGAGAGGTCTGCTGCGCCATGTGGGTTTCTCTCTGGCCAGCTGGGGATTGAACTCATGCTGCAGAGACAGTGGATTGCTTCACATTGCGTTGCTTAAACCCTTGCACCACCAGGAAGGCCCAGAAAGAGATATTCTTAAGTAAACAGACCAAGAGGAAAAGGTCAGTGACACTAGTTTTCAAAAATTAAGTATTTTTTTAAAGATTTATTTATTTATTCATTTATTTATACAAGCACTGGGTACAGTCAGAAGTGCGGGAGGGTGAGAGGATTCACCAGAGCCAGAGCAGGGAACAGAACAGGCAGACGGATGACCTACACTGCTGAGGGGAGCAGCGGGCAGCAGGAGTGGTTTGCGCGCCATGTGGGACCCTCACCAGTGGCCAGGGATCGAACCAGCACTGCAGTGGCTGTGGGCAGCTTTGCAGCACAGCGTTCAACCGCTGTGCCACCAGGGGAGGCCCTCAAAAATTAATTCTTGAAGCTCACACAACTCAACAAAAACAAAGCAAACAATCCAGTCCCAAAATGGGTAGATGAGCTAAAAAAGACACTTCTCCAAAGAGGAAATGCATATGGCCAACAGGTATATGAACAAATGCTCACCATCACTTCTCATCACGGAAATGCAAATCAAAACCACAATGAGATACCAACTCACATTAGTGAGAATGGCCCATATTTAAAAAAATTGGCAACAACAAATGCTGGCAAGGATGTGGGAAAAAAAGGAACCCCCTTACACTGCTGGTTGGAATACAAACTGCTTCATCCACTATGGAAAGCTGTGTGAAGGTCCTCAAATTACTAAAAATGGAGCTACTCTAAGACCCGGAAACTCCACTCCTAGGATTCTGCCCAAAGGACACAAAAACATCACTTTGAAAGGGAACCTGCACTCCGATGTTAACTGCAGCCCTATTTACAGTAGCTAAGACATGGAAACAATCTAAATGCCCCAAAACAGATAAATGGATCAAGAAGATGTGGTATATTGACACAATGGAATACTACTCAGCCATCAAAAAAGATTTGGAGCAACGTGGATGGAGCTGGAAGGCATCATGCTCAGTGACATAAATCAGAAGGACAAAGAAAAATATCGGATGGTTTCACTTATAGGAGGAATATAGGTGAAACCAAAGAAAGGGTCACGGGGGGAAAAGAAGGCAAAACTAGCAGGAAAACTATAGATCTGAGACTCATAGCAGGGGAGGAGACAGGAGGGGGTCAAAACAGAGGAGGGAACACAAGGGACAATGGTGACAGTTCATGGGTGAGGTGATGCGGGAGATATATGGGGATTACACAAGAGGGAAGAAATCAAATATTGTATAAAAATGAACAGCAATGTGAGGAAATAATGATAAATAAATAAAAAGAACCTGGGGGGAGGGGTAAATTACATTTGAAAATAAACCACAAAAAGAAAACAAATATCCCTTGAGCTTCTGCTGTCTTGTACAACTCTCCTTCTCTCAAAATAAGAAGTCAATCCCTCCTACATCCACCCCACCTCTCACCCAAGACAGAGAGGGAGCTGTATGATCAATTGGATAATTGTCTCTTTTTTTAAAGATTTATTTATTCATGCATACAGGAACTGGGGTACAGGCCAGAGATGCAGGAGCCGAGAAGATTCACCAGAGACAGAGTGGGGAGCAGAACAGGCAGACTGATGAAATACACTGCTGAGGGGAGCAGCGGGCGAGACAGGAGAGGTCTGCTGTGCCATGTGGGTAGCTCCCTGGCCAGCCGGGATCGAACCCGCACTGCAGAGGCCACGGACAGCTTCACAGCACTGCGCTCAACCATCTGCGCCACCAGGGAGGCCCTGGATAATTATCTCTTAATGCCATTGAAACAAAACTATCTCTTAGACTCAAGTCAACAGCAGGTCTCAGTTTTACTCAATCCCTTCCTAGGAGGTTGGCAATTCATTTGTATTTCTTTTTTTTAATGAAGTATTTTTTTTAATATTTCTCTTTTTTTTAAAGATTTATTTATTTATACAAACACTGGGGTGCAAGCCAGAGATGTGGGAGGGTGAGAGAATTCACCATAGACAGAGCAGGGAGCAGAAGAAGCAGGAGACCGAAGTACACTGCTGAGGGGAGCAGCGGGCGAGAAAGAAGAGGTCTGCCTCGCCATGTGGGAATATCCCTGGCCGGCTGGGATCGAACCAGCGCTGCAGAGGCTGCAGACAGCTTCACAGCGCTGCGCTCAACCCACTGCACCACTGGGGAGGCCCTCATTTGTATTTCTTTAATGCAACTTAGAAGGTGATATCATCCCACTAGTTTTTTTGTTTTTTTTTTTAAGATTTATTTTATTTATACAAGAACCAGGGGACAGGCCAGATGTGCGGTAGGGTGAAAGGATTCGCCAGAGACAGAGCAGGGCACAGAACAGGCAGATTGATGAAACACACTGCTGAGGGGAGCAGCAGGCGAGACAGGAGAGGTCAGCGGCGCCATGTGGGTTGCTCCGAGGCCAGCGGGAATCGAACTGGCACTGCAGAGGCTGTAGACAGCTTCACAGTGCTACGCTCAACCACCTGCGCCACCAGGAAGGCCCCCACTCGTTTTTAAATCGAGTCAGAAAACAAGGCAAAGAAAAATTAAGAGTATAGGAAAATTAGATGAACTTAGGGTTGATGTTCATCCATAAAATGCTGATCATAAAATCTTGTGCATAAGTTAGAAGTGGGGCGAGCATGTTCTAGCATTGATTTAACATGAGTACAACCCAGAAGAAAGATCAAATTCGTGACATGTTCAGAGGACAGTGGCAAGGGAAACAAAACTCCTCCTGGGACTGATACAAGAAACACATTTTCTGGAAGCATCCTTGGAAAGAAAGCACTGTGGGATGCTGGGAGCAAAAGCATCCCTGCAGAATTCCTCACAAGCTGCTTCATGCGCGGCTTCACATCATGTTCTTCAATGTGGTAAGCAGAAGAAAGACAGGTATCATTCCCTCAAAGCAATCATACTGACAGCAACACACCACGTGACCCAGACACAGCTCTCTTGCAGAAATTCTGGTTTTCCCCAGGCAGAGGAAGAACAAGCGGTGTTTCAGGAATGGTGAGGTCAGGAGCAGCTTTATGACTCATGCATGAGGTCCCAGACCTGGGTAGCCCCACATGGTCTAAGCACGGGTTTAAAGACAAATGTGTTCCTTTTATACATAACTGTCTTCATATATGTTACAGTGATAGCATTGTTTCTCAGCAGGCACAACCATTTGTTGCAAAGTCCCCAGACAAGCTGGGGAGGACAGACAAAGGGCAGCAGATGCAGACACCTGGACACCAGGAGACAGACAAGTTTGACTGGCTAAGGGATGCTTCTGAAATGCAACTTTGTGTAGATAGGAGTTCTGAGGCCGTGACCATGAATCTTTAAAGGGAAAGACCTGTAAATAAGCAAACTTTTTAATTATGTCTGCATTGGAGTGTTTTTGTTGCACCTGGGCTGAAAGTTCTGCTGAAATCTTTATTATAGTCATTTGCTCAATTATATATTTTCTCATCACTCTAAGGATCTCGTTTAATCCCACAGATCACTTTTAGAGGAATCTAGTGCAAGGCTCTTATTGGGATATTTTGGAAACGTTTCTTGGAGTTGGGGTTATTATGATTTGAAGGCGGTTCCTGGTAGTTGGCCGCAGAGCTCAGAATGTTCCCCATCCTTCAAAGGGCAGGACACAATAAGGAAACGGCCCATATTCCTCGTACCTTTTTAAATATGCTTGATATTCATCTTGATGAAAAATTTAACACATACTCCCATACCTAGCAGATGGAGAGATAAAGTGGTGGAATATCTATGGAGAAGAATTTGGCAATATCTAAAACTAAATATTTGCCTGATAGTTCCTTCAAACCTTTTTCATTTTATCCTCAGTCACACATCCTAAGAAATAAACACTGGGCCTCCCTGGTGGCGCAAGGGGTTAAGCACAGCACTATGAAGCTAGAGGCAGCCACTGCAGCAGCACAAGTTTGATCCCAGGCCAGGGAGCTACCCACATGGCGCAGCAGACTTCTCCTGTCTCCCCGCTGTTCCCCTCAGCAGTGTATTTCAGTCAAGCCACCTGTTCGCTCCCCACTCTGCCTCTGGTGAATCCTCTCACTCCCTATATCTCTGGTCTATACCCCAGTTCTTCTACACACAAAAAAAAAAAAAACTAAAATTTTCAGTCTAAGAAAAAGATACAAGTATATAATAAACCAAGGGAAAACCTCCATAATGCTTCATTTGAATTGGGAATAACATATGCACTCAATTACAAAAATGCCATATACAGCCCCAGCTCTGTCCCCTAAAAGGAACATCCCCACAACAATGGCACATCTTGGTTTCTAACCCAACAGCCAGCAGAGAAGCCTCATCCCAACACATATTGAGAACCCCACTAAGAGAAATTAGAGACCTCTGGATTAATGGCTAGCTCTAATTCTTAGAAAAGCAGAGATGCTTTCATAGACGAATGGCAGATATTCAAGAAGGCACAAGAATTAGAAGGTGGTAAATTACAAGACAACCAGCCTAGATTGTTCCCATAGAAAAAAGTCCATGTCATGAGAACAAAAACGTAGAGGGATTTTTATAGATTAAAAGAAGCTAGAAGCCATAATAAAGAACAGCAACAGATGAATATTCATGACGTCCTGATTTTTTTTTTTAATCACAGTTACTTCAGTAATGTTTTGGTCAATTTGAGAATTATACATTTGGACTGCATGTTAGATAACATGAAAATAGTTCATTTTCTTAGGCAGATATGTAAGAAAATGTCCTTATTTTTAAATGCACATGCTGAAATAAATTGTGATATCCATAACTATTTTCAAATTAATCTACCAAAAAAAAAAAAAACAAAGATTGGATTTCACCAGAGATTATACACAGGCATACATTTATTTTTTTAATTATTTATTTTTTCATCATTTTTAGATTATTTATATTTTATTTTAAATTTTTTTATTTTAACATTTCTCATTTTTACATTTTTTAGACAATATTTGCTTCCCCCCACCCCCTCAGATTGAGTCCCCATAGAATTTCCTTCCTCAGTGCACCCCCGTGCACCATCACCTCAGTCCCCTGTGCTCCTCCCTCCCTCCCTCTGGTCCCTCTCCCTCCTGCTCCCCTGCAGGATGGCTCTGGTTTTCAAATGCCCAAAAATAGATGAGTGGATCAAGAAGATGTGGTACATATACACAATGGAATATTACTCAGCAATCAAAAAAGATAAACTCATGCCATTCGCAGCAACGTGGATGAAGCTAAAAGGAATTATGCTCAGTGAAATAAGCCAGAAGGAAAAAGGAAAATATCGGATGGTTTCACTTATAGGAGAAATAAGACATCAGTATTAAAAAAAAAACAGTAACCATACAAAACAAAAATAGACAATTATAAACCAGTATATATTTAATGATTCTTCCAATTCTTGTATATTTGAAATGCTTCATAATAAAAATTGAGGGGAAAAGTTTCTAATTTTCTAAGTGCAGACGCTTGCTCCACCTTACATGTAAGCCCACCATAGATTCTGGTACAGATTTTAATCAGTGGATTTCCCAGGAGTGCACCTGTTATATTAATCAAGAGAAGCTCTTAGGCAGTATTGTTTGGGATTTTACCACGTATTCTCCGCATCCCACATACAACACACCTCTACCAAGCTGCGCAGATTCTGGCAGTTGCTCACATTCTCATGACAAGGGAAGCATCTGACTGCTTGGTCTGGCTTCTATAGTAGTTATGCTGAGCATCTAATCAGCGCTTCCTGTTAAAATACACAACATCCTGTCTTCCAGGGAAAAGCACACAGGCAGGATTTCTCTGAACTAAGATTTTGAAAGAAATATAGTGGCAGCCCCAGAAAAGTGAATTCTGCCAGGGGGCACCCAACAGCCGGCAGAGAAGCCTCATCCCAACAGAGGCCCTGGCTCAGCATCAGCTCAAATCCCCACTCCCTTACGTTTGTGCATGAAAATAGAAAAGTTAGCAAGAGATACATATTGAAGACCTAAAAACAGTTCATTTGAGAATTTATTTTTTGTCTTCACAAGGAGAGATTTGCACCAGGAAATCTGCCTTTCTTTTTTTATAGCATTTTAAGAAGTATGTGAGAGTTCTGATAGGAATTACAGGAATTACCTTTTTCTGAACCAAAAGTGGGATGTGGCTTGACAAAAAGTCATCTATGACTTAAGAAGGTACTACAATGATACAAAAATGAACCCTATTTGGTTAGACAGTTAATGAGTATTCTTATTTGAAAAGAAGAAAATACCACTGTCTGTTTCAGAAAATACAAGACGTGTTTACTTTTTTTTTTAAGATTTATTTATTCATGCATACAAGAACCGGGGTACAGGCCAGATGTGTGGGAGGTGAGAGGATTCACCAGAGACAGAGTGGGGAACAGAACAGGCAGATAGACTGAAGTATACGGCTGAGGGGTGCAGGAAGTGAGTCAGGAGAGGTCGCACCATGTGGGTAGCTCACCAGCTGGCCGGGGATCAAACTGGTGCTGCAGAGGCAGTAAACAGCCTCACAGCACTGTGCTCAAACCCTTGCGCCATCAGGGAGGCCCTTTTAAAACACGCTGAACAAAAGATACAGAGGGTAGGGCTGTTCATTCATCACCTGGCATTGGTCAGACGCATGATACGCTCCAGGCCCTGTGAGAGGTGCTGAAGATAAAACAAGAACAGTAAATCCCTTCAAAGGAGTGATTGTTTAATGGGAAACAGTTAGCATGCAATTAACACTAAATTGTTAACATGCATGCTGTGTGGTATGTGTCAGGGGTAGGCAAGAGACAGGCATGCTTGCTGAGAATCAGGCACAGAGGAAATAGCATCCTTTGTGAAAAGACATAAAAGCAACCTTCCATGAAGCAAGGTCATTATAACAAGAAGGTGAAAGATATAATAATAATGATCATAATAATGATAATAAAGATAATAAAGTGCTTGTACTGGATTGCTGTTCATGAAAAGGCAGAAAGAAAATGCTATATGGATTCTGCTTGGAGAAGGCATCTACACTGTAGAATAATAGTATAAAGTCAGCACCTACTTATAAACCTTAAGTGCAAAGAAGTGCAGAGGTGGGGTCTCCCTGGTGGCCTAGCGGTTAAATCTCAATGCTAGCACCAGAGATCTGAGTTCCATCTCTGGCTGCTACCCACATGGCACAGCAGACCTCTCCTGACTGGCCCACTGCTCCCCTCAGCAGTGTACTTCAGTCAGTCTGCCTGTTCTGTTCCCCACTCCGTCTCTGGTGAATACTCTCACCCCCCTGCACCTCTGGCCTGTACCCCAGTTCTTGCATGCATGAATAACTAAATCTTAAAAATATATATAGTTATTTTTTTAAAATGCCATTAAAAAAAGTCATTTTTTTAGACAGGAGAACATGTGAAGGTAGCCAAGACATTAATGAGCTGAAAACCCTTTACAGTCATCATGATGAACACGATTGATGAGCAATTGTGGGGAAAAGACATAAAGACGACGGCATGAAGCTGAATCAATGCCAGGCAATTTAAAACACAAAATCAGTATAGAAAACCACAGAGAGGCCCACAGGACATATTGACAGAGCAATGTCGGGAGGGAGAATCACACTACAGCGTGAGGCCAATGTGCACAAAGAAAGTTGGAAAAAGGGAAAGAGTAAAAGAAAACTATCCTAGAAAAATGTGAAAATCTATCAACAGATTTTCAATGCAGAAAGGATGATGACAAAGCTTACACTTGAGTAAATGTAAACCAAACCCCCCCAAGATGAAAGAATTTTACTCAGATGTAGTCACAGGAAAAGAATAAGGAAGAAGAAAATATTAAAGAGTATCTGGACTTTTCTAGAGTGGTGCACTAAAAAAAATTATTTCCACTATAAAAGTAATATCAGAATCCAGAGGAAAAAAGGAAAGCAAGTTATCCATCATCCTACCAAGTCTAACATCACCCTATCAGCAAGTGTTTCCTTTTTCACTGCATAGAAAGAATTTTGTTTAAACGTGGTGATAATTTTATAGTCTGATTTTCCATTTTCTGCTATTGTTAGAACAGTTTTTCTGCTGACTCAAAGTCTTAATATAAATTATAATGAGTGCATAAATCTACAGAAGTGATAACCTCGATTCCTTATTTTTAGATGGGGGGTGTGTGTGTGTTCATGCCACTTATTAGAACTAGAGCTCTGCATGTTTGTTCTCTAATCCTCAAACAAGCCCATAAATCCTATATATGACCATGTTTGTGAGTCCAGAATTCTGTTTCAAGTCAAGGGAAAGTGCATTCTGTATTCAAGTTTGCCTGATTCTAAGCCTATGCCTTTTCCACCAAACCATAAAATCTCCCCTTAGTTATTGCCTTTGTTTTACTCTTAATAATATTATAATTAATATCTTCATGTTGTTGATTTTTCCCTTAGATTGATTCCTTAGAGTAACTACCAGAGTTAGAATGACTAGGTCCCAATAATACTTTTATATCTCAGTATATAGCAACAAATGGATTGCCAAAAAAAAACCCTAAATGTCATTTATAGTGTTGTCAATAATGAGTAAAAGTATTTCATTGTACCCTTAGGCAGCAGTGAAAATCCAGCCTCATAGTTGGGACTCAGATTACATGTACTGAGCTAATAAATACCAAAAATGTCAATGGCAGAGGGTGTCCCTCGCCCGCCAGATCAGAGGGAGTGATTATCTGGTGATAGTCTGTCCTGGTCAGTCTATACTTTCTAGTACCACACTAATAAAACAGTTTACGTGGAAAGGGTAAATGGGTGAGTGAAGGTTCTGGAAATATGCAAATACACTGAAATGCTTAGAGGGAGCTAAAGTTATTTCTACTAAAAGAAAGGGAAATCTCAGGGGTGTTTTCAAATTGCATTGACAATTTTGCAGTTTGAAATAGGGAGCAGAAAGAGAGTGGGCAGAACAACAGGCCCTAACCCCACTTTTCAATGGAATTCTGCATATTGGGCTGCAGCATAAGATTCACACCAAGGAGCTGGGGCAGGAAGAAGGGGCAGGAAGGGAGAGGGTAGAGGGAGGAGGAAAAAAAGAAAGGGAATATGACGAGGGTCTTAAAATATTTGGAAGGCTGATATAAGAAGATTTAGACTTGCTGTTTGCAGCTCTAGCAATAGAACTGGAAACACAGGCCCCACAAGAAAGTAACACCCAGAATCAGGAGCTGCCTGCCCTTGGGCTGGGGCCACGAGTTCCGCAAGCCTGGTTAGTGTGTTTCCAAGATGTGCCCCACTCGGGGGTCTGAGAAGGCAGCGAGAGGCCCTGAAGCCAAAAGCCGAGACACCTGCTGCTAAATGGGGCTTGGGGCTGACTCTGCTCTCACTGCAGATTCGATTTTTGTCTGGTTCCTCGGAAACCAACCTCCCAAGCCAGAGTCTAGTGTCTGCATTGTTCCCCCTTACCCAAGCTTTATAACCCCCAGTGAAGCCCAGACTATAGGGCTAAATTGCCTCAAGACCCTAAAAGCCCAAAAGGGGGGAAATAATCTTCTCTAAACTCTTCTCTGTGAGGCTTGTATTTGCAGACAGTTTGTCAGCCATCCCAAACAAGAAAAAGCAAAGAACCTTGAGCTGACCTCTGAGCTCTGGGGAATTGGAGGGGATGTAAGGGTAGAAGGAGAAGCTGCCTCATTTGGAGCTCACAAACAGAAATTCAAAACTCCAGTAATCTGAAGCCATAAAACCTCTTCATACTTCTGTATAGAGGAACTGCCCTGGGCCGAGTCGATGAACTTCAGCCACACATAATATTTTTTGCCCTTAACCTGCTTTTCAGTCAATCAATTTGATCTCCTTTGTTCTTAATCCTGGTCCCCCAGACCCATATAACATTCTTAAATGGGGAGGCAGATTCGACTGGTTGTTTTTCCCTCCTGTTGCAGTGCTGGTGAACTTGCACCAGCTTAGCGATTTTTTTTTAAGAGATTTGTTTATTTATGCATATAAGAGCTGGGGTGCAGGCCAGAGGTGTGGGGGATGAGAGGATTCACCAGAGACAGTGGGGAACAGAACAGGCAGATCTACTGAAATACACTGCTGAGGGGAGCAGCAGGCACAAGACCTTAGCCAGGTGTCAGGCAGACACACCTGATTTTGTTAGATGGTAACACCAGGATTGCATTCAGTTCTCAGAAGGCAGAGATTTTATTTCTGAATCTTAACCCTCATGACCATAATCTTTGAGCCACCTGGGTCCTCTCCGCACTGCCTGTGACATGATGTCCTCACAACTCTGCTCTTCCTCAACCCCAAGAGTTAACCCTCATTGACACCTCCTCCTCGTCCTTCCTGCATCCCTGCTGACTAAGGATTCAGACCCCTGATACTCCATGTTTGATGATTATACTTCTTCCTTTTTTCCTGAGAATGTCAGCTCTGTGACAGGGTGCTGTTTGCTCACAGGTGTAGCCCAAGTGCCTGAAACAGTGTCTGGCACACAGTAGGTGCTTAACAGATACTGGCTGCTGGTTTTGTTTTGTCCCCAATCCTTTCTCTTTTTTTTTTTTTTTTGAAGATTTATTTATGTATGCATACAAGAGCTGGGGTACAGACCAGAGGTGTGGAGGGTGAGAGGACTCACCAGAGACAGTGGGGAACAGAACAGGCAGACTGACTGAAATACACTGCTGAGGGGAGCAGCGGGCAAGTCAGGAGATCTGCTGTGCCATGTGGGTCACTCCCTGGCCAGGGACTGAACTCCTGCTGCAGAGGCTGCAGATAGCTTCATAGTGCTGTGTCTTAACCTCTTGCGCCACCAGGGAGGCCCCCCCAATCCTTACTAATTTGGACTAATTTGCCATTGACCAAACTCCACAACTAGCATTACCCTACTATGTAGCTGCCTTAGAAAACCCCAGCTTCCTGGGGTCAGAAAATGGGCATTTCTTCTTCCTTGGAGAATCTGACAGGGAAGGAGGTAAGAATGATTGAACTAGATAGATGCCTTTCGAGATCCCTACAGTTTATCAGCAATGGATTCCATTTGAATGCTTATCTACTTTCTTGATTCAGAAAGGAAATCAACTTCCTGGGTCATTTTTTGTGCTATAAATTGTCTTCAATAACTGTTTGCTCAATGACTATTGGCTTCGGTAACTGCTGCCTCTTCCAGATAGCCATGTCCTAGCAGAGACATAGCTCCCAGGCGCCCACATTTCTTACCCATCACTCCAACCTCTGACCACAGACAACAGGACAAGGGTGACGTGTTCTAAGGACCCACAGGCTGACAGATAACCAGTGATGTGATCCAACATGGTGAGGCGGCTGGGACAGTCGGTTCTCCTTAGAAAGGGGAAATAAGACATACTGAAAAATGGAGCAGAAAACAGAAATCTGGAATTGAGGGGAATGCTCTGGCTGAGAGTAAATGAGACTATCTTTCCAGGGCAAAGACAGGAGGAAGAAGAAATTAAAAAAAAAAAAAAAAAAAAAGACCCAGAATAAAGGATAAAATACAGAGAAGACAGGGAAAAAATATGTCTGAGAAAAACAGACTCACCCAGAGGAGCTAAGTCAGCCTAAGTTTCTTAGGGCCTCTTCCTGCTTCTGTTCTTAGGGGCTGGGCTTATGAAGCCAGGTTTCCCTGGAATGAACACCCCATTGTTTGAGGGGCACCAAATCCTTGCTACTAAAGGAGCCTAATTAAAACATGCTCTGATTGGGGGGTGCATTTGTTTCTCTTGATACTGTGACAAATGACCTTTAAACTTAGTGGTATATGACAATCACATCTGTGTTCTTCTTCTTCTTTTTTTTTAAAGATTTATTTATTTATTTATACAAACACTGGGTACAGTCAGAAGTGCGGGAGGGTGAGAGAATTCACCAGGGCAGGGGGCAGAACAGGCAGACTGACGAAATACACTGCTGAGGGGAGCAGTGGGCGGCAGGAGAGGTCTGCTGCACCATGTGGGACCCTCGCCTGGCGACCGTGGATCGAACCAGTGCTGCAGAGGCTGTGAGCAGCTTCACAACCCAGCGCTCAACCACTGCGCCACCGGGGGGGCCCTACACATTTGTGTTCTTACAGATCTGGAGGGCCAGATTCTGAAATGGCTTTTACCGGGCAAGATGGTCGAAGGGCTGAATTCTTTCTGGAGACTGGAGCTTTCTAAGTAAGAGCCTCCTTTTCTGATTTCTAGAGACTGTCTGGATCCTTTGGCTGTTGACCTTCCCCAAGTCCACCCCAGTCAGCTCTTGTATCACTGCAACCTCCCCTTCCACTGCCCCTCCTGTGATTATCCTAACTCCCTCTGCCGTGAATAAAAACCCCAGTGATTACTTGGGACCCACTCACGTGATCCAGGGTAATACCCCGTCCGATATAAGCTGACATATCGACAGGTCTTAGGAGATAGTGTAACAGGGGGGTCCCCAGGAAAGGGGGAGGTTCCGGGTTCCCTGCCCCACCCAAGGGAGGGTGGAGCTGAGCAGGGAGAGAAGAAGCTGCAGAGGAGACTGAGGAAGGAAGGAAGCAGGATGGAGCCAGAAGGAGACCTGGAGGAGGCACATGGAGCCGAGAGACACATGAAGAGACTGCGCTTGCCTTGTGGTCGTGGATGGGGTGACACAGATGTGGGTGAGACCTGTGGGGAGGTGACAGTGGTGGTTTTTGTCTTGATATTGATTTTGCTTTTTTCCCTCCAGACTTGTCTGGTTATTTCTGACCCTTTTCTGTGGGTCCCCACTGGAAGATGCTTTAGACTGTGGCAGGCTTTGGGGCCTTGCTCTGGGCCAAGTCTGCTTGGGTGGAATTTTACCCATGGGGGGACGGGTCACTTTGGGTGCTTGATTTAGAAACTATATTCTTTGTCTTTCCTGTATTGTTTCCTAATTGTATTAAAGTCCCTTTTCATTAAAGTCTCATATGTTTTGTGTTGATGCAGCAGATGGCAGAGCCGATTTAGAGCAGGCAGGTTTGGGGGTTCTAGGGTGCCCCTCTCCCTGCCCTGTAACGATAGGACTTGGATACCCATAGGAAGCCATTATTTTGCCTACACACAGAAACGGGGTGGTCTCCTAAGGACCACAGCTTAGACTACGCCCTTAAACTAGCCACAAAAGGCATATATACACAATGGAATATTACTCAGCAATCAAAAAAGATAAACTCATGCCATTTGCAGCAACGTGGATGGAGCTAGAAGGAATTATGCTCAGTGAAATACGCCAGAAGGAAAAAGAAAAATATTGGAGGATGGTTTCACTTATAGCAGGAATATAGGGGAGCCAAATAAGACATCAGTGTAAAAAAATAATAACAGTACAAAACACAACAAAGCAAAGACAGACAATTATAAACCAGAGACATCCTGCAGGGGAGGAGGCGGGAGAGGGATCAGAGGGACTAAGGTGATAGTGCACGGGTGCATTGGGGAAATCCTGTAGAAGTTAAACATTGTAAACTATTTTATACAGTATTTTTAGTATGAATATAATTATTTCATGAGTCTTTTGTCAAACAGTTCAATTCAACGTATAAACACTTTTACACTTTTCTGGGAGAAAAATCTTCCCAATCAAGTTAGATTTAAATACAAAAAAAAAAAAATAGCTCTTGTCACTCAATTGCTATTAAACTGTCTTTAAATGTGTTAAAAAATAAAAAAAATAAAATAGCCACAAAAATCATAAGTCAGCTAGTAGGGGACTACTTACATTTTAAATGCTTTACAACAGGCAGGAATGGAGAGGTGGAGACACTCTCATAAACCTCTGACCAAGAGAACTTCCCCCATATTCTCAACACTGGGGCCCAGGGGTCCCTGAGAGTGTGTGCTTAATTTGCAATGCAAGGTCAAAGTCTCACCCCCATTGGAACAAAACCTTTTTAGTGTTGCAGCGAATAAGCAGTCTGAGTGGGAGACAGACCACAAGTGCAGAAGAGACTCATACAGATCCACCTTTGATTATGGTTCTTCCTCATTACAGGAATTTATTTAGCTATATTTCACTCAGAAGACCCTGCTGACAGCCACGATGCACACTGCTGCGTAATTATAGAGCTCTAAGAAATGGCAAGATGGGAAGAGAGGAGCATAAACGATCAGAAAATAATGGCTGGGAAGAGTTTTGAGTGACAGTGCAGAGCACCCCATTACGCTCAGCAAGGTGGGGGAACAGCGTGTAGGGCACCACCCCTTCTGGTCATTTCCTTTCAGGAACGTGTTCAGGCCTTTTGTCTGTTACAGGAGAAAACTCAGGTGCTCTTTTAGGTGTTCAGCTGGAAAGGAACCCTGGAGGGCTTTGGTTTCATGGAAACCACCAGTTGGTTCATGGAAGAAGCAGAAACATTTTTTAAAAAAAAATCCTTTGTTGCATTCAAGTTTTCAAAAATATATAGACCCCAAGCAGGGACGCATAGCATCTTCAGAAGTCACTGAAATATTTAAATGCATCCAGAGGAGTCAAATGCCCACCTTCCCTTTCCTGGGTTACAGGAGCTGTAGACACAATGTCTTACAGTGATTTCAGGCCAGTTTATAAGGAAAAGAAAATCAACATGATTCAAACTGGTTTCTTTTCGATTTAATACTGTAAAGTTTCAGACTTGGCCTTGAGTATATAGGGTTTGTGCAGCACTTTCAGTTTGGAAGGGATCTACAATTGGCTAAATATAGGTCATGCAAAGCTCCAGAATTCTTAGACTGGAGTGATAAGGTCAGAGGTCAGTGAACTTTCTATTAGGACATTTTAAGGTTGCTGGGACCTAAATGCCAAACTATCAAAAATAGAAAAATAACTTAGATCATTAATTGACAGAGGCCAAGTGCAAGTGTGTATTTGTGGTAGGCAGACATTTCCTGTTTGTTTCTTTGTTAGCTCTTTTCTGCTGCCCTGGTGTCCTTCTGTGAGTCTTCTTGTAGTGGTTAGATTATGGAAGGATGAGAAGGTCTGTTGTGCAGCATAGAGATTAAGAAAAAGAACTTTATATATATGTGTGTGTGTGTATATATGATGTCATAAATATATGACATCATTGTTCTTTTTTTTAAAGATTTATTTATTTATGCATACGGGAACTGGGATACAGGCCAGAGTTGCAGAGGGTGAGAGGATTCACACAGTGGGGAACAGAACAGTCAGACTGACTGAAATACACTGTTGAGGGGAGCAGCGGGCGAGACAGGAGAGGTCTGCTGTGCCATGTGGGTAGCTCCCTGGCAGGCCAGGGATCGAACCCCTGCTGCAGTGGCTGAGGATAGCTTGATAGTGCTGTCTTTAACCCCTGCACCACCAGGGCGGTCCCTCATTCATTTTTGTACTATTTATGCATCTATGTTTTCTCCTTTCAGGTATATTCCCTGTAAAATTCCCACCACCAATTCACCCGTGAACCAGCACTCTAGTCTCTTGTGCTTTTCTCTCCCCTGTTTTGATTATTCTCCCTCCCCCTCCCTTGCACAATGTCTCTAATTTATAGTTGCCTGCTAATTTTTTTAAAATGTATTATTATTGTTCTTTTTTTTTCCTGATCCTTTATTTTGTTCCCCTATATTCCTCCTATAAGTGAATCCAGCCGATATTTTATTTATTTACTTACTTACTTACTTATTTATTTTTAATTTTTTTTTTTTTTTTTTTGGTGGGACCCTCGCTGGTGGCCGGGGAATGAACCGGCACTGCAGAGGCTGCGGGCAGCCTCGCAACCCAAACCCAGCGCTCAACCACTGCGCCATCAGGGGAGGCCCCCCATCTGATATTTTAAACAGTGAAATATCACTGCTTACCTGCAAAATGACCAAAGGCAATTTCTAATATAAAGAACAGGTCATATGGCCTGGCAGACCCAAGAGCTGGGCCAGCTCCAACCTAGCACGTGGTTCCCACAGACTCACACAAGAGGAAAAGGAAGCAAAAAGGGGGGCGGGGGAACCTCTCTGCTCCCAGATGGGTTTATTCTGGCAAGAAGGCCATACAAAAGAGGAATGAGTATATACAGAACCAGCCCTAAATGGGAGCCCAGGGGATGGAGATTCTATAGTGGGCAACTGGAGAGAAATACGATGCTCAGGACCTGAAAGGCTTACAAAGTCTGGAAGAAAAGACCCTTCTACTCTTTCATGTGATTCCAAATTTTGTGTCTTCAGCAAAAAGTCAGAGGCACAGCCCCTGTGGGTCCACAGGGAGATTAATGAAATGGCCTCTAGAAAAGCAAAGCAGGACAGTTTTGAGATTAGAAGTGTCCTTGCTGTTATGCTCTCAGAATTATAAATACCACAGCAACATTAAATAAAGATTATAGAGGAACCAAAGGCTTTATTTTCCTGTTTGCTGCGGTAGGCAGAGTAATAACTCCCCCAAAGGTCTCGTATCCTAATCCCCAGCACCTCCGACTCTGTTAGGTTACAGGAAAGGGGAATTAAGGTTGTGGATGGAAGAAAGCTGAGCAGGTGATGTTCAGATGGGTAGGTTCTTTTGCATCACCTGTGGGTCCAATGTAATCATATTCTTTTTTTTTTTAAAGGGTTTATTTGTTCATTTTCTTACATCATTGTTAATGTTTGGACAGTATTTGCTTTTCCCCCTCTGGTATAGTCGCCATAGTTCTCTCACAACCACCACAGCACCCGTGATCCATCACTACAGTCCCTTGTGCTCCCATTTTGACCACCCTCGTACCTCACCCCTGCTGTGTGCCTCAGATCTATAGTCAGTTTGCAAGTTTTGTCTTTTTCCCCTAACACCTTGTTTGGTTTCTCTATATTCTGAATATAAGGGAAATCATCCAGTATTTATCTTTTTTCTCTTGACTTATTTCACTTAGCATAATCCCTTCCAGCTCCATCCATGGTGCCACAAATGTAATCATAGTCTTAAAAGTGGAAGAAAGAACTTTGTGAGAAGGACTCAACCCGCCATGGCTGATTTTGTGAATGGATGGAGGGGTCATGAGCTAAGGAATGTGGACATCCTTACGAGCAGGAAAAGACAAAGAAATGGATTTTCCCCTAGAGCATGTGAACGCTTAGATCTTGACCCAGTCAGAACTATTTCAAATAGACTTCTGACCTCCAGGACTGTAAGATGACAAATTTTGATTGGCTCTGACCACTAAGTTAATGGCATTGGAAACTCACACACCTGCCAAGTAAGTAAGGGATTATTATCGATGTGTGATTTGTCTCAAGGAGTACTAGATATATACCTCATGGGCCTCTTGGAGAATGAAATGCTTGAGGAACACTCAGCAATTGTTAGAAGAAAAGGAAATGTATTCAGCCTCCTTGATTTTAACACCACTGATGGTTATGCTGAGAGAGGCTACACTTTGTGGACTTTCTGATGCAGCAGAAAAACCAAGCTTCTGGCCTCCAAACAGGTGCAGGCACCTCTGCTAAATATTTCACATTAGCAATGTGGAGACTTCCCTGACAGCCTGGCCCCTGCTCTGAGAAAGATCTAGATGTGCTACCTTTTTGTTTCAAATGTAGAATTTCATGGATGAAAGTCATGGTGTAGCGATTACTGTTGGAAGCAAGTCTAAAAGCCAATCCCCTCTTTCCCCTGGTTTTTGTTAGGTAGCCCTCTCCTCCCGCTGAGACTCAGAGCCCAGGGCTTGGTCTTACTTTGCTTATGGTTAGTATCACCTTGGGCATGCAGTGCAATTCTAGCCAATCAGCTGTGGAGGGGCATGTTGTGCAACCACCCCAGGCCAGTAGGTTTGTTGTCAATTCTCACAGATGGAAAGAGAATTTTGGAGACTTTGGTAGATTTGATAGGCTCTAATGCTGAATCAGGGGACAGATCAGCAGGCAGAGAGGCAGCAACTAATCCCAGTAGCCTCAGAGTGACACCCCCATGCTATTGCTGTCAAGTCCAGAGCTGAGAAGGCCCTTTTATCCCAGCTCCTTGACCGGGTGCCTGCATTTATATGTGCACATACCCATATTCTCTGGGCTCAAGCGCTTTTTGCATTAACAGGATGTCTTGTGCGGGTAATGCAACCTGGAAGGAACACAAGGCTGCAGGTGGTAGCCATAGAGGAGGTGATAAAAGAACCTGAAGCTCTCCATTTTCTTTACAGGACGTTTGCTTGAATGCTTTTGGAAAAGACTTTCCTCAAACTTGAATTGAGATTCATGGAAGAAAAGAGCCTCTTTCGGCCTCTGGATGTTGTTGTGACGGTGTGATGGGGAGCTGACCTCAGGAGTTATGAGTGATCATCTCCAGACCATGAAAGAGCAGTGCACACATCAAGGATGGCAGAATGGAAAACCAGAAGGAACATGGTCCCTGATATGCCTTGAAGTCCCTGAACCAATCCCACATCTGCCCTACTTAGGCCTACTTATTTATGAGATCATAAAGCCCTTAAATTTTTCTGTTGGTTACAACTACAAGCATCCCACCTGATGAACAGATGGTTAATTAACATCCTGAAAAAATAAAAGTTAATGAGAAAAGATGCCTATTTCAAGACTTTAAAAATTAAGCAGAAGAAAAGAACAGATAATTGCCAAATCAAGAGAAACAAATAGACAGTAAACACTCAAAGAAACATTCAAATTTACTAATAATGAAGTGCCAGTAAAAATAGCTAGATATTATTTTTGCCTCTTAATTGATAAAATCCTTTTTTAAAAAAAAAATTATGGTAGTTAGTATTGATGGTGGTTTAGGAGTAGGCATTTCTGTTAGAAATGTAAATGAACACATCCTCTATGAAGGACAAGTTAGTCACACTTATTACAGAGAAAATCCTTGCCAGTTAGACCAGAGATTGGAATGTTGCAAGCACAATCCTTCCCCACTAGTATTTATTCAAATTCACTGACTTGCTGGGGAGGTAGAAGCTGTCTTGGAAATACCCAGAAAAATGCCCCCCATCTGGGATGGGGCATGTCTGGGAAACTCAGAGTGGGCAGCTGACGTTAAGTTTTAAGAGCAAGACAGCCCCTGGGAGAAACTCTTTCATGGAGAAGTCAGGAAGTCAAAAGTCAGACTTATCAGCAAACCGGGTTCCTCAATGTAGGACACAGCAAATCCAGGTGGCTGACAAGGACACAAGCACCTTGGCCTGTCCCGACCCAGACACCTGGGATATGCTAAGGAGAAAAAGCTACATCAGAAACCGGATCCTTAGTGCAAGGCCATAGCATCTTCATTGCTCAAGAATGTCTGAAATTGGGCCCCTCTGTAAGTACAACAGAGAAAGCTAGAAAGTGAGCACTCACAGCCCGGAGCACATGGAGAGTGGGGGTGCCTGTGTGTCTGAGACACCATAACCGACATGCACACCCTTTCAGAACTCCCTGATATGCTTGAGGGAGCTCAAGTAACTGCAGCCACTCCAGTAAAAGGAGGGCTCTTGGGTTAGTAGAAGCTGTGCCTTTTTGTTGTTGCTGTGAATGTAGAATTTTGAGTGTGTTGCCTTTTATATTTTGAGAATACACATCAGTACAAGTCCTCGGGACTTCGGAGGCTTGGTAAAAGACAAGCCAGTTCAGGAACAGTCTCTTTGCCCACTGAGCTGACCTCCTCTTGACTGTGAATTTTGGCTGCTGCTTGAAAAGGTGCAGGAGCTCAGGTTAGATTAGCAAAGGTGAGTCTCTTGATCCTCGAGAGGACTTGCCCCAGAGAGCTTCCAGAGTACCTGCATGTTTGATCGAGTTGCAGACATTTAGATGGTTGTTCCTGTCAGTAGCCGCACATCTTATTTAAGCCATTTAACTCTGAAAGCCCACTAAGGATTGTGAGTCTGTGACTTCACTTGTACCCAGATGCTAAAAAGACCTGAGCAAAAGTTGACATAATGTCATTAAGTGGCACATGACTGTACACAAATGTGGTTTGCGGCACAGAGCAGACCATAGAAAACATGGCACCACTATTACTATCCACTCTCAGCATATCCTCCCCTGGATTTTCCAGAAGTTCTGGAGACTCTAACCATCTGTTCTCTTGCCTGCCAGATGCAAATTGCTGGAAACAAGCACAGCACATTCCTGAAGGTCGTTGCAAGGTTGGTAAGTTGCAGTTCAGGCTCCTAATGCAGTCTCCCAGACAAGCTCAGCCGTGAGGTCTGCGTGTAGTCTATTCCGGCATTTATCCATGGGCACTCCTCACTGTCACATATTCCCCCAATGCCTGACCTGCCCTGGCAGCGCACGCCCATCCAGTGTATGCAGGGGCAGGTTTGTACTGGCCAACAAGAGCCGGTGATCAACTTATCAGCAATTTTGCAGGTCAATTGCGATCAGCCAATTCAGGAAACTTTGCAGCATGGAAATCAGCAACCATTACCAATAACTCAGGCCTTCCCCCCAACTCTTCACTCCCTGAGAAATATATCCACCTCTCTTTCACCAGGGGTATGATTTGTCTGTGCCACATTCCTCCAATCCACCTGCTGTCATTGAGACCTCACCCAAGGGAGTGTCTGGTCTCTGGGTACTCGTGACCCCAGGGTGGCAGTAACAGTACCCCCAGATGTGCGCCTTCCAGTAGAATAACACAAGCCTTGGGCCTCCCAGGAGACTCACTTCTTTGTTTACCACCAAGTTCCCATACATCCGAGACAGCTGCTGTCAAAATAGGGGCAGTGGACCGTTTCACACATTCATTATCTCCGAATGCAGTGCTAATGGGAAGATTTCAAGGGTTCTCCCTTTGAATAAACAGGCCCTGTCAATGTTCTATATAAACAATTCCGGAAAGATGAGAGGCTAAATGACAGTCGGCCCAGTAGTATTTTAATTGAGATGATGCCAAGTGACAGAGTGAATTCCATCCACAACTTCCTATTGGCTCCCTGTGACCTCTCCCCCCGTTTCTTGACAGATTTGTCTTGCTGAACATCTTGCGGAGAATGTGAAAAACATCCCTTTCTCTCTCTGTCATGATGAAATCTGAATCTCATGAATTTATTTTCCTTAAAATAACAGGTGCTGCATATTCTGATCACTCCTTGCTTCAATTATATTTGCTTTCATCCTTCTCGTCGCGATGGCCCCACACATTCTTCTCCCCTTCCTACCAGGAAGTCTCATTTTTAAGAAGATTTTATTTATTTACTTTTGCATAAAAGAACTGGGGTGCAGGCCAAAGGTGAAGGGGGTGAAAGGATTCACCAGAGACAGAGTGGGGAGCAAAACAGGCAGATCTATTGAAATGCTCTGCTGAGGGGAGCAGCGGGCGAGACAGGAGAGGTCTGCTGCGCCATGTGGGTAGCTCCCTGGCCAGGATCCAACTCAGGCTGTGGCCAGTGATAGTGCTGAGGCTTAACCCCTAGGCCAACAGGGAAGCCTCCTGATTTGTAGTCTTGATCCTTTGGCGGGAGAATGTGGCTTTGACTTTGAAGTTGACCACAGCCAGGAAAATATCAAAGGGAGCAAGGATGTTTCCACGAGTATAAGTTGAGGATAGTTTTTTTAAATTCTTGACACCATTATTCCTACTTTTAACCTAAGGTAGGGTGGAGGGTAGTTTATAAAGGGCCCATAGCACAGTTACAGACTGTCTCCCTCTCTCTCTCCCTGAGTTGTTCATTTCCTCATTTCCCCTTCCCTTGTAAATAAACCTTTTGTTAACTTTTTGTGTGTGCCTGCAGTTTGAGTCCCCTTTAAGTGGGCGGGTGAAGACCCACAGTCAGGCAACCTGTTTTATATGTGTTACCCTGTAACAGTTGGATGCAGCTGGATATGTAGCCCTCTGAGACCTGGGGAGAAATCGAGGGTGGCCAGCCATGAGCAGATAGTCCCTAGCCTATGTGATGGTTGCACGACACCCACCTGTTAGCTGCTCCTGCCTTTCCTCCCTCCACAGTGGCTGTACTCCAGCTGCTCCAAGCTCATGGGGTAGGAGAGACTGTGAAACTGCCTGATGTTCCAAAACTGGACCATCCAACACCACCTTTCTTGGATACCACAACTGAAGCACGAAGGATTTCCCAATTTCACACTGGAAAATAGCAAAAATAATTTAAAAGCTAAATATCTGATATTAGCACCTTTTTTTCTGTAATGAATGATACTGAGTGATTGAAATGAATTATCATACTTAATTCTCAAAATAACCCCTATGTGTATTATTGTTAGCCCCATGTTCAAGATGAGTAAACTAAAATTTAGTATGATTAATTAATCTGTCCAATGCCATTCATTTATCAAGAACTAAACTCTGATTTTAAAACACTTGTTCTAACTGCAACTCTATTCTAGGGCCTAATTCAGCTGATTCTCAGTCTAAAGGTCTATAAAGTGATAGAGGCAATAAGGTAGAAAGGATAAGGGCACAGGTTCTTGACCTTAACCACAAAAGAAACATAAAATTGAGTCAACTGTTTAATTTCTATGTATCTCAGTCTTGTATTTCTTTTTTTTTTTGTGTGTGTGTGTTTTATTTTTTTTTAAATAATAAATTTTATTGTTATATTCCCCATACAATTGCAGCCCCCCCATTCTGACCCCAATCCCTCCCCTCCCGCCCCCGCCCCCTAAAAGTGTCTCTGGTTCATAGTTTTTTGTTGATTTTGATTTTCACTTTCTTAAAGTTATTCATTTTCCTGGTCCCTTATTTAAGTTTTCTAGATTCCTGTTATGAGTGAGACCATCCGGTATTTTTCTTTTTCTTTTTGGCTTATTTCGCTGAGCATGATCCCTTCCAGTGCCATCCATGTTGCTGCAAATTGCATGTGTTTATCTTATTTGAATGCTGAGTAATATTCCATGGTATATATGTACCACATCTTCTTGATCCAGTCATCTATTTTTGGGCATTTGGGTTGTTTCCAAAGCTTAGCTATTGTAAACAGTGCTGCTGTAAACATAGGGGTGCAGGTGCTCTTTGGAATTGATGTTTCTGTGTCTTTTGGGTAAATACCTAGGAGTGGAATTGCTGGATCGTATGGAAGTTCTATGTTTAGTAGGTCCAGAAATCTCCACACAGCTTTCCATAGTGGTTGGACCAGTTTGCACTCCCACCAGCAGTGCAGAAGAGTTCCTTTTTCTCCACACCCTCGCCAACATTTGTTGTTGCTAGTTTTTTTAGTCTTGTATTTCTTTTTATCTCCAATAAAAAGATTACCCATTTTAGAATAGTTTGTGATTTTTGTCAGTATGTTTCATGTGGAACTTCAGATTCTACCTTGTGAAGAAGCCCCCAGATGACTCTGGTGCAAGAAGTATGGGGAACCACTCTGAAAAATTGAATTAAATCCTCACTCCTAATTAGTCTTATCATTGAATAGGGATCAACCAATAATGACAGAACAGTAAGACTGAGAGAAAAAGAAAAGTGTTATTAGTTACAAATAGTCCAGTAAGTATCAGAATGATAATAAAACTTTAAATTTTTATGTGAAAAAATTTTATTGAGATAGAATTAGCATATAACATTATCTTAATTCTAGGCATACGACAATGATTTGATATTCGTATATATTAGTAAATGCTCACCATAGTAAGTCTAGTTAGTAATACTTTATTGTTTATTCGAAAATTGCTTAGAAAGTAGATCTTGTGGTCAAAAAAAAGTGACTGTGTTGATGGTGTTCACAGACTTATTAAGATAGTTTAATGATGATTATATCAAAAATATTTCTAAATATTATGTACCCATAACAGTAATCAATCAATGTTTGTGGCTATTTTACTATTATTTAAGTAAGAGTTGTCATGTTAATGAGAATGTAGACACACCGTGAGGACTGTCTTGGGAAAGGTATTCTGTGATGTGGAATCTTCCAATGAGGTTGGCGATGAGCATCTTGGTGCATAATCTAGTCCAAGTAAATATTAGCTCCCCTGCAAAGGGCATATGGGGGTAATCACCGTGGTATAGGACCTTTGCCTATCTGTTAACTGTTGCCTCTCAGTTCTATACTTCTACAGCTTGCTCCATGATACCGGAGCCAAAAGTTAGCAAACTGTGTCCCTTGCCAATTACCTCCCTATGAGCACCCAGCAGTCAGTGGCACTGGGTAGACTGGTATGGAGACACCTGTTTGCATCATGCCAGGAATGGTTCTTCATCTGGACTCTGTTTGCAGGTGGTTCCTCTTGCCAGCTTCTTTTCACTTTCCCAGAACCTGACTCTTGTCCTCAGAGGTACCTGCCACCCACTGGCCAGCACCCTTCCCCAGGGTAAGACAGACTTGAGTCCTCACTCCAGAGACTCCTTCTCCAAGCTCGGGGTAACAGCAACCATCAGGCAGTGCCCTTTCCCCAGAGGTCTCTTGGCCATGTGGGTCCCCACAGAGGATCCCACATTCTGGAAACACCACCCAGGATCCCACATTCTGGAAAAATCCCATGTCTCCTTCCTCTGTCAGCCTTGGAATCTTCAGCTTCTCTCTGTAGTGACTATCTCTGGGCTAACTCCGTGTCACACTTGTGCTCCATTTTGCTTTTTTCTGCCCTTCAACAGCTGTTTTATCAACTCCTTCTAATAAATTCTCTCTGTTAAAGTAACTCATGCGGGGCCTCCCCTGGTGGCGCAGGTGGTTGAGCGCTGTGCTGTGAAGCTGTCCGCAGCCTCTGCAGCGCCAGTTCAATCCCGGCCGGCCAGTGAGGGTCCCACATGGCATGGCAGACTTCTCCTGTTGTGCCTGCTGCTCCCCTCAACAGTGTATTTCATCAGTCTGCTTGTTCCGTTCCCCGCTCTGTCTCTGGTGAGTCCTCTCACCCTCCTGCGCATCTGGCCTGTACCCCGGTTCTTGCATAAAATAAATTAAATCTTTTTAAAAAACAAATAAATAAAATAACTCATGTAGATTCTGTTTCCTGACTAGACCCTGAATGATAATACACAACACAACTCATAGATACAAACACGATTTGTGGGCATTTGTGTATATATGCGCACACGTTTATACATGCCTAAATGTGCAAATTCTTAACAGTTTCCTCAGTTTGCTCCAGTCCCACCTGCTCCCTTAGTCTTCATTAATGCTTTGTCCTCAGATTCTAAAATATATCACAAGGAGGGGCCTCCCTGGTGGCGCAGCAGTTGAGCGCTGGGCTGCAAAGCTGCCTGCGGCCTCTGCAGCACCGGTTCGATCCCCGGCTGCTCCCCGGCCACCGGAGGAGGGTCCCGCATGGCGCGCAGACCTCTCCTGCCGCCCGCTGCTCCCCTCAGCAGTGTACTTTGGTCCTTCTGCCTGCTCTGCTCCCGGCTCTGGCTCTGGTGAATTCTCTCACCCTCCCGCGCTTCTGACTGTACCCAGTGCATGTATAAACAAAACAAACAAACAAATAAATAAATAAAGATGCCTCTGTATATATAAATAAACAAATAAATAAATAAATAAATAAATAAAATACATCACAAAGAACAAAGTGACAGAATTCTAGATGATGCACTCTTTTTCCTCTTATACTGCAAGCCCCTCTTGTAAATATAAACATCTATTTTTGATGATTTTATACTCAAAAACATATATGAGACAATTGTTTTTAAAGACGTACTGGTTCAAACAGGCAATTGTAAGCAATCCCATGATAGAAAAAGTCCCTAGTGACTCCTTCACTGCCTCTTCATTTATTCAACACACAGAATTTCCCACTCAGGGCACAACACACTTCCAGATGCTTCAGATACAGGAGAGAAGAAAGCAGGCAAAGCCACAGCTCCCCCTGGGGGAAAGGATCAGGGAATGAGGGATGGGGAAAAGTGTGGGTACAGACCTGGGCAGGGAAGGGAGTGTGTGTGTGTTGGGGGGTGTTGCCAGGCAGGGTCCAACAGAGGCTCCCTGTCTGGCTGCAGATCCCACTTCTGCCGCTGATCAAATGATCTTAGAAAAGTTCCTAAACTCACCTGCACCTCCTGCTTCATCTTTGTAAGAGATGGGGAGGGTAACAAATGCCTTCTCCAGGGATGGCTCAGAAAGTTAAAGAAAATAAGCAGAGCTTGACACATTGTGGATGCTTGCTGAGTGATGGTTGTTATGACTATCTGCACCGTCATTAGAGATCTAGCTACTGGAGGCTTTGTTTGCGCTAAAACATCTTTTTTTTTTTTAACAGATCTTAAGTTTTTAGTATTATATCCGATTGCTTTACATGTTCATGCACAATTGCATTGCTAACAACTACTGTCTATATTTAAGTTCTGTGCACATATAGAATATTAACCTTGCACAGCATTCCTATTTTTCACTTGCTCTACCATGTTGTACAATTTAAAAATGTTTGAATATTATGACTTGTTCATTTTCATGTTATGTCAACATTTATCTATTTCCCTGAATTTAAGAGTTTATATTGTTCTTATTTTTGTATATATTTTTTACATCATTTTTCATTTTTGCACAATGTATGCATTTTCATCTTGGTTATAGTCCCCATAAAATTCCCACCATCCTTGTTTTGATCTTATTCCCTTCTCCCCCCCTGTAGTGTGTCTCTGGTTTATAGTTGTCTATTGATTTTGATTTTTACTTTATTATAATTAGTTTTTTTCCTGATCCCTTATTTGGGTTTTCTAAATTCCTGCTATAATTGAGACCATCTGGTATTTTTCTTTTTCTTTCTGGCTTATTTCGCTGAGCATGATCCCTTCCAGCTCCATCCATGTTGCTGCAAATGGCATGAGTTTATCCTTTTTGATTGCTAAGTAATATTCCATTGTGTATATATACCACATCTTCTTGATCCGCTCATCTATTGCCCTAAAACATCTTTATCTGCCAGGGAATACCAGAAGGGCTGAAAGTCAGATCCTACCCAGCATCCAATGGTGTATCCTGGAAAAGTTACTTAGCTTCTCTGAACTTCTGTTTCTTTGAGTTTAAGGTGGTGACAGTGGTGTTTGCCACACGGACTTGTGGTCACACAAATGCACCAGTGCACACACACCCACAGTCCCTCCCCATGAGGTGCTTAGTAAATGGCAGTTACCGTACCAGCTTACAAGCTTACATGTGCCACCATGTGCCAGACAATAGTTTCCCTGTGGGGTAGAGCTGTGAGACAAAGACATTGCCCTCAAGAGCTTAGGCAGACGAGAAACACAAGGTGAGTCCATACTCAACTCCACAAGAAAAGCAAAGGAGGAAAGAGTAGCACAGCCAGGGGTGGTGACTAGGGTGGCCAGGGGCATTCTCTCCATGGAGGTGACATCAGTAAAGACACGAAGAAAATGAGGAGAGAGTCTGTACAAAGATTTGGGGAAGGAAATTTCCGGTCAGGGGAGAAAACACTACTCCACTACTCTGCTATAAAAAATAATCTCTTGCCATTTGTGACAACATGGATGGAACTGAAAGGCTCATGCTAAGTGAAATAAGCCAGGAGAAAGGCAAACACCAGATGGTTTCATTCATATCTGGAACATATAGAGAAAGAAAACAAAGGATCCTATGGAGCCAAACCAATAACAAACCCTAGAAATCTGACTGTGGAATTGAAGCCAGCAGGGGAGCAGGGAGTGGAGAGCAGGGGTGGAGGGGGTGCAATGGACTGTGGTGCAGGTCTGTGGGTGCCTTGGTAGTGGGTGTGTTGCGGTCACGCATATCTGAAGAGGTGAGATCCTATACCTCTCCATCATCTACAAGAATTGTAAACCAATGTTGCCTTGATTTAAAATAAATGAGAGAAAAACAAGTGTAAAGTCTCTGGGGTGGAAATGTGATCGAGGTGCTCAAGGGCAGAGAAAATGAGAGCAGAAGCAGGTGGGCGAGCAAGAGGAAGAAGGTGGAGTTCGGGAGATGAGTAGGGAGGGCCAGGGCAGGCTGGTTATGCCGAGAATGTTGGGTTTTAGGTTGATTATTAAGGAAAGGCATTGAAGAGTTGAGTTCAGAGGAAACAACAATAATCTGATCTTTTTATAAAAAATGACTCCTGTTGCTCATGTTTAGCTCTCTGTGGAGCAAGGGAGACTTAAAGTCCAGGAGGGAAGTCCACCGAGTCCAGTGGGGAGGTTGCTTTATTTGAAACAGGATGCTGGTGTTCTGGGCTGAGGTAGGGTCTGAGTGTCTATATCATACTGAAAATTCTATAATTGATCATATTACAAATAATGCTACTGGCATGATAGGAGCAGGGCAGCGAGAGGTGATTGAATTAATGAAATATTTTGTAGCTACACCTACATAAAAGGATTGGCTGATGGGGTGCAATGGAAATGACCATAGAGGCACATATGGGGGTGGGGCAAAAGTCAAGGTGAGATTGAGCCCTGCAAAGCAAAGCACCTGCTAGACATGCAAGCAGAAGTGTGTGGGGAGTCAGAGATGCAGGTCTGAGGAAACTTTCTCCACCTCTCTGCTTCTTTTCCAACATGATAAGGTAATTTATTGGAGCTAAGACATTAACCTAAATAGATGCATTAAATCACCATGTGGTCATTTAGTATGACTCTATTGAATTTGCTATACAGCAGCTGGGTTTAGGGATGAGACTTTTTATGGTGCCCAGGAGCATCTACCTGGCCTTGGGGAGAGGTCGGTGTCCAGAGCAGCAGAACGAGCCCCGCAAGGGGAGATGAAGTGGTACTTAAAATGATTTTCTCCCACAAGGCAGGGCCAGTCCTGTGTATGTAACCCGTGCTGCCTTAGGATTTCACACAAGACCTATGAATCACTCTGAGTATCTCCTCCGGGTCATTTGCTCCCCTCTATCAATTACCAGCCAAGCCAGACACAGTCTGAATTTAAACCAAATCACAATCGCTTTTTCCACCCACCACCCACTGAACTCCTCATCAACATCGTTAACGGTGAGTAGCCGAGCGTCCATCCTTCCAGAGAGGGAGACAAAGAAACACCCACATCTCGAAAATAACCTTTCCAATTACCTTTCTCCTCTAGCCTGATGAGCCTGGCAGAATCGTGAACCCCATCTCTTTATCTCATAAGCGGTCTCTGCAGAGCAAGAGACAGGCAGTAGTTCCCCTCCTAGTCAGCTTAGCATCCCTGCTTGCCGCTAAGCACAGCTTCTAAAGGTTCTTTATCATCTTAATTGCATCTTGCATGCCCACCTTTTCTGCTCGAGGAGCTCTGAGTATTAATCACTCCCAAGTCACTCTGGGTAATGCCGAGTGCTTTATCTTCTGCTCTGTCACCAGCACAGGGAGACAGGGGGCTGCAGGCAGGCAAATAGCTTCCTCTCTGTCACAACCTTCCTAAAATCCTCACTGCTCACCACCCTAGCAGAAAGCTTCTGGTCCTTTCGTCTGGGTAGCCATTCTTCACTATAGTAAGTGGCCTCCAAGGCCAAATTTACCAATGCCAATTTTTTTAAAAGATTTATTTATTTATGCATACAAGAAGTGGGGTGCAGGCTAGAGGTGCAGGGGGTGAAAGGATTCACCAGAGACAGAGTGGGGAACAGAACAGGCAGACTGACTGAAATACACTGCTGAGTGGAGCAGCGGGCGGGACAGGAGAGGTCTGCTGTGCCATGTGGGTAGCTCCCTGGCTGGCTGGGGATCGAACTCATGCTGCAGAGGCTGGGGATAGCTTCACAGTGCTGGGCTTACACTCTTGTGCCACCAGGGAGGCCCACCAACCATCTGCTATTTTATTAACCCCTTGCAAGCACTATCCACAGAGGTGAATGATAACTAACTACAGCATTAACATGGCTGGACCCTTGTTCAACAAGCAAATTCTCAGGTCCCGTGCAGTCCAGTTGATTAATCAGGACCTCTGGGGTGGGGCTCAGTGATCTGCTTTATCAAGCTCTCCCTGCGCTTTTGATGCATACTGGAGTTTGTGAACCACTGCACATGCACTCTGGATGGGAAACACAAGTGCTAATCACTCAGCGTGAACAAACCCTACAACCCTATACCTTCGATTGGGTGACTTCATCCTGTGCCTGGGAACAAGGAGATCTGAATTGATCATCTCTGAATCCCTTCCAGATCTAAAATTCTAAACAAGTACACGGCTGAAGCTCCAGTGATCATCAACAACAATGTTGATGAGGATTTCAGTGGGTGGAAAAAGCTATTGCAGTTTAGTTTAAATTCAGGCTGTGTCTGGCTTGGCTAGTAATTGATAGAGGGAAGTAAATGACCCAAAGGAGGTACTCAGCGTGATTCATAAGACTTGTGTGAAATTCTAAGGGGGCCACCATAGGCAATGATGATTTTGATAACTATTAAATTGCACAGAGCACTCCCTACCAGCCTGGCACCCTGGCAGTCTTTCTCATTACCTATGAAGCACTTGTAACTTGAAAGTGGGAAAATGAATGTCAAATTGTTCTCTCCCCACCCCCTAAGATTCAGCTGGGGCTTTCCTGACACACCCTCCAAGCTGGAATTAGATCCACCCTCTGGACCCACCAGCTCCCACATGTATTGCTTATATTGCTGTCACCACTGGATATCATCACTACCAGCCCTTGTCCTGGTTTCTCCCATTAAAATGAGCTCTTTGAGGGCCTCCCTGGTGGCACAAGGGAAGCTATCCACAGCTACTGCAGCACGAGCTCAATCCCCAGCCAGGGAGCTACCCACATGGCGCAGCAGACCTCTCCTGACTTGCCTGTTGCTCCCCTCAGCAGTGTATTTCAGTAGATCTGCCTGTTCTGTTCCCCACTCTGTCTCTGGTGAATCCTCTTACCACCACCCCCACATCTCTGGCCTGTTACCCAGTTCTTATACGCATAAAGATAAAATAAATCTTTTTTTTTTTTTAAAGAGCTCTTTGAGAGGACAGAGCATGTTTGTATCCCAGCATCTGGCTAGGAGTCTGGGGTTATATAAGTGAATGAACCAAGGAGGCAAAAATATGCCCGTGTCAGTACACTTCATTCTGTGGTCATGAATTCCATGGGCATTGGTGAGGTTATGCCTTAAAGCCCCTCACGCTCCCTACTCATTCCCTCACTCTTTATTTGCTTTTCAACCCCTTTCCCCTCAAGCTTCATGATGTGACAGAGAACATCACTGAAGCCCTAATTCCTCAGCAAAGTCTACACTACATCATGTGCTTAATCAACTCCATGTTTGCTCATCCCAGAAAGAATTGATGAACCCCTTCCTTGTTCAAAGATGAGCAAAAAAAATAATAATAATAATTCCTGAGATGTGTATTTTCAAGCTCATTGTTTTAATGTGTGATGTACAACTTCTAAGTATCATTACCCCATTTCACTGAATGTTCCTGCATTTCCCTCCTCCAGCATTGACAGCTCCTCCCTCATTCACTGTCCCATGGCAAATTAGTTGGAAAGTTCAAGCTTAAGCACCTCAAGCTAAGCACAAATATCATTCTGTGAAGATTTTATTGCCAATTCTGAGACCGTCAGACCAAACACTGTAGGGTCCAAGGATCTCATAAGAGGATGTCACAGGAATGAAGTTGCGTCCAGAAATTGCCACCTGCTCTGTCCACACACTGTCCACACTGCCTAGCATGCTTTCAGGAACTTTGCCTAAGATGCTGTTATAGGCAAATTCTAGGAAGCCAGCCAAGGCCGCCCTACGCTCTGGTGTGCACACACCTTCTCCCTGCTATTCAATTAGGCACTAATCTGAGTGTAGCTATGAAGGAATTTTACAGATGTAGCCAAGAACTCAAGTCCGTTGAGCCTAAGAAAGGGAGATTATCCTCAGGAAACCCTTAAAATCAACAGAACAATTCTTGGCAAGAGAGGCTGGAGTCTTGAAGGACACTCCTCACTCCTGGTTTTGAAGATGGAGAAGATCACAGGAAAAGAAATGCAAGGGATCACCAGCTGACTGTCAGCCAGGGAGCAGCACCCCAGCTCAACAACTATAGGAATGAAATTCTACCAACAACCTAAGTGACCTTTGGAAGCAGATTCTTCCTTAGTCAAGTTTCCTGGTGAGACCACAGCCCCGGTAACATTTTGATTTCAAGCTTGCAAAACCTTGAGCAGAGAACCCAGACAAGCTGTACCCATGCTGTGACTTAATAAATGGTGGTGTTCTCAACTGCTTAATGTATGGCCACGGGTTCGCAAAGCAGACTACAAAAAGGCTGATAGGTAACACCCCTTCCTTTACCCTAAAATGTAAGTCTGCCCTACCATGTAGATATTCCACATACTCTTTACCCCCTCTGCCACACTTATCTTTCCAAAGAAGATTCCAGAAATAAAGCAACTCCCCCACTATAAGAGAAGGCAAACACAACATGTGAGGCCAGCATGAGGCCAGGCTGTTCTGAGACAGGCAATGCCACCCCTCTGTCCCCTACCCCACCCCAGAACGTGCCCCCTGCCACACCCCTGAGTGTGGATTTCTTATGTGTTTTTGCAAACACATCATTATTTCTATGCCTCGAATCATCTAGCATATAACCTGTAACTCTCACTCCAAAGCCGTGCTATCCTCAGTGCTCTGACACCACACAGATGGTGACAACTGCCTGACTTCACATGGTGACTTCACAACCCTACAGCTGTGTGCTTCGCGTTATAGGCTGTAATAGATGGGCTGGCCTTGTTATGCCACAAAATTGAGACAGGCCCTATTTTTCAGATTCTTCCCCGTGCAAATTGATGGAAAGGGAGTCATTTATGGTCTCTCCTGCTGGACTCGCTGTAAATTACAAGGCTGGGTTTATAGGCTAAATGCTCTGCAGGAATATCCAGCTCAAGGCTGAGGAATTTCCCTGCGGGGGTGATGACAGGGAAAGTGGGGGTGGTGTCTTTTCTTTTTTATAACTTTCAGGTCTTGGCAGCTAACATTTAATGTAATACATCACCATGAATCATGGAGGGAGGTGTTCCCTCAGCACTCATTAGCTTATTAAAATGAAAACAACTGTTCTGGCTCCTCCAAATTGTAGAATGATGATAAAAGTAACTATAATAATAAATCTTACATCCATTTCATTCTGTCTTCTGTAATATTGCAGCTTGTTCTCTCCTGAGTCTGTGGGGGAGGGGTGACACTTTGTAACTGAAAGGGAACCCTGTTACTCCAGGTTAAGAATGCCGTATTTTCTGGTACCTGGTGGCTGCCACCCGGATACTTTTGCAGCTGGGGGAGCCGGAAGGAGTGAGCATTCTACCTGGCTACCCCAGCCCCACACCTTGACCTCTTCCACCTACTCGAGAGACAACACAGACTAAAAAGTAGTTCCCAGCCTCTGCTGCACACTGGGAATTGCTAGGGATCTTTAAACATTACTGAGCCTGCCTCCCACCCAAAATTATTTGATTTTTTTGGTCTGGTGTGTAAGTTGGAAATGGGAAATTTTCAAAACTCCCCAAATGATTCCAGTGTGCAGCCAAGTATGGAAACACTGGTCAAACTGTTAAGACACTCTTCATGCCAACATTTTACCACTTAGAGCTGAAAAACCTTGCCTAAGTCACTTATGCTTTCTATGCATCAGCTTCCTAATCTGTAAAGTAGACCTAATAAAGGCTTTACCCTCTTAGGTGTTATTAAATAAAAGAATATATGTCAATGGTTGTGTTCATTACTGATATTCAAATTATTGTCATTATTGTTCTAATGGCCTCTCTGCAGATCATGGAGTCAAAGAATCTTATGTCGGAAAGAACTTCAGGGGTCATCTAGATCTAAGAATTTCTATTCAACATCCCCAGTGAGTGATTATCCAATTTTATCTCTTGCACTTTCCCCACCCAGTAGAAGTCACCCTAATACTTATATTGCCCCCAAAACAATCCAAAGGCATAATGTGGGGAATGTCAGGTTCAAAGTAGGTAATATTGTAAAGTCTCATTCATCAACAGTATTCACTGTACATCTACTGTATGTTAAATGCAATGCTGGAAATGCAAAATGAAGGACACAAGTTCATGTCCACTTAGTGCATTCTTATCAACTCTTGGTCCTCCCACAGTCAGTCCATTTGCAAATTGGTCTCCTTTTGTAAATTTGTAAGTTTCTGTTTTATTTTGGTTTTCTCGCCCCATCACCATCCCTCATCTCCCCTTAACCTCAGAGCTCTCAGGATGTCTACGCAGGTCCATGGGTTTTTGAAAATGTTTTGTTACCAAATTCCCTGCTATGCAAATACCCAGTACTTGTTTTTATCATTCTGACTTTGCCACATATAATTCTTTCAAGTTGCCTCCATTTTGTTGAAAATGGTTGTATTTAATCTTTTTAATGGCTATATAATACTCCATGGTGTGGCTATACCACATCCTTTTAATCCAGTCATCCAACAATGGACATTTAGACTGCTTCCATGTCCTAGGTGTTGTAAATAATGTGACCAATATTGCAGAACACATGGAGTTCTTTTGCTGATGGTTTCATATTCTGTGGATACACACTCAAGAGTAGGATTGCTGGGTCCTACATTTTTAGTTTTTTAAGGCAAGCCCAGACTGCTGATTCTGTCTTTCACACAAAATCCAGAGTGATCTTTTAAAAATGGAGTTCAGCCAAGTGACTCTCCTACCTTAATTTTCTTATGTCTTCCCATCATACTTAGAAATCCCTCCCTCCCTCTCCACCCCCATTGCTTACCACTCTGCTCTGTGATCTCCCATTTCTGGTCCCTGTTTCATCTGCCTGGAATACTTCTGCCCAGACATTGACATGTCTCATTCGCTCACCTCCCTCAAGTCTCTGCCCAAATGCCTTATCATGGCATATTAAGGTCCCTTTCTAAAAATCTGACACCCCCTCTCCTTGGCATATATCCACAGAATATGAAACCTTTGTCCTCTTGCCTTTGTAACTATTTATTTATTCTATATTAATTCGTTTTTACTTGTGTGTGTGTTTCTACAAATAGGAGGTACATTAGTCTGCTCAGTCTGCAAACACCACTGTCTGGATAGCTTAAAATAGAGACATTTAATTTCTCACAGTTCTGGAAGTGATAAGTCCAAAATCAAGATGACACATGGCTTCCTGGCTTGCCAATTGCTTCTTTCTTGTTGGGTCCTCACATGATCTTTCCTCTGTGCATGTGCAGAGAGAGAGAGATTACTGGTTTCTTACAAGGAAGAAAGACACCAACTATAAAGGGTGCACTAGAAGATACATATATATTGATTGACTCGTATTTATTACAGAGAATGGCAAATTCCAAGATCTGCAGTTAGCAACCTAGAGACTCAGGAGACTCTAAAGAACGACAGGATGAAGACCCGGAAAAAGCCAGAATCAGTTCAAGTCTGAAAGCAGAAAAAAGCAGATGTCCCAGCAGGAAGGCAGTCAGACATGAATAATGAATGCTCTCTGGGCCTCTCTGGTGGCGCAAGGGGTTAAGCACCACACTTCAAAGCTATCCACAGCCTCTTCCAGGGAGCAACCTACATGGCACAGACCTCTCCTGTCTCGCCCGCTGCTCCCCTCAGCAGTGCACTTTGGTCAGTCTGCCAGTTCTGCTCCCCACTCTGTCTCTGGTGAATCCTCTCACACACACACCCCCCACCGCATCTCTGGCCTGTACCCCAGCTCTTCTATGCATATATAAACAAATCTTAAAAAAAAAATAATGAATGCTCTCTTACTTAGTGGAGGGTGAACCGATTTTCTTCCATTCAGGCCTTCAACTTATTAGATGAGGCCCACTGTCTACAGTAAGTAGGCCAATTTGCCTTTGTCAGTCTTACCAATTTACATGTTAATCTCATCCAAAATTACCCTCTAAGAAACACTCAAAATAATGTTTGACCAAATAATTAGGCCCTGGTAAACCAGTCAAAATGACATATGCAATTAGTCATCACACAGGAAAAGACATAGTGAGCTACCAAGTGCCCTTTAGCTTCAGCCTTTCTTTCTTCCACATCTCAGACTTCTGCATCTCTCTTGGAATCTTGAGACCCAAACTTCTAACAACAATGAAGATGTGAGAACAGCTCTAGCGAGGGTTCTGATAATTCATAGACCCTTGCCTGTTTACTTCTGGATTTCTTTTTATGAGACAAAAAATCACGGTTCTATTATCAATGCCCCTGCTTTTCTTTTAATTTTTCCCCACATGTGCATCTAAACATGTGCATCTAAATTTTTCACATAATCAGGGCTAGATTTCAGAGGCCCCGAATTATAGCTTGTCATTCCATTTGATGACCTGTGAAGTGTTCTTCATGCTACATGCTGCACTCAATAAGCCAGGCCCAGAATGTTTTACCCTAAATGTTCAAAGTATTAATGAGACCCAGAACTATATGAGCTGTCAATCCACGAGACAGATCCCACTCATTGCCTGTACCTCCTTTCAGCTCCTTCCAAATATTTGTACAACCATAAAGTACTATCATCCATGGGCAAAACTGAAGAGCACCCAGGCCCCAGACAGAAAGAGAATGCAGAATGACTTGTTTTAAAACAGTGCAATAGCAGAGGTTTGTGACTTCTACTTCTAACAGCTTTGGAATATAACCTAACAGCTTTGGAATTTATCAAAAAACACTTGGAAGAAGTAAACACTGGGAGAGTAAGTGCTATCAAAGTGCGCAATTGTGTAGAGTATCTTATAGACAAAACCAAGCTACTTAAGTGCGTGTGTCTGGCAACAATTGGGAACTTCTGCTCCCTGTCAGGGGGTTGAATCAGAACAAAAAGAATGCTTTGACTTTAACTTTCAGATGCACATTCCTTGGTGCTGACCAAGACCAACATCAAAACCAAGACCAGGAAGAGATTTTTTGAGAGCTGGCAGCTAGGCCTCACCATCTTGAACTCTCTGCAATCCCTCCTTCTGTGATTTATTTGTAAACAGAGCTCGAGAAAGCTCTGATTTACTGGTTATTGTTACCTGTTACTGATATGCGATTGGGTTTCTGAGAATTTGACATTTTTTTTTTAAAGATTTGTTTGTTTATGCATACAAGAGCTGGGGTACAGGCCAGAGGTGTGGGGGGTGAGTGGATTTACCAGAGACAGAGTGGGGAACCGAACAGGGGGATTAACTGAAAAACACTGCTGAGGGGAGCATTAGGCGAGACAGGAGAGGTCTGCTGCGCCATGTGGGTTGCTCCCTGGCCGGCAGTGGCTGGCAGTAGCTAGATAGTGCTGCCTTTAACCCCTGCACCACCTGGGAGGTCCCTGACATATTATTTAATGAAGGGTAGTATTTGTTCAATAATACGAATTCAGCTTACAGGTACTGAAAGAGGAGTCTCCACATGCGGAAAGAAGAAATTCAAGGGAAAAAAAAGTTCATTACTAGCACCAAAGTAGTGAAGAAATAGAAAAGACAATTTAATTAATAATAAGAAAATATAGGTATCTTGCTGCTTCTAGCAGAACTAGTCTTATTGACCCACACATCAATCCCTATTACATGGCTGGGGAGAAAGTGCAGCTACAGGAGATATCTGTGAAAATAGTGACTTGCTGACCATGCTGCAGGAGAAACTGTGTGAGACAGGCACACTGGGAATGATACATCATATGAACTGAGCCAATGATTCATATACTAAGTGGCTCCTTACAAACTTGAGCTCTTCCATCCCAAATGCACTGGGTCCTGCCTATCTATTGGTTTCTCATCCCTCTGGGTGTCTGCCACATTCTTTTCTCTTGCAAAGTCTGGCTTCCTCTGCAGGGCAAAAAATGGACCTGTCATCCTTGTTCATCAAGAGCTATTATTATATACTGAATTTCGTTCTATCCAAATACTTATGCTGGAGTCCTAACCCTCAGAACTTCAGAATGTGACTGTGTTTGGAGAAAGAGTTTGTAAAAAAAAAAAAAAAACATTAAACTTAAAATGAGGCCATTAGCATGGGGTACTAATTCAATATACTGGTATCCTTAGAAGAGAAAGAAAAAGCAAGGATGCACACAAAAGGAAAGATTGAATAAAGATTGACATAGCAAGAAGCAGCCATCCCCAAGTCAAGGAGAAGTTTCAAGAAAATCCAACCTGCTCACTGTTTACAATAGGTAAAACCTGGAAACAATCCAAATGCCCCAAAATATATGACTGGATCAAAAAGATGTGGTATATACACAATGGAATACTATTCAGCAATCAAAAACGATAAACTCATGCCATTCACAGCACCATGGATGGAGCTGGAAGGGATCATGCTCAGTGAAATAAGCCAGAAAGAAGAAGAAAAATATTGGATGGTCTCACTCATAGCAGGAATATAGGGGAACCCAATAAGACATCAGTGGAAAAAAATAATAACTGTACAAAACACAACAAAACAAAAACAAACAGACAATTATAAATCAGAGACCTACTGCAGGGGAGAAGAGGGGAGAGGGATCAGAGGGAGGGAGGGAGGCGCACATCAGAGAAACAGAACCACTAAGGTAGTGGTTCAGCAAACATGGACACATCACACACATGAATGAAGTTATTACAGTGATCATGTGTCACACAATTGTAGGCACTGGTTCAGCAGACTCAATAAGTTTGTGTCTATGCACCTGTTGCTGGAAGTGGAAGCTGCAGATCAGGTAGCCTGGAAGGGGAAAGAATATAAAGTGAGTGCTATAGGCTAAATATTCTTGTTCCCTCAGATTCCCTGTGTGAATTTTAATCTCTATTGTGCTGATATTCGTAGGTGGGACCTTTGGAAGGTGATTTGATCATGAAAGTGGAGTCCTCATGTTGGAATTAGTGTTCTCATGAAATGAGACAACAGAGATTATCTCTCTCCACCAAGTGAGAAGAGCCCCAATGATGGCTGTTCACAAGCCAGGAAGACAGCCCTTATCAGAACCCAGCCATACTGGTGCCCTGGGCGCATTATTCCAGTCTCCAAAGCTATGAGAAAGAAATGACTGTTTAAGGGGCCTCCCTCATGGCGCAGAAGGTAAAGACAGAGCTATCAAGCTGTCACCAGCCACTACAGCGTGAGTTCGATCCCTGGCCGGCCAGGGAGCAAACCACATGGAGAGGCAGACCTCTCCTGTCTCGTCCGCTGCTCCCCTCAGCAGCATATTTCAGTCAATCTGCCTGTTCTGCTCCCCACTCTGTCTCTGGTGAATCCTCTCACCTGTACCCCAGTTCTTGTATGCATAAATAAATAGATCTTTAAAAAATAAAAAGACTCTGGGGTCTTCGGCAGACACAACCCAACCCTGTCCTACTTTTTCCACATTCCCCTTCCTACTTGGTTCTCTCACAGATTCCTGGCCACTCCCTCCTCTGGACATGAAGACCACCAGATGCCAGATAGTGGGAGTGTTTCCGAAATTGTTTGGATCAAAAAGGGACCAGCAAAAAATTACAGACACCTAGCCAGGCTGTGGTGACCGCTTCTTTTCAGGAGGATGGAGACCCAGAATGCAGACCTTCCAGCCAGGGCTTCCGGAACCCCTTTTACCAGTTTGAAACAGGCTTGAGCGATGTGATAGTATAATTTATAATAAGAAATATATATTTGATCTTGATCCACTGTTCCTGGCATAGAGCTCCTAAAACCCTTGGAATTTACCAAGTGATGTGAACACTAAAGCTGTCTTTTGTATGCTAATGAGGTAGGGTTTGGATCTCAGTGAGGATGGAGGCTGACTATAGGATTAAAGGACATGAGACTCCAATCACCCTCCCCACCACCCTTAGGGAGGGGGTGATGCTGGAGTTGATTTAATCACTAATGGCCAATGATTTTGTTATGGGGCAGGGAGAGGGGCACCCCAGAACCCACAAACCTGCCTGCTCTAAATAGGTTCTGTCATCTGCTGCATCAAGACAAAACATATAGACCTTTAATGGGAAGGAGCTTTAATACAATTAGTGTGCAATACAGAAAAGACGAAGAATATAGTTTCCAAATCAGGCACCCAAAGTTACGCAACCCCTCGTGGGTAAAAATCCATCCAAACAGGATTGGCCCAAAGCAAGGCCCAAAAGCCTGCTACAAGTCTAAAGCACCTTCCAGCGGGGGCCCATGGAAAAGGGTCAGAAACATACAAGTCTGGATGAAAAAGAGTAAAATCAACATCAAGATAAAAGCTGCCATGGTCATCTCCCCACGGGTCTCACCCACATCTGTGTCACCCCGTCCACCACCAAGAAGCAAGTGCAGCTTCTTCACGTGTCTCTCTGCTCCGTGTGCCTCCCCCAGGTCTCCTTCTGGCTCCATCCTGCTTCCTTCTTCTTCAGTCTCCGCCCGCCCCAGCTTCTTCTCCCTGCTCAGCTCCACCCTCATTTGGGTGGAGCAAGGAACCTGAAAACTCCCCTTTTCCTGGGCACCATCCTCTTACAATTTGATCAATTTAATCAAAGCCCACAGATGGGATTTGGGGCACTTCCAAGTCAGTGAACACAAGGGATACTAGGAGGGTGGTATGCCTGGAGAGGGCAGGAAAACTCCAAGCCCCTTTCCATGTATCTTGCCTATATGTTGGACTCTTTCTGAGTTACATCCTTTTATAATAAACTAGTAACTTTGTTTTAAATTGAACCTAAGGGGGGGGGGTCGAAGGAAACTCTGATTTATAGCCACTTGATCAGAAGCACAGGTCACAATCTAGAATTTTGATTGCCACGTGAAAAGGGAAGGGAGCTGTCTCGGAGGACTAACCCATGAAATCTGACAGTGTCAGAAATGAGTTGAATTATATGACACCAGATGGTGTCAGATAATTGTTGGGCTGCATGAGGGGGAAATATCGTAGGTGTTGGAATTGGGTGCAGGTGATTTTTTGGTTCTATCCTTTGGAACCCAAAAAACTGAGAGTCAAGCAGATTATAACAATTTTACTCTCTCATATTTGGGGATATATCTACCCAATATTGAAAAACATTCTGGAAACGGAAAAATTTTTCCCTCCTTCCCAGAAGAAAACAAATGAAACTTTACCAGATTCAGGGAACGTACCTTACCACCTCTAAGAAGACTCTGAATCCAATCCACATCCTTTACATTTTCCATGGATGTAAATCTCAATTGTTCAACACCTCTCATTGATTATAATCAAAAGATAGAGGAGACAAAATTTTAAGAGGAGGATCAGTCTTTAAGTAGAAATACCTGTTTCCATGGTGACACACTATTAAGTTACAGCTTGGAACAAGGAACTGAAAAAAAGTAGTTGACTGGAGATTTTGAATTTTAAATCCGTTTCATCAGTTGGAGTGTTGGGGGATTTGAACGCCTCCAGAATGACTTCAGATGCTGGAAAAGATGACTCACTAGTCATTTCATAAGTGCCAGTCCTCGCCCAGATGGCTAACTTTATCTTTCAGTCTACCAGGATGAATAGAGGACACCGAAATGAACTAAGTTACTGACCCTGCATTGGGAATGCAGATCGTTTTTTATCCACTTAACTCAGACTTCTCTGAAGCATAACTTAAGAATTAGTTGGGTAACTTGTGACGTTTCCTCTCTTGGGGTCAGTTAAATAAAAATATTTGGTACCTCTAGACCATACCTCACTAGAACAATGATTGGCAAACTTGGCTGTAAGTTGGGAAACTAGGGACTTTCTTGAATAATATTGATACCTAGAGATTCTGATTCAATTCATCTGAACTGGAACCAAGGTGATAGCATGTTTTCAAAGTTTCCAGATGAGTCGAAAGATATCCAGGGTTGAGAACCAGACACTAGAATCTGTCTCCACTGCCCATACCTCCATTCATTGCTTATTAAGGAGCAGACTGAGAAGTTTTTGGTTTTTTTTAAACCATTTTTCTTAACATGTCAACAATCCTCTGGACTACATATTACCTCCATTTTGTAAATGAGAATACAAAGGTTTGGATGTTACCTGGGTTTACACAGTAAAAAGGCATGGAACTGGATTCAAACTCCAGCCTGATATCAAAGAAGCCCTTGCAAGTTTCCCACCATGATGGTGTCCTCTCCAGTAATGGGTAACCCACTGACCACTGAGAAAATGTGCAGTTATTTAATTCTTATCCCCTCACACACAGTCAGGGAGAGAAGCAAAATATGTCTCATAGGCTCTACTCTTTTTTTTTTAATTCATTTATACAAGAACTGGGGTAGTGGCCAGATGTTCAGGAGGGTGAGAGGATTCACCAGAGACACAGTGGGGAACAGAACAGGCAGACTGACGAAATACACTGCTGAGGGGAGCAGCAGGTGAGACAGGAGAGGTCTGCTGCGCCATGTGGGTATATCCACAGCAGGCAGGGATCGAACCGACACTGCAGATGCTGTGGACAACTTCACAGCACTGCGCTCAACTGCCTGCACCACCAGGGAGGCCCAGACTATACTTTCAAGATCTGTAAAGAGTTTGTGGATTCTAAATCCTTGTGGAGCTCTTCAAGGACACTGAATTCAACCCCCTTTTTGTATAGACAAGGAAACATAAGTCCAGAAATACTGAGTGATTTCCAGGGTTAATAAGCATGTTACCTCTTACTTCCAAGTGAAGTAACTTTCTCCTACACCCTTCATTTTTTATTTATCATCTAGTAGAGAACAGGAGGTAAGTAAACCTACAAACTTCATTCACAGTTGGCCATGAATTAAGAGCTTGTTTGTAGTTGGTGAGATTAAGGAAATCTTTATGGAGGAAATGGCTTTTCATTTGAGCCAAAATCAACTAGGCATCCTGCTACAATGAATGAAAGAAAACTCCAGAGACAGGGAAGAGTGGAAGCAAAACCAGACAGAGGGGAGATTTATTCTGGGAACACAGTGCAGCCTGAGCTGTCGGGGGCAAAGGAGATGTGTGAGGAGTAGGAACAGAATAAGACAAGAGGACAGAGCCAGGGTGCCACTCCAGGGCTGAACTCGAATCAAAAGGCAGAGGGCGCATGGCCACTGTATTCAGAGAGATGACTGGGCTGTCGAGATAACATAACACAGAATGAAATAGACAGAGAAGAAGGTCGGAAGCCAGTCATTGAATTTCCTGACCTACTATCGACATAGTGAGGAAAGAGAGAGAATCATCAGAGTCAGGGAGGGAAAAGCAAAAGGCCATAATGGGGAAGTGGGTAAGGATGGGGCAAAGTGAAGATGTGGGAGACAAAAAAATCCATCTCCATGGGTGATGGAATTGTGCTCACGCTGGACCCCACCCCATAAAACAAACTAGAAAGAAACGAAAATCCTGGATATTTTACTAAATCTACCTTCCAAATATGACCACAGTGGAAGGGGAAAGTTCTGCAAGAATAAGAAATGGGACAGGTACAAAAGTGGCCCATGTGGTAGGAAGCACGGGGTGGGTGGGAGGTAAAGAGACAGTAAACTTGAGAGGAAATGCAAGGAGGAGCGGTTAGGAGGGCAGAGGACCGCAAAAGAAAGCCTCCTTTCTGCTCCTTGACCTGACTGAAAAGATACCCAAAGTGGTCCCATAAGTGGCCACTTTGGACAGTAAGTGGCAGTGGACACAGGTCCAGGGGAATGTTACAAACTCAGCTGCAACAAATCCTCTTGAACACAGAATATCCTGTAGTATTAATTGAAATCATAGATAGAGACAGAACTCCACTCAGATGATTCAATTTAAGCAAATTTAAGGAAAGTGTGGGCAGAGCTAAAGAAATCAACATTCGAGCAACAGCCGGAAACCGTGACATCCCTAGGTCTTCAGAGAGGGCCATGAGGAAGGTTTGATCACAGAGAAGGTGGCCACTGTCACCAATGCAGTGCCAACTCAGGCATGGGCAGAGGGAAAGCTTCTGACCACTCTCTTCTACACTGCTAGGCCTTTTCCACAGGCTGACCACAAAGGAAATACAGGACAAGCAGCTGGATGAGGCTACTCTTAGGGAAGGGCTTCCAAGCCCAAAGAGCAAGGCAGGAAGCCGCAGAGGTTTGGGAGCAGGGCAAAGACAGAAATTCAAGCACAGCCAGCAAGCAAAGGCCCTGAGACCATGGGACCCCCAGGAGTGACACTGTGCTTCCATGTGTGCCTGCTATAACTGGTGGAGCTTTCTAGAGGGAGAGAGAGCTACTCAAATGTCTGAGAACGAGCTTCTTTGGAAGCTGGGAGGGTGTTTTGTAAAACCTGTAGCCAGATGAGCGGGAGCTTTTCAAGTCTTGCCCTCTTGACCAACTTTCCATAAACTAAAATGGGTTAGGTAATCTGCCCAAGCATTTTTTTTTTCCTCTCTTGCCGCAGACCAGCACAGCAGTAGACGATGAGGCCACCTCAGGGTTGAGAGAAGCGTGCAGGGTGGTCAGGGCGTCGGCGAAAGAAATGACAAACAGACACACTTCAAGAGTGAAAATCTGAGTGTAATTTTCTTTGAGTTTGTGACCAGTATATACATGTTTTCCAAAAGCACAGGAATGAATATCAAAGAAATTAGCTTGCTCATGGGCTCAGTCTATCACCATCAGGGAGGTGATCTACATAACAAACAATGACCATTATAGAAGAAAGGAGGAAGTTTAGAAAGACAGATAAGGGATTAAAGTTTGTAGTTCTAGAAAGACGGGATAAGATTTTTTAGCATTCTTGTAGTGGTTCTTGGTGGTCGTTATCTATTGATAAGCTTCTGCCTTTTCAGGGAACTCCCGCTGCACTTCCTCTGCTTCAGGCTGTTCTCTCCCCAGCGCTGGTTGCCCAGCCGGATCTAGGGACCGTGGCGAAAGCCATTCCTAAAGATCACTGCGGGGGGAGGTGCAGCACTCTCTAAGTGTGAAAGGAAGCATAGAAGATAAGATTTGACAGTTGAATAGTTGGAATTTCCAGATATTTGCTTTTTCTGAAAATCAAGGAAAATTATTGCATCACTCATAAGGCCTTCTGCCACACTAAATGTCAGAAGACTCAAATGCTTACTTTTTGGAGCAGGAGAAAGAAAAAAGAATGATTGACTTGTGATCAAAATGGCAAATCATGTAAGATTAGAGAAGACACAGACAAGATATCAGGTTGCAGAGCTTGGAAAGGCGAGGTGTGTTTACACATCAGAATTGCTTCCTGCTGCTCATGGTCCCATGCCAGCCCCAGATCATTACCTGGATAACCTCTAACTCTCAGCAGGCCCATGCCAATGCCCCGGGGCCTGCTAGCCCCTCATCCTCATTTGTCAGGGTGCTAAGATTCTGTTAGGGGGAAAGGATGTCCTGAGATAATCTCATACAGGCTTTGTGGACTCCACCCCCACTCCAGACTAAAGCCATCAGGACATTGGGAAAGACAAATCCCATCACCACCAAGGGGAGAGTGGCTGGGACCTGAGGGTGGAGTTGGGCAGCCAGGTTGGATATAAAAACCAAACACGTGGGCCTTGCTCGCTCTCTGGCTCGCGATCGCTCGCCTCCTGGCTTCACGGCTCCTGGCTGGCGGCCAGCTCTCAGAGCGCCATTTTGGGATTCCTGATCGGCGGATCGGGTAGGACTCATTTAAAACTTTGTCTCCCACTTTTCTCCCAGAGCTGTACATTTCCTCATTTCCCTTTCCCTTGTAAATAAACCTTTTATTAACCTTTCATGTGTGCCTGCAGTAGAGCATTGATAAGTCCTTTTAAGCGCGCGGGTGAGGACCCACAGTCAGGCACCCCGTTTTGTATCGGGGTTGCTCTACAACAATTCCATCAAATCAAAATTGCAGCGCCAATTTAAAAATAACTTTTTTTGAGGGAGAGAAGATGCTACCACATATATGTACAAACATCAATTTTCAGAAACATAAAATTAGAAAAACTCTGCCATCAAACTTCAAAGCTTCCAATTTCCAGGGGCCAGCCAGAAGTTGTTTTCTTGATTATAGTAATTCTCATGAAAGTACCAATGGGTCTGAGTTTACATAGGGAGGATTAATCTCCTCAAAAGATTGTGTGCTAACCTGAATGATTCTCCCATTTGGGGAACAAGGAAGAAGAGATACTTTTGATCCAGAAAAATCATCTTTAGCCATTCGGCATCCAGTGTTCAAATATTAATACTCTAGGTCTTCACCTCTAGACCTCAAATGACTTTACTGATTCATCCATTGTTTTCCAATAATAATAGCTAAAGAATAGTAGAAAGGGGGTGGGTTAATCCCTATTTAGAGCCCAGAACCAATGAAGTCTCCCAAAGTCACATAATTATAGGAACTATCCATGGTTTTGGCAAAGTGATATAGATGACAATGAGGTCTAAGTCCTTTCTAATATGAAATAAAAATGTATAACTGCTACCTCTAGACCAAAATGAAGGTTTAGATGTGACCAGTGCCAAAGAAAGAATTATCCAAGAGAGGATAGAGGATTAGGGAATCTGCTTTGTCAAGAAACCAGGGAAGACTTGACTGAGATCTGGCATATAAATAAAAGTCAACAAGGCAAACAGAGTGGGGAAAGTATGTGCAAAGGCCCTGTGGTAGAAATGATCGTGGTGAGTAGGCAAACTTGAAAAGATTCAGTGTGGCTAAGACATCGAGTTTTGAGATGAAGAAGATCTCAAGGTCCATACAGTAGCTTGTCACCAATGTTCAGGAGTTGGATTTTGTTTAGCTGCTTGTTTTTGCCCTTCAAAATATTGGGGGAAGGAGAAGGAAGCTCCTGAAAAGTTTTAAGAACGAGGATGATATTAGTAGTTTGCCTCTTGAGACAATCACTCTGGCTGTAGTGTAGAGAATGGAACAGAGTAGAAAAGAATCAAGTGGAAGACCAATTAAGAGCCCACAGCAATAGTTTAGATGAGAGATGATGGGAACTTAAACCAGAGTGGAGACAACTATCAGATTTAAGAGAGATTTAGAAAGGAAAATTACTAGACTTGGTGACAGATTGGAAATAGAAAGAAAGAAAAGAGTTATCAAGGATGGCATCTACATTTCTGGCTTGCATTACTGGTAGAACCATTCAACACCATGGTAAATACTAGAAAAGACCAAGTTTTCATGGGTAGATGATGAGTTGGGTTGCTATATGTTGTGCACAGAAGCCCTTGAGAAAGACAAGACAGAATATGCAGGAGAAAGTTGGATAAGCAGGTCAGATGGGAGGTCAAAATTGGAAGTGAAAATTTGGGAGTCATTTGAATTTGCAAGATAATTATAACCGTGGGGTTAGGTAGAAAAAAAGAAAAGTGTTAAAGATGAAATTGTTACAGAGCAATCCCAATATAAAAAGGTTGCCTGAGTGTGAGTCCTCATCTGCTTGCTTAAAGGGGACTTATTAATGGTAAACTGAAGACACACACAAAAGGTTGATAAAAGGTTTATTTACAAGAGAAGAGGAATGGGGTAATGAATAACTCAGGGAGAAAAAGAGGGAGATAAGTTCATAAATGCGTCCTACCGTTCCACTGACCTGGAATCCCAATGACCCACCGAGCTGGCAAAAACCATGTGCTGCCAGGCCAAGAGAGCAACCCCCCAGCCACGTGGCTGGTTAAATACTCAAACAGAGAACATGGCTGCTTACCTCCACCCTCAAGTCCTCACAACCTTCCCTTTGGTGATCATGGGATTTGTAATACCCAGTGTCTTGATGGAGTGGGGGTAGAGTCCACAAAGCCTATAAGGAGTTTGCTCAAGACCTCCTTCCCCCTAACAAAATGAGGTTGGGTAGAGTAGTGTGCCTACAAAAGAAGAGTGGTCAGAGAAGTAGGAAAGAAAAACAGAGGTGAAGGAAGCTCTCAGAAACCTAATAGATAGCATTTCAGGAAGGAGAAAGTGGCTGATGTACCAGAACATCAGAGCCATCTAGAAAGACAAGAACCAAAAATAGGTCCTTTGAGTTGGTTGATACAGAAACTATTGTGATCTTCATAAGATCACAATAGATCTTAAGATCTTAATAAGATCTTATAAGAACTCTGTTTACACAGGTTCTCTGAATGAAAGAAAAAAAAAATCAGGGAAAAAATATATGCCCTGCAAACATTTGTCTTGCCTGAATTTGCTCTGAGAGGGAGGTGTATACTGTGATTTGATCATCTAGAAATCAGCTACATTGATGATTTGCAGGTAACTCCTATTAAATGGATGAGAGAAGAGTGGATGGAACCAGATAAGGAGAAAGACCGTCTTGGCACTGGGCTGGCAGAGCAGGCTTCCGAAGCTTCCCACCCTCTGTTCTGGTTTCTTAGAGCTGCTGTAATAAATTACCACAAATCGGGTAACTTAAAACAATAGAAACTTATTCTCACGGTTCTGGGCAACAGATGTCCAGAAGGTATCTACAGTGCCATGGTCCCTCCACACACTCTAGGAGGGAATAATTACTTGCTTCTTCCAACTTCTGATAGTTCCTGACATTCCTTGGCTTGTGGCCACATAATCTAATCTCTGCTTCCATAATCACAAAGTCCTCTCTTCTAGTGTTTTCTCTTTCTCTTCTCTTACAAAGATATTTATAATTGGGCTTAGGGTGGACTCCAATTCAGGATAATCTCATCTCAATAATCTTACCATCTGCAAAGATTTCTCTTCCAAATAAGGTCACAATCACAGGCTCTGTTAAACATATCTTTATACAGACCGCTAATTAGCTCACTACACACACACACACACACACACACACACACACACACACACACACGCCCCTCAATCCCATCTCCTGGAGCATCATCATGTCATCATATCTGAAAGTCTCCATTCCAAAACTCAACAGCCAACAATTCCATCCCTGACCCTTAACACACAGCCCAGCCTTACCCAGCAGTCACAAGAGCACCAACTTCCTGAAATGTGGTGTGTCCTTCCTCCCTGGCCAGCTGATGAGGGAGACTGTTCTTTTTCCTACAAGAAAGTAGTGCCCCACACCTCAGCTCTCTCTGCAGCAGAGAAGTAATTTTTCTTTGTTTCCCACAGACACGCTGCTAAAATGCACAGTTAAGTTCTATCACTTTTTTGTTTGTTTGTTTGTTTTTAAAGGTTTACCTAGTCACTCACACAAGAACTGGGGTGCAGGCCAGAGTCAGGGAGGGTGAGAGGACCCACCAGAGACAGAGTGGGGAGCAGAACAGGCAGACTGACTGAAACACACTGCTGAGGGGAGCAGCGGGCAAGACAGGAGAGGTCTGCTGCACCATGTGGGTTGCTCCCTGGCCGGCCAGGGATCAAACTTGTGCTGCAGTGGCTGGTGACAGCTCAACAGCGCTGTTGCCAACCCCTGTGCCGCCAAGGAGGCCCTCTATCACTTTTTTTTGTTTGGGACTTCTGGTATCTCTTTGGATACATGATATTTTATATCATGGGTAGGAGGGTAGGAGGAGGGAGTTAATCAGTTTTAAAAAAATTTAGTTTCCCAAGTTCAAAATGAACTTTTGAGACAAAGTCCATTGCACACTAGGGACTCTCTTAAGGTCTCCCATATTAACAGTGAATAAATATTAGCCTCAAGAGAACTGATTAATAGCTGATTACCATAACCTTGAAAACAGACTCCTGAACTACAGAACGTGTCAATGGATTGTGGGGAAGGACTCTTGTGAGCTGTTTTCCTCCCTGGGTGCAGGAAAATGACGCATGAGTTTCAAAGATGTTTTTCACCTAAATAATTAAGGGGATTTTTATGGGCTTCAAGACATAAAACTGAGTCTTCTTTCCAAGACCATCAAGAACAAAAAAATGGCACTTCCTTTAGCTGCTACAGTAAAGTGCTGTTTCAATAATAATAGCTGGAATTATTCTTCTCCCAGCAGCTCAGAGTGCTCTGTATGTGTTTCACTTAGCTTCCTGGATTTTAGAAAAGCACTTGCAGATCTCACTTCATCATGCATTGGGGGAAACTAATGCACCATATGCTAAGTGACTGCACGCCCTATCTGACCACCCATGAGGCAATTTATCCACTCTCACAATCACAAAAGACGCTGAAGACTTAAAATTGTCTTTCAAAAGAGTAGCTGAGAAATAAATAGAACACAGTTCTCATTTTCTGGGTTCTGTGTTTTATAAATCACTGGGTCTCAAACAGGCAGTGGTTAAATCAGCTTAAGTGTTCACTTGTCTGTCCTGCTTCAGACCCACTAAATCAGAATCTCTAAAGGGTAGGGCCAGGATGTCATGACCTGCATCTCCCCCTTAGCCCCCACCTTTTACTTGGCTGTCTCTCTGATCCCTGGGCCTTCCTTGGCAGACACTCTGGTTCCTGGACCTTCCAGTAATGCCAGATGCTGTCTCGACATATTTGGCCCAGTGTCCTCACCTGCACCCATGTTGCCTCCTGGCAAATGAAGCTGTGCTAAAGAACAATCCCTCTGTGGGTTTGCCCAGTCACAAAAAGGAACAAGGTCCAGCCACCAATTAGTATAAAGGAAATGTTTATACTTGTATAAATTAGTATAAAGGAAATGTTAAGCAGTGATGTAAATTTAAGCAAGCCTTTAACTGCTCCCTGGACTTGAGCCTCAATCTATACTAATAGACATAGAAGGGCAGGGGAGTAGAAACTTGATGTAAAGGCGGGGTGGGTAGTAAAAGAATCAAGAAAGTGCTTTCTTTGGCAGCACATATACTAACGTTGGAACAGTACAAAGATTAGCATGCCACTCCAGTTTGTGAAGTGCTTCCACAGATTTTGAAGGACAGAATTGGACTTCCAGTGGTGAATTAATGTAGTGTACATACAGATTTCGGTTTTAAATGCTACACACCTGAAACTCAGTAATACATCAATTAAATGTATTGATAATCAATTAAATGCTACATGTAAAATGAAAGACCCTCCCTGGAACGTCCCTGTTTTTGTTACAAGAATTCCAGGCATCTCCCTGTTTCTATTAAAGCTACTAGGTATAGCAAATCAGTGTGTGTATGTATGTGTGCAGGTAAGCTAGAATTTTAACAGACTGATTTTCCCAGGTTGCCTGAGAGCAACATTAACTATAGTTCCTGGTTAAATAAAAAACTCTGTGTGGCTGCTCACCAGAGTCTTACCCAGCAGAATCGCCCAGATGGGAAGTAGGTTGATTGCAAATCAACTCTGCAGTTTGAAGCATCAACCTGGAGCTTACCTTTTGCTCATGAGGATGTATCTGTGGCATCACTTTCCCAAGCAATAATCACAAGACTTCTAGCTAAATCCAGGTTTCAGCTCATTGGAAAGTCTTCCTTTCCCCAAGCCCCAAAATGAACGTGGTATATACTCCACGCACATCTCTACAGCAGACTCTCTCAAACACAGCCACCAAATTTGATAAGGTAACATCTTAACAGGCAGTAATTTGATTTTGTTTATATTGCATATGGAGTGAAAGCTATGTCCTCCCAGTTCAAAAAAAAAAAAAAGTCAGATCTCAGGAAACTGTAGAGGATCAACCACCCCAATTTGCCTGGGCCTGAGTTGTCCACTGGATTCAGGAGTTCCCATTTTAAAACCAAAAACACCCCAAGCAAATTGGAACACATTTGTTACCCTACCAGGGCCACCCAAGCAGGGCTGATTGCTACAGAAGACCTTTCTATTGTCTTTCAAGAACAGTAGGCATCATCCACCCCTACCTGTGGGAAAGCTGACCCAGGTGTGCTCCTGGCACTGTCGCAGGTACGACGACACACTTCCAGTACTAGACACACTACAAAATGTTGGGAATAGCAATCAGAGCAACCAGTACTTCCTGCTTCTGGAACTATGGAGGTGTGCTCAGATTTGTCTTTCAGTCACCTGTCGTATGTGGGGTCAGACTTAGCTTTCTGTGGTAGACAGATAATGGTAGTGTGACCTTGGGTAATTCCCTCTAAGTCTCCATTTACTCACTTGGTGACTCCAACATCTCCTTCAAGAGTGGTGGGAAGACAGGTCTTGAGACAAAAAGCCCTGAATTCCTGCCTCTCCTCCCTCCATCTCTGTATCCATGATAAACCCACGTACAGGATGTTGTGACAACATGCTCAAATGTTCCCTCATGAGTTTGGATTTTAACTCTGTTAGAATTAAAGAACATCAAAGTCTGGGGGAAAAAAATCTTAATGTTCTGCTTTCTTCTCCAGAATAAGTGTCACGAATGATCCATGAGTCGAGGAATTATAAAAAAAAGATTCTCCAATCAAGTCATCTAACATAGTGGAAGGGTGAATGAGTGGGTGACTCTGCTGCTAGGGAGTAGATCTTAAAAAAAAGCTTCCAGGGCCTCCCTGATGGCGCAAGTGGTTAAGCACTGCACTATGAAGCAATCCACAGCCTCTGCAGCACGAGTCCGATCCCCGGCCAGTAAGGGAGCTATCCACATGGTGAAGCAGACCTCTCCTGTCTCACCCCCTGCTCCCCTCAACAGTATACTTGGGTCCATCTGCTGTTCTATTCCCCACTCTGTGTCTGGTGAATCTTCTCACACTCCCCATCTCTGGCCTGTACCCCAGCTCTTGTATGCATAAATAAATAAATCTTTAAAAAAAAAAAAGCTTCCAGTCTCTGATTCCTGTGCTCCTTCATCACACCTTCTCCTCAAGGTTTGGTCTCTGACCATGGAAAGAGATGGAAGAGCGAGAATAAAAACCCTAAGAAGATACTAGCACATTTTGCTGGTGTTGATTAACAGGGCTGAGAGCTGGTTTTGCTAAAAGGAAGTGGGATGAATGTGTGGGTGTGCCATGGCACCTCTGGGAGGTCAGTGGAAGAGGAATAAGAAATCTGCTTGCAAGCACTGACCTAAAAAAAGACAATAAACTTTACTCAACTCCCCGCTTCAGGGTGACCTCAGTCAGGAGACTATGCTTGACTGCTTGATGACAGTGACTCAACCTGGTCACTTAATAGATACAATTCTAGCTACTGTGATGATTACTGAGAGTGGGGCTTCCTGACCTGGAATTGTAGGAAGCACAGCCCCTAATAAAATGGGGGTGCTGGCACAAGTTTTCCCAGGCAATCAGAGGAATAGCTTTCCTATCTAGGGCATGGGGTAATATCAGGCTCACCCCATTTCATTATGTCTGTGATTCTGCAATGCTGTTGCTTACACCTCAGAGCTGCCACCATAATTTAGGCCTGTGACTTAAGATGGCTTTCCTTTTGATATAATATGCTCATAATGTGAAATCACTCTGTAAGCTGGGAAGGAACTGAATACGTAATCGAAAAGCTGTACCCAATTTGCTCAGCCCAAGAGTCTGACAGTTCAAAAGGTAGAAAGTGTTTCTTGGCAAGAATGGATTGTGAAATGGATTAGAAAATAAAAGCTGTTATTACAGACACTACTTTGCTGCTCTTGCGTAGCCCTGAAGGCTGCAGTGGAACCCGTCACTTTCCCAAGAGGAAGCTATGACTATGACTTCAAGTCCCTCTAACTGTATTTTCCCCTAAACTTTAGATAAGAATCAGGATTCAGACTTAATTCCCGTCTTCTTATAATCTGTGAAGAAAAATGAGCCAGTTTATCACGTTCTCAGGAAGTTGGGAATTTAGCTAGATTTAGTAATACCCCGGGACAAAGATAAAGTATTTCCAAGAATAATAAAAGTAACATAGAATAAATTAGTGATGGTCTAAAATGTGTCTTCAATTATGATTTACATTAAAATAGAAAGTAAATTATAAATGAAATTGTACTGAACAAAAAAGATTTTCAAGTTCTATCTCTGACCCACTTAATGGCCACATTCAAAAGGTCAGAATTCCAAGATACTGAAAAAATCTGATGAGATCTTGACACTTGTCAAAATGATTTGATATGTAGTAAGAAAACAATAATAACTCTAACGATAATAATAGCTGGTGTAAATGCTTATCTTGTGCTGGGGAAGAAACGAATCACATCCAAGCATCTTTAGAGTTGATATAATAAAAGTTATTTCAGATATTTCCATAGTTATCACATGTAACAATTGCAATGCTAAGAATTATAGACCTTTATTGTCCCCATTTTACTGAAAAGCAAACTGAGGTTCCAAAACACAATTTTTCCAAGCTCCCATGGCGTATGTTCTGGTACTGAGGTACCTGTTTCTTTCTCTCTGACCCAAAAATCAAGTTTTGGACCACTGTCCTGTAGTGCCCCACCCCCTGCTGTCCACATTGTTCTTGTTCAAGTTGTCTTTATCCATGGGCAAAATCAATTATGCAACTGCTAAATCTTTCACAGGACTGTCATGTGTTCAGTATCCTAGGATTCACAGCTATCACCTAGGATGACAGTGTCTTCCCAAGTTGGAAAAATGTCCTAAGACATTATTATACTTTTAACAAGTGCTGTCTAGACAAGTTTGTCACTAAGAGACTATCTACATTTAAGGTCACAAGTTCATTTAGCAATAGCAATAATAATCATTTATTTAGTAGTAATAATAGGTAACATTTACAGAGAAGTTACTGAGTATACTTTTTATCCCAACAACCCTATGTGGACAGTATTATTATCCTCTCAAGGAGGGGACCAAAGGGATAAAAACAAGGGTGTGGGGAGAGCACAATGGACTGTGGTGGAGGACTATGGATGCTTTGGTGGTGGGACAGCTATGGTGACCATATCTGAGCAGAGAAATCCTATACTGTCCAAAAATTAACAAGGATGTAAAATAATGCTACTCATTCAATAATTAATAATTAATACAATTTCTTAAAGTATTATTATCCTCATTTTGCAGATGAAGAAACTGAGACACAGAGAGGTGAAGTTATTTGAAGGAGGTCACACAGCTAGTAAGCAGAACAGATTTCAAAGTTCACACTCTCATAATGCTAGAAAGTTTGCGTGTCAGTCTGTCTGTTCTGTTCCCCGCTCTGTCTCTGGTGAATCTTCTCACCTCCCGCACCTCTGGCCTGTACCCCAGTTCTTCTATTCATAAATAAAAAATGAATCTTTAAAAAAAAAAGTTTGCATGCATAATGATGTGATTCATACCTTCAGTCTTATAATTGATTTTGGAGCATGGACAAAGACAACTTCATCCTGTTGTGTGAAGATGACTGAAGTCACCAGAGGCCTTTAGGTGTGAAACTGTCATTTCTATCATGCCCACAGTCACTATTTCCAGGACAGCCAGCTCAGTCAGCTTCTTGTCACAGAGGAGGCTCCTGCCTTCTCTGGAGAGACATGAGACTCCCTGGCTGGCTCTCCTGCCAGAACATACGAACACACGTCTGTCTTTCTACCATTGTAGCTTTATTTCTCTAGCTCTCAAAAGCCTTTTCTTTTTTTAATTTAATTTAATTTAATTTAATTTTATATTATTTTTATTTTTTACATTTTTTTTATTTTTATATTCCCCATACAATTGCACCCCCCTTATTTTGACCCCAATCCTCCTTTTCCTGCCTTCCCCCACCCCCATAGTGTGTCTCTGGTTTATTTGGAAACAACACAAATGCCCCAGAATAGATGACTGGACAAGAAGATGTGGTACATACACCATGGAATATTACTCAGCAATCAAAAAAGATAAACTCATGCCATTTGCAGCAACATGGATGGCGCTGGAAGGGATCATGCTCAGCAAAATAAGCCAAAAAGAAAAAGAAAAATACCGGATAGTCTCACTCATAGCAGGAATCTAGAAAACCTAAATAAGGGACCAGGATAAAGAATAACTATAAGAAAGAAAAAATCAAAATCAACAAACAACTATAAACCAAAAGCCTTTTCTCCTGAAAAATCCATATTTAAATATAGCTGGAGTCTTCCAAGCTTTATCAAAACCCACCTTGATTAGCTAATCAGGTGATACCTGCAAGCATCTGGATGAAAAGTAAGTACTTGCAGGGACCGGACTCAGGAGGGCTGGCAAGCTAAGGCTCTGTCCTGGTGTGAGTCTGCAAGTCCCTCAATGCATTATCTTGCCTGTAAAAAGACATTCAATAAGTTTAAACAAGCTATTTGTGACAAGATTACATGGGAAAGCTTCTAAGTTCCACAATTTCCAGTCTTTAAATGCCCATATTGAAGATCTCAGAAATGGCCTAAGACTTCCCAAAATGAAAGAAGGGGATCTGATCATTAAATCATGTCTGTCTTTGAACCACTAGTGAATCATACATTAAAGTCTAATTAAAAGTGGGCTATTCTGTCTAATGATTGTTGCAAAGGAGGTAACTAGTCAGTAATTCTAAACATTTAACCTTCACCAGATAGGAAATCCAGCCTTTTCCAATGCCTGGGCCACCAAGAGCTTGCTCATTTAATGCACCAGACCTTCTCAGGTCTGGTAAACTCTCATCCTCCTACTGAGGACACTATCTTTGAATGCTGGATGCTGCTGCTAAATGTCTCTAAATGAAGTTAGGTCGTATAATGCTAGAGGAATTCTTTCAGTCATTCCTTTTATTTTTTTTTTTTTTGCATACAAGAACTGGGATGTAGGCCAGATGTGGGAGGTAAGAGGATTCACCAGAGACAGAGTGGGGAGCAGAGCAAGCAGATCTATTTAAATGCATTGCTGAGGGGAGCAGTGGGCGAGACAGGAGAGGTCTGCTGTGCTATGTGGGTAGCTCCCTGGCCAGGGATTGAATTCAGGCTGTGGCAATGATAGCACTGAGACTTAACCCCTAGGCCACCAGAGAGGTCCCTCTCAACCATTCTTTGTAATAGTTCATATGAAATGAAAAAGTTCCCTTACACAGCAAGACATGAACGATGCGTACTTAAATGTTACCTTTTTAAGACCAAAATTATTTTCTTTTCTTGATGTATTAAATCTGCTTTTTTTGTTTCCAAAATATATTTTTAATCATTTTAAAAACCTAAGTGTCATAATTTGTTTTCACCAAAAAATAGTGTTACCTTTTGGGCTTTTTAATTTTTTTTTTTTTTTTTTTTTGAGGAAGAAACTGACTATGAAATTGTCTTCCTGGTATCTTTGTACATTCTTGCTCAACCCCATCCTGAAAATCTCATTTGGGTTTTTCAGGCCTGTGCCCTCTGTAGAGTTTGCCACTTATGGAGATAGAATGACAGTAATAATGCGTAATGGTGGGGGGGGCACAGAGGAACAGTCTAATTATTTTAATCCATTCCTACCCTAATATTAGCCTATTGTTCCCCGGCCGCCAGCGAGGGTCCCACAAAAAAAAAAAAAAAAGAAAATAGCCTAGACCAAGGACCCACCTTTGGCGAAACCTGCAAGGCCTGCCCTCTTCTGCCCCCTGGGGACTCCAGTAGAGGAAAGACATGGGCACATGCTAGGGACAGCTGGCTTTGAGGTCCCAGAGGCCCAGAGACGCCTCTCCTGGCTAGAGAAGAAGTAAGACCTGAGGCAAGACCTTGGTGAGGCAAGACCTGAGGGTTGGCTTTTCAGTCTTGGCTCTGCCATTAGTAGTTGGTGGGACCTGGAAATATTAGCCAACTCCTTGAGCCTCTAGATCCCCACGTAGACAAATATGGATTAAAATGGGCACCTCACAGATTTGAAATGAGAATTAAAATGACACCACAATTAAAAGCAAATGGCAGAAAACATTTAACCAATTTTAATTTCTCTGCTCTAACTGTTGATTATTGATTATTCTCTGTTCTGACTATGAGTTTCCAATTCCCTCTCTAAACTGTTGTCCTTTTTAGAGTTTTCATCCAGTATTGTCTTTGGCAGCTGTCCCCAAAGGAACTTTTCTTTTTAAGATTTATTTATTTATGCGTACAAGAACTGGGGTACAGGCCAGAGGTGTGGGGGGTGAGAGGATTCACCAGAGACAGAGCGGGGAACAGAACAGGCAGACTGACTGAAATACACTGCTGAGGGGAGCAGCGGGCGGCAGGAGAGGTCTGCGCGCCATGTGGGACCCTCGCCGGCGGCCGGCCGGGGATCGAACCAGCACTGCAGAGGCTGTGGGCAGCTTTGCAGCCCAGAGCTCAACCACTGTGCCACCAGGGGAGCCCCGATGTGTCCTTATAAAAGTGAGGTACAGGGAGGTAACAGACAGAAGAGGATGAGGCAATGTGACCACAGAGGCAGAAATTGGGGTGTTACGACCACCAGTCAAGGATGCTGATAGTCCCCAGGAAATGGAAAGAAGCAAGTGGCTACAATGGCCACTCCCCCAGCATTTCTAGATTTTGGTCTTTAAACCGTGGAAGAGCATGATCCCTTCCAGCTCCATCCATGTTGCTGCCAATGTAATATTCCATTGTGTGTATGTACCACACCTTCTTTCCTCAGAGAAATAAGCCAGAAAGAAAAAGGAAAATACCACATGGTCTCACTTATAGCAGGAATGTAGAGGATTCAAATAAGGGATCAGGGAAAAAAACTAATTATAATAAAGTAAAAATCAAAATCAACAGGCAACTATAAACCAGAGACATACTACAGGGGAGAGAGAAGGGAATAGGATCAAAACAAGTGTGGGAAGAGCACAAGGGACTATGGTGATAGTTTGCGGGTGAATGGGTAGTGGGAATTTTACAGAGACTATAACCAAGATGAAAATGCATACAGTGTACAAAAATGAAAAATGATGTAAAAATATATCAAATAATTAAAAATGAATAAATTTATTAAAAAGATAAAAAAATACTCTGTGGAAGAATAAAGTTCTCTTATTTTTAAGCCACCAAATCATGCCGCCTTGTTAGAGCAGCCACAGGCATCTAATATAGGGTGATTCTATAACTATTAATATAAATTCCTTGCTTTCAATTTTTTTGTAAACCTAGACTGCTCTAAAAATAGCTTTCTGCACACACACACGCAGATACAGTTTATATGTCAGAGAGCGAAAAGAGAAGAGATTTTTTTTTTAATTACTTCTTAACCTTCATATAGAGAAGGTAGAAAAGTCCCTACTCTTGGCATTTGAGGAACCTTTACAAAAACACTGGCAGTCAAGGGTAGATGGAAGAGTTTCTCAGCAGTCATATTAAGCCATTCTACTTTTAATCCCCAGAAGCAGCCCGTGGGTATGCTGGACAAATGAGAAGAGAAACCACATTTAAAGAAAGTGTTTGCCTTTCTGCTCTTGCATGTCAGTGCTGATGGTGCCTGGGAGCTGCAAATGCCAATGGATTTGGCATCATTACCTGTGGGGAACTTTCCCCATAACCACCTCAACTCCAGTAGGCAAGGCTAATACAGATCCTTGTGACTCTCTAACAGGGTGGTCCCCAGGTTTCCTGCCCCACCCAAGGGAGGGTGGAGCTGAGCAGGGAGAGAAGAAGCTGCAGAGGAGACTGAGGAAGGAAGGAAGCAGGATGGAGCCAGAAGGAGCCCTGGAGGAGGCACATGGAGCCGAGAGACATGTGGAGAAACTGCACTTGCCTTTTGGTCGTTGACGGGGTGACACAGACGTGGGTGAGACCCGTGGGGAGGGGACCATGGCGGGTTTTGTCTTGATTTTGATTTTGCTCTTTTCCTCTGAGACTTGTCTGGTTGTTTCTGACCCTTTTCTGTGGGTCCCCACTGGAAGGTGCTTTAGACTGTGGCAGGCTTTGGGGCCTTGCTCTGGGCCGATCCCATTTGGATGGACTTTTCCCCACGAGGGGACGGGTGACTTTGGGTGCTTGATTTAGAAACTAGATTCTTTGCCTTTCCTGTGTTGTTTCCTAATTGTATTAAAGTTCCTTCCCACTAAAGTCTCATATGTTTTGTGTTGATGCAGCGGATGGCAGAACCCATTTAGAGCAGGCAGGTTTGCGGGGTCTGGGCTGCCTCTCTCCCTGCCCTGCAACAACTCCATCACCCCTCCTGCATGACTTGCTGTGCTGAAAACCTCCAACACCCTACTCTCAAATAACAAAAGTAAAATGTTGGCCCAGGTCTCTGACCTTCTTTTAAAAGTCCATGTATCACCATTTGGCATCTTCAGGTTTGAGTCATTCAGAATATTGTGTTCTTTTCATGAGTACACAAAGCACTAAGCCTCTCTCAAGGGTATATATAGCTAAGTGCTTGGAAAGGAAAGTTTGTAAGATTTTCTTCTTAACTCTACTAATTGAAAATTAGCTTTCTTAAAAAAAATTTTTGCTTTTTCCTCAGGGTGTCACACCATTGGAAGGCCAGAGCACATCAAGAACAACATATCGAATTGCTTGTGACTGTGTATCAAAGGTGATTTGGAACTTTGAATTGCCACAGGTTACCTTCGTTACCTGTGTTGCTATTAAGATTATAATTTGGGGTGATTACCTTACATCAGTTAATGGATTTTTGAATCATTGTGGGGGAAAGCAGGTAGAACCATTATCTTTTGGGTGACACATGAATTGACCTGTTTTGCAATTTCTCCACTAAGTATATGACCTTTACTTAAGTTGATACATTTTTTAATTTCTTCCACTTATTTGGTACAGTCTATTGATCTCTTCCATAAGAGTAAAGAAAACATAAGTGTACAGAAATTTTATCTATTTTTTTAATCTCTTTCAGAAAAATATTTCATATAGGAATATTCTGCTTTTAAATGCAAACTATCCCTGGAGATTAAGTGGCTTATAATGAGACAGAATAGGGGAGAATGCGAACTTCTTTATGCCTGTGTCTTTCTTCCTGGTAGGTACTCAGTAAATATTAACTGGTTAATGGATGAACATGTATAAATGTACATGTTGAGAATCACAAGTAAAGAATGTAAAATGAGTAGGTCATGAAGAAAAGAGCAAGTCCTTATTGGGCAGCACAAGAAGAGGACTGAAGTTTGAGAGATATTCAACCCACACCTTCTACAAGTTAGGAACTTTTCAGGTACTGGGAAAGCAGTAAACACGACAAAATCCCTTTGCTCTTCTAGCTGGGGGAATAGACAACAAACAGAGATAAGGTATTTATACAGATTCTACTTGAGATATATCTAGACATCACCCAAAACCAAATGTAAGTGTTGGTTGACAACCAGGTCAACCAGCAGGTCCTTTCTGATACCTTCTTTTAAAGCCTGCCCCCAAATTTTCATCTTTCACATACAGCACATTTTAAGTAGAAGAGACTCATGTCTGAAAACAGGCCAGAGGTGCGGGGGGGTGAGAAGGCTCACCAGAGACAGAGTGGGGAACAGAACAGGCAGACTGACGAAATACACTGCTGAGGGGAGCAGCGGGCGGCAGGAGAGGTCTGTTGTGCCATGTGGGACCCTTGCCCGGGCCGGGGATGGAACCGGTGCTGCAGAGGCTGCGGGCAGCTTCGCAGCCCAGCTCTCAACTGTTGCACCACCAGGGGAGGCCCAGGGGCTGTTTTCCAAGGAAAGAAGGGAGGGGGTAAAGCCAGGAGGAAAAGCAGAGGATGTGGATTTTGCCTTGTACTTAGCAAGTGCTTAATAAATGTTTATGAATGAATACCAGGGTTTGAGAGAAGCCCTTGAAGCTTTTCCCTGAGGCAATGAGTGATCTGATTGGCAGGACTCAATTTACCAGCCTTCTCCAGGCGCATGGGAAGCAGAGCAGGAATGACAAGGCTGGGGCAAAGGTGATTTCAGATGAATCCATGAAAGTCCCTGCGCTGCTGGAAACTGGGACACAGAATTAAAGTGCCCTTTATCATTTATACGCAAACACTAATAGGATGTGGAAAGCAAAACCCTGCTCTCTATCCTGATACCTCTTCCTCTGGCCCTGGAATTGGCTGTCCAAGTGTAACAGGGTGGTCCCCAGGAAAGGGGGAGGTTCCACGTTCCCTGCCCCACCCAAGGAAGGGTAGAGCTGAGCAGGAGGAGAAGCTGCAGAAGAGACTAAGGAAGGAAGCAGGATGGAGCCAGGAGACCTGGAGGAGGCGCATGGAGCCTAGAGACACGTGAAGAAACTGTGCTTGTCTTTTGGTCGTGGACTGGGTGACACAGATGTGGGTGAGACCCATGGGAGGTGACAATGGCAGCTTTTATCTTGATGTTGATTTTGCTCTTTTCCTTCCGGGCTTGTCCGGTTGTTTGTGACCCTTTTCTGTGGGTCCCCACTGGAAGATGCTTTAGACTTGTGGCAGGCTTTGGGGCCTTGCTCTGGGCCGACCCCATATGGATGGAGTTTTACCCACGAGGGGACGGGTCACTTTGGGTGCTTCATTTAGAAACTAGACTCTTTGCCTCACCTGTATTGTTTCCTAGTTTTTATTAAAGATCCTTCCCATTAGTCTCATGTGTTTTGTGTTGATGCGGCGGATGGCAGAACCCATTTAGAATAGGCAGGCTTGCGGGGTTTGGGCTGCCCCTCTCCCTGTCCTATAACACAAGGAGAGCTGCAATCGGGAAGAAAGCTGGGATGATTTAGGAGCAATCCTTCCGAGTGCAGGAGTGAGATCAGCTGACTTATGGAACTCTGCTGCAGTCTTTCAATTTTGTGATTATATTACTCAGGAACCTGGAGGCAGGAGAGAGGAAGCAGACACACTGGGAAGAGCCTGTCAGGTCTGAGGGAGTGGAGAGTAAGGCTGGGAGTGTATTTCGTAGTGGCCCTGAACCCTGTCACTGAGATCCTGTAATAAATCAATAAATCACTGCGTAGGGAGGTATCGCTGTTTCCAGTCTCCGTGCATAAGAGGGGTCAGCTGGCAGAGCACCAAGCGCGTCGACAGAGCTCTGCTTATTCATCATTCACAAAGAGGCTCAAAAAAAAGGATAGTCCAGGATTTCTGCTTGGAGCAGAAGAGAGAAGAGGGGCAGTGGAGGGGGAGAGAGGGAGAGAGAGATACAGAGAGACAGAGAGAGAACTGGGAGAAGGTGACCACATTTTAAACGGATGCCATTATCTCATCTCAGGGAAGAATTCCTCTTTTTAAAAAGTTCAAGCCACCAAAGCAATTCTGGGTTTTAGGATCACAAGATTTAGAGACAGAAGGAAATGTTAATTCAGGCCCTTTATTTTGCAGATGAAGGAGCTCATTTATACACATATTTTTTAAAGATTTATTTATTTATTTATACAAGCACTGTCTGAAGCATGGGAGGGTGAGAGGATTCACCAGAGAGAGAGCAGGGAACAGAACAGGCAGACTGACGAAATACACTGCTGAGGGGCGCGGCGGGAGAGACAGGAGAGGTCTGTGCGCCATGTGGGACCCTCGCCGCCGGCCGGAGGATCGAACCAGCGCTGCAGAGGCTGCAGGCAGCTTCGCAGCCCAGTGCTCAACCGCTGCACCACAGGGGAGGCCCGCTTTTTTATATTAGGTGGAAGCACGGTGCCGCCAGCACGGTGCCGCCAGCACGGTGCCGCCTATCACAAATGAAAGAAGCCTTAACATTGCAGGACTCAACTGCATCCTCTCTTATTTTCATGTAGAAGAACAAGGGAACTGGGGTTGTAGGCCAGAGGTGCAGTGGGGGAAGGATTCACCAGAGACAGTGGGGAGCAGAACAGGCAGATCTACTGAAATACACTGCTGAGGGGAGCAGCAGGTGAGACAGGAGAGGTCTGCTGTGCCATGGGGGTAGCTCCCTGGCCGGGGATAGAACTCAAGCCATTGCAGTGGTAGTGCTGAGACTTAACCCTAGGCCACCAGGGGTGCCTCTGCATCCTCTCTTAGCTCTAACAGCACCTCAGGATTCAGCATCCTTTGCCAAACAAGTTTAACAAAGCCGAATCTTTACAGACTTATTTTTACTTATCAAGTGAAATAATACACGTGGATAAAAATGTTTTGCACATTTGAAGACTCAAATGAGATAATCGGTGTGGAATGAAAAATTTTCGCAAATTATAAGCCCTGTAAGGTACTATACACTTCCGTGCAAATATCAGCATTGTTAACATTGCTGACGTTAAAAAAAGGAATTTACTCGTATTGTATTGTCAATGTAAGTAATGACAGGTTTCCATTCTTCATAGATGATTTTCCAGTTGACATTTCCTTTTCAACTTCCAATAACAATTCTCCATTTTCTTCATAAGTTATTTTCTCATTACACAAGGTAATTTATGCTCATTGTGGGCAATTTTAAAATTTCAAAAGTCATAAAGAAAAAATGTCCTCCATAGTCCCCAAATCCAAATGATACTGGAATTACAGGTTTTCAGGCCTGGTCTCCCAGCCAGGAACGGATCCCAGGCTGCAGGGGCAGCGCTGAGCCCTGGCCACTAGCCCACCACGAGCTGGTGTCTCACAAAGGTGCAGCTTCAGGCAAGAGAGAGAGAAGAGGCAGGTTTGCTTAGAGAAAGAAAAAGTTTATTGAGGAGAAAAGGAACAGAAATAAAGGGAGACGCCCAGGCCATGGAACCAGGCCAGGGAGGGGCAAGGAAGGGGACATGCAGTCATGCCTCAGGGAGCATAGACCTTCTTTTCCTGATTATTCTAAAGCCCCACCAGTCTCTCTGTGATTGCTTAGTTCTCGGTGGTCTCCCTCACTGCCTAAATGTCTCTGTGCCCAGAACTAAGTCTCTGTGTCGCAGCCCTTATCTGTTTTCTTCCTTGTCCTCCATCCGGAATGTCCTGTTGACCCTAAGGTCATAAAGTAAGTCCCTAATGTCCTAAGTCCTGGGGTGTTTGATTAGTGCCCTTTGGACTTTGTTGCCCTTATCTCTGGAGCCTACCTTGACTCTCCTGAAGTCCCTGCACTGTCCTTGAGGCTGCCTAATTACCCCTAGCTTGCCCTAGGACTCACAATGATAATCATCATTCATCTTTTGATAGATTTCCTTCCAGTTTTTCCAAAGCACATTTTAGCAGAGTTATGATCATTGACTATGAATCAGAATATTGAATTGAATATTCTATTTGCTGATTTTTCATGTAACATTGTAACATATTTTCCCATGTACTGCCTTTTTTTTTTTTTTAATGTCTTAACACTCTTTTGCCATCTTTCCATGCAGCCATTAAGATACACATGAGTTCCTGGCTGGTGTTCTCAAGAGCACCAACAATGCTGAAAAGTGAGGCAAAAGCCAGCTTTTTATTAAGCCATGCATCAATGCCATCATCCAGTTCCTAACTATGATGAAAAAGCATGTTTACATCTGCAAATTTGAAATCATTTGTAATCGCAGAGCTGGGAAAATTGTGGGAATTTCACAGGGAGGTTGAACAAGAGTAGACTGATCAGCCCAAGATTTGAAGGACAGCTCAAGTGATATCTAGAAAACATGGCAGAATAGCCTGCTCCCTGTTTGGTTTCATTGTACTGATAACCTCAGCTGACATCGTGGGCCATGAAGCAAGACGAAAACACACAGGAGGGGAAATCCTGGGGTTCTTCTTATAGGAATTTAACACATACACACAAATGAAATGCCTCCGTGGACAATAAATAAAAATAAAATGCCTTAATGTCTGTATAATATTTTGGGGGCCTCCCTGGTGGCACAAGGAGTTAAGATACAGGACTATGAGGCCATCCACAGCCTCTGGAGTTCAATCCCTGACCAGGGAGGTGACCCACATGGCGCAGCAGACCTCTCCTGTCTCACCTGCTGCTCCCCTCACTAGTGGATTTCAGTGAATCTGCCCATTCTGTTCCCCACTCTGTCCCTGGTGAATTCTCTCACACCCCACACCTCTGGCCTGTACCCCAATTCTTGTATGCATAAATAAATAAATCTTTTTTAAAAGTCTGTATCATATATTATCCCATGGACATACCATAGTCTACTTCATCTTCCCTTCTTATCAGTTATTAGGTTGCTTCCTTTTGAAATATAGACTATAAACCGTAACAATTAATTGTGAATAAAGCTTTTCTGTATCAACCAACAAACAACAATTTGTGATAGTTTATCAGAAATAAAACTCTCGAGGACATGAATTTGATACATTAGCTGAATCGCTTTTAATGTTTTATCAATTCACCTTTGCCCATGAAGGCTGCAGTAAGAAATACCACAAAATGAGTAGCTTAAAACAACAGAAATTAATTCTGTCACAGTACTGGAAACCAGAAGCTGAAATTGAGATTTCAGCATGCCATGTTATTCCTCTAAGTCTCCAGGGAAAAACAATTCTTGCCTCTCAGCTTCTGGTGATTTTTGGAAATCCTTGGCATTCGATGGTTTAAGCTACAAAACTCCAGCCTTAGCCACCTTCTTCTTATGTCCTTTTTTATTATATGCGTGTCTCCAAGTGTCCTATGAGAATATCAGTCTTGGATTTGGGTCCACCTTGATTTAATATGACCTCATCTTAACTTGCTCACATTTATAAAGACCCTACTGCAAATAAGGTCATACTCACAGTGTTAGAACCTCAACATGTCTTTTGGGAAGCCACAATTCAGCCCACAAGCATAATAAGAGAATTCCCATCTCATCACACAGTCCCCAGCAATGTCAGTCCATACTTTAATTGCTGTATGGATATCCTCAACACAGAAATAGCTCTCCATAAAGCTCTTTGCCAATGCTGAGTATGATGGAGTGGTTACTTTTTAGGTTATTTTTAAAGCTTAGAACCTTTTTTACATAACCAGATTGGATATTTATGTACTTTAATTTGGGGAGCAGACGTCTTCCTAGTATGCCACCCCTGCTGTGGGCTAAGGAACCACAAACAAGGAGTTTCTATCAGGAGCTATCCTAAAAAGGGGGAAACTCATGAGCTTGGGGATGAGACGAATCTGGATTCAAGTCCCAGCTCTGGCACTTAGCACCTTGAACAGTGTGTCACCTCGAACTATGTACTTCTGATCTCCAGGCCCCCATTTTCTCCTGTTAAATGAGGTTGGAGAACAGGGGAGAGTCAAGCACTTAGCACAGCAATGGTAATTACTCAGTACATGTTAGCTATGGTTATTGATGTCTATTGTGTTATCGTGGTTGTTATGATCAACTTGCTGCTTATCTTTCCCAATTTTTCTGTAATAAGGTTCTGTCCCTGCCTGGCCTTGTCAAGGTTGCCTGCCTGGGCAATCCAGAGTCAAGCATTTTCTGTCTGAATCTGACTCTGTTACCCAATCATTTTCTGTCTAGTTTCCTAATATATACTTTGCATGCATATTCTTACCCAGATGTTCTTCGGTCCCTTGCAGGCTTGCTTCCTGTCATTACATATTTCCCACATGTCAGGGATAACCTCTGCTATGGAGCCAAGCCTGGCGCTTTAGTTTCCCACTTTGTCCAATCGTATTTCTGTACTCCACTCCTGACCTGCAGATCCAGAACTTTCTTTGCATGTGAGCCATTCTGATATAAGATATTGCATGGTAGATCCCTTCAACCAGCCCTTCCATCTACCAACCAGTGTACTCTGCTTGTCAGTAATTAGTGACTTTTTTGCACAATCCCAAGTCCAGTTCCTTTCTACACAATCTCTTTCTGTTTAGCCCTAGTTTCAAGAATTAACTTCACTAGAGGCAAAGATCAACAGCTGGGACTACATCAAATTAAAGAGCTTCTGCACAGCAAAAGAGACAATAACAAAAACAAAGAGAAACCCCACCAACTGGGAGAACATTTTTGCACACAACACTAATGATAAAAGACGGATCACAAAAATCTACAAAGAGCTGATGAGACTCAACCAAAACAAAGAAAATAATCCAGTCACAAAATGGGCAGAATAGCTAAAAAGAAACTTCTCTGAAGAGGAAATGCAAATGGCCAACAGGCATATGAAAAAATGTTCAACATCACTTGTCATCAGGGAAATGCAAATCAAAACTACCATGAGATACCATCTCACACCAGTGAGAATGGCACATATTAAAAAAACTAGCAACAACAAATGCTGGCGAGGGTGTGGAGAAAAAGGAACCCTCCTGCACTGCTGGTGGGAGTGCAAACTGGTCCAACCACGATGGAGAGCTGTGTGGAGATTTCTGGACCTACTAAACATAGAGCTTCCATATGATCCAGCAATTCCACTCCTAGGTATTTACCCAAAGGACACAGAATCATCAATACCAAAGAGCACCTGCACCCCTATGTTTATACCAGCACTGTTTGCAATAGCTAAGCTATGGAAACAACCCAAATGCCCAAAAACAGATGACTGGATCAAGAAGATGTGGTACATATATACCATGGAATATTACTCAGCATTCAAAAAAGATAAACTCATGCAATTTGCAGCAACATGGATGGAGCTGGAAGGGATCATGCTCAGCGAAATAAGCCAAAAAGAAAAAGAAAAATACCGGATGGTCTCACTCATAGCAGGAATCTAGAAAACTTAAATAAGGGACCAGGAAAATGAATAACTATAAGAAAGTGAAAATCAAAATCAACAAAAAACTATGAACCAGAGACACTCTATGGGGGGTAGGGGGCGGGAGGGGAGGGATTGGGGTCAAAATAAGGGGGTTGCAATTGTATGGGGAATATAAAAATAAAATTTATTATAAAAAAAAAGAATTAACTTCACTAGATTCAGCCAAATCCCCAGTTCTGAAAGAATTCTTCAAGACTATATAGAATAATTCCTAGAATAAAAACCAACTGACATTGCCCCCAAATTTGACAGTTTTCTGTTCCTCTAGTATTTTATACTTAACAAAGTCAATCATGGTAATGGATTGGAAAGAAGAGAACAGTCAATGCTAAAGTGGCCTGGGACCCTGTGAAAATCCCTCCATTCTAACCTCTCCCACTTCTGATCAGGTGGCAAATTACTTATTCCACTTAATAAGGTTAGGGAATTATATAAAACTCATCTACACATATTTCATCCTGTGTATTTATGTTACTTTGGGGTGCCTGCTTACAGTAACTACAGTCAAATCCATTAACGATGACTTTTATGTCTTCTTAATGTCAGTGCCAGGGGCTTGACCTTCCTTCATGCATATTCATGATGTCATTAACAGCTAGGCCTTCCTCCTCAAGATAGCAAGCATAGAGAGAATGGGTCCTCCATGACCTGGAATTGCAAGGTAAAATATCACATTTAAATGATATTTCACACAAGCAAGATTTAGCCCATGAATCAGAAATAGCCTCTTTGCCCTATAAAAGAGTAAGTTCCCCTAAATGTTGCTAAATATCTTCAAGCTTTATTTATGTTCATTTAGGGAACAGTGTCTTCCTTGTTGTGCTCTCCAGAGAGTCATAAGAACCAAATCTTCTAATTTAATAAAACGGTTTAAAATGTCACTGGTTGTGATCAAAGCCAGTCTCTACAGGGAAGAGAAAAGATGTCATGCTGGGTCAGATCCATTTTCTCCATGTGTCCAGTTTGTTTCCAAGATTCTTGAGTCAGTTATCGTGTAATTTGTTTTTAAAGATTTATTTATTTATTTGTTTGTTTGTTTGTTTTGTTTATGCAAGCACTGGGTACAGTCAGAAGCGCAGGAGGGTGAGAGAATTCACCAGAGCCAGAGGGTGAGCAGAGCAGGCAGAAGGACCGAAGTACACTGCTGAGGGGAGCAGCGGGCGGCAGGAGAGGTCTGCGCGCCATGTGGGACCCTCCTCCAGTGGCCGGGGTGCAGATGGGGATCGAACTGGCGCTGCAGAGACTGCGGGCAGCTTCGCAGCCCAGTGCTTAACCGCTGCGCCACGGGGGAGGCCCTATCATGTAATTTTTTTTATGCCTATATATATAACTACATGTATACATCGACCTTCTTGAAATCCCCTCACGTGACATGCCACACACAAATTCACAACCTGGCAATGGTGCTTCCTAGGGACTTGACTTATCACATTTTATCAAGTAGAATGTTGGTATAGCACTAGGAATGCCAGAGTTTTCCCTCTGGTCCCTTGAAGTCAGAAGTCACTCAATCTATTTAATTATGAGAGAGACTTGGGACCTTCTTGATGTTGAAACCACTATCTAAGGGTTTGTATCTAAAATGGTGCTGAGCTCATGCTCAAGTGCAAAAAAAAAAAAAAACAAAACAAAAACAAAAACTCCCAAGTAGAATTCTAGAAAACTGGGATCGTGACTTGTCATTGTTGTCGCTTAATTTTTAAAGACGAGCATCCCATGGCAAATCCGATGCCATAGGAGATTCACAAGACTGAAAAAGAAAGATAAGCAGGTGAAGAAATGGAAGACATTTGGGGACCAAATCAGAGTCACCTTAAATCTGGCTTAAACACTAAAATTTGAAAATTTAAAAAATATTTACTTTTACTGCCCTAAAGAAAATGGGTTTGGGCAAAAGTACAATCAGTCAAAAAAAAATCTTACTCATAGCACCTGCAGAACTGCTTGACATAGGTGAATTATTTGTTACAATCATGGGAGAGCAGTTAGAAGTTAGTAATAAAGCAGAGGAAGCTGAGCTCTCTGCTCTTCAGAGGACAAGGACCTCAGAACTCAGTTACATGGCAGAGTCCAGCTGTGATTCAGCTTCAAAGGAGGTTTGAGACTGGGAATTAGGTCTCCCACTCAGGGTAGCAACCTTACATCAAAGGGTACTTCATTCCCTCCCCAGTGTGCTGGTAGCCTCATAAGTCAGTCACCCTTCACACCCCTCTGTGGGGGCAGCCTGTCTGGCCCTAATCCCAGAGCTCCCCCTGGCCTCTTGGCTCAGTCAAATGCCAGCATGTCGCTCTTCTACACGGCGGGGGGCAATGTGTCGTCATTCACTACAAAGTGGGAAAAATTATTTTCTCATGCTCCAAGCCTCTCACAAGTGTGATAAAATGAAACATGAGTTTTCCTCTGCTTCTGAATAAATAAAAGACCATTAGCTTATACTTCTAGTTCATTTTTTTTTTTCCTGTATCATACTCTCCACATCAGGATCAAGACCTGTTTCTTTGGTTTGGTTTTTAAGATCTTCAATAAAAAGAACTTCAATACAATTACTATGCAATAGAGAGAAGAAAAGAGAAAGAATATAGTTTCCAAATAAAACACCCAATTACCATCCCCTCATGGGTAAATGCTCAGCCAAACTGGGTTGGCCCAAAGCATGGCAGCTGAGGCCCAAAAGCCTGCCCCAAGTCTAAGGCACCTTCTGGTGGGCACCCACAGAAAAGGGGCGGAAGGGGTCAGGCAAGTCTGGAAGGAAAAGAGGAAAATCAAAACCCAAGTCTACAGGTGATGTGGTGGTGGGAGATGAACAACAATGTAAGAAAATAAAATAGTTTAATCAATTTTTAAAAAGGAAAGAAAATTGTATATATTAAAAAAAAAGTCAATATAACAGCTGCCATTGTCAGCCTCCCCACGGGTCTTTCACACACATCACTGTCTATTTCAAGAGTTTCCTCCCCTGTCCCCCAAGTCCCTGGTTAAAGTCCAGGGCCAAGAGGTAAGTGCAGCTTCTTCACATGTCTCTCTGCTCCACGAGCCCCTCCAGGTCTTCCATCTCCTTCCTCCTTTATGCGTCTTCCCCATCTTCTTCAGCCTTCAAGACCTGTTTTAATCTCCCCTCTCCTTCAAACCAGTGTCCATTCTTTCATTCTCAGGGGTGTTCTTTACATCAGCAACTGTCATCAGGATTGATGTTCATCTTCATATTGTTCAACAAGACTGTGCGTAGGCTCAGCTGCATTACGTGGGAGGCTTTGAAAAATATTGATCTGTGGTCAGGCTGAATGTTTAGCCCCAATTCATACGTTTGATCTTTTAATGAATAGTTTTTCAACACCGTCTCGCCATTCTGTGGGTTACAGATCGAAAGATACACATATACAACTGATACCCTCAAAAAGTTCATGTTCATACAGAAAGGGGGAATAGGTAAGGTTAAGTGAATCAGGGGAAAAAAAAAGATGAGTCAGGGGCCTCCCTGGTGGCGTCGGGGTTAAAGACAGTGTTATCAAGCTACTGCCAGCCACTGCAGCACGAGTTCAATTCCCCCAGCCGGCCAGGGAGCTACCCACATGGCACAGCAGACCTCTCCTGTCTTGCCCGCTGCTCCCCTCAGCAATGTATTTCAGTCAGTCTGCCTGTTGTGCTCCCCACTCTGTCTCTGGTGAGTTCTCTCACCCCCTTGCACCTCTGGCCTGTACCCCAGCTCTTGTGAGCATAAATAAATGAATCTTTAAAACAAAAAAAGGTGAGTCAGGAAAACTGGCTACTAGATGCAAGATCCAAAGAGTCAGAAAGCTTACAAATCTTGACTAAGATTTGAAATTCCTATAGTCCTCTAAAATACTTTAGGTTACAAAAATAAAGAAAATTCCCCTCAGGCATTCAGAAGGAAAGACTTGGGGGAGGGGAAGTTTGCTCAACGAGAAACAAAATTCAAATTCCACAGTGACAGAAAATAATGGTATATTGTTTGAGTTCTGAGAGGAACCCAAGGATTCTATACTTGGTCAAATATTTGCATATAAAATAGGATCACCAGATTTTTATTTTTTAAACATTTTTTATTTATTTATGCATACAAGAACTGGGGTACAGGCCAGAGGTGCAGGGGAGGGAGGGTGAGAAGATTTACCAGAGACAGAGTGGGGAACAGAACAGGCAGACTGACTGAAATACACTGCTGAGGGGAGCAGCGGGTGAGACAGGAGAGGTCTGCTGCGCCATGTGGCTCAGCTCCCTGGCTGGGATCAACTCAGTCCAGAGTGGCTGGGATAGCTTGGCAGCCCTGAGACTTTAACCCCTGCACCACCAGGGAGGCCCAGGATAACCAGATTTAACAAATAAAAACACAAACAGAATACAGTTAAAGTTGAATTCCAGTTAAACTGTAAATATACTTTTAGTGTAAGTACGTCCCATGCAATACTTGGAATATACTTAAACCCAAAAGTATTTACTGAAACACAAATTGAACTGGATGGTCTATATTTTATCTATCTGTCCATTCAATCACTATAAAGGCAAAGAGAAACCTCCAAACATTGTTCAGACATTAAAGTTAGAAGATTTACCACACTCTGTATTTTTCCTAGAATAATAACTTGAGATATTCACAAAGTAAAGAATTAAAAGAACTGAAAAAGAAAATTATGGTTTAAGGGGACAATGGATTCGTAGTAAACGCTAAAACTAGGTTTCAAACATCAATGTAAGTATGGTTAAGGTTAAAATTCTAGGAGAAACAATTTTAAAGTAATGATTTCAAACTCATACAAATAGGGGCCTTGCTGGTGGTATAGGGGTTAAGTCTCAGCCATATCACCTCTACTGCCTGAATTTGATCCCCAGCTGGCCAGGAAGCTGATCCACATGGCGCAGGAGACCTCTCCTGTCTCTCCTGCTGCTCCCCTCAGCAGCGTATTTCAGTAGATCTGCCTGCTCTGCTCCCTACTCTATACCTGGTGAATCCTCTCACCCCTCACCTCTGGCTTACACCTCAGTTCTTCTGCACACACACACACACACCTGCACACACACACACACAAAAGAATAAAAGTAAAAATTGAAAAAAATTCATACAAATAGCAATAATTCAGAGTCTATAACCTTAAATAATGTTACCTGCAAGTGGAAGCAGGCCATGGCTGGGGACACATTTTAAACACATTCAGAGCACATTTCACAGGGTAGCAAGGTTAGAAAGAGGAATGATAGCACACCTCTGTTTCACAGAGTGCAATTGTTGTATTATGTCAACTGAGCATGATCTCATTTGGTTCTCACATAACCGTAGAGAGCGGGTAAATGAGGTAAGCAAGTACTTCTTTCTCATGTATACAGCTGGAAGAATGAGCGTGCAAGAGGCTTAATGCGTCACCACGTGTTTAGCCACTAGTAAGCAGCATGTTAAGAGGATAATTCCAAACTAAAGAGGGTTGTTCCATTGGGTTTATCCAACTCTCAAATCCAGTTCAGTGTTAGTTAAGAGGTCAGAGAAGGCACTCCCACTCAATACATTTTTTTTTTTTTTAATTTTCTAGAGGCATGTCTTATTTATTTATTTATTATTTGTTTGTTTGTTTGGTTATACATGCACTGGGTACAGTCAGAAGCGTAGGAGGGTGAGAGAATTCACCAGAGCCAGAGCGGGGAGCAGAGCAGGCAGAAGGACCGAAGTACACTGCTGAGGGAGCAGCGGGCGGCAGGAGAGGTCTGCGTGCCATGTGGGACCCTCCTCTAGTGGCCGGGGAGCAGCCGGGGATTGAACCGGCGCCGCAGAGGCCGCGGGCAGCTTCGCAACCCAGCGCTCAACCGCTGCGCCACTGGGGAGGCCCTCAATACATTTTTATTGATGAATTAATGTTTTTCTGATCAAGTCAAGTGTTTATGGAGTGAGTGCAATGTGCTCATGTTCTCTGAAGTGTGTGGAAATGGTATGAAATGTGACCTGGATCTTTCTTTGGGGAAGGGCTGTGTTGCTGAGCTTATACCTATTACAAAATAGCACTAACAGAATGATTCTGATTTTTAAAATCTATATACTTTTCTTTTTTTAATATATTTTATTTTATATAATTCTTACATCATTTTTCATTTTTGCAAAATGTATGCATTTTCATCTTGGTTATATTCCCCATACAATTGCACCCTCCCTTATTTTGCCCCTAATCCCTATTCTCCCCTCTCACTCCCTCCCCTAGTGTGTCTCCGGTTTATAGCCTTTTCCTGGTCCCTTATTATATACTTTTCTTTATGCTTAGGGAAAAAAAAAAACCTGGAATCTTGGAATATTGGTTAGTTTTATTCTCTTCTGTGCAACTTTTTGTGTTTTCCAAGTTTTCTATAATGGATAGAATGGAATTTAAACATCGAGAAAAGAAGTGTTGTTTGAGTGTCTTTAAAGAAGATATTTTACAGCACAGAATTTGGAAATATAGCCTTTTAAAAAATATGTAAGTTTTGTAGTTCTGGACCTGCGTTATCCAAGATGTGGCAGTTGAGCTCCTGAAATTCAGTTAGTCCAAATTTCCATATGGTGTAATGTAAATTACACTGCATATTTTGAAGACTTAGTGCCAAAAAAGTAAGCTGTCTCTATGACCTTTATATTGATTACATGTTGAAATGATATTTTGGAATACATATTTTGTTTGGAGTCAAACAAAATGCATGATCAAGTTAAATAAATTAAAATTTATATCAGGCTTCTCTGGTGGTCTAGGGGTTAAGTCTCAGCAGCACTACCACCACAATGGCCTGAGTTCAATCCCCAGTCAGAGAGTTAACCCACATGGTGAGGCAGACCTCTCCTGTTTGGCCCACTGCTCCCCTCAGTAGTGTCTTTCAGTCAGTCTGCCTGTTCTGCTCCATACTCTATCTCTGGTGAACCCCCAGATTCACACCCCCCACACCTTTGGCTTGTACCCCAGTTCTTCTACTCCAAAATCAATAAATAAAATCTTTTTAAAAATTACATTAAATTTAAAAATAAATAAAATTCATTTCATTTGTTTCTTTTGCTTTTTGAAGTACGGTTCCTAGACAATTTTTAACTGATATTTATGGCATGTAAATGTTGTCCCTTTCAGCTTGAGGCTCTCAAATACCTTGATTTGTGGCCATGTCATTCTATATGTCAAGGCCAGCACCTTGAAGTATCTTTTGTCCTTGGTCACCTGTTACTTTCCTTTTACCTCCTTCACCCCAAGCCTCTTGAATACCCTTCATTGTCTGCCTCTGCATGCCCTATAAATTGTAGAAAGAGTCTATTTCACAAACCATAGACATTAGATCCCTGCCTCCCTTTTATAGGATACATGTTATTGCTCTGAATGCCATGCAGAAAATCCAACACAAACTCCCCATCTCAAGGAGAGAGTCTTACCTTGATCATATCCCTTGCTTTTTAAGTGAATATGTCTTGTCATTTTAAGCCAAGCTAGCTATCACCAGCCTGATATTTTTTTTTAAGAACTGGGGTACAGGCCAGAAGTGCAGGGGGTGAGAGGATTCACCCAGAGACAGAGTCAGGTAAAAAACAGCACCAGCCTGATATTTTGTGGGGCTTTTTACTGCCCCCCACAGGTGGCAAGAACTGGGCTATGCAGATCAGTTAACAGCCAGGAAACTCCCACAGCTCGAACATTAGCCTCTGGGGTGCCAGGTCCCCAAGGAGAAGACAAAGGCTGGCATGGGGTGGTGAAGCACCCCATGTCGTTAGTTGCTAACTGGGACAGTTTTACCAATACAACCTAACAGAATATAAGCTCTGCTTGTGGGACAGAAAAGTGGAAAAAGAAGCAGCTATCAGAGGCCTTTTACAGGCAAATTTGATGGGCCTGATTATGAAGAATGAAGCACAAGAGACACTGTGCAAAGAGAGATCTCACCCTCAGCAAGAAAGAATTAAGAGTTTGTTTTCCAAGTAATGCAAGTATGGGATTATACGGAATGTTTTCCAGTATATTCTATGTCCAGTTCCCTGATACAGTTGCAGCAGCTCAGCGCTCTGCCTGGGAAACAGTAATGAATTCACTTCTCTGTCTTCAGACCTGGTGAGGATCCTGGTGCCAAGCTGCCTATAACTGCAATGTGTCGAAACAGACTGTTTATCAAGCTCCTGCAAACATTGCTAAGCCCAGGGGACTGCTCTAAATTAGGGGAAAACAGGTTCTTTCAAGACAGTTAGTGCCCGCGCCAGAAATTACTAGAACAGAAGGTTGCTTTTCAGTACCCTATGAGCTGATTAGGAGGTCGTGGGGTCCTAATTAGTATGTGAGGTTTATTCAACTGTAAATTTGCCAAAGGAATGCTCTCCAGGGAATGTGAATCAAGAACTGTTGTTCTCCTTGCTCGGGCTTAACAAGAATCAAGACAATTTGCCTCTATGTTTTTCCTGATAGGCAGGTAGAATGGAAAGCAGGTTATTTCTTGATGATCCCTTTCAAATATTTATTAGACATCAGTACAGGCTCCACTGATTCTACAAATCAGCTTCCAGTATTTTCAATGAGAAGATGATATGATTGCTCATTAAAAGTGCATATTTGACCCAAAGGTCAGTAAATTGAGAACGAAGATCAGAGAGCAACTTAAATTCCATTCTTTGCATAGATGAGTAATCATGATGGAGACTATATACTTGATCAGAAAACTTTCTGGTGAGCTTTACAAAAAAAAAAAAAGAATTGTATATGTGCAATTTACACTTATTGCAAAAGTGGCGTTTGTTTGCTAAAAACACAAGATGATAATAATAGGTTGTGATAAGGCTGTGCCTCATTCCACCCCACCCCTACCCCCACAGGAACAATGTGAATTGATTTAATCTTGCTGTTTTGCAGCTATGCAAAATTCAGTAGGCTCAGCACCAAAAAGCAATGGAGTCCTGTCCTACACAGACACCTACTAGGTGTCACAGCTTCAGAAAAGCAGCGCTGGTCTTGCAGGAGTTAATAATTTAACAAGCCTCAACTTTGCATTGCCTAGGCAAACGTTATTTCTGTTTTATTACATTCATTTGTTACAGATGCTTCCATTTGATTTCTCAAGGGACTAGGAATAAAAGATCACAGAAAATGCTTCGACCTATATTTTCTGAATCCTTATCTTTTGTAAATCCTAGACTTCCCCTATCATAGGCAAACACTTCATTGGTCCTGTTTTGTTTTCTTTTTTCTTAAGAAATGTGTAATAAATCACAGGGAAATGAGACTATTAATCCTTAGCCAAACACTGTTATCAAATGCCCTAAGGTTAGACCAACTATATGGTCAACCTGCAGTTCCACGTTCCTGCATTTAGACTCCCTAGAACTGCCTTCCATTCCAATTATCCCCACCATCTGCTCCTGGCAAATCTTGTCCTGATTGAACGGACGTCAGTCATTACACAAAAGAGATCTCAGCAAGAAGATGTCTAGATTTAGTTTAGTTAATTCTCACACTCCAAAAGAGGAAGACAGAACAGCCACTGAGTCTTAACCTGAACAAGAAATTAGAATGAGGCAGTGTAGCCACTGTTAGAACAAGCTATGGAACCTCCCATGGCCAAGAGTGTAACCAACAGAGGACCTCTGTCCCCTGCTGCTCTGCAATCCATCACCAGCCAGAGCTGCTCCTGTGGTTGAAGTGTCACCAGACAAGAGAACGTGCCTGGAGCCCCTCAGCACAATCCGACCCTCCATTGATGCAGGCTGATAAACCAGTCGCTGTCTACTGCTCCACCCCCTGAGAACCTTGGGGACCCACAAGGGACCTCACTTCCAAGTCCAGGAAAGGGACCTTAAGAGGACTCCATAGACTCTGGTGAGGGCAGGCAAGAGGTCATCATTTACTAATTAGTGAAAAAGAAAGAAAAGAAAGCTCCAGGAAGACCTCTCTGGGTATGAGAGGCCACCTGAAGTGCTGGAGCTTATAGATTTTAGGGCTGGGATTTGAGAACAGAGGAATTAAACTTCATTGGTTGAAAACGCAAGGAGAATGGACTTGGCTAAAACCCATTTGTCCATCCGGGGATGGTCCATTTATTGTTGCTAATTGTGAGTATCCATCAGCTACAGTCTCGGAGGCCATGCAGGACTCATGACTGTCTCCAAGGTGACACTGTGTGCCCACGTAGCCAACTTATTAAGTTGTGAAGAAATTGTTCAGGAATGCACAGGTTAAGGAAAAACTAGTAATAAAAGCAATTGTCCAGGGCCTCCCTGGTGGCGCAGCGGTTGAGCGCTGAGCTGCAAAGCTCTGCAGCACCAGTTCGATCCCCGGCCGCCGGGCGAGGGTCCCACATGGCGCACAGACCTCTCCTGCCGCCCGCTGCTCCCCTCAGCAGTGTACTTCGGTCCTTCTGCCTGCTCTGCTCCCCTCTCTGGCTCTGGTGAATTCTCTCACCCTCTCGCGCTTCTGACCGTACCCAGTGCTTGTATAAATAAATAGATAAATGTATGGCAACAGGTGTCTGGACCTAGAGTCATTGGGTTTGTTTAACCTCTTTTTTTTTTAAGATTTATTTATGCATACAAGAACTGGGGTACAGGCCAGAGGTGAGGGGTGGGGAGAGGATTCACCAGAGACAGAGTGGGGAATAGAACAGGCGGATTGGCTGAAATCCACTGCTGAGGGGAGCAGGGGGCGAGTCAGGAGAGGTCTGCTGTGCCATGTGGGTAGCTCCCTGGCCGGCCAGCGATCGAAATCATGCTGCAGTGGCTGCAGATAGTTCCATAGAGCTGTGCTTAGCCTCTTGTGCTACCAGGGAGGCCTCAAACTTTTGATTTTTAAGTCAGTCAAGTTTGGTGATGGTTTGTTACTACTCTGATTTATAATGGGACCTCCTGGTTGGGGGGGGGGCAGTGCGGGGAGCTCTGTATGTTTATGTCTCTGAAGCCTATGCCAACGCCGGAAACTTGAAGTAGAGACAAAATTAAGGGGGAAAAGGGTCTCTCCCTTTTCAGCAGTGTATTTCAGCCAGTCTGCCTGTTCTGCTCCCCACTCTGTCTCTGGTGAGTTCTCTCACCCTCCCGCACCTCTGGCCTGTACCCCAGTTCTTATATGCATAAATAAATAACTCTTTAAAATAAAAGTATGGGGAGAAATGGAATTATAGTTAATGTGCTTGTATCTGCTAGGATGTTTTCAGCTCCCAAATGAAAATTGTTTACACAATAAGACTGTTGTTTTATGTAAGAGAGGTATGGCGGTTCCGGGATTGGTTGGTTCATCTGCTCAACTGAGTCATCAGAGACCCAGGTTCTTTTCTCAGTGTGTTGGCTAACTTCCCTTTTAGTGTGTGAGACAGCAGGTCTAGGTCTTTCTCTCTCTCCACTCTACCTGCCCCTGCCCAACCCTTCCCCAGACAAAAGAGATTATTCAGCAAAATGTTGGAAATTACAAAGGAAACACGTATAGCATATTAGGGATATTATTATCCTTATAACAATTCTGCGATCATGATTTAATGTTTCTTTTAAAGGCCTGGTATGTGTTATTAGAGTTTTAATGCAAACACAAAGTGTTCTTTTGTTGGCAGAAGATAAAATTAAGTAGGTCCTGTGACCACCAACAATAATGAAAAGTGATAGAATCACATTTAATATTTCCTGGTACCTTGATTTTACCTTAATGTTGAGCTTTGTGATCCTGAACAAGTTACTTAACATTTCTCAAGCTCATTTTTCTTCTCTCTATAAAGGGGTTAACAACTGTCTTCACCACAGATCTGCTGTGAGACTTAAGTGAGTTAATACATATAAAATGCTTAAACCATTTCTGACACATAGTAAATGCTATAGCACTAGTGGCTATTATCATTACAATAGAATTTTAGGGAAAATTAAATGAGTTAATGCATGTAACACGTAGTAAGCACTCAATACATGTTTGTTGCTACTACTACTACTACTATTATAACTTTAAATGAGATGAAAAATACAGTGAATCCTTTAAAAATAAATATTTTAGGATGAAATGTCATCGCCTCCTGAATTACGATCAATAATAAATTTTCACTGAATGTCTGTTTCCTACAGAGCAACTGATAAGAAAAGGCATCAACTTTCTAAAAGACCTGAATTAGGAAAATCATCTTTTGAAAGAGTCAAACCTGCTCAGGAAATAGTCAACCAATACTTATTGTTATCAGCATATTTCTTATTATATTTGTAATGCTGAATATTTATTTTTATGTACTGTTTACCGAGTATTGTTTGTATGTTGTTTATAATTCATTGGGGAACTTTATATACTTTTACTTTTTTTTTTTTTTTTTGCAGATCTTGGAACAGAACCATTTAGCTTGGACATCTAGTTCGTAGTTTTGGGATTATATCAAGAATTGTTTAATGCCAAACCCTGATGTTAATGGGTAGATTAGGATCTGTGGCCCAAAAAAATCTCAAAGAAACAAGGAAATGAGCATTTATTAAGTGCTTCTCTTTTTTGTATGTGATAGTTGCTTCCACAATATTACATCTAATTCCCACCAAGCCCTACTTCATGGTATAATTATCTCCATCTTTCCAGCTGAGGGAACTGAGACATAGAAGATCATGACTTAAAAGAAGCAGGAACAAGAAATTGGACAATGAAAGACCAGACATCAGAGATCAAACAGGGTAATTCAGGGGACTAGGGGATGAATCTTGTCCCTGCTGCCTTTTAGGGGATCACAGCTCCCTGCTGTGCTTAAAAGGCTTGACATTTAGAAATGAGTTTCACAACGACACACTTTATAAGGCAATGTCTAAAAATGCACTTACAGGAACAAATGTGCATTTTCTGTTTTTAATATGATTCTGAGTAGTCATAATATATGCTAACTGGCATTGCTTGCAGGTATAAAATTAATAATGGAGGTGGATCTGACTAGGAAAATGTAATCAGAGCTCACAATGTTCTCATGGCCATGGCCATAGCCCATGGGAGCAGGGGAGTGGGGAGTGGGGAGCAGGTAACATCTACGAAATGGCCTCCTATGGCCAGGAGGACTGTGACTTAGTTTCTATTGTGTTGTTTTGTTTTGACTTTGTATTTTGAAATTACTTAAGAATTAAATAAATATCTTGCAATTAAATAAACATCTTGTATTTTCTGTTTTTAATATGATTCTGAGTAGTCATAATACATGCTAACTGGCATTGCTTGCAGGTATAAAATTAATAATGGAGGTGGATCTGACTAGGAAAATGTAATCAGAGCTCACAATGTTCTCATGGCCATGGCCACAGCCCAAGAAGCCCAGCTCAGAGTCCCACACCGACTTAGGCCAGCTTAATAAGACAGTCCAAGCAGGGGAGAGCTCCACCTGCCCTCTGTCTCAAAGAAACATTCCTTCACCAAGTAAAGTTAATTTAAAACAGTACTTTGTGATCTAGTCAATATGCTAAGTAAGCAAATAAAAACAGGAACATTTTCTGTGCACCTCAATGTACCAGGCATTGTACTAGGTGACAATGCTATTGAGGTCAAGAAGAGTCACGGTCCTGAGGAATGTTGGGAGTGGGGAGCAGTGGGGAGTGGGGAGCAGGTAACATCTACGAAACGGCCTCCTATGGCCAGGAAGACTGTGACTTAGTTTCTATTGTGTTGTTGTTTTGTTTTGACTTTTTATTTTGAAATTACTTAAGAATTAAGTAAACATCTTGCAAAAATACTACAGTTTGCAGGTACCTTGGCCCAGCTGCCTCTAATGTTAAATTATACAGTACATCATCAAAACCAGGAAACTGACTTTAGGACAGTACTGTTAATTAAACAACACACCTTATTCCAGTTTCACAAGCTTTTCCAGAAAAAAAGAGTTACGTGTACAGGATCAAAAACTTGACAAGATTATTCAAAAATAAATGGTATTTTTGTGTGTATTTGGAATGGTCGATATTATGTATCAAATCCTTTCCATGAAAAATTGCCTGTAATATTTTTATTGATCACTTAAAACAAATCTTGAAGTACCAACATTCTTTTCTTTTCTACTCATTAGGCTTACATAGACACTTTCCCAGGGAAATAAGGTTGAAAATTTCACAAAAAATAATATAGGACACTGTCGGTTTTCAAGTTAGCCCCATATACAGAGGGCAAGGTGAGACCAAAGAAGCAGACAATTCCAGATTGATTGGTAGCTGAATAAGCCGGGACACATACTTAGAGCAGGATGTGTACACCTACCAAGCAAAATCAGAGTTTATACAGAGGCCTTAACTGGGCTCAGTTACTCTCAACACAATTTACTCTCTCAAGGCTGTGTCCTTGAAAATGACTCTCGCTGCAGGGACAGGAAGCAGAATATGCATTCCAAGGACAGACAAGTTGCTGAGGGGACTCTAATGGCCAGGGTCCAGTTCGAGAGTTGACCAGCAAGGGATCACACCTTGTCAATGCCCTCCCAAACAAGCACATTTAAATTTCTAAATATAGCAAATACTTCTTTAGTGTTAATATATTTCACGCAATATTTGGTACATACTTACATTAAACATTTATTTTTGTTCTCTGAAGTTCAAATTTAACCGGCCTTCTTGTATTTTATCTTTCAACCCTACAGAAAGCCTACAGAAAAAGCATTGCAAATCTTCAGACTGGATCTTGGGGTACCGTTCTGAGGGTCCCTGTGTCATGGAGTGATGGCAAGCTGCAGATGCAAAAATTACTTTTCTATGATTCTTACCATATTCTGCTACAGGGAAAATGTCTCTATTGGGGCCTAGGAAAGGGCTGCAGGGAAAGGAAACCCATTAAAATACCTCAGAAAAGTATTTAATACAGGCCTGATCCATCTCAACCAGCAGACCTAGGATGGGGGGAGGGGCAATAATTGGTGAGAGGGAGGTGAATGGGGGATTGAAGAAGAATGTTGGCATAAGGGCCCTGGAAGTGCAATGGGAAAAATAAATCCCTTCAGTAATGAAAACTGGGTAAACTATGGGCCCATTCAGGTTCCATTAAATTGAAAACATGCCTACCCAGGCCAGTGCCAATTTTCTATTACTACTTCCAGGACCAGGGAGTTCTTAGCAGACTCTTCCAGATCTGTTTCCAATGAGCTTGCTGCAGTGTTTAGTTCCAACATAAAACTTCTGGAATCTGAAGCAGTAACTCAGGACACACCATAAAAAGCATCCTGACACTTTAGCCAATGACAATCCTGTACTCCGGCACGTTTAGTTTGCATGGGAAATGCTGGCTGTTATCTCCCTTACTCTCCCACCGCAAGGTGTATAGAGGCTCTTCTAGGCAGGGAGGGCCTCTTCCTTCTCACATTCCAGTTCCCTGTCCAGCCCAGGTACTGGTCCCCATTCACCAGGTCAAGAGCAGCTGGGCAGGTGCAGAAACTCACCCAGAGCTCCTGCAGGCCCTTGGGTCACCACCCAGAAGCCCCTGCACCTCCTGGGGACCGGACATCATTTGAACACCTCGCCTTCCTGGATACTTTTACCTTCAAGTAAAATATTTCCTCAGTGCACTGCAATTTTTCATTCCCCTGTGTAAATCTTTTTTTTTTTTTCCACCTGCTTCTGCTACTTTCCTTCCAAGTCTAACTTTTAAGTCATGTTCTCCCACCACACATGAACCCATGTTGACATCTAATCCTCAGTAGAGCCCTTGAAAATAATCCCTACTGCTCAGCAGCTCCACAGGCCTGGTGGGCAGTAAAGACAACATAAGATCTTGAGGCAGAAAACCTGGATTCGAGCACTAGCTTTCTCCCGCACCACCTGCAACCTTGGGCAATGTAACTTCTGCAGATGTCCCAGCTGTTAAAATGGATGAAATTTCTCCTGCTTATCTTACAGCTTTGTGACGTGGGGACATGGGAGAAAATTATATCAGTGGATGTCGGGTGGGCGGAGCAACATGGCGGCGAGGAGACGCTGTGAGTAAGATCTCCCATTAAAAAAAGTGAATAGGGAGGAAAAGCGGCAGGTCCCAGTGAGAACTGGGACACGGAAGGTAAACGGACGACTCCAGCAAACTGCCCGAAGAAGAAAGTGGCCATAAAAGAGGACTAGAAGGGAGGGAAGCGCAGAACCCTGCTCCCCTCCCCGCCCACAGAGGCAGCACTCTCCGACCGGCAGAGAGGAGGAAAACAACAAACCAAAACGGCCAACAAGAAAAACGGACACAGCAAGCGGGACTGTGAGTGGAAAGGAAATATTGCAGCCACCACACCCCGTGAACGGGAGCTGAGGCGAACCCTGCAGGATCCGCCGCGGAGGTGAGCTCCAGGCGCCATTAAAGAGAGCCCCGCCCCCCAGGAGGAGACCAGCCCCAGCACACAGCCCCGGCTGCCCGGTAAGCCTGCGCGGAAAGTGGTGCGGATCCAGACCGGATCGCAGCTGCCCAGGTCCCCGCACCTGCGACCTAGGCTTGCGGGGAGACGGCGGAGGCCCTCCCTGAGTGAGCAGGAACAAGGCGCCCAGGCAGGGGAGCGGGATTCAAAAGGCGCCATTCCCGCGCCACTGATCTGGGCTACAGCCCGCGTCCTGGAACTGAGGGCTTTGGAACTGAGACCCGGGGCACGAAATTAGGGGCGTGGGTTCCCCACGACGGTGGGGCACAAGGCAGACACAGCACCCCAAAGCCGTTGAGGTGTACCCTACCATCCCCGCTCTGCTCCCTGTCCCACGGGGTGGAAAATCAGCTCCCCAAGGGCTCTAGGAGAGATCTCTGGCGCCACCTAGCGACTTGACCCCAGCACAGGCTACTGAAGGAGCTAGTGGCCAGCTGGGGAGTTAGCCCACACCTGGCTCCTTCCGAACAAGTAGTCTGAGCCCACAGGGAGAGCAAGCACCCACAGCCGGGGCAGACCAGGCGCGCAGAAGAGTGTGCCTGAGACCAGACGCGCAGGGAGTGTGTCCCACATCACCATTTTAGAACAGGGACATTTCTTCAGTAAAGACTACCTGCAGAAGGCTTCCTCAGGAGCCAGAGGTGAGCGGGGGAAGTTCGCCCACGCCAGACCCCCTCTGGCCTGCAGTCCAAGCCCAGAGGGGAGCAGGAACCCACCGCCGGGGCAGACCAGGCGCACAGGGGAGTGTGTCCCCACATCGGCATTTTAGAACAGGGACCTTTCTCCATTAAAGGCTGCTTGAAACTGACAGATGACTCCTGGAAGAACCAGAGGGGAACAGAGAAGCCCACCCAAGATGCCGGCCAGTCCCAACAACACAGTGTCCCAACGCATACGGCAAATTAGAAAACAGACAGTAGGGAGGAGAAGAACCACACGCAACCTAGCAACTCTCCAGAGAAAAAGCACACCACAAAAAGAAAGCCAGCCCCCAGATTGCAAAGACAATAACTTGGAAGAATTTCTGAGCCTTCCAGAAAGAGAATTTAAAATTGCCGTGATTAAAAAACTGACAGAAGTCATAAAGGAAAACAATGATAAGGGAAAAATAATCAACGATCAGAAGACTGCAATTGAGTCCCTAGAGAGGGAAAACAATGGTCAGAAGAAAGAAATTGAGTCCCTAAAGAGGGAAGTAAAAGAAATGCAGGAGATCAAAGAATTAATGGAAGAACTAAAGAATTCTGGGAAAAGCAATGAAAGCAGAATAGATGAAATGGAAGAACGAATAAGTAATCTTGAAGACACAGAAATAAAAAGAAAAAACAGAAAAGGAAAGAGAAGTACGAAGGAAAAAGAACGAAGAAAGACTTCGGGAACTATCTGACTCCATGAGGAAAGGAAATATAAGAGTTATAGGAATACCAGAAGGAGAGGAGAGAGATGTAGGAACAGAGAAAATATTCAAAGAGATAATTGAAGAGAACTTCCCAAATGTGAAGAAGGAGCTGAAAATTGATATACAAGAAGCAAGAAGAACACCAAACTTCCACGACGAAAGGAAAAATACAGCAAGACACATAATAGTAAAGCTCCCAAGAATCCAGGACAAGGAAAAAATAATGAAGCTGGCAAGAGGGAAGAAACAGATAACATTCAAAGGAAAACCAATCAGGCTGACATCAGACTTCTCCGAAGAAACACTACGGGCAAGGAGAGAGTGGAGGGACATAGTCAACAGACTCCAAGAAAACAGATGCCAACCAAGAATACTCTATCCCGCAAAGCTCTCCTTCCTCTTTGAAGAAAGAATATGGACCTTCCCAGACAAACAGAAACTCCGGAATTTCATTGCAACTAAACCCCCACTCCAAAAAATACTACAAGGAGTCCTAAAGCCAGAACCCCAGAGGGACGAATAACAATGAAAGAAGGCCAAAAAAAAAAAAAGTTATTAAAAGAATAAATAAATAAAATCAAAGGAAAGACAAACACAATGGCAAATACAGATGTTAACATATCAATATTAACTCTAAATGTAAATGGACTAAACTCTTCAATAAAAAGACACAGAGTGGCAGCCTGGATTAAGAAACAAAACTCAACCTTTTGCTGTCTCCAGGAAACACATTTAGCTACAAAAGATAAAAATAGGCTCAAAGTTAAAGGATGGAAAACAATCCTACAAGCAAATGGACCAAAAAAGAAAGCAGGAACAGCTATACTTATATCAGATAAAACAGATTTCAAACTCAAAAAGATAAAAAGAGACCCCAATGGTCACTACATTATGATCAAGGGGACAATACTTCAAGAAGAAATAACACTCATTAACATATACTCACCAAACGAAGGAGCACCAAAATATATCAGACAACTGTTGTCCTCTCTGAAAACAGACATCAGAGAAAACACATACGTAGTGGGAGACTTCAACACACCACTATCAACAATGGATAGATCAACAAGACAAAAAATAAGTAAAGAAACCAAAGCTCTAAATAAGGACCTAGAGCAATTAGGCTTAACAGACATCTATAGAACACTAAACCCCAAAAAAACGGAGTACACATTTTTCTCAAGCGCACACGGATCATTCTCCAGGATCGATCACATACTGGGGCACAAGACAAACATCAACAGATACACCAAGATTGAAATCATATCAACCATCTTTTCTGACCATGAAGGCATCAAACTAGAAATAAACCATAAAAAGAAGGCAAGCAACTTTCCTACCTCATGGAGATTAAAAACCACACTACTGGAAGACCATTGGACTAATGAGGAGATCAAAGAAGAAATTAAAAAATTTTTTGAATTGAACAACAAGGAGGACACTAATATCCTAAATGTATGGGATGCAGCAAAAGCAGTAATAAGAGGAAAATATATAGCAATAGAAGCTCACATCAAGAAACAAGAAAGAACGCAAAGAAACAACCTCATCTCGAAGCTCAAAGATCTAGAAAAAGAACAACAAAAAAACCCCAAAACCAGTAGAAGAAAAGAAATAATAAAAACCAAAGCAGAAATAAATGAAATTGAAACTAAAAAAACAATCCAAAAGATCAATGAAACCAAGAGCTGGTTTTTTGAAAAAATCAATAAAATAGACAAACCCCTAGCCAGGCTCACAAAGGAAAAAAGGGAGAAAGCACAAATAAACAGGATCATCAATGAAAGAGGAGAAATCACAACGGACACAGCAGAAATCAAAAGAATAATCAGTAACTACTATGAACAGTTATATGGAAACAAGTTTAACAATCTAGAGGAGATGGACAAATTCCTACAACTCTACAATCACCCAAAGCTAGATAAAGAAGAAATAGAACACCTAAACAGACCAATTACAATTAGCGAAATTCAAATGGTAATAAAAAACCTCCCCAAAAACAAAAGCCCAGGACCTGATGGATTTACAAATGAATTCTACCAAACATTCAGAGACGAATTAGTGCCTATCCTTCACAAACTCTTCCAAAAAATTGAGAAGGAAGGGACAATACCAAACACGTTCTATGAAGCCAACATTACACTAATACCAAAACCGAACAAGGACAACACAAAAAAGGAAAACTACAGGCCAATCTCCCTAATGAACACTGATGCAAAAATCCTCAATAAAATTTTAGCTATCAGAATCCAACAATGTATCCATAAGATAATTCACCACGACCAAGTTGGATTCATTCCAGGGGCACAAGGATGGTTTAACATCCGAAAATCAATCAACGTTATCCAACACATCAACAAAAAGAAATATAAAAAACATATGATAATATCAATAGATGCTGAGAAAGCTTTCGACAAAGTGCAACACCCATTCATGATAAAAGCCCTTGAAATTCTGGGGATACAAGGAACATACCTCAACATCATAAAGGCCATCTATGACAAGCCAACAGCCAGTATCATTCTCAATGGTGAAAAGCTGAAAGCAATTCCATTAAGATCTGGAACAAGACAAGGATGTCCACTCTCACCATTGCTTTTCAATATAATACTGGAAGTCCTAGCCAGGGCAATAAGACAAGAGAAAGACATCCAAGGAATCCAAATAGGAAAAGAAGAAGTCAAACTATCACTATTTGCAGACGATATGATATTATACATAGAGAACCCCAAAAACTCCACAGAAAAGCTAATTCAACTCATCAATCAGTTCAGTAAAGTGGCAGGATACAAAATCAACACGCAAAAGTCAGTAGCCTTCCTATACACAAACAATAAATCTGAAGAAGAAGAAATCAAAAAGACCATCCCTTTTGTTATTGAAACAAAAAAAATCAAATATTTGGGAATAAATCTAACAAAAGAGGTAAAGGACCTATACAAAGAAAACTATAAAACACTGTTAAAAGAAATAGAAGAAGACACAAAGAAATGGAGAGACGTCCCCTGCTCATGGATTGGAAGAATAAACATTATTAAAATGGCCATCCTACCAAAAGCAATATACAGATTCAATGCTATTCCAATCAAAATTTCAATGTCATTCTTCAAAGAAATAGAACAATTATTGATGAAATTCATATGGAATCACCAAAAACCCCGAATAGCCAAAGCTCTCCTGAAAAAAAAAGAAGGGAATGGAGGCATCAGACTCCCAGACTTCAAACTATACTACAAAGCCATAATCATCAAAACTGCATGGTATTGGAACAAGAACAGACATACAGACCAATGGAATCGAATAGAAAATCCAGAAATAAACCCACAGATTTATGGTCAACTAATCTTTGACAAAGGAGCAAAGAATATGCATTGGAGCAAAGAAAGTTTGTTCAATAAATGGTGCTGGGAAAACTGGGTCGCTACATGCAAAAGAATGAAGCTTGACCACCACCTCACACCATACACAAAAATCAACTCAAAATGGATTAAAGAACTAGACATAAGACCTGAAACCATAAAATATATAGAAGGAAATATAGGCGAAACACTACGTGATTTGCACATCAAAGACATCTTTACAGACACATCACCCAAAGCAGTGATAGTGAAGGCAAAGATAAACAGCTGGGACTACATCAAATTAAAGAGCTTTTGCACAGCAAAAGAGACAATAACAAAAACAAAGAGAAACCCCACCAACTGGGAGAACATTTTTGCACCCAACACTAATGATAAAGGACTGATCACAAAAATCTGCAAAGAGCTGATGAGACTCAACAACAACGAAGAAAATAATCCAGTCAAAAAATGGGCAGAAGAGCTTAAAAGAAACTTCTCTGAAGAGGAAATGCAAATGGCCAACAGGCATATGAAAAAATGTTCAACATCACTTGTCATCAGGGAAATGCAAATCAAAACTACCATGAGATACCATCTTACACCAGTGAGAATGGCACATATTAAAAAAACTAGCAACAACAAATGTTGGCGAGGGTGTGGAGAAAAAGGAACTCTTCTGCACTGTTGGTGGGAGTGCAAACTGGTCCAACCACTGTGGAAAGCTGTATGGAGATTTCTGGACCTACTAAACATAGAGCTTCCATATGATCCAGCAATTCCACTCCTAGGTATTTACCCAAAGGACACAGAAACATCAATTCCAAAGAACACCTGCACCCCTATGTTTATAGCAGCACTGTTTACAATAGCTAAGCTTTGGAAACAACCCAAATGCCCAAAAATAGATGACTGGATCAAGAAGATGTGGTACATATATACCATGGAATATTACTCAGCATTCAAAAAAGATAAACACATGCAATTTGCAGCAACATGGATGGCGCTGGAAGGGATCATGCTCAGCGAAATAAGCCAAAAAGAAAAAGAAAAATACCGGATGGTCTCACTCATAGCAGGAATCTAGAAAACTTAAATAAGGGACCAGGAAAATGAATAACTATAAGAAAGTGAAAATCAAAATCAACAAAAACTATGAACCAGAGACACTTTTAGGGGGGCGGGGGTGGGAGGGGAGGGATTGGGGTCAGAATGGGGGGGCTGCAATTGTATGGGGAATATAACAATAAAATTTATTAAAAAAAAAAAAGAAAAAAAAAAATTATATCAGTGTTTTATAAACTAATACAAATTTGTGCTAATGATAGCAAACATTTCTCCATATTTATTATAGGCTGGGCACAGAATATTGGTGCTTGCAGTGTTGGATTCTCATCATCATCTCACAAGGTAATTATTATTATAATTCTTATTCCCATTTCATAGCTCATTATACTAAGGCACAGAAAACATATGTATCTTGCCAAAACACTGTATCACTAGTAAAGAGGGAACTTCAGATTTAAACCTGTAAGAGGGGGCCTCCCCGGTGGCGCAGCGGTTGAGCGCTGGGTTGCGAAGCTGCCCGCGGCCTCTGCGGCGCCGGTTCGATCCCCGGCTGCTCCCCGGCCACCGGAGGAGGGTCCCACATGGCGTGCAGACTTCTCCTGCCGCCCGCTGCTCCCTCAGCAGTGTACTTCGGTCCTTCTGCCTGCTCTGCTCCCCGCTCTGGCTCTGGTGAATTCTCTCACCCTCCCGCGCTTCTGACTGTACCCAGTGCATGTATAAACAAAACAAACAAACCAGCAAACAAATAAATAAAGCATGCCTCTATAAAAAAAAAAAAAAAAAAAAACCTGTAAGAGGAAAAATGAGGTGCAACCTCCAAGCCACGGGGTAGTGCTCACAGGCAGCTCAATGGCAGAAGTTGGAGTTTTTCAAACTCCACCCCCTGGGGAGGGGGTTGATGGATAAAAGGGGTGGAACTAGGGCTTTGGGAAGTTCAAAACTGCTGAACTTTTGACAGTTAAATCACTGATGAGGAAGGTGTCTCTGCAAAAGCTATCAGCTTGCCACATACAGCTTTGGCTTGGACCTGGGTATTTGCTCAGCGGTTGCTATCTGGGTGAGGACAAATGACTTCCAACCACATGCCAGCCTGTGAATTCTCTCTCTCTCTGTCTCTCACCATTTTAAATGTTTTTTTTTTTGTTGTTGTTGGTGGTGGTGGGGTTTTTTTTGTCTACCAGTTGTGTTTCCTGAAATGTTATGACTCCTGGGACATTCTCTGTCATATCCCAAATTGCACACTAGTTAAGTCTGCAACAGAGTCCTGTTCTTCTATGACAAAACACAGGAACAACGGGATGCATTTATGGTTAAGAAGCTTTAGACAGTCCACTGGTAATTGGGTATGGCATGGGATTTCTCAATGCTGAATAAGTAAACGCACTTTTACAGGAAGATATTCTCATGGATCATGAAGACCATTTCCATGAGCTCCCAAAGTGAGAAATGCCATTGTGTAACTAGAACAAGCAATGCTGAACCTGAATTTAGGACATGCAGATTCTCCTCCTGCCGTTGTACTACCCAGCCAAATCATTATCATTGTCTTCAGTGTGAAATGAGATAGTCAGGTCAGGTTGGATTCACAGAGACCACAAGCCACACAGGCTAAGCAGGTGACCTGAATGGGCACCCAGACCTGGGTAAGCAACTTAGCCTCCCTTCACTGTGGCCAGGAGGAATTACTCATCTGAGATTCATGTTTTTATGCAGAAATCTATTGCTTCTAAGTATTGGCAACTAAGACAACAATGTTTAAAATACTAGGAGAATCATACAAAAAAAAAAAAACCACTACGAGCCAAAACTTGGGCTCAAAAACCATCCACTTAAGACTCTGAACAAGATCAAGGTTTCTTTTTTCTAATAACTTCACTGAAAGTTTCCACAGAACTGTTGTGAGCGCTCTGTGGGGGTGGGGGTGGGGGCAATGCTTCCCCAAGCCAACCAGAGCCCTCTAGCTGCATTTTCAGTGAAGTTTTCCCGGTGGGTTAAAGAAATGCTTCCACTGCTAACTTCTGGAATCGTTGGTATTGAGGCCACTTCCTGCTCTAAGCTCTGCGTGTAGGTAGAAAAGTCCTTACTGTGTGCTTATTATCAAAGAAATTTTCAGAAGGCTTGGTGCAAGGTGCATAACCACTGCTTCTGCTTCTGGGCTCACTGGTTTGGGGTGCCTTAGTTTCACTAGGCTCCTCTCCTTCATCTTTGCATGTCTCCTAAACTGAATCATGAAATTACAGTTCTAGAAAGAAAAGCCTAATTCAAAAAGTATTATGAGGGTTAGCCAACCAGCCTGTCTCAGTCCCTCTAAAATCAGCAGCAAATGGTGGTTATTTTTCCTCTGAGAGGGGCTGCTTGGTATCTGAATACACCCTCTCCCTGCTTACAAAGCTCAGCTTAGACCTTGCACCGCCATGTGTTTATTCTATGGAGAAAGGCTGGGTGTTTAGGTGCATGCAGCCAAGAAGCTAGAAGTAACACAATAAAACAAGAGCTTAGAAGCCGTGGAAACATGTGAAGTTCTTGCTGCATTCACACAGTTGAGAGGATGCAGGGTGTTGACAGTCTTGACAGACCCAACAGATAAAAACTGCTGCTTGGATATGGCAGGGACCCAGTGTGTGTTGTGCTGTGTTGTCAGCCGCGTCTACCTTCTTTCTTATGGTGATAATTCAAGTGATTCTATAATTATTTTGCCACATTATTAAAGTCCTACACCGAAAGTGGGGGAAGGGGATTATTTAGAATGGTCCAAGGAAACCAAAGTGAATGAAAGCGAATAAAAAATGAAGGAAAGAAATACAAAGAGATGAGCAGGAAAACCTCTTGAACATTGCAAGGTGATTCACTTAATGAATTCCTCAAGTAAATGGTTGGAACGCCCAGCAGCAAATGATGTTAAGGCTGAGATAAAAACCACTCCATAAGATGGGAGGCTTTATGTTGAGAGAGTGGGAGAAAAAAAATAAAGGGCTATATGATGTTTTCCCAATGTGCACAAGCCTCTAACCACATTCCTGCATATCTGGAAACCTCAGTAGGGACTCCAAGATTTGCTTCATTTCCCATGTCACATCCTCTTGACAAGGAAGGCATGTTGACACCCTTGCATCTTCTTTTGGCTTGATCTCATCTGCCCCGTATCTGGCATGACACAGGGACACTATTCCAGCACTGGGCAACTATTCTTTTAGACTTGTGTCTATCTGTCTGTCTGTCTGTCTGTCTGACTCAGTGAAGTCTACAGCCTATGTTGGCACAACTATCACTAATTTTCCTGGAGGCCTGGCAAGGTCACATCCCTTTTTCAGAGGAGTTCGTAAGGATTTGGGAATCGAGACATTACAATAATGTGTTTAATAATTTTCGGTACAGGGGGCCTCCCTGGTGGTGCAGGGGTGAAAGACACAGCACGATAAGCTATCGTCAGCCACTGCAGCAGGAGTTTGATGCCCGGTCAGGAAGCTACCCACATGGTGCAGCAGATCTCTCCTGTCTCGCCCGCTGCTCCCCTCAGCAGTGTGTTTCGGTCAGTCTGCCTGTTCTGCTCCCCACTCTGTCTCCGGTGAATCCTCTTACCCCCCTCCCATACCTCTGACCTACAACCCAGCTCTTGTATGCATAAATAAATCTTTACAAAAATAATAATAATTTTCTGCACAGAAATCCTCTCCCATACTGTGTCACTGTTCACTCTCAAAGGTTTTGCAACTCTGTTGTGCTTCTAAATGAGATCGATATCACGAACTTTTCTTGCTTTTGATGTAAGCCCCTACTTACACGTGGGCTAAAAAGCAAGGTGGTCACCACTGTCTTTTGTCCTGTCTGCTGGGGTGATATGAGGCAGCACTTGCTTGAAGCCCACTCTGTGTCGTGAGCTGTGAGAAATATCAGTGGCAGCACTAACCCAGCCCTCATCTCTTCTGCGTTTCTAGTCAAGTGTATTTTCAATGTAAACCTAAGCACAGAAGTTGCTGAGAAAAGCACTATTACTTAGATGTTCACTGACAGGCCCTGTACGTTAGATGTTCTTTTGCCATTTAACACAAATTGATGTTTTGACAGGTGCCATTTTACTTAGCTGACAGGACTTAAACTCTGCTGTTTTTCTCTTCAGCCCTCTTTGAGTTTCCTCTACAAGGCACAATACCAAACTGGTGTGATAGGTTGATCTTGTAGGCCAGAAATGATCATCAAAAGGCAAAATTAACAGGTTCTAGGAAAGAGCCCAGAAGTTCTGGTACAAGCTATGTCATAGCATTCTATTTTAAAAGATGATTTAAATTTAGTTTAATGAATTCTTTTTCTGTCCTCTGGTGAATTATTGATTCTTCAGCCTTGAAATGGAGATGCAGATAAATACTTGGCAAAGCAGATTTGATGACCGTGTCTGTTTTACAAGAAGGGAAACATCCATCCTCTCTGTGACAGCCGTTGGGCTTCACCCAAAGGTTATTTAGCAGCCTCTCTAGAGAATCAACCCTCACTCACTCCTCAGCTGTAATATCATGAGGAAAATTCATTTTTCTTTTCTGTTAATAGAATGAGATGAGTTTCATGGAAGACTATAGTTATTTGGACATTCTTAGCCTCCTCGCTTGATTTAAGACAAAAAGAATTGGTACATTTCTTCAGTAATATCCCTGAAGACTAGCATTTTCTTTGCTTCCTTCCTAAGGGAGAGTTTAGAGAACCTAGCATTCCCTCCCCCAACATTTTTGTTTTTAATGCATAGAAGAACCAGGGTGTATGTGTTTCTTCCTGGCTAGAGATCGAACTCAGGCCTTGGTGGTGGGTTTCACGGTGGAAACACTGAGACTTAACCCCTAGGCCACCAGGGAGGTTTTTAAAGCTTTTCCTTTGCAAGAAGATGCTGCCATTTGCTTTCTGCCACTTAGGTACTTAATGTCCATATTTAATGTCAGGCCCTGAATATAATCGCTAAGCTAGAATGCACTCATTTGCTTTTTTAATAATCTTTTATTTAACTTTTTGTAATATCATTATTCCTATCTGGTGTAATCTCAAGGATTCTGGGATATGATTTGGCTTGTGAAATTTGATGGACATCAAATCTCTCAGAATTTGTGCTTTTCATACATTTCCCTCATCAGTCGACCTCAACCTTTATTCACATTCTCCTGACAGGGCTGTGTGAAGCCTGTCTGCATTCTCCCCTGACTAATTCTCTCAGAACTGGTAGTGACTCTTCTGTGGCGAACAGTGATAACTCCCTCTTCCTTGGAAAACAATTTCCTTACAAATCTCTCGGCATGATCTCCTCACCAGAGAGCCTAGTTAGAATTGTTAGTGACAACAGACCAGCATCTGATGACAGCATTCTCTGACAAAAAGAAAAGGCATTCCCTGACAGCATCCCTCCCTTTGCCCAAATAAATAACATCATTGTATGATACAGACTTAGCTCCCTGGATGAGTAAGCAGGATGGATATTACAGTGATGATGCAAAACTATCTACATGGGAACTGACTGGTGGTAAAGTAGGAAGCATGGTGGATTCCTGGTCCCCAGGAAAGGGGGAGGTTCCAGGTTTCCTGCTCCACCGAAAGGAGGGTGGAGCTGAGCAGGGAGAGATGCTGCTGCAGAGGAGACTGAGGAAGGAAGGAAGTAGGATGGAGCCAGAAGGAGACCTGGAGGAGGCACATGGAGCAGAGAGACACATGAAGAAACTACACTTGCCTTTTGGTGGTGGACTTGCTACAGGGCAGGGAGAGAGGCCCCCAGACCCCAAAATCCTGCCTGCTCTAAGTAGGTTCTGCCATCCGCCACATCAACACAAAACAAATGAGACTTTAGTGGGAAGGAACTTTCATACATTTAGGAAACAACACAGGAAAGGCAAAGAATCTAGTTTCTAAATCAAGCACCCAAAGTGACCCGTCCCCTCATGGGTAAAAGTCCACCCAAGCAGGACTGGCCCAGAGCAAGGCCCCAAAGTCTGTCACAGTCTAAAGCACCTTCCAGTGGGGACCCACAGAAAAGGAGCAGAAACAACCAGACAAGTCTGGAGGGAAAAGAACAAAATCAAAATCAAGACAAAAACCGCCATGGTCCCCTCCCCACGGGTCTCACCCACATCTGTGTCACCCCGTCCACGACCAAAAGGCAAGCGCAGTTTCTTCACGTGTCTCTCGGCTCCATGTGCCTCCTCCAGGGCTCCTTCTGGCTCCATCCTGCTTCCTCCTTCCTCAGTCTCCTCTGCAGCTTCTTCTCTCCCTGCTCAGCTCCACCCTCCCTTGGGTGGGGCAGGAAACCTGGAACCTCCCCCTTTCCTGGGGACCAACCTGTTACAATCCCCCCTTTTAATTTTTATTCCACCGTATCTATGGAGGCACAGATCTCAGGGTGTAGTGTTAGGAGACAGTCTTTTTTTAGGGTTACACTGTATGTAAGAAAAGCAACAATAAGCATCAGCATTGTCCATGAATGTACAGTATGACAATTCTCCATTACTGGAAAATAGACCATTATCCATATTAAAAGAAAAAAAACATCTGGAGGCATCAGTTAAAACAAGACAGCAAATATATCAAAATCACAGGAAAAAAAATATTAAAATTGATTCAAGTTATGTAAAAAACAAAAAAAGTTCTCTCAACCTTGATCCCAAATTGTTTCAACAGCATAGCAAAAGTTTGCAAACTGAATCTACTTTTAAACCATATTACCCATTTTTGCATACAATCCCAGGGCAGAATAACCAAACAGCAATTTTAACTGGCTTTGTTGCAATACTTCATACAGGATCAGAGCAAATTCTTGACATCCAGCCCACGTAGGCTTCAAGAACAAATTTGGTTTTACCAGATTCCACCTGGGTTTCCTCTACGAGGGTACCAGGCTTTTTCTTTCAATTAAAAGGAGTCATCTCCTTACTTCTGTGAGCCACTCTAGGTCAGAAGCTCAAAGAGCAGATTCAACATCAAAGCACAGATGACACCTCCCCCACACTAGGGAGGGACAGCAACACAGGTAGGAAAACCTGGTACAGTTACCTGATGCACCATGAAGAGTGCTTTCCACAACAGACCTTCCTCAGTAGGAAGCAGAAACTTAGAATTTTATCTTACACCAGCAATTAAATCCAGAATTCAAATGGCAAACATGCACAAAACAAATCGTGTAGACAAAAAATTTTTCTGATCCAGATTTTGCAAAAATTGAAGTTATCTCCAAGAATCCATCAAGGTTACCAGCAATTACCAGTTACTGCTTAAGGCTACTCTTTCCTTAACACCCAGGCATCCATTTGCTAATTTAAATACCACTGCTCCACAGTTGGCTTGCAAACCCCTCAGGCAGAGGTCAGCAAGTAGTCTAAGTCAAAGCAACATCACTGAAGAATCATTACTGCCTTTAGAAATGCGAATGAGACAGCAGAGATCACAAAAAGAGAAAAGGTTCAAAGTCCTAGCAACAAGAACTTCTGAGTTTTAAGTGAGCCTGCCAAGTGGCCTCAGACGCCATCTTTGACCTGGCCACATGGCCCAACATACCACCTAATCTTGAGTAAAACTGCTGTGCAGAACAATTTCCACAAAATTGACTCTTAGCAAGTCACTACAAACAAATTACACACAGACACACAGAATCTTCACAAACCCCAAGTCAGTTTTTCAACAGCAAATCTACCTATGAAACAAACACACTAGAGAAACCTCTAGAGAAACCGCTGATGGTAGCCAGTGCCATGGGGAAGCCCACTTTCCCCATGGGGCTGACTAACCACAGATGGCTCTGTCCTAAATCACGTTGGGCACCACATCTGTTACAGGACAGGGAGAGGGGCAGCCCAGACCCCCCAAACCTGCCTGCTCTAAGTAGGTTCTGCCATCCGCCCCATCAACACAAAACATAGGAGACTTTCATGGGAAGGAACTTTCATACAATTAGGGAACAATACAGGAAAGGCAAAGAACATAGTTTGTAAATCAAGCTCCCAAAATGACCCGTCCCCTCGTGGGTAAAACTCCATCCAAATGGGACTGGCCCAGAGCAAGGCCCCAAAGCCTGCCACAGTCTAAAGCACCTTCCAGTGGGGACCCACAGAAAAGGAGCAGAGACAACCAGACAAGTCTCAGAGGAAAAGAGCAAAATCAAAATCAAGACAAAAACCGCCATTGTCCCCTCCCCACGGGTCTCACCCACCTGTGTCACCCGTCCACGACCAAAAGGCAGGAGCAGTTTCTTCACGTGTCTCTCGGCTCCATGTGCCTCCTCCAGGGCTCCTTCTGGCTCCATCCTGCTTCCTTCCTTCCTCAGTCTCCTCTGCAGCTGCTTCTCTCTGCTCAGCTCCACCCTCCCTTGGGTGGGGCAGGAAACCTGGAACCTCCCCCTTTCTTGGGGACCACCCTGTTACCAAAGGACACATCTTATAGGATGCAGTGCATGGACAGTGGGGCACTGCCCAGACCCCCTTCTCATGAAGGAAGTCAGGGACTCCTCATCTGTGGAGAACCCCGTAACTGAAGTTGCTGTGCCTCCCATATGCCTTGACTGTCTGCCATGGGAGTATAAGAGCCAAGCCACGTCAGCCCACCTGTGAAGGACCATTCTAGCTCCAGGGCTCCTGAGGGGCTGAGGCTGCTGAGAGGTCTGCATCCAGCCAGCTTCCACCTCTCCCCACACCTGCTTCCTTCCACAGATGTTGACTCCAACATCAGTTCCTAATATCCATCCTGCATACTTAGCTCTGGGGAGCTCCAGTCTATATCCTACAAGGATGTTATCACACACTGATGTCCATACAGTGATGGGCAAAGGGAAGACGCTGTCAGGGAATGCCATTTCTTTGTCATCGTCAGATGCTGATCTGTTGTCACTAACAATTCTAACTGGGCTCTCTGGTAAGGAGACCTCGCTGAGCTGAAGTTGGATGAAGGACAGCTAATTGTGAAGGAGGAAACTCTAGGTTGTTGTAGGGTAAAGAAAATATCAGGCTTTTCTGCCCTTCCGCCATCAGGATAGATGATGGATCCTTGAGGTCCTGAATGCATGCCTGATGGCGGGCACCTGGAGTAGGGTGTGGGCATAGGTAGATGGGATTCACCTGGGCTAAGACTGTGCTTTTAAGGGCGGCGTCACAGGGACGCCAGCAGCAGCAGTAGAAGCTGAAGCAGAAGCCGAAAGAAAAGCCGAGAAGCAGCAGAACGAACGCTAGAGAGCCCAGATAGAGTGAAGACTTGCTGGGGGCCTGGGAGGCCTGCCAGCCTCCCAGCCTCCCAGCCAGCACCCCTGCCTGCCATATGCCTGGTGAACCCCAATAAAAGACCTGCAAAGAGCCACTGAGGACTCTGACTCCTCCTTTACCAGGTCTGCGTGGGATCAGAAAACCTGCGCTGTGGCCTGTCCTGCCCTTTACAGTTGTTTTTTTTTTTTTTATCTCCTTAACAATAGTGTTAACAGCATTAAGATACCAGGTATTTCATTATATACTTCATTTAACCCTTACAAAAATGCTATAAAGTAGATATTATCATTGTGTAAATAAGGAAATGCATTTAGAAATGACATGTAGCTAAACTCAAAGCCAAAAGGGACGCCAGACCCCTAAATCTATCATTGTCATCCTGGCCTCAAGATCCTTTCCCCAGCCCCTCCTACTCCTTTGCTCCCCAGCTGACATGCTGTTGTATTCAGAGTTAATTAAATTAAATGATGCCTTATATGCATAAATCTTGAGAACAGGGCCTTGCCTGAGAAAGACAGCGCTTGCAAATCAGGCCGTGTTCTACTGTTCTGTTCTACTGTAAAGTTCCTTTCATGGTTCAAGACTGTCTCTAATTACAGGACTTCAAGAAACCTCCCTATATAACATGAAAGTCTAACCTGGTTGAATCCTTGAAAACCTGCTGAACAGAGAGGGTGAAACTAACTTTTATTCTGTCTCTACGCTACTTCTGTTTTTTAACACTAACCAACAAACTGAATAAGGATTGATCAGCACCCTTGGGGGGATTTTGTGAAACTACAGCTCAATTTTTTGATGCTGGGTGTGCTTACCCTGTGATGTTTTACATACCTATCTCCCTTCTGGCTCCCCACTTGTACTATTAATGTTGTTTTGTTGAATTTCCTTCATTATTTATTTGTTTCATCTCTTCATGTGCTCTATGTGTTCCTGTAGGGTCAGGTAAAAGGTATCAGGCTTTTCTGCCCTCCCGCCATCAGGATAGATGAGGGAACCCTGTGATCCTGAATGCATGCCTGATGGCGGGCACCTGGAGTGGGTACACCTGCGCTAAGACTGTGCTTTTAAGGGCGGCATCACAGGGATGCCGGAAGAAGCCGAGAAGCAGCAGAAGCCGAGAGAAGGCCGGAGAGCCCAGATAGAGTGAAGACTTGCTGGGGGCTGGGAGGCCTGCCAGCCTCCCGGCCCCCCAGCACCCCTGCCTGCCATATGCCTGGTGAACCCCAATAAAAGACCTGCAAAAAACCACTGAGGACTCTGATTCCTCCTTTACCCAGTCTGCATGGGATCAGAAAATCTGCACCATGACCAGTTCCTGCCCATTACAGTTCCCCTCTACTTGGAATCTTTTTTAGAAATTCAGATGGAGGGCCTCCCTAGTGGCGCAGGGGGTTGAGCACTGCACTGTGAAGCAATCTACAGCCGCTGCAGCGCGAGTTCCATCCTCGCCCAGCTGGGAAGCAACCCACATGGTGCAGCAGACCCCTCCTGACTCACCCCTGCTCCCTTCGGCGGTGTGCTTCAGTCGATCTGCCTGTTCTGTTCCCCACTCTGTCTCTGGTGGGTCCTCTCACCTCCTGTATCTCTGTCCTGTACCCCAGCTCTTGTATGAATAAATAAATCTTTTTTAAAAAAGAAATTCAGATAGAAATTAACCATTTTCAGATGGAAATTTCAGAGGACATTAACTCCATCTTTTCCCTAATCTTCTCCTCATACACTACCCCTCCCCCACAAGAATGTACTAGAGAAATAGTTTCTTCATCTTCTGGGAACCATACAGATATCTGGGTTAATATGGTAACAGAAAAGCACATTTACTAATAATGAGAAGGCAGTGTTATTTAGCAGAACAAGCTAGTCAACAGACATGAGTTCTGATTCCAGTCCCACCAATAATATGTTTGGGGGCTCTTTAATCTCTTTAACCTCTGAACCTATAATTTTGCTTAATTTCAAATGGTGTGTAAAAGGAGCCTCCCTGGTGGTGCAAGGGGTTAAGCACAGCACTATGAAGCTATCCACAGTCTCTGCAGCACAAGTTTGAACCCCAGCCAGCCAGGGAGCTACCCACATGGTGCAGCAGACCTCTCCTGTCTCCCCCGCTGCTCCCCTCAGCAGTGGATTTCAGTCAGTCTGCCTGTTCTTCTCCCCACTCTGTCTCTGGTGAATCCTCTCACCCCCACACCTCTGGCCTGTACCCCACCTCTTGCATGCACAAAGAAATAAATTTTTAAAAAATGTTGGGTAAAATAGAAATGGTGCATGTGAAGCAGGAGAAGTTGTCTGGTAAATGGGTCTGACCTTATTGTCACTGGGCCGTGAGCCCCTTGAGGGCACAGGTGGAGCTCGCTCAGCATGGGGCTCCTGTGCCTCAGGGTATGGCCTGCTCTCTACAGTGAGGATGCAAAACCTCTAGATGGGAACTGACTGGTGGTGGATTCTGAGCGCTGCCATTAGCCAACGACAGGACTTAGAGGTCTTGTTGGGGTAGAATGAATCAGAGAGATCTCTACCCTCTATCTTTTCTGCCTCCCCTCCTCTAGCTCCCTGTCTCCTCTCCTCTCCTCCCTTCAACACCCCCCTCACTCACCTTCCCTGCCCCCCTTCTCTGTGTCTCTCCCCCACTTGCCCTGTCACAGCAAGATAGACACTGAACTGAAGTTTGCCTGGTCCATTTCCTCACCCAGTCCTGTGCACAGGGGAACCTCCAGGAGTAAGCAGCAGAGCTTCATCCTTTACAATAGCTCCCTTCAACCAGACCACCTGGTTCCTTAGGTTGTCCTGGAGACACAAAAGGATGAAAGCCCTAGTACCAGCTGGGACTTTACCTGCCTGTTATTCTGGCTGGATTTACTGGCCCAAAGGAAACTGAAAAAACAAAAACAAAAAACAACACTGGAAGCTTAGCAAGTTTCAAAAAGGAAGGGTCCTCCCCTCATCTGAGTAAAGATGATAACTGTGAAGGTAAGAATTTTGTCCAGTTAGTTTTGAATTGTAATAGGGCGGTCCCCAGGAAAGGGGGAGGTTCCAGGTTCCCTGCCCACCCAAGGGAGGGTGGAGCTGAGCAGGGAGAGGAGAAGCTGGAAGGGAGACTGAGGAAGGAAGGAAGCAGGATGGAGCCAGGAGGAGACCTGGAGGAGGCACATGGAGCTGAGAGACACGTGAAGAAACTGCGCTTGCCTTTTGGTCGTGGACAGGGTGACACAGATGTGGGTGAGACCCGTGGGGAGGGGACCATGGCAGTTTTTGTCTTGGTTTTGATTTTGCTCTTTTCCCTCCAGACTTGTCTGGTTGTTTCTGCTCCTTTTCTGTGGGTCCCCACTGGAAGGTGCTTTAGACTGTGGCAGGCTTTGGGGCCTTGCTCTGGGCCAGTCCTGCTTGGGTGGACTTTCACCCGTGAGGGGACGGGTCACTTTGGAAGCTTGATTTAGAAACTAGATTCTTTGCCTTTCCTGTATTGTTTCCTAATTGTATGAAAGTTCCTTCCCACTAAAGTCTCACATGTTTCGTGTTGATGCGGCGGATGGCAGAACCTATTTAGAGCAGGCAGGTTTGTGGGGTCTGGGCTGCCCCTCTCCCTGCCCTGGAACAAAAGTACCAATATAAAAGACTCCAGTGTTCTCCCTGGTGGTGCAAGGGTTTGGGACGCAGCCTGCGGGGCTGTCCGCAGCTGCTGGGGCGCATGTTGGATCCCCGGCTGCGGAGGTGACCATGTGGCACGGCAGACCTCTCCAGACTCGCCCGCTGCTCCCCTCAGCAGTGTGCTTCGGTCTGTCTGCCTGTTCTGTTGCCCACTCTCTCTAGTGAGTCCTCTCGCCCACCACACCTCTGGTCTGTGCCCCAGTTCTTGTGTGCATGAATGGATATATCTTTAAAAAAAAAACCACTGATTTGTTAAGATGTGAATGAAAAATTCCATAACAATCATAATAAAAATTTTTGCTCCATTCTAAAAAAAGTAAAATAAAACAAAGACTGTAGAGTTCAACAGACTTGTGTATTCAGAAAATTGCTCTACCATTCCTTTCAACTTCACTGTCTTTGGAAATTTTTTGAATCCCAGCTCTATCTCTTTGCAATCTGCATGACTTCAGATAGCTTTGGTTTTCTTACCTGTTCAGGAAGAGAGTTGGAATAATCATTCTGTATCTTAGAATTATTGTAAGGAGTATGTGCAGTGTCTAGTTTATAAACACATAAAGAAAGATATAATAGAAATGACTCCACAGCCCACTCATAGCAGGCTGGGCCATAGTAAAATCGTCAGTGAAAGAGAGATGTCTGCTCTCTGGTCGTGTTGCGAGTCAGCCTTGTCTCCCGCCACCCTGCCACTCCCCCATGCAGTCTCAGCCACTGCAAGAGATGAGACTCCATAGGAACATCCCTGAGTGGGGCTGGAATTACCTCCTGGCGGGGTCTGAGAGTTTCCTAATTTCACCACTCAGCTTTCTGAATAGTTCTTTGTTTTTCTTTTGTCACTCAGTTGCTCCAACTTTTTCTCTGCCAGCTCATTTCTAATGAAATCCTCCCCTCTGGGGTCTCTGGCAGACTCTCTGGTGTAAGGATTTGGGGGGCTGGACTATTACATCAGGCTCACAGTGTCTCCTGGTATTAAATGGACCCCTAAAGAATCCTTTCTTAATGTGAAGTAAATCCCTTGTTGTAATTAATTGGTTCATTAAAGTGTTCCCAATAGATGCAGTGACAAATATGAGGGCCATTAAACCTCATTGTTTTAACATGCCCGGCAGATGTGGCCTATTTTGTCAATTCCTCCATCACAGAAGGCTTTTCTTTCACAGTCTTCAAGTTAAGATCTCCGGCTCAACAAGCCAAACACTCTTCTTTTTGTCTTGTGTGACTATAGTTCATAGGCCTATACAGCTAACACTAACAGGCAGGTATTGGACTTAAAAACTTGACAAGTTAGGGCCTCCCTGGTGGCTCAGGGGTTAAGACACAACCTATGAAGCTCACCACAGCCACTGCAGCATGAGTTCAATCCCCGGCCAGGGAGCTACCCACATGGCGCAGCAGACCTCTCCTGACTCGGCCACTGTTCCTCTCAGCAGTGTATTTCGTCAGTCTGCCTGTTCTGTTCCCTACTCTGTCTCTGGTGAATCCTCTCATCCCCTGCATCTCTGGCCTGTACTCCAATTCTTGTATAAACATAAATAAATCTTAAAAATAAAATAAAAAAAAACTTGACAAGTTAGTCCTCGCAACATCCCTGGGAGGTATTTACCATTATTACACTCACTTAAGAAATGAAGACTCAATCTGTACTTAGCCCAAGTTGAGACAACTTGTTAAGTGGCACAGCAAGGACTTTGGAATCCAGGTCTGTCTAAAACCAAAGTCCAAGAGTTATAAAAATATCTGTGATTTCTATAGGTGACAGTAGTGCAAAAACTACTGGGGGAACTCCCTGGTGGTGCTGGATTAAAATCTCAGCACTATCAAGCTATCACCAGCCACAGTTCGATCCTCAGCCAGGGAGCTACCCACATGGCGCAGCAGACCTCTCCTGTCTCGCCCGCTGCTCCCTCGGCAGTGTTTTTCAGTCAGTCTGCCTGTTCTGTTCCCCACTTTGTCTCTGGTGGATCCTCTCACCCCCACATCTCTGGCCTACATCCCAGTTCTTGCATGCATAAATAACTAGAAATAAATCTTAAAAAAAAAAAAAACTATAGGAGATTGTTTCCTACACTCATATCTGAAGGAAACTAAGTTACTCTTTAGAGGTTAGTGAAAATAAAAAAGTAATTTTTTCCCTTCCCTGATGCCTCCTGAAATCTTTCCATAGACCTGCCAGGAGTCTAGAAATTCCAAGTTGAGAACTCTTAGAAATAGACTGACTTTCAAAAATAAGTTTACACCTTTGTCTCCACATTATCTTCTCTTTGTTCTATACACATTCATTGAGCACATAGTATATGCTTGGCAGTGCAGTAAGTACTGGGTATAAAAGGTTTGAATAAGGCTATGTGTCTGTTCTCATTGCAACTAAAAGAATGTATAAACTAATAGTGGAAGGCCTCCCTGGTGGCACAAGGGGTTAAGCACTGAACTATGAAGCAAGATGCAACCTCTACAGCACAAGTTTCATTCCCGGCCAGCCAGGGAGTTACCTACATGGTGCAGCAGACCTCTCCTGTCTCCCCGCTGCTCCCCTCAGCAGTGTATTTCAGTCAGTCTGTCTGTTCTGTTCCCCACTCTGTCTCTGGTGAATTCTCTCACCCTTGCATGCTTCTGACTGTACCCAGTGCTTGTATAAATAAATAAATCTTTAAAAAATAATAATAAACTAATAGTGGACATTATATCAAGTAACAATATATAAACAAATTATTGTGGATGTGCTTGTTTGTGTCTTCTTAGTATAAACTATAGTCTGTTCACTCCCTTTGGTTAAACAATCTGAAATTGACTTCTAAAATTATCACTTTTCTCTCCTTCTATAAGTGGGCATGTTACCTTAGGATGCAGCTTTGAGCTATGCAGCAAGAGGCTGATTCTCACTGCCTGCTCTTCTTAGTCTCTCCTGTCATCCCACTGGGTTTGTCTTGAGGGCTGGTGGGAGACTAGAAAAGGGGAGAAGCTAATTTATCTCTCTCTCTTTCATCTCTCCCCCTGTCTTTCTGCTTTGATTGTGCATTTCCTGTGACTCCAACTCCTGCTCAACATGCCCCACTATGGTAACCTCCAGTGGATAATCGCACTCCTCTGGATTAGTCCCAATGAAATTCCCTCTTTATTTCTCGTAGATGTCACCCACTGCTCATCCATGCTAAATGAGGGGGTTTTCCAGTCACTTGCTCTATTAGTAGCCAGGGTCTGATTATCTGAAAAGAAAGAACTGGTTACACAGATGTTGGAGAAGATAAGAAGACAATAGGAATAGTGAGGCAACTAAGAGATACAAGATTAAAACCCTTTACCCAGGGTTGACTGGAGGAACAATAGGAGGTGGTCATGATACCAGAGTCCAGAGACTGGACCATCCACTGGAAATACCTCAACATCTTCCTCTTCTCCAGTCCCCCACCAGCCCTCCACAGGACAAACCCAGTGGGGAGACAGTTGGCAGGAGACACAGAAGCTCAGGCAGTGAGATTCAGCCTCTCTCTGCATCGATCAAACTGCATCCCCAGGTAACGTGCCCATGGCCAGCTGAGCAGCTGCGTGCCTTCTTGACAAGCAGTGCTTTTCCTGTCCCTTCTAGATACACGATTTCTTTGCACTGTCCCAGATCTCCAGCCACTCGACTCCAGAACTATTAGCAAATGCCAGATGTGTTTCTTCTTTGAGTCTATAAGAGGATTTCTCAAATATGCCAGTGCCTATGAATTTGTATTTTGCTCCATAACTTTAGATGCAACTACCTTCCTTTATGAATATCTGAAATAATCCACTATGGCCCAAGGTTCCCTTTCATTGTGTACCTTTAACCATGATTTTCAACAAGGCAATATCACCCCCAAGAGGGAAAAATTTGTTTTTATGGGAGGGCAGAGGAACAGATTTTTTAAAAACTTAAATTTTGCAGCAGCTTGAAATCGTCCAAAGAAAGCTTTAGCCTACTTGGCAAAGTCTTATTCCTTAGTGTTTAATTTCTCTTGTCAGGTAGAAATTTGATTTAATGTTAAACTCTAAATAATTACTTAATTTTTCTCCTCATGAGACAATAGTAAAAAAATAAAAGTTAAACATTGCCCCAAAGAATGAATAGTACTTTCTTCTTATGTTTCATCTTTTTCAAACATTCTTATACCAATAGATCGTTTATTCATTTTACTTCTGAAGCTATCTTCATGGATAATTCCTTTCCTTCTGCTCAGAAACAATAGAAATCAACTTTGGTGGATTTAATAAGAAAATTTTATTAATAGGATATTGGGATCTTAAGAAACTTTCTAAATTACAACTAAGTAAATTAAAAGAAATAAGAAGTAATCATTTAATTTAAAAAAAGGAGAAATGTATGCAAATTAAAACAAACAAAAGCTAGATAAATCCCAAAGCTAGTACTTTGAATGGAATGATAAAATAAATACACAATTCCAAAACCATAAAGGAAAAAAATAACACAAATAAATACTACGTGCCAGTCTATGGTAAACATTCTATAATCCAGAAGAAACAAATGATTCTCTACCAATATTAAAATTAGCAAACTCAAAAAAAAAATTGAATAAGCCAGTTACCATAAAAGATATTGGAAGATAGAATATACCACTGGACAAGATACCAGAACCAGATGGCTTCACAGCTGAGCCTTTTCTAACCTCTTAAGAACAAGTTATTCCAATACTACTTTTTCCAGTCCTTGGAAAAAGATGAAACTCCCTCTCCTGATTTATTTTATGAAAACAGTGTCAAGTTCAGAAAGTTGTTACAAAAATGAAATTTTGGATCAATCTCATATGTGTATAGAAATGTGTTAATTCTAAATAAAAACAAATAAGATGCAGCAAGATGTCAAAGGAATAATACATTATTTAAAAAGCAGAACTAATTCTTAAAACTAAAAATAATGAAATGGGACTTACTACATAGAGTGTGAATGAAATCAGGAAGTCTGTTAACATAATGTATTATGTGAGCAAATTAAAAGGAAAAAAACAGATGTTTAAAGGTCTTGTGATGAAATATATTGCTTAACCTTAATAAAAAGTCAAAGTCAGATAGAAATAGATGGAACTAACTTAAATACAAGAAAGACCAAATAACAAAAAATATAACTAAATACTATCCTAAATAATAAAATACTATAAGCATTCTATTAAAATCAGAAATTAAACTGCAATGTCACCATTGCCATTTTTATAAGATGCAGCAAGATATCAAAGGAATAATACATTATTTAAAAAGCAGAACTAATTTTTATTGTCCTGGAAAAATTAATTGGCCTGGAAATTCTAGCAATTGAAATTAGATCAGAAAATGACATAACTGATATAAATATCGGCTGCGGCGGGGGTGGTGAGGAGGAAAGGTAGAAGTAGAAAATTAAAAAAAAAACCATTACAAAAAGCTATGGGACTTAATAAGACAAATAGATAAAGTGGCTGGATAAAAGGAAAGTGTACAAATATACCTTTTATCTATCTTAGAAATTAATTTAAAAAAAAGATGAAATACATAATTCCATTCACAACAGAAATAATGCTTAAGAGTAAACTTAACAAGAAAAGCAGAATATAGGAAATGATAAAGAATCTTAATGGAGAATATACACTAAAATATGTACAAAAAGATAAACCATAACTTTGGATAGAACAAATTTCAATGTCATAAAAATATCAATCCTCCTAAGTTAAAATATAAATTTAATAAAATTATAATTACAATAGGAGTTCTTTCTTAGAAAATAAATATATGATCTTAGAGTTTATACCAATGGATAAGAACCCAAGAATAAAAAATAAGATAGTGAAGGGGGCAAAGACATGCTTTGACACTTACTAGAATACACACTAATCTACTCTGGTAAAATAAACATTATTGGTATAGAATTTTTAAAAAATAGCAATAAAAATGCAACAGCACAGACAACTCAAATATTAAATCCAATTATAAATTATAAAAATGGCATTTAAGTGGGGAGTGGATAATTTAATAAATGGTAGTGATTAAAATAGCTACCCAGCTGAAAGAAAATAAAATTGGACTCTGTCTTATGCAACATGGAGAAACAAATTCCAGATAGATAAAAGAATTAAATGTAGAATTTTTTTAGTTGACAAGAAAATCTAAGAGAGAACATGTGGGCAAGACAGAAAATGGACACACAAAATAAAAAATAGACATCCTATGATTTCACTTATGGGTGGAATGTAGGGTCATGAAAAAGGTAAAACTTGAAGGTTGACTGTGGTGGTGGGAGAATTATGAGGTCTACACCTGCAGGGAGAAATCAAATACTGTACAAAACTAAACAATGATGGAACAAAATTAAAAAACCAAAAGAATAGACACCATATATAAATTTAAAAATAATTTATAGCTAAAAAAATCAATAACAAATAGTTATGGGAAATTATTTGTAATGCAGAAAACATATGAGAGTTTACTATACCAAACTCTCTTTCTAATTGAAAGAAAGGAATAATTAAAAAAAAAAGGCAAAAAATACAAAGAATCCATTTGTATGAGGGCTAATTCAAATGGTCAACAATATACAGAAAGATCAAACTCACTCTTGAGAAAGTGCAAATTAGAGTCATAATAAGATATCATTTTCTACCCAACAGAACAGTACATATTGTCAAGAATTGTAACACACACTGTTGGCAAAAATGATGATAAAAATGTGAATTGATTCAGCTTTGGGGAAAGCAGTCTGGTAATGTTTGTTACATTTGAATACACAGATACCATTTGAATAATTAAGAGGGAAGCAGAAAACCTTGTAATTAATGATAAAACAATATCAAATATGGGAGCATTCCCTTTGAGGAAAAAAGACAAGGATTTCTGAAAACACTACTTTAATATTGTAGTTAATAGCTGTAAAACAGATATAATATGAGAAATTATAAGAACTATCAGAGAAAACTTATTATTTGTAAATAACAAAATTTACATCTAGAAAAGTTGAAATAATCTGCATAGAAACTACAACAATTAGGTTAGCAAGTTTGTTGGATATAAAACTTATATACACAGTCAAATTTCTAAATACTGGCCACCAAAATACTGAACAATTTTTTAAATTTTACTTCTTATAGTATCAAAAATACTAGGTGTCAAAGAATAATGTATCAGAAAACATGCAAGACTGCTATGGAGAAAATTGAAAATTTGAGAGCACTCTTAAAAACTACATAAATGGTGATCAATAAGTGATCATGTCACTCTCCATAAATGGAGAGACTTACTATTTTCATGGATTGGCATACTCATGCCAATTCTCCCCAATTCAATAAATTCGGAGTGATCGAAAATTCCAGCAAATCTTTATTCATGGAACGTAGACAGCTGATTAAACTTACATAACAACACGAAAGGCCAAGAATAGTTAAAAGCTTCTTGAAGAAAAACAAGGTGAAATGTTCTCTCTGCCAGATACAAACCCAGAGAACCAGCATAACCCTGAGGCATCAGGTGAAGGTATGTGTTACCTTGACAAATGAAAACAAATTCCTTCTTATGTCTCTTACTCTGGGGATACAGGGGAAAAGAAAGCTACTCAGCAGGGATTCAAATTTCAGGATATTCTGATTAAATCTGGTAAGAATGAAAAGGCAGATTTAGATTTAAAACTAGTGAGAACAACTATTCAGATTTATTTTAACTTATTTTAATTTGATTTGATTACTAAACCAGTAAAATTTAACAGGTAAAGATTCTGACCTGCCATTTATACTGCTTTGCTCGTGTAAAGGCTTGGAGGAATATGTTAGTATTCAATGGCCCAGAGCATCACTATATAAGGAAGTCCTCATGTTCCACAATTACATATGCCAACATTCTATTTTTGAATTGGTAATTGGGTCTCCTCAAGCATTCAGTATAACCTGCCTGGCTATGGCCTACGTGAATCATCTAAATGTTGCCTATTCAAATTCTTCAGGTCCATCATGCCCCGATCAATGTTCAGACTTTCTCTTAGGAGACCAGCTAAGGATGTGAATTCAATTGTTTTTAATCCAGAAATTTTCAGGATCAAACTGTACATTTGATATTTGACTTTTTGCACGCATAGTGGCAAGCAATAGAAATTCTTTTAACAAAATCATCAGAGCCTCTGGTTTTCAGCATGTGCATTGCACTGAGAATTTAGGAATTGGAATATGTCTTTCTTCTGATTTAAATTATCAGTTATCATTAGAGGAAAACATCTCATCCCATAATCCTTGAATTGTCTGTAACCATATTACTCAGTAACATTGATCTTTTAGTTCCCTGGAGATTTGGCTTCAGTGGCAATCCAGCCTAGGTGCATGCTGGTGACAATTTCGTTAACTGCCTCACCATATGTTCATTGCCTTTAATTTCAACCAAAATCCGATAACAATTTCACATCTCCACATACTTCCCATTGCAAGGCTTATGGCTTGCAACCACTCTCTTCCAAATTCTGTACTATTCAGTATTCTTAGTTGCAAAGACTACAAACTGACTCTGTCTGACTAAAGCAGAAAATGAATTTATTGAAAGAGCATGACGAGGCTCACAGAATCTTGAAGAAGTCTGAAGAGACAGTTTGTAGGAAGGCAGCCAGGAAACCTAGTCACTGAGGAGTGTGATGACCCCTATGTCTCTCGCCCTGCTACCCCAGAAATTGGATCACTCTGCCATCTCTGAGCTTGAGAGACACTGGAGAGTTTCTTATGATTCCCATGTCCTCATGGCTTTATCTCACAAGTGAGTTTTATGATTCACACCCGATACTGACAATGAAGATGAGAAAAGCATCTGCATTTCAGTTTTTATAATGGAAGTTTCTCTCTGTCTTTCATTGACACAACGTGAGAAAGTTCAAACATAGGGAAGGGGTTCAGATACCAAAAAGAACAAATTTTCACTTTAACTTCTAATAAACCAGAAAAAAGAAAAAATAACAAGTCTCATGTTCTTCCATTCCAGTAGGAAGACAAAATCATATCCAGCAAGAAGCTAAATATGGCACCCATCCTGGAAATCAGTGAAACACTCATGTCTGTGCCTGGGTCTTGTGCCGAATGACAACATTTTGAAGTTCCCCCATTAACTTCATGGCCAAATACTCCTCTCTTCACCATGGATTTGTCATAACACGAGAGCTTATTACTTGGCTGCTTTCCTTCCTTTGGCTTCCATTCTCTGCCTACTAACTAGCAGTATTTTGCAGTGGTTTGTACCACAACCTTGTTTTACTCTTTACTCAATAGCACTTTCATTTATTAAATATCCTCATATGCTAGAGAATGTGCTAGGCTTTGAAAACAAAAGGATCCACGCAAAGATTTATATCCTATGAGGAAGGAACATCACAAATAGCATTTGAAGATTACAAAAATGTAAGTACCAGATCCTTGACACAAATATCCAACATTTGAAGTATCTGTGTCAAAAATAAATAGAAACAAACAAAACCAGCAATTACAGTGAACCCCCCAATCCCCCATTGTTTAAAATAAGCCCAAACTCCTAACCATGCTGGGCATGTAAGAATCCATAGATTAGGCCCAGCCTTTCAAACTACTCATCTCTTACTACACTGCTATGATCTGCTGTGATCCAGCTCCATCAACCTTCTCTATTCCTTGAACAGGCCAAGTTCATCCCCACCTAAGCATGTACTTGATGTTCTTTGTTCTCCATAGTCTTCTCCATGGTTAACTTCTTTTTTTTTTAAAGATTTATTTATTTATGCACACAAGAACTGGGGTACAGGCCGGAGGTGTGGGGGTGAGAGGATTCACCAGAGACAGAGTGGGGAACAGAACAGGCAGACTGACTGACATACACTGCTGAGAGGAGCAGCAGGCGAGTCAGGAGAGGTCTGCTGCGCCATGTGGGTTGCTCCCTGGCCGGCCGGGGATCCGGGAATTGAACTCCCGATTCAGAGGCTGTGGATTGCTTCTTAGTGCAGTGCTTAACCCCTTGTGCCACCAGGGAGGCCCTCCATGGTTAACTTCTTAAAGAGGACACCCCTGACTACTCTACTTAAAATAGCCATTTTCATCCCCATCATACTCTCTGATCACTCAAATGTGCATTGTGTTGTCTAATACATTTACCACCATCATTCCTACCAAGCGCAGGAGCTTCCCTTGAGCAGGGGCCTTGCCAGTCATGTTCATAGCTATCCCTGGTGCACAGTGCTTGTACAAGCAAGCAGTCAAAAATGCTTTTATGATTTAAAGTATAAGAAAAGGAATGGCAGAGTTCAGGACCACTGTGGGCATGTCAGGGATCAAGATACTTCATGATGCAATTCCTCAAGGTATGTTAGAATACCCTGAATTTTCCTGTTCTGCAAATCTATCTCCCCATTTATAAGTTTTGTCAGTTGGTTGAAAGACAAAAATGGAACTACCTTTGGTTCAACCCAAAGGATCCCATGAATAATGGCATTCAAATTTGGAGATTTGGGATGGAGTATCACTTTAAAATGTAAAATCTCTTCCAATAGAAGGACAGCACTTGCCTGTTCAGTAAATCTCACTTAAAGGACAGGTAAATTGGGAAAGCCCCATTCTGGACTTTTCCATGTGGTCACACATGGTAGCACTCCTATCTGGTCATGACAAAACAACAATGTTTGGGAGTAACAGCAAATAGCAGAACAGGCTCAAATCAGCTGTTTCTCTTGTCAGCCCAGCGATAGCCTTGGCAAATTTCTCCCGATCTCAATACTCCACAACTATTTATACACTGGCATAAGAAAACATATTATTTGCAGAAATGCCTCTAGATCCTATGTCATTTATACAGGGACAGAAGATGTTTTCAAAGAACCATATTTCTGTAGTATTTTTTGCGACAAAGACTGTACAGCAATCATCTGCCAGGTTGTGTGGGTGTAAAAACAGCCTCCATTAACTAATCTTCATTTCTACTTTGGCTGTTTAAATAGCTATTCAGGTTTTCTCAGGCTGCCCATATTTAGATTTTGGATTTTGCCCCTGATCAATTTGCAAGCTTTAAGAATACAAGAGAGAGACCAGAACTTACTCTCTCAATCCTCTCCTCCTCTCTATTGGGTTTTATTGGAATTGCACCCACTGCAGTGCACTTTGGAACTCTTGAAATAATCTGGAAATGTGCGATTTTAAGAATAATGCAAGTCTCTTATTCTACTTCCATAGGTTCCTGTGTTAGCTTGGGTCCAGATGCCAAGACCAGATTAGGCATGCAAGAGGTTGTCAAGAGAAATTGGCAATGAGAAGGAAAGGGGAGGGAGCTGAAGGAGGTGTGGAGCGCTCAAAAGGATGACAGGGAAGTAGTAAGGGGGCTGGATAGGCAGCGACTTGGGTTGCAGCCCAGTTCTCAGAACATCGTAACCAGATTGACAGATCAAAGTTGTCCACCTGAGGAGTCTCCCACCTGGGCAGCACAGGGCTGTAGCAGTGTCCCGTCCCATCAGTTATTGGCCAGTAACAGCCCTTGGTGAGACTCATGGAGGTGCTGTGGGGAAGCCCAACTGTCCCCATGGGCTGTCTCTGCACCAGGAGTCCTGAGTGGTCCATTTTTATGGCCAGCACAGCTCCCATCCGGTTTGTTTTGTTTGCTTTTGGTTTGTTTTTTAAGGATCAGCTATTTAATTATTTTTTTAAAGATTTACTTATTTATACAAGAACTGGGGTACAGGCCAGATGCGCAGGAGGGTGAGAGGATTCACCAGAGACAGAGCGGGCAGCAGAACACGCAGACTGACGAGATACACTGCTGAGGGGAGCAGCAGGTGAGACAGGAGAGGTCTGCTGCGCCATGTGGGATTCTCCCTGGCTGGCCAGGATCGAAGCTGGGCTGCAGAGCCTGCAGACAGCTTCACAGTGTGGCGCTCAACTGCCTGCGCCATCAGGGAGTCCCTATTTAATTATTCTTTATAAAAAATTTAGAACACCAACTTGTGAAGGTAAATTCCATTGGCGAGAGAAAAGACAGAATGGAGATAGCCCTGAGCTGAGAAATAACTTTGATTTTTGGCAGAATTTGCAAGTCTACAGCCTTCTGATCAACCTGCTGTCATCTTGTATTTCTCCTTTGTGTTGATTATCTCCCCGCCCTGGGCTAACATGGCTTCCTCTTGACATTAGCATCAGTGAGATGTTCTAGGGTTTTCACACCACTGACAGCAATTTTGGTGGAACTGGTGATGACCAATTTCTGGTGGGTCCTCCACAGAGGAACTCAAATTGAGGACAGAGGTCCAGTCACAAGAAGCGAGCTGCTTCAGGAAAATGACCCTCTGTGGCTCCCAGTGAGGAGAATCAGAAGGGCCCAGGAATGAGGTTAGTTCGTTGTTTTCTCACATGCTGACTGAAGGGTTTTTGTTGCAGCTCATCAGCTTTCGAGGCACATCAGTGGAACGGTTTCTACACATTTTGCCAAGTCTAAAGACATTTTAGCTACTCTGGGGCCACCATCCTTGTCACCACCAACTGCTTTTGTGGCTGTAGCAAGAATCTTCTCTTTCTTTTCTATCCTGGATTTAGCTGCAGAATACTTGCTCTTGTCCATGGTCTTTCTGGAATACCTGCCAACTCTTCTGACTAGGACAGGGTTTCAGCTGCAGTGGGGCTTCCCTTCTTAGGCATTTTGGTCTTGGGGTTATCCTTCCTTTTTTATTATTATTATTATGAAAATGACATTTGCTAATGTCCAATATATTCTAGAAACTGTGCTTAACCTCACCACCAGCATCATCTCTTTGGTAGTCAACTTTTTCACCTGCCATCTTGCAAGATGGGAAAGAGCTCCTATCTGGTTTTGAAAAAAAGAGTCAAAGGCAACAACTTATAAATTATTTTCTTTTTTTAAAGATTTATTTATTTATGCATACAAGAGCTAGGGTACAGGCCAGAGATGCGAGGGGTGAAAGGATTCACCAGAGACAAAGTAGGGAGCAGAACAGGCAGACTGACTGAAATACACTGCTGAGGGGAGCAGTGGGGGAGACAGGAGAGGTCTGCTGTGCCATGTGGGTAGCTCCCTGGCTGGCCAGGGATTGAATTCATGCTGCAGAGGCTGAAGATCGCCTCATAGTGCAGTGCTTAACCTCTTGCACCACCAGGGAGGCCCCATAAATTATTTTCTTTAAAACACTGAGGTGCTAAAATCAGCCATCAGTCCACACAGGGACAAAAAGTTCAAAACCCCCCACAAAGCTCCCTAAGCCTTCTTCACCCATAGGGGTGCTGTATACCGTGGGGATTCTATGTAAGATTTCTCTAGAGGGGAGATAATTCTTCTGCTTTCTAAAGCAATCCTTTCAAGATGGTTAAAAGAAGGCCATGGTGGGGAGGTTCTTAGAACCCAAACCCTGGATTTATAGGTCAACAGAGGGAGAAAAGGTATTTTCTACGTGCTATTTATTTCCCCATACATGTCCTTATATATTTGGCTTTTGGAATCCTGTTTCATGTGCCTGCAATGCCTTCTCCTTCTTCTCTAACTAGAAAATTCCTCATCCTTCATGACCATATCAGCTGCCAATGTCCTTTCTGGAGCTTTCCAGAAAGTGGTTCCTGCCATTGTGTTCCCATGGTGCTTTGCACCTTGATTACAATATTTGAAATATTTCATAATAATTTGTTCACATATTTGTGTCCTCTAGATTGTAAGATTTTTATATTTTATTCTTCTTTTTCTCTAAAAATGGAAACAGTTCTATTTCACAAATGTACTGGTCAATTCTCTTGTTTTTTTCAACTATAACTCTTATCTCCAGCTGGTTAAAAGAAAGCCATCTACTTTCTAAATAAGTCTGAATTTCTAATACAGGATTTTGGAGAGAATAAATCCCTGACCAGGGCCTCCGTGGTGGCCTAGGACTTAAGTCTCAGCATTATCACCTTTACGGCCTGAAGTCCATCCCTGGCCAGGGAGCTGACCCACATACGGCACAGCAGACCTCTCCTGTCTCACCCACTGCTCCCCTCAGCAGTGTATTTCAGTCAATCTGCCTGTTCTGTTCCCCACTCTGACTCTGGTGAATCCTCTCACCCCCCCACACCTCTGGCCTACACCCCAGTTCTCCTATACAAAAAAAAATCTCCGACCAATAGAAAAAAAATTCACTTGGCATTGAAAAACTCCAAGCTAATAATCAATATGAAATAATTTATCATTTATTCATGAATATTGATTGCCTTTCAATGTGGCAGGTACTATCAGCGCTAAAGACCATGATGAAAATGAAGCAGGGAAGTGATAAAATGCAATAAGCAGCTACTCTAGGATGGGTGATTAGGAAAGGAGCTTCCCATGATTTGTCAGGACCAGAAAGACATCTGAAACTCTGGGGGACATCATCCCTTGCTGAGACAACCAACATCTGAAGCAAAGGGGCCTAGAAGGAAAGACACATGGTGATGAAACTGGTGAGCAAGGCAGAATGTGATAGAAGTGGTCAGACTTCTGGGCCTCCCTGGTGGTACAAGGGGTTAAGTGTCAGCAATATGAAGCAATTAGCAGAGTTCAGTCCTTGGCAGGGAGCTACCTACATGGTGCAGCAGACCTCTCCTGTCTCGCCTACTGCTCCCCTCAGCAGTGTATTTCAATAGATCTGCCTGTTCTGCTCCCCATTCTGACCCTAGTGAATCCTCTCATCTCCCATGCCTCTGGCCTACCCCCCAGCTCTTGTATGCATAAATAAATAAATTTTAATAATAATAAAAAAGAAGTGGTCAAAATTCCATTAGGGAAGAGGTCAGGTATGTAGGACTTTGTGGAGCAGCTAAGGATTTTGGCTTTTTTTCTATATGAAACAGGAGTCGTTGGAAGATTGTAAGCAGGCAGATGATACAATCTGACTTATATTCTTAAAAGGTCACTGTGGGTATTGTGTATAAAATGGATTGTAGCAGATTTAGTGTTCAAACAAGACTAGCAAGGAATCCTTGGTGAAATCCAGACAAGAATTAGTAGAGATTTGGATTAACATGCAATAGAGGAGTATAATGTGAAAATACACAAGCAAATACTACCTGTGAACACAAGAAGTATGAGCACAACACAAAAACATATCACAGTTAAAGAGAAAAATTATCTCTGTGACCTCAAGCCACTAAAATATCATCCCAAATTGCTCTTGCAATAAACAATTAAACATGGATTATAAACCCACTCTCTGCTTTCCATTTCCTAGTTATTATAGGACAGGACTAAACTGAACAGGGAAGACAGCAAATTACATCTGCAGGTCTGAAAAGACCCAGGTATAAGAAACATGAAGTTTAATCACTAAGATGCTTTTCTTTTTCAATTTTTTTTAAAGATTTATTTATTTATTTATACAAGCACTGGGTACAGTCAGAAACCCGGGAGGGTGAGAGAATTCACCAGAGCCAGAACAGGGAGCAGAGCAGGCAGAAGGACCGAAGTACACGGCTGAGGGGAGCAGCGGGCGGCAGGAGAGGTCTGCACACCATGTGGGAACCTCGCGGGCGGCGGCCGGGGATCCAACGGGTGCTGCAGAGGCTGCAGGCAGCTTTGCAGCCCAGTGCTCAACCGCTGCGCCACCGGGGAGGCCCTGCTTTGCTTTTTTATTATCCAAGTCTGCACCCATGAATTAAAGGTGATAGATGGCTGCATCCCCTGAGCAAATATAATAGAATATTATGGCTGAATTAAGGGGGATGAGGCTTAAGCATTCAATTAGTTGACCATCTGTTCTATTAAATCATCTCTTACCTTGATGAGGCACAGAGTTTTAATTGAGCTCCCTCTCTCTGGTGCAAACCTCTCAAACACTATGGCTGCCAGAGCACTAGAACCAGCAGATGACTCCTGTCGTGTGCTCCCCTCTTATGAAACCTACAAGGGCTCGCCTTCACTCCTAGGATATTGTCAGCTCTTCTCCTGCAGAGAAGGCCTCTGTGCCTCTCACCCTCTCAGCTCTGGCCCCTGCCCTCATTGTACCTCGTGATTGCCCAAACCTAAAAAAGAGACCCCTGCTGTTGCCACCTTGGGTCTCTGCTCCTGCATGCCCATTGCCTAGACAGCCAACTCCCCCCTCAATATGTACCCAAGAAGCTTCAGTTCAGGTCTCTCTCACTCCACAAAGATGTCCAGCATCCTTCCAGGTTGTATCGAATGCTTCCCTGTAACCTTAAAACTATGGTTCTTAAAGTGTGGTCCATGGAACTCTGGGAGAAAGGGGAGATTCTCTGAAACTCTTGTGGGGGCGGAGGGGAGAGATGTGGGGTAAAAACTATTTTCAAACTAATGCTAGGACGTTATATGCCTTTTCCATTATGTTGACATTGGTGACCATCAGACAAAAGCTATAATGAGTACAACAGTGGGGACCTTAACACAAGTCAAAGCAGTGGTACAAAACTATTTTATATTTGCTGTCTTTGTCACAACACACTTGCCAAAAAAAGGAGGGGGGGCTTCCCTGGTGGCGCAAGGGTTTAAGACTCAACCTATGAAGCTGTCCACAGCCACTGCAGAACAAGTTTGATCCCCAGCCAGTCTGGGAGCTACCCACATGGCGCAGCAGACCTCTCCTGACTCGCCCACTGCTCCCCTCAGCAGTGTGTTTCAGTCAGTCTGCCTGTTCTGCTCCCCACTCTGTCTCTGGTGAATCCTCTCATTGCCTCCCCACACCTCTGGCCTCCACCCCAGTTCTTGTATGCATAAATAAATAAATCTTTTATAAAAATGGGGGGAGGGCCATTTAAGTGTCCTTGATGAAGAAGTAAAAATTTTCTGTTGTGGTAAATCTCAACCCTTGAATACACAACGTTTTAATATTTTACATAATGGAATGAGAAGCACATACAGAGCATATGTGATCATGGGTGTCACAAGAAAAGGCACCTGTGTTTGAGTTATGAATGAAGCTAGACACTTTTTTTTTTTTTGGCCTTGTTTTTGCTTTTCGTGGTCCAGCAAGTTCTCATGTAACACTGTCAATAGGTTCTTCGAAACGGAAACATTAAGCGAAATAATGTATAATGAAAGCGGTGTTAACATAGACCAATCAATAGAAAAGATTTAAGTCCCTGCAGTGTATTGCTGGTTACAAAAACATCACCAGATCTCTAGATAAAGATCCCGAATACTTCTAATACTAAACAATCATTTGTATTTATTCATTTTCCAACTTCTTTTTTATTTTATTTTTATATTTCCCCATACAATTGCAACCCCCTTATTTTGACCCCAACCTCTCCTTTCCCCACCTCCCCCCACTAACCCCATAGTGTGTCTCTGGTTCATAGTTATTTGTTGATATTTTCCAACTTCTTTTTTTTTTTTTTTTTTTGTGGGACCCTCGCTGGTGGCGGGGAATCGAACCGGCGCTGCAGAGGCTGCAGGCAGCCTCACAGACCACTGCGCCACCAGGGGAGGCCCATTTTCCAACTTCTTAACTTCGCTTCCAGGATGAGATAGCCAGAGGCTAGCCTGGAGGCTCAGTGTGTAAAGCAGGGCCCCAAGCCTGGACCGAGGAGCTTCCCACGTGGGACCTCACATACCTCCACTGACCTGAGACACACCAGCGAACCTCACATGCACATCATGGGGATAGGGGAGGAAGTTGGAGTCCCCAAAGAAAATCCACACAGATGTGGGGAGAGTGTGCAGACTCCACACAGTGGTCCCAGCCAGAAGTCCTTTTTTTTTTTTTCCTTATCTATACTCTAATAAAATGACATTACGCCAAGATTTGCTTGTTCTATGCCATTTTTGTTTAAATGAATGATTGAGAGACAATCTAGGATTATTCAGACTTGAGTATTTGTCAGAGGTTTGCTGAAATAAGAATCAAATGAGCCCGTCACCTCAAGGGGAAAAACTTCAAGTGCTAGTTGCCAGTGATAAAATTTGAACCTTCCAGCAAAAATTAGAACTTTGAGAGAGCATGTAGCTGCCATGGTGACCTTCATAGTTTCACAGTACTTAAAGACTTTTCTGAAGAGATTGGTGGTGATGCTAATGAATATGCTTTTTAATAAATCATATAATAAAATGCATACACATTTGGAAGAACTGTATGACTCAGTGAATCAACATTTTCCCAGTGACCAATGCATGATATTACAAAATCACACATGAGTGAAATCCATTCAAACTGTAAGATACCAGTGTATTTTAATGTAACAAAATACCAAAATGTTTATTGCTATAACTCCAAATGGATCTATAGAATGAGAGCAATCCCAATAAAATCCCACTAATGCTTTTTATTTAACTTGATAAACTGATTCGAAAATTTACATGGAAATGCAAAGAGAATAGAGTACCTAAAGCAATTCAAAAAAGAAGTTGTAGAACATTCTACCTGATTTTGAGACATGTTATTAAGTTACAGCAATCATGATAGTTTGATGTTGGTATAATAAAATAGACATAGAGATCAGTGGACTAGAAAAGAGACTCTAGAAATAAATCCACAAATGTATGGTCAATATTTTTAAACAAAGGTGCTAAGGCAATTCAAAGGGGTAAAGATTTTTTTTTTTTTTTCAAAAAATCCTTCTGACAAAAGCACCTGATAAAACCTGATGATTATGATAAAAATGATTGGATAGTCATTCTTAAAAAGAAAAAAAGAACTTTAATCTTTATCTCACAATCTACACAAAGGTTAACTCAAATGTATCCTTGGAATAAATGCAAGCACAAAACTATAAAACTCCTAAAAGAATATATAGGAGGATTTAGTAACTATGGGTTTGGTAAAGATTTCTTAAATAAGACACACAAAGGAACAAACTATAAAAAGAAAAATCAATAAAATAATCAAAACTAAAACTTGTTCTCTTCAAAATGCCAAGAAAATGATGAAGAGGTGAGTCATAGCTTGGAAGAATTTATTTGCAAAATATACATTTAACAGTAAAACTTATATCTATAATGCGATCATAACAAAATACTGTCAGTCAAGATGAAGAATAAAGACAAAAACATACCACATATTTTATTTTTTTAAAGATTTATTTATTTTTGCATACAAGAACTGGGGTATAATCCAAGGGTGTGGGGGCGGGGGGGTGAGAGGATTCACCAGAGAGAGTGGGGAGCAGAACAGGCAGATCTACTGAAATCCATGGCTGAGGGGAGCAGCAGGAGAGACAGGAGAGGTCTGCTGTGCCATGTGGGTAGCTCCCTGGCTGGGGGTGGAACTCATGCTGCAGTGAAGGGCAATAGCTTGAAAGCTCTGTCTTTAACTCTTGCGCCACCAGGGAGGCCCATACCACATATTTTAATGGCGAATGCAACACAAAGAATTGCCAGTCAGATATTGGAGAACAGGAAGGGGCAAAAAAGGGAGTTGGTATCACAGACATGGCATCCACCGGCGGCAATTACGCCCCTTGGACTGAAGAGTGGACTGAGCAAAAGGTCAGAATTAGTTAAAAGCTGGAGAATGAGTTCCACAGATTGGAATTCAGATCTCTGAGGAGCCACAGCTCTTTGGATGATGCAGGTGCCTCCAGATTTGGGAGAAGCTCTCCAGAGAGCTGGGACCTAAACAGGGAGGCAGGAGAGGAGTTTCGGTTGACTGAAGCGATGTCTCTGAATGTGCACAACAAGGTTAGTTCTCCCGGGGTTAGAAAATAAGTCAACTAGAGTCTTTTGGAATCTGGTGCTGCTTTGGAATCTGGTGCTGCTGATGAAGTAGTTGCTAAGGTGACACCGACACAAGAGGAAGCAAACAGAAGAGAAGGCATCCCTTCCCCATGCTCCAGCCTCACTGCCTTCCCCTGGTGCCCAAGGGGGACCAACAACCAGACCTAAGGAAGTTTTCAGGATCACAGCCTCACAAAACAAACCCCACTCAAAGGTAGGGTTCAAGCTAAGAGACACATTAATAAATAACACAGTGACAACACTGAACTTCCAATTGTTTTTCTGGAAATAGTACAAGCAAAAATAATAGCAGAGAGTTGCAATTCACAGAACATAGATTCAGGTTAGAAAAAAGATAGGTGTCCTGAAGAGGACCAGGGCTTAGGGTTTTCTTTCAGAGGGTAACGATCGGTGAAGGTGGCACAGGGTAAAAATCATCAGGAGAGTCACAAGGTAAAATTAGATACAAGTTCTCTTTATCTGCCTTTTCGAACAGGATCTTCACATTCTCATTGATTTCTTGGTGGTCTGCAGGGTCTGAGGGTCAGGTCCAATTTAGAGAGGACACAGAGGGACTCTTAGTGTGCTGGTTTCCTCTGGCCCTATTTTAGCCTGGTTCCTGTAATGTCGCTTTTCATACTACGCTCAATGAGAACATTAGACTACATTTCAAATATGAACACATCAATCAATACCAAAACTTAATAAAATCTTCATTTACTTAATGTGAGAGACTCACAACCAGCAAAAACCTTGTGGAAGTGCAGCATTGCCCCATCTGCAGACAATTCTGCAGCTGGAAGGTGCAGCGTCCCAGTACCTCAGTCCTTCAAGTCCAACCTCACGATTTCTTTTTTTTCCCTTTTAGTCTTTGAATGACCTTTGTTGTTTTATTTATTTATTATTTATTTATACATATTTTACATCATTGTTCATTTTTAAATGATAGCTTCCCCGCCTCCCACCCCATAGTCCCCATAGAGTTTCCTACACCAATGCATCCATGCACCATCACCTCAGCCCCCTGTGCTCCTGCCTCCCTCCCTCTGATCCCTCTCCCTCCTCTTCCCCTGCAGGATGTCACTAATTTATAATTGTCAGTTTGTGTTTGTTTTGTTTTGTGTTGTTATTATTTTTCCCCCCGATGTCTTTTTTTTTTTTAAGATTTATTTATTTATGCATACAAGAATCAGAGTATAGGCACACAGGCCAGAGGTGTGGGCATTGAGAGGATTCACCAGAGAAAGACAGGTGGATTGACAGAAATACACTGCTGAGGGGAGCAGCAGGCGAGTCAGGAGAGGTCTGCTGTGCCATGTGGGTAGCTCCCAGGCCGGGGATTGAACTCGTGCTGCAGTGGCTGTGGATAGCTTCACAGGTTGCGTCTTAACACCTTGCGCCACCAGGGAGGCCCTCCCCTGATGTCTGATTTGGTTCCCAACCCCACAATATTATTATTAAGGAAAATATTCATAACCTCCCAACTTCTTTTAGGCTCAGCATTCCGGCCCTGGAGGGCCCACTGCTTCCTCCAGTCCCCTTCTGAGGCTTAAGCAGAGATGTTTGGGATTTTTATTTCCAAAGGTGGGGCCTGGGGGAATTCAAGCATTTCTTTTTACAGCATCCAAATGGAATTTTTTTCCCAGTGCTTTTTCTCTCCACAGTCTGTGTCTGCCCTCTTCTCTCTCTTTTTGTTTTTTAAAGATTTATTTATTTATTTATACAAGCACTGGGTACAGTCAGAAGCGCAGGAGGGTGAGAGGATTCACCAGAACCACAGTGCAGAGCAGAACAGGCAGACTGATGAAGTACACTGCTGAGGGGAGCAGCGGATGTGGCAGGAGAGGTCTGCGTGCCATGGCTTCACAGCCCAGTGCTCAACTGCTGCGCCACCAGGGAGGCACCTTGGACCTTGATCTTTCCTACACCTACACCTATTTTTGCAAAGGACCCGGGCATGTAAATAGTGGTCCATGTCTTGCCATTCTAAAAGCGACTTCTTCAATTTAGGGAAGGATTTGCCCACAAAAACTTGCTGTATCAACTGCAAGTAAAATTTAACTATGTATTCTTGCTTTAGCTTAGTCCCACCTTGAAATTTTGGAGAGAGAATCAGAGAGAGACCCATGCCCAAAATCGAAATGTAAAACTCTTAAGGAATAAAAACCAATTAACGTTTTGTAAACATATTCCTTTCTCAGTAAAATTACTTTAAAATAGCGGTGCTCTAGTCAATGGCTATCACCAGAAAATTTGAGAGGATTTGAAGAACTTGGCTTCTCCTTCCTTCCTAATCAGCCAATTTCATTATGTTTTCTGCTTAATAATTATAGATCTTATTAACAGAAATGGGTTTAATAAAAATAATAGGCATTACAAATTGCAGGCTCTCCCCAAAGACTAGAGATTGTGTCATTTCATATAAGAGTATGCAAACGTGACTTTGGTTAACACACACTAGAGTTTTCTAAATATAGTGAAATAATACAATTTAATAGTAGAGCCAGCTTCACACACCCTTTGTGAGAAAATGTTTTAGCCCTGCTTTGAGGAAGAGAAATGGTATCATATCAGTGTCATTAGATTTCTTTCCCCCTTGCACACAAGTATTCATGCATAACCACTACAGTAATATGCCACAGCCTCAGAATTTCCTAATATCTTTTTTTATTATAATGGTAGTCATGCTTATTGTAGAAAAGTTGGAGAACAGAGAAAAGTATAATGAAGAAAATAAAAATCACTTACAATCCCACAAACTAAAAATTAGTTCTTGCTACTATGTTGGTTTATTCTAGTCCAATATTTTTATAAATATGTGTTTTTGCATATTTGAGATAATTTGGGGTTTTTTAAAATTTATTTATTTATGCATACAAGAGCTGGGGTACAGGCCAGAGGTGTGGTGGTTGAGAGGCTTCACCAGAGACAGAGTGGGGAACAGAAAAGACAAACCAACTGAAATGCACTGCTAAGGGGAGCAGCGGGCGCGGCAGGAGAGGTCTGCTGTGCCATGTAGGACCCTCGCCACCCGGCAGGGATCAAACTGGTGCTGCAGAGGCCAGGGACAGCTTCACAGCGTGGGGCTCAACCGCCTGCACCACCAGGGGAGGCCCTAAGTATTGTTTTTAAGGTAAAACAGTTTCCCAATGAGTTACTAGTGAATTTGAATATTTTATTTCCAAGGCATTTTAATTCAATACAAGATGCATAAAAATGAGTTTTTGTAGAAAATTTACCTGCAAGGTTGTTGTTACTCAATTCTCAATACTTACATTTAAAAAAGTTTCAGTTGTCATTCGTAATTCGAACATTCCCTCTTGATTAAAAAGGCACTGTTTAACAGTGAATCATGACTTGAAGCAAAATCTTTGGTTAAGGACAGTCCCTCTGTGATAATTAGAGGGTCTGGCAAGATTGTAGCAGAGTAAAGATGCCAGCCAGGCTGACCGCTTCAAAATATCACAACTTAATTGCATTAAAACAAGGTGAAGGAAAAAACAACCCTGAGGGAAAATCAGATGGCCACAGCACATACTAGGAGCAATGGTCCAGCAGAAATTGGTAGGAAGAACTTAAAGTGAAGATTGTTTAGCGTGATGATGGGGCAGTACCATCCCCAAAAAGGAGAACAGCTGTTGTACAGAGTAACCTAGAGCATTGACTCCTGAGACCTGACACTCCTCTGGATAATGGGATACATGAGTTGGCATCCAGGACAGAAGTGGGGGCGGCATAGAGTGAGGACTACTGTCTTGAGCACTAGGCTCTCAATACAGAACAGATGGGATCTGAATTGTCAGGGAGAAGCGGGTAAAAGCACATGGGTATCCTTATAGAAAGGGGTACTCGGGGCCTCCCTGGTGGAGCAAGGGGTTAAGCACAGCACTGTGAAGCTGTCCTCAGTTCAATCCCCAGTCAGGGAGCTAAGTTGTTGACAATTAACAGTAAAGACTGAATACTGAAAACATCAAGAGGGCCTCCCTGGTGGTGCAGGGGTTAAGACGCAACCAATGAAGTAATCTGCAGCCTCTGCAGCATGAAATCAATTCCTGGCCGGTCAGGGAGGAAACCCACATGGCGGGACAGACCTCTCCTGTCTGGCCCACTGCTCCCCTCTCCCCTTAGCAGTGTACTTAGGTCCTTCTGCCTGTTCTGTTCCCCACTGTATTGGGTGAATCCTCTCACACACACACACACACACACACACACACACACACACACACACCCGCATTTCTGGCCTGTACCCCAATTCTTGTATAAAAATAAATAAATCTTTAAAAAAAATAAAAACATCAAGAAAGAAAGGGGTAACCTATAAGGGAACACCAATCAGACTGTCAATAGACTTTCCAATGGAAACATTACTAGCATGAAGGGACTGGAAGGAGCTATGAATGTGCTTAAGTAAAAAGACTTCAAACTTTATTATATTAATAACAAAATGGTGTTAAACACAATGTGGTACTGGCATAAAAAAATAGATACATGGAGCAATGGAATAGAATCAAAAGCCTAGAAATAAGTCCAAATACATTCTAATACTTAATTTAAGATAAAGCAGCTATGGCCATAAAATGGGGAAAAGACAGTCTCTTTAATAAATGGTACTGGGAAAATTGGAAAGCCACGCATAAAGGACCTCCCCGGGGGCACAGCGGGTTGAGCACTGCGCTGTGAAGATGTCTGCAGCCTCTGCAGCGCTGGTTCGATTCCCAGCCGGCCAGGGAGACACCCACATGGTGAGGCAGACCTCTCCTGTCTCACCCACTGCTCCCCTCAGCAGTGCCTTCGGTCCGTCTGCCTGTTCTGCTTCCCCACTCTGTCTGTGGTGAATCCTCTCACCCTCCTGCAACTCTGACCTGTACCCCAGCTCTTGTATAAATAAAAATAAATCTATAAAAAAAAAAGCCACACATAAAGAATGAAATTGGAAGGTAACCCCATACATAAAAATACATTTCCAAAGGATTAATGATTTAGATATAATACGTGCAACAATAAAATACATATTATAGAAGAAAACACTGGTGATACATCCCGTGATATCAACTATAAAGATATTTTTGGTGACTCGACCCCTTTTGCAAGGAAATTAAAAACAAAAACAAACAACTCTTCTTAATTCAAGTTAAAAAGGTTCTATGCTGTGAAAGAAAACACAATAAGACTAAAATGAAAGGACAACCTATTGAATGGTAAAAAAATATCTACACAATATATAACTGATAAGGAACTAATATCCAGAACACACAAAAATTCATACAATTCAACACAGAAAAATTAATTACCTAATGAATAATTGGGCAGCTGATATGAACAGACAATTCACCAAAGAGGATACCAGAAAGCCAAAATACTATGAGAAAATGTTCATTGTCACTTCTAAAAAGTAAAGTATCAGTTAAAACCACAATGAAATGATACGTCTTAAAAAGACCCTCAACAATAAATGTAGGAGAGGATGCAGAGAAAAGGGAACCCTATTGTACTCTTGGTGGGAATGTAAACTGGGGCAACGATTAGGGAAAGCAATTTCAATTTACCTTAAAAAATTAAAACTGGAAATATCGCAGGACCCAGCAATATCACAGTTAGGCATATATCAAAAAAAATGTGAAACCATCAACAAAAACATCCTTATGTCCCACAATGTTCATAGCAGCATTATTTACAACAGCCAGGACAAGAAAGCAGCCTAAATGTTGATCTATGGGTAACTGGAGCAAGAAGAAAATTGGAAAATTGGTACACGCACCCCATGGAGTATTATATAGCCAGAAAAAGTATGAAGTGCGGCCATTCTCAAAAAATTGGGGGGAATTTGAGAAAATTATATGTAGCAAAGTCAGACCAATAAAAGCAAATTGGATATTTATATAGCAGACAATTTTATAATTTTATAATGTAAAACACTTTCAAAAACCTGTGGACATTAATAAACATCTTGAGGGTTCTGAGGGTGGGGGGATAGGAATGGGGACATACAGGATAATGGTGAGGAAACACTAAATAAAATTAAAATAAGCACAGTATAATGTGGGATACAACACATATATAAAAGGGAAAAAAATGTATGACGATAATTCACAAGTACAAGGAAGGAAGAGATAGAAGTATGTATACTGTTGTTTAATAAAAAAAAGAACAATCCTTTTTAAATCAAAAAAAGAATCTTTTTAAAATGCAAAAATTATTTCACTACATTGAAAGTATAGAAATACATACTTGGAAATGCAAAAAAATCAAGATATAACTAGCATTTTGCCCCAAATTAGTTATCCACTGAAAGGAACACTTTTAATGTCAGAAAAGGCTTTTGAGAATATACAATTAAGAAAATAGTTTGCTTTTAGTATGTTCAGGGCAAATGATTACTTTTTGCAATCAAAAGATTTCTCATTAATTTATCCTATACATCGCTTATGCTTAGAAGCTAGAATTCAACATTAGCAGGGAATTGATTTTTCTTTTAAATGCTTTTAGTTATAAACGTCATTTCATTCTCACACAAATCTACTTCTTAAAGGGCCCATTTGTAAGAAGAATTTCAGCATTTAAAATTATGAAATGTTTCATGTTATCGCTCTAGAATTAAATACAGACTAATGAGGGCCTCCCTGGGGGCACAGGCGTTAAGACGCAACCTATGAAGCAATCCGCAGCCACTGCAGCACGAGTTCGATTCCTGGCCCGCCAGGGAGAAACCCACATGGCGGGACAGAACTCTCCTGTCTCGCCCGCTGCTCCCCTCAGCAGTGTACTTCGGTCTGTCTGCCTGTTCTGTTCCCTGCTGTCTCTGGTGAATCCTCTCAACACCCCCCCACATCTCTGGCCTGTACCCCAATTCTTATATAAAAATAAATAAATCTTTAAATAAATAAATACAGACTAATGAAATAGAGTAGCAATAAGAAGGGAACAAGTCAACAGAAAGGAAAGTAATTTCTGACCAAAGTTTACCCCTGGAACACAGAAGTATTAGCACAACCCTCCACGTCACCGCACATGGCCTTGATCCATAATAAAATGTCCTAATGACATACTGTGTATACCCTATTCTGCCTTTGCATACATTATGTTTTAATTGAGCTATAACTGACATTCCACCTCATTATAGTAGTTTCAGGTATACAGCATAATGATTCAATATTTGCAGAGACTGCAAAATGATCACCAAAATAAATCTAATTAACATCCATCACAACACATAGGTACTAAAAACCTTTTCTCATTTTGAGAATTTTTAAGGTTAACTCTAGTATCAATTTTCAAATATGCATTAGAGTATTATAACCATATAGAATATTAGCCATAATCCCCACCACTTTTATTATTGGTCCCTCAACCTTGTCAGGCCAATGTCTGTCCAGTCTTTCTAGTTCAATGCTCAGAAGAATACAGAGGACTCTTGTATTTTTGGCAAACAGTATCTTTATGTAAAAGCCAGGACTGGCCACAGTGCAGGTTCTCTGATCCCATGCAGACCAGGTAAAGGAGTCAGAGTCCTCAGTAGTTTTGCAGGTTTTTTATTGGGGTTCACCAGGCATATGGCAGGCAGGGGTGCTGGCTGGGAGGCTGGCAGGCCTCCCAGCCCCCAGCAAGTCTTCACTCTATCTGGGCTCTCTAGCGTTCGTTCTGCTGCTTCTCGGCTTCTCTTTCGGCTTCTGATGCTGCTGCTGCTACTGCTGCTGCTGCTGGCGTCCCCGTGACGCCGCCCTTAAAAGCACAGTCTTAGCTCAGCTGAATCCCATCTTCCTATGCCCACACCCTACTCCAGGTGCCCGCCATCAGGCATGCATTCAGGACAAGGATCCATCATCTATCCTGATGGCGGAAGGGCAGAAAAGCCTGATATTTTCTTTACCCTACACTTTATAAAGAACTGCAGAGGACTTTATAAAGATATTTTTTGTGCCCGTGGAGTTGCTACAGGAAAGCTCAGGAGCTGCAGCGCCTTCTGGGGACACTCAGGGGAGAAGCAACGCGTGGCTGGTAGAGCATCCTAGGAAAGAGCATCCTGGTAGAGCCTGCGTCCTCTGCCCTCTAGTGGCTGCAGGTGCTAGGTTTTTGGTTTTTGGGGTTTGTTTTGCTTTGTGTTGTTTTCTGAAAAAGAAATGCTTGTTCCCCTCCAGCACCTGCGTTTGCCTCCTACTGGAGTGAGAAGTTTAAGTTCCAATTAACTAAATAACTGGGAAGGCCAAGAAATGAGAAACAGTTTGCAGGCACACGTTGAGATGTGATTGAAAAAGCTTCCCCCTTCTTTGAATGTCTCACCTCTAAGCTAGTGGTTCTCTGGAAATTAGAAAAATATAGCTAAAACACAAAGCAGAAATGCATTTAAGTTACAGGCTTGAATTCCATGCTGAGATTTTTGTTCTGCCGAATTTGGGGGCTTTTAGGAAATGATGATTGTCGATGGGAAAAAGGTCTCGTGTCATGTCCCAAATACTTTTGCAATTTTTTATTCATTCGTTATATCTAAACTTCTAGGAACTACCGTTCCCACCAACCATGGCAAGTTTTCAAATGTGTAATTACAGAATTATTTTCAGTTGGAATGGGTGCCCAAGATCATCAGATTCCTCTTTCTGTTTCAGAAATGAGACCCCGGCAGGATGAGTGGCAGCTGCCATCAATCAGTACCTTGCGTGTAACAGAACTCAGCAGCAAATGATGAAAGAAACAAAGATCTTGGGTGATAGGATAAGGACTGGAACCCAGATTTTCTGCCACCTACTGCATTGTCCTTTTCGTCACACCAGGATCAGGAGATTTCTAATAAGACATATACTTGATTGAAAAACTACTAGGTTTCAGAAACAGGAAGGGATTGAACTAGGGCCTGGAATAGTAAGAACTGAGGTGTGGTGGCAGGGAGAGGGGGAACAAGCAATCTGTGTTTGCCATGCTAAGGTCTCTCTAGAATTTATCAGACTGCAATGAGGAAGTCTGGGGCAGAGATTGGGTGTCAGAGAGGAATTAGGGGACCGTGTTAGGGAGGAAGCTTTGCATGTTGTGAAAAGAAAACAGGAAAAATAAAGGCCTACAAGAAAATGATAATGTTCTACACCATTAAGGATCAAGGGCCTTAAAGCGAACTGTGAGTTCACATGTGGCTCTCAGAACGACCAGGTGCTCTGAGTCTAGGTTGCAGAAATAAATTCTAGCCTTTTACCCAGGCAGGGGAAGAACAAGCGGTACTTCAGGAACGGTGAGGCCAGGAGAAGCTTTATGACTCCTGCATGAGGTCCCAGACCTGAGTTGCCCTCTAAGGTCTGAGCACTGGTCGAGAGACAAAGAGTTTCTTTTATGCACAACCACTTTGCATTGATAAAGTTGGTTAGTTAGCACACAGACTCTTGACACAGAACAGGGGAAGGATGCAGATCTTGGAGGATGGCCTGGGAGATCAATCAGCCTTGCAGGCTGCCAGACCTTGTTGAGATATGCTTGTTAAGGAAGCAAACTTGTTATTTACTTTACATTTCCAGGTCTAGGACTCTTTAACAGGGAATGATTTCCTTTTCTTAGCAGTTCCCTTTCATAGGGAAATACTGGCTAATTCTGCTTTTATTAACAACTTTAAAAATACAGTGTCAACATGTCCTCCAAAGTTCTGTATATTTAAATCCTATTTTACAGTTCCAGAAAAACTGTTTTCAAAAATATATTTAATGATGTTGGCAAGGACATAGAGAAATTGGAACCCTCATGCATTGCTGATGGGAATGTGCAATGATGCTGTCCTTATGAAAATCAATTTAGCAGTTCCACAAAAAAATGAAACATATTATTACTATATAACCCAGCAGTTACACTCCTAGGAATACACCCAAAGGAATTTAAAAAACAATGCTCTAGCAGCACTATTTACAAAAGAAGGAAACAACCCAAATGTCCATCAACTCATAAATGGATAAACTGTGGTATATCCATAGAACAGAATATTACTCAGTCAAAAAGAAATGAAGTACTGATATGTAGATGAACCTCAAAAGCATTCTGCAAAGTGAACAAGCCAGACACAAGAAGTCACATGTTCCATGACTTCATTTACATGTAAGACAATCATTCATTCATGAGAAAAAGACAATCCATTGAGACCAAAAGCAGATTAGTGGTTGCCAGGGGCTGAGGACAGGGTGGAAAGGGAAAGAGCTGCTCAAAGAATGCAGCATTTCCAGTCTCCCTTGGTGGCACAAGGGGTTAAGTAGTAGCACAGTGAAGCTTTCAGCAGCCACTGCAGCACAAGTTCGATCCCCAGCCTGGGAGCAAATCCAGCTGGCACAGCAGACCTCTCCTGACTCACCCGCTGCTCCCCTCAGCAGTGTATTTCAGTAGATCTGTTACAGGGCAGGGGGAGCAGCAGCCCAAACCCCGCAAACCTGCCTATTCTAAATGGGTTCTGCCATCCGCTGCATCAACACAAAACATATGAGACTTTAATGGGAAGGAACTTTCATACAACTAGGAAACAATACAGGAAAGGCAAAGAATCTAGTTTCTAAATCAAGCACCCAAAGTGACCCGTCCCCTCGTGGGTAAAACTCCATCCAAATGGGACTGGCCCAGAGCAAGGCCCCAAAGCCTGCCACAGTCTAAAGCACCTTCCAGTGGGGACCCCCAGAAAAGGAGCAGAAACAAGCAGACAAGTCCGGAGGGAAAAGAGCAAAATCAAAATCAAGACAAAACCCGCCATGGTCCCCTCCCCACGGGTCTCACCCACATCTGTGTCACCCCGTCCACGACCACAAGGCAAGCGCAGTTTCTTCACGTGTCTCTCGGCTCCATGTGCCTCCCCCAGGTCTCCTTCTGGCTCCATCCTGCTTCCTTCCTGCCTCAGTCTCCTCTGCAGCTTCTTCTCTCCCTGCTCAGCTCCACCCTCCCTTGGGTGGGGCAGGAAACCTGGAATCTCCCCCTTTCCTCGGGACCATCCTGTTACAAATATACCTGTTCTGTTCCCCACTCTGTCTCTGGTGAATCCTCTCACCCCTCTGCACCTCTGGCCTGTACCCCAGTTATTGTATGCATAAATAAATAAATAAATCTTTTTTCAAAAGGAGTGCAGGATTTCCTTTTGGAGTGATGAGAGTATCTCAAACCTAGATTAGGATGATGGTTGCACAGCATTGTGAATGTACCTAATTCTATTAAATTGTTGTTTTTTTTTTTCTTACACTGCTGAGGGGAGCAGCGGGAGGCAGGAGAAGTCTGTCGCGCCATGTGGGACCCTCGCCGGCAGCCGGGGATC